>NW_025110893.1:0-2410255 GCF_015476425.1 Leptopilina heterotoma
TTCATTAAGCATATGAAGTGACGCAATTACGAAACAGGAATTTTTTCATTACTCTTAATTAAGTGACGCAGAACGCTTATTCAACATGACATTTTTCTATATGAAAAATACCATTAAAAATGACAGTAACGAAAAAATTTTATTACAATTTTTTTAGAAATTAATTATCTCGGAAAATTGTTTAAGGAATTTTTTTATTCAACTCTTAATCGAAAGATGACGTATGAACTGACTTATGAATTACCCATCATCAACATGCTAAAATGACATTTGCAGCATGAAAAATTGCATCAAATATGACGGTAAAAAAAAATTTTATTAGAAATTTATTAAAAACACCACTCTGACACGGTAATGTAATTCCAATACAAAAAAGTGGTAAGAGGTGACTGGGACCACTAGGGGCGCTAGTAGAAAATGAGTCCTAGATACATGAATGTGATTGGTTATTTAGGTTGTCCATTATCATAGAAATTTCAAACAACCAATCACATTCATGTATCTACACGGAAAAAAAAAGTACGTGAATTTTTCATTGACTCGGTACTTGACTTTTGGATACGACACAAAATACTAAAAACAGTCTAGTACTTTTGCATGAGAGTTTCAAAAGCAGTCAATGAAAATTTCTAGTACCTTGCTTGAGAATTTCATTGAGTTTCAAAAAAAAATGTAAAATAAAAAAAATAATTTCCACTTGTTCACAGAGTTTTTCTGAAATTCACTCATTCATTCACATAATATTTGGATAATTAATCACACAAACAAAGAACAATTGTTGTATCACTTTTCGACGTTTATCAACGCACTTATGAACTAACCTATAACACACACATATATTCGCGTATAACTTAAATATAAACACACACTTAACACTAAAAAGTACGTATCGAATTGTTCTTATACATATACCACATGGTGAAATTTTTAACGACTTCTGAGACATGCTATTTCACTGAAAACTGAGACTTATTTAACATTCTGTTTTGTGAGAAACACAAAACAAAACATATTTTTTTGAAAGTCAATTCTTGAAGACAAATATATATTAACACTATTTGTTTTTCATAATATAATAGTATATTCACATCTGAAATTAACAAAAACGGAAACAGACAATCAGCTGGCATTTACCTTGGGTAGAAACGCGCAACGCACACTGCGCATGCTCTACAGAATTTTCAAGCGCAGTCAACTAATCTTTCACGCACTTTATAAAACTGAACAAATGACTTTTCGTTAAAATTTAAAAAACACTGTTGCACATACTAGTACTAGAATAATTTTAGGACTTTCTTATATTTTCTAATAAAAAGTATATGGAACAGCCTTGTATTTTGTGTCCTATCCAAAAGTCAAGCTCTTTCAAGGAAGGATTCACGTACTTTTTTTCCGTGTAGGACTCATTTTCTACTAGCGCCCCTAGCGGTCGTCAGTCACATTTAGCTTACTTTTAACTGCTCTTGTCAGTGGGGTGATTAAAAATTAATTATATTCGGAAAATTGTAAAAGGAATTTTTTCCTTCAACTCTTAATCGAAAGATAATGCAAAAAAGAGACTTGTGAATTACCCATCATCAATATGCCAAGATGACTCACAAGTTCAGTAAAAAATAAAAGGCACTTCTATCTATATAGACACATGATTATTTTTGGGATCTTCAAAAACAATTTATTTATTTAATAGTCTCAACTCTTTGGTAAAAAATGTAAAATTATCAAAAATTGAAAAATGCGAATTTATTACAATTCAACATTTTTCTCTCTCTTATGGGATTTAGCTTTATTATTTTTGTACTCTTGGATAATACTCTACTTATTAAATAGTCTCAACTCTTTGGTAAAAAATCTAAAATTATCAAAAATTAGCAATTTTTTTTGGAAAAAAGAGAAGGCAGTTGGCAAATTTAGAAATTTTAAGTCATAAATAAAAAATTTATTCATAATTTGTGACGCGCTCCGAAGAAAGGTACCTAAGAAGCAAACAAATTATAGGTTGGGTTCGAGTTAGATTTATCTTGATTAAAAGTTCATTTTTAATTATTTGAATTTGAAACAAATATTCATTGAATATTTTGAATATAGTGAAGACTTGAAGACCAACAATTTTTAATTAATAATTTATTCTCTTTCCGTATTTTTACTTACAAAATTTAAAACATAAACTCAAATTTTTTGCTTCTTAGGTACCTTTCTTGGGAGCGCGTCACATTTTTAACAAAGTATATTATTTACTCTGCTAATTCAAATTGAAAAAATTCTTTCAAAAAATGTTTTAAAGAGGAAAGGTTAATTAATGAAAATGAAATACATATTAGTAAATAGTATGCATGCAACCAACTTGTCAAGTGGCATCACAGTTTGTGACGGTCCACTTTGTTGTTCCCTCGGTGGATGCTGAGCCCACGTTGTGGCGATGGGTTCCATCTTCGCAGCATCACCTCTTCTGGGCCACCCCTAAAGATCGCTGGCTCTTGATTGCACTTCTGCGCCAGATTAGGGGCCACACGGAACCGTAAAATTAAAAAATTTAAATATAAGTAAATAAAAAATAGACTAAATAGAATGCTTTGAAAAAATTTTAAAAAAAGAGTTTAGACTGAAAAGAATTTAATATATACACGGCAGTGTGCAGGGACCACTTTTCTTCTCCACATGTATTTCCTCCTGTCCTTTCTCCTTTTTTTAAACTGCCATGTGCACTGGAAAGAAAACATTAAACACTCAACAAACATGATTTCAAAAGAAAAAGAATTATTATGCAATATGACAATAAGAGAGAATGAGAAAGAATAAGAGAAAATGAGTGAGAATAAGAGAGAATGAGAGAGAAAAAGAGAGATTAAGAAAAAGTAAGGAGGAATAAGAGAAAATAAGAAAGAAATTTAAAAAAAAATAATTTTTATGCAATATGACAATAAGAGAGAATGAGAAAGAATAAGTGAAAATAAGAGGAAAATGAGTGAAAATAAGAGAGAATGAGAGACAGTAATAGAAAATGAGAGAAAAAGAGAGATTAAGAAAAACCAAGTAGGAATAAGAGAAAATAAGAAAGAAAAAAATACAATAAGAGAGAATAAGAGGAAATAAGGAAGAATAAGAGAACACCAGAGAATGAGAGACAATTAGAGATAATGAGAGACAATGAGAGAGAATAATAGAAAATAAGAAATAATGAGAGAAAATGAGAAAGAATAAGAGAATATAAGAGATAATGAGAAAGAATAAGAGGGAATAAGAGAGAATAAGAGTTAATGTGGAGATCGAGAGAAAATGATAAACAATAATACAAAATAAGAGAGAATAAGAGCGAATAAGTGGGAATAAAAAAGAATTAGAGAGTATAGCAAGAATAAGAGAGAATAAGATATAATAAGATACAATGATAAAGAATGAGAGATAATAAGAAAGAATGAGAGACAATGAGAGAGTTAGCAAGAATAAGAGAGAATAATAGAAAATAAGAAATAATGCAAGAAAATGAGAAAGATTAAGAGAAAATAAGAGATAATGAGAAAGAATAACAGGGAATAAGTGAGAATTAGAATTAATGTGAAGAATGAGACACTAATAGAAAATAAGAGACAATGATAAAGAATAAGAGATAATAAGAGAATAAGCAAGAATAAGAGAGCATAAGATATAAGAGACAATAAAAAAGGAATGAAAGATAATAAGCTAGAATAAGGCATTAAGGAAGAATAAGAGAGAATGAGAGACAATAAGAGAAAATAAAGGAGAATAAGAGAGAATGACAGAAAATGAGATACAAAAAGAGATAATAAGAGAGAATTAGATATAATAAAAGATAATGATAAAGCATGAGAGAGAATAGACGAGAATAACAGTAAATAAGAGTGAATGAGAGAGAATAAGAGAGAATGAGAGAGAGTATGCAAGAATAAGAGATAATAATAGAAAATAAGAAATAATGAGAGAAAATGAGAAAGAATAAGAGAGAATAAGCGAAAATAAGAGAGAATGAGATATTCAGAAAGAATAAAAGAGAAGAAGAGTAAATATGAATGTATGATAATAAGAAGGAGTGAGAATAAGAGAAAATAAGAGATAATGAGAAAGAATAAGAGAGAATAAGTGAAAATTAGAGTTAATGTGGAGTACAATAATTTTATTTTATTTTATTTTTTAATTGTACAATAATACAAAATAAGAAAGAATGAGAGAGATTAATCAAGAATAAGAGAAAATAATAGACAATATTACAAAAGAAGAGAGAATAAGATACAATAAGATACAATGATTAAGAATGAGAGATAATAAGAGAGAATGAGAGAGAATAAGCAAGAATAAGAGGGAATAATAGAAAATAAGAAATAATGAATGAAAATGAGAAAGAATAAGTGAGAATAAGAGAAAATATCTGAAAGAATAATAGAAAATGAAGGAGAATGAGTGAGAATAATAGAGAATGAGTGAAATTTTGAGAGGATAAGAGATAAAAAGAAAGAATAAGAGAAAATTAGAGTTAATGTGGAGAATGAGAGAGAATAAGCAAGAATAAGAGAAAATTATAGACAATAATATAAAATAAGAGAGAATAAGTGGGAATAAGAGAGAATGTGTGAGAATGGGATACAATAAGAGAGAATAAAAGAGATTGAGAGACAATGAAAGAATAAGGGGCAATAATAGAAAATAAGAGATAATGAGAGAAAATGAGAAAGAATAGTAGAGAATAAGCGAGAATAAGGCATTAAGAAAGAATAAGAGAGAATGAGAATGAATAAGAGAGAATGAGAAACAATTAAATTTTAAAAGTAAAATTTAAAGAATAAAAAAGTAGAAATTTGACATAGAGATAGTTATTGAATTTAAAATGTAAACTTTAAAAAAGGAAAAAATCTTAATTTTTTTTTACTTTTCTCGAAAGGTATGATAAATTTTTAGATTTTGATTATACAAGAAATTGTTCAAAGGCAAAGTTTTTTTCACATTATATAAAGAAAATAGTAGCGCGAGTCTACTGCTCAGTGAAAGACCCAAGTACAAGTGGGGAAAAATTCGTTTAATGGCGCCGCTTGGGGAAAAACGTGTATATAAGAGAGAAGGAGAGAGAATAAGAGAAAAGAAGAAAAAATGAGTGAGAATAAAAGAAAATAAGGGAAAATGACTGAGAATAAGAGAAAATATGAATGAATGAGAAAGAATAAGCGAGAATAAGAGAAAATAAAATAGAATGAGAGATAATAAGAGAGAAGGAGAGACAGCTTTAGGAAAGGAGAGAAAAAGTAAGAATAAGAAAAAGTAGGGAGTAATAAGGGAAAAAAAGAATGAAAGAGAGACAATAAGAGATAATGAAAAAAAAATAAGAGAAAATAAAAGAGAATGAGAGAAAAATAAAAGGGAATAAGAGATAATGAGAGTCAATAAGAAGGAATGAGAGAGAATAACAGAAAATATGAAATAATGAGAGAAAATGAGAAAGAATAAGAGAAAATTAGCGAAAATAAGAGAAAATATGAAAGAATAAGAGGGAATGAAACCATAATACAAAATAAGAGAGAATGAGAAAGAATAATCAAGAATAAGAGATAATGATAGATAATAGTACAAAATAAGAGAGAATAAGAGCGAATGAGTGGGAAGAAGAGTGTATGAGAGAATAAAGCAATAATAATATATAGAATAAGATATTATAAGAAAGAATGATAAAGAATTAGAGATAATAAGAGAGAATGAGAGATAATAATGAAGAATAAGAGAGAATAGGATGTAAGAGACATTGATAAAGAATGAGAAATAATAAGCTAGTATAAGACATTAAGAAAGAATAAGAGAGCATGAGAGAGAATAAGAGAAAATAAAAGAGAATAAGAGAAAATAAGATACAAAAAGAAAGAATAAGATATAATAGGAGATAATTATAAAGCATGAGAGAGAATAAAGGAGAATAAGAGAAAATGATTGAAAATAAGAGAGAATAAATGAGATTAAGAGAAAATGAGTAAAAATAATAGAGAATGAGAGAGAATAAGAGAAAAGAAGAAGAAATGAGTGGGAATAAGAGAAAATAAGAGAAAATGACTGAGAATAAGAGAGAATGAGAGAGAATAAGAGTAAATGAGAAATAATAAGCGAGAATAAGAGAAAATAAAAGAGAATGTGAGACAATAAAAGAGAATGAGAGACAGCTTTAGAAGAAGAGAGATTAAGAAAAAATAAAGAGTAATAAGGGAAAATAAGAGAGAATAAGTGAGATTAAGAGAAAATGTGTAAAAATAAGAGAAAATAAGAGAAAAGAAAAGAAAATGAATGATAATAAGAGAAAATGACTGAGAATAAGAGAGAGTAAGACTGAATGAGAAAGAATAAGTGCGAATAAGAGAAAATGACTGAGAATAAGAGTGAATGAGTAATATAATAAGCGAGAATAAGAGAAAATTAAAGAGAATGAGATATAATAATAGAGAATGAGAGACAGCTTTAGGAAATGAGATAAAAAGAGAGATTAAGAAAAAATAAAGAGTAATAAGGGAAAATAAGAAAGAAAGAGAGACAATAAGAGAGAATAAGAAAAAATAAGGGAAAACAAGAGAGAATGAGTGAAAAATAAGAGATAATGAGAGACAATGAGAAGGAACGAGAGAGAATAATAGAAAATAAGAAATAATGAGAGAAAATGAGAAAGAATAAGAGAAAATATGAAAGAATAAGAGAGAATGAAACAATAATATACAATAAGAGATAATGATAGACAATGAGAAAGAATAAGAGATAATAAACGAGAATAAAAGGGAATGAGTGAGAATGAGAGAATAAAGCAACAATAAGATATTATGAAAAATAATGATATAGAATGAAACATAATGAGAGAGCATGAGATACAAAAAAAGATAATAAGAGAGAATAAGATATAATAAGAGATATTGATAAAGCATGAGAGAGAATAAGAGAAAATGAATGAAAGTAAGAGAGAATAGGTGACATTCAGAAAGAATGATTAAAAATAAGAGATAATGAGTGATAGTGAGAGACAATAAGAAAAAATAAAAGGGAAAAAGAAAAAGTACGAAAGAATGAGAATGGATGAAATAGAATAAGAGTGAATAAGCGAGAATAGAAGAAAATATAAAAGAATATGTGTGAATGAGTAAGATTAAGAGAGAATGGGGAGAATGTGAAAGAATAAGTGGGAAAAATAATGAGAGACAATAAGAGAATTAGAGGGAATAATAAAAGTTAAGAGATAATGAGAGAAAATGAGAAAGAATAAGAGAGAATAAGACATTAAGAAAGAATAAGAGAGAATGAGAAAAAATAAACGAGAATAACAAAAAATAAGAAAAAAAGAGAGACAATAAGAGAGAATAAGAGGGAATAAGAAAAGATAAGAGAGGATAAGAGAAAAAAAGAGAGAATGAGACATAATAAGAGAGAATAAGGTATAATGAGAAACAATGTGAAAAAATGAAAGAAAATAAGAGAGAATAATAGAAAATAAGAGATACTGCGAGAAAATAAGAAAGAATAAGATGAAATAAGGCATTAAGAAAAATGAGAGAGAATGAGAGACATTAAGAGAAAATAAAAGAAAATATTAGAAAATGACAGAAAACGATATACAAAAAGAGATAATAAAATATAATAAGAAATAATGCTAAACCAGGAGAGAAAATAAACGAAAATATGAGTGAATAAGAGAGAATAAGAGAAAATGAGTGAAAATAAGAAAAATGACTGACGTTACGAAAGAATGAGTAAAAATAAAATAAAATGAGTGAGAATGAGAGACAATAAGAAATAATAAGAGGGAAAAGAGAAAATTATAAGAAAATAAGAGGAAATAATATAAAATAAGAGAAAATGAGAAAGAATAAGAGAGAATAAGCGAAAATAAGACATTAAGAAAGAATAAGAGACAATAAAAGAAAATGACAGAAAATGAGATACAAAAAAAAAGATAATAAGAGAGAATGAGAAAGAATAAAAGAGAATAAACGAGAATAAGAGAGAATAAGCGAGAATGAGAATGAATAAGAGAGAATGAGAAACAATTAAATTTTAAAAGTAAAATTTGAAGAAAAAAAATCGAAACTTCACATAGAGATAGTTATGGACTTTAAAATGAAAAATTTGAAAAGGAAAAAAATCTTTATTTTTTTTTACTTCTCTGGAAAAGTGTAATAAATTTTTAGATTTTTGTTGTACAAAAAAGTGTTTAAAGGCAAAGTTGCTTGTTTTTGCACCACATTTAAGGAAAAAAGCTGAAAAGCAAATTTTATTGTAATTTTATAAAGATACCAAACCTGGAAATTTTTAAAGTCAATAAATCTCAATTTTTTGGACTTGTTTTAAGAAAATGTAACAACTTTTTTTATTCTTGTTGTACAGAAAGGTGTCTAAAGGAAAAGTTTTTTGTTTTCGCACAAAATTTAAGGAAAAAAGCTGAAAAGCAAATTTTATTGTAATTTTATAAAGATACCAAACCTTGAAATTTTTAAAGTCAATAAATGTCAATTTTTTGGACTTGTTTTTAGAAAATGTAATAACTTTTTTGATTCTTGTTGTACAAAAAAGTGTCTAAAGGAAAATTTTTTTGATTTGGCACAAAATTTAAGGGAAAAAGCAGAAAAGCAAGTTTTATTGTAATTTTAAAAAGTTTCCAAACTTTAAAGTTTTCAAAGTCAATAAATCTCAATTTTTTGGACTTTATTTTAGAAAATGTAATTACTTTTTTGATTTTTGTTGTACAGAAGAGTGTCTAAAGGAAAAGTTTTTTGTTTTCGCACAAAATTTAAGGAAAAAAGCAGAAAATCAATTTTTTTTAAGAATTGAGAAAAATACCAAGGTTTTAATTTTTCACAGCAAAGAAATCACAATTTTTTGTACTTTTCGGGAAAACTGTGATAACTTTTTTAAGTTTAGTTGTACAGAAAAGTGTTTAAGCGCAAACTTGTTTGTTTTTGCACAAATGTAAGGAAAAAGGCAGAAAATTAAATTTGATTGGAAATTAAGAAAAATACCATGTTTTGAAAATTTCTGAGCAAAAAAATCTCAATTTTTTTGTACTTTTCTGAAAAATTGTGATAACTTTTTTTATTTTCGTTGTACAGAAAAGTGTATAAAGGAATAGTTGTTTGTTTTTGCACAAAATTTAAGGAAAAAAGCAGAAAATCAATTTTTTTTGAAAATTGAGAAAAATACCAAGGTTTTAATTTTTCACAGCAATAAAATCACAATTTTTTGTACTTTTCGGGAAAACTGTGATAACTTTTTTGATTTTTGTAGTACAGAAAAGTGTTTAAGCGCAAACTTGTTTGTTTTTGCACGAAATTTAAGGAAAGAGGCAGAAAAAAAATTTGATTGGAAATTAAGAAAAATACCATGTTTTGAAAATTATATTATTCTTTTCAAGAGAATATTGAAAACGCGTTCACACGACCGTTCACGAGCGCAGCTAAAACAAGACTGAACCTGCAATCTCTCTCTCCCTCCCTCTCTCTGCGCGCGAGTCTAATGCTGAGTGAAAGACCTAAGTAGAAATGGGGAAAAATTCATGTTATGGCGCCGCTAAGGGAGAAAAACGTCTGGCTTTGTGGACCATACTTAAATTACGTTAAACCTTAGGGGATAGGTGGGGGTCAAAATATTTGTATTTGCAGATCTAAAAAGATATATTTTCAGATCTGAAAATACAGTTTTCCAGATGTGAAACTTGTCTTTATCCGATTTGAAAATACTACTTTTCAGATGTGAAATTATAACTTTTCAGATCTGAAAATAGAGTTTTTCGGATGTGAAATTATAACTTTTCAGATCTGAAAATACTGCTTTTCAGATGAGAAATAAAATTATAACTTTTCAGATCTGAAAATAGAGTTTTTCGGATGTGAAATTATAACTTTTTAGATCTAAAAATACTACTTTTCAGATGAGAAATTATAACTTTTCAGATCTGAAAATACTACTTTTCAGATAAGAAATTATAACTTTTCAAATCTGAAAATACTATTTTTTAGATGAGAAATTATAACTTTTAAGGTGTGAAATTATAACTTTTCAGATGTGAAATTATAACTTTTCATATGTGAAAATACTATTTTTCAGATGTGAAATTATAACTTTTCAGATCTGTAAAGTAGTATTTTCAGATCTCAAAAGTTATATGTTCACATCTGAAAAACTGTATTTTCAGATCTGAAAAGTTATAATTTCACATCCGAAAAACTCTATTTTTAGATCTGAAAAGTTATAATTTCTCATCTGAAAAGTGGTATTTTCAGATCTGAAAAGTTATAATTTCTCATCTGAAAAACTATATTTTAACCCTCCGTTACACACCTAGGGAGGGATTCACTCTACGGTTTCAGTATTTTTTAAATAACTTTTGTTTTCCTCATTGCAAAATATAATCAGTTTCTATACCTTTCGACAATTTACCTTTCAACACATTTTTAAAAAAACATTTAGTTTAAACATAATTAATATTTAATTATGAAGCTTTAAAGCCAGAAAAAACTCGAAAAACTGAGGTTATGTTAAATAAAAAAATCAAGTTTTCAAAACATTTTTTTGTTTTACTGTTGGTTAATGACAAAATTATATTATAAATATAATTAAAATGAATTGTTTAATGATTTTTTTGCTTATTTGTTAATGTTACATTATTTTTACATGTCAAGTGTAATTCCTTTGAAGATGTGCAATCGTGTAATTAATTTTCATTCTTGAGACCGAAAATTAATTTTATAATTTAGAATAATTTAGTACATACTTGTCAGTTTGTGTTAAAACTAAATTTTTGTTGATTCTTTTGTTTATGTTGTAATGTTGCTTATTTTACAATGTGGTGAGGGATTGCCTCTAAACTTGTGTAAAGTCGTAATATTCTCTCATGTGTGTGACGGAGGGTTAACATCTGAAAATGTATATTTTTTAGGAATTTTAAATTTTTATTTAATGTTATTTGTCTCATTTTGATTAATAGTTCACACCCTATCTACACTCTAATAATGGTCATTATTCATTTTACAATTGAAACCCTGGTTAAAAATTAAAATTTATAAAAAACTCGAAAAACTTCAAAAAAAAAGAATTTCTTAAAATACAACATTTTTTCTTCTCTTTTAGGGAACGTTCATAAACTACGTAGCACGTCTAGGGGGATGGATGTGGTCAAGCAATTGTCTACCATAAGAGGAAAAAATGGCGCTAATACATGTAATTGCGTCCACGTGGGGGGAGGGGGGGGGTTAAAATTTCCAAAAAATTGGTCTACGTAGTTTATGAACGTTCCCTTATGTTATTTAGCTTCATTATTTTTGAACTCTTTAAAACCACTATACTTATTTAATAGTCTCCACCCTTTGGTAAAAAATCAAAAATTATCAAAAATACCTATTCAAAAATTCGAAAAACTGAATTTCTTAAAATTCAACATTTGTTCTTCTTTTTATGGCATTTAGCTTTAATGTTTTTGTGCTTTTGGCAAATAGTTTACTTATTTAAAAGTCTCCTCCCTTTGGTAAAAAATCTAAAAATATTAAAAAATTTCGAAATACTGAATTTCTTAAAATTCAACATTTTTTCTTCTTTTTTGTGGCAAATAGCTTTATTATTTTTGGGCTCTTGAAAATAGTATATTAAGCAACCAGAGGATAAAGGCAGCCATTTCTTTACGGTGATCTTTGTGACACGAGTGGAGTTCCGAGACCGGAACAAGTGTCACAAAAATCATCGTAAAGAAATTGGCTGCCTTTATTC
The DNA here is from genome assembly GCF_015476425.1 of Leptopilina heterotoma. Taxonomy (NCBI): domain Eukaryota; kingdom Metazoa; phylum Arthropoda; class Insecta; order Hymenoptera; family Figitidae; genus Leptopilina; species Leptopilina heterotoma. The sequence continues at coordinate 11,725 of NW_025110893.1, forward strand.
TCGTGTTACTTATTACAATATTTTTTATTCCTAATGCAAAAAAGTCGCGTTTTTAGATAGCAGACGACAGGGAGTAAAAATCATGCACTTGTTCGATTTGTATGAAAATGGCGGCTGTTTTCTTCCATGGGCAAGAAAAATGCATGTGAACAGCTAATTTTCTTGCCCTTGGGAGGACACGGCCACCATTTTCATACGGTCGAAGAAATGAATGACTTTCCTCCCTGTCATCTGCTATCAGAAAGCGCCATTTTTGTGCATGTGGGATAAAAACACTTTACTTATTTAATCGTCTCTAACCTTTGGTAAAAAAATCTAAAATTATCGACAATTACCAAAAATTCAAAAAACCGAATTTCTTAAAATTCAACATTTTTTCCTCTCTTTTATGGGATTTAGCTTAATTATTTTTGTGCTCTTGGAAAATACTTTACTTATTAAATAGTATCGGCGCTTTGGTAAAAAATCTAAAATTATCGGAAATGTTCAACAATTCAAAAATCCGAATTTCTTAAAATTCAACATTTTTTCCTCTCTTTTATGGGATTTAGCTTTATTATTTTTGTGCTCTTGGAAAATACTTTACTTATTTAATAGTCTCGACCTGTTGGTAAAAAATCTAAAATTATCGAAAATTTTCAAAAATTCGAATTTTTTAAAATTAAACATTTCTTTCTCTCTTTTATGGAATATTTAGCTGTATTATTTTTGTGCTCTTGGAAAATAGTTTATTTAATTAATAGTTACCACTCTTAAGCAAAAAATCTAAAATTATCGACAATTATTAAAAATTCAAAAATCCGAATTTCTTAAATGTCAACATTTTTTCTTCTTTTTTGCGAGATTTAGCTTAATTATTTTTGGGCTCTTGGAAAATACTTTACTTAATTAATAGCAGGCTTCGAAGTCTAGTAGCAGGTCAAAAAAAGTGTGAAAAAGTAGCATTTTGGAAGAAAAAAGTGTCCTCTAAATTGAAAAAAGTAGCAAAAAGTAGAATATTAAAAATGAAGTAGAATTAGTTTTTTAAGTAAGAAAATTAAGTGAATATTGGGAACCGCAGAGCTGCGTAGGCCCTCTGGTGTCGACCCACTTGCGGTAGTTGTCTTTTCATTTCGTCTCTCTCTAACATATGTAAAAAAAAGAGATAAAAAACCAAGATGTCGGACGCAAGTGGGTACAGGGGTGGGTCAGTTTCACATGATTTCGGATCCCAATACACTACCGTCCGTGAGTATCAGGACGCCCCTTTTTTCATGAGTGGAAAAATGCTTAAAACGTAGAAAATACACTCTAAATCTGAATCAGTGAAAATTTCACTGATTTCAATTCAGTGGCCCAGTTTTCTTTAATTCATCAGTGGGATTTCACTGAGAATCAGTAAAAACCACTGATTGTTAGTGAAATTCCACTGATTCATCAAAGAAAACTGGGCTACTGAATTGAAATCAGTGAAATTTTCACTGATTCAGATTTAGAGTGTAAGAATGATAAAAATTTTTTGTATTTTTTTCCTGAAAGCTAATGAAATTATGAAAAGACTGACACCTGATCGAAGAATTTTCGTTGACTATTCTGTCAGATACAGAAAAAATACTGGATTTTGCATCCTTTTCGTAATTTTTAAATTTCTCGAAAACTAATTAACTTTTATTAGCGCTCTTGGTCTTGTTATAATCTCTATTTAATGTAGAACCTAAATTATTAACTGGTATTGTGAAATAAATTTTTCCAAAAAAATTTGAAACCGTTAAAGTAGGATTAAAAAAATTCAAAAAATTATCATGAATATTAAAGTGTCAAAAAGGTCAATGTAAAATATGTTCATTTAATACACGGAAAAAAATAGTCGCAGAATTTTTCAGCGACTAATCGAAGACTCTCGGATATGAACGAATCTTTTATAGACTTTTAGAAATGTTCTACGATTTTAGCAGAAATTCTCCAAAAAAAGTCGAGGACTTTCTAGAAACCTAGTAGCGGAAAACAGTCTCGGAATTATTCTAACACTTCATAGAAGGTTTCGTCGACGAGTCGCGGAAAATGGTGCGCACAAAAGTTGCGCGCGTTAAAACCAATAAACACTGTTTTTTTAACATTTTTTTTTAACAATTTATGACAATTGATTGTCAAGATTATTATTATTTTTATTATTCAATGTGTCGATATTAATATATACATTAAAAAATTCTAAATAATTTCCGCGACTGTCAATTAAAAATTAGAACGCTGTAGAGTAAATTCAGGTTTGTAATTTTCCGCGACTGTGGCGGAATCGGTTACATGCGCGTGGAGTCTTCATTTTCTTCGACAGTCGCGGAAAGTTTCTTCAAATGTAGTCTATTTCTTCAAAAACTGTGAATATGATTTTTAAAACACTTTCCACTAAATCCGAGAGTCTTCAACAAAGTCGAGGAAAATTTCCGCGACTTATTTTTTCCGTGTAGATATACTAAAATTCAAAAAAGCTTTTTAATTACTTAATTATTTAATTTAAAAAAAAATTTTTTTTATTGAAAAAGTGTCAATCTGTTTTTCAAAATTTTTTTATCCGACTTTCACAGTTTCAAATTTTTTTGTAAAAATTTATATCACAATACCATTAATTAATTTAGATTCTACATTGAATAGAGATTGAAACAAGACCAAGATCGCTAAAAAAAGTTAATTAGTTTTCGAAAAATTAAAAAATTACGAAAAGCATGCAAAATCCAGTATTTTTTCTGTATCTGACAGAATAGTCAACGAAAATTCTTCTATCAGGTGTCAGTCTTTTCATAATTTCATTAGCTTTCAGGAAAAAAATACAAAAAATTTTTATCATTCTTATTTTCTACGTTTTAAGCATTTTTCCACTCATGAAAAAAGGGGCGTCCTGATACTCACGGACGGTAGTGTATGCTGTTGTCCAAAAAATTGAAAGAAAAAAATACTAAAAATAGGAATTTACAAATTTTTTTTTAAATTTTGATTTATAAACATAAAACATGAAAATATAATAGCTTTTTTGTCGATATTTTACATTAGAAAGTTTTATTTACATAATGAAATGTAATTGTTAATAATACTTAAATGAGATCTTTTATAAGAATTTGTTTTTTAATAACAGGCTCATAATTTTGAGAAGTTAAATTGACACCTTCTTTCTCCTTATTATTTTTTAAAAAACTATCAACAACTTTTTATCAGCCATCTAATTTTTAAAAATGAAACATAAACATTTTTTAGTATATTTACTAATAACAACTATTAAAATGGAAAAAATGGATTGTTTTTAGTCACATAAATTTTTTAAATTTTAGAATCCACATACCCGTGTGGAAAATGAAAATTGGTCCTAGCCAGGTTCTACCTATTTTGCCCTGTTAATAGCTTGGTCCTAGGTTGGCAGTGTAGGTTGGACCAACAATGGCTGGTGATGCGATTCTAGCCTGGTCCTAACTTGGGAGCCTAGTTATGACCAGTTTATTTATATATTTTATTATAATTTTAATTAGCTTATAATATTTGTTAAAGAAATAGCCTAAATTATTAATAATAAGTATTAGTTTTAATTAATTATTATTTTTTTCAATTAAATGATGACCAAAAGCGAATTCATAAATAATGTTAGTATATGTAGAGATTAATATATATTCCTCTAATATATACATTAAAAATTATAAAAAAATTAGAAATTTGCTAATTAAATTATTTGACAGTATATATAATCATTAAATTGCATACTTATACGAATACAATGCAGAAAAATCGGAATAAACGGAAACCTAAGAAGTAAATAAAATCTAACGCACGCGGGAATCGAACCTACGACCTACGGACTACGAGACTAACGCCCTAACCACTATGCTAATGAAACTAGTTGAGATCAAAATTTTTATTGTCAGTGACTTGTGGACTTGCTTTTGATGATTCAATATAGTAATTATTGACACTAATACACGATAATAACTAAAAAAAATAGTTTAACAACAACAATAATAATAAAATAATATCCAAATATAAGAATTCAAAAATTAATATTTTTATATTGTATCAAGAAAAAAAATATCTGTACATTTTCGTTAAAATCAGGTTTTTCATTGTTCTCAATCATTTTTAACATTAAATTTTTCTTGGTCTAAAAAAATATTCGTCTTTTGGACTTGGAAATTTTTCCTAATTAATTAAGCGGGTGATCCACTTTTTAAAAAAATGTCAAAAAAATTTATGTTAAAAACACGTTTTTCATTATTCTAAATCATTTTAAGCATTAATTTTTTGTTGCAAAAAATTTTTTAGACTTGGACTTAGAAATTTTTGCTAATGAAACTAGGAAGCCCAGGTAGGTCCTGGGTTGGACCTGGGTGGGTTAGCCCACATTCGAATTGCAATATCTCTTAGTGTTTAGCACCAACTTAAACGAAACTTAAAATCAGCGAACGAAATTAGAAATATATTTTACTAATGATAATTATATTGCAGTCTGTATCTGTTTAAATAAATAAATAAATTTTGCTGTTTTATTAGCTTTTATAACAAATTACTTAAAAATTTGCAGTTTTTTATCTAACTTCGCGATTATTACACTTGAGTAGTGAAATATGAAGATAATTTATAATTTTAACAATTCAGCATTTGTTTAAACAAAAAATTGTTGTTATTTATTAATGCTTAAGACAATAAAGCGTCTAGACACTTGTAGTCTTTTAAAATTTTGCAATTAACTAATCTGAGTATTTACTTATTGCAAAATTAGAAAAAACTGCTAGTTTCTAGGTTGATTGTGTAAAAAGTTAGTAAATAACAATTATTTGTTTAAACAATTGATGAATTAATAAATTAACTTTATTTTATAATATTTTTATAATTTTCTGATTTATGTCAAACAATAAATTGTTTAAATAAATATGATTATCAATTAATTTTATAAATATTAATTGAGAATATTTATCAATTTTTACATGTTTTTCATGTATCAATTTTGACACTTTATTTTCCTAAAAATTTTTCTAAGTCATAACTGGATCTCCTAGCTAGTACCAAGTTAGGACCAGCCCAGGAAATATAAAAAAGGGTTGCCAAGTTAGGTCCAAGCTAGGGCCAATAATCATTTTAGGCATAGCATGGTGATTTCTACACGGGTAGCCATAATTTTGTACAATAATAAATTATGAGCAATTTAATTCCAATAAAAAAAATTATAATTTTTTTCTACATAGATCTTAAATTTTTATAAATGATTTTTTTATCATTGAACAACCGACTTAAAACACTGTATTATTGAAAATACAATTAATATTTTTAAATTTGACATAAAGTTTGTAAACATAATATAATAAATAATCACGTTATATAAATATTATTTTGGATTTTTAATCAAACAATTTATATAACCAAAAGAATTAAGTTTTCATTCTTAATTGATTTTTTCTATACTTGATGAAACTTTTATAAAGTCAAAAAAGGTATTACTATTAAATTATATAGTGAAAAATGAAAAATTTAGTTTTTAATTTTTTTAAGAAGCTTAAAGAATAATAAAATTAGATAGGAAAAATTCGAAACGTTAAAAAAAAAATCAGAAAAACGAAAATATCGAAATATGTCCAAAAAAAATTCATAACTCGAACAATTTTCGACCAAATTCTTGTTTCTTGGTCGCAAATTAAAGAGGGATTTATGCTTCTTTTCATTGGACCAATAAGAATATTTTTAAAAAGATTTTGATACCCAGCGTCCCCACCCGCCCGAATCAGAAAAACGAAAATTGGAAATAAGTTCAAAAAAAATTCATAACTCGTAAAATTTTTGACCAAATTCTTGTCTCTTGGTCGCAAATTAAAGAAGAATTAATGCTTTTTATCACTGGACCAATAAGAATATTTTTAACAAAATTTTGATAGCCAGCGTCCCCACCCGCCCTTGTCAGAAAAACGGGAATATCGAAATATGTCCAAAAAAAATTCATAACTCGAACAATTTTCGACCAAATTCTTGTTTCTTGGTCGCAAATTAAAGAGGGATTATTGCTTCTTATCAATTAATTAATTAGAATATGATTAGAAAATTTTTGATAACCGGCGTCCCCACCCGCCCGTATCAGAAAAACGAAAATATCGAAATATGTCCAAAAAAAATTCATAACTCTAACAATTTTCGACCAAATTCTTGTTTCTTGGTCGCAAATTAAAGAGGGATTAATGCTTCTTATCACTGGAGCAATAAGAATATGTTTAAAAAAATTTTGATAGCCAGCGTCCCTACCCGCCCGTATCAGAAAAACGAAAATATCGAAATATGTCCAAAAAAAATTCATAACTCGTAAAATTTTCGACCAAATTCTTGTTTCTTGGTCGCAAATTAAACAGGGATTTATGCTTCTTGTCACTGGACCAATAAGAATATTTTTAAAAAAATTTTGATAGCCAGCGTCCCCACCCGCCCGAATCAGAAAAACGAAAATTGGAAATAAGTTCAAAAAAAATTCATAACTCGTAAAATTTTTGAGCAAATTCTTTTTTCTTGGTCGCAAATTAAACAGGGATTTATGCTTCTTGCCACTGGACCAATAAGAATATTTTTAAAAAAATTTTGATAGCCAGCGTCCCCACCCGCCCTTGTCAGAAAAACGGGAATATCGAAATATGTCCAAAAAAAATTCATAACTCGAACAATTTTCGACCAAATTCTTGTTTCTTGGTCGCAAATTAAAGAGGGATTAATGCTTCTTATCAATAAATTAATAAAAAATGATTAGAAAATTTTTGATAGCCGGCGTCCCCACCCGCCCGTATCAGAAAAACGAAAATTGAAAAAAAAGTTTTAGAAAAATTCATAACTCGAACAATTTTCGACCAAATTCTTGTTTCTTGGTCGCAAATTAAAGAGGGATTAATGCTTCTTATCAATAAATTAATAAGAAAATGATTAGAAAATTTTTGATAGCCAGCGTCCCTACCCGCCCGTATCAGAAAAACGAAATTATCGAAATATGTCCAAAAAAAATTCATAACTCGAACAATTTTCAACCAAATTCTTGTCTCTTGGTCGCAAATTAAAGAGGGATTAATGCTTCTTGTCACTGGACCAATAAGAATATTTTTAAAAAAATGTTGATAGCCAGCGTCCCCACCCGCCCGTATCAGAAAAACGATAATATCGAAATACGTCCAAAAAAAATTCATAACTCGAACAATTTTCGACCAAATTCTTGTTTCTTGGTCGCAAATTAAAGAGGGATTAATGCTTCTTGTCACTGGACCAATAAGAATATTTTTTAAAAAATTTTGATAGCCAGCGTCCCCACCCGCCCGTAACAGAAAAACGAAAATTGAAAAAAAAGTTTTAGAAAAATTCATAACTCGAACAATTTTCGACCAAATTCTTGTTTCTTGGTCGCAAATTAAAGAGGGATTAATGCTTCTTATCAATAAATTAATAAGAAAATGATTAGAAAATTTTTGATAGCCGGCGTCCCCACCCGCCCGTATCAGAAAAACGAAAATATCGAAATATGTCCAAAAAAAATTCATAACTCTAACAATTTTCGACCAAATTCTTGTTTCTTGGTCGCAAATTAAAGAGGGATTAATGCTTCTTATCACTGGAGCAATAAGAATATGTTTAAAAAATTTTTGATAGCCAGCGTCCCCACCCGCCCGTATCAGAAAAACGAAAATATCGAAATATGTCCAAAAAAAATTCATAACTCGTAAAATTTTCGACCAAATTCTTGTTTCTTGGTCGCAAATTAAACAAAGATTTATGCTTCTTGTCACTGGACCAATAAGAATATGATTAGAAAATTTTTGATAGCCAGCGTCCCTACCCTCCCGTATCAGAAAAACGATAATATCGAAATACGTCCAAAAAAAATTCATAACTCGAACAATTTTCGACCAAATTCTTGTTTCTTGGTCGCAAATTAAAGAGGGATTAATGCTTCTTATCACTGGAGCAATAAGAATATGTTTAAAAAATTTTGGATAGGCAGCGTCCCCACCCGCCCGAATCAGAAAAACGAAAATTGGAAATAAGTTCAAAAAAAATTCATAACTCGTAAAATTTTTGACCAAATTCTTGTTTCTTGGTCGCAAATTAAAGAGGGATTAATGCTTCTTATCACTGGAGCAATAAGAATATTTTTAAAAAAATTTTGATAGCCAGCGTCCCCACCCGCCCTTGTCAGAAAAACGGGAATATCGAAATATGTCCAAAAAAAATTCATAACTCGAACAATTTTCGACCAAATTCTTGTTTCTTGGTCGCAAATTAAAGAGGGATTAATGCTTCTTATCAATAAATTAATAAAAAATGATTAGAAAATTTTTGATAGCCGGCGTCCCCACCCGCCCGTATCAGAAAAACGAAAATATCTAAATATGTACAAAAAAAATTCATAACTCGAACAATTTTCGACAAAATTCTTGTTTCTTTGTCGCAAATTAAAGAGGGATTAATGCTTCTTGTCACTGGACCAATAAGAATATTTTTAAAAAATTTTTGATAGCCAGCGTCCCCACCCGCCCGTAACAGAAAAACGAAAATTGAAAAAAAAGTTTTAGAAAAATTCATAACTCGAACAATTTTCGACCAAATTCTTGTTTCTTGGTCGCAAATTAAACAGGGATTTATGCTTCTTGCCACTGGACCAATAAGAATATGATTAGAAAATTTTTGATAGCCAGCGTCCCTACCCGCCCGTAACAGAAAAACGAAAATTGGAAATAAGTTCAAAAAAAATTCATAACTCGTAAAATTTTTGAGCAAATTCTTGTTTCTTGGTCGCAAATTAAACAGGGATTTATGCTTCTTGTCACTTGACCAATAAGAATATTTTTAAAAAAATGTTGATAGCCAGCGTCCCCACCCGCCCTTGTCAGAAAAACGGGAATATCGAAATATGTCCAAAAAAAATTCATAACTCGAACAATTTTCGACCAAATTCTTGTTTCTTGGTCGCAAATTACAAAGGGATTAATGCTTCTTGTCACTGGACCAATAAGAATATTTTTAAAAAAATTTTAACAGCCAGCGTCCCCACCCGCCCGTATCAGAAAAACGAAAATATCGAAATATGTCCAAAAAAAATTCATAACTCGAACAATTTTCGACAAAATTCTTGTTTCTTGGTCGCAAATTAAACAGGGATTTATGCTTCTGGCCACTGGACCAATATGAATATTTTTAAAAAAATTTTGATAGCCAGCGTCCCCACCCGCCCGTATCAGAAAAACGAAAATTGGAAATAAGTTCAAAAAAAATTCATAACTCGTAAAATTTTTGAGCAAATTCTTTTTTCTTGGTCGCAAATTAAACAGGGATTTATGCTTCTTGCCACTGGACCAATAAGAATATTTTTAAAAAAATTTTGATAGCCAGCGTCCCCACCCGCCCGTATCAGAAAAACGAAAATATCGAAATATGTCCAAAAAAAATTCATAACTCGAACAATTTTCGACAAAATTCTTGTTTCTTGGTCGCAAATTAAAGAGGGATTAATGCTTCTTATCACTAGACCAATAAGAATATGATTAGAAAATTTTTGATAGCCAGCGTCCCCACCCGCCCGTAACAGAAAAACGAAAATTGGAAATAAGTTCAAAAAAAATTCATAACTCGTAAAATTTTTGAGCAAATTCTTGTTTCTTGGTCGCAAATTAAACAGAGATTTATGCTTCTTGTCACTGGAGCAATAAGAATATGTTTAAAAAATTTTTGATAGCCAGCGTCCCCACCCGCCCGAATCAGAAAAACGAAAATTGGAAATAGGTTCAAAAAAAATTCATAACTCGAACAATTTTCGACAAAATTCTTGTTTCTTGGTCGCAAATTAAACAGGGATTTATGCTTCTTGCCACTGGACCAATATGAATATTTTTAAAAAAATTTTGATAGCCAGCGTCCCCACCCGCCCGTATCAGAAAAACGAAAATTGGAAATAAGTTCAAAAAAAATTCATAACTCGTAAAATTTTCGACCAAATTCTTGTTTCTTGGTCGCAAATTAAACAAAGATTTATGCTTCTTGTCACTGGACCAATAAGAATATGATTAGAAAATTTTTGATAGCCAGCGTCCCTACCCGCCCGAATCAGAAAAACGAAAATTGGAAATAGGTTCAAAAAAAATTCATAACTCGTAAAATTTTTGACCAAATTCTTGTTTCTTGGTCGCAAATTAAACAGGGATTTATGCTTCTTGTCACTGGACCAATAAGAATATTTTTAAAAAAATGTTGATAGCCAGCGTCCCCACCCGCCCTTGTCAGAAAAACGGGAATATCGAAATATGTCCAAAAAAAATTCATAACTCGTAAAATTTTCGACCAAATTCTTGTTTCTTGGTCGCAAATTAAAGAGGGATTAATGCTTCTTATCACTAGACCAATAAGAATATGATTAGAAAATTTTTGATAGCCAGCGTCCCCACCCGCCCGTAACAGAAAAACGAAAATTGGAAATAAGTTCAAAAAAAATTCATAACTCGTAAAATTTTTGAGCAAATTCTTGTTTCTTGGTCGCAAATTAAACAGGGATTTATGCTTCTTGTCACTTGACCAATAAGAATATTTTTAAAAAAATTTTGATAGCCAGCGTCCCCACCCGCCCGTATCAGAAAAACGAAAATATCGAAATATGTCCAAAAAAAATTCATAACTCGAACAATTTTCGACAAAATTCTTGTTTCTTGGTCGCAAATTAAAGAGGGATTAATGCTTCTTATCACTAGACCAATAAGAATATGATTAGAAAATTTTTGATAGCCAGCGTCCCCACCCGCCCGAATCAGAAAAACGAAAATTGGAAATAAGTTCAAAAAAAATTCATAACTCGAACAATTTTCGACCAAATTCTTGTTTCTTGCTCGCAAATTAAAGAGGGATTAATGCTTCTTATCACTGGACCAATAAGAATATTTTTAAAAAAATTTTGATAGCCAGCGTCCCCACCCGCCCGTATCAGAAAAACGAAAATATCGAAATATGTCCAAAAAAAATTCATAACTCGAACAATTTTCGACAAAATTCTTGTTTCTTGGTCGCAAATTAAAGAGGGATTAATGCTTCTTGTCACTGGACCAATAAGAATATTTTTAAAAAAATTTTGATAGCCAGCGTCCCCACCCGCCCGTATCAGAAAAACGAAAATATCGAAATATGTCCAAAAAAAATTCATAACTCGAACAATTTTCGACAAAATTCTTGTTTCTTGGTCGCAAATTAAAGAGGGATTAATGCTTCTTCTCACTAGACCAATAAGAATATGATTAGAAAATTTTTGATAGCCAGCGTCCCCACCCGCCCGTATCAGAAAAACGAAAATATCGAAATACGTCCAAAAAAAATTCATAACTCGAACAATTTTCGACCAAATTCTTGTTTCTTGCTCGCAAATTAAAGAGGGATTAATGCTTCTTATCACTGGACCAATAAGAATATTTTTAAAAAAATTTTGATAACCAGCGTCCCCACCCGCCCGTAACAGAAAAACGAAAATTGAAAAAAAAGTTTTAGAAAAATTCATAACTCGAACAATTTTCGACCAAATTCTTGTTTCTTGGTCGCAAATTAAACAGGGATTTATGCTTCTTGCCACTGGACCAATAAGAATATTTTTAAAAAAATTTTGATAGCCAGCGTCCCCACCCGCCCGTATCAGAAAAACGAAAATATCGAAATATGTCCAAAAAAAATTCATAACTCGAACAATTTTCGACAAAATTCTTGTTTCTTGGTCGCAAATTAAAGAGGGATTAATGCTTCTTGTCACTGGACCAATAAGAATATTTTTAAAAAAATTTTGATAGCCAGCGTCCCCACCCGCCCGTATCAGAAAAACGAAAATATCGAAATATGTCCAAAAAAAATTCATAACTCGAACAATTTTCGACAAAATTCTTGTTTCTTGGTCGCAAATTAAAGAGGGATTAATGCTTCTTCTCACTAGACCAATAAGAATATGATTAGAAAATTTTTGATAGCCAGCGTCCCCACCCGCCCGTATCAGAAAAACGAAAATATCGAAATACGTCCAAAAAAAATTCATAACTCGAACAATTTTCGACCAAATTCTTGTTTCTTGGTCGCAAATTAAAGAGGGATTAATGCTTCTTGTCACTGGACCAATAAGAATATTTTTAAAAAAATTTTGATAGCCAGCGTCCCCACCCGCCCGTATCAGAAAAACGAAAATTGGAAATAAGTTCAAAAAAAATTCATAACTCGAACAATTTTCGACCAAATTCTTGTTTCTTGGTCGCAAATTAAACAGGGATTTATGCTTCTTGTCACTGGACCAATAAGAATATTTTTAAAAAAATTTTGATAGCCAGCGTCCCCACCCGCCCGTATCAGAAAAACGAAAATATCGAAATATGTCCAAAAAAAATTCATAACTCGAACAATTTTTGACCAAATTCTTGTTTCTTGGTCGCAAATTAAACAGGGATTTATGCTTCTTGCCACTGGACCAATAAGAATATTTTTAAAAAAATTTTGATAGCCAGCGTCCCCACCCGCCCGTATCAGAAAAACGAAAATATCGAAAAATGTCCAAAAAAAATTCATAACTCGAACAATTTTCGACCAAATTCTTGTTTTTTTATGTCGCACATTAAAGAGGGATTAATGCTTCTTGTCACTAGACCAATAAGAATATTTTTAAAAAAATTTTGATAGCCAGCGTCCCCACCCGCCCGTAACAGAAAAACGAAAATAGAAAAAAAAGTTTTAGAAAAATTCATAACTCGAACAATTTTCGACCAAATTCTTGTTTCTTGGTCGCAAATTAAACAGGGATTTATGCTTCTTGCCACTGGACCAATAAGAATATTTTTAAAAAAATTTTGATAGCCAGCGTCCCCACCCGCCCGTATCAGAAAAACGAAAATATCGAAAAATGTCCAAAAAAAATTCATAACTCGAACAATTTTCGACCAAATTCTTGTTTTTTTATGTCGCACATTAAAGAGGGATTAATGCTTCTTGTCACTAGACCAATAAGAATATTTTTAAAAAAATTTTGATAGCCAGCGTCCCCACCCGCCCGTAACAGAAAAACGAAAATAGAAAAAAAAGTTTTAGAAAAATTCATAACTCGAACAATTTTCGACCAAATTCTTGTTTCTTCGTCGCAAATTAAACAGGGATTTATGCTTCTTGTCACTGGACCAATAAGAATATTTTTAACAAAATTTTGATAGCCAGCGTCCCCACCCGCCCTTGTCAGAAAAACGGGAATATCGAAATATGTCCAAAAAAAATTCATAACTCGAACAATTTTCAACCAAATTCTTGTTTCTTGGTCGCAAATTAAAGAGGGATTAATGCTTCTTATCACTGGAGCAATAAGAATATGTTTAAACAATTTTTGATAGCCAGCGTCCCCACCCGCCCGAATCAGAAAAACGAAAATTGGAAATAAGTTCAAAAAAAATTCATAACTCGTAAAATTTTTGACCAAATTCTTGTTTCTTGGTCGCAAATTAAAGAGGGATTAATGCTTCTTATCACTGGAGCAATAAGAATATGTTTAAAAAATTTTTGATAGCCAGCGTCCCCACCCGCCCGTATCAGAAAAACGAAAATATCGGAAATTGTCCAAAAAAAATTCATAACTCGAACAATTTTCGACCAAATTCTTGTTTCTTCGTCGCAAATTAAACAGGGATTTATGCTTCTTGTCACTGGACCAATAAGAATATTTTTAACAAAATTTTGATAGCCAGCGTCCCCACCCGCCCTTGTCAGAAAAACGGGAATATCGAAATATGTCCAAAAAAAATTCATAACTCGAACAATTTTCGACCAAATTCTTGTTTCTTGGTCGCAAATTAAAGAGGGATTAATGCTTCTTATCACTGGAGCAATAAGAATATGTTTAAACAATTTTTGATAGCCAGCGTCCCCACCCGCCCGAATCAGAAAAACGAAAATTGGAAATAAGTTCAAAAAAAATTCATAACTCGTAAAATTTTTGACCAAATTCTTGTTTCTTGGTCGCAAATTAAAGAGGGATTAATGCTTCTTATCACTGGAGCAATAAGAATATGTTTAAAAAATTTTTGATAGCCAGCGTCACCACCCGCCCGTATCAGAAAAACGAAAATATCGAAATATGTCCAAAAAAAATTCATAACTCGAACAATTTTCGACCAAATTCTTGTCTCTTGGTCGCAAATTAAAGAGGAATTAATGCTTCTTGTTACAGGACCAATAAGAATTTGTTTATAAAATTTTTGATAGCCAGCGTCCCCACCCGCCCGTAACAGAAAAACGAAAGTAGAAAAAAAAGTTTTAGAAAAATTCATAACTCGAACAATTTTCGACCAAATTCTTGTTTCTTGGTCGCAAATTAAACAGGGATTTATGCTTCTTGCCACTGGACCAATAAGAATATTTTTAAAAAAATTTTGATAGCCAGCGTCCCCACCCGCCCGTATCAGAAAAACGATAATATCGAAATACGTCCAAAAAAAATTCATAACTCGAACAATTTTCGACCAAATTCTTGTTTCTTGGTCGCAAATTAAAGAGGGATTAATGCTTCTTATCACTGGACCAATAAGAATATTTTTAAAAAAATTTTGATAGCCAGCGTCCCCACCCGCCCTTGTCAGAAAAACGGGAATATCGAAATATGTCCAAAAAAAATTCATAACTCGAACAATTTTCGACCAAATTCTTGTTTCTTGGTCGCAAATTAAAGAGGGATTAATGCTTCTTATCACTGGAGCAATAAGAATATGTTTAAAAAATTTTTGATAGCCAGCGTCACCACCCGCCCGTATCAGAAAAACGAAAATATCGAAATATGTCCAAAAAAAATTCATAACTCGAACAATTTTCGACCAAATTCTTGTCTCTTGGTCGCAAATTAAAGAGGAATTAATGCTTCTTGTTACAGGACCAATAAGAATTTGTTTATAAAATTTTTGATAGCCAGCGTCCCCACCCGCCCGTAACAGAAAAACGAAAATAGAAAAAAAAGTTTTAGAAAAATTCATAACTCGAACAATTTTCGACCAAATTCTTGTTTCTTGGTCGCAAATTAAACAGGGATTTATGGTTCTTGCCACTGGACCAATAAGAATATTTTTAAAAAAATTTTGATAGCCAGCGTCCCCACCCGCCCGTAACAGAAAAACGAAAATAGAAAAAAAAGTTTTAGAAAAATTCATAACTCGAACAATTTTCGACCAAATTCTTGTTTCTTGGTCGCAAATTAAACAGGGATTTATGCTTCTTGCCACTGGACCAATAAGAATATTTTTAAAAAAATTTTGATAGCCAGCGTCCCCACCCGCCCGTAACAGAAAAACGAAAATAGAAAAAAAAGTTTTAGAAAAATTCATAACTCGAACAATTTTTGACCAAATTCTTGTTTCTTGGTCGCAAATTAAACAGGGATTTATGCTTCTTGCCACTGGACCAATAAGAATATTTTTAAAGAAATATTGATAGCCAGCGTCCCCACCCGCCCGTATCAGAAAAACGAAAATATCGAAAAATGTCCAAAAAAAAGTCATAACTCGAACAATTTTCGACCAAATTCTTGTTTTTTTATGTCGCAAATTAAAGAGGGATTAATGTTTCTTGTCACTGGACCAATAAGAATATGTTTAAAAAATTTTTGATAGCCAGCGTCCCCACCCGCCCGTATCGGAAAAACGAAAATATCGAAATATGTCCAAAAAAAATTCATAACTCGAACAATTTTCGAACAAATTCTTGTTTCTTGGTCGCAAATTAAAGAAGAATTAATGCTTCTTGTCACTAGACCAATAAGAATATGATTAGAAAATTTTTGATAGCCAGCGTCCCCACCGGCCCGAATCGGAAAAACGAAAATTGAACAAAAAGTTTAAAAAAAATTCATAACTTGAACAATTTTAGACCAAATTTTTTTTTTCTTGTTTACAAATTAAAGGGGGATTATTGCTTTTTTAAATGTGACTTTTGCAATTTTTTCTATAAACTGTAATAGCTAGCGTACGTTGATTTTGCGTTGATTGTACCGTATAGGGCCACCGCCCTACTATGTGTGTCGGCGCCTTTGGATTTTTCTGATGGCTGGCGGCCTGCGTGTCGCTAGTTGCACCGAGCCAATAAACATCTAAGGAACAATAGGAAACAACAAAATCAATTGTTTATTAACAATTGAATTTTTTAAAGCTCTGAGCTTCACAAAACTCGAAAATTCGATTGTCTGCTAAGTGGCGGATGGAGTATTTTGACTAGTAGTTTTGCTATAATTATTTTACTAAAGGAAATTGTTGTTGCCTTTTGTTCGTAGAATATTTGTATTCAACACTATAGTGAAAGAAATTATCGCGAAAAAGAAAGAATGAAGAATTGATAATTTCGAATTATTTTGTTGCGACGCCCATGGATTTGTCAGGTGTCTGGCGGATGGCGGGTCGCTAGCTTCACAACACCATAATAAATGTTTTGTCTCAATTAACTAATTTTTTCTGTAATTTCTTTTTTAAATTTAATGCATATCTCCCATTGTATTATATTAATTTTTATTTTCTAATCATTCTAAAAAATGTTTATTACTTTAAAAATAGAAAATAGAATAAAATAGAAAATCAGCAAACTTTTTTTCTCTATTTTTAAAGAAAAATTTGAATATTTTCAAAAAATTGTTATTGAGAAAGAGAAATTAAACAATTTTCTTTTCTTTTAAAAAAAATAATATATAATAATATAATCTTGTAATAATAATAATTGACAAATCAAGATCACGCAACTTTTTTCCAATTTTAATACAAAAAAATTAAAGTTTTTAACCAAATTTTGTTTAACAATTAATCAAAATTATAAATTTTTTTCATTTATACAGTGCTATACAGTGCATGCCAGATTTTTATTTATGACAGGGTTAAAATTTGGTCGAAAAAAATTGGGTTTTCGCAACCGTTTTACACTTGTTCTCAAGAAAAAAAACTGTCCAAATAAATGTTGAAAAATGTAATTAATAGAAGCATTTCGTTTTTTTTAATGAGCTAAGATAATAAAAAGATTAATTATTTACAACTTCCAATTTGATTTATTTCAATTAGACTATTAGAACCAGAGATAACATTGTCTCCTATTATTGTTAATAAATACAATAATAATTAAGATTTTTTAATAATTATAAAGCAAATTCGTTTGGACAGATTCAGTTAATAAATAGTCCTTTTTTCGAATTTTTTGAATAATCGCTTCCGTGTAAAATCTTGTACCAAAGTCGACCATTTTTGAAAATGTCGAAAAATGGGGTACACTGTGATGTAATTTTGCACCTGTACGGTGCAAAAATTTTTTTCCAATATTGGCCTTTCTTATACAAACATATAAGATTCCACGCTTTCCAAAAATATTTCTCATTTTTTTCAAACAATTTTTTTAACAGAGATATTTCAAGTCAAATTCGAACATTTTTCAGGGGCCTATCATTTTCTCGCGGATAGTAGTTATTATAATATATTATAATCATGCGTCCAATAATAAATTTAATTCACTTGGCGGGTTTTTTGAAATCTACGAAATTCACCAAAAAAACTGAAATTCTTGAATTCTGCGTAAATTTTTTTTACCTTTTTTGGAAAAAAGTAGCATTTAGTAGCTTTTTGACAAAATAAGTAGCAAAAAGTAGCTTTTTGGCAAAATAAGTAGCAAAAAGTAGCTTTTTGACAAAATAAGTAGCAAAAAGTAGGCTTGACCAAAAAAAGTGTCAAAAAAGTGGAAAAGTGTGTCACTTCGAAGCCTGCAATTTGCATTGAGAAAAAGAGTACTTTTGTGATGCCTGTTATACGCCTTAATTATATAGTATTTTATTAACGCAATTATCAACTGCCAGTAATAGTAATGTAGTTGAAGAAGAAGAAGAAAATTGTTTAAACTTACAGTGCTTAGTCTCTCAGCTTTTAACCCATCTCCATTATTCCAAATTCCTTTTCAATTTAAAAAAGTGTGAAACACGCACATATACACAAGAAAAGCACTTGTAAAATAAATAAAACTGAATTAATCTCTATGAATTGAAAGTTTAAATTAATTATTCACATATACATATAGTAAAGAAAATAACAAATGACAGAAATTTGTTCTCTAAAATGCGTTTCGAATTTTAAAAAACAGACACTTTCCGATCAAAAACACTCCGGTAAAATTAAAAACACTATTGTTCTCTTGAAGCAAAAATGTTTAAAATTGCTAAAAAATGGTTTAAAAACAAACTATAATTATACTGAAATCACAATTATCACTATAACAATCACCACAATTAACACTAGCAAAAAAAAAACTTTAAGCTTAAAAAAACACACTATTAAAGAAAAACTCTTTTTTATATTATTATTTTTAAGAGAATATTTCCATTTTACGCGACCGTTCACAAGCGCGGGTAAAACAAGACTGAACATGCAATCTCTCTACGCGCGAGTCTACTGCCGAGTGAGAGGTATGGAGGGAGTGGGGATGAATTCATGCATCGGCGTCGCAAGAGGTGGCGCGGACCTGTATCATTCCCAAGCGCCTCCCTCTACCTCTCTCTCTTTTCAAAAAATTTTAATTTTTTTTTTAAATGTTAATAAAATTCTTGGCAACAAATAAATTATTTTCGAAAATAATAAATTTCCTTTCAAAAATCCAATTATTCTTAAAATTTAAATAAAATTCGCGGCAAGAATTAAATTATTTTTTAATTAATTAATTGCAATTTTCCTCGAAGCAATTAAAATTATTGACACAAAATTTTAATAAAATTATTGAAAAGAAGTTACTTTTTTTGTAAATAATAAAATTTTTCTAAAGTTTGCAATTATTTTCAAAAAAATTTAAATGAAATTCTTCAAAAATTCAAATTAAAAAGCAAATTATTTTCTCAAAATTGCTAAAGTTTAAAAAAAATCTCAATTTTTTGTATTTTTATGAAAAAAATTTCCAACTTTTTTTGTTTCTTGTTGTACAGACAAGTTTCTAAAGAAAAAGTTGTTTGTTTTTACCGAGGTTTTTACTCAAAAAAGGAAACAAGCAGAAAAACAAATTTTATTGGAAATTGACAAAGATGGTATAGTTTGAAATTTTTTAAAGTAAATAAATTTTCTTGGAAAATTAAAATAAAATAAAATCATCACAAATTATTATGGTTATTTAAAGAAAAATAAAATTTTCAGTAAATGATAAAATTTGTTAATTTTTCTTTACCGTGTGCGCGTTTAAAAAGGTGAAACTAAAAAGAAAATTTTTGTTTAAAAAATGAATCATATGCTGCTTTGTTGACACCGAGAAATGGCAAACTTGCAATAATAACATTGACCAAACTTGGTAATTATTAAAAAAAATTAATTTTATAAAATTTGAAATATTGAACGTTTCTCTTTGCAGTGTCAAAATCTCACATTCAAAATTGCAAAGTGTCTGTCAAAATTAAAAAAAATCTGTTAAAAATGGAATTTACTAGAATAGAAAAACGCACTTTTCGAGAAATGCGGGAAAATCTTGACATAATTTTTTGTCACTAAATATAATAGAAAAAATTAGATTCAAAAAGAAAAAACAGTTTCCCTGGAAAAGAAATAATATTTTCGAGAATTGAAAAAAAATTAACAATTTTTCGTCACCGTTATTTCCATGTTATTTCTATCTAAAACTAAAATTAAAAATGGAAAAACTATAAAAGAAAAAGAAAATTTCAGAAAAATGATAAAATATACATTTTTTCTGTTGCTACCTCAGGAAGTTTAATATTTAAAAGCATTATCCAAATGAAAAACATACAACTTTATTAGCAATAAGGAATCAAACTTGCTTGCAAAATTAAGATAAAATCGGTTAAAAATTCAATAATTATTAGTGGAAAAATAAATTTTTGTGAGAAACTACATTTTTTCGTTTTGCAATAAAAAAACAATTTTTAAAAGAGAAAAACTCTTTTAAATAAATTGAATATAAAGTTTTATTCGCCCCTTCGAATCAAATTTTCTATCACAATTGAGAAAAATGTAGTAAAAAATTGAAATTACTAGAAGAGAACAACACTTTTACGCCCGCTTCGCTCGTGCCCTCATTTCGGGCGATTTACTTTTCGCCGCCAACTCACTCCCGTATACCTGCTCGGCGTCGAAATCTCGCTCCCGGGCCCTTCCCCCACTCTACCTACTTTCTGGGCACCGTCAGTCAGACATACATGGTATGAACTACTTCTCCCCCCCACAAAGATGCAGTCAAATTTCATTGACGCCCTTCCCCTGTCATTTTATTCTCAGATTTCGAAGGAGAATTCTCGTAAAAATCGCAATTATCTTTATAAATAACAAAATTTTTCTCCAAAGTTCAATTATTTTAATAAATGTCAAAAAAATTCTTGTCCTAATTTCAATTACAGTCAGTCCCCGCTACCTGCGCAACTCGCAACCTGCACATCCCCGAAACCTGACGCTCTGACGACATAGACCAAACTCGCTATGTGACTATACTCACTTTCACTTTTACCGCGTGCTCAGTGCCGAAAAGTGTCTCAGTACATAAGTTTCTCTTGACGACTAAAAATTTTTGTTGTGCCACAAATTAATTTAAAAAATTGAATTTTTTCTTTTTTCTTATCAATTACTCATTTGATACATATATTTTACATAAAGTATATTAAAATTAATAAATTTATCTAAACATTTCTGTATTTATAAAATATACACGCACTGAGAAAAAAGAATATTCATTTTAAAAATAAAGACCAGTTTGAGTGATTTTGTTTAATTAAACAGAGTTTGTAAGTTTCATTTTAATATATATGAAAAATATCTATCACTCTTATTTAAAAATATTATTTGCTTGTATATGATTTGTTTCATTTAAAAAAAAATTATATTTGAATTAAACATAAAACACGTTTAAGTACATAACAGTTTTGTACCAAACAAAATTTATGTTTAAATGAATTATATTTTATCAACTAAAAAATATGTTTGAATTAAACTTAAATATGTTTGACTGTATAACAAAGATAGTGAATTAAACATATTATGTTTCAAATTAGAAGTATCGTTTTCTCAGTGCGGGCGCCTACAATTGTATGCGATATAAGGGTGTATACATCCCTGAAAGTGGTGGGAAATGAATGGTGGGAGAGCGGCTGACTGGACTGTCAGGTAGCGAGTTCGGGGGAAAGGAAAAATTCTGAAATATGTGCAGGTTGCGGGGACTCACTGTATATTCAAAAATAACATTTTTTTAAGGAATTCAAAAAAAATATAGCACTTCTGCTGCTCGCCGCGGAGGTCTACAAGAAACTTAGCACCGTTTACTCATAAAAAAATTTTGAAAAACACTTTTTTAAGCCTTAAAACAGGTATAACCCTTTAAGTAAAATTATTCAAAAGTGTAATTCTTATTAAAAAGAATGATTGATTGTCTAAAATTGTATTAAAAATAATATAATAGAAATCCTGTGTAGAATTTTCTTATTTGAAAATAATCGAATTTATGTAAAGAACTGAATACTAGGGGAGGGGAGAGTAGAAAATTTGACTGCATCTTTGTGGGGGGGAGAAGTAGTTCATACCATGTATGTCTGACTGAAGGTGCCCGGAAAGTAGGTAGAGTGGGGGAAGGGCCCGGGAGCGAAATTTCGACGCCGAGCAGGTATACGGGAGCGAGTTGGCGGCGAAAAGTAGACTGCCCATACAAAATATGGTCTATTTCAATTAATTATTTTAAGAAAACGGTCAAGTACAATGTTGCTGGGTTTTCTCCAACGTTAAACACATGGGTTAAACTTAATTTAAAAATAAAACAAAAAAAAATTTTTTCAAAATGGCGCCTTTACACATCCAACAGTGAAAAAATTGTAAAAAAAAAACTGTCCGGAAGGATTTCTCCAACATTTTTTGACGGATTCAATTAAAATTTAGATTGTAGCTTTAAAACAACATTCTTTATCGAAGTACATAGGATTTTTTAGATCGGTTAATGCGTTTCCGTTTTATAACCATTTTTACCTTGATTTTTTAACAAAAAATAACATTTTTGTCATCAAAGTCATACCATTTTGCGAAAAATTGATATTTTTAAAATATCCTATGTACTTTTCTAGTAAATGTCATCCTCTTTCATAATTCGTTTGAATTTTTTGCCTAGGTGCTTAGGGAACGTAGAAAAGCTTCCGGCTGCAGAGGTTGTTTTAAAAAACGTGATCTACGTTGAACTGTTGTGAAGGCGCCATTTTGAAAACAAAAATTTTTTTTTATTTTTAAATTAAGTTTAATTCATGTGTTTAACGTTGCAGAAAACCTAGCAACATTGTACTGAACCGTTTTCTTAAAATAATTAATTGAAATAGACCGTATTTTGTATAGGCTCTGGGTGATGTTACCCCTTAACATCTATTGGCATATTATTTATAATATGATAAATAATATCCCGTGTAGAAATATCCCTATTATGGCCATATTAGGGAATGAAACACACGGCCCGACCTGGGCCAGATCGGGGCGACGATCAAATGTGGATTTCCTGATCAGGGCCATATCAGGCCGTGTGTTTCGTTCCCTAATATGGAAGGCCCGAAGAGTCCCTGATCCGGACCATAGCGAAATTTCTACACGGGATATTCTCTTAATTTGAATCAGTTAAAAATCATGGTTTTAACTGTCAATCAGCAGTGACTGACTTTTTGCTTCTGAATCAGTTAAAAATAACTGAAAAATTATCCACAAAACACCGAAATTTTTCTAAATATTGTATATTAAAGATTAATTGCTTGAATAAGTTAAAAAATTTACTTGCAAAGTTTATTTTTAAATTGTGTAAAGATTTAAATTTCTCACTCCAATAAATGTCTATCGTCAAATTTTCTTAAAAATATAGCTTGAAACTTTCCTGAACATTTGAATTGCATTTTCGACTATACTTTCGTGAAAATCTTCCTGAAAATATAACTTAAATTTTCGGAAAAGTTTCCATGTGCTATGTAGGTAGTTAAACGTGACTAATTGAATCAATCAAAAACAATTGTATTGAAACATCAGTTATTTTCAACTAATTGTCAGAAAAAAATATTACTATTTGAATTAGTGACTGATTTTTTGCTTCTAAATCCGATATTCTTAACTGATTCAATAATTTAGAGTGTAAGATATAATATACATATATATTGTCCAATGTATAAAATTTACAGTAAAATTTACGTGTGTGACGTGACGTAGGGGGGAGGGGGGGTTCAAGATTTGTCACGAAGTGTGACATAGGGGGAGGGAGGGGTTAAAAGTGGTCAAAAATCGTGTGACGTATTATGTGTACGGCCCCTTTTCTCGTGGAGCGTCACATATAGAGCAATTTATTTGTATTGCTTTGTAAAACCCGGATTCATATTGAGTGTCATAGAAACATTAAATAATTAAAGAAAACATTTTCTTAGAATGTTTATTGACTGTTGTTTATTTCTAAAAGCCAATTCTTTTAAAAAAGTTTCAGGATTTTTTAAAATAAATTATCAAAGTGAAAAATTTGGGAAAAGAAGCATCAAATTTTAAACCATTAGAAATAAAAAACCAAATTTTTTTTCTAAAAATAGTCTTTTTAGGAATAAACTATAGTTGATGAAGAATAAAGAAAAAAATTATCCATTAAAATGTAATTTTTCTAAATGTGTCAATATTATTCCTAGTGTAATAATTTTCAAATTGTCTATAAAAAAATGTAATCTTGGTATTTAAAATAATTTTGTTTAAAAAATTTTTTATAAAAAACTTTTTTTAAAAAGTAAGTATAATAATAAATAATAAGAGATATAATAACAATAATAAATAAGTAAACAAATAATAAATATAATAGAAAACAATAAGAGTAATTGATATTTAATATTTTTGTTCCTCACGTTCATTCCTACTGTACTACGCAAACGGTGCAACCTGATATAGTCGGCCATGACTAACCTCCCATATTGAGCTGTCAGTTTGCTATGTTTTGTAAAACGCGGATTGATATTCACGCCTATAGAAACATCTAATCGTCATATGAAAACTTGTTTTATATTCACTATTAAATATTATTTTTCCTTAAATCGCCCTTTTTTTCATTTTCAATCTGGATTTTTTTTAATTAATTATCAAAGTCAAAAAATTGCACCAAGAGAGGTGAAACGAGGGGAAAAGAGTGGAAGTTGAGGAGAAATCGCTCGCTACGCCTATGCGTACTTTTAAATATTTCCCACCGTGCAGCGTCCTTAAAGGGAATAAATTTGTTTAGGTACTACATTTGATCATTTTTACTAGAATCTATAATATCTAATGCTCTCTTTGCACAATTATAATTATAATTTGAACGTTAAAATTCTACAAAAATTAAATAAACAAGTCCTCCAGTGCTGTCGAGTGCCTTCTCTTTGGTACATTTCGATCATTTAAGTTAGAATTGATTTAAAAGTATATTTATCGATAAATTAGGTATTAAATTATATATAGCATTAATTATAGTAGGCAATGAAATCATTAATTTTATAACTTATTTAGCTGTCCTAGAACCGGGGCGGTATAACTCGACATTGTTTCCTTATTGACTTTGTTATATTTTCTAATAGAAAGTATAATATGATGTACAGTAGAATTCCAATTATCCGGATCAATTGGGACCAGGCCCGATCCGGATAATCGAAATGAGCATAAGATGTATATATTTTGAGTAATAAGATTTCAATCTGCTATTTAAAACGCTGCGTTTCTATCCGTATATACATTCCAAATCAGAAGCAAATTTCAAATCCGCAAAACTGTATTTCTTTAAATCGACAATCCGGTTAATATCGGACGTCCGGATAATTGGAATTCTACTGTAGTCCACGGAAAAAAAAAGTTCCCAGATATTTCAGGAATTATATCCTAACTCTTGGATACGTGGTAACAGCTCTGAACTAGCGTCGAACATTCAATGGTAATCAATGAATGTTTGAAAGAAATTCGGGAACTGTACTAGAAAACGCTGTAAATAGTCCAATAGTCTTTTTTTCATTTCTTTCTCATGTAAAGTCCATGGCACTGGCCGCAACTGTTTCTGAAATTTTCGGGAACTCGTCAAGGAATCTTGGTGCGCAGAAACTGTGCGCACCAGTCTCAACGTCAGTAAGACTTGCGTGCCTTATATATTTATTTTATGCTGAGGTATTTAACGCTCCTGTTTAGCTCACGTGGATAAGACGCCGGACTTATATTCCTCGGGTACGCGAGTTCTGTTCCAGCCGCCGTCGATTTTTCTCTCATATGGTTTTTTCTATTTCAGAAACTTAATAAAAAATAAAAATTGTATGTGATCTTCAAGGATAAATGTGTGTGTGTGTGTGTGCGGACGTGTCAAGGAGGGGAAGTGGGAGGGGGGAAGCAGAATCCATTTTTTCTTGCATTCGCCTAACTTTTCGATTTTCTTGAACAGTTCCCGACTTTTTCAAGAACAGTTTGCCGAGAAGTGGTGAAATAGTTATAATTTGTAGAGAAATAGTAAATGACATATTTAAACGAGGCAACCTTTAGTTCTCTGTGAACTACCCGCCGTATCCAAGAGTTAAGAACGAAGTTCCCGAATAATCTTCGAACTTTTTTTTTTTCCGTGTCTAGAAATTTTGTCCTAGCCGTTTGATTTGGCAAGAGAGCGCTGTTTTTTCTTTATAAAGCACAGCAGTAGCGCCGCAAACGTCGAACGGTTATACTTTTTGAGGAGTATCGGTTCTCTTCTCCACACAAATAGAGCCGGTTACTTTCCAAAAAGTGTACCCGCTTTCCCCAAAAAGGAGAACCGTTCTCCCCTCGAGAGTAAGCAGCGTGCTTAACCTCAAGTTGAACGGCTGTTTCGCATTTAACGCAACCACTCTACCGACAGGTAGAGCCGCTTACTTTTCTTTCTCTCCGTGCATAGCATTTGGAAACTGCGTCCATGCGAAAAGTTGTTGTTTCCACATTTCATTGGATAACGCAACAATATGTGACGCGACACGAGAAAAGGGACCTATCGTTAAAAAAATCGATTTTGAGATTATGGTGCTATTCGACAGATTATTCTTTGCTCTTTCACGTGAAAAAATCAAAAGTTGAAAAACTTAAATAGTGTTAATAATATAAAGCCCGAATTTTAAGCATGTACGCGTAAATACACGGGTTTTCTGCGCATGGCGGCGCTTTAAACATGTATTAAAAATCATTGAATTCTTGAAAAAAAATTTTTATACAAAAAGTGTTTTCAACTTTTTAAAATAATCGTGTCTGTTGATATAATTTTAAATATTTGATTTTTAAAGTTTATTAAAAGTGTATTGAAAATAATTGAATTCCTCAGAAGAGATTTATTATTTATAAAAAATAATTTAATATTTGCGATGAATTTTAAATATAATTATTTTTTTTTAAATTACTTTGATTTGTTTCTCTATTTATTTTATCATTTTTCATGTTTATTTTTTATAATATATAAAATATATCACAAAATAAACAAAAATTATAAATCAAATATAAATTAATCAATTTCAATAAAAAAAAACATTTGTATAAAAATTAGAATTCGTAACTTTTCGACCCTGAATTTCATGGCACTCACACAGTCACAACTCTCACTGATATAATCCCTTCTACTTCTATACCTGTCGAGTTTCCGCCGTAGAGAGGTTTTTGCCTGTATTTAAAATACATTAAAGTTGTAAATATATTTATTATTTGACAATAATTTTAAATAAATACATAATTATATTAATCAAATCAAGATTTAATTTTTAACTTTATTATTATTTTACTTTTTTCCTATATTATAAACAAAAAAAAGGTTTTTCCATTCTACTCAAGAGTAGCAACAATATCCAAGAACATTACGTTTTTTTTCTTGCGACCTTCATGAACAGAATCATATCTAAAAGTAAAGCATAAAATATTTAATTAAATTCTTAAATATTTGTTATTTATTTTTCTTTGTGTGCTACTATCTACTTACTGAAAAATACTATTAGGACGAAAGCAACCATTATCCAAACCCAACACCTCCAATTAGACTTTGTATGTTCACCGAGTTTAAGAGACTCTGACTTTAAATTCAAATGATTTCCTTCGGTGAGTTTATTGCTATTTTCTAAAGTTCTGATATCCCTTCGAATAATTCCACTGGCTATAGTTGCGTGCTCTCTCATACTTCTCGTCATTAGAAGAATATTATTTGCAATATTTTCATGCATTTTACTATTATATTTTAAGACTGCACTTGTGTCATCAGTATCTACAGTAGAATCAGACAATTCTTGGTCCTTTTTACCTGAAAATCAAACAAACATATGCACTCTTTTGCGTTTACATTTATTGTTCATTATTTCCTAAACTAAGAGTAAAATTTAAAGTTACTTGTTTAATGATTTTAGTATATGGTAAGATTCTAAAAAATGACCAATTTTAGAACTAGGCCAGTCGGTGAGTGCAAAAAGTGCACAAAAGTGCAACCTAAAAAGTCTCAATACTTTCTTGTATAGTTTGGGGGCCCCATATAAGAGCCCCATGGTTTGCTCTCGATTTCCGGTTGCAAAAAATAGTGTAAACAATCGTCAAAGTTCGAGAAACGTAGTTTTTCGATGACTCTTGCTTCCGGTTAAATTTTAGAGGAAAAAGTTGTTATTGAAAGTTGTAGAGCCTAAAAATACCTTTCAAATGACTGGTCATACGTTGAAAAAGATTGATTAGTTTAGTTGCAAATGAATTTAAACCATTAAAAGTAGTACTTTTTTAATTGTTTAATAACTTTGTTAATAATTATCCAATTTGTTTCTAACCTCCCAGAAATATTCCCCGTGCGAGGCTGAATATATCCCAAAAAAATTCAACTTGATCGGGTAAATAGTTTATGCATAATTCCATTTGTTAACTAAAAACATGTAATTTTTCAACGGAATTTCCCCACTTTTGGACCTGCGAATTTCGATTTTTTTTCTTGGAGAGTACAGTTAAGGAGTCTAACTTTAATTCCATTTAAATGAGAAATTGATTTTTTTTATTTAAGTGCATAATAATAGACGTTAAAAAAGGGTATGTTTTTTTGACATAAACAAATGGAATAACTCGGCCAATTTTCACTTTATCGATTTCTTGTAAAGGGCATTTGATTTCATTTGTTTCCACAAAACTTTTCTAAAAAAAAATCCGATCTAACTTCAAGAGGAGGAGAGTTAACTTTTTTTTTAAAAAAAATTCCTGACAAGTTAATTATTAATGTTTTTTATTAAAATTCGCACCACTTACAGTTTAATACATGTATTTTATGTAAAAAAATTAAACATAAGGTTTTGTGCATTTATTTTTAATTTATAACAAGTAAAAGTAAATGTATCCATTTTTCAACCTCTGAACGGCGGAGTGGGGGTACTCGGAGGAGCGTGATTCTCGCCGCTACAACTGAAATCAGCCGTTCAAATTTGCAAAAATGGTCATAACTTCGTTAATTATTTACCGATTTTAATCTTTCTTTTTTTAATTTGATGTATTTTTTTACGGTGAATCCAAAAATGATTTTATATGTTTTCAAAATACAATATTCTTAATAATAGAAAAGAAAATTTTTTTTAACAACAAATTTTTAATTATTATTTATCATATTTGACAAAAAATTCTTTTCGAACATATAATTCCATTGAATTTAAAATAATATTATGACATAGAAAAATTCAAATTATTTACTTATAAGTGTGTAGCATTATTGTATTGATAGTTAAACAGGCGTGCATATGTAAACCTGATGCTACACACTTATAAGTAAATAATTTGAATTTTTCTATGTCATAATATTATTTTAAATTTAATAGAATTATATGTTCGAAAAGAATTTTTTGTCAAATATGATAAATAATAATTAAAAATTTGTTGTTAAACAAAATTTTCTTTTTTATTATTAAGAATATTGTATTTTGAAAACATATAAAATCATTTTTGGATTCACCGTAAAAAAATACATCAAATTAAAAAAAGAAAGATTAAAATCGGTAAATAATTAACGAAGTTATGACCATTTTTGCAAATTTGAACGGCTGATTTCAGTTGTAGCGGCGAGAATCACGCTCCTCCGAGTACCCCCACTCCGCCGTTCAGAGGTTGAAAAATGGATACATTTACTTTTACTTGTTATAAATTAAAAATAAATGCACAAAACCTTATGTTTAATTTTTTTACATAAAATACATGTATTAAACTGTAAGTGGTGCGAATTTTAATAAAAAACATTAATAATTAACTTGTCAGGAATTTTTTTTAAAAAAAAAAGTTAACTCTCCACCTCTTGAAGTTAGATCGGATTTTTTTTTTAGAAAAGTTTTGTGGAAACAAATGAAATCAAATGCCCTTTACAAGAAATCGATAAAGTGAAAATTGGCCGAGTTATTCCATTTGTTTATGTCAAAAAAACATACCCTTTTTTAACGTCTATTATTATGCACTTAAATAAAAAAAAATCAATTTCTCATTTAAATGGAATTAAAGTTAGACTCCTTAACTGTACTCTCCAAGAAAAAAAATCGAAATTCGCAGGTCCAAAAGTGGGGAAATTCCGTTGAAAAATTACATGTTTTTAGTTAACAAATGGAATTATGCATAAACTATTTACCCGATCAAGTTGAATTTTTTTGGGATATATTCAGCCTCGCACGGGGAATATTTCTGGGAAGTTAGAAACAAATTTGATAATTATTAACAAAGTTATTAAACAATTAAAAAAGTACTACTTTTAATGGTTTAAATTCATTTGCAACTAAACTAATCAACCTTTTTCAACGTATGACCAGTCATTTGAAAGGTATTTTTAGGCTCTACAACTTTCAATAACAACTTTTTCCTCTAAAATTTAACCGGAAGCAAGGGTCATCGAAAAACTACGTTTCTCGAACTTTGACGATTGTTTACACTATTTTTTGCAACCGGAAATCGAGAGCAAACCATGGGGCTCTTATATGGGGCCCCCAAACTACAAGAAACTATTGAGACTTTTCAGGTTGCACTTTTGTGCACTTTTTGCACTCACCGACTGGCCTATAAACCCAATAAAACCACTCTGAAATGAATCAAGTGTTTGTAATTCGATTTCAAATGATACACACAAATCAAAATTTATTTTATACAGGGGCGTGGCCAAAAAAAAGTTTCGGGGGGGGGGTTCTATGGAATTTGATAAGAGGTGTACTCAGAATAAAATTAGACATTTAGGCTTTAACATATGTTTTTCCAAAAATTCGGGGGGGGTTGACCCCCCCCGGATACGCCCCTGATTTTTATGGGTCCAAGATTCAATATAACTTGAGCCGCAGACATCTTGGCAAGTACAATTATGGTATATGTAGTTGCAATCATTCCACAAAAAATTTTAAAAGACGGTGTCGAGAAACTCTAGAAATTATTCGAATAGTCTTGTAGTTAAAATGGGACTCGTCTATTTATGGTTGCTGCCATTAACCATAAAATAACCATTACATAAAAATGGGAATCAGAAGAGTCATATGGTTATAAACAAAGAGTTGTGAAAATGATTGAGAACTATATGGAAAGCAATGAATAATTTGTTTGATACTTTTCAGAAATCCTACTTAATGTTAGATTGACGACTCTAAAAATTTATAATTTCTAAAATTCAAGCAAACACTAGATTTGTGAGAAATTTTGTCAAATGTCATCTAATTTTACCCTTTAAAGCAAAATCTACAATTTTAACCTGAAAAAGTGTGCAATTTTTGAACCTTTATATATATCTTTTAAATTATAGACCTAGGCCCAAAAAGAAAATTTCAGTGTGTGTGTAAATTCTGATGTGATTTAAAAGTTGTAAAAGTGCCAAACTTTATTATTATATTTCTTCAACGGGTTTGCACTTTTAAGAATTTTTCTATGCTTTTTAAAATATTTTCAAACAGTGAATAAAAAAATCATATTTCCCTTCTGGGGTTAATAAGGTTATGATTATTTACCATTTTTCGTCTAGCTTAAGAATCACTTGATTAAAAAACTTGATTAAAGTACTAACCTGTAGGCTTGAATAACTCTGACCGTAATTCTTGATTATATTTAGAGCTTGTCTTCTGATGTATTTGAGTCATAATGTTAGAACCATGGTATTCATCTGTAGAGTATATACCAGTCGAAACCATTTGAGTAGCGACCACTTTCTCTACTGCATCTTTTAATTTGGAGGTACCAATTATATTTTTTAAAAAGTCAACTCTTTTGACGTACTCTCCTATAGTATCCTTGGGCAGTTTACTAAAATTATATCAAGTATTTCTTTTACATTTATTTATACACTTGTCTTTTGCAGTGTACTCGCATTTTCCTGGACCACCCATCTATTAGATGGGTTTACTCGCCGCAGTGGAGGAGAGGAAAAATGTAGAAAATTTCTCCCGAGTAGAACCAGTTTATCGACAGTCGAGTTCTAATGGTGTGTGTACCAGACAATAATTGACAGTGCACATCATTATACCTCGACGTCAAACCTCCCGGACGCTGCGGACACCACATGGGCATACAGTAGAATCCCGCTTATATAAGCGGCCCCTTCCCCACATTACCTCGGATATCCGAGGTAATGTGGGGAAGGGGCACCTCGGATAACACGAATGAAATAAAGAATTTGAAAATTTTAATAATTTTTTCAGTGTATTTTGAATGGAAGAATGAAATATGCACATAAAACTCGCGAGCACACAAATCGTGTTATAACAAGTTTATGTATGTTCATAAGCCACGGCACTTTCCGTATTATCCGAGCTGCACCTCGGATAATGCGGATTGGTCGCAGAACGCAATAGGTGCCTGGGATAAGCAAAGGTCGGATAAGCGGGATTCTACTGTATGTTTGTTTAATATCTACTTGGGCACAAATTATGAGTCAAAAATAAAAAAGTATGCCCACAATCGAACCTATTCCCTTAATAATTAATTTAGTTGTGTGTGAATGAGAGGATTATTAAGGTGATCTTCTTGGGGGCGATTATTTTATTTGATTTTTAATATCTTTGCACTATCAAAAAAGGTCAAGTTAATCCATTATTACTCATAATTTTTATTTTTAAGGGGTTATGACACTCTAAGATTTTAAAAAAATCGATTTTTTGTTTGCCTTAAATGGCCCCTCAGGGTCTCAAAAATAACATTTAAAAAATAATTTAAAGAATAATTTCAAAAAAAGTTAAACATTTCGATGGATATGACTGAATATTATCCATTTTGAAAAGAACTAATGCAAAGGGAAGTAAATCCATTTGACATTTAAACTTTGTCTAAAGTAATGACAAAGTTTCTTCTTCACGGACATGCGCAAATGCAATATATTTGTCTCTATTTCTCTCGCAAACTCATGCAAAAAAAAATTTTTTTTTAGAACAAAACTATGATTAAATATTGAAAAAATGATTTGTTGAATTTATTGATATAATTATTGTAATAAGCTCTGTGTTTTCTAATCCAATATGTGACTGTCCGCGACAAAAGGGACCTTAGCTCCATGTAAATACATAGGAGCTAAGGTCCCTTTTGTCGCGGACAGTCACATATAAACAAATATAAAAGTACTTACAACGCAGAATCATTTAGTTTTTCAATCATGTCATCTAAAGTTTCTGTATACTGCAAAAATAAATTCCATTATTTTTTAAGCTTATATTAAAGTTATTAATTTATAGTAAAATTTGATCAGTGGTTTCTTCAAAAGACTTTACACAAAAATCCTAGTAAACTTGACTATTTTTGAACTATTTCATATAGTTCCAGGAAGCGCCAATAACAAACTACAATTTAAACAACTGTAAAAACAGTTAAATTAACTATTTAAAGTGATAAAAAGAAATGATGTATTTATTATTAAGGTCAGTTCGTGGTGGTGCTGACACACCAGTCTTGGGTGAGCAGACGACCTAAGGTTTCTTCTCGTGAATAGAGAGATGCCAAAAATCCAAAAAATTTTGAAACACTTTTTATGAATTAAAAAAGCTAAAAAAGAGGTAAATTATTCTGTAACTCTTTCTTTAACAGTTTTTAATGTCTCCAATTATAAAATCTGAATTATTAAATCAATCAAGATTTAATAAATCTTTATTTATTTATTAAATCTGAAGTTTGTTTGTTTTTTTTAACCGTGGATCGTTACATATATAAATGTTGGTTATATTTGGACTTATGGCCTATACTATTGGGTCAAAAAGGAATTCAGAATAGGAAAAAAAGTATTGGTGGTAAGGGTGCCGCAGTCCCATGACAGCGTTTTGCGTTGCGTTTCGTAATGGGAGAGAAAAAGACGCAAATATACGTTTGCTGCATTCTCTCTCATTACAACGCAACGCAAAACGCTGCCATGGGACTGCGGCCTAACTTTTACGGTGAATGCGTTTTCGCGTCAAAACCGTATTGGTGGGTTAAAAGTGAATACATTTTGCTTACCGTGAATACATTTTTCTTAATCTTTCGATTTAAAGATTTGTAAGCAAAGTATAAAGTAGTACAAGTATAAAAATGCCGATTTCGAGAAGAAGATACAAAATTTTGAGAAAAAATGAAAAAATAAATGTGACAGGCAGATTGTAAAATGTTGATCGATTACCATATGCTTTTCTGTGCCTACAACATATGATTGATTAAATGGAACATTACGTTACCGGCGCAGAAACTTGATAAATCCAAGTAAATGTATGTGAAACATAAATTCAACATTGTTTAATCTGCCTGTCATATTTAATTTTTTATTTTTTCTAGAAATTTCGTATTTCCTTTCCACAATAGGCATTTTTATACTTCAGGTCACTCACACTCTTCATAAATATTCTCAACTTTGCTTAGGAATCTTTAAATCGAAAGTTAAAAAAACGTAAATTGGAGACGGTACCTACACTATTTTCGCACTACTATAGGACTGCACCATCATGTCAGGGGTGCGGTAAGTATATTTGCTAATGATGCAATACCATGTGTGCAGAAAGCGTAAAACCAAAATAAGAATTCTATGAAAGTAAAAAGAATAGTTTTTTTTGTGTTAATGTTTGAATTTTCTTTTTCATTAATAACATTTGTGCTCATTTTCCAATAGAAATTACATGAAATAGATAATCTACACTCTAAAAAATTCCGTTGTTAATTTACAACGTCGGATGTTGGAAATAATTTGCTTCACGTCCAACGTAGTAAGTTTACAAGCTGCTAGTATGTATTAAAACATAACTTGAATGCAATTTTACAATCGCAGCGTGTTAAATTGCATTCAGATTATGTTTTAATACGTACTAGCAGCTTGTAAACTTACTACGTTGGACGTGAAGCAAATTAGTTCCAACGTCCGACGTTGTAAATTAACAACGGAATTTTTTAGAGTGTATAGACAGACGAATAGTGCAAAAAATTGTTACCTTCTCCAGTTTCCAGTTTGTGCTTATATCATTTTTTGCCATTGCTTCAGAAATTCTTAGCAATCGGCGGATATTTATTTCCTGCTTTGTCATTCGGTCCATTTTAAATAAAAACAATGGGTTTTAATTTCATATCTAAAACAAATGAATTTATTTTTCTAATTACAAAAATAATCTTCAGAAAGCCTTTGAAAAAGGATGCAATATTTTATAAACTCTTCATTTATTTTATAGTGCAAAATTATACAATATTATACTCTCGAAATATCGACTGTTTATCGATAAAATGGAGTAACTCGAGTAAATCTTGACCGATTTTGCTAATTTTTTTTGCTGAATAAAGAATGAT
The DNA here is from genome assembly GCF_015476425.1 of Leptopilina heterotoma. Taxonomy (NCBI): domain Eukaryota; kingdom Metazoa; phylum Arthropoda; class Insecta; order Hymenoptera; family Figitidae; genus Leptopilina; species Leptopilina heterotoma. The sequence goes on from NW_025110893.1 coordinate 46,425, forward strand.
AAAATACAGAATTCTGTCAAGTTTATTCAATATTTTGGGAATTTTTATTTCATTTGCATTTTCGACACAATAAAAATTTAACCTTTTAACTCGAAAATGTTTTTAAATATTTAGTTATTCGTACATTGAAAATATTTCTGTAAAAGTTAATAAATAACATTTTTTTAAAACAATTAGTAATATTATAGTTAAAAAAGTATTTCTCTATTGCACTAATAAATCTCTAAAATTGGTTTTAATTTTAACATAAACTACACTGTAAAAAAAAATTTCTGTAGATTTACAGTTTTGTTTAGAATTTTATAAAAATTTGTAAAATAACTTCTTTAAAAGTAGTGAATTTAAAATCCCTTCTGTAAAATTAATACTTTTAATGTGTCAATTTTACAATTTTCTGTAAATTTACTACTCTGAATGAAGGTAATAAAAAGACAAAAATATTACCTACATTCAGAGTAGTAAATTTACAGAAAATTGTAAAATTGACACATTAAAAGTATTAATTTTACAGAAGGGATTTTAAATTCACTACTTTTAAAGAAGTTATTTTACAAGTTTTTATAAAATTCTAAACAAAACTGTAAATCTACAGAAATTTTTTTTTACAGTGTACATTTCATACTTGGTAAATTCTTATGAATTACAGGTTATGTTTAATTATTTATGTGCGAAGAAATAATTTAGTTCTCCTATCAATCGTGTTATTATTTATCTGACGGGCGAATGAATCATTTCGCCAGTTTCTTATTTAGCAAATCCTTTTTCCGAAGGACGAAATAAACTATTTCTTTTCTTTTGGTTTACGAAATAAACTATATTTTTCTTATTTCGCCCAACTTTGTGTATTTTTGAGACGGGCGAAACCATAACCTATTAAAGTTGTTTGTCACTTTAAATTCACACTTGTGCAGTACATGTACAATGTAAAGTCACCATATTGTATGAAAAAGGCACATTCGAAAGTGTTTTTTCATCACAAATACAATGCTTTTCATCATCTAGAAATAAAATGTGATAAGACTAAAATTTAAACCATTTAAACTCACATAATACAAAAGAATACCCTGAACACCTTTTTAAATGCGATCGTCCTTTAAAAGCGGTAATTCCTATTTTCTGTTGTTTTCAAATTGGATTTCTATACTTGAATGAACTTAAATCCATTATTAATTAATTAATTGAAAATATTATAAAAAATCAACTATTTACAAACATTACATTTTTAAGGATCAGCCCTTGGATCAGCCACAGATTGTCTGCTTCCAAACAGGGTTTTGAATGTATAGCAGAAAACGTAAGGCCGTGTTTACAGTCCCATGGCAGCGTTTTGCGTTGCGTTGTAATGAGAGAGAATGCAGCAAACGTATATTTGCGTCTTTTTCTCTCCCATTACGACGCAACGCAAAACGCTGTCATGGGACTCCACCCTGAGGGAGCATTTACACCTTCGGTAAAAATTTCCAGAACGGAAAATTTTTCATTGGAGTAAGAGAGACAGACTGTGTATATGACTCTCTTACTCCAATGCAAATTTTCCTTTCTGGACAATTTTTACAGAAGGTGTAAACGCTTCATTAGCTAAACGTTTCCCGTTTTCTCGCTGACATCTTGAGATTCTATTGGAGAAAGACCTTAAGGCTCGATTAGGTTGCTCGCACAAGGATTGTGCCGGATATATATATATATGTGTCCTATTCTACTTCATTAGTCTGCCTCCTTCTATCTCATTAGAACGCGATTTTGATATTTTTTGGTACAAATACACCCTAAACGCAGGCATGTAAACACTGCTTTATCCTTTTATTTTGATTTGGGCATGATAAACGAGACTTGTCGCCGTCTTTTTCCAAGAAGCAAGTAGATAAATATAATAAGAAATTTAATCTTTTCCTATTCGTAAGAGATAAATTAAAAATTTCCTTTCCCAAGTGTCTATAATAAATTTGAATATAAATTTTGATTACCTGAAAAATTGTAACTTAATATAAAAGGAAAACTAATGCTTTTGAGAAGTCGGCTTTCAAGCACGTGCAGTAATATCTGAATTTATAAAACAAATTTTGAAATTGAGAACAATGACAGAAGCGAAATATTATTCTCTCGAAAAAGACGGAACCTATTGTCTAGGTTTCCCAAACAAACATGCCCTATCTGAAAAAGAAATTGAGGAAATTTTTTCTGATTACGGTGATGTAATTTCTGTAAGAACAAGTGGAGACGAGCGAGGCTTCAGATTTGTTAGATTCAAGTCAGAAGAAGAAGCAGAATGTGCTGTTCAAGGTTTACACGGTCACAAGAAAATTCGCATTTTACCTAAGAAACAAAAAGTTGTAAATAATAATGAGAAGGGCAAATCAAAAGAGAACCAGAAGAATGGTCAGCAGAGAAATTTAGGTAAGAATTTTATATTAAATTTATTACAAATTGATTATTAATTTACTTACAAATATGGTTTAGTTGTTTTTTAATTATTTTTTGAGAGTGTCAACAAATGTCAGGGTTATGATCAAATCCATTTTACGAGACGCATGAATAATTCCTAAAATTAATTAGTTAAAATTTTCATTATCTTTAAATTAATGTCATTTTTTATAAAAGTGAATTTTTGTCTGAAAAAAATGTTCGTTTAACAAAATTCCTGTATTTATAAACCACTTTTAATTTTAAAGAATTTGTACTTTAATAAATTTTTATTCGGTAGAATTACCATTAATAATTTTGGTATTACAATACTTCTTCTATGAGGAAGCAATAATTATATGAAAAAGAAGTTTTGACTAATGAAATAAGGTCTATCGAATAGTATGTTACAACTATTTTCTGTGTTTAAAAATAAAAAAAAATTGGTTATTATGTAAAAGTAAAAAGTTTAAATTACAAATTACACTCTGTGCAATGAATGGTTCTCAAAATTTATAAGTAGTTTAAAATTACTTTTTCATATAAATATTATATAATTATTAAATTATAGATGAAGGAAAATATACGAAAACGTTCGGACAATTAATTTTTAAAAAATTGGTTTACTTGAACGTTTCGAAATCTAACCGAGATTTTCTCTGCAGGGAATCAAAAAATTAATAAAAAAAAAAACATTCGCCAGCAAGTAAAAGTTAAGAACAATTTACCTTTCAATTTTTTAAAAATTAATTGTCTGAATGTTTTCGTTTATTTTCCTTCATCTATAATTAATATTTCTCGGACGTAAAGGATTGATTAATAATTATTAAAAAATTCCTGTTACAATCGCCCAGTGTTAATAAAGTAAAAAAAATGAAATATTATAAAATTCATATAATTTATTACTTAAATAAATACAACTTATGAAGAAAGGAAGATATAACTTAATTTATGAGTACCTACTGAATTCTTTCTAATTGACAGTTAAAGTAAATTTTGTAAATTTAAAAATTTCAGGTGCAAAGAAAAAAGTTAGTGATAAAAATAAAAAGAAAGATGATGACGAATTAAACGATTCTTTCAACGAAGATTCATCAGCAGCTCATTCCATAAATAAAAAGAAACCTCAACCATACGGTGGTACATATAATGGTTCCTTTAATGCCAAATGCTTTGATTCTACAAATGATGAAGATTCAACAAAATGTGCTGAAACTGAGAATTTAATGAAGATTCTGAAATTTCGCTCACTGAAAATGAAAGCTAATAATTGTGCCATTGATTCCTCACCGAATGTTCATGAAGAAGGTAAATAAATTTTAAGCAATCATAAAGTGGTCTCACATTCTGAATCTTAGCACTCTTTTCTTTTTGTCTCTCTTTTCTTATCGTTACCAAATCTCTTTCTATTTCCCTACTTCTGTGAAACTGAAGTTACCAACGTTTGTTCGACGAAAAATATAATGCGTAATAATTTCTATTTCCCCGCCTCAGATTCAATTTTTTTTCCACATTTATTAAAAATACTAATGTCAGGAATCATAAGAAATTATTTTCAACTGGAACCAGGTCGGGGAGGGCAATGATTTTGGATTTTTCGAAAATTCAGAAATTTTGAAACAATTTCTATTTTCCCGCCTCAGATTCAATTTTTTTTCACATTTATTATAGATACTAATATTAGAAGCCATTAGAAATTATTTTCAAGTGGAACCAGGTCGGGGAGGGCAACGATTTTGACATTTTTTGTTGTTACCGATTTTTCGAAAATTCAGAAATTTCGAAACAATGTCTATTTCTCCGCCTCAGACCCAATTTTTTTTTCTACATTTATTAAACATACTAATGTCAGGAATCATAAGAAATTATTGTCAACTGGAACCAGGTCGGGGAGGGTAATAATTTTGATTTTTTGTCGCAGATTTTTTGAAAAATCTGAAAAATCCGTGACAAAAAATCAAAATCGTTGCCTTCCCCGACCTGGTTCCACTTGAAAATAATTTCTAATGGCTTCTAATATTAGTATCTATAATAAATGTGCAAAAAAAATTGGATCTGAGGCGGGGAAATTGTTACGTATTATATTTTTCGTCGAACAAACGTTGGTAACTTCAGTTTCATCTACTTCTTCGCTTTCATTCATTGCTTTCTTTCTCTCAGCACTGAAAATTTCCTCAAAATTTATTAAATATTTACTTGAAATTTTTGGAATATTCAAATACAAAGTTTATTTAAAATTGTGTAAAGATTTAAATGAGACACTGAAACTCAGTCAAATTTCACTGATACAGTTTAAAAGAGTGTATCTTTCAGCGAGCATTTTTCCTTTTAAGAAATTCATTTTGTATACACATAAAATTGTTTTTCTGTCTTAAAAACTGTCTATGGGAGTGACCGATATCTTCATGTTTTATAGTTATGAAAAAATTGAATTTACAGTTTCAAGTGAAATGTTCTCCTTTAAGACTCGGCTGGTTATATTTATTTTGTCAGTAATTGGTCCGTAAAGTCAGAATTATTAAATACTTTTACTGGTTCGAGCCCTGTAAAAGTCAAATCAAGGTCTTAAAACTACAATACTCGAGTCAAATTAAAATTTTAATTATAATATATATTTCTAATCTTTTTTTGACTCAACACATAACACACTTCTTATTTTAATAAGCTTTCGCCACGAACTTGGAATATTTATTTTTTTCAGGAACTAAAAAGAAAACTAATCAGAACGAAGATGAAGGAAGTACTAGAGATAACTCCAACTCTAGACACTTGAGTAATAGAATTAAACCCAAGACACAACATAAAGAAGTGGATGAATCTGTAAAATCAAATCAAGAAGAAAATGGAAATTTGCTGAAGAAAATGAGACTGAATTCCTCTCAAGTTCATTCCGGACGTCAATCTACTGACAGTGTTTCAAGATTTGCAGCGGATCCAATTGCTTATGACTTGCCAAACGATAAAGAACCTCCTGAACTTGTCTCCACAGACGAACTGAAACAAAGGTCGGGCAAGGGGTCTGTTTGCAGTGATGAAACTATTAGAATTGCTTTAGCAGAAGAAGTAATCGTTGCTAATATTCACGAGAAATTTAGTGTTTTATACATTTTGTACCTTCTCGAAAAGTTTGAACCAATATCTATTACTGAGATAAAAACCATTTCACGAAATGGAGTTAGATATTGCAGTGTTTATTTTAAATCACAAAAAGATGCAATTGCTGTTGAAAAGCAGTTTGATAATTTCGATCTTTCAGGAAATAAATTAATCGTACGTACTCCACAATTGTTGGTAAAGGAAGTATCAACTGTCTGAGATAATTATAACAATATGACATTCATTCAACTTAATTGTTCATTTGAAGAAATATTATAATTTTTTCACATAATCGTCCATCGTTTTTACAATGATTTTATTTTCGTTATAAAATTTATAGATTCTCATCCGTAATATATTAACATTTTGTTGATATATTATTATTATATTAATTATAATAATTAATTTTGTAACATACATATATGTACTCTTGATAGATTCAATTCTAGAGTACTTTCACTATAGAGATATCCTCACAAATCATTTATTCATTAAAATATATATATATATATATATCTCTTTTATATTTTTATTATAGAAGTTTATAATCAAGTACATTGGTCATGAGTTTTGAAATGTCTGAATGATAATTATTTCATTAGTATTGTTTTATTAAGACTTCGGATTAGAAAATAATCGTGTAATAGTAATAATAATTACGAACGTGCGTATTCAATCTATTTTTGAAAATTGTTAATGAATTCAAAGAGCCTTATTAAATATTTTAATTTTTTTATACTTGTTCATCAAATATTTACCAACAGTCGCTGATTTTGAATTAAATGTATTACATAAACAATGAGAACTATTATTTGTATAAGAATTGTGAATTTTTAATGTCAAATATATAGATTTTTTTCTAAATAACTCTTATTGAATAATTTAAAAATGATTAACTATGAAACTAATATACTTTGTGTAACACCTTAATTTCTGCTTACTTAAAAGTTGTTTCTGCATAATTTTTTGTACACAGTCATATAGTGTAGTGTATATAACATTAGATTTATTGCTTAAAACAGTATATACTTATTTAGTGAAATGCTTTTTTTAAATGTTTTTTACATTCATTCAAATACTTTGAGAAATGTAAAGTTTTGTAATGGTTTTTTTTATTGTTAATCAATTCATTAATTAATAAATTATCAAAATTGAAAATATCAATATTCAAAATGGTAAAATTACAACACTTGTATTTTTCCTTTTTCGAATGTATATATTTCCTGCATTAATGAAAGTATTATTGACGAGGATTTTGTAAACTAAAAGCACCATCGTACCATAAACAACGTAAAATAGGGGAAAAAGAGGAAGGCAAGATGAAAATTTAATTACATTGTTTAGAATATTTTAATATAAATTTTCGTATAAAATTTACACAACTATAAATCTATAAGACATTTCATTCAACAGCTTAATTCGTAAATAAATATTATCTTATACATATAATTTGGAAATAAAACCTTTCAACTTATTATTTATTTTTAGTAATTTTCGTTGATTTAATTCTATTGTTATTCCCTTGCATTCGTTTCATTTTCACAGGTACATAAACATCATTCGTCGTGGTATATCGTTTCTTAGTTCTTGATATTTCATACGATTTATCTATTTTCGAATCTTGATTCTTGCCTAACGGTATATAATCGATAAACTCACTAGAAGTCTGAAAAGAATTATTACCATCTCCTTCCGGAATAAAAACTCTTTCTTCGTTAGAAGAACGATATAAATAAATGTCTGATAATACTGTGATTTCTGTTTTAGTTTTCCTCCATTCATCGTCTTGGACAAGAACAATATTTTCTGTAGTTTTCTCGATCATAGAAACTTGTTCAGAATACAGAGGGTTACATAATTTCGGGCGATCAAATTCACAAGATAATTCCAAAATTTTCTTATGAAGGGAATGGAGATTATGATCCGTAGAGTTTTCTACTTCCTTCTGAAAAAGCAATTATTAAAATGTGTTTTAGGAACAGTCGTTAGCGGCTCAAAATAAGTAAGACAAGAGATTTTATGAATTTAAAAATAGTTTGAAAATTGTTAATAAGGATTTTTCTTGGAATAATTTCATGATGTGATGGAAAATATAAGTGACATTAAAGCTCATAAAACTAACTGTTTTGTGTAATTTTTTTAGAGGTAAACTCCAACGCAGGCATTGTTTCTAAAAAATGTTGAATGAAAGTCAATTTCAAGTTTGCAAATGTCAAGAAATATATAAAGAGTTAAATATGTAATAATTGAAAGTAGTTTATTTTTATCAAAATAATGCGAGACATAAGGTGCAGTCAGTCCCATGTGTTAAGAAAGCACAAAACCGAAAACAGAATTTCTCATTATTTTCTGCCTTTGGTTTTACGTTTTCTGCTCACATGTGACTGACTGCACCTTTAGAACCTCTTATAATTGATTTAAGGTGAAAATTTAAAATTAAGCTAAAGTGATTACTGCTTGTATACACCGCAGGTGACGCTGTGTTAGTCATCTTATAAAGATCGACATATATACCTTTAATGCAAAAGCAGCAGTTTTAAATCCTATTGTTCCTGAAGTAACAGTTTTTAGAAATGGTACTAAAACGATTGGAATGTTATCAGCTTCACACATTACAACTACGTGCTTGATTAAAACAGGTTCAACATGAGAATCCAGTAATACAGAATTGAGACATTTTTTTTCTAGTCCTCGAGTGACAGCATTAATTCCAGTAACAAATATTACACTTGATGTAGGTGTTGTAGATTCTTCATCTTTTAATTTTGAAATTTTAATCGCTTGTCGTTCTGCTTTACTCATCTTTCGCAGCTGTGTCCAAGGAATAGATGTTTTCGGTTGTTGTATAGAAGATAAATATCTGAAAATATTTTTTAGTCATTAGGTAAAATTAACATTTATGTGAATCAAAGTTTATTAAGCGAGGGACGCATAAATATTATTTCCCAACTGACAAACAACCGAGAAGTCACTCAATACATAAATATAGTTATTCTTTTATATTTGAGATCTGAGAAAGGGGGCATCTATCCGCACTGTACCCTAATTGATATGCAAAAGAATTGACAAAAACCAATGAAAAGATTTTATTTTATTTTTTATTTTTAATTGATTCTTGTTAAAATTATATTCCTGGCACGAAAACGAATCGAATGATGATATAAAGTATACACTTAATCAATATATATGTTAAATTAATCGCTATTTTTCTTTTTAACAGAAAATTCAAATTTTACATTATTTGAAATCATACACTGAAAAAAATGATATTGTCAATTTTGACATACTCGTATGCGGTTAGGACGTACGGCTGAAACAGCAATACTGTATGACTGTTCCATATCCACCAATATAATATGTGAGAATTGGTCATATTTATGGCAGTACCGAAAATATATTTTTTTCAGTGTATGTTAACACTTTTAAATTATTATTCCATAATTAAAGTTAACTATTTGGCATAATTATATAAAGTTTTAATTTTTCCAATAATTCAAAAACAGTTTGAAAATTATATTCATGCATAATATCTCTGGATTATTGTGTAAAAATTTCAAGTCAATCGGATTAAAAATTGACAGAGTTATGAGACTTTTAGTTCCGTTTATCCAGGCTTCATATTTTTTATTAAATAATCATTTTAATTTTTTTATACTTTAAATTTGCAATATTTTTCGATACACCATTTGAAAAAGCGATTCCTTAGCCATAATGATAATGTGCATTGCCAAATTTTTTGAATTGCGTTTTAACGTGTAAAAATAATGCCAAACTTCAAGTATTGGGCATCTAATCCATAAAAGTTGAAGCGTTTTTCTGAAACTTGTTGCACTGGAGCGTCACATTATAGTGGACTGAAGTGTGCTGTGGTTCGCTAATCTTAATCATGTATTAAGAAATTCACAAATATTTATAAACACTTACTTTTGCAAAGACTGCTCCAAGACTCCAACTTGATCATTTTTGAGAAGTGGCCTATTAACAAACAGATTTGTATATGTAAATATGTATGAATTATCATCTTAAGGGGAGGGTATACCGATATTTTCAACTATTTGAAGAAAATAATTTAAATATTCCACAAAATCATTTTTAAAGTAATTTTTTGTGAGAAATTCAATGGTCATAAAATAAAATCGGTCAGAGAATATTTTTTTGACCATTATTGAATTTTTATTTTTCTTAAAAATTGGTGGATTTTGAAATCCATACGTAATTTTGTAGAAAAAATCTTTTTGAACCCATAAAAAAATTACAAATGAAAAAATTGATTTTCATAATTTTAGAAGCATTTTAAAAAAAAAAATCTTTGTTTTTAGGCTGAAAGTGCTAAAAAAATACCATTGTTATTAAATTTATGTATATATGGAAATTCATTTGTTTATTTTTCTAACCAATTTCAAATCAAAATATTATCCTAATTTTTTTGTATTTTTTATTTTCCATACCTATAATAATTATTATCTGAAATTAGTTGGAAAAATAAACAAATTAATTTTCATATATACATCAATTATTGAATAACAATGGTATATTTAGCATTTTCACACTGCAAAAAGAGGTGTCTTATTTTGAGACGTTTTTAGAGTGTCTTAGACATCAAAAATGTCTAAAAACAAAGATTTTTTTCAAAAAAAATGCTTCTAAAATTATGAAAATCAATTTTTTTTTCATTTAGAAATTTTTTTTCATTTCGCAATTTTGATATGAATTGATGCGATTTTAAATGCTTATAATCTGTTTATTATATTTTATAACTTACAGCAAAATTTTTATTTCTAAAAGTTCAAGTTTCAAGAAATTCTGGATTTCCGTCATATTGATTTTCGCTTTAATAAAACATCTGCTAAATTTCTATTCTGCATAATTTAAATTCTGCGAAACAACTTTTCGCAATATAATTAAAATTCAATCATATATTGAATTTCTGTCCCATTACTATTCTTAGGAATTAAAATTCTGCAACATTGATTATTATTATCGATTTAATGAAAATTCTGTCAAGCCAACATTCTAACAATTATATATTCTGCTAAAATGACATTCTAGAGAATAAAATTCCAACAAATTGCTACAAAATATAATTTCTAAGAGCCATTTTGACATTTTATTCAAGTCAATCCATTTTATTTCGATTAAAGTGACCGACGTGTAATTTAAAAAAACTGTATTTTTTCCCCTTTACTGATGTACTCTGGGATATTTTATTAATTATTATTATTATATATTTGTAAATGCTTATATCAATTTCCCAGGTGCGAAAAGTTGGTCGGGCCATGGTCGCGCCGACCAAGTGGATAGTCGTGCCGACCTTGGCAACCAAAGGTCGGCCGAACTAGCGAATTGTAACACCCGCCGTCCAGTGGCTGACATGGTCGGTCCGACTATGGCTGCCAAAGTCGGACCGACCAGGGGTGCCAAAGTTTTGCCAACCATGTGAAAGAATGTCGGCTTGACTTTGGCAACCATGGTCGTGCCGACCTTGGCAGCCAAAGGTCGGCCGAACTAGCGAATTGTAACACCCGCCGTCCAGTGGCTGACATGGTCGTGCCGACTATGGTTGCCAAAGTCGGGCCGACCAGGGGTGCCAAAGCTTTGCCGACCATGAGAAAGAAGGTCGGATTCACTTTGGCAACCTTGGTCGTGCCGACCTTGGCAGCCAAAAGTCGGCCGACCGATTGCAAAAAATTATTAATTATTTATTATTATTATTAATTATTATTATTCATTATTTATTTGTTTATTGTATACATCTTAACACTAAACGCAATCTTACACATAAATACAAATTAAAATTTCTAACGCTCGCAGGAATCGAACTCGCAACCTAACGCACCGAAGTCTAACACGCTAACCATTACGCTACGCTTACATGAAAGCCTAAGAACAAAAATGATTTTATAAGCTGCAACTTCAAACTGACCATCGGCCCGACTCTGGCCAAAGTCGGCCCGACCAAGTGAAATTAGGTTTTTTGCACTCTGGCTGCCATAGTTTTACCGACCGTCGGCCCGACTCAGGCCAGAGTCGGCCCGACCAATTGAAATTAGGTTTTTTAAACTCTGGCTGCCATAGTTTAACCCACCATCGGCCCGACTCAGGCCAGAGTCGGCCCGACCAACTAAAATTAGGTTCTCTAAACTCTGGCTGCCATAGTTTTACCGACCGTCGGCCCGACTCAGGCCAGAGTCGGCCCGACCAATTGAAATTAGGTTTTTTAAACTCTGGCTGCCATAGTTTAACCCACCATCGGCCCGACTCAGGCCAGAGTCGGCCCGACCAACTAAAATTAGGTTCTCTAAACTCTGGCTGCCATAGTTTTACCGACCGTCGGCCCGACTCAGGCCAGAGTCGGCCCGACCAAGTGAAATTAGGTTTTTTGCACTCTGGCTGCCATAGTTTTACCGACCGTCGGCCCGACTCAGGCCAAAGTCGGCCCGACCAACTAAAATTAGGTTCTCTAAACTCTGGCTGCCATAGTTTTACCGACCGTCGGCCCGACTCAGGCCAGAGTCGGCCCGACCAAGTGAAATTAGGTTTTTTGCACTCTGGCTGCCATAGTTTTACCGACCGTCGGCCCGACTCAGGCCAGAGTCGGCCCGACCAAGTGAAATTAGGTTTTTTGCACTCTGGCTGCCATAGTTTTACCGACCGTCGGCCCGACTCAGGCCAGAGTCGGCCCGACCAATTGAAATTAGGTTTTTTAAACTCTGGCTGCCATAGTTTAACCCACCATCGGCCCGACTCAGGCCAAAGTCGGCCCGACCAACTAAAATTAGGTTCTCTAAACTCTGGCTGCCATAGTTTTACCGACCGTCGGCCCGACTCAGGCCAGAGTCGGCCCGACCAAGTGAAATTAGGTTTTTTGCACTCTGGCTGCCATAGTTTTACCGACCGTCGGCCCGACTCAGGCCAGAGTCGGCCCGACCAATTGAAATTAGGTTTTTTAAACTCTGGCTGCCATAGTTTAACCCACCATCGGCCCGACTCAGGCCAAAGTCGGCCCGACCAACAGAAATTAACCTTTTTAAACTCTGGCTGCCATACTTTAGCCGACCATCGGCCCGACTCAGGCCAGAGTCGGCCCGACCAACTAAAATTAGGTTCTCTAAACTCTGGCTGCCATAGTTTTACCGACCATCGGCCCGACTCAGGCCAGAGTCGGCCCGACCAACTAAAATTAGGTTCTCTAAACTCTGGTTGCCATAGTTTTACCGACCATCGGCCCGACTCAGGCCAAAGTCGGCCCGACCAACAGAAATTAACCTTTTTAAACTCTGGCTGCCATACTTTAGCCGACCATCGGCCCGACTCAGGCCAGAGTCGGCCCGACCAACTAAAATTAGGTTCTCTAAACTCTGGCTGCCATAGTTTTACCGACCATCGGCCCGACTGAGGCCAGAGTCGGCCCGACCAACTAAAATTAGGTTCTCTAAACTTTGGCACCCATAGTCGGCCCAAACTTGGGTGGAAACAGTAACCAAAGTCGGCCCGACTTTGGCTGCCGACCTATTGGCAGCCATAGATGGGCCGACCTGCGCCCGACCTTCCAACTCTGGCGGCCGACCAAAATTCGCACCTGGGTTATAATAATAAATTTAGACTTTCTTAACAAAGGTCAATAATTTTTGTTGTATTTTTATAGTAAATTGTATGTCTTTTAAATTATTATTTACTGCCTGAAAACTGACAGTTTTAACATCTCTTACACTTGAAATTCATATTTAGCAAAAGATGTAAATTTTTTTGAAAATATCTTTCCATTTAACATCAAAATCATGTTTTACAAGTTTTTGAAATTAGGCGGCGACCACTTTAAACGAAATAAATGGATTGATCCATTTACCGCAGAAAATAAGGTGAAACTAGAACTTTTTAGAATATTTGAAATTGTTCAAGGTTTCCGACTGGGCACGTCATATTATCAAGTAAAAATTAAAAATTTATTTGCAAGTACTAAATAAAAGTAATGTAAAGAAGAATAGTAACTGAAAGTAAATAAATTAAACAAGTAATTAAAAAAAGGGAAAACACTTTTTAATGTCTTACTATTGTGATGAAACAAATGGTATACATGCAAATACATCAGTGCTACTAGAGAGTATAGTGAGTGCAAATCTTTCAAAAATCCTACAATTATAAAACGTGACTGAATTTATAGTCTAAAGAATATAAAAATAACATACATTTTTAATTATGTTTTAAGCACTGTCATTTAATAACCGTTGAATTTGGTGTTCATTTTTTGAAATATTAATTTTCATCTGATGGATTTTATTCTGTTCGTCGAAAACGTGCATTTTGATGTCATTCAAAGATTCTTCCATGTGACTCATAAATTTTTCGGTCTGCATGCGCTCTTCTTCCAGCAACTCATTTACAGCAGCATATTGTTTCTCATAATCCATTAATTCTTTTATCGTAATTTCTATGTCCCCTTGCAAATAATCCAATACTTTTCCTAAAGGATTTGTGTATTTAATTAAATTCTGAATTGAGTTTCTCAAATTGCCAACTGCTTTCACTGCTGATTCTCGATCTTTCAAAACTCCTGTTTGCCATACAATTTCTACTTTTTTATTTGCAGCATCAGTGTTATTTGTATTAACTAGTTCTTGCTCTGTTTTTAAAATTTGAGCAACCAAGTATCCATGGTCATCGTTTACATTATTGCCAGTATCCTGATACGATTTAAATAAATTTTCTTTATTATTTTCAACAACAACCATATCATTTTCCGTGTCTTCTTCTTTCTCTAAATTTTCAATAATAATGTTAGAAACAGTGACTTGATTACTCCCTGCGTCTATCCAATCGGAAGCTCGACCCTTTGCTGAAAATGTACTTTCACGTGATATTGAACTTTGTATAATTTTATGCTCACCACTTTTCTTTGGTGGTTCCTTGTAAGTTGCAGAATCCGTGCGTTTTATCTTCTCTGAAGTCTCACCAAGTTGCACAGTTTTCATGGTATCAGCATTCTTGGGAGATAAATCTCTATTACTTTCACTTTCACGATCATTATTTACAGAAACAACACTTTTTTGGTCAACTATTTGTGCTTTACTAACTTGATTTAAAAGAGCATCTTTATCATCTCGAGATTCTTCAGCTTTTTCTGAAGGTGGACGGCTTATCGGAACGTCAAGTAGCTTTTCTGAGGAACAAGTTTGATTTAAATCCAACTCCACTGTTTTACTATTCTTCTGTAGGGAAGATTCAACTTTATTTTTAGATTTTACAACTTTCTTTTCGTCTGTTCTTACAGTTGTCTGTTCTTGTGGCTTGGATTTTTTGATTTTCTTTTTATCCTTCTCAATATCCTTTGGCTCTCTTTTAACATTTTTCACGGAAGGTGCTAATGTACTAGGAGTTGATTTCTTGACTGGCTTTTTTGCGGAATTTTTAACATCCAAATTTTTTGCATTACGATTCTTGTAATGAAGAATAGCTTCTTTACTATTAATTTTCTTGTCTAAAGCTTTTCCAATTGCTTGAAATAATTCATTAGTCTTTGTGGGTTCATGGCCAGAGATAATTTTTGTTGCACGTACTGTCAGGTCAAGACCTGTTATTAACTTAATAACATCTATAAGCTTTGTTAAAAAGGCAAGTTTCTTTTCTTTGTCTTTAGAAATATCAGCACTTAATTCCTCATTAGTAAATAAACCTTCCAGAAAGCCAGTTTCCTTAATCACTGCCGCAACAACATCTTGAATGAATCTAAATGGAGGTTTCTTCAACAACTTTTCTGTTAGAGGAGGTTTTTTAAAATATTTTCCAAGTATGTCTTGAGTTTTCTTAATGACATCTGGCTTTACTTCGTCCGACATTATATTAGATAATTTTTTCCTTTATATTACACTCAAGCATCTACTTTTCACTTGGAAGAATACAATTCAATTGAAAATAAGAAACATATACTGTCGTCAATGTGATGCACTACGCGTATTATACACAATTGTTTTGTTCTAGGTTGCCTAGCAACGCTACGGCCACTAAGCAATCATACGTACGGGCTCAAAATCAATTTTTATGTGAAAAAGGATGAAATAGTTTTACTGCACACTTGTCACCAAATCAACCGACCAAGTTTTGAGTTGATAAAATTTTTCAGTGAACCAGAAGATAAATCTATCTACTTACAACTATTGCACCTGAACTTGAATTGATAAAGATTAATATAATAATACTGTTTTTTCTTAAAAAAAAAGTTGTCCATAATAATTATCAAGAGTTTGCTTTTAGAAGGCTCGAAAATACTTTATTTTTCATGACCTTTTGAAATGCTTTTAGAGATAGCAGAACCGACAGCAGGTGGCGAGTACTCGGAAGTAAAGGGGCATGTTTTTTCTATGACTATTGAACTCGAAAACGTGCGGAAGCCAAAGAGTCATACACTTTTCTTATATATTTCCAAACCCTCCTTTGTCACACAATTTCTCTGACTATTACATGAAGAAAATACATTGTGTCACGCTTTGTAGAAACACTTTCATTTCGTAAGAGATTGTATCTAAGGATAAAATATTTATTACGTCTTATTGAAATTGAGGGTCCCAATCAAAGAACCGGTTTCAAGTTTTTGAGACTCAAAATTCTCGACCTCTAAATAAAAAAAGGATTTAAAATTTAAATTTCTTGAAAACATTTCGTATTTGTTAAAAGATTACCAAAATGTTTCTCAAAATATATTGGAATTAAAAATAGTTTAATTTTTTACTTACAGGGCAATAATTTTAAGCTTAAAAAATTATAACCGGATCTTTAATTGGAACCCTCAATTGGTGTTCGCCATGGTTTTATATACATCATAATTGTACATACAAGTTGTTCATTTCATGATCATTAAGCTTCCTCAATATAATATATACCAATTGTTTAATTTTTCATTTTAGAATAATTATTTTAAAGTGTTAAGATAAAATGTCAAAAAATACAAAATTTCAATTTTTTGTGAAAATTTAAAATATTTATTAATTCTATAAATTTTGATAAAATATATACTTTATATACATGAATCGATTCCTTTTTTATGTCAGGAATGCAATTTGGCAAGAATTAATAAAAATTTTAATATAGAAAAAAGTTACTTCAAAAAATCCAAAAATTATTTTTTCAAAAATTAAAAAATTGTTGAAAAAAATTTTTTTTTAGATATTTTTGAAAATCCTTTTGTCTGATTTTTGGTATTCGTGACCGTAATACACCTACAAAATTTTATCAAAATCCGTCAAGACGTGTAAGAGAAAATTTGTCCACAAGAATCGGTGACAGACATACACACACATACATCCGGACATTTGTTCCTCTCGACGAATTATATGTACTACACTTGAAAATTTGTAAAAATAATTGGTTCTAAAAAATTCGGAAATCGACATCACTATAAGGCTTTCTTTATGAGGAAGCAAAAATCAATATTATTAGTAGATAATTGGTTTTTTCATATTCAGGGCTCGAACCAGTGAAAGTATTGAAAAATACGGACTTTACGAACCAATTACTGACAAAACTATAACCAGTCCTAGTCAAATTAGAGAACATTTTACTTAAAACTATATAAATTCAATTTTTCATAACTATAAAACATGAAGATATCGATATTGAGTGATCAATTTCTTCGTGTTTTATAATAATTAAAGATTGCCCAGTGATAAAATTATTTTATATTATGTATAAGAATATTGTACTTCCTCATTTGTTTACAATATTCAATTTCACGAAATTTCAATTATTCGTAAATTCTTCAATTAAATATACATACCTATATTAGAAAATAAAAACTTGAAATAATATAAAAAATAATTCAATTAAACTTTTTAAAAAAAATTAATTTTTTAATCAATTTTTATTAGAAAATTATAAGAGAATTTATTTTCTCTAGTACATCTCATACTAATAATAAATAGTGTCTAACCAGTTTCAGCTGTTACGTATAAACCTGACTTAATATAGAAAATTGTTTATATAAATAAATTAATTTTAACCTACATTATTTGGAGAGACTTCGTTTAAAATTATATTATTTTGAAGCAAATAATACTGTCGGGCAGATGACACTAAATTTTGAGTCTTAAGCTAGTTATTATTGTATAATTTATTAATATGTCTCTGAATTTAGCGACGACGCTGAGCGTCAAAGACAATTTTTTTAATAATTCAAAAAGAAGGAAACAATTATATTAAAGGTTGTAGGTTAAGAAGTGCCCTAAACATTTTTTAACTTCTTGCAATTAGATGAGTTTAAGAAGTAAAATTAGTTGATTAAATTAAATTAAAATTCTGTAAAAACAATGAATAAATTAAAAAACCTTTTTTGTAAGATTATAATAAATATAATGAGTAATAAGATATAGAACATTTGATTCCTTGTAATAGTCTTGGGCCAGGAAACAACATTTTACTTAGAAAAGAAAAAATAAATTATTCACATTAAAAAATTGGAAAGTAAACGTTTTTAGTTTCAAAAGGACTAGTTTTTTCCGATTCTTTAAAATTTTTAATAGCTCGACATACAAAATGTTATAAAATTTAAAAAGAAAAAATGTCAGAGTATGCCTTTATAACCAACCTGAACAACATAACAAACCTACAGAATCGAGGAGCAAGTTTCCAAAAGCTAATAAATCCATTGTTTTAAAAAAAGGAGATAGAAAATGTATTATTTTAAGGACTTTGCTAATCGTTCTTTTATTGTTGAATTTAAAAAAAAAATATATTAACGAAGAATGTTCAACTTAAACAAAATTTTCAACTCAACCAAGACGATGTCTTAAATATTAAAACATTGTTATGGATAAAAATTCTTACATATTTTCAATCTTAAAATTAACAACAGTGGTCATATGAGAGAAATAGCATTTGTTTAAATTTCTCGAAGTAAAAAAATAAAGATATATTAACTTGTGAAAAGTTGCTCCCCAATTAATACAAAAAATAAATCTATATTCAATAATATTGAATTGTAAATCTTACCAATAATTATTAAATGGTTGTGCAAAGACATTACGTAAACCTTTTAATGAAGCTTTTCTTTTAGTAGCAACACCTCGTTTTTGTTGACTATTTGCCAAAGTAGAAACGTTCATTTTATGGATTTTATGTACCAACAAGGAGTCAATATTTTTGTTTTGTTCATCAAAGATCAAAGAGGTTCCACTTAAGGCCTAAGCACAACTACTTTGCGAATGTCGTTCGCGAATGTAAAGCATGCGTTAGAAAAGGACACAAATATATCTCTGTTCTTTTCTAACCCATGCATTGCGTTCGCGAACGACATTCGCAAAGTAGTTGTGCTTAGGCCTTTATTAAAAACAACGTGGTTAAGGGTGCATTTATACCTGTGCGCCGATCGCACCTAACTAAAAAGGTGTTCCTACAATAGCTTGCATCACATGTCGGCGTAAAAACGTCAAAGCTTCAGGCCGCAGTCCCATGGCAGCGTTTTGCGTTGCGTTGTAATAAGAGAGAATGCAGCAAACGTATATTTGCGTCTTTTTCTCTCCCATTACGACGCAACGCAAAACGCTGTCATGGGACTCCACTCTTAAATTTGCACGGAGAATAGAATATAATTAACGTTGGCCCATAAGGCCAACGCAGAATAGATCTGTAACCGGAACCGCAATCGTAACTGTAAGCGTAAGAATGAGTTAGAGAAAGATAAACAATATACCTATCCTTCTTTAACTCATTCTATGGAGATTTAAAAGTATATATCATCCATAGAGTGGTATGAAGACCACTTTATATCGTTTCGTCCCAGTCCCCACTACTTGGACTCATCAGTAAGGCTACGTAGTGGGAGACCTGCCCTAGACGGGGAAAGAGTGAGAGATCTATATGGGAAATTGGCGTAGATGCGAGATCTATTGGCCAATCCCCACAATTCTTACGGTTACGCTTAGGGTAGAGTCCCATGACAGCGTTTTGCGTTGCGTCGTAATGGGAAAGAAAAAGACGCAAATATACGTTTGCTGCATTCTCTCTCATTACAACGCAACGCAAAACGCTGCCATGGGACTGCGGCCTTACGATTGCGGTTCCGGTTACAGATCTATTCTGCGTTGGCCTATACTGGCGTTGTGCCTGTATATTTGGCCAAGACCTGGTGTGTGAATGAGGTTTAACAGAAAGAGGCGGTAAATCTGAAAGTAGTAGTTGATAAAGTAGAAGAGACTTTCTTTTAATATTAGATATAAAGAAATGAGGAGGGAAACCAGAGGGAAGCCCTAAGCACAACTGAGTCGGGTGCGGGAGACGACTTCGGGATATGGGCTTCCTAACCTCAAAATGTATGTAAATCTTACATATCCCGAAACCGTCTCCCGAAACCGAACAGTTGTGCTTAGGCCTGGAAGTTTGCTGCTGAAGCTTGTGCTGAAGGATGGGATTTGCACGGAGAAATCTGTTGCTCTTTGCGCATGAGCAGGCCGTACTAAAAGCGCATACATATAGCCCTTTTTCACAATAAAGGTGCTTCTATACCTCCGGTGGATTGGTCAAGCAATCGGCTTGATGAATTTTCACGGTCGGAAAATGTACTTTCATGGCGGGTATTTTTGAAAAAGTAAATGTTGAAAAAGTTTTTACTTGAAAATTTATTTAAAAAAATGATTTTATCATAGAAATTCTTTTGAAATTTATGTTAAAAAACATGTTTTATTTTAAAAGTTATCAAATTTTAATTCAAAATGTTTTAATTTTCCAAAGAAGTGTAAAAAGCCTAATGTTTTTGAAATGCTAGTACAGACGGTACAGACTGTTTGTTATGAATGTACATAACCTAGCGTTGTGTTGTCGTGCTTGTGATATTATATTCTAAATTTAATGATTTTATTATCACAAGCACGACAACACAACGCTAGGTTATGTACATTCATAACAAACAGTCTGTACCGTCTGTACTAGCATTTCAAAAACATTAGGCTTTTTACACTTCTTTGGAAAATTAAAACATTTTGAATTAAAATTTGATAACTTTTAAAATAAAACATGTTTTTTAACATAAATTTCAAAAGAATTTCTATGATAAAATCATTTTTTTAAATAAATTTTCAAGTAAAAACTTTTTCAACATTTACTTATTCAAAAATACCCGCCATGAAAGTACATTTTCCGACCGTGAAAATTCATCGAGCCGATTGCTTGAGGCTGGAGTCCCATGGTAGCGTTTTGCGTTGCGTTTTGTAACTAGGCAATGAGTGCAAATAGAGCAAACCTATATCTGTATCTTTCTCACACTCATGGCCTAGTTACAAAACGCAACGCAAAACGCTGTCATGGGACTCCAGCCTGACCAATCCACCGGAGGTATAGAAGCACCTTAAGATCGTGGATCTATTGTTACGAGCTTCGGGTCTCTACTTAACCTTATATTTATTGCTCAAAAGTTTTGCAATTTTAACATTTTTCAAATGAAATGAATCTAAATTCAGTTTGTTCTGACAGTTGGCAGCCAGAAGTCATTTAAGAAGAAGAAGAAGAATGAATCTAAATTCACACTGAGAAAAATTGCGTTTTAACCGAGTGGTAGAAATTGCTCGGTTAAAAAAAAGTATTTAAAAATAAATAAGAAAATAATAATAATAATAAGATATGGTCCATATCTTTAATAAGATATGGTTAAAAGAAACTAAGTTATACTGATTATCACAACCGAGCTGAGATGGTTAAAACACATCTGTTAAAAATAATCCTCCAAAGGATTGTCTTAACCATCAATCTGAAATGTGCATAATGGAAACAAACTTTCGTGGTTGCTGTTACCTGTCTGTTTTTTGAATATAAACTATTACTATGCGCTTAATTTTAACCGAGTTTCATGTATTTACGTTGAGTTCTGAGATTTTAACCGAGTAAACATATCTAGGCGACATATCGTCAGTCACTTCGTTTCGTCTTTTCCGGAGAGTCGTGTTGTTACAATTCTGGTTTCTACCGACGCGATACAAATTTTTATTGATTATGTTACAGCAGCCATCAAATATAGAATTCATCTACAATATAGATACATAGAAATAAAAATGAAACGGAGAATATTTAACGCATTAAACCTTACATCCCCGATGACATATTACACGATGCACGTTAAAGAGGTTAAAAGTATTTTATTCTATTTGAAAGAGATTTGTTTGATTATAAAAAAGAATTTTAATTTACAGAAAATTTTGGTTATCTTTAAATTAGAACATAATTTTTTAATCAAATAGATTTCTTTCCAATAAAAGAAAATAATTTTTATCAAGGGAATATTTTATTGATTAAAAAATATTTTAATCGAATTGGGTGGTTTAGAATTAATTAATCGGTTTCTTTATTATAACAGAGCTAATTGACTACAATATTCAAGTTCATATTATTACTGTAGCCTTTTTAGGTGGCTACAGTAACCGAGTAAGTTAACTAACGTTTACGGAGCATTAATCATAAACTGTTAGTTACAGTAACAGAGAAAGAAGCTACCGTAACCGAGTAGTCTTAACTAGTTGGTTAACTAGGTTAACTTGGTTATATTTAACCTTTTATTTTTCTCAGTGCAGAACCTAGAAATCTCCACGATTACAAATATCTAAAATTTATTATAAAAAACATTTTTTCAAGAAAACTGTAACGTAACTCGAAAACTGCACTGTAAAAAAGAAAAAATTTAAAATTACTACTTTGAAGCTGGATCCGAATTCTTACCTGCTTTGAAAGTAACACAAATGCTAGAAAATGTATGCCCGGTTCCACCAACCTCGATTAAGTATACGGAAGAGCCTACGCGCCACGAGGTCTTCTTTTGCTAATGTCGTTTTAGCTTCTGAAACATAGGAACACGTTCGATGGTTCGCTGGTTCGATAAAGTGATTGTTACTAAATAAGAAATTTAAAATAACAAATAAAAATGAACCAAATTAATTGTAATTGACAATTTTAATGTAATAAAATATGTTTTAGATATTATTTATAACAGATATTAATTACGAGGTAAATTAGGTGCTTTAAAAAAATCATGTAATTAACATTGTATACGTTTTCTCCTTATGTACAAAGATTTCAAAAGTTGCGTAAATGCGTATTACCAAATAGTATACTTATATTCTAAATGGCTGATAAATCGGTTTAACAGTTTTTAAACAAGTCAAATGGCTTTTTTGCACTTTGGCTTTTTCACCCCGTTCTACTCTAACAATTTTTAAAAGAACTGAAAAATTCAAATGAATGGAGAAAAAATAATTTCGAAGAGGCATTTGCGTAGTAATTTTCTATATTACAAAAAGCAGATCCACCTATCTACAATTCCTTCAAAATTAGCTTACTTCTGTCAATAGGCTGACAAGCCTTAATTAAATTAGTAATGTCCTTGTCATTTAGGTAACTAAGTATTATTTCACTATAGCATTGTCGTGACCCGTGAAAGTTGTTATATAACAGAGGAAGAATTTTATAACATTGGTCTAGTAACTCTATTCTTCTCATACCCTTTATGAAATTAAAGTTTATCATGTTGCCATAAATTGGAAACTGTTTCGTAATCAAATGATTTTAGAGTCTGCACTATATTCTCATTTTTCATGTACAATGTTAATAGCCAATCTTTACTCAATATGTCAAAGAACGAAATCTCTGTATTATTAATCTTTTCATGCTTTAAAGATAATACTTCTTCCTCGCAACCTCTCTCACATTTACACACGTGCCATTCTTTCCTATGTAGATATTTTTCGCCTACAAATAAATTTGCTATTTTTCTTTTAATTAAATGACAGTCAATATCGTGACGCAAAGTAGAAAGTAACGAGACATAATAATTATAATCAACTTCGGCGCCAAATTCTAACAACAATTTAACAGTCTCTTTCAATTTATTTTTAACAGCAATATGCAAGGCGGTGTTTTGATTCTTATTTGTTTCATTTACATCAGCTCCTTGAATTAAAAGCATTTTACAAACGTTAGTATTTCTTTTCTGAGAAGAAAGATGGAGTGGTGTGTCGCCTTCATCATTTTTACCATCAATTTCGGCACCAAATTCTATCAATAATTTAGCAGTCCCTTCGTGACCATTTTCAGCTGCAATGTGAAGAGCGGTTTCTCCATACCAATTTACTGCATTTACATCAGTTCCTTTAATTAAAAGCATTTTACAGATTTCTTTATTTCCTTTTCTAGCAGAAACATGAAGTGGTGTGTCGCTATTATTATTTTTGCATTCAATTTTGGCACCATATTCAAGCAATAGTTGAACAGTTTCTTCATGACCAAAGTAAGCTGCAATGTGCAAGGCGGTTCTTTGATACTTATCTACTGCATTTAAATCAGCTCCTTTAATTAGGAGAATTTCACAGATTTCTTTTTTTCCTTTTCCAGCAGAAACATAAAGTGGTGTTTCGTCACTAATATTTTTACAATCAACTTCGGCACCAAATTCTAGCAATAATTTAACAGTCGCTTCACGACCATTCTCAGCTGCAATGTGCAAGGCGGTGTTTTGATTCTTATTTATTTCATTTACATCAACTCCTTTAAGTAAAAGCATTTCACAGATATCTTTATTTTCTTTTCCAACAGAAACATGAAGTGGTGTGTCGCCTTCATCATTTTTACCATCAATTTCGGCACCAAATTCTAGCAATAATTTAACAGTCTCTTCATGACCATTCTCAGCTGCAATGTGCAAGGCGGTGTTTTGATTCTTATTTATTTCATTTACATCAACTCCTCGAATTAAAAGCATTTTACAAATTTTTGTATTTCCATTCACAGCAGAAAAATATAGTGGTTTTTCTCCATAATTATTTTTACATTCAATTTCGGCACCAAATTCTAGCAATAATTTAACAGTCTCTTCATGACCATTCTTAACCGCAATGAGCAAGACGGTATTTCGATAGCAATTTACTGCATTAACATCAGTTCCTTTAGTTAAAAGCATTTTACAGATTGCTTTATTTCCTTCTATAGCTGAAAAATGTAGTGGTGTGTCGCCATAAATATTTTTACTATCAACTTTAGCACCAAATTCTAGCAATAGTTGAACAGTTTCTTCATGACCAAAGTAAGCTGCAATGTGCAAGGCGGTGTTTTGATTATTATTTATTTCATTTACATCAGTTCCTTTAGTTAAAAGCATTTTACATATTGGTTTATTTCCTTTTTTAGCTGATAAAAATAGTGGCGTGAAGCCATAATTATTTTTACATTCAATTTCGGCACCAAATTCTAGCAATAATTTAACAGTCTCTTCATGACCATTCTCAGCTGCAATGTGCAAGGCGGTGTTTTGATTCTTATTTATTTCCTTTACATCAACTCCTCGAATTAAAAGCATTTTACATATTTCTGTACTTCCATTTTCAGCAGACAAATGTAGTGGTTTGTCTCCAAAATTATTTTTACAATTAACTTCGGCACCAAATTCTAGCAATAATTTAACAGTCTCTTCGTGACCATAGTTAGCCGCAATGTGCAAGGCGGTGTTTTGATTCCAATTTATTTTATTGACATCAGCTCCTTGAGTTAAAAGCATTTTACAGATTGCATTATTTCCTTTTCTAGCAGAAATATAAAGTGGCGTGGAGCCATAAATATTTTTATAGTCAACTGTCGCACCAAATTCTAGCAATAATTTAACAATCTCCTCACGACCATTGTCAACTGCAATGTGCAAGGCAGTTTCTTGATCACAAGTTACTGCATTTACTCTAACTCCTTTAGTTAAAAGCTTTTTACATTTTTTTTCATTTCCGTTTCTAGCAGAAGCATGAAGTGATTTGTCGCGATTATTATTTTTACATTTAATTTTGGCACCATATTCATACAATATTTTTACCAACTCTTCAGATTTTTTTTCAAATGCAATGTGCAATGCGTAATCTTTTTCATGAATATCAGCATGATGCTTTAAAATTTCTTTAACAATCATTAAATTTCCTGCATTAAGTGCATGGAACAAAATGCTTTCCCTCTTCTTATCTTGATCATTAATTATAATTTCCTCTTTTAAAAGCTCCTTTACAGTTTCTAGATGTCCTTCATAGATGGCACATCGAAGATTAATTATATTGTTTGGAATTATCTGCAACAATACAAATACAAAAGATTTTAATAAATGAAAGCTATTTACTATGTATTAAATAGATCAATTTCCAATTTTCTTTAGTAATGTTTAATTTTATATTTTAATAATTGAGGCATTACACGTCAGAAATATCACGATTTGCAAAGGGTATGCCGATTTGCGCAATACTTCGTGGGATTATAGTTCTATATAAGAGACTTCTTTCCCCCAAATTTTGTAAAAAAAATTCAAAATTGTTGAAGATACGCCATTTTGAATTTTAATGTTAATTTCATAAAATTTTGAATATCTCGGAATATTGTTTATGGATTTTTATGAAATTTACACATTTTTCAGGTAAAAGAATGTACTTTAAAATGCAAATAAAGTTAATAAAAAAAAATTAATTTTTAAATTAAAAAATTTTTAAAAAATTTTTTAAACAATTTTTTGTTTATTTACTCCTTTCTGAGAAAAATGTTATTAACATATTTGGATCCTTGTGAATTCACCTTTAATTTCATAAAAAAAAATTTATGGAGACTCAACTGGTTCCGGAGATATTGAATTTTTTGTAAAAAAAAGCGTCGCCGCGCCATAGCACCATACTGCACAAGTCGCGTAGTACGTTACCGCAGTCGTACATTGCTGCTGTAACTATGACTATTTTTTACAAAAAATTCAATATCTCCGGAACCAGTTGAGTCTCCATCAATTTTTTTTATGAAATTAAAGGTGAATTCATAAGGAATCCAAATATGTTAATAACATTTTTCTCAGAGAGGAGTAAATAAACAAAAAGTTTAAAAAAATTTTTTTAAATTTTTTTATTTAAAAATTAATTTTTTTATTGACTTTATTTGCATTCTAAAGTACATACTTTTACCTGAAAAATGTGTAAATTTCATAAAAATCCATAAACAATATTTCGAGATATTCAAAATTTTATAAAATTAATATTAAAATTCAAAATGGCGTATCTTCAACAATTTTGAATTTTTGTTGAAAAAATTTGGGGGAAAGAAGTCTCTTATATAGAACTATACTCCCACGAAGTTTTGCGAAAATCGGCATACCCTTTGCAAATCGTGATATTTCTGACGTGAAATGCCTCAATTCGAAATTTAATTTTAAATATATAATTAAGGAGGTTCTATCGATAATTGATTTAATGAACATATTTTGATAAAACTTGATGTGCTGCTAGATAAAGTTATAATATAAAGGCGTAGTTAAATTTTTGAGACCTCTAGGTACCTATGAAAAAAGTTATAAACATTTTTGATTTTCAACATTTAACATATTTGAGTGAGGGAGAAGGTGTAATAAATTTAAATATCCTTACTCTCTTACTCTTGTACGTTACCATGGCAACCTGCAGGCAGACAGACAGGCTGCAGAGGTCTGAACGCTCCATTATGGGAATTGAGTAGTTTGTCATATATATTTACATTCTGCAAAGTATTAAATGAACAGATATTGATCTAAATTGTTTAAATACTAAACCGATATGCAATAATTACATATATCTGTTAAAACGATGGGGGTACAAAAGTTTCAAAACGGAAGTTCCAATCGAAAAATTTCAAGAAAAAAGTTCCAAAATGAAAAGATCAAAAATTTATTTTTCCACAGTACAAAAGTTCTAAAGCCCAAAATGTCCAAAATATAAATCTACCAAAGTGTGAAATTTCCAAAAAAAAATTTCCATATAAAAAGTGTTGAATTGTTAAATAAGTGAAAAGTATTGGAGTTGTTTGAAAAAATAAAGCATCTCCAATATTTCACATTATTTTTTCCATCTGAATGCTTATAATACAGAAATCTTTCGATATGTAAATAATTTTTTTCTGACTTGTATTAATTCTATACCATAATTAAAATTTACAATTTATTATAATTTCACTGTTCACTATTTTATAGTTTGAATAAAATTTTTAATTGCACTTGAAGTTGCACTTTGAAATTAGAAAAATAAAAAAAACAATGTTTGGAAAAAACGACTATTGGAAAAATAATACTTTGGTAAAAATGGCCTTTGGAAAAATAATACTTTTGAAAAAATGTCATTTGGGAAAATAATAATTTGGGTCCTTCGGAATTGGAACTTCTGTTTTGGAACTTTTGACTTCATACCGTTAAAACAATTTATTGTCAATAGGTACCTGTGAGATTTACAATTAATCAATTTGTAAACAAACTTTACGTTTCATCTGATAATATAAACAACACTTATAACGTTTCCCTATATTAAAGAACCAGTTGAGACTAGTAGAAATTGAACATGGATCTACTGGTGTCAACTTGCTTTCCAAATTGAAAAACTTTTCCATGTAGCAATTCTACTGGTTTTAACTTGGAAATCCTATTTATGTAACTGACACGGATATCCAAGATAAAATTGAAATGGTTCTATCTTGGATTGTCCTCTTCAATTTTTGTTTCGACTTGTTTCAACATGGATTTCCAATCTTATCATTTCTACTTGTATTTCCAAGTTCGCACGTACTACAAGTATCAGCTTGCATTTCCAAATACAAAAATTAAGTTCAAGTATCTACTTGGTTCAATTTGGATTCTCGAATACTACATTTCACTTGTCCTGTCAAATTAAAAATCAACAAGCTTGAGTTTGGAATTTCCAACTCTAAATTTATATGTTACAGTGAAGGATTAATGTCATCTTGGTTTAATTTGAATCGGGGATGCATTCTATTTGGAATTTCAAGTTCAAATTAAAAGAGTTTGATTAATCGCTTATTGGAATTCATAAAATTGTCATTTTCGCCAATTGTTATTTTATAAATTGTTATTTTTGCAAAGAATTATTATTACAAATTTACATTTTTACAAATATTTATTTTAGTTAACTGTTATTTTGCAAATTTTATTTTTGCAAAATTGCATTCTTCGCAATTGACAGTTTTACAAATTGGTAGATACTTTTGATAATTGTTATTTTTTGCGAAACTGCTTTGTTGTGAATCATTATTTCTGCTAATTGTTGTTTTGCAAATTTTATTTTTTCGAATTTGCATTTCTCGAATTGATATTTTTATGAATTTGTTACTATTGCTATTTGTAATTTTGTGAATTTGGTAATTTTATAAAAATCTGTAGTTCACAATCAATGGAATTTTTTTAACACTGTTGAGTCATTTTGCGAATTTTAATTTTTACGAATTTTCTGTTTTTTATTTCGCTTAATGTTATTTTTTGCAAATTTTTGCAAAAAATTACAACGCGGTCAAATGACATTTGAGCAGAAACTTATTAAATATTTAATTAATATTTTTAACATAATAGCATATATTGCAAATCTATATAAATATTTTAAATTCTGCTTGTATTTTTATAGGTACTTACAAAAATTATAATATTTTACATAAACTTGCGTTTTTCAAAGTTGCAGCTTATATAGACAAGTCGAAAAATATTTCTCACGTCGATTCGATAGCCGTGGTCGTTAAGCGTTTAGATAGATAGGTCATAGGTGAGGGGTTCGATTCCCATAGGGTACAAGTTTTAATTTAATTCTTCCAGTTTAATAAAAATGTTTGTATGTTTGAAGTGTGCTAAGAATTTGAAGTTATTGATGGTCATAAGAATGTTTTATTATTTTTTCCACAAATTTTTTTTTTCAAAACTATCTGTTCAATTGTAACCACCTTGGATTTCCAATTATGAATCGATATCCAAGTTGAAACAAGATCATATTGTACAATGTAATCTACTTGGAATTTCCGGTTGACTGTAATGTTCAAACTGAAACCAGTTCATTTTGAACTTGACATTCCGAATTCAAACCAGCTGAAAATACATATCTACTGGTTTGAAATTGGAACTTACGTGACAATAACCAACTCAAAGCAAGTAGGCTCCTGATTCTACCCGGTTCTACTGGTTCTTTAATATAGGGTTGGCAACGTTGCATGCACTATGTACACATTAAATTTGAACTTTTCACTATTTATTGTATTAAGACTACAAAAGACATTCTATAACGTTCTAAATAACATAAAATTATAGGAAAACGATCGCTGAACACAATTATATACTTGCTGACTTGATTAAATTTCATTTTGTTGCTATTTTCGACCAATTAGCTTAGCTAGGCGGCCAACTTATAGGACCACTTTCCCCTATTTACAACTAGATTTGATTACTTATATCTAAACTTTGTGGTGGTCATCTTGAAGTCTTCTTCTTCTTCTTCTTAAATGACTTTTGGCTATGCCGACTGTCAGAACAAAACACTTAGGGTGGAGTCCCATGACAGCGTTTTGCGTTGCGTCGTAATGGGAGAAAAAAAGACGCAAATATACGTTTGCTGCATTCTCTCTCATTACAACGCAACGCAAAACGCTGCCATGGGACTGCGGCCTTAGGGTACGGTCCCATGATGAGCAGAAAACAGAATGCAAAGCAGAATTTCGTGAGTGCAAAAGAGATAGTCAGATATCACTATCCTTTCCACTCTCACGAAATTCTGCTTTGCATTGTGTTTTCTGCTCATCATGGGATCGTACCCTTAGAAGAATAAGAATTCTTCTTTCTTTCTTTTTGTTTAAATGGCCTCTTGTATAAGAATAAGAATTAAAAGTGTTCATGAAATTGGTTAATGTGAACAAAAATGGCGTCAAATACGCGATTCGGTAAACTATATAAATCTATGGCGGTTGACGAGCACGTGTCGGGAGGTAAAGATGTGAGGGTGGAGTCCCATGACAGCGTTTTGCGTTGCGTTTTGTAACTAGGCAATGAGTGTGAGGGTGAAGTCCCATTGAACCGTTTTGCGTTGCGTTTTGCAACTAGGCCATGAGTGCAAATATAGACAACATATATCTGTATCTCTCTCACACTCATGGCCTAGTTACAAAACGCAACGCAAAACGCTATCATGGGACTCCAGCCTAAAGCTGTATCTACATAAGGAAAAAAAAGTGAGAAACGCGCGACGCAAACGCGAGAAAAATACATGTCAATTTTTTGCGTTTCGCGTCTGCGTCACGCGTTTCTCATTTTTTTTCGTATTGTAGAGGCAGCATGAGAGAGATGGAGATATATGTTTGCTATATTTGCACTCATGGGCTAGTTACAAAACGCAACGCAAAACGCTGCCATGGGACTTCACCCTGATTTAAATATTTATTCTATTGCAAATATGGGTTTAAGTTCAAAAAAAGTCTGTTTAGAATCATTTCCTCCGAGTACTTGAAGTTATAGACACTTTAAAAAAACAAATAAGTAAAATTTAGAGAACTTAGACATTGTAAGGTGAATCCTCACTTAAATTAATGCTTGAGGGTGGAGTCCCATGGCACCGTTTTGCGTTGCATTTTGTAACTAGGCAATGAGTGTGAGAGAGATGAAAATATATGTTTGCTATATTTGCACTCATGGCCTAGTTACAAAACGCAACGCAAAACGGTGCTATGGGACTCCAGCCTCAGAACTGTACTTGGGAACGGTCAAAATCGAACTCCTCATCTTGAAGTCAGGCTGGAGTCCCATGACAGCGTTTTTCGTTGCGTTTCGTAACTAGGCCATGAGTGTGAGAGAGATACAGATATATGTTTGCTCTATTTGCACTCATTGCCTAGTTACAAAACGCAACGCAAAACGGTACCATGGGATTCCAGCCTCATTTGAATTTTTGATCAAAGGTTCGGATTCAGCGACCACAAAACATAAAATATAATGATAACACGTAATAAAAAAAAATTTAACACATTTTTGTCGCGAAAACTCTATTTTGAGGGCCAAACAACTAACCCCAGCAGAACGTATAATATTACAGCAATATTGAGAACACTGCCTTAACATTACCAATATTGCCTCAATGTTGTCAATGTTACTGGAACATTACGTGCTACTTTTAGTTAGAAAATAATAGAAAGAGTAAAAAAAGGTATAAAATTGAGATTTTACCAAAAATTATTGCTCTTTCAAAATTGTCATTTTACCGAATTGCATTTATCTGAATAACGAAATGTCACTTTTGCGAAACGCCATTTTTACGAATTGCCACTTTTGCGAAATATCATTTTTACGAATTGTCATTTTTACGAAATGTCACTTTTGTGAATCGCCATTTTTACGAAATTGACACTTTTGCGAAATATCATTTTTACGAATTGTCATTTTTGCGAAAATTGCTATAGTAAACTTGTATGCATATATAGATTTACTATAGCAAATTTTGCAGAAATGACAATTCACATAATGTGGTAATTCGTAAAAATGGCGGTTCGCGAAAGTGACATTTTGTTAAAATAACAGTTTGGATAATTAATGCAATTCGTTACAATGACAGTTCGGTCAAATTACATTTTGAGGAATAATCATGCGCCTCATTTCGTTGGACTGAAATTTCATTTATTCTCTACTCTAACTTTGAACTAAAAAATTATAATTTCTCGAAAAATATCATCTATAAATTTATAATAAACAAGTACATATTTCAAGAATTTTAAGTGTCCGAATTTTTTAAACTTTTGCAAAATATGAAAAAACAAAAAGTACAAAAAGTTTTTTGTCTCCAGAAATTAAAATTTTTTTAAAAGTTTAAGAAATTGTTAAATATTATATTTTTTTTCTATCAAAAAGAAGAAGGGAAAAATACAGGATTTTATGTGTTTTAGGGATTTTGTTAAATCTAAGTAGGAAACAAACAGATGGTTGTTGTTAAAACTTTATTTTTTACGATAAGGTTGCTACACGGAAAAACTTTTTTCAAGAGTTATTTAGAAACTTATTCAAGAACTCAGGATATGGAAAAGAAACAAGAAATGCTACAAAACCGTAGATAGAAATATTATTTTAAGCTGTTCGGGGATAACTGTAGTAAATTACTACATTCAACTACTTGTTGAATTTTCTTGAAAAAGTCCTGAACTGGTTTAAGAATAGAAAAATGTGAAATTAACGAAAAAAATTTGCCTGCGTGAGTAGTCGAACTTGAGACCTCGAGATTTTGAGAAAGATCTCTCCGCCTTAGTGTGCGGTCCCATGTTGAGCAGAAAACACAATGCAAAGCAGAATTTCGTGAGAGTGGAAAGGATAGTGATATCTGACTATCTCTCTTGCACTCACGAAATTCTGCTTTGCATTCTGTTTTCTGCTCAGCATGGGACTGCACCATAAAGGCCAACGCAGAATAGATCTGTAACCGGAACCGCAATCGTAACCGTAAGCGGAAGAATGAGTTAGAGAAGGATAAACAATATACCTATCCTTCTTTAACTCATTCTTACGGTCACGCTTACGATTGCGGTTCCGGTTACAGATCTATTCTGCGTTGGCCTTAATGCCACTCGGCTGTGGACGCGTTACGATATCATAGCTTTAGATCATATTTGAAGCGCTTAGAGCCAACAAGCGCTGTATGCCTATTGGTTACTCTACGTCTTCTTTCTTAAATAGTTCGGGACTTTTTCAGCGCGCAGACACTGAAGTATTCAGTCGCAGCGTCAAGAACAATTATTTCCAAGCCATTAGAAAAACACCTGAAAATTCTTTAATGAATATTGAACTTTTCTAAAAAATAGTACTAAATTTTTGTCCATATCCTGAGTTCTTGAATAAGTTTCGTAATAACTCTTGAAAAAAGTTTTTTCGTGTACGATTTTCGTTCGATAAAATTCCCTGACTTTTCCAGATTTCCTAGGGCTCAAAAATTATTTTTTTGCAACACTAACC
Organism: Leptopilina heterotoma; assembly: GCF_015476425.1. Lineage (NCBI taxonomy): Eukaryota > Metazoa > Arthropoda > Insecta > Hymenoptera > Figitidae > Leptopilina > Leptopilina heterotoma. The sequence continues at coordinate 79,669 of NW_025110893.1, forward strand.
TGTAAAATTGAATTATACACACAGAAAACTGTGTGTAAAGTGTTACTTTACACACCGCTAGCAGTGTGCAAAATGAATTCCAGTGAGTAATGTAATTTTCTGTGCGTAAAATAATTACCTAGCTTAAAATCCCCGTACAGGATCCTTAAAGGATCCTCTCGGGATACTGTGCAGGATCCCGACCGGATCCCGTACGGGATTTTTGGACAGGGTTCCTGTGCAGGTTCCGATGCAGGAACCTTAGCTATCAAAGGTTCCTGTACAGAAACACTTGCAGGATTCTGTACAGGAAATTTTTTAATTTTTTAAATTTTTATATGTTAAGCAACATTTGACATACATAGACTTCATATTTTAATATGTTAGGCTCGTATAACAATGTTGGACAGAAAAATGTATTGCGCATTCGAGAAACTCATAGAAAACTACTGCGCAGGAGTTAAGGGGACCCGCACCCGAAATTTCAACTATAACAGAATATAATTGAAAAAATTTGGTATATTTTTTTTCTGACACTATTTTGATTCAGAAATAAAGTGAACAAAGAAAAAAAAATTTCATGATTTTTTCGAAAATTAAAAAAATTTTTTTTTTTTATTTTTTTTGTAACTTTTGACAAAATTAAAATTTTACAAAATCCATGCCCTTAATTGTACAGGGGATTGTAAGGAACTCATTAAAACAAAAACCATTAAAAAATAATAAAATTTGTGAAAGAAGAAGCATTTTTTGTAAATTTATGGTATAACATTTCGATGTTATTCCATAAATTTACAAAAAATAAAAATAAAAATTTCACAAAATCCATGCCCTTAATTGTACAGGGGGTTGTGAGGAACTCAATAAAACAAAAACCATGAAAAAATAATATAATTTGTGAAAGAAGAAGCATTTTTTTGTAAATTTATGGTTTATAATGTTATACCATAAACTTATAAAAAATGCTTCTTCTTTCACAAATTTTATTATTTTTTAATGGTTTTTGTTTTAATGAATTCCTTACAACCCCCTGTACAATTAAGGGCATGGATTTTGTAAAATTTTAATTTTGTCAAAAGTTACAAAAAAAAATCCAAAAAAAAAATTTTTTAATTTTCGAAAAAATCATGAAATTTTCTTTTTTTGTTCACCTTATTTCTGAATCAAAATAGTGTCAGAAAAAAAATATACCAAATTTTTTCAATTGAGGCCTTGGATCCAATAACTCGCCCGACGCTCGGAGGAACGCGCAACTGCCAGTCAGTGAGCAGTGAGCGCCTCTGGGCCACTCACTGCTACCCGACTGGTATTAGCGCGTGTCTTCGAGCGTCGGGCGAGTTATTGGATCCAAGGCCTCAATTATATTCTGTTATAGTTGAAATTTCGGGTGCGGGTCCCCTTAAAAATATAAATTAATTAATTGAGGAAACTGTGTAGGATCCTTTACGGGTTCCTTACAGGATCCTTTATACTTAAGTACCTGCAGTTTACAAAACTGCAAAGGTTCCTGTACAGGAACCTTTGATAGCTAAGGTTCCTGCATCGGAACCTGCACAGGAACCCTGTCCCAAAATCCCGTACGGGATCCTGCAGAGGACCTGCACAGGATGTACGGGGATTTTAATAGCTGCGGGGTACTTTACGCATTCTTGTAAGTTTGATGAGAAACAATGAATAATAAAGCTTTTAAACAACAGTTTACAATCACATTTTTTTATTTTAGCTTCTAGAAACTTTCATTCAACAGTTTCTCCAATACACCTAAACTTACAGTAATATTGGCAATATTGTAGCAAGTTTACTTGTTTTAGTGTTGCAAAAAATTTCGAATGACACTCGACATTAAGTTTATTTTTAAGTTCTTAAACGTATATATATTTACTAAATAATAGGGTAAATTCTTTCATTTATAAACGTTTTTATTGTATTTAATGTATTTTAATTAATATTAGCACAATTAAAATTATTATTAGCGACAATAATGACTTACAAAATAAGATGCATAGGTAACGTTCATAAACTATGTAGACCAATTTTTTGGAAATTTTACCCCCCCCCCCACGTAGACGAAATTACATGTTTTAGCTCCATTTTTTCCTCTCTAGTAGAGAACACATTCCATGGTACGCGAACGTATGACGTCACCCATGCTATTCAAATGGGTGACGTCAGCACGACAACGTTCGCGTTCATCCAATGTAGACTCTACGCCAACTGCTTCGCGAACGTCGTTCGCGAATGTTAATCATGAGTTAGAAAAGGAAACAAATATATATCTCTGTCCTTTTCTAACCCATGCATTGCGTAATGCGTTCGCGAATGACATTCGCGAATTAGTTGTGCTTAGGCCTTTATGGTAGACAATTGCTTGACCCCCCTTTCCCCCTTGAAGTGCTACGTAGTTTATGAACGTTCCCATATTAGTTAGTTTCAAGAATGGTGCCACAGAAATATATTTTTATATTTGCCAAGTAGTTGTCTTGGAACTGGATATTATTACCTCCATGTTTTATTTCTTTTTTTTGAAAATATTAGTCTACTTTAAAAAAATTTATTTTTACCTCGGAATCCATTTTGAATTGTAGTTTTTGTTGAGAATTTTGCGTGGAAGACTGCAATAATGAGAACCAATTTGATGAACCTTTTGCCTGCAGATTCTGCAAATTTCGAATATCGAGGTGTAGGGATTTTACGGCCACCGTTTTCGGTTGCGTTCCTGGCTCCTGCTTTCCAGGAATCTGGTGTGATTACTTTATGTCTAATTTCTTTTCACATTTGTCGCAAACCATAATACAATCAATCTAGAATAAATGATTGCATAAGTTATGTAAATTAATTACAATTCAAATTTCATAATTTATATGAATAATCCCGCATAAATAAAAATAAATGAAATTAGTAAATATAAAAAGTGAGGTTATGTTTGCACTTTCATGGAAAAATAATTGAAAATTACTTACACAATTAGTAAAAGTAGAATTAACTTATTTCACAAAGGTTTTTTCTTTAAATAATTATGAAATTCACTTTGAAAGTAGAAATTCGATTATAATCTTCGAATTTCAATTTATCATTGTACTGTCACTGTAAAAAATCCTAAAAAAATTACACAGATTACCTCCACGTCTTAATATTAGTTTCTCTAATTTTGATTAGCTATGCTCATGGAGAATATCCAAAAAATTGTAAGAGTACAATCCCATGCTGGTAGAATAGTGGAGTAGTGTAATGGATTTGACCAATCAAAATAAGTCTTAAAAAATCCAGTCATCTGATTGCTCAAAACTGTTCCACTATTATACTATTCTACCACCATGGGACTGCACTCTAATTTTTGAAATTTCTCGATGGGAATTGGGAAATTTTGTTTTGAAAAGTTGTAAGCAACGTCACAGCTGTTGTTGATGCGGAATTTTGTGTGAAATTGTAAGTATAATGATAAATATAATGATTGTCATTTTTGCGAAAATTGCTATAGGAAATCTTTATGCATACAAGTTTACTATAGCAATTTTCGCAAAAGTGACAATTCGTAAAAATGGCGATTCGCAAAAATGACATTTCGTAAAAATGACAATTCGTAAAAATGATATTTCGCAAAAATGACATTTCGTAAAAATGACAATTCGTAAAAATGATATTTCGCAAAAATAACTTTTTGCAAAAGTAACAATTCGTAAAAATGGCAATTCCTAAAAATGACAATTCGCAAAAATGACTTTTCGCAAAAGTGACATTTCGTTAAAATAACAGTTCGGATAAATGCAATTCGGTAAAATGACATTTGGGGAATAAGGTCTAAGCACAACTGAGTTGGGTTTGGGAGACGGTTACGGGATATGTAAAGGCCTAAGCACAATAGGTTCGCGAAAGTTGTTCGCGAACGCAAAGCATGAGTTAGAAAATGAAAGAGATATATTTGTGTCCTTGTATAGGGTAAGTGTACTAATTCCTGCGGTATTTTGGTCAAGACGTCTTTTAACTATAAAATATAATTTTTATATTGATCAAATTGAACTTATGTCTTATTAAATTTGTAGTTTGTGTTATTAAGATATGTTTACAATAAATAACATCTCTAAAATATAATTTATTTTAATAAATTTAATGAATTAAAAATAATATTCAATGCGTTTAATTCTGCGCGTTTGAGTCAGTTGCTGCGCATCAGTTGCTGCGCGAATTTAATTCCTGTGGGTCAGTTTCTGCGCATAATTTCGTGTTTATGTGTATAATACCGCAAACTACTATGAAATCAAAATGGGACAATGATTTTAATCAATGTTTAATTGAATAGAATATAAATTTATTAAAAATAAATATATATCATATATTAACAAAAGTAACAAATAATTTCTGAATTATCACATTTTTGAAACATTTAGTTAAAACTTAATAACAGAATTCTTCCTTAATTAATTTATGTATTTATTAAATTTTCTTTAGTTTTTCCTCCATAATCTTCATTTTTTCTTTCATTTTCATAATTTTTTCTTGCTCTTTTTCAAAATAGATAGTCTATTGTAACCAGTCTTAGTTGATTTTCTGAGGGCGCAGAAATTAAATCAAGCCCAAATTCTGTGTTAATTACTACTCTTAAAAATAAAATATAATAACAGACAAAAATAAAGTAAAGTTTAATTTTTCTTTTAAAACAAGGTTTTCTTTATCTAAAATCATCATAATAATAACCACTTTAAGTCTAAAAACAATAATAAAGCCTTTTTTATGTAGGTATTTTTGCACCGCCAGCAAAGTTAGCAATGAAAATAAATAAAACCTTGAACACGTCAACTTTTAATTAAAATAAAATACATAAATATTAAGTTTTGGTATATACTTTCTATATCTATTTTAAAACTTACATCGTTAAGTAATTTTTAAAAAAAATTTCAAAATTATTTGTGCCCTGAACAAATGTATTCACTTAAATTATTAAAATGCCGCAGAAACTGAAGCACCCGCAGCAATTGACGCACTTACCCTATCTCATGCGTCTCGTTCGCGAACCTATTGTGCGGGGTGCTACTCTCTGTACCAAAAACATAAGTTCGAATGCTCATTATGCCGAATTTACAATTTAGAAATGACCAGATACGCGAATCCTCAATAACCTAAATTGTATATTGAATGAAATTCAAAAGTAGGGAATAATCATTTGATATATTCTGCATATGGAGAATATTATTTTAAACTAATTCTTTTTTTCCACAATTTGAAATTATTGCAATTTTTATTTTTGGAATTTCCACTTTACCTACATTTTAATAGATCGAAACGTAAAATATCAGAATTGACATTTAATTGAAATATGATGGAGAATAAATATATATTCACTGAATAAAAAGATTAAATAATTATTAAATGTTTGAATTTAATAAAAACATATTGTTCAAAAGTTACAGTGCGAATTGTACAGAATATATATTAATAAGAAATATAATTTGGCAGAATGTCGATTCGATCGATTTTATATTTGCAAGAAATTCAATTTGACAGAATATCAATTTATAAGAAACACGTTTTCGTAGAACTTTAACTTGTCAGAATTGTAATTTTGTAGAATATTAATATTGGCAAATCTAATTTTGGTAGAAATCTGCTTTATCAGAATGATCACATGTTCGAATCCTCAAAAGTTAGAATTCCATTTTTACCGAAAATGGATTCCACATAAATATTTGGCGCAAATTTTAAAATTCTGATTTCTGATTGGTCGATTTTAAAATTTGCGCCAAATATTTATGTGGAATCCATTTTCGGTAAAAATGGAATTCTAACTTTTGAGGATTCGAACATGTGATCATTCTGATAAAGCAGATTTCTACCAAAATTAGATTTGCCAATATTAATATTCTACAAAATTACAATTCTGACAAGTTAAAGTTCTACGAAAACGTGTTTCTTATAAATTGATATTCTGTCAAATTGAATTTCTTGCAAATATAAAATCGATCGAATCGACATTCTGCCAAATTATATTTCTTATTAATATATATTCTGTACAATTCGCACTGTAACTTTTGAACAATATGTTTTTATTAAATTCAAACATTTAATAATTATTTAATCTTTTTATTCAGTGAATATATATTTATTCTCCATCATATTTCAATTAAATGTCAATTCTGATATTTTACGTTTCGATCTATTAAAATGTAGGTAAAGTGGAAATTCCAAAAATAAAAATTGCAATAATTTCAAATTGTGGAAAAAAAGAATTAGTTTAAAATAATATTCTCCATATGCAGAATATATCAAATGATTATTCCCTACTTTTGAATTTCATTCAATATACAATTTAGGTTATTGAGGATTCGCGTATCTGGTCATTTCTAAATTGTAAATTCGGCATAATGAGCATTCGAACTTATGTTTTTGGTACAGAGGGTAGCACCCCCTATTGTGCGTTGGACTTTAGATTTACATACATTTTGAGGTTAGGAAGCCCATATCCCAAAGTCGTGTGACCGTACCCTACGTCGACCGAAGGCAGAAAATGATGAGAGTGAAAAGAACAACATATCTGCCTATCCCTTTTCAGTCTCATGGGGTCGCACCCTTACGATTTTCAATGCGCTTTGGTCCTATTGTGGAATCACTGTACACAAAGTTGTTGTGGAAACCACCATTATGAACTCTGCTTTAAATTCTTTCAGTGCATGTTTATCTTGTATAGGTTCCGGTTTTAGCAAATAGCAAATGTAACAAATTCAAATGTTTTTATATAAGTGTACACAGCAAGACAGTAAACATGTTAAAATTTGTTCATTATTTAAGAAGATATCAAACATTTTATTTTAAGAGATCACTGAGTAATAATTCAAATGGCATGATACTTCGGACCTCTTATCTTCCGCAGAAGTGTTCTAATACCTTTAAGGTTATTGGACTTAAGGTAATATTAAATAATTTCTTATTTTAGAAAATAGTAAATATTTCCTCAAAATAAACGACTTATTTGTCAGTGAATGAAAAATTAAAATAGTACCCTAACACTAAAAATATAGTCACAAATAATGATAAAACGTGAGAAACTTTGACGTTTTTCGAAAGTTATGGCTAAGTATGACGTTTCAAAAAATGATTATTTCTCATTACATTTTGTTTTAGTACCCAAAGGTAATAAAATGTTTCGACTCTCATAATAAATGATTATTCTGTCACGAAAGACAATTAATTTGTAAAATAAGTATTTTTAACTAATACAGGTAGCTGTCCTTTAATTTTACGAGTGTTGATCATAAATCAAAAAAAATTGTCTGCCCTGAAAAACCTCGCTGCTTTTGAAACTTTTGTGACTACACCGGAGTTATAGTGCCGTTTTGAAACTGAAATCGTAACAAAAACATTGTAGAAACGTCAGGGATTCTTTCGAGGATATTTAGTTAATATTCTATTGAAAATAATTGAATTCTCCCAAAAAATATGATATATTATTTGTAAAAAGAATCAAATTCTTCCAAAGAATGTTATTAAAATTATTGAAAAAATAATTTAATTCTTAACAAGAATTTTATTAAAAATTTTGTGAAATTTTATTAAAATTATCTTGAAAATAATTGAATTCCTGCTAAGAATTTTACTGTTTATAAAAATAATTGAATACTTCCAAAGAGTGTTTTATTAAAAGTTTTAAAAATAACTTAATTCTTTAATTTTATTATAAATTTTTTTAAATAATTTAATTCTTGCGAAAGGGAATAGTTAATAAGAATTTTTTTTTAAATTTTAAATCTGAAATTATTCAAAAATTGATATTTATATTTGAAAATATAAAATTTTTTAATTTGCAAAATAATAAATGGAAGAGTAACATTTACTGTAGTAATTAATAATTATTACATTGATTATTATAATCATAAAAATGTAAAGCACAAAAATTATAATTTATTTTTAAAAATGGTTTGTTTATATTATTTAAATGTTTATAAATATTTTCATTATTACCTACTTTATATATACACAGCCTACGCAAAATTTTCAAAAAGTTTTCAAGTTTTAACAATATTTCTTGAAATTCTTCAAATATCGCAGATTGCTTTCATTTTTTTCAGATTGGAAGAAAAATCTTCCAATCCAAAGTTTCAAACCAAATGTTCCAAAATGAAAAATTTCCAAAATACAGAAGGTTCAAAACAAAAATGTACAAAAATGTAGGTACCAAAAGACAAATGTTCCAAAAATAAAAAAGTGACAAAATACCAATGTTCCAATATGATTTCCAAAATATATATATACCCACACAGCACTAAAAAACAACTTTCCTAAAATTTTATTAAATATTTACTTGCAAAGTTTATTGAAAATTGTGTAAAAATTTAAATGTCCCACTTCAATAAATGTTTATCGCTGTTTATCGTCAAACTTTCCTGAAAATTTCACACTAACCATTTATTGAAGTGGAACATTTAAATCTTTACACAGTTTTCACTAAAATTTGCAAGTTAATACTTGGAAGTTTACAAGTAAATCTTTAATAAATTTCTAGGAAAGTTTCGGTGCTGTGTGCGTGTAGAAAGTAAAAAAATTTTAAAAAACATTAAAGATTCAAAAAATTTATATTGGAAAAGTTATGTTGTATAAAAGATTTTTATAAAAATAGAATCGGATTTTTTACCTTCAAATAAATTATTGGTTAGATGACGCTTTTGAAGAACGGAAATTTTGGCCTTTGGAAATTAAAATCTTTGAAACTTTTTTTCATTGGAACTTCGGTTTTGGAACTTTTGTCCTCCAACCTATTTACCCTGTAGAAGGTGAAAAATTAAGGGGACTTTCTGGTGCAGAATAAGAAAAAACACACTTTTTTAAACTCTAATTGTAAAAAATGTGTTACAGCTATTGCAAAAATTCCTTTTCGATGTTGTTACATATTACAAGAAGAGAATAAAAAAATGTTTTTTGAGTATTTTTAGTGCATTTTAGCAAATGTAAGCGGTGCCCTCCAAAAGGTACCTTTTATCCGAGGAGACAGTTTCTGGGCAACCAATTTATTGTACATAAATTGATTAAAAATTCAAATGGGATTTTCTTCACAGGGGTTTTTCTAAACAACAAACCTCAAAAACAATTTTTTATATCCATTTTTCAAAAAAAATTTAAAAAAGTGATGTTTTTGGGTCAATTTGCCCCAGTAATAACGTAAAATTTTAGAGGTTTATTGTCTAGTTGTTTAGATAAAGAATCTGATGGTAGGTATTTGGTTTTTTAAAATCGGTTCAGTTCATTTTGAGAAAAGTATCTTCCTGTTTCCAAAAACGTGTTTTTGAGAAAAACGCGTTGAAAGTTTTCGTAACGTGTAACAGTGAATTGAGACTCGGGTATAAAAATTTCTATTTTATGTTACTAACAATAAGGGACATTTTCATGCTGAAAAAGAAAAATTAATTTTTTTTAAATCTTTGACCAGAAAGTCTCCTTAAAAAAATTCAGAAGTTTAATTCTTCTAAATGGATAAATTTCCAAAATGATCCAATTCCCCCATAAAGAAGAAAATAATGGAAAATTGTATTTCTTTTAATTGACCTGAAATAAATTTCAAACGACGATTAAAACGAATAAAAAAGATAAACAAATTGATAGCAAAATCTATTCCTCTCAATTGACCCTCCATACTAAAACACTAATTCAAAAGAATGAGAGAAGTTGAACAAACCAGTAGAAATTTACATTTTCTTAACCTACAGTTATTGCTCAATAAAAACGGCAACTTTTAAATGCTTTTTTAAAAATTGCCGCACCATAATTTTTAAGGAAGTTGTAAACTTAAAATCTCTACCATAAAGTAAGCTTACATAGTAGGACCATGATAAAATCATGATAAGCTTACATGATTCGGGGACTGTAACCTGACCCGGTAAAATCATTGTAAGCTTACTGTGAACCTATTACATATGTGAAGTTACAGTAAGCTTACATGGTAAGCTTCTAGGGTAAAAGATACAATAATCGGCCACTTCTAAATTTTGAATTTTCTTCAAAACAATATTTAAAATCACCAACGTCCACGAAATCTCTGCCTAACACTTTACTCATTTAATTGGTTACTACATATTTAGCGCCCCTGAATTCTTTCCAAACTTGCAACTTCATTTCACGAGCTGTCGCTGAAGGCAAAACCAGTACTAATTTGTAAAGGGGAATTCCGCTGAGAAGATAACGTCACGGTGCCGCGACTTTAAATTTTGAAACTTAATATATAAATGATCCGTTCGCTCGAAAAACGGCTTAAGTGTTTTTGAGGGATTTTGGAAAATCTTGAAATTAACATTCATTTATAAATTATGAGTCATTTAAAGCATTATTATTTAACTTAATAGGATTTGGTTTAAACAATTTGAATCAAATATTATAATTTAGATGTTGATTAATACGATGGTAAGCGTCTTTTGAACGATCATCTGCCAGAATGAAATCAAACATTGCACTCGACTTAATAATATTTATTTTAAAACCATCCTTAATTATACACTAAAATAAACTCCAATAAAAGTAATTCTCAATAATCGACAAAACTCTATTTAATTATTTCTCAATTCGCACAAATTACTCGCCACAATTCTACTTCGCGTCAACCCTCTCACGCGTACCCTAATAGAATTGCAAACTCCAACGATGCAAATTAAAATAAGTAACGATTTACTTCGTTACGACATTCACACACACAAAGTCAACATAAAATACATAAAATTTTATAAGACGTTCAATGTGACGACGACGTAAATACATTTTTTAAAGTGTCCAGACACTTTTAGGTTCTTAGAAAATTCAAGTTTTTTAAATGAAAAGAAAATGTAAAAACTGAGTCAATATTTAAAGAATGAAAGTTAAACTGTATTATATAACACTTGCAATTTGTTTTATAGTAAAAACAGAGATTATTATATTACAAATGAAGAGTGTTCGGGGCTATACCATTCTCCCCTACACATAAAAGAATAATTAGTCTATACATTCGATCATTCAAGTCAAGCTTATTTATGTTTCAGAATTGAGTTTACCTATGTTACTTGCGTTCCAATTAAAACATTTGCATTGACCTGAATTCAATGTAAATTCAAGTGTTTGTTAACATTGTAAGTAGCTTCAAATATTTAATACTAAATATTCGAATTACTTTACAATCGTCTTGTTTTCATTCTGCAGATTAAAAATGGGACGTATCAAAAGAAAACGTCGGCAAAAAAAAGAAAAGTTTTTCAAAAGACAAAGTTCTGTTAACACTGTAGATTCGGATAATCTAAAGTCTTGGATGCTAGCTCAAAGTGAAAAGTTCAAATGTGATTTAGTGCCTTATATATTTCCGGAAACTGGAAGAGGTCTGAAGACATTAAAAGATATTCAAGCTGGAGAAGATCTCCTAGAATTACCGAAACAATTTCTTATAACTACAACCACAGTTTCAAACAGTTCTATATCCAATATATTTTTGCCAGATACAATTTACGATTCTCAAAGTGTTCTTGCAGCGTTTATTGTATACGAGAAACATTTGGAAGATTGTTCGATATGGAAACCGTATATTGATAGTTTACCGACGACTTACTCTAATCCAGAATTTTGTTTGAAGAGCGAAAAAAATACATTACCGGACTTTATTAAAACTTATTCAGATTTAGTTTTGAGTAAAATTAAAGCTGGATATCTCTTAATGGTGAAATCAATGAAAACTGCTAAAAAATCTCATTTTGTCTGCTGTCACTGTAATTTGACTTTAGATAAAATAATCACTTTCAATGCATTTCTTTGGGGATATTACACTGTTAATACAAGAGCTGTTTATTTAAATAACAATGATCATATTGATATTAACATTAAAGATGATAATTTAGCGTTGGCACCTTTTCTAGATCTTTTTAATCATGTTTGTGAAAATGTTGCCACAGCATCACTTACGAAAAGAGGTGAATCAGAATTTTATTTAATTAAGACACAAGTATCGTACAAACAAGGATCTCAAGTATTCATAAATTACGGAGCACATAACAATCTTAAGCTTTATACGGAGTATGGGTTTATAATTTCTCAAAATCCTTTAGATAAAGTTACGTTTGAAATGTTAGATGTACAACAATTTACCGCATTGACAGATAATGTTGTTAATTACTTGCATAAACAAAAAATGAATTCAGATATGTATTTTAATTGTGAAGGATTGAGTTATAATGCACGGAATACACTTTTTGTTTTATCAACGTTATCTCATCCACAGGAATGGAATAAAAAGATTTATTGTGAACAACTTGATTCTAATGATATGTCAAAGATAATTGTTCTCGCTCTAAAAGTACTACATAAAAAGAAATATGAATTAGAAAAAAGTTTGAAGAAAATGAAAAACGTTACTCGCAAAAGTAATAGTTTCTTACTCGCAGTTAATTTCATAGAAGAACTTATAAAAATTTCAGAAAATTGTTTTAAAAGCTTTAATAATTTGTATATCTAAAGTTCACGACATTCATTTAGAATTATGTATAAGCTTGTATTTTTATGATTGGAATTTTACTTTTGACAGTCGTCGTAATTGAATTCATATAAATTCAGGTATTAATCAATTGAACAATTATATAAAGAGACAAATATATGTAATACTAAACTGTTTGAGAAAAATGAAAAGTGGTTGTAGATAGTTTCAACGGTTTTGTAAAAACTGTTACTATTATAAAGATTATTATTTTAATCAACATTTGTTAACACTTTTTTCAAATTTTCATTTACATGACTGCTTAAAAATGAACGTTCATAAAAAATTTGCTATAGCAATTGCGTTTATTTTCTTGTATTTTTTATATGAAATAATATTTTGTAAAATTATGTTCTGTTTTTATTTAACCAAGATATTCCAATATCGTTCTCAACATGAATTCCAAAATTATATCAAGATTATCTGTCATTTTTGTCAACATGCAATGCTAAAAACCAACTTACGGTGATTTTTGTTAAAGAAAATTACTATTTAAAAAGTCAATTTTTTGACAGTTGTTGACTACCAAATTCATAATTTCAGAATGAAATTCATATTTATATTCATCAAAAATACTCTTATTATATTTTATGTCAAAAAACGTATTTTTTAAAAAAGTTGACAGTTTTTTTGACAATTGCCAGCTGTTATAATTAATTAATTGAAAAACCTAAGAAATGAGTTTCCTTAAGAATTTATCGCCAATCATTTAAAAAAAATTTTGAATCGGTTAAGATATGTGAGCTGCAGTCACTGAAGAAAAATAATGATCGAAGTTTCCTCTTTTAATGTGTCATTACTATTCCAATTTAAGAAATTTTTTTATTTATACTATGAAAGTACTGTAATAACAGGGGTTATGTTTCCAACAATTCTTTTTTTAACATTTTTTAATGGCAGTCTGATCCACTATTTATATTTTTTCAGGTAATAGCCAGTTTCTTTTGCACCCTAGGCGATTTTCACTTTAATTTTCTTTCTTTTCATTATTTTTGTTTTAAATTTTAATAAATGTCAATAAATAACTGAAAACTCTTGGGAAAGAATAGGTATATTGAAATAAGATTTTGCAAGTTTTATTTTACATATTTCTAGAAAATAGATAAATAGAGAACAATATTCTGCAATCCAAGTTATTTATTAAATTCATTATATATATTATACAATTACAATTTATACACAGTCTTGTAATTGAAACAAATTGAAAACATTTAAAGTGTTGGTTGTTTTATAATAATTCTCTAATAATCTGAATAAATTGTTTTTAATTATAAAAAAAATTCGAAAAATTGAAATTAAGGAAACTTGAGTCATTTATGAGGAGTAATGAATATATGTAGGGCAGACATTGTCAAGAAGAAATTACTATTATTCTGCATTGACCAGGTAATATTACATACGACTTTGCTGCCAATGCGAGTTGCTGACGATAGCGTTCTCTCATTATCTCCAATATGAATTCATATTTTCTAATGCCTTTCAAGGTTACTGTAATTATAATCACGGTTACTTGTATAGATATAAATAATACTAGCTGAGTCTATTAAAAATTAGTTTTCCCATTAGTTTGAGCATACAAGATGCAAGGGCAATAGGACAAAATTTGCCTAGGGCTCACTTTGGTAAGTAAAATATTAAAAATTAATTCCAAAAAGTGGTAAAAATAAAAGAAGAGAAGATGTGGTTAAAAATATCTAATAGAATTATTCTCGCTTCTGTGGGGAAATTGTGAATTATATTGAATTGTTGATTGTATGTAAGCCAAGAGAAATTTTTAGTTTTTTTATCCTGAAAATAGTCATAGAAAACAGTTTCAGCATTGAATAAGTGTTATATATCGAAAGAGGAAATATGAGAGGAATGTTCATTTGCTTTTGAAATGAGTGTTTTTTAGACTAGAGGAAAATATAGGCCAGTCTATTTTTCGAAGATTATATTTGTGGGAATAGAAATGGGAGAAAGGAATGTGGACTCCTAGGTTAGTAATTATACTGGAAAGTGGTCATTTCCCATTGGGTCTTTCCATATTTCTTGAGACCGAAGGTATAAAGTTAGAGCTGACAAAAAAAGGTCGAGAATTGATGGAGATTCATTTGGTCTATTTACAAAAGTTGGTGTACCGTCATTTAAACTAATAAGATCTTTAGAATCAAGTGCAGAATAAAGAGATTCTCCGTTTTGCCACGAACGGGAACTACCCCATAGGACTATAGGAATGGAATTACGATGGGAATAATTAACCCTCTGCCTACGCAAGTGACCGTTATCGACAAAAAACGACAATTCGGTCGCCTGGTGGGATATATGGGAACGATATTCAAAAGCGCTAGAGTGGGGATAAATCAGCGTAGGCAGAGGGTGAAAGTCGCCTCGTATGAAGATACTAGAAGAATTTGTTGCAAATGCAGAATGTAGGAAGTTGGTCCATGTATTTTTAAAAGTATTTCTGCCTGTCAATAGAAATGGAGAAGGTTTCTAGACAGTATTCTTTATTAAGAATGGTGGAAATTCATGTAAATCTTATTCCTTTTTTATTGCAAGAGCTAGACCACCTCTATTAAAGTTAGGTCTATCAGCTCTGATAATATATTAGAGTTAAAATTCAGACACTGAAAAAAAAGTGCTGTTGAATCAAATATCTCCATGCTATTGAATTCCTCGTCATTGATTCAATGACACATTTATTAATCGAAAAGTATATTGCTTAAAATGAAAAAATGAAACTGTTTAAATTAAAAGTACGGTACTGTAGAATTAATGATATTGTGCAAATTGTTTCTATAGTTCATCTATATATAGCAACAGAATTATTTTTTTGCTTCTTTGACATTATTCATTTGAAGCATCTAATAGATAAATTTGAAGAAAATGCGTGTAAATTTAAATCAAATGAAAAATTGTTTGCTCTAAAGAAGCGCGCTCTGAAAACGAAAGCATATGCTTTCGTTTCAATGAGTGGTGCTATTGCGGACTGCCTATAGCATATGCTATAAAAATAAGAACACTATGTTTTGAGACATTGACAGGTACTAAATTTATTGAAATACTTACCCACATATATTTATATGTTTATTAAACCTGTCGTTTTTGAGATTCCAATATAAAAAAGTATTATTTAAATTCTTTTAATTAATTAATGACTAGTTAAATATAAATTCCCTATATAAATTCCCTTATATACGCGAAAAATCTCGAGCACGGTATTTAACCACAAAGTAAGTGCCCAACGTTGAGAAGCGGATGTATTACATTGCAGCGCGGCGGTTCTCGTCTATCACGGAAGTTAAGCCTCGTTGGTCGCGGTTACTAAATGGATGGGTGACCGCTTGGGAATAGCCGTATTTTTCTGACTAAAAAAGATAAGTGTGTTTGAATGTGTATGTGTGTGTGTGTTTAGCCGTTGGGAAAAATGAAAATAATAATAAAGATGTATATGTTAGTGTGAAAAATTGAAAAAAAGATGTGTATAAAAAGTGTTGTATTAAAGGTGTGAGAATTAATTATAGTATATAAAAAACATGTGAACAAAAATTCCCTTTTTTCAATTTATCGTTGGTATATATTTAACCACATAAAAGAATTGAATTAACAGTATGGTGTTATTCAATCGATAGCAACAACTAAAAAAATTAAGAGTACAAATTTTTGAATCATAAAAATGATGCTTTTAAATTTAAAAGTTATAGTCATTGACTCAAAAGCATATACTGTTAAATTAAAAAATTTTGTTTATTGATTCAAAAGGATTCACCTTCGAATTAACATAGTATGCTGTCAATTTGAGAAATATGCTTTTGTTTCAAAGAAAGTGATACTATCGAATCATTAGAATCGGTGCTTTCAAAACAACAGCATATACGTTAGGCAGCCCGTTATGACACTATTCAATGAATCAAACCCATATGTCATTGATTCAACAGCATTTTTTTCTCCGTGGAGTGACCATACCGTAAACAGCTCCAGCAGATTTTGACAGGAGGAGTGAAAGGATCGACAGGAATAGAGGTGTTGAAAATGCTTATCTTAGAAGGAAGTACAAAATCTGGAAGTAATCTGCCTTTAAATGTTAAAAGGACAGTAAGTGAGGGAACATACTTAGTTTTATTTGTGTCTTCGTTAAAAGTTTTCGGAGGTAAACGTCTGACCTCTAATACAGTAGAATTCCAATTATCCGGACGTCCGATTAACCGGATTGTCGATTTAAAGAAAAACAGTTCTGCGGTTTTGAAGTTTGCTTCTGATTTGGAATGTACGGATAGAAACCCGTTTAGAAAAATTATGGAAACCTCTCAAAATAAAGAACTTGAAGCGTCAATGTTTAAATGGTTTTTGCAGCAGCGTTTTAAATAGCAGATTGAAATCTTATTACTCAAAATATATAAATCTTATGCTCATTTCGGTTATCTGGATTTTCGCTTATCCGGATCGGGTCTGGTCCCAATTGATCCGGATAATTGGAATTCTACTGTATTGATGATTTAAATAGATGCTTATTATAGAGGATTTCAATGTTTAAGTGATTATAAATACGTAACATCATTATTATCAATGTATTCGTGACACTTTGATACAATATTAAATATTCTTTTATCAGTTTGCAACCTCTTAGACCTTCTTGACTGCAATTGACGTATCGTGACCTCAGTGTCTGATTGTTCTTTTTGTAGTTTAGATAGAAATACCTAAAAACTAGGGTGATTTCTTCCTATTACGACCTGCACCCTATTGTACCACCTCTCGAAAATGTTATTTGTTCTCGCTGTTTGTTGAATTACCGAGTCGTACTGACTCCACAATTCCGGAATGTAAGTTGTCCCCGAATGTAAGTAACGTCCAAGTATTTTGATATTTCATGCATCTCTTCAGGTAATTCATTTTTCAAGGACTCGAATTCTCGGGCAACGTCTTGAGATGGCACGAAGGTTTAGCGAAGCCAGAGCACATATCATATGTGCAGCAACTTTTATAGTTAACAAGAAAATATTTACTATCAGAATATAGTTTAGAGAAATAGCAATTTCTGGAAACGTCAGAAATATTAAAACTATTCTGTCAGACTTAGCCATACGATTCAAAAAACGTAAAAATTTCTCACGTTTTATCATTAGTCATGACTTTATTTTTAGTTGGATATAAATATAATGTGTGTTTGCAAATAATAAAGAACAATATTTTCAAATTTTTTCAGTATTGCAATGGAAATGCACTGAATGAGGCACAAAAGAAAAAAAATGAACCATTTTCTAAAAAACTGTTTAACCCAGTAAAAAATGCTTTAGCCTCTGTTGGTATAATAAACAGTAAATCTGTTCTGCAAAAGAGGCACTGCTTTCATCCTGGTATTTCAAATTTGGATCGAGAAGGAATAGGTGTGAGAAATTCGACTTCTATTACCACGTCTCAAATGATTACAGCCATGTTCTCTCACATTTGGCCAAAGGTAAAAGTGTGGTTTTAATATGTTTTTCTCGAGCTACATACATTTTTATTTGGTTCGTTTGAAACTGCTCATAAATAAATTGCACATGAAAAGATGTATACATTAAACGGAATCATTAGATATTGAGAAAAATAATAAGGGATATTCCCGTAAGTTCGGCTGATGGTTAAGTCCGCTTTTTAATTAATTTCTCCGAAATATTATTTAACAGAAATTGCATTCAAGCTATTTTCTAAATTACATAAATTTTACTTTGCTAGAATTTAATTGAACATAATTTCTGTTTAATACAATTTCTATTTATTAAAATGTTCATATGCTAGAAATTTTAATTTAATACAATTTTTATTTGACCAAATTTCCACTTTATACCAATATCTCAAAAGTAGAAAAGTGTATTTGGCAGAAGTGCGTCCAAGCTCAATTATTGAAACATGATGTTCTTTTCTAACTAATTGGAAACAAGTACAGTAGAATCTCCCATAAGTTAACTTTCCATAAGTTATAATTTTCTCCTATCAAGGCCTAAGCACAACTAGAGATATGTAACATTTACATACATTTTGAGGTTAGAGAGCCCATATCAATGTTCGCGTTCGCGTTTTGAAAATCTGATACTAAGTTAGTAATCAGCGACTCCAAAAACCTCCGAGTACCGTGTTTGAAGCCATTTCAATATTCCTGAGTATCAATAACGCCTTGTTAACTTTAAGAGCATTTTTTCAAAAACTTGATTTTGATCGTAAGACTGCTCTTAACTGTCCCAATCGTATATTAATTTTTAATACGAAGTCTCAAATTCCTCAAATTGAAAATATTAAAATCTTAAATTACTTTTGACAGACATTACAAGGGAATTCCTTTTAGTCTATATATATGTTCTCGCGTCTCAGATAAAAGTGTTGACTAACAAAAAAATTATTTTTTAACATCCTTCACGCAGACGGAGACATATTGTTTCAAGTATTTATTTATATGAAATTTAGAGTGTAAGATAATAAATAAAGGACATGCTATGTGATGTAATTTAATTGATACAGATTCTTCATTTGCATTTATTTGTGAAAAATTTTAAGCTCACTAATTATTCTAACTGTTTGAGTATCGTCTTTTTTACAGAATGAAAAGGATATTAGAAATAGAGTTAAAATTGCAATTTCTTTATTAATTGGAGCAAAAATTTTAAATGTTTCTGTTCCTTTTCTTTTTAAATATGGAATTGATTCGATGAGCACCACTCAAAGTTTAGGGTCTTCTCCAGAAGCCATAGCAGCTGTAGCTACTTCAATCTTTGTCGGATGTAAGATACTAAAATTTAATAGTTTTAAAATTTTGTATACATATATATGTGACCTGGTCCAGGAAAAGGGGACTTAGGTATCAAAAAATGATTTTTCACTTTTTTGACGATTCGGATAGAATTTATTTGAGACGCTTTTTTTTACATTAGTGTAAAACAGAAAGTCGTATGTGGTTGAAAAGTTTATTAAAAGTAAGGAGAAAGAAGAGTAAAAAGCGAAAGAAAATGATTTTTTAAGTATGGAGTAAAGAAAATTCATCGATTTATAAGATAAAAAACTTTGTTGTATGCAAGATAAACATATTCTATGTTAAAAAAAAAACATACTCTACAAAAATTGATCTAATAATTTTTTTATTTTTCTATTGTTCTTCTTCTTGAAACCTTTTTACCTGTTGTTTTTGAGAAATAGGCCAGGCCGGATTCGTCAGTTTCTTGTTAAATGTTATTTTGTTAACATAATACTCGGTTGTTTTTTAAGGTCGCTGTTTACGAATCCGTTGTCAGATTATAAATATTCAAAATGTCGAATGCAATATGGCGGACGTGTTTTTAAAACATTCAACATAAAAGCTTGAAATTCATTACTTGAGGATTTTTAGGGTCGCTTAGTATGAATGTTATGACGGATCCAAATTGGCGAATGATACAAATTTTTCCTAATCAGCGACCCCAAAAACCCCTGAGTAATGAATTAACAAAATAGCAACTAGCGGGAAACTGTCAAAACTTGTTGTTTAACTTTAACAGTTGTTTTCTCGTAAACTTTTTTTCGCATATAAGTCCCTTTTCTTAGACACGATCACATATTATAATATCTTGTTTTAACAATTTACATACCGTCTTTTATGAAAAGTATATAGTCAGTTCTAAAAACGAAGAAAGAAAACAATGTGAGCTCAAATAGTTATTTGGTCGAAAATACATTTGATCGAAAAGCCATTGGATCGAATAGTCAGTTGGTTTAAATTCGATGAAATGTTTTTTGTGGGAAATTCATGCGCTTCCATAATCTTACTTCGTCTAGCGTAAAATAAAAATTCGTAGCAAATAAAATTCAAATAAAACCTAACCGTACCACTTTAAATAATGAGCATTTTACCAGAATGATGTTTCCTGATTAAAAAGATCGCTCATTTCAAATAACTTTGACAAATTTAAAAAAACCAAAGGTATCTGAATAAAATTGACGAATTTTTCTGATAAGGAAATCGAAAACTATAGGTCGAGCAGGTGACCGGTTTCGGCACTTATAAACTAAATGTCTCCAAGTCTTAAAAACAACTTCGTATTCACAACTCTTACTTCAATACATTCGCAATTCGGGGTTTCTACTGTTTTGATTAAATTTCAGGTCAGGGAAAATTTTACTATTTTGTTCGCCTTCTGTTTAACAGAATTTACCACTTGTGAATAGATCAGCAGCTATCCTTTTCTTTGTTGAAAAGACCATGCAATAAACGCCCAATATTAATGATAAATGAATAGGAATTTATGTTATAAAAAGTATTTTTAATATATTCCAGGGACAACTACGAGTCCGACAAATTAAATTTTATCAGTATACAAGGAATATTCCAGTTTCAAGGTGGAAATGATTCAATATAGTTTTGCAGAGATAATGGAAGTAGAATCGCTCAATCTAATTCCAAACCCTAAATCGGTAGAAGGAATGAAGTAAGCAGCACTTGATCTATTTCTAATTCTATTCTGAGACCCATCTGTTGAAAACACAGGTCTGCATGGTTTTTTCAATAATTAACTGGTTTTAGATGTGTTTTGGTGCGCTAAACATCATTCTGGGATCAAAAATTGCCTAGCATGTTATTTACATGTTATTTGTGTGCAGAACATTAAATAATTTAAATTATGATTATTTTGACCACAATGCAGGTCATTTTAGAATCATTGCACGAAAGTCACGAATCATTTGGAAATAGACAATTTAATATGGCGGCTAATCGTTAAATCACTCACAATTAGCAAAATTGTAAAAAATGCCTAAATAGGCTGTAGGCTTGCACTGTACCATTGAGAACATTTTCACAGAATCTCATAGAATAGAATGTTTTAAATCGGTAAATTATAGACGTGTGCAAAAAGCTCGAATAGCCGAGCCGGGCCGCAATTTTTTTGAGCCGAGCTGAGCCCGAGCCGGGCTCGATATATCGGGTACCCGAATTCACTCGAGTACTCGATTTAATTCAAGCTTTTAAATTAAAAAAATTTTTTTTTTAAAAGAAAAAATTTAATTAAAAATTAATGTAGAAAATTTTGGATTTTTTAAAAGGGCTCGAATCTAATCGAGTACTCGAAAATTTCGAGTACCCGAAATTATTCGAGCTTTTTATAAAGCTCGGCTCGGCCCGAGCTCGAACTGATTAGACTCGGCTCGGCTCGAAAAATGAAATGATCGAAAAATGATCGAGCTTCGAGCTTTTTGCACCCCTCTAGTAAATTAGTTTTTGGGTCTTTAGAAGACCCCTTAATATTGTCTTTTACACAAGTAGGCTTGACGTGCTATACAATTTTTGACTCCAGAATTGTGTGCAGAAAATAAAAATACTTTGAAAACCAGTCTCCTCTCAATTTAGCCTTTCACAATGGGTTCCATAAATTTAATTTCAGGATCAATCTACTAGAAATGTCTATATTCTTCTTATAATTAGGCTCTGTCCTAATTAGGCTCTAGCTACATCTATCATCTTTTTGATTCTTCATAAGTTTTCAAAAAAGGAAAATTTTTGGAAATTAATTTATATCTTCTTTTCTTTGATTTTGTAAATAATTATCAACAATAGTTTAGGGATTAAAAGTTTTCTTTTTCGAGAAAAACTATGGTGAAGTAATTTATTAACCAGCATAGTTGGATGAATTAAACTTTTTGGTAGAAAGCGGGATTCATTCAAGCTCTTGGTATATTCGATTGAATTCGATTTAATTTGCCTGAAATTGTGCAAACGAATTCGCATTCGCAAGAAATGACCAAGGCATGCTCGAATTCGTGCTGACGAATTAAAAAAAATTAAAGGCCCCAAAACTTGTCCATTGAATTAGTATGAATAGAAGGTTTGGAAGTTCAATACAGTTTGACGAATTCAGGAAAATTGCAACATAGCTCTAATTCGTATTCGTCACAAAGCGGGATTCACTGAAATTCTTTGTGAATTCTTTTTAATTTATTTCAATTAGTTTTTGTTTACTGGGATTTTGATTTAGCAGTTGAGGACCCAATAAAAAAGTATTCAGTATAGCCTTTTTGAATTAATGGTAAGAAGTACTTTTTTGGAAGAATTCTCAAAAAACATATTGCGACGGGCCTAAAGTAGGTATAAAATAATGTTGATTGCGAGAAGGAAATTTTATCGCAAACATTGAAAATTTCCTAAATCATATGGTAATAGATCTACACTATATGAATATACATGATTCCAAGGAGAAATGTACTAATTAATTGCAATGAAAGTGTCATACCTCATCCTACATATAAAATGTAAAGTTTTTTAAAAAAGACTAAACTTTATAATTATATGCTTCATAGTGTTTATATTCATTCTCACTAAATCTTCCAGGTGTTTTATTAGATTCATTCGGAATTTTATTAGATTTTGATAGTGTTGCAAAAAGATGGAAAAAAACGAAAATCTCGTCAAAAATACATATATATGGTAAACAAATGAATACCTAAATTCTGTCTTTTTTCTTTTATGCAACACTAGATTTTGAGAAAATTAGTTTCTTTAATTTTGTAGTAAGAGTAAATAACACACTTTTGCGAAAATGGTATTCTCATTTATATTGACAGAAATAATGGCTCAAAAGGACCACGGGATAAATACGTTTTAAATGTTCACCAGAATTTTCAAGTTAGCTTAACTAGAAAATGTTAACTAGATGCATCTAGTATCATTAACCAGAACTTTTTTTTGAAGGTATCACATAAAGATCGATGTATCGTCAAAAGTTAAAAAATTAGACTTTCATTGTTTTAAAGAATATGCACTATGTGATTACTATGTGAATACAACAGTTTTCACTCATTTAAAAGAAAGTGAAAAATAGCAATTATTCTTATCACTTTAATTTTTATATCATACCAAATGGGACTCGAATAAAACTGATTAACAGTTATCAATATATACAAAATATAGTATTAAGAAAAGAGCGTTTAAAATACCACTCACTCAGCTTAATCCATATCGTCCTCTGGCTTTTCAGATGGTATTGCTCGTGCTGGTTCAGCAGGATTTAATGAATTGAGAAATGCAGTATTTGCGAAAGTTGCTCAAAATTCTATTCATAAAATAGCAAAAAATGTGTTTTTGCATTTGCATAATCTTGATTTATCATTCCACTTGTCTCGACGGACGGGTGCGCTAACCAAGGTAAGAAAAGTTCTCATTAAATTATTCTATTACAATATTGACTTTTTAATATTCTATTCTTGTAATTAATCCTTATGTCGTCATCAAATAAAATTACTCTATTATAGACTATAGACAGAGGAAGTCGGGGCATTAATTTCGTACTGACAGCAATGGTATTTAATGTAGTTCCTACAGTTTTCGAATTAGTTTTGGTCAGTACGATTTTGGGACTAAAATGTGGACCCGAATATGCAAGTATAGCATTAGGATGCGTTCTTACTTATGCAGTTTTCACACTTGCAGTTACGCGATGGAGAACGAAATTTCGATTGAATATGAATGAGGCAGAAAATGAAGCTAGTAATAAGGCCATGGATTCTCTCATCAACTATGAAACTGTAAAAGTAAGTTTGAAATCTATCTTTTTTTAACGATTATATTGAAATGTTGTTTCCAATCAGAACGTACACTGAAAAAAAATTTCTGGTTAGGGTATATTTAACACGATATTCTAGTTAAAACAACCAGAATTCTGGTTAAATTAACTAGAATTCTGGTTAACCTAACCAGAAAAAATCTAGTTAGGGCATATTTAACACGAAATTCTAGTTAAAAACAGGTTTTCTGGTAATTCCAACCAGAACTTTTTTTTCAGTGTAATATTACCTTGACAATACTCGTTTGTTATATTATATAGTTTAGTTACTAGTGAAACTAATATGTTCTCGTCGTGATAATTTTCCACTGTGGTATTTTAGAAGAATCTAGAATAATATTTAGAAAAATATACAGTAAGCATAATTAACAGGATTTTGCGGTTGATTCCAGTAGAATTACTATACACTTCATGTTATCTAATCATTCTTCTTTCAAGATTGTAATTGATTTTTATATAAAATATTCCATTTGTTTTTTATAGTATTTCAACAATGAAAAATATGAAGCAGAAAGGTATGACATTTCTCTAAAGAAATATGAATTTGCTTCAATGAAGACAAGTACAAGTTTGGCCTTCCTAAATTTTGGACAGCAAGCTATATTTAGTTCAGCTCTAAGCCTAATTATGGTATTAACTGCAAAAGATATTTTAAATGGTTAATATTCATTTTTTAATTGAACTGTTTTTATTTAAAGCAGTACGTAAAATATATATTTATTTATCCTTTCTCTAAATGTCAGATAGAAACTTTTAACTAATTAAAAGTTAATAGTTACTACTTTGTAGAAACAATGTTACTTTATGCAACAGTTGTTTGTATATTTCGTATCCTGTTTTTAATGCGTAGACATTACATGACTTTTTAGTTTATTGTTATTTGTAAAGTGGTCATACAAATGATAATTTTTTCACAATTTATATCGCTGTTCACTGATTTTTTTAAATGTTCATGCGATATGATTCTATATTTTAAAAATCAGTGCGAAAAGACTTTGGCTCACAATTTTCTAAAATGTAATGCGATATTATTGAAAATATTAAATAATCTCTTTTGTATATAAATATTAGCATGTTTTTAAATTTTTTCTTAAGAAGGTACTCCGGCTTTAGCAGTACTCAATAGTGAGGGACGCAGTTCATACTTATCAACTGCCACCACCACGCTTAAAAAGTACATATTTGAGAACGATTAGCACAGTGGAAAGTGATCAATGTTAGAAAAATTTCATTGGTCCCCCTACTAATTTGTAAATTGTACAATCACGTGGGGCCATGCCTGTCCTCAGGGAAGGCATTTTGATATGTTTCGCTCATTGTCTATGTTGCTTTTATGAAGAATCAGAATTGTAACCAAATTCTGCTTTTTAATTAGGTGATTTCATAAACTACTCTAAAAGAGAAAAACTACGCAAAATTAGTGCCTTACCGAAGAGAAGGTATCGCTACACCCAACTGTACCTTCATTTCAAATATTACGCGTCTGGTGCAAGCAGTTCTGTCGTTCGGAATTGAAAAGAATTTTGCTACTCATATTGATCATATTAGACTATTGAACTAAAGTTTACAACGTCAAACGGGAATTTATATTTAGAGAAAACAAAAAAATACAAAAAGCATACTTGATTAGAAATAAACGGCTTTGTTTGTACATTAACTGTTGTGTAATTTAGTAAAAATTTGCATGTATTTGATTTTGTCTAATTTATATTACACTTTCACTCTGTCTTAAGGCTCACAGCTCATACGAATTCTTTCTGACATTTTAGGACTGGATAATATAAGGATTAAAATTAAATACAATCTTTTTTCCTGAAAATAGGAACTCTAACTGTCGGAGACTTGGTTATGGTGAATGGTTTGCTATTTCAACTTTCGATTCCACTAGGATTTTTGGGTTCGGTGTATCGAGAAGTAAGACAAGCTTTCATTGACATGAAGTCTATGTTCCATTTAATGACATTGGATCCTATTATAAAGGTACTTGAAGTTTAAAGCTTTAAAACAATTTAAAATTATTTACCTAAAGCATTCTCTAAACATCTAAAATTAAAAAATACATTTTACAGAATAAGGCTTCAGTAGTTCCTTTTAATATTAGCCCTAAGAACGCTGATATTGTCTTTGATAAAGTAAAGTATCAATATGTCCCAGGAAAAACGATATTTGATAATATGTCATTCACAATTCCTAGTGGAAAAAAGATTGCAATTGTTGGTGGTTCTGGAACAGGGTATGTCGTTTAATTTCTTCAATTTTGTTTTGTTTGCACAATAAAAAAGACAGTAGATCTTACTGTCTTACTTATACATTTTTCAAATTCTTTGATAGAGACGCAACTAAATCGTTAAAACGGATCATATTTTCAGGGTGTCTAACGAATTATAATTTTCAAATTCCCGGCAAAATCCCGGATTTCCCGGACCTTAAGCTAAATTATTCCCGGATTTATTTTTAAGACATTAATGACTATACTATTAAAATTTCATGATTTTTTAAATACAGTGGAAACTGAATTAACGAAACTAATTCAGGCAGGATCTGGTTCAGATGATAATCAAAAGTTCGGATAATAGAAATTGCAATTATTTTCGTTTATATTTGTGGATAAATGATTGTTTTGGAATTATTTTACAATATCAAATGGCATTTATGTCTTCTTTTAGATATTTACATTAAAATTCACTGAGGTTCAACTGCAATAAGTTTTTTTAGAGATTATTAAGAAGGTGTCCATCTTAGGGGCACTGTTTTTACATAAAAAATTTTGACAATTTAAAAAAATATTTTACAAAATTTGTGTGTTGAAAATAAAAAAATTTGTCTGTGAACAAAAGATACCCAATGTATTGTACTTTCTTTCTTATTTTCTTTTTGTATTATACTTTCATTCTGTATATTCCAATTTAACATATCTTTTTGTGTTTGGATTCTAGAGCATTAAATTGAAACCATGTCCATCTTGAGGTCCTTTCCCCAAGATGGTATTAAAATTAAAGAATAGACTTTCCTCATTTTGACATTTAGTTATGCATATATGGCGATCATTTTACAATTTCCCTAATTTGACATGTCATTAAAAATAACATCAAGTTGGCAAAACTTTGCTATCAGAAACTAATCATATCAAAAAAGGAGTTATTTGTATGTTTTTTTAAATGGTATGAGAGGATTTAGTCCCATAACTCTAAAAGATGAACAATACAGGTTCATAAATATATCGAGTTCCATAAAAGTAAAGCGTTGAATTTTTTTAATTGAGGATATCATTGATGACCTCAATATTGGTAGTCTTCAAATCCCATTTATAAAGTTTAACTACATATGTTTTGTTTTAGTTCTACCAAAGAGTTGATAAAATAAACACAAAATTTTAGCTTTCACTTTTCGAAGTACATAAATCAATTTCAATAAAACTCAGTAAACTATGAATATATTTAAAAAGATAAATGTTTGTGCATTTATGTTTCAATCCGGTCGCTATTTTTATTTAGCATATCTAACCCTTATAATATTATTCGTTTTTCAGAAAGACTACAATAGTGAGATTACTGTATAGGTTTTTTGATCCAAATAGTGGGAACATTTATATTAATGGCAAAAACATTCAAGACATTGATGTGAACGAGCTTAGGCGATCTATTGCTATTGTGCCACAGGTAAATTAGAAATTGATATTTAATTAAATGGTTTAATCCATAAAAGCATAGGTTGAAATTGCTCAAAGAATTTTCTTGTTTTAGGCGTTAATGGGTTACATTTCCCGTCTCTTCCTCCATTTTTAAAATACAAGGGATTCGCCAAAATGGGCCCTTTTCCAAAAATGCTATTTTTAATTAATAAACCGGGTTATTTAAGAAGTTAATAGTTGGGTGTTACTTTATTGAGTTATTTAAAGAAAAGGAATAGAATTAGACTTATTAAAATTTTTTGCGTGTCTATTATGAATAATCTTAGGAAATATTAAAAACTTGATTTCGACAAAAGCGAAAACAAATTTATTTAGCGAAAAGAAAAATTAATTCGACTTTTAGAATTAAAAATAATAAAGATTTTTTGTCTGTATTATATGACTTATATTATTATCGACGGATGAGAGGGGAACTGTAGAAATAAACCTCTCCTGAGTACCAAACTGAATACTTTTAATTATATTTAATTTTCATGTACTACTTTACAGGATTCTGTTTTATTTCACGATACGATATTCTACAACATCCACTATGGGAATTTTTCAATGACTGAAGCTGATGTTTACGATGCAGCAAAAATGGCAAACTTACATGAAAGTATTTTAAAATGGCCTAAAGGATATCAGACGCAAGTGGGTGAGCGAGGTTTAAAATTGTCGGGTGGTGAAAAGCAACGAGTTGCAATTGCAAGAGCGATTTTAAAAAACAGTCCAATATTAATATTTGATGAAGCTACATCATCTCTGGATTCTATTACGGAACAGGTAATATATTTTTATATTTGTACGGCTTTTCTGAATAAGTTAAGATATTGGCAAAATATACTGCCCTACTTTGCAGTCACTGATAAACTTCGATGTGCCAGCGAGAATCACGCAAAATTATAAATTATTTTTGGTAGCGTTTCATAGATCCAACTAAGGATCCACGAAACATTTAACTTCTATTATGATACTCCAATCAATCACTTAAAAGTGTGTTTTATTTTTAATTAAATTATATACAAAGTAACATTTTTATGTACGGAATTAAACCAAAATATTAATTTGTCAATTAGTTCTATAAGTTAAAAAGTAAAGAAACGCTTAAATTTCATTTAAAACTCTTACAAAAATTCATAATTTACAATATCTTAATGACTTTATTTTTGCGGCGTGTTAAATATCCGAAAATATCACTCCAACTACAAGGAAAATAGCTAACAGACATGTCTTTTAAAAAATTTGTTACCACTCTATTAGTGTTATTCAATTTTGGGACCAAGGATCCTGTTCAGTGGATAAAATGCATTAGGAACGACTCCGATATCAAATATGTATAACAAAAAAAAGTTTTTTAGGGAATTAAGAATTATAAGATTTTGAGACAAGTGGAGGTAGATCCACTTTTCTTAAAATCCTTTCTTTGTCTTTGCGCGTGTGCGTCTTAAACTAACAAAAAACCGAACTTTTTAAACTTGATCGTTGAGACGCTACCAATATTAATACTTTTTCTGGTATTCTCCTCCGGTACTCAATTATCACTTTATTATTATATATTATTATTATTAAAACAAAAATTAAACAAAACAATTTATTAACAAAACTCAAAATCGAAATTAATTAACAAACTCTACGGTTTGACTCGTCAAATCGCGTCACGACTTCTTGGAGCTCCGCAAGTAAGCCGCGAAAACGACTGCAAACCGTTACTCGAAGGTTTTCAGGATCGCTGATTACGAATTTTATATCAGTTTTCGAAAATTCAAAATGACAGATGAAAATTTTAAAATTTCGCCGAATTCACATGAAACTTGTTACTTGTAAGTTTTCGGGAACACTAATTAGAAATATAATAACTCTAGATTTTTAAAATCTTAATATTGGAGTAACAATAATTTATGTAATATTCAATATTACAATGCTAAAATGCTGCCGCGGTCAGGTGGGCCCCTAATTGTAAGTTTAAGTAGATCCGCCATTTAGAATTTTCAAAAACTTACATCAAATTTTAATTCATAATCATTGACCACGGAAATGTTCGAATCTCTCTGTGTATCTATATAATAAAAAAAGCTACATAAATAGTTTAAAACAATTATAGAATATCCTCGAAGCTTTACGCAGAGCTACTACTGGAAGGACGTCTATTGTTATTGCACATCGTCTGTCTACAGTTATGGATGCAGATGAAATCTTTGTTGTAAACAATGGTGTTCTTATGGAACGAGGGGAACACGCAGATCTTCTCAAGAATAATTCTTATTACAATAAATTGTGGACGACTCAAAATATTGGAGAGAAAAAACAAATGTAAATATATAAAATGTTAAACACTGATTAATCAGAGCAAATAATTTAACAAATTAACTACGCAATTAAATGTTATTATTAATATATTGTTTCATCATACTTAACTATTTCATTTATTATGTTGTAATGAAGAAATTTTGAATGTTTTAATTAATTTAAAAGAAGAAACTAATAAAAATAGTTGTTTTTTAGAAATATGTATAAATCAATCCTATAGGTATCATATGTAAATAGTAAATATTTTCCTTAATACTAGAACAAATCTTCAGCATTCAAATCTAACCGACAGAATGTTAGGAAAGTAATCACAATAAATACATAAAATTTAATTTATTTATTAAAATTTCTTTACACACTGTATAGTAGAATAATTTATGACAATAAACAATTTAACATTACACAAGTAACGAAGAATTAACGGACGATTTGAACATTTTTGTAAAAAACATAAGGCCTGTAACGCCTCCTGGAATGTGACTAAATGCGAATGATACCATCGCAATCAGTTGAAAAATCGCGCACAAAACAGTTAAAGGAGTCGATTGTAAATGCAGAGAAAAATACAGTGTGCCAAATAACGATGCAAAATAAGATATACTAAAACATCTTCTTTCTGGTGTGGAAAGCGACTTCATATAGTTCATTGGGCCCCATAAAAAGCAAAAACTGCAACACATATTTTGGTTAATAAATACAATAATATTAAAGTATATATAGACATTTTTAAGGTACAAAAGTGACTGCCATTAACAATTTGTTTTATTTTATATTCCTTTAGTCAATCTATGTAGAAGCAAACCCACAAATTTTAATTAAAAATAAGCTATATCATATAAAAAGATTCCAGAATAAAATTGATTTCAACTAATAATTAATTGTTGTTAACTATAATTTACGTACACTACCGTCCATAATTGAGTGGACGCCCCTTTTTTCATTATAGTGTAAAAAGCGTTAAACGTAGAAAAGAAAAAGAATACAAATTTTCTCTATTTTTTCCTAAAAGCTAATAAAATAAATTAATATCATCTAATAGATACAAAAAATAGTAATTTTGCATTCTTTTCTTAAGATCAGAAAATTTCTTAAAATTAATAGTTTTAAGATATCAAAAGTGGTTGAGTAAAATATATAAATTTTATAGATACCTATACATGAAATATTCAAGAAAAATATTTAATATTGTATTTATTTGATTTTTAAAAATTATTTTTTGTTGCAAAAGTATGTTTTAATTTTCCGAAATTTTCTGATCCAAGTTTCACGACTTACACCATAGAAGAATCAACCGGCGCTAATTTGCGCTAATTGGAGCCAAATAGACAAATATGCTTGATAATTATACTTGTCTTCGTCTATTTCCCTAACAAAATCCGTCAGTCAGCAAACTTGCTAGGCCTAAAAAGCCTAAATCGTTTTAGACCAATAGAGAATATAAAGCTGCTTCTAACTCATATAAGATCTGAAAAAAATTTACACTTTCTCATTTATCATTTAAAAAACGGATATACTTAATATATTTAAATTGTTTAATACTTTTTTGACTTCTTATTCTTATTCCGTTTACTTCGAATGTTTAAATATACATATTAAAATAAGGTGTAGAATAAGATAATTAAAAATAAGAAAGTGAAATATTCTTCTAAGGTCTTAGATGCGTGGGAAGTTTTATATTATTATCTATTCGCCTGAAATGTTTTAGTCAAAGAGACAACTGCCTACATTAAAAAAATTTGGCGTTGCTGCCATCTCAGTGGTTGCAACGCTGCAAGGGATGAAAAATGGTGCGTGCGTGAGAGAGAGAGAGAGTAATGGGGTGAATGGGGAGAAATGAAAAAGGCTAGGTAATTGTCAAGAATATTTGTCTACTTGGCGCCAGTTAGCTAGTCGCCTAGGTGCAAAGCTAACCGGCTGACTCTTCTTTTTACCTACGACATAGGGTAGTTGCACCAGTGGTGGATCAACTGACAGAAAAATGTTCATTTATGCTTTTGCGTTTGTATTTAAATAAACTTTGAGTATCGGTAATTGTTAAGGGAGGTGTACGGTCAATAATTGCAATTTAAAAAATTTTTTAAGTTTAAAGCGTCATTAATTACTATTGTGGTGACAGGCAACAAGGGGTTTCCTTAGGAATTGTGTTAAATTTCTTATTATTTCATTTCTTTGTTATACACCTGTCTTAAACTTATCTAGCTATATACAAGTGTTTCTGCATAATATTCTTCTTTACAGTTTCTTACTATAAATTACCGCTTAAAATTTGTCTAAAAACAATCAATGAGTTGTCAAAGTAAGAAACTTGGGGCACTTAATTGATTCACCACTGGTGCAGTCACCCTTTGTATACATATCATGATCTACTTTAAATATTCTATTAAAAAACTGATGCCTTACCTTAGAATAAAAAAGAAGCTTCCTAGAGAATAACAAAGTGCAAATTTTCTCGCCTTAAGTAGCAGTACAGGTATATAGATAGCAGACAAAATAAAACAAATTATTCCCGTAAAAAAGCAGAAAGCGAATGCTGTGAGTCGTTGGAATCTGGTCTAAAATGTAAGAAAAAATC
Source organism: Leptopilina heterotoma (assembly GCF_015476425.1). Classification (NCBI taxonomy): domain Eukaryota; kingdom Metazoa; phylum Arthropoda; class Insecta; order Hymenoptera; family Figitidae; genus Leptopilina; species Leptopilina heterotoma. The sequence goes on from NW_025110893.1 coordinate 112,209, forward strand.
TTTCATTAGTCACTTGAAATTGAGAATATAAAAAAATTAGGGGGGCCCGTGGCGTAGTGGATCACTTTTCACTTGAACATTTTGGGACTAAATAAAAATGGAACTTTCAGAAAACCATAGGTACTAAAATATTTCAACTTTAATTTTAAAAAAGAAACGATTCATATTTTCTTCTCTATATAATCTTTTTTGAGCCAGTGCAAGGTGATCCAATACTTTTTTCATAAATCACATCTATAATAATATGTGCATAACATGTGGATAAAGCGATTTTAAGATATTTGACGTTCTGAGAAAGTTACAACACTGATAAGACAGGGCGCTATACAGTGTTCAGTGAAGTACTTAAACTTTCAAAAGTACAATGTGGTTAGGAATAGTCAATAATGAGACATAAATTAAACCTTCGAAAGAAGATATATTTTAACAAAAATAGAATAATAAAAAAGGTTGTACAAAAGTAATCATAATATATAAAAATTAAAAACGAAAGAAATAACGATTAAAATTAAACAACTAAGTGCTGTGCCAGTCCTAAGCCAAGGCTTGGCAAAAAATCTGTCTAGTAATTTAGTAATATTGCGAAAATATTACTTGTCAATATTTCGACAATAATAAAACAGCATTACCTAGTAATTTTACGGGGAAGCCTACAACTTTTTTTTAAACTGTCCTCAATAACTGATGTATGCATGTCTTTTCCATTATGTTTTTACTCCTTGAGTCAACATTCTAAAACATAAATTAAAATATTTACATATTAAGAAAGAAAAGAACAGCATTGTTATGAATTTAATGTTTTACGTACTGTTTTCTTTTTTCTCTATTATTGCATTGGGCAACCCATCCCTCACGTTAGGAAATTTTCTTAATATTAACAGTTCTGCTCACTTTAGTCATGGCCTCTAAAAAAAGAATTTATTAAGTTTCTTTCTTATATTTAATAGTACATAAAATATTTATACCTTCATTGATTTCTATTGTCTCCGTAAAGTCTGCCTGTGCTTATCATAAGACCATTGTTGGAGTGGACAATCAGACATTGTACAAATTTTAGAGGAAACTAATGTAGGTAACTTTTGCTCATTTCATAACAATTAAAACCTTCGTAAATCGAAAATTTACATTTATATAAATACAATAAATGCACGTCTGGCAGTATAGTGGAGTGGGGCAAAGCACGGCTGGCAAAGGGTTAGACACGTAAAAAATCGAAAAAGTTATCTCATTTCATATATGTACATATTTAAGCGCTTAAGTGAAATAAATTTGTAACATTTCTAATAATCGGTTTTGTCAATAAAAATATTCATTCACTATTGTAGGAAATATAGTTTATATAGTGGTCGCTAGTTCCAGGACTATAGGTTGGTTTAAGTTGAAATCCATTTAATTTTGTTTAATATCAATTGAATCCCTTTTACAACGTAAATATTGTTGATACTTTAATTCATTTTAATAAAAAGAAATTAAAGCTCTTAAAAATGACTTTAATTGAAACCAAACTTCAGAATAATTTTCATCCACATGAATTGAGCCGTTTGAAAAATATTATCCAAAATTGTATTGGTGGTAACTTAAGGCGAATACGGTTTGGCATGAAAACAGTATTAGGATAATTGCTCCTAAGCCGAACCATATTCACCGTAAGTTCCTGACAATAAAATTTTTCTCAGCTGAATACTTTTTCTTACTGGGTTTTTATATGGAATGTCCCAAATGTTAAATATGAAAATTTAAATTATATGTTTAGCGCTAAGAATGACTGAACATTTGAAATAAATGATCGTCAAATATTTGGCAAAAGTATTTGTAAAAAATATAAAAATAAACTCAAATATTTTTCATAGAAATCAATAAATATTTAAATATACATTGATAATGAGACCTTCTCAACTCTTTGATCTCAGCATCTTGCTATGATGACTTGAAAAAACTTGTTAATTTAAGATACACAGTCACAATGAAATTTTGTTCAGATGTAAAGGTATAACCACATTTGCTATATGCCTTTGTGACCAGAACAAATTTTCAAGCATCACATTAAAAAAATGACTGGTATTTTTTTTTTTTTTTTTTGCTATCCGCGCAGCGGATGAATTCTTTGATCCAGGTCTTATCTGTCAGCACGTAATATACTTCTTTTATCCTCCATTGAAAAGTATATGTACTTTGAAATGTTGAGACATAAAACAAATTACTATAGGTGTGCAAAAAGCTCGATCGAGTATTTCAAGCTTTTCGATTTTCTAGCAGAGCTGAGCAGAATCAATCCAAACTTGAACCAAATTCCATCCGACACATGCAGTATAAAAGCTAAAATAATTTTGAGCACTTGAATTTTTGGAGCACTCAAATATTTTAGAGTAACTAAAAAATTTATAATGCTCGAGTATCGAGCCCGGCTCGAGCTCGACCATGCTATTCGAGCTTTTTGCACACCTCTACAAATTACCAAAGATTTAACTTGATGCCACACTTAACTTTAAGTCTCATCATTTTTTTCTTCTAAATTTGAACAATGATTGATCATCTGCTCGAAACTGGTCTCTTAGTATTTGCACTGGTAAACAGAACATATAAATATATAAATATTCTGAGACTTACTGATGAATTTTAGCTTAACAGCTGATTAAAAAAATTTTTCTTTTGTATTGAGATTCGAATAACTTTAAATATCACAATAATTTAATAAAATGATATGTTCTAAAAGACATCGATTTTTCTAAATTAGTTTTGTTTCATTTGGAATTTTACTTTCCAATTAAGAAAAGTGGGGTGTATTTTGTTATATATGCCCGATTCGCTTCCCACGTTAACTGCATCAGAATGCTTAAAAACACAAACGTAGTATTAAATAATAAGGGGGAATTAAAGTGGGTTGACACTTTTATGCCCTTAAACTCCAAACCAATTCCGTTTTTGTCTGCAATCTTAATGAATTCCTTTTCTATTGTTAAGTTGTTCATTTCTATCCAACTGAATTCTCCATAACCATGTGACCAGAATCTTAACTTTTTGGGAAGTTTGTCTATCGAAAACGGTTAACGGTAACGCTACGCACCCAGTGGCGGGCGATCAGACTTTCCATGCAGTGAGAAGCGAAATATTGTGATTGTGACAGTGGGAAGACAGACTTCTCAAAGGTTTTTCCGTGTTGAATTCTTTAAAGGGCATTAAAGGGGATTCAAATTCTGTTCATGTGGTTACAGAGAATTGAATTGGATAGAGATGAACAACTTAACAATAGAAAAGGAATTCATTAAGATTGCGGCCAAAAAGGGAATTGGTTTGAAATTTAAGGGAATAAAAATGCCAATCCACTTTAATTCACCCCTTATTACTGGATTCTGTGTCTTCACGTTTTGGGTCAGTGGAGCAAAACAACATCAGTCAATGTCATGTCAGCAATGTCGGATCCGAGATTCAAGAAATTGCATTTTAACAATACACAGAAGTCGACAATTAGTACAAATTAAAAGTAATTGCACAAACATCACACAAACACTTGGCACATGTTATTAAACCAACAGTATTTGCATTCGAACGATGCGATATTGAATATGCCGTTTATTGCGACAAATAAATATGTCATTGATTCGATAGCATTTTTTTCTCAGTGTATAAAAGCCTCGTAAAGAAATTATTCTCATCATAAAGAAAATGTAAAAAAATTATATTATACAAATAATTAAATTTTGTAAAAATTGCAATAATTGTAATTTTTAGATAAAATGAAATTTCAAGATTTGAAATTGTATATGTATTTAGTTTTATATTTGTAATTAAAATTCTTTAAAATTGAATATTTTTAAATATTTTCCAAAAATTATTTTTAATTACTTTATCTCAGATATTTGGAAATTTTTTCAATTATACAAGAAATAAATCAAAAATACTATTAATATAGATTTATATCAAATATAAAAAAAATTAATCAAAATTTAATAGTATTACATGATTTCTTTCAAAGTTTTTTATTTCATATATAAAAATTCCTCTTTGTCGTATTTTCTCCGCAAATTGTAAAACACATCTTTCAAACACTTTTGTTATTATATTTATAAATATTTTTAATAATTTATCTTAATAACTTTAAAAACACAAAGAATTAGTTCAGAAAAGTTGAAATATACATTACCTGTCGATTTCACGTAAATAACTTGTGATTGACAGGCCAAATAATTTATCAGTCATTATTTAGCCCGCTTTAATATTTTAAATAATACACTTGGCACTTTTTCTTAAATTTAAAAGTGACAGATGGATTTGTGGGGCCTTTAAAATATTTAATTTATGTGTATCCCCATTCTTTGAAGAATAAATCTATCAGCTTTTGAAAACTTGCTCTTCAAGTGCGCTACATGCTCTTCTCTACGATCCGTAAATATAGATCATCAATATAGACGAAATAACAACAAAACGTTTTTTATTACTATTTTGTCTTTATTGTTGTACCTATTTAGGTAAATATAATTACTTAAAAGCAAAACTTCTTTAGCCTTTTAGTGATTTGTTAGAACCGTGTTACATTTTTCAACATATTTTTTATTGTAACTTTAGAAATATTCTAGAAAATGAGTTGTTTGAAAGTCACACGTATTAAACTTTTAGGTTATCACATAACTAACCAAAGTAGGACAGCAAGCAGTTTTAACACTCTCTTCTTCCACCTCCTTCCTAAACCATTTTCCTAACTGTGGTTTAGGTATTTTCACTGAAGGAATTGATATTTTGAATTGTTTCTCATTTTTATTATTTAGAAGATATTCATTTAACTCTTGATTAAGATTAGACATTTTGACACCTTAGCAACGTTGCCATGGTAATGGTCCTTAAACGTGTCTTTCGACAGTCCAACGTTTAGATTGAGTCCACAATAGCACATTGGACGGAACGTAATTTACGTTCCGTTCAAGTTGCTATTGTGGACTCAACCTCACGCCGACGGACTGGCCCTTGACGCAGACATTTAGAAACTATTGAAGAAAGGCCATAATATCTCTATCCTTTTCCAACCCATACCTTGCGTTCGCGAACGACTTTCGCAAAGCTATTGTGTATTGAACTTAAACTTTTTCTAATTTTATATTCTATTTTTTGCAATAATAAAAATCAATTTTTTTTAATTATTTTATTTTTGCAAAGAATAGTTCCTAAAAAATGAAACACATGAAATCTTAACAAACTTAGGTGTAAAAATTTAATTTAATCGAAATTCTGTCCCTTACATTTTCTTGATATCTATTATCTTGAATTTCCCCCACCCAACTCGAATAACCTTATAAACGCACGTGGTGTCTAATGTATACTGTAACAAAACAAATAAATTTTAAAAACCTGGAATCATTTTTGCACAAAAATAAAAATGAGCAATAATTGTGACTTTCAACAAGATAATGCGAAATATTTTAAGAGTTATGAAGATTTTGATGTAAGTATATTTGTGACAATAATTTCTTCATAAATAACTTAATTTTTGAAGAACTATCATAAAATTATTACTTAGAAATTATTTAATGAATAATTTTACTTAAATATTTCAAAATTAATTGAATTATAAAAGAGTTGCGTTTAAAATTCACATAAATAAATAAATAAATTTCAAATGGTTTCAATTTGAAATTTTATAATGTTTTAAGTTTTGAATGAATTTAATTAGAAATTTGAAAGAAATTACGTAGATTTTTTTAAAATTTCAATAATTCAAATTCTTATAAAATTAGTTAAATTTCTTAATATATATTTAATTAATTACTAAAAATAAATGAGTTTGTGCGAAGAATTTGAGTTAAAACCATAAAAAATTGAATTTTTGAGAAATTATAAAAGATTTCATAAATTCAATTATTTTCAAAAGTAATAAACTTCTTCGCAGAAATTCTATTATTATATGTTCAAAATTTCTTTTTAACATTTTCGTCAATATTTCAATTATTTTTATAAATAATAAAATTCATCTCCAAAATTCAATTATTTTCAAAAATTTTCCTCAATTCAATGATTTATAATAACTACTTTTTTATTAAAATTTTCCAAAAAGAATTGAATTATTTGAAAAAAATAATTCATAAGGTTTACCATAGAAAACAATAGTTGAATTTATATTTACTTTTGTCACTTAAAAATTTCGAATTATTTATACTTGTTTTATGAATTCTTTTTTTACAGGTTCATCAGTTAATGCTAAATGATAAATCTCGAATACATTCATATAAGAATGCAATTTTTGCTAGTAAAGATAAATTTAAAGATAAGACTGTTATGGATGTTGGTGCAGGAACAGGTACGTTGCAGGAATCAAAAACTTCCGTTTTCTAAAAAATAAGTAAAAATCGAAAAATAGACCTTTGAGTTGAAATTACAAAAAAAAATTAACGGAATGGAGTTCTCTTTATAATTTAATAATTTAATAATTTAATATAGAAAGTAAGAAAAATTTTGTAATTTCAGGCATATTATCAGTGTTTTGTGCCCAAGCTGGTGCAAAAACAGTTTATGCAATAGAAGCTAGTCAACTTGCTAAAATTGCTAAAGAAGTTGTTATTGAAAATGATTTTAGTGATGTTATTGAAGTAATTGAAAGTTGTATTGAAGATGTTGAATTAAATTCAATTGACAAAGTAGATATTATTGTATCTGAATGGATGGGTTTTTATTTAATACACGAAGGAATGCTTGATTCTGTTATTTTTGCCAGAGATCATTTTCTTAAGGAAAATGGACTTTTATTTCCAAGTATTGCTAAATTGTATGCAGCACCTTGTGAATTGCCATCATTTTTTGATTTTTGGGACGATATTTGTGGTGTTAAAATGAGGTAAGTTTGTTTTTAATTAATACTCATAATAGTACTTTCTAATACATTTTAGCTTTTGTCTTTACATTGCTTGAAACTTCTTCTCAAATTTATGAAAATTATAACTTAAGCAGGTCAGGAAAAAGTCAGGGTTTTTTATTAAAAGTACTGGAAAAAATTAAATGTTTAGAATTTATAAGAAAATTCTGAATTTTTGTATCTGTTTTGTTTGCCTCATAAACTATGAAATTACCACGAATACTAAAAAAACCCTTCAATTTTTTATATTTCTGATAATAATTTATTTTAAATAACTTAATTTTACTGAAGAATTGCCATAAAGTTATTAATTATAAAATTTATACAAAAAACTTTAATTTCAATTCTGTTGAAATTAGTTTCAATTTTAAAAATTTTAATGCGCAATTATTTGAAAAAATTTAACTATCTTAATAAAGATTAAAATTCTTTCTAGAAATTCAATTATTTTCAAAAATTGAAAAAAAATTCTCGTCAAATTTTCGAGTACCCGAATTCACTCAAGTACTCGAAATTTTCGAGTACCCGAAATTATTCGAGCTTTTTATAAAACTCGGCTCGGCTCGAAAATACCCGATCGAGCTTCGAGCATTTTGCACACCTCTATTATTTTTATAAATAATAAAACGCATTACAGAATTTTAATTATTTTTAATAAAATTTTAATCGAATTGCTTGAAAAATGTAATTATTCTCAAAAATGTTATTAAAATTCGTTGAAAGAATTCAATTAATTAAAAATTTATTGATAGAATTATGTATAAGAATTCAAATTTTAATAATCATTTATTTATTCAATTAATTTTTTATGCTTGTTTTTAAATAACTCAATTCTCATAGAATTGTCCAAAAAAAATTGATTTAGAAATGAATTTTATTTAAAATTTAGTTAATAATTGAATTTTGAAGAAGTTACTAATAATTGCAATTTTTAGAAATCATTGAATTTTGTAAAAGTTTCAAATTAAAAGAACTTTATCATAAATTATTAAAAATAATTGATTTAAAGAAGAATTTTATTTAAAAATTTTAGAAAATAATAATTGAATTGATTCGATGAAACTAATTTTAAAGAATAAGTTACAGTAACAATAGTTTTAAATATAATATAAAATAATTATTTTATCACTTGGTTAACTTTAATTATTATAAAACATGAAGAAATGAATGACTCCGAGTCGAAGGCTCGGAGTGGTTCATGGTTATTGAATTTCAAATCTTTTTTCCTATAAAAAAATAATAATGATTAAAAAGAGAGTTAAGTTATTGATATTTTCGAATAATTTTACAATATTAAAGAAATTCACAAAAAAATGTATCGGAAAATTTTTTTGTTGAATTATTTTTAATGCGAATCAGAATATTCTTTAGGGTCAGGAAAAAAGTTAAAATTTTGTCTGAAAATCAGAGAAAAGAAAATTAAATTTTTGTGGCAAGTTCTAAGCAATTTATAGACGAAAGTCTGGTTTTATTTACAAACATATTTTAAAATGAAGAAACGTTTAATTAAAGATATAACATTGTAGGTGCGTTGGGATAGAACATAGACGAGTAAAATCGTTAAAACCAGAAGTATCAATTGTAGAGAATCAACATCTGTTAAGCTACGGCAATCTTTTAATGTGGTTAAATTTATATGACGTTACAGTTGAAGACCTTAACTTATTGTCAGGAGATAATACTGTCGCAATTTGTAAAAAGGACGGAAAGTGTCAAGGTATTTGTATATGGTTCGTAGTGGAATTTCCAGATGGTTCTGAATTATCTACTTCACCGTCATGTGAACCAACTCATTGGAAACAATCGGTTATAGTTTTACCAAATGAAATCGAACTATGTGAAAGTGATCCATTGGCATTTAAATTAACTTTAAATAGAAGCAAATCGAATTCTAGATTTTACAATATGGAGTTGACTATGTTGGAAGCTGACGAAGTAGAACATGAAATACCCTGTTCTTGTAATATGACTAAGTGTGTTATTATGCGCACTTACATAGAAGAGCAAGAATCAAATGCTAAAAATTTATCTGAAAATGTTTAGCAGCAAAACTAAATTTTTATCACTTTTTTCTATAAATAAGTATATATTTTTGCGTATTTTAAAATAAAAGATATATATTTCGATTAAAAATAGAAAAAATAATATTTTTTTAAATTTGTTTAAGTTTAATTTTGTATATAAATATATGAAAATCCAAATAAAAAAGGTATTTTAAAACTGTTTCGTCAAAAACAAAAATTAAAATTCTCGAATAAAATTAAAAAATTTTTTTTGTCCGCCATTTTTAATTTTGAAAAAGTTTCATTTAAAAAACTAACATTAGTTGTATTATTAGCGACCCCAAAAAGCCCCGAGTAATAATTTTCATGAGCGTAATTGAAGTTTTAAATTTATTTGTCCGCCATAATAATAATAATGATTGAAATAAATATGTAGTAGAAAAAATATTCATAAGTATGTAGCACAAAATTTAAAAATTCACAGAAATGATTTTTATATTATTTATTTATAAGCTGAGTAGTACACATAATATTTGATTTTCACATTTAAAAAAATTTCTTTACAAAACAACAAACATTACTTTAAAAATAATTTTTTTTTTTGACTATACAGTCGCTTACAATTAACATTATTTTTCATTAATATAAAAATGAATAAGAGAGCAATGGCTTTGAAGCTGGTGTTAATCATGCTCTTAAAAAATTGTTTACGAACTTTGCGTCTACATGTAAAATATGTGACAGAGAGAGGGCCTTACCTTTATTTATTAATGAAATCATGAATATGATAATTACTAATTCTATTACATGACTGTGACTAACTTATACATATTACTGTAAGTAGATAAGTCTTGCATGCATAAGGAAAAAAAAAGTTTTTAAATTCATTAGTAAAATTTTGGAATTTAATAAAATTTTCTTTAAAATAACAAAATTTAATAACACTATTTATATTATTGTAATTTGCAAGTAAGTTTTCTATTAGCATCTACATTTTTAGGATGAGGTAGGTAACATAAAATTCTGAGTATAGTCGTATTCAATTGTAGGAATAACAGATTGGACAAATTTAAGAAATATTATTAAATACATGTGGACGCCAAGTTCCCTTCCTCCTTCCATTACTGTTTCTATAATTTTCTTCATCACTTCTGCATGCCTGAAACAATACAAATATTTATGTAATTCACACTTTAATTATTTTTAATAGGAGTTCAAAAAAATACAAAAAATTAACATGAATAATAAAACGAGAAAAGCGTCGATGATACGAACATAAAATCAGATTTCCAATAATTATTATTAGGAATTTAGAGCAAAAACAAGTTGTTCATTTCATGACCATTTAGCTTCCTCAATATAATAAACAAATTTCTTCTTAAAAAAACAATAAAAAAAATCCATGACATGAATATAATTTTCAAACTGTTTCATCTAATTGGTGAAATTAAAACTTTATAACTTTTGTTAAAAATAAAAATAACGATTAATTTTATAAATATTGATAAAATATATACTTTATAAACATCAGTCGATTCGTTTTTTTTTCAGAAATATAAATTTCACACGAATCAATTAAAATTTCAATGAAGAAAAAAGTTATTTGAAAAAATACAAAAATCAATTTTTTTAAAAATTGATGAAAAAATTTTTTTGAGATATTTTAGAAAATCCTAGAAAATTAAAAAAAATTATGATTAACAAATAAATTTTGTTTTTATATGCTTTTTTATAACAAATTTCGTTTGACTGAAATTTCTTTCCTTTTTATTTATTAAAAATATTAGAAAATTGTTAATTGTTAAAAATTATGATTAAGAAATACCTATTTTTTAAATGTTTTTAACTAAAATTTTTCTATAAATCCATTATTTTTAATAATTAATTAATTATAAATTGACAAAAAAATTAACTAATTTCAAGAAAAATTTGAATTATTAACATTTTGCAAAAATCTAAGTTTTTAAAAATTTCTAATTAAATTCATTAAAAATTGAAATTTTATAAAATTTCAAATTAAAACCTTTTTGAAGTTCATGTATTTATGAATATTATAACGCAACTCTTTTAAAATTGAATTAATTTTTGAATATTTAAGTAAAATTTTCATTAAATAATTTCTAAGTAATAATTTTATGATAGTTGTTCAACAATTAGTTATTTGGAATAAAAGTTATTTAAAATGAAATTATTGTCAGAAATAGGAAAAATTGATGGTTTTGTATTAGAATCCGTGGTGATTTCATAGTTTATGAGGCAAACAAAAAAGACACCAAAATTCAGAATTTTCTAATGAATAATTCTAAAACTTTTTTTTTTCCAGTACTTTTAATAAAAATATCTGACTTTTTCCTGAATCCTTTGTCTCAGAATATGATTATTTTGGTTATAACAGTAATAATCTATATTCCAATTCATATTTTATATTTATGAAAAAAAATTTGAATTAAAAATTTTTAAATTCAATTTTTTAATATACATTTTTTACATAGTTTTTAAAAAAGTATGTAAGAAGTTAGCCGCGCGAATTGTTGCTAGTTATATTCATAAAAATGTATATAAATGTATATAAATAAATGCAAACCTGCAAGGATGTACAGATGCCATAGGTGGTCCTGGAATGTGTGGATGAATTTCCATTGTAACAGTTTTTCTTGCGTGGTCTTGACTCACATCTTCGTACATTTGTTCTACACTGAGCGGTTTTCGATTCTAAAAGCATATTATAACTAAGAAGCATAAACTACTAACAAAATTATGAGTCAAATATTTCAAAATATTGTTGACTTTGTTAAATAAATACATTCGGTTGAATCTCCCTACTTTGTACATTAATGTACAAATCAAATTTAAATTTCAAATATTTGAAATGATGTCGATGGGAGGAAGCAATAATTATAATATAAAATATAAATAAAAAATGATAGTACCTCATCGTAACCAAATAACCACAGCCTAGGAGTTTGATAATATTTATCGTAGGTGATGTGCAAGTCGTAAGTTCTGGTATGTATAATTTCCCCTTCCGGAAAAGAATCTCTGACCTCTCTTGTGGATTTTTCAACTCCTTCAGTGTACTGTAAATAATTCATAAAATTAACCATTACTAACTGTAAAATAAACTTCAACCTCAAGATGAACATCTCGTATAAAATATTTCTAAAGGGTTTGTTTTTGAACCATTTGTTTTGAAACCGTACAAACATTTACAGTTTACATTATGGACATATTTTTTAATTATTTAAGGAGAAAAGATTTGTTTTTTTATTTTACAGTCATTACTTTTGAAAAAGTAAAAGCATACGTAATCATCATAAACATTTCACAGAAAGAAATGCCAATTAGAATTTACCTTATCTTGATCATCAAGCATTCCACTAACTTCGAATGCTTCCATATCGGCTGCTTCTTCATCATCTTCATCAGTGTCAAGATCAATTCTTGAAGAAGAAGGTTGCGGTGTTTCTTCTAATGCCATATCCGTAACCTTTTCATCAATTCCTCCAAGACTTGGATCATAGTGATGAGTATCCACCCAACCTCCTTCCAGATCATCAATTTCTATAATTTGTTCCAATTCATCACAGTACTCAATCTGCATTAATAAAATATAATTGTATTTTTTAAAAATTAAAACAATCAATTAAAGTCAATTTAATATCTATTCATGCTTACTAAAGTAGTAACAAATATTTCATGCGAGGCTATACTATCCGGCGGATGTTTGTGTAATTCTCAGCATTTTATTTTTGAAGAGGATATAAATTACTTACCTGTTTACATCGACGACTGCAGGGTACATTACGAGTAAGTAAAAATTGCTTATCCTTTGGTAAATATGATTTAGTTCTATCTACATCACCTACAGCCCATTGCCAGGTTGGACAGTGATGAACAAGATGTTCTCCTGCAGCGACAAACTCTTCCGGCGTTAAAACTCCAGTTTCTTTGAACTTGCTTTCCTGTTTTGGAATAGAAACAAATGTTTTTGTTAGCCCGAGTTAACCATGACAGAGTTAGGTTTCTGGTCAGAGGCTAGCTTTAAGCGGGGCTCCCCTGACATAACACAGCTAGCGCCCAGATTCCATTTCCTCACAGGCGACTTTTCACCAAATTTTGATAAAATCTGATAGGTTTCGGGTGGATCTACTACAACTTGAAAATTAAAATAAAATTCTTAATTCTTCAGGATTGTGTAGGACTCTCAGTCCCCCCTAAAACTCAGGTGATTTTTAAATGATTAGACCCTTTAATATTGTTTCCCTGATAATTTCAAACATTTTTGTTTTGTTATTAAAAAAAATTATTTATTTAATTAAAATTCAATCCTGTATTATTATTATTATTATTATTATTATTATTATTATTATTATTTACATTATTACAACCATTGTACACTCGATTCTTTATGTTTGTTGGTATTGTAAATTATACAAAATAATGCAATATTATAAATAAAAATCCTAACTGGTCGATTTGTCCCTTGGAGGTGGCCGGTTAACCCCAGAGGTTGGGGCAAACTATGGACAGTTTGCAACATTTTTTAAAATTAACACAGCAACTAATTAATAAAAGATGAAGTATAGCCACCGAAAAATGAAATCGCGGTTGATTCATTTAGTCACAAGAGTAAAAAAATCGTTAGTATGGTTGGTTTGCTGCACTCTCCCCTATATGATAAAAAATTTGAATTATATACGCAAGTTTTATAAACAAATAAATTTTTGTAGGTTTTAACTATTTTTTCTTGAAAATTCATATTTTTGTTATAATAAGAATTATAAGAAATAAAATTTTCATCAATTTAAAATTATGTAAAATAATAATTCGAGGATTAAGTTTAAATTTCCGATAAATGATAATTATGTATAATAATGGATAAGAAACGACAATCAGGATAAATTCACACAGCTGTGATTAGACATTGACAATGTCGCTCTACTCAATATTGTCAATTTACATAGCTTCGCGTATTTCTAACCTCAAAATGTTACCGTTCTGTGTATAATAAAAAATGATTTCAATTTTTTTATCGAAGTTCTTCACAGAATTGTTTTTTTAATATTTTAATTTTCAAATGAAATCACCCTAATTTAGAGTGCAAATTTTTATTTGATATATTCAGTGAAATACGTAAATAGATATAAAACAATTTTTTCATAGATATTAACTGTAAAGTTTTCATTAATATTATTTAACTGTATAAGTATATAAAAAAGAAAGAATTTCAAACCTTTAATATTGGAGTTAAATATTCTGCAACACCAAGAGCAGTTCCTTTAACTGAATTTATGACACTTTGCATGGTAAATGGTTGCTTTTACGATTCTGAAGTGGGTGAAAACTACAAAAATGAGGCTTATTTACTTCAACTAATAATCTTGTTTGAAAATCGTAAAAATAAAATATTCAACATTTCAATGTTCAATATTTAAGAAATATATTGGTCACAGGTTTATTGTTATTTAGACATATTCTGATATCATCATCCCGCCGTTCCGTGCATGTGCCTTATTCTGCTTTGGCCTTAGGTTGAGTCCACAAAACTATTGTGTACTATTGTGAGCTCACCTTTAGGTTGAGTTCACAATAGCACTTTGAACGGGTTGCATACATTTGTATCAGAATGAAAAGAGCAGAATGACTATTATGTCGAATTCACAAAGGTAGAATCTGTAACTTTACGAATTTGTTTTTATCGAATACAAAATTTAAGAAAATTATTTTCACGAATTAACATTGACATAATTTTTATTTTCATAATTTATAATTCATAATTCGTGAAAATAATTTTCTTAAATTTTGTATTCGATAAAAACAAATTCGTAAAGTTACAGATTCTACCTTTGTGAATTCGACATAATAGTCATTCTGCTCTTTTCATTCTGATACAAATGTATGCAACCCCTTTGAACAGCCAAAGCGGCCAAAGCCATAGAGATATTATAAATAGAGTGGGGAAGGTATAGGCGGCAGCGTGTGGGGGAAGTGTCCTGCCATAAACAGAATGGGTTGGAGGGAGAAAGAAGATTTAACACCAGTATCTGTCCTTCAAAGAGCTCCAGCGCAAGAGAGACACCTACTGGTGTTAAGTCTTCTTTCTCTTTCTATCAAGCGGACGCATACATGCAAACCATCCCCACTCTATTTATACTATCTCTATGGCCAAAGCAGAATAAAACAGTAACGTGTGTGAGTGCACCATTAGATCTTGATATAAGAAACATATTGTGGAGACAACCTTATGTTTATTATGAAAACGATGTTTGTACTAAAGTAAACAATTTTTAAATTTATTAAAAAAGATAACTAGGTATATTATTAAATAGATGAAAAAGCTAACGAAAACGACATTCTTAATTAATTTTCTTTCTTTATTTCCCGGACTTTTGACTAAATTCGTTATTTTTAATTCATCATCTGTCATTAACCGATAGTATGTTCTTCCACAAATTTTATATATTTTCCTTTAAAATGTCCTTTTTATCAACAGCACTTGTTTTAACACTTATGCTTTAGTTTTGAGACTCAAAAAATGTATTTTTTATTTTTTGAAAAAGTTATTTAAAAAAAGCCAAAAATAAATTTTATTGGTATATCTACACACATTTTTGCATCGTCGAAATTGCACATTTAAATTAGGAATTTAAATTACACTTTAATCTTAATCGCATACATATAATTATATGTTTGTTTGCCTTATTGCTAACATATATATTAAAAGACAACAATCATTGCAGGATTGGTTGAAATATGGGAGTTTTAGGATTGTGGCGATTGTTGGATCCAGCAGGTAAACCAACAGCAGTTGAAACATTAGAAGGAAAAGTTCTAGCAATAGGTAATTATATTATATTATATGTGTCTATAATACTTCAGATTACATGGAATATTATTAAATTTTAATGGCTAATAATAATAAATTTTAAGAGATTGAGACAGTTAATTTGGTCAAGCATATAATTTTTATTGTTAAAATATAGTGAAGCTGAAACTGGCCCACAGTTATCAGCAAGCAATGTCTCGGAGTCATTTACATTGAGCTTTTTGCAATGTAGGATTATATGGTTATAATTGTCTAAATATTATATTAATGCTTTCAGATGTTTCAATATGGATACATCAAGTTTTGCAAGGTTATAAGGATGGAAAAGGCGATTCTGTGCAGAATGCCCATCTCCTTGGACTTTTCAATAGAATATGCAAACTTTTATACTTCAAAATAAAACCTGTCTTTGTATTCGACGGGGGCGTTCCAGTTCTCAAAAAGAATACAATTGTAAGATTTTACTTATAATAATATTAACTAATAGTACACCGCCTTTATTTTATATATTTTTGGTTGACACTGTCCTGAATGCTAGTCCTTCGTGATATTGCAATAATATATTATTTTTGAAGTTAAAGTATACAGTTAATTAAATTAAATTTAATAAAATATACAATATCAGCTTTTTATTAGAACATTAAAAGAAAGAGTAGTGCAAAATAAATAAACCCTAAAAATTATAATTTGAGAAATATTCCTATAATGGATTTGTTTATAATTTCAGGCTGCTCGCAGAAAACTAAAGTCAATTGCAGGCAATAAAGCAAAGAATTTACAGCAGAAATTGATGAGTAATTTGGTAAAACGTTTTGCTTTAAGTGATGCGTCTGATAAGAAAGCTGTACAAAAGCAAAGCACCTCGTCAGTAGAACCTGAAAGCACAGTTGCCATTCCCTTTGAACTGAATCCTTTATACACGGAAACTGCACAACCAAGTACCAGTAAAATTGAACTAAACGATTATGATTTTGACAGTGAATCTGACTTTGATTCTTCTGAAGAGTCTAGTCCTACAAAACAATCTAAATGGATCGGAAATATCCATAGTGTGAATATTGATACGGAGGAATTTAAAAGTCTACCCGCAGATGTGAGATACGATATTCTTACTGATTTAAAGGACACAAGGAAACAAAACTCTTGGGGTCGCATTCACGAAATGCCACCAGTAAGTTTTATTTGTAACTACTATCAAAAAATTATAATTCTTAACATTGAAAACTATTCTGTCCGTTAAATTTTTATACTCGGGGCTCGAACTAAAACAGACGGATGTCTGTTTAATTATAATAATCTCTAGTTTTATTGTTTCACAAATGATTTTCACTTCAGGTGTTGAATGATTTTTCGACTTACCAGATGAATCGTTTATTAAAACGTAGACACGTTCAAGAGTCTTTAGAGAAGGCAGAAAAGGAAATAGGAGGATCTAAAACTTTAACATTGGAAGAATTAGATAAACTCTTAACTGAACAAGGAATCGAAACATCAGATTATGATAACAAAGGATTGAGAGTTGCCTCTGACAGTTCATCTAGAGTTATTTTTGTCAATGGTAAATAACTTTTTATACTATCAAATTTTATTTAAACAGGGTTGCCACAAAACCTGGATACCTGGAAAAGTCAGGGAATTTTGATCGGAATCCTGGAATCCTGGAATGTTTCAAAAATTTTAATAAAATTTTTGGCAAAATTTCAATTATTTTGAAAAACTTTTCTCAATTCAATCAAATTTTTACAGAAATTCAATTATTTTTAATACAATTTTAATCTAATTTCTCGAAAAATGAAATTATTCTTAAAAATGTTATTAAAATTCGTCAAAAGAATTTTGAATACCTACCATTTTAAAAATTTGTTGATAAAATTCTTTATGAGAGTTGATTTTTAAAAAACATTCAATTCTTCAATAAATTATTTATTTTTGTATTTAAATAATTGAGGGGCTGGATGCTATAATGTGTTACGCGCCATTCACTTAACATGATGCGTAACACATTATAGCATCCAGCCCCTCAATTGAATTCTCGTAGAATTTTCTAATAAAAATTGATTCAACTATGAATTTCAGTTAAAATTTTGGATAATAATTGAATATTAAACTCTCTAAATTTGAGTTAGTAAAAATTTTTCTAATTTGAATTAGTGACTGACTTTTTGCTTTTTGAATTAGCAGATTTTACTAATAAATAGTCGTTTTTCTACTAATTTAATAGTAAAATTTACTAATTCAAAAGCAAAAAGTCAGACACTAATTCCAATTAGTAAACATTTTTACAAATTCAAATTTATAGAGAAAGTATTATAGCGTGAATTTTTAGAAATAATTGAATTTTGAAAAGGTTTCAAATTATAATCTTTGAATGTTTGAATTTTTCATACTTTTACCTGAAAATTGTGTAGATTTAATTTTTTTAAGTTATTTGAAGTTTTATTTTCTAACATATATATATATATATATATATATATATATATATATATATATATATATATATTTGATTGCAGAATTTCCGAATAATCGATGAAATTTCGTAAAATTGAATTGCAAACAAAAGGATTTGATAATTTTCAAAAATTATTAAAAATAATTAATTTAAAGTCGGTCATTTTTAATTATTATAAATCAATATCTTCATGTTTTATAATAATTTTTTGTAAGTTGTTTAATTTCAAAAAAGTTTGAATTTGAAATTTTTGAAAATTTGAAATGAGCAAAAGCGTGGCTACCCTGATTAAATTAGTATTAGAAATATTGTAATATAAATTTTTTCTAAATATTTAACTTGCAGTCGAAAAGCAAAATCTTTTTGAAATGAACACAAAAATTTAAACTTGAATTTTACAACTATTTTCAGTATTTTAAAATCATTTAATGAGAATCTGTCTTTTACAGATAAAAATATATATCAACAGACTACTGATAACATTACTGGAAATATTTCTATACACGATGTTAATGTGCAAGAGGAAAATGCATCTAATTCTTCAGAAAAAATGTCTTCTAGTCACGATGAATTTAAAGAAATATCTTCGCCTGAAAGCAAATATGAGAATGATGAAAGCGATGATTCGGATTCAGATGTTAGTATAGGTTTAACATTGAATTCGAAAAAGAGTAGTCAAAGTAATAAAGCAATGGAAAAGGTTAAAAAGTACATGTTAGAGTCTACTTGTTTAACTGAAGAAGAATTTTTAAATTTTATTAAACAAAGCAGAAAGAAAAATTCCAAGGCTAAGAAGAAGAAGAAAAAGTTTCCATTGAAATCCGTTAAGGAAAAAGTTAAAGCCAGTGTGAATGAAGTTAAAAATATTGAACTTGATAATGTAAATACAAAAATAAATCAACAAGAAACTATTGATGTTAGGGAAGAAATTTTACCTGATAGTGAGCACTTCTGCGAAGAGAAGGAAGAAAATGTTTCTACTTCTATTTCGAATACTATCGAATTTTCGAAAGAAGTGACTGAGGAAAAATCGAAAAGTTCGTTTGTACAAAATCAGTCAGGGAGTAATGATTCTGATAATGAATTTATTACAGTAGATTGTAAAAGGGAGTTAGATAAAAATAATGTTATTGAAATTTCAAACGAGGCAATTTTTAAAAAAGTGGTAAAAACAGATGAAGGGGCAAATGATTCGAATGTACAAGAAATATCCTCAGAGAATAGTGATTCTGACGATTTTATTGAAGTTGATAATTCGATTTTCGAAACAATTTCCACTTTTAATGAAGTCAAAGACAATTTTGATATAGTTGTTAAGCCTGTTCGCAACTTGGAAAATGATATGTTTGCTGATATTTTTACGGAAGAAGCCAAAGAATCGGAAAGTACCAGCTTAAAGAAATTGGAAAAGTTAGAAAGTACAATTATGAGTGAAGAGAAAAACGAAGATATTTGTAGTGATAAAAAAGGTGAAGGAAACAGTGAGAGCAAAAACATTTCCTACCATGCAGCGCCTCTAAAAGAAAATGTAGATACAGACGTTAGTTCTAAAATACCTTTTGGATCGTCAGAACGAAATCCTTCTTTGGCTTTCGCTGAAGCAGATATTAGTGCAACGCTGGGAATATTGGACAACGAACGGATGGAGTTGAGCGAAGAAATAGGAAAATTAGAAAGGCAGGCAGTAAACGTGACCGAACAAATGTCCATGGAAGCACAAGAATTACTCCGACTTTTCGGAATCCCTTACATTGTTGCTCCAATGGAAGCAGAAGCTCAGTGCGCTTTTCTGGAACAAATAAACCTCACCGATGGAACAATAACAGACGATTCGGATATTTGGCTTTTCGGAGCAAAGTGCGTTTACAAAAACTTTTTCAACAATAACAAAACAGTTTTGCAGTTTCGATCGTGCGATATTCAACACCACTTCAAGTTAGCCAGACAGCAATTAATTCAAATTGCTCTATTAGTCGGAAGCGATTACACATCAGGATTGAAAGGCGTTGGACCCGTAACAGCCATGGAAATTCTCTCCACTTTCCCAGCCGAAGGAGAAAACTTACTTCAAGGACTAACTAAATTTTCAGATTGGTTCAAGTCTGGCAAAATTTCAGAATCAAGTCTTCGAAATAAATTAAAAAATCTCCAAATTTCCGAGGGATTTCCAAGTCAAGCTGTCGTACAAGCATATCTTTTTCCAACTGTCGATGAGTCCAAAGAGAACTTCACTTGGAGGAAGCCGAATCTAAATCTATTGTTTGATCACGCCCGACGGAAATTTGGCTGGACGAAACTTAAATTCGAGGAGAAAATTAATCCCATAATGAAGAAGTTGGCGGAAAAGAGGAGTCAAAAAGGAATTGATGCGTACTTCCAAATGCGAACGACACCCAAGAACATCAAACAAAATTTAAGTAAACGACTTCAATCAGCTGTTAGTAGAATGGAATTGGAATCTGTAGAAGAAAATGAGAGGAAAAATTCTGATGAAGCGGATTCTTTACTTCTTGTTAAAGAATTAGGAGAACAAGAGCGTCTTGAAAATATTTCTAAAAACAAGGGCAATTCTTCAAAGCTAAAAAGTCCGGCTACCAAAGGCAAAAAAGCACAATCAACCGATGTGACTGTTGATAAAAAACATGAGGAGTACATACCTCAGAGAGAAAGTTCGCGAATTAAAGCAGAAAAGAAGAAACTCCACGCTATAGAAGTATTTAGTAAGTCAAAGAAAAAATCTGCTGCTAAAAAGAAAAATGTTAGACGTACTGGTAAAATTCTCAAAAATGCTGATCTATCAGAAAGTAGTAGTAGCTCATAATACATTAAACATGTTCTTTTTTTTAAACAAATTTTTTCTCTTGAAAATTTCGAATCTTTATCAAAATTTCCTGAAAAAGCAAGCAGTTTTCTTCAATTTAAATGTATTTGCATTAAAAACTTGAAAGGAAGAAAACGTACAGTATTTTATAACATTAGATTTTATTTGAAGAAATTAAAAAGGTAAATTTCCAACTATTGAATAGATCAGCTAAATATGTAATATTTGTAGTTCTACAGTTAAGCTTTAATAAAAGAAAAAATTTCGAAGCAATAGACATTTAAACAGAGTTAGAGAAATATTTTTGCATCAAAATAAGCTAAGTTATTTATTAAAGATTTATTTTTAAATAATATATATTATTTTAATTATTTATAAATTACATGTATATAAAGAAATGATATTTAAATAAAATAAATTACATTGAAATTAAATTGAATAAAACCTGCCAGTTCATCGAGAAATGTTCAATGGGAAAGTACTTGGTCCACCATAATATCTATTCAATTCACTCGAAGTCATCAGGGCAAGTGCTTTCTGGTGAATATATTCGGATGTGATTTCCGAATATTCAAGAGCACCAGGAAGACGAAAAGTATTCATTGTTTTGGCCGAGTACACGGCAATTAAATGTCATTCTCGATTTGGTGTTGTCGTAAGACGCTTCACGTCACTTAAAATTTCTCTTAAAAATTGTAAAAATGGAATTGTAAGTGCAGTGTCTGGACATGGGACAAGGAGGGGTCGGCGTCGCATCGACGGTGAATCCCAGTAATAATTAATTGTTGTTTCTCGACAGATTGACAATAAATTCATTATTGAAAAATACCCCCCCCCCCTCTCTCCGCGGTTTTTAGACATTTTCCTAATAATTTCTGAATTAGTCTGGCAAATATTGATTTTTCAATGTATGAATTTAGATTTGTTAACAGCGACTCCAAAAGACGCTAAATAACAATTTTAAAGTAAAATGAATCAATTTCTGAATAAATGACCGCCATATTGGATCCACCATTTTGAATTCTTGAAATGTTTCTGCAGATTTCTTTAACTTTAACATGATTTTCGTCAACATCTATTTTTTTTAATAAGAGACTTGAAAGTACATTACATTATATAAAATTTTAGCTTTGTTGGATAGAATAAAAGAATAAACTTTATTTGAAGTAAAAAATTTGAAAATGAAATCTTTATTCAAAGAAACAGCTGCAAAAATGATTTGAAAATTTCTTGAAGCATAAGATTAAATTAATAAAATAAGTTAAAATGTTCCATTGCCTCAAACTGAAATAATTGCAAAAAGTAACCCACTGTTATTAGTAAGTTGAATATTATATAAATATAAATATATATTAATAACAAGGAATCGAAAATAACAATTTTTTATAACGCTCGTTAACCTGAGTGAAGGGAAAAGATCAAAGTTTATTCACATAGATTACATTAATTATAAGATTTTCTTAAGTTAACAGTTGTAAAAACTTTTTAAATTGTATAATAATTAGAAATGTCTCCTAATTTATATTTTAATTGTCATTTCTTTTGTTTTAAACATCATTAGTATTATATATGTGGAAGTGTTAAAATATATCTACAATTCGATTTTAAATAAGGTATTTTCGTTTAAACTGGCAATCTTTTCTTCTCTATTTTGTGTTACAATTTCTTATTGTTTTATATATCGAGATGTACAAGTAATTAAAAGTATTGTCGAAAATCATACAATTTTTTTTTCGTTTTTCATAGTTTTTCTAATTAAATTCGCAACATATATTTCAAAAACAAATATTATAAGAATGTGAAATTACTTATATTTTGTACACAAAGCTATTTATCATCGTCGTATTTACACTAATAATAATAACAATAATCATTTCAATAATAATAATATAATTACTAATATAAATTAAAATTTGTCAAAAGTATATATATATATATATAACAAAGTGAGTTATGACAAGTCGTAATTAAAAAAATGCTAGCTATCAAAACTAATTAGAATCAGTATTTGTTTTTTGATTTACACCTCAGACGAAGGCGTTTAGTAGTAATGATATTGTGTCTGATTATCTTTGTTACTAACAGCCACGATAATTTTATATACATAATATATTTCCTATTTACAGTAGTATATCTTTTACTCGTACATTATCATATACATGTTATCAAAGGTGATAATATTATATATAATAAATATATAATATTATAAATTATATGACAATAGTATTTATAATACAGAGAGTGAATAGCGGATTTGTTATTCATGGCAAGGGATCACTTTTCTGAACTCGAACATTCTCCAGGTTGTTTCGCATTCGAGTAGTCAATTCGATAATGAGCTGAAATTAAGATTGAATCATGAATTTTATTATTCAAGGGGACGCCGCTTAAGTAGAAAAACAAAAAAAGTAAATTTTTTGTTGTTTTATTTTTTAAAAGTCGATTCAAATACGAATAAAATAAAACTATATACAACCTCTTCTGCTAAACTTGTTATTAATTATTTTATAAACAATAAATATTTATTTAAAATACACATTACACAGCCACACAAAAAAAAAAAGTTCTGATCTGGGGGTCTCACTATGACTATGACACATTTTTGAAAAGTTCATTGGATTCGCTTCAAATTCGTTACTCGGGGGTTTTTGGGGTCGCTGATTACGAATTTGAAGTCTGATTTCAAAAATTCAAAATGGCGGATCCAATATGGCGGACACGTTTTTGAAAAATTCATCGGATTCGCTTGAAATTCGTTACTCGGGGGTTTTTGGGGTCGCTGATTACGAATTTGAAGTCAGATTTCAAAAATTCAAAATGGCGGATCCAATATGTATGTGTCCGCCATATTGGATCCGCCATTTTGAATTTTGAAAAACCGACATCAGATTCGTAATCAGCGACCCCAAAAACCCCAGAGTAACGAATTTCAAGCGAATCCGATGAATTTTTCAAAAACGTGTCCGCCATTTTGAATTTTTGAAATCAGACTTCAAATTCGTAATCAGCGACCCCAAAAACCCCCGAGTAACGAATTTGAAGCGAATCCAATGAACTTTTCAAAAATGTGTCAGCCATATTGGTTTTTTGAGGTTATGTCAAAATCCTGATCTGATGAGGTTAAATGGACCTCGGATTCAGATTCAGCGACCCAAAAAACATAAAGTCTACATAGTGAGACCCCCAGATCAGAACTTTTTTTTTTTGTGTGGCTGTGTTATTAATAATTTTATTAAATATTAATTGTTGTGGAGTATAAAATTGTTTAATTTACAATGTTATGTCAATATCTGTTGTTTATAATTTATAATTGTTAATAATTTTTATTTATTTTATTTATTATTCATTTGTAAATGAAAATTAACTTTGCTATTATAATTGTTTAAACACATTTTAGAAGGTGTATATATACACTCTCGACCGTACCCTTAAAAGACCGTTCTTTAGACATCTGATCATAGGTTATATTTCAATTTATGGTTTTCCTTTATCATTTGGAAACACTTTGATTTTTGTTCGGAAAAAGTATTTTTTCTGAAAGGTTAAAGTTAACTGTTAAGAAGGAAGAAGAAGGAACTGCCTTTTTCACGGCGCAATCTGTGAGCGATAAAAATGTTGTGTGAACGAATTTTCTTGGGAAAAAGATAATTTTGAAATTTTTGTCTAGTCTGTTTTTACTGTAACTCTTGTGGGGTTCATTTTAAGTTATTTGTAAGATGAAATTTGAAAGATGAAAGTTTAAAAAATATACGGGATTTAACATCTTCATCATATACTTGTAGTGAAAAAAAAATTTGATATCTTAAACCGGAAAAAACCTAGGAATTCAATGACTAAAAAATAGTAGACACCTTGAAGCCAGTTTATAGTCAAAGCCCATTCCATCGAAAAACTTTATCTAGTTGACATGTGATCCATCAAATAATTTTGAAGACTAAGAATACAAAGGAAATAATAGAATAATTTAGAAGTTTACCTCTTTTAGTAAGATCTTCCATAGTTAGATCCTTACAGTCAGTTGCGAGATGACTATTGCTGCCGCAATTATAACAAGATATCTTCACAGGGGGGACGGCAGGTGTGTAGGTTACGACAGGAGGCGGCGGCATGTAGGGCTGCGGCAGAGGCACAGAATTCTGAGGAGGTGGCGGCGTACCTCCCGATCCTGGAAGCCCATGGTAAGGATACAGCATCTCTCCATTAGGCTGATAAGTGGGCGGAAATGCAGGCCGAGCAAATACCGCTGGTGAAAAGTTTGAGTAAACTCCACTGCTTGGTCGCATATTCGGGTAATGTCCGTGCGGTAAATACGTGATTTGTGAGTGAGGCGGCGGCATGGGAAAAGACATGCAATGCTGAACATTTGGTAGTCCTGCTCCATTCACCATTTGATTCTTGTGCCGCATAACGTGTGATTGACTCTTCCGGTTCCGCTGCCGTTCAGGAGGTGGTGGCATTGGTTGAGGGTGTGGCAGAAGAGACGATGTGGCAGAATGCAGCGGTGTGGAACCGACGTGGTCTGTGGTAGTCGGCACTGGAGAGCTCACCTCCGCACCACCCACCCAGGGAGCTGCTGGAGGTGTTTCGGGTGGAGAGCGACTCCCTGTACTCTCCGAACTACTGCTTTGAGAACATTGTCGATTATTTTCAGGATCTAACCTTAAAGCTTGCAGTTGTCCCAAACAGTAAACATGCTGAGCATTACATCTGTAAATGGTTCATTTTGAAAATTTTAATATTTTCATGATTACACTGTGTTACAAAAGAAAATGAAAAAACTTCTTATCAGACCTATTGCAGGTTGTAGTAATTGTAAGCCCGTTTACATTACTAAATAAATAAACGATTTATTTTAGATTATTTTGAATTGTTGCATTTTTTGTAATTGAAACATAAACTTTAAACCAATGTATGATAAATGGTATTATTATTATTATTATTATTGTTTAAAAAGTAAGATATTTTACCTAGAATACCGATTTTGCATCCCAGCCAAAGGAACAGTAAGACATGCATAGCATGGTGGAGCTTGAGCTGTGTACATTGGAGGTGTGGCGTACATCTGCATATTTGAAGTATCCATCGGTGGTAAGTTTGGATAACGCCTAATATTTGGCATATTATAATGGCCTTGATGTTGAGGAATCGGCGAATGTTCTTGTGCTGATAATAATTTGGCATTCATGTTCATATTCACATCACTATTTTCCATATGAGATGACATCTGCAACATTAGGCGAATCGGGACTCATGTAAATTTAATTCTCATCTTTTACATAAATAATACATTTTCTAATAATTCATGCAATAGTAATAGATAACGTTTATAAAAAGCAGCAGACAAAGAGAAGAATGAAGTGTTATTATTGACGTAATAAATGTTTCCTGATTGAGACATTTTAGAGAAGAGACAAATAAATTACCTCGTTATCTGTTTGATCTCCACTAGCCGATGAATTATTAAGGTACTCTCCTTTCTTATCATTTGTCATTTGACTTAATCCATTTGATGTTTGACTTTTCACAATGCTTCGCAATTGTCCTACTGCATTAGTAGTTAATCCTATATCCTTCAGATCTTCATCACTCATCCGTCTAATCTAAAAATTTAAGCAAGTTAATAATAAAATAAAAGTATAGGTATTTTAAAATTTTTTTACAAAGATTAAATATCTATTTCCTGTAAGTTTTATAATTTCTTTCTGAAATGATAGGAAAATAATAGTGGATAATGTCTCGCAGAAAACGAAATATTTGCAGGGTGCGCTGTAACCCAAAGAGAAATCGTCAATTAATTTGACATCAATTTTACTATTGTAGGTAATCAATGATCAAAATTTTTAAAAAATTTGACCATGTTTTTAAGCGTT
Source organism: Leptopilina heterotoma (assembly GCF_015476425.1). Classification (NCBI taxonomy): domain Eukaryota; kingdom Metazoa; phylum Arthropoda; class Insecta; order Hymenoptera; family Figitidae; genus Leptopilina; species Leptopilina heterotoma. The sequence goes on from NW_025110893.1 coordinate 139,016, forward strand.
AATTAATTGTCATAATTAATATTATAATACTGTATTAAATTAATTTACTTGTGAGAAGTTTCACGTCAACCGGCCCAGAGCTCCTTCCAAAATTCTAATCAACGAAAATCAACTTATTACGGCTCAAAATAATCGTCAGCTTATACTGTTTCGAATAAAAAGTGTCGAATTAAAAAATTCCAAATAGCGTCCTTACTGCACCAATTTTTGCAAAAGTTTCTATCATTTTTCAAAATTAAAATGTGTTGTTTGTAAATTTCTAACATAACGAAGAAGATCGAGGTTCATTTTCGTGGTGCATAAAATGAAGGAAATAAAAATAAATCTTTGCTGAAAGATACATTGACAATTGACAAGCATTTATTATTCGCTAAAATCTTACCTCATCAAGTGTTAAATTTTGCAGGTTTCCCTTATAATTGGGCATTTCCTTTCCTAGCGTCTCCCTTAAAGAATCACTACAACCAGTTGCTCGTAGTCGAGGAGGAGGTGGTGGTTGTTGTTTTGACAAAGACGAAGCGTGAGTCGCTGTCATTTCAGCATTATTATGAGTGTAAGAGGCAGTGCTATTTATTGGCGGTTGGTTGGCCCGCGAATGGAGTAAGGGTGGTTGTTGACTAGGTAAACTTCTATTCACGGAAGCTAATGCAGGAGGAGGTAGGAAAGAAGCAGAAGAATTTGAAATGTTCGTTTGGTTGTTAGTGGCGTTTGTTGATGTTGAAGTGTTTGACACAGTCTGAGTAACTTGAGAAGACGTGCGAGCTACTGAACTGTTTTTTCGAGATGGCGAATTATTGCGACTAGGAGATCGGGATTGGGAAGGTGACGATTGTCGACTGACTAAAGGAGAAGGTGGATACGCCAACATTTCACCTGTGTGATACATTAATTGATTGCCCATTAGAACCTGCCCAGTCCACGGTTGCATGTGATTCATTGTGGGAAAACCAACATGAACGTATTGTGAGTTTAAGCCAGTTCCTATAGACATTTGCTCAGGTGAAGGTAAGCATAAGCCCGGAGGTGGAATACTTAGCCCTGGAGGAATACTCGTATAAATTGCATTCCCACGCATTTCACCTACAATCATAAATATAATGATAAATACCAATTATTCTACAGTTCTGTTCCAACCTATCTCTTTCTTTTTCTCGAATTCATTCTTTTCCTCTAGAGATTTTTGGCGCTGTTGCCGCTTCTACCCTTCTTTTTTTCATTTACGACAAATAGGCATAGAAGTTGCTAACTTTGAATAATATTTTCTTAACAATTAATTCCATATTTTAGTAAAAGCTGCATTATATTATCGTTTAAAACATATTAATTTTTTTTAAAAAAATCTGTAAAACCGTTTTCTTACATAGTCATTTTGCATGTTTTTTTTAACAATTCCCATGTAAAAATTCAAACTTTATAAATTTATATTTTGAAAACGGTACGGTTGAATTCAACAAAATTTTAACCACACATGTAGGGTAAGTCTGGGGGAGATGGCCATAGTTTTTTTTAAGTACTGTAAAAATTATAAAAAAGCGATTTATGTCTAAACTTTTATTGATAATTAAACATTGAACATTTAACTTTGAAGTAACGAAAAATAAAATATTTTCATAGGAACAATCTCAAATTTACATTTTGTAAAAAGTGCATTTGGCCATCTCTAACGGACATTCCGGGAGAGATGGTCACATGTGTGTCAGACATTTTTAATTTGTTTTTCTTTAATATTTCTCAAGTATCTAACATTAACATAAAAAATTTTAAATAAGAGTCATTAATGGCCATCGCACCCAAAAATACATGACAAAAGTAAACATCAAAATATTAATAAATAAAATAATTTTTCCATCCATTTTTTTTATATCGAAGCGTGGGTTATGCACCACTCAATAAAACTTTAAATTAAAAAATCCGTTAAAAAATAACAATATAGCAATAAGAAATCTGAAATTCTCTTAAATTATTTTGGACCCATGCAAAAAAAAAAATAAAGAAGGATTGCGCTTACATTTTAATTATTTTTCAACAATCTGTTGTTTACATTTATTAGTAATCACAAAAGGTTGAAGAATAACCCATAATAAGTGATATTAATTTAAAAATTCTGTAAGATATTTGAACTGGCCATCTCCCCCGGACTTACCCAAAAATAATGCCATTGATATCTTTAAAATTTTACAAGAATCTGTTAAAAATCGATTTTGGGATAAACCTCCTTAAATCATTTTATTCTATTTAGGACAATGTTTTATCACCCACTTAGATCACAAATATCTATACTATAAAAATAAAAAAATTTAATCTCTATTTTCTACAGTTTCCTGACGTGGAAGGGATTTTTGATAAGTAACTAGATTTCAATACTCACCAGGATAGGTTGGCATTGTTGACGGAACAATGCAGTTAGATCCTAATTCAACATCTATCATACGATCGTTTGATACATAGGGTAAACAACTCTGAAAATATAACACCAAATTAAATATAGAAGATATTTTTAGTATATGTATTCTTTGAATAATTTTATTATTATTGGGTGAGTCCGCGTCAGAAATATCACAATCTACAAGTGGTTCGTAGATTTTAATGAAACTTGATAAAATTGTAGTATATTATGAGAAAAAATAGTTAGCGAAAGGAATTTTTAAAATTTAATAAATTGTAGGAGTTATACTAGTTTAAATTTTGACGCTACATTTTCTTTATTCTTTTATACCTCGGAAAATTTTCAACCGATTTTGATGAATCAAGCACCGATTTTTTCAGAAAATGACGTATTTTCAGAACGAATTCAAAAAAGGATAAATGCTGCTGCTGTAAAAGCCTAAATCAGCTTCACGTCATAAAAACTTTATGTTCTGTGTACAATTTGAAAAAGTATTTATGAACCACTTAATGTTTAGAAGGAAATATTCAACTCAGTCTGTCCGTAATTGGCTTTCAATTACAATGTGCGTAAAGATTTTCAGACTGAAGAATAATAAGTTGACAAAAAAATCTAAATTCGTAATCTTACCATAACATGGTCCATACCTGAGTGCATTAGTCTAAATACTTGCAATATTTAAAATGATTTAAACTCGTTTTTAGTAAAGTCTAAAAATATAAAAAGACATTACTTGGGTTGCTTTGTTGGACGTCAAAGTAGTCGACTTGGCAGTATTAACTCGAGCCTCCTCTTCCTGAAGTTTAACAAATATGTTGCCAAATGTATTCTTTTGATCGTAAGTAAAAGCAGGATGGTTAAGTGCCATTGCGTAAAGCAGCAGGAGTTCCTCAAGAGCTTGATCTTCTTGATTTGAACTGGTCCCATTTAACACGTTTATAACTTCTTGTACATCCAAATTGGCTAAATTCTTGTAAAGAACAACTGCACAAGCATAGTTACAAGAATGCAATAACGCCATGTAAAGAACAAGTTTTCTTCGTGTACGTTTTTCTGTAACACTTTCAGATGTCAATTCCGTTAATTCCATGACACTGTTAGCATGGTGCTCTGTATCACGTAGATCATTATAATCCCGCTTCCCTTGGTCCTCGACGCAGGTACCGATATACCGCATTTCAAAGGGCAAGCACATATTTAATAGCGTGCACATCACATCAATGCGTTTATAACTGAAAACAATTAAAAAAATATTATAAAAGTAAAACAAAAATACCTTTAAATCTCATATTATTAAATTAGAACACACCTTCTTCAGATTTATATAAACCAGGGACCTTCACGGAAATCGAATTTTGATTTCGTTATGATACGTTAAAACAAAACGAAATTATTAATGTATTTTGATTTGGTAACGAAACAAAAGTCCATTCCACTTTAGTTTTGTTCGCTGATATAGAAACAAAAGTCACTTTCTATTTTGATTCTGATACAGTAACGAAACAAAAGTCTACTTCAAATTACATTCGATTTTCTTGTGGAAACCGAATTCGATTCGAATTTCTACTTCTGATTATTTGCTATTGAATAAAATTTCAGATATTCATATCATAATTAAAAAGGAAAGACTTTTGATATTGGAATTAAAACTAAACAGAGTGGAATTTTGATTTTGATATAGAAATCGGAACGTAAACAATATTTATTTTTGATTCGGTAATCTGAATCGAAACTAAATAAAGACTACTTTTGATTCTGATACCCATATCCGAATCAAAACAATAGTATTTTTTAATTTTGTTTTGATTCCGTGACAGTCCCTGATATAAACAATTAGAATTTATTTTTGAAATGAAAAATATTGCACGTGACTGGGCAATCGAAAATAACATTTGCCAAACTCATCTAGACCAATTGCTAAAAATTTTAAGGAAGCGGTTGATACCTGATTTACCTGCTTACGCCAAAACTTTGTTGAGTACATCTTCTGCACACTACGAAATAAAGGAAATGCTTGGAAGTGATGGTTAACCAGGAGAATTTGTATACTTTGGTCTCGAAAAAGGAATGGCAAATGTTTTAAACGCAGAAATACACAACAGTGATACTATTTGGCTACAAATTAATATTGATTATTTGCCTCTTTTTAAATCTGACTTGTTAAATCTTTGGATCATCCTCTGCAAGTTATATTTCGAACCGGATATCTATAAACCGTTTATGGTAGCTATCTTTTCTGGGAATACAAAATCTATGTGACTAGATGACGATTTTAAAGAATTCACAGCAGAATTCGAGAAAGTAATATAGAGTAATAATAAATCCGAATCCAGTGCTTTATTTGCTATACCTCAGCAGGTTGTTTCATTTACCTTCTTTAAAAAATAGGATTTGAAGGTAGTCGGTTTTAATGGATTTATGATTTCATAAAAACAGTGATCCACAATAGGGTCATTGACAAAATTAAGTCTATCCTTAAAGAAAGTGTCTATTGAAACCTTCTTATTCCATACTGCTTAGAATTGCACTTCAAGCAAAATATTCAAGAAATAAGTGAGTAATGTTATGTTTTTAGTATAATATCTAATGAATTATTTTACACTAACCTTCTAAGTGTTTTTTAAATTATAAAAATTTAATCAAGAAATAAGTAATAAATGCACAATTTCAGCAAAGACTAAATAGATTTGTCATTTAACTTATTGCGGTGTTTTCTGATCTTCAATGCAGCTCGAGGAAATAAACTTTCTAAAGATACTGATGTCGCTGGTATTGCCAAAAAATCACGAGTCATTTTTCTAAGGTTCGGGCACTGTTGCTGCTGATCTTTCCACCATTTTAGGACATCGATTGTAGCTACGGCTTTATCTGCAGCAAAATAGTAATTTAATTCTTGTTGATAATCATTTTTTCTTGCTTTTGATTTTGCAGATTGATGACTTAAGTGCTTGTTAATTTCCTACAACAAGACCCGTTCTTCTTCGCTGATCATTAATTTTCGCAAATCTGAATTACTTTGTGTTAATAAATTTATAGATGGGTGCATACGAATAGCTAAATGTATCATCGCACGTATCGAATTACATCTAGTCCATCTTGTCTTTTCATCGATGTTGGGTATCAATATTTTTGTTACACAAATTTCGCAACAGGATTTCAGTTTGCTAGTCCATTGTTCGAATCTCTTCAGAAGTGTGAATAATGTTCGAACTCTAAACAGTAGTGAACCCGTTTGGTGTGTTTTGATATAATTATTTAAGACCTCATCTACTCCACCTTCATCTTCTTGATTTTCTTCACCAAGACCAATTTTTTCAACATCATTTTCATTAATTTCTCCTTCACGCTCATCATCACTGACATCAGCAAGATTCAATACTTTCAACATACATTGCATTGCAATATTGTGCACTGTTCGAAGCGTGCAAAAACTAAAACATTCAGGTCCGTATTAAGAAAAATAAGGGTCCCCCACTACTAAATACCGGGCACCACTAAATGATACTAAATAATCAAATGAGCGACGGCACTGTATTTGACGTCACAGATTCCCTTTCCCTTTACCCCCCGAAACCCCTTGTCTACTCAACTCACTAATGACTGCACTGTTCAGAACTGCACTATTGAAAGATCCTACTGTATGTGCATAGCATTTTTAGTGTTGGTTTTTATAGTCGAATGACATCAAGAGAGATAACTCAAAAATGAACCGATCATTTGCTAACGTATTGTCAAGTGTTATGCCCAAAACTTTACATTTTATTCCATAATTAACAACTGCATCGTGAAAAAATTTCGTCAAATCTTTATCAGAATGACTACTATAACAAGGACAAAAATCAATAACATTTGAGTGCAATATCCAATCATCGTCAATAAATTGCGTTAAATCCGCGATGAGTCATTGCAGTCCAAGCATCCATTCCATAGTGAATGACATTTTAGATGTATTGCTTTGAAAGATTTTTTGAACATTCAATTTCATTTTCGAAAAGCTGTCTTGCTGTCTACAATCATACTTTTTGATCGATTACGCTTAGGAATTTTAGACAAGGGATTCATAAAAAAACAATTTTTGTGTTGTATCATCATCGAAAAATCTGAACGGGAGATATTTTAGAGCCATCCAGTCCACTATCTTCTCATCCAGCTTTACTTGTTAAAACACCTATTTAATATTTTACTTAACTTGAGTGTAAATATATTACAATGTTAATAATAGATTAAATAATTAATTATTTATTAATATTTTTAATTTGAAGAATTAATAATTTAAATATTTATTTAAATGAATAAACAATTGAATGAATGAAAAGATTGTTGTTTCAATTTCTTGTCATTCGAACAAAATAATACAAGACAAAGGAACATATCGGCTTGACGTGCAACTCTAATACTGCTATAAATAATAGACTTGAAATTTGTCTAAAAAACAAGCAATAAGACTTTAAAGTAAAAATAAGAATCTTAAGGCATCTTGATCCACCATTAGTGCAGTCGCCCTATATCATCAAAATTTTTTCTTTTCCATTTTTTCAAAATTTGAAACAAATTGTTATTTGTATTTTTTGAAATAACTTTTTTACCTATATAAAAAATGAAATATAAACTTTCACAACTTCCTTTGTATCAAAATTAAAGAAAATAGCTGTTTTCAGAGTTCTGGTTGTTTTTCGGGAAAAATAAAAATTTTTGGGGTTCCAAAAGTTCTTACTGTTTTTTTTGTATTCTGTATCACTAAATAAACAACTCATCAATGCAAAATTTTCAAATAAAATTCGGTATGCACCCAGCCTTTGGAAAATTCACAAGGATGATCAATCAGCTGATCAATTATTGTTTCGTCTTAACTCAGTAAGGCAATTCATTGGTGATTTCTCTTCCAAACACACCGCGGTCGTTCAAAAGCATAAAAAACTAAAAATAAAATGGAGTCACTGAAAATTTCCGACGCTAAGCATGATTGAAGTAGGACCAACCAGGAGAAGAAATGACAACTGTTACAAAAACAAAAAGCAAGTTTGAACCAAAACTGTTTGCTTTAGAAACTACCACAAAAAATAAATATTATCTGGCTGAAAAAACACTTCTTACAGAAACAATTGGAATTTTATAAAATCAGAATATAACAAGAAAAGAATTAAAAAAGAACAAAAAAACTTAAAGCCCCCCCGTTAACTTCTACAATTATGGACCTAATAAATTTTCATTTGATACCCATACTTGATTATTCACCATAAGTGTATCACAAATAAGAAGGACGATATATTTGTTACGCATCTAATTGCAGAACTCATGGAAATTTATTGCAATTATAATGAACACGTTTATTTTATCTAAAAGATGATTTATGGATATTTGTTTATTGTCTACTACACAAGAACTCATTGCCAAGCTGCCAATCACAGAAAAGAATATTTATCCCAAGGATATAACAAATGTTTTTAACAATTAAAGTTTATGGTTATGAACTAGAACGCAGAGAAAAGTTAATAGTTTAGGATTTTATTATTTTTATATGGATGATTCTTCAAGATGTCGTCACTTTTGACAAAAGTACATTTAAAAATTTTCAAATTACATTTTTCCTTACTAATCTCATCAATTCGTATTAAAGTATGTGTCCTAACATTTTTTAAAAGTTACGGACAAAAGACTTTTTTTTTCACTGATTCATTAGCGCATATACGCTAATTGGAATCTGTGGTATACTTATAGCTGGTAATCAGTGAAATTTCGCTCATTCAAATTTAGACAGTTTAAAGTACTCTCATTTTATGTCTCGAGATATTTATTAAAATATAATGTTTACATAGGGGAGAGTGGCAAACCGGCCAGGTGTCAATATCTCCGAAATGACGAAATTGTAAAAAGTGCTATTTAGAAATTTGAAACAACCATGTGTAGTATACCTTATTTTTTAAATTTGACAATTTTTACATTTGTTTATGCAACGCTGGGAGGAAAAGTTTTTTTTTTAGTTTTTTTCTACACTTTTACGAATTTTTTCTTAAGGAAATTTTGAGGAAATCGTGTAATATTTCCAAATATTAGGTCTTGGGTTTTGAAGGTACACACCTCAGGAATATTTACCACTAAAAACTTTGATGAATTTGCAAAGCGATTCTTTTAAACAAATATTTATTCTCAAAATGAGCCTGTGGGGCAAACCGGCCATAGGATATTATCATTGTATCAGAGTTTCAAAAAAATTATTATTAATTAGAATGTTTTTTTCATTAAAATATTTACTTTCAATGAAAAATATTTATCTTCCAATGAGAATTAGACCCTTTAATATTGTTTTCCTAATAATTTCAAACATTTTTTTTGTTATTTAAAAAAATTATTTATTTAATTAAAATTCAATCCTGTATTATTATTTACATTATTACAACCATTGTTCACATGATTCTTTATGTTTATTGTTATTGTAGATTATACAAATGCAATATTGTAGATAAAAAACCCAACTGGCCGGTTTACCCCGGGGGTGGGGTAAACCGGCCAGTTTGCAAAATTTTTTAAAGTTAACACAGCAACTAAACAATAAAAGATAAAGTATAGGTGCCTCTGGGAAAAAGTTGCACAATTAAATGATCTTTCAAACAAGCCATCGAAAAATGAAATCGGTTGATTCGTTTAGTCACAAGAGTCAAAAAACCGTAGGTATGGCCGGTTTGCCCCACTCTCCCCTACACACATTCGGAATAAGTTTTTAAAAATATAATTTTTGAATTCCTAAGGTCAAAAAACATAAGGATATATCAACAAATAGAGATTGTCCAATGCTTCTAAAGCGACTGTCAGAGATACGTACACTGAAAAAAAAAGTTCATTGAATCAAGTAAATGCATTTTCTTGACCTGATTTATTTGAAACAAACCCATATTTTCTTATTGGAAGAAATTTATTTTCTTGTGTCAAGTAATTTTGAGCATTGATCAAAGTTATTGAAATAAGAAAATATGGGTTTGACATAAGTAAATATCTTACTGTTTCAAACGAACTGTTTTACATGCGCCAAGTCTCGAAAAAGTATCGAATCAAGAATATCATGTTCTCACGTCAAGTAATTTACCTTGAGTCATTTGGTATCTTGAGTCAAATAATTTTTTTATTTCCTTTAAAGCAACTATTTATTTCATCCAACACCCATAGTCTTGAGCCAAGAAAATGGGAAGATTAATACAAGTTAATAATTGTTTCAACTCAATTAAAAATTATTTTGTTTCAAAGAAATATTAATTAATCTAAGCATTTCTTTTACTTGAAGCATTTCTACACGGAAAGAAAAAGTCCGTCAATCATTAATAGACTAGTATATTACTTTGAGACGGGACACAAAATCATTGAATGCATAACATACTTTGAGTCACAATCAGTGACGAGTTGCTTGCTAAAATTTAGAAAACTGTCATCAATATATAAAACTCGTTCACTAAAATTTAGAAAACTGTCTATTAAATTTTCTATGACTGTCAAAAGCATTCAAAAAATTCAACTTCTTTCAGAATTATCCCTAATTTTAGACACTATTTGGTACAGAATGAACACATTTTTTTCGTTGCACAGTTCCGATATTTTATTTACACTCTTAGACGCTTTAGACCAACACATTTTCGCACTTATAATAACTACACGTAGAAACGCACACTTATAACATTTTAAGTTTAGAAGCGAACTGTTCTTATATACCAAATAACAAAATTTTTCACAACTTGTGAGAAATGATTTTGCACTAATAACTACTTTTTAATTAGCGAGAAATATAAAAGAAAATATATTTTTATCGAGGTCAATTTCTAGAAGCAATTCAACTGCAAATTATTAGTTAAGTTAAATATTCACATTACACATAATAGTATATAGGGATATGTATAGCAGACAGCAAAAACACATGGACTATAGAGAAACCGGAAGAAATGCGCATCGGTACACTGCGCAACAATGCGCTAGTGAAGAGCGCCGATTTAGAATACGAGTCAACTAACGTTTCACAAACTTTCACTAATGATTCGTAAACATTCAAACAGCCATTGATAACAATTCAGCATTAAATCTAAAACAATTGGTCACATACTGGCATTCTAATCAATCCATGACTCGTTTTCAATCGTTAAGTAAAGTTAAGTAACCATCAACGGAAAAAGAGTCCCGTCTCAAAGTAATATACTAATCCATTAATGGTTGACGGACTTTTTCTTTCCGTGTATATTCTCATGTTTCAAAATCATTAATTTCTTGCGAGAATGTTATATTTTCTGGAATGAAATATTTTATTTATTCTATTCAATTAAGTGTAAGATCTTGAATTAAATCATTCTTTTCTTTCCTTTAAAAAAGTTTTTACTTAATTCAACGCTCATATAATCCTGATTCCCATGTAGCACGTAATATTACAGTAACATTACAGTAATATTGCCCGGTAATATTACTGCAATATTACATTAAGATTAAAATGTCCGCCTCATGGTAATATTACCCATCAATATTACAGTGACATTACAGCAATATTACGCGGTAATATTACTGCAACATTACTGTAATATTACAGCAACATTACAGTAATATTACACGCTTCTGAAAAAATTTCAAAAAAGTTTTTTTTGCAATGATAAAATAAGAACAAATTTATTGTTTATTCATTAGGTATGCATTTTAGAGCCATTTTTATTCCCTGTATATAGCTGTGTAATATTACAGTAACATTAGCTCGTAACATTACAGTAATGTTACTGCAACCTTACAGTAATGTTTCTATAGCATTACTGTAATATTAACGGGTAATATTACCATGAGGCGGACATTTTAATCTGGGGCGCATGATTATTCCCCAAATGTCAATTTTGCGAAATGTCATTTTTGCGAACTGCACTTTTGCGAAATGTCATTTTTCCGAAATGTCATTTTTGCGAAATGTCATTTTTGCGAAAAGTCATTTTTACGAAAAGTCACTTTTACGAATTGTCATTTTTGCGAAAAGCCATTCTTGCGAAATGTCATTTTTGCGAAAAGCCGTTTTTGCGAAATGTCATTTTTACGAAAAGTCATATCAGCAAAAAGTCAATTTTGCGAAATGTCATTTTTACGAATTGTCATTTTTGCGAAAAGTCATTTTTACGAAAAGTCATTTTTGCGAAAAGCAAATTTTGCGAAATGTCATTTTTACGAATTGTCATTTTTGCGAAATGTCACTTTTACGAATCGCCATTTTTACGAATTGTCACTTTTGCGAATCGACATTCTTACGAAATGTCATTTTTACGAATTGTAATTTTTGCGAAATATCATTTTTGCGAAAAGTCATTTTTGCGAAATGTCATTTTTACGAAAAGTTATTTATGCGAAAAGTCATTTTTGCGAAATGGCATTTTTACGAATTGTCATTGTTGCGAAAAGCCGTTTTTGCGAAATGTCATTTTTGCGAAAAGCCATTTTTACGAAAAGTCATTTTAGCGAAAAGTCAATTTTGCGAAATGTCATTTTTACGAATTGTCATTTTTGCGAAAAGTCATTTTTACGAAATGTCATTTTTGCGAAAAGTCAATTTTGCGAAATGTCATTTTTACGAATTGTCACTTTTGCGAAATGTCATTTTTGCGAAAAATACAATAGTAAACTAGTAGTATATATAGATTCACTATTGTATTTTTCGCAAAAATGACAATTCGTAAAAATGACATTTGGCAAAATTGACTTTTCGCAAAAATGACATTTCGTAAAAATGACTTTTCGCAAAAATGACAATTCGTAAAAATGACATTTCGCAAAAATGACATTTCGCAAAAATAGCTTTTCGTAAAAATGACATTTCGCAAAAATGACATTTCGCAAAAACGGCTTTTCGCAACAATGACAATTCGTAAAAATGCCATTTCGCAAAAATGACTTGTCGCAAAAATAACTTTTCGTAAAAATGACATTTCGCAAAAATTACTTTTCGCAAAAATGATATTTCGAAAAAATTACAATTCGTAAAAATGACATTTCGTAAAAATGTCGATTCGCAAAAGTGACAATTCGTAAAAATGGCGATTCGCAAAAGTGACATTTCGCAAAAATGACAATTCGTAAAAATGACATTTCGCAAAATTTGCTTTTCGCTGATATGACTTTTCGTAAAAATGACATTTCGCAAAAATGACATTTCGCAAAAACGGCTTTTCGCAAAAATGACATTTCGCAAGAATGGCTTTTCGCAAAAATGACAATTCGTAAAAATGACTTTTCGTAAAAATGACTTTTCGCAAAAATGACATTTCGCAAGAATGGCTTTTCGCAAAAATGACAATTCGTAAAAATGACTTTTCGTAAAAATGACTTTTCGCAAAAATGACATTTCGCAAAAATGACATTTCGGAAAAATGACTTTTCGCAAAAGTGCAGTTCGCAAAAATGACATTTCGCAAAAATGACATTTGGGGAATAATCATGCGCCCCTTTAATCTTAATGTAATATTGCAGTAATATTACCGGGCAATATTACTGTAATGTTACTGTAATATTACGTGCTACATGGGTTCAAGAAAATACGAAGGTTAATATAAGTAAATATTTGTTTCAAGTTGATTAAAAATTATATTCAATTAATCCCATATTTATTTGAAGAAAGAAATTCATTTTCTTGTGTCAAGTAATTATTAGCATTGAACAGAATTCTTGAATTAACAATTTAGTATTTGTCAGAACTCAATATATAATTATTTCAACCAAATATTTTACTTTTCCGAAGTACCAAAAAGTATTGAATCTAGAATATCATGTTCTTAAGCGAAATAATAAAGTATTGTGTGGAGAATTCATGTTTCTTGAATCGAATCATTTTATTTATTTGCTTTGAAACTTTTTTTTACTTAACACAATGCCGGTGTTCTTAATCCAAGAAAATATTTTTCTTCAAATGTATATGCAACTTAAATATCAGTTTTTGAAAACTGTCCATTGAGGCTAGTATGGCATAGTGGTAGCGTGACGGCTTCTGGTGCGTGCAACCCGAGTTCAATTCCTCCGACCGTGGAAAATTTTCTTTCAAGGTATATTTGTTATATTTGTGTTAAGTAATAATTAAATGTAAATATATATGTAAAATAACAATTATTTAATTATTTAAATAAAAAATATAAATGTTAATTAATTAAATAATACACTGAGAGAAATGGATAGTCAGATTTTGATGTTAAAAAGATGATGTTACACGATACTATTATTATGCTACTGCCAACCATCACAGATGCTAAAAAAAATATAGTTATGCTACCCCGTACTACCAAGATGTTACTCCTGATGATATTGATGGTAACGGTGACTATCTAGATAGCTGTCTGTATACGTAGCATTAAAGATGGTCACCCTAACCACAATTATGTTACCCACTACTATAAATTTCTCTCCGTGTAAAAATGTTTGACCTAAGTATTAGAAAAGATGGGATGGGGGTAAGGGGGGAGGGGTAATTTAAGTAAATAATTTACTTGTATTGAGAAAGTATTTTTTTGATTGAAATCTATAAATTTTCTCAAATCAAGAAAATATTTTCTTGGACAGAGAACATACTTTCTTGATTTGATACATAAATGATTTTGAATCAATATATTCTGCATTTCTTACATTCTACTTAATTTCTTGATCGAATTCCATATTTTCTTGGATCAAGAATATCTGCGTTCTCTCACAAAATAAATGTTTTCTTCATTTAAATCTTGAATTACTTGAACGAATGTTACAAAAAATTGAATGAATCAAATAAAATAATTCAATTATCTATATATATTCTTAGATCAAGAAAATATTTTATTCATTTAATACATTTTATATTTCGTACAAGTCGATTAACTTCTTGGTCGAATTCCATATTTTCTTGGATCAAGAATATATGTTCTTCTCCCAAATATCCTATGTCAAAAAATCGTTTTCTTGAATCAATACTTTAATAGTCTTGGCCATATTCAATCCCACGATTTGCTTCAACCAAGAAAAATTTTCTTGGTTCAATACTTTTTTTTTCAGTGTAGTTTTTGAACAGAACTTGAAAGATACGTAGTTTCCAAAACAATCCTCTAACTTATGTGATTTCTCATACAAATATGGAAGATGGGTAACTTCCAAAATGTTTTTTAAACATAGTAGGTACATTGGACTTTAGGGTGAACAAAAAATGTAAATGAATTTCTCAAAAGAATTTAATTATTTTCATAAAATTCTATACAAAAATTAAATTATTTCAGATTCAAAATTATAAAAAGTTACAAAAATTACAAAAAATAGTATAAAAGTTAATATAAAGTGTTATAAAAAATTTAATATTTTAAAATAAAAAAAATTTCAAAAAATAAGTTTATTTATAAAATTTTTTGCAATAATATTATCACAAAATTTGATCTTTAAATTTCAATTAGTAAAAATTTAAACTAATTAGAACAAATAGCATGTGAATTTTATAAAAGTTAATTTTTTAATTCTGCATAGAACAAGACATTAAAATAAATAAAATTCTGTGTTTCTTATAGAAAATAAATTTTCAAAAAACTATTTTGCATTAATATCAATTCATTTTTCTACAATATTATTATAAGTAACTATTTTCATACATTAGAATGTTAAATTAATATTACTAATATTATTAAATTAATATAGGTTAAATTTCAAAAAACAATTTTTGTTAAAATTTCTAAAAAATAATTGAATTGAAAAGTTGAAAATACTTTTTGATAAGTTACAGTAGCAATTCTTGTAAATTACTGAATTTGGAATTTTTAAAAATCTTAATTCCCGTGAAAAAATAATAACAATGTTTTAAAAAAATCTATTGATGTTCCGAATAATTTTACTTAATCTTCAGTATCTAATTATTTTTATAGTGAACTAAAATATTTTTCTTCTGTCTGGAAAGTAGAAAAAAATAAAATAAAATTTATTACTTTTAAAAATTATAAATTCTTGTGATGAATATTGTTATTTATGAAAATAATTTTATTTTGCAAAGAATTTTATTAAATTTCCTCAAAATAATTGAATTTTCGGGAATAATTTTGTTATTTATCGACATAATTGAATTTTTGGGAAGAATTTTATTAAAATTTTTTGTTTATAAATTTAATTTCTCCATGAAAAATGTAATTATTAGTGAAAAAATTTGAATTATTGTGAAAAATTGTATCAAAATTTTGTTAAATAAATGACTTTTTCGAAATTTTTTTGAAAATACTATTCCAAATTAATTGAATTCTTGTGGAAATTTTATTATTTATGAAAATAATTGAATTCTATTGTGAAATTTCATGGAAATACTAGATATTGAGAATAAAGTAGTAAATAGTAGATTTTAGTAGATGAGTGCGAAACCTGCTAAAATTGATGTCCCATCAAAGAAAAATATGACAAAAATGAAAAAAGAAATTAAATGTTGCAGAAAGAATGAAATTGTATTTTTCTAGAAAATGAAATCCCTTGGGAGAAATTAATTGATTTTGAAAATCGTGAATAATATAACTGAAAAAATTGAATTCTAAATTAATTAAAGGGTCAACGCTTTTAGGGCGCATGTAGATGCGAATAAAAGAGAGATCGGTGAGTGGGAGGAAAAAAAGGGTGGAGATTGAAGTAGAGAAAAAAAGTAATTAAATTTTCTCACATGTCAATTCATTGACTGCCTTAGTCATAAAAGAATAGAGTAATAATTAGGGTAAAAAGAATAACAGTTTTTTGAGTTAAGTTTGAAAAACTGACCATTAAGTAAGCGAGAGAGAGGGAGGGAGGGAGGGAGAGTGAATGAAATGAGCTCTAATTCGCTAAAAGTAGAAATAAAGGAAGAAAAAACATTGACATATGTAAAAATGTGAAACTAATGAGAGAAAAGTGATAAGTATAAAAAAAATTACCTGGACAAATTTCCGAACCATGATACCACGTTCTCTTTACACACCATTGCCAGACAACATTGATACCACTTGGAGCTAGAAAAAGCGGCGATTCAAAGAGGTCTGCTCAAATCCTACTGTAAATTTAGCACGTGACAGTACAAAATTTTGTTGCCTCGGAAAGAATTTAGCAAGTCAAGTTAATACTTTGTCTTTTTTATCACATAAAATGAAATTTACTAACCACTGAACACTCGTTATTACCCGTTCAGCGCCCACACTCGGTAGCTATCAAATTGATATAATTGCAATTCCTAATAAAGTAACGCAATGAATCGAACAGCGGACAAGTTTAATTAAAAGTCGTGAACCTAGTGCTTGTCATACTAACATCATTCTTTTTGCAATACGAAAATAATCTTTATCCTCTTTATCTGAATCTTAAAAGAACTTAAAAACCAAAGTTCCGAAATTTATTAAGGGGCATTCATATCATGAGAACCAGGGGGGCAGTGCTGGGAAGATATCGTTGGGAATTCAAATCATCGGGGTGCAGACTTTAGGGTGCATTTACACTTCAGGCTGGAGGGACTAAAATGTAATATTAAAAGTTATTATTTTCAAAATAACTTTTACTATTTTACTATTTTCAAAATGTATAAAAATAAAATTTCAATTTTAATAAAATTCTTGTCAAAATTTCAATTATTTTCAAAAATTTTACTCAATTCAATGCTTTTAATATTCTACTATTTTAATAAAATTCTTTGCAATATTTCAATTATTTTAAAAATTTTAATAAAATTCTTCGTATCAGTGCAATTATTTTAAAAAAATTTTATAAAGCTTTTTATAAGAGTTAAATTTTAAGACGTATTTAATTATTCAATAAATTATTTATTTTTGTAATTAAGTAATTGATTTCTCATATAGAACGCTTTAATAAGAATTCATTTAAAAATGAATTCCAGATAAAGTTTTAGATAATAATTGAATATTAAAAGAAATAAAGAGTGAAATTTTTAGATGTAATTGAATTTTTTTTTGAAATTATTTAAAGTTTTTATTTTCTAATATAATATTTAATTGAAGAATTTTCGAATAAACGAAATTTCGCAAAATTTAATTGTAAAAAAATGGAATTGAAGAAATCTCAAAGAACTTTTTCAAAAATTATTAAAAATAATTGAATTAAAGAAGAATTTTAGTTAAAAATTCTGGAAAATCCCTGAAATAAGGCGTCTCAACTAGGGTGACCATATGTCTTAGTTGACAAAGCAGGACATTACCTCCACTTTTTCCCCCTCTTCTTCTCTTCGTTAATAAAAATTTTAATTGTTGCACGCTGTATAAATAAAATAAATATTATTCCTGTAATAAATACAGTTATTAATTAATGACAAATTTTAATTAGTTTCAAATATTATATTCCTGAATATGCTTTATATATTCTTAAAAATAATTTGCCATAATAGGTACTTAAAATTGTAAATACAAAAAAATTTAACTAAATATCAAAAAGTACCACAGAAGTCTTTTAGGTTTTTAAATACTTTTTGAACTTCAAATTTTTTTAGTAAGTCATTGTTATACTTATTGTATATTAACCATAAAAGCTGTGTTGCTATTCGAATATTATCTAGTGCAAATATTAAAATTTATGAAAAAGCAGGACATTAGTAAAAAAAGGCAGGACAGCAGGACAGACGTTAAAAAATAAGGACATGTCCTTCCAAAGCAGGACGTCTGGTCACCCTAGTCTCGACAAATAAAACATTTGCTAGCAACTGTAGAAATACCTTTACAGAGGGTGTGAACGCGGACATTTTTCGACGCAACCTAAGGTTGAGTCCACAATAGCACTCTTGAACGGGACGTAACGTAAGGCTGCGGTTACACCTCTGCAGGCAGCCTGCCTGCCTGCAGGTTGTCATGGTAACGTACAAGAGTAAGAGAGTCAGTGACTTCGAACTTTTCTTTTACTCTCGTTGCTCCTGCCTGCGCAGGCAGGCAGCCTGCAGAGGTGTAACCGCAGCCTAAAGGCGCTTGCACACTTCCAAATTTTTAGGCGAGCAGCGAATTTTCACGGCCTTGAAATGCACATTACTAAACATGATTGGCTCTGACAAAGTACATTTTCACGCAGCTTTTTGTAGAGCCAATCATATTTAGTAATATGAGTTTCAAGGCCATGAAAATTCGCTGCTCGCCCAAAATTTTGGAAGTGTGCAAGCGCCTTAAAGGTGCTTCTATACCTCCGGTGGATTGGTCAAGCAATCGGCTCGATGAATTTTCACGGTCGGAAAATGTACTTTCATGGCGGGTATTTTTGAATAAGTAAATGTTGAAAAGGTTTTTACTTGAAAATTTATTTAAAAAAATGATTTTATCATAGAAATTCTTTTGAAATTTATGTTAAAAAACATGTTTTATTTTAAAAGTTATCAAATTTTAATTCAAAATGTTTTAATTTTCCAAAGAAGTGTAAAAAGCCTAATGTTTTTGAAATGCTAGTACAGACGGTACAGACTGTTTGTTATGAATGTACATAACCTAGCGTTGTGTTGTCGTGCTTGTGATATTATTATATTCTAAATTTAATGATTTAATTATATTAAATAATAATGAACAGACAACACAACGCTAGGTTATGTACATTCATAACAAACAGTCTGTACCGTCTGTACTAGCATTTCAAAAACATTAGGCTTTTTACTCTTCTTTGGAAAATTAAAACATTTTGAATTAAAATTTGATAACTTTTAAAATAAAACATGTTTTTTAACATAAATTTCAAAAAAATTTCTATGATAAAATCATTTTTTTAAATAAATTTTCAAGTAAAAACCTTTTTAACATTTACTTATTCAAAAATACCCGCCATGAAAGTACATTTTCCGACCGTGAAAATTCATCGAGCCGATTGCTTGACCAATCCACCAGAGGTATAGAAGCACCTTAAAGGCGCTTGCACACTTCCAAAATTTTGGGCGAGCAGCGAATTTTCATGGCCTTGAAACTCACATTACTAAATATGATTGGCTCTACAAAAAGCTGCGTGAAAATGTACTTTTGTCAGTGCCAATCATATTTAGTAATGTGCATTTCAAGGCCGTGAAAATTCGCTGCTCGCCTAAAAATTTGGAAGTGTGCAAGCGCCTTAAGGCTTGCACACTTCCAAATTTTTAGGCGAGCAGCGAATTTTCATGGCCTTGAAACTCATATTACTAAATATGATTGGCTCTACAAAAAGCTGCGTGAAAATGTACTTTGTTAGAGCCAATCATATTTAGTAATGTGCATTTCAAGGCCGTGAAAATTCGCTGCTCGCCTAAAAATTTGGAAGTGTGCAAGCGCCTTTAACATGACCAGACCTACAGAGTTTTTGACCATAAAACCAAAGTTGCTGCAAAACTCATGTTTAACCGCAACGGGAGTGGCACCACTGTTTGGTATGTTATCTAGAGTCTGGAATTTTATAAAACACAGTGATTAATATTTTAAGACGAGATTTATTGCAAAAGTTTAGAGGACTGAAATATATCTAAAATATTGTGTTTATTATTAGCTGTTCAGTATTAAGTAACTGCATCGATTTTTAATTTCTCATTCACGGAACTCTTGTTGCTAAGTAGACTAATATTGCTGTTGACCGTATTTGACAACAAACTCATCATCTTGCAAAAATGGTTGTCAAAATTTATGTTTCTGGAATCAGTGGCAATAAAGAAGTAAGTAAATACATTTTATTTCCTAAATTTACCCCAATGATTGTGTAGTTGAAAAAGCTCGCACTCTCAATGTCAATATGGTACATATTCAGCGAGAAAAATAAATTCATTATCACTGCCCAGGTATTTATCTCGATATATACTATATATGGGACGAATAATGAAAGTAGAATGTTCGGTTTTTGAGCGCAATGCAACCAGTGATAACAGAGAATTTCGTCTTTTTTGATTAAAGAGAAATTTCTTTTGCTTTCTCTTTATAGAGGAACATTGTACAGTTTCAATCAAGTTTTAAATCCGGTATATGCATAAAAGGATTTATAACATAACCTCAATTTTTAAATAAAATATTTCAAACAATACGAAAAATTATTTAAATGTCTATCAGATCAAAAACCTCAAATATTTTATAATATTTTTTGGTAAAAAAATAAAATAAGTAACATCACTTGAGAAATATTACTCGAATATAATTATATAAGCATTATAAAATTATTTGTAGAACTTCCGAAAAAATGCATTACTTGCGAAATATGAAACTACAATTGAATTTTTTTTCTTTCGTCAGCGCAGTTTTAAGTTCATGCTTAGAGTACGGAATATGTATAAAAAATTTCATATGGGCGAATTTCTCTTTTTTTAAAAACTATTTTCTAATTCTTTTTGTTTAAAAATAAACGATTTCTAATGAAATCAGTTTTCTAAAAAAAGTTTTTCTAATATTTATTTTCCAAAAATTTGTAAAATTCCATAATTTTGATAAAAGTTGGAAAGTTGTTAAAAAAACTTAAGATTAAGAAATAGAAACTATTTTACATATTTTCTGTTTCTCAATCACAATTTCGTTTACGAAATTGAAGCCGCGCGTCGAAAAGGGATCATCGAAATCCTGGAAAATTGTTGTTTTCTAAAGTTATTGTGTTTATTCTTGAAATCTAATTTCACTTAAATATTTCAAAATTAATTCAATTTTAAAAGAATTGCGTTTACAATTTTCATAAGTAGATAAACTTCAAAAGATATTGATTTCAAATTTTGTAAAATTTCAATTTTAAATTAATTTAATTAGAAATATAAAACAACTTAGATTTAAAGAAAATTTTAAAAACTAAAATTCTTCTGAAATTAGTTAATTTTTTAAATATTTAATTGATTATTAAAAATAATGGATTTATAGAAGAATTTTAGTTAAAACCAAATTGAAGTCCACAACGTTGATCAACGAAAAAAAATTGTTCACTAAGTAAATTAATTAAAGATTACGCAGCAATATTGCCACAAATATATTTAGAAAAAAAAGATTGATGTTTATGTTTTGATAATAATTATTGTACAATTAAATATTAAATTAAAAAAAATACTTGAATGCATTAAATACATTTTTTCCGTTGATAAACGTTGTGGACTTCAACTTCGTTTTGCTACAATTTATTTATTAGAATTTAAGTATTATTTTTAGGTAATACATTTTTAATTAAATTTCTTTAAAGAATAAAATTATTTTTAAAAATTTTAATGAAATTCTTTCAGTAACAATTCAATTGTTTTCAAAATAATTTTAATAAAATTTTTCGCAGAAATCAAATTATGTTTAAAAATTTACAAAAATTCTCATCAAAATTTCAATTATCTTTTTAAATATTAAAATTTTTCTTTGAAATTCAATATTGTTTTTCAAAACTTTTAATAAAATTCTTGGCAGACTTTCAATTATTTTTAATACAATTTTCATGAAATTTCTCGAAAAATAAATACTTTTAATTAAGAATTCTATAGAATTAATTTTTCTCAATAAGTTTAACCCTTAAACTGCACACTTCCGAATCCATCCTTAAACCGCACACTGGGTGTGCGACACCCGGGGACTTTAAAGTGTGTTCAAGCTGTGTGTCCAAGCTGGAAAAGGATATTATGGTTCAGAAAAATTATCTTATGTAGCTCAGTACATCTATTTTGAAGGAAAATAAGTTTCATAATGATTTATTTAATCTTAATATGAAAAAAATGTTTTTTAAAACTACTGAAATCACCTTAAACCGAAAACTGGGTATCAGCCACCCAGAAATTTTTCGCTGTTAATTTCATAAAGTTATCAAATACACAAAGACACTTGGGAGACTAATGTCCCTCACGGAACATAAAGTTAAGTACAAAATGTGTCGTCCAATAGCGACATATGTTCAATTTTTACGACTTTAAACGAGATATTAGAGTAAAAAGCTAGAATATGGGTGTCGCACACCCAGGGTGCGGTTTAAGGGTTAATGGAATTTTTTTAATTATTTGAAGTTTTCAATTTTTAACATATTTAATTGAAGAATGTCAGAATAATCGAAATTTCGTAAAATTAAATTGTAAACAAAAGAATTTGAAAATTCACAAAGAACTTTTTTAAAAACCACAACCAAGCCTATTCCCCCATTCCAAGAAATACAATTAGTTTCAACAAATTTTATAAAATTCTTTACAAAACGTGAATTATTTTTTTCAATATAATTCCAATTAAATTATTCGATTAATTTAATTATTTTCAGAAATTTAAAATGTTTAAGTTTACCTACTTTCGATTCACAGTCATCGAAATGAGCAACTCAAAAAAGGACAATTTCATTAAAGTCAATCATTTAAATTTGTATATTATCTCAATTTTTGTCATTGGATTTTTAATTTTAATTGAAATCGATTTTATAAATGTTTAAAGAATTTATTATTGAATGGATAAGTTGACAAGTTTTTAATTTATTTTAGGTGAAGAAAAGACAACAAAGAGTATTGATGATTCTTGATAGTAAGAATGTAGTATACGAAGTAATTGACATTACTGAACCTGGCAAAGAAGATGAAAAGGAATTTATGCAAACTATGAGTACTGCAAGGGATAGTAAATATCCGTTACCTCCTCAAATATTCAATGAAGATGACTACTGTGGGGTATGTAAATTAAAAATTTTAACGTTAATTTTTTTTATTCTGCCATCGTTTAATTTCGTTATAACTAACAGTCTCTTAATAATTTCTGATATTTTTTCATAATATGGAAAAACTACTATCTTATCTTTAATTTTATTGCAATTGTTATCATTATCATTATTATTATTATTGACGTTGGTATTAAGTGACTCTTTACTATTAATTTCAACTGTTCTTTTTTTAAACATGTTTATTAATAAAATCGTCAGGATTTTAATATGGCTGAGGAATTTGTTAAAAATTTATCGGAATTGCCTGAAACGTTATAGTCGGGAGTTTTTGAAAACTAAGGTGAAATTCGTATTCAGCTACCGCAAAAACTTCCGAGTATAACGTTTACTTGACCTAAAATTGTTTTACGTATAATATCTGTGTTCCAGGATTATGAAGGTTTTGATTTGGCTAATGAGAATGATGAATTGGAACAGTTTCTCAAATTATCAATTTCCATCAGCACAGCGGAAGTCACGTTGAATTCCAAGTCCCAAAACAAAGAAGTTCATCAGAATGGTAACACATCTAGTCGAGAGGTAACGATAATAATACTTAATTTTATGCATGCTAACTTCGTTAACCAAATACTATCATTTTTAAATAATCGGAAATTTCTGCTTACCTGAAAATATTAATATTAATGTTTTAGATTATACGGTAAATATTAGGCTTTAGTCGGACACTTTTTAAATTCCTCGCTAAATTTCGTAAAACTGTGAAAATAAAATTTAACTTACTATCATTGTTTAAATAAATAAGTTATTGCAATAAAATTCTTTACAGAATTTCATCAGTTTATTGAAAATGAAATAATTTTTGTTATATTTTTCAAGTTAAAAGTTATTTAGATTAAAAAATCAATAAATTTCCAATTTTATGAAAAAAAATTAACAATCTGTACGTGTTATGTACTTCAAAAATTTGTTTGTTATCGCCGAATTAATATTAAAATTTAATTCCTTTGCAAAATAACAAAATTTTTAATTTAAAAGAGATAATACCGAGGAATTTTTCACATAAAATTTTAATAGTTACCTTACTTTTTCAGTGCCAAAAAATTTTAAGTAATATGCAGTTATACAGTTCTTATCTTAATATTGTGACATTGTTTTTTATTACAGCATTAAATTGTTTTACTTCAAAGTATATTATTAGCTGAAATTTTATTTTTATAACATCAAAAGCTTAAAAAATTGTAAGAAAATGATTTCTTATTAAAATAAAGATGTCGTTTTCTTTTAACCACTTGTGAGAAGAAAAGATTTCATTAATATTAATTTATTTAACTATTTTAAATTTAAATTAATACTCAATATAAAATAGTAATGTAAAGGTCAATTCTTTGATTAAAAATTCATATTTTTGAAAATCTCTTATATTTTTATAAAAAATTTTAATTCATAAGAGGAAAGTTATTTTCAAAATTTTTATTTCTAAAACTAAATAAAAATTTTTAATTTGTGTTTCAAGAGACAAAATTTTAAAAACTGGCAATGGTTATATTTTCCATTTCTTAATAACAATTTGTTAACGATTTTTGTAATAGTTTTTTATAAATAAAGAAAAAACTTGTATAATTTAAATTTGGAAAAATTTTTTATAGGATTAAAATGAAAAAAATTTGCATGATTTTGGTTTGTGAATTATAATGTATGTCACAAAACAAATAATAAGAACCAAGAACATAAGTATAAATGACTGACTTCAGATGCGGACAGAATGAATGAAAGAATGAATATAAAAATTATTATACAATATAAATTTTATAAAGTAAATAATATGTTTTACATTGAATAATATTTTATAGATATATGTGAAAAGTACGATAAAATAAAAGACAGATGCAACAGGAAAGCAATAAAATATACTTTTATGTGAATTTCTTTTATACTAACGGCTTTGCCCAATTTTATGGTATTCGATTTTATTAAAATCAATTTACCAACACAGACCTCGTACTCATCTACTAAAATTGTTTTATTTTTGTTTCAATTAAAAAATAGTTTTAATTTTAATTGTTGTAAAGCTAATAATATTTAAATTTTTATTTTGAAATCAAATGATTAAAGTTTTAAATATTTTAATTTAAACATTTCAACAAAAAAAAATGATTGAATTTTGGAAGAATCACAGTTGTAATTTTTAGAAATAGTTACATTTCGAAAAGACTTTACATTGAAATCATTTAAAATATAACTAGGCAGTAGTCGGCCACCTCTAAATTTTGAATAACTACAAATCCATATGAGATAAAAAAATTTTTTTTTTTGCTAAACGTTGGTAGTATTATTGTTAATGACCCTATACATTATTTTGCAATCGAAAAAAATATTGTTTTTAAAGGTTTTTGAGCCTGTGGCCGACTACTGTCTGGTTTACCCTATTTAAATATTTATTTAAAAAAATTATTCAATTTTTGTATATAATTCAATTTATAGAAATTATGAAAAAATTGAGACGTGAAATTTAATTTTTCGATAACTACTTTCTTACTACTCTTTTTTAGTTTTAAAGCTGCTTTTTGCTACTCTTTTTGAAATTAATTATCGAGTACGAAGCCTGTAAACTAAATTCTTTAATAAATTTTTAATTAACGACAGTAATAAAAGTTTTTGTAATTTGATATTTTTATTATTCTTGCAGCCATCCACAGACAAAGACGATGCTACAGCAATAACAGAAAGGTGATTATAAAGCTAATCATGAAGAAGTACAGAGGAAAGTTAATTTTGTCTTACAAAATTTTGCACGCATTTTTCATCCTTAACTATTTATAAATATTTGAGAAATTTATTCGGGAAACGATATAAAATAGAAAAAAAAGTATTATCTGAAAGAATTAGCTTCAAATTTACGAATATAATTCCTATATGGAATTTCGAAGAAGTTTGCTTACTGCTTGGCTGTTCAAACCAAACTACAGACTAAAAAAAAAGTGTTCGAGAGAAATAAAACAAAAATATTTAAGTCTGTTTGTCCCTGTGTTGACAGCATGGAGGAAAGAAGAACATCAGTAGTAAACGAAGAAGAAAGAGCATCTGGTAATTCCGAACGTAGAGATTCAGAAAGCGAAGTAAAAGACATTTCCGAAGAGGATATTGAACATGTTGAAAAGGTTGGGGAAACAAATGAAGACACACCAGGCGACCAAGAGACGGAAGAGTAAATAAATAATGTCCTATTTGGTATGGAGTATGCTAAAAAAATTCTCTTTATTTTTTATCGCTTATTTTAACATATTTCTTTTTTTGCAAAATTAGGTAAATTAGGACATAACCAAATAAAGGAATTGCCGAATAAAAATGTTATCGGCGTTAATACAGCTGCGTTAATGACATACAGATTTATTTATACAGTGCGCGCAAATCTTTATTTGTTAATTAAAATATCAATGTTTGAACAAAAGTTTCAACATTTTATATGTTTTAAAAGATTCTTCTTACTGGAACATGTATTTCAAGATAAATGATTTGTATTTTATTGTCAACTTCTCCATAATATTTGGTACATTATCACAATAGATTTAATTCTCAGAAAAAAAATTGCTTTTGAACAGAAAAGTTTAACTTTATCGTTTATGTCTTTAAGCGCTTACATATGTTCAAAGAACAAATTTGTTTTTAAAAATTAAAATTTTTTTCTGGAAAATTCAAGTGACAAAGAACATGAATGTTGTCAAAATTCTGATATTCCTGAGACTTATTTCTATTGCAAAATTTGTATTTGTTCTCCAAGTTTACTTGTAAAGATTTACTTTTGAATGTCATGATTAGGGTTTAATTATGTATAACAGAAAAGTGCAATTTTTCATAAATGATGCTTCATAAAGTAAATAAATGTTGAATTCAATTCAATTTAACAATGTTATCATTTTAAATATGATAAATTCGAAAAAAAGTAAAATTGTGTTTTTATATTCTTTTCCTGAATCTTCGTTTTATAATCCTTTAAGTATTTGTTAAAATCATTTTAAATATTCTCACTCATGAAATTCATTAATTCTTGTCAAAATTGCATTCTTGACATGAAAACGAATCGATTCATGTATGTAAAGTATATATTTTATCAATATTTGTAAAATGAATCGCTATTTCTATTTTTCACAAAAAATTGAAATTTTGTATTTTTGTAAATTTGTTTCTTAATAGGTACTTTAAAATAATTATTCTATAATAAAAAGTTAAGCAATTGGTATATATTATATTGAGGAAGCTAAATGATCATGTTTATATTTTGTAAAAAAAAAGTAATTCTTATTAAATATTTTAGATGTAATAAGAATTTAAATATAATTTAAGTATTAATACATGACGACATAAATAATAATTAAATTAAAAAAAAAAAAATAAGCCAACAGCACGCGGTATTCCCAAGCGGTCACCCATCCAAGTACTAACCGCGCCCAAAGATGCTTAACTTCAGTGATCGGACGAGAACTGGTTTTTTCATCGTGGTGTGGCCGTTGCCTGTGTATTTAACTGTTGTTAACCTTGAGAGGGCCGGGGTGGCCACTATAGTGGCCACCATAAATTTTCACTACTATTTTTATCGAATTGACTTTTTATTTAATTTTACTTAATAAAAAACTAGTAAAATTTTTAAAAATTTTCCGGCCCTCTAAAGGTTAAAGTTTCACATTAGTACATGGGCAAACCGTATTATACTTTTTCCTTGTAAAAATAACGTCTTTTTCAATTTTTATCACGTTTCAAATAAGTATTTTAGCTTTCAATTTGAAATTCACTCAGTTTGAAGAAATTTGGCTTCCTCTCAAAGGAAGCCTTAAGGGGCTAGCACAGCTCCTACCGCCTGCCTGCATGCAGGTTGTCATGGTAACACATAAGAGTAAGAGAGTCAGAAAATTCAAATTAAATGTTTTTTCTCTCTCACTCTCATTGCGCAGGCAGGCAGGCAGTAGAGGTAAGAGTGTTTAATAGTGATATTGATTTTCGAATTTCTTAGAATCAATTATTTTTACAAATTTTCAAGTTTGTTCACCATTTTTCAATGAATTAAAAAATAATAATTCAAAAAGCCCTTTTACTCTCTTTTAATCTCTCAACAATTTACATCTATATAAAAGGTTACAATTTCATAAAAATAAATAATTAACTACAATTAACAGCATACACAAAAAATACAGTATATTGAATTTTGTAAAATTTCCATTTTGTGTATTATATTTTACTGTTAGTTTTTCAATACTCTTAGAAGATTCATTGATTTTACTTAGTTTATTTCATTTTTGTTGTTAGCAATAAAATATTTGCTAAATTCAATTAGTCTGTACCAAAATACTTTTGTCCGAAATGGTTTGGTGCTATGTAATGAATTTCCGATGTAAGTATCTTCATCTGAAAAAATAAAAATATCAAAATTAATTTTTAATACAACCAGCTGGGCCACTGGAACATAAAAACAGTGTTTTTTTATTTAACCCAACTCAGACTTATTGATATTATCATCTGCATTTCAATGGTTTACAGTGAAATTGCAATATCGCGGATATTTTAAAAATTGAATTCATTTACTTGAGGCATGGTACTCGGTGACTAGTGATTAGTGACTAGTATTAGAGTAAAAAATTGTCCGGATAAGGATTATTATTAATCTACAAAATATAGCTTACCTGTGGAAATGCAGTAACAAGACTTTTTGCAGCAAAGGGCGTGCAAAACAAATTGGAAAGTATTATGTTGTCTTCTTTCACATTGTGTTCTTTTAAGACAGCTATGGCTTTTATCACAGTATTACCAGTACCTAAAAACCAATGTTTCGTAATAATATAAATAATGAATTTTAATATTACTTCAAATTACTTGAAATTGGTTAGAATTTTAAATTAGAAATATCAAAAGTTTCATCTTTTTTAAAAATTAATAGAACATGGCAAATTATTAGAATTTTAAATTAGAAAAAATTTTTTCTCTCCTAACAACAACCAATTTTATCCTTTTCATCAAAGTCATGGTCAAGTTCGAGCATACAGATCTCTTTCCAATATGAAAGTTTGTCAGCAACTGTTTCGCGAGATGATTGCTGATTTTCATCGAAACTGCATTTACGTATTGTATAGTTTGATCAAAATTAAAAATGACGGCAAATCGCCTGATTTTATTTTTAAAACTCTTCGTTCTTTGTCTTCGCTAAGATGATGATGTAAGAAACAGACAGACTATTAAATTTCAAGGAACTAAGTCTGGTTCTTGCATCACGGTGTTCGATCAATTATGAGTTCGATACTAATACTTTTCTAGGGTGGGAACAGTTAGGAAATTTTACCTTATATAAAAGTAATTTTAAAATACTAACTCATAATAGGATACATTAGCAAGACTTTTCTGTCAGAAATATCGTCTGGAAATTTGGCATACACTACTCTCGCTTCGTGTGTATCCATGTCGCTTTCAACTAATATTTTACCAATCCTTATACTGCGGCAACAATCACGAAGACCCTTTTACAAATATTTAGATATTAATTAATGTGATTCAAGTTTATTAAATACCAGTGTCATCAAAACAATTTCAATCGTCTTTTCACATAAATAATTATGTTTTGTTATCATTATCCACTTATGAAAATGTAGAAAAAGCTACGATACCTGTTCCATTGCTTCACCACTTCTCACTATAGAAACACCACAATTTCCTTTTTGGTATTTCAGTCCTTTATATTTAGCACCAGTTGGTGTGGTTATTACACATTTCGAAAAAGGTAATTGATTTAAACTTTCTTCGATTACTAACCTAATCTAAAAGGAAAAAATGAAACAAATATTAGTTTAAAATATAAATTATGAAAAAAACAGACAGATAAATTTGTTGAAATTTAAAAAATTACATGCAGTAAATATAAAAAATAATTATTTACCAATCTGTCTGCGTAGAATTTAAAATCACTTCTTGAAGTATTTCTGAAAATAAATGAGTAAACCAAGTTTATAGTTTGAAAAAATGTTTCTAATAATTATACAAAAGAAATTATACTTGACACTCTTCTAATACTCACTTATCACGTAAAATTGTTTGTAACTCCTTGACTTGATCATTGCAAGGCAGTAATTTTAAGTTTTGTCCATATTCTTCACTAATGTCATTTTCATTTATACATTTTTTAACAGTTGATATTGTATCTGCGCTTCCCATAATAAATGCAGACCTATATGAAATTTGGGAAAATCCGTAAAAAGAAATGTTTTGAGATAAAATTCCATTTCTTTATTTGATTTTTCAGGCTTTGCACTCGTTAATTAATTTTAAAAAATTACTTCTTTTCTAATTCTAAATTATTTTTTAAAATTCAATTATTTTCCAAAAATTTTAGTAATAATTCTTCAAAAGTACGATTATATGTACTTCAAAATGTTTTTTAAAATTAAAAAAATTAAATTCTTTAAAATATATGATTTACTATATCAACAATTCGAGCGCGGCTGATTTTTACTCGCTTTTTTAAATAAAATTAGTAATTTTGAAAATAATTACAATTTTCACAAATAAATGAACTTCAAATGGTTTCAATTTGAAATTTAATAAAAGTTCAATGTTGAATTAATTTTATTATAAATTTTAATCAACTTAGATTTTTGAAAAATTTTAATAATTCAAAATCATCTAAAATTAGTTAAATTTGTCAATATATATTTAACTTATTATTAAAAATAATGGATTTATAGAAGAATTTAAGTTAAAAACACTAGAAAAATGGAATTTTGAAGAAGTTATACAAATGATTGCAGAAACTCAATTATTTTTAAAAGTAATAAAATATATAAACTTTCAATTGTTTTCTATTCTAAAAAACAAACACCTGTTGAATATTTTTATTGAAAAGTTAAAAGTTCTAGAGATATGCTTACATAAAAAACTGTAAAATAAATAATACCTGATTGTTTAAAAAAAAACTAAAAATTCACATTGCAACTATGTCAAAATTATAAAATTATAAAACAATTAAAATAAATTAATTTCAAATTAAAAACCAAACAGGCGACAATTGACGTCATTTTGATACGAGTACCAAGTGAAAACTGATTTTGTTAAAATTGTTAAATTATGTTAATTTATTATTCTAATTATTTGCCAATTTTTTAGTTGTTTAAACATCGAAACGTGGCAACTTTAAAAACATTGTTTATGTTTATTGTTAAAGTTTTATCTTGTTATAAGAACAAATCTGGTAATTTAAAAAAAAACTCCATTTGAAATTTTCAAAACTCAAATTTAGTTAAATTCAATAAAGTTCTAATATCGCTAATCTTATGTACTTTATCAGACGATCAAAATAAACTATTTCTCAAATTTATAGAAAAAAATAAAGGTCCATTAAAATTTCAGCCATTTCAAGTACTGTAAGAACCTTGAGAATTTAAATATTCAATATTATATTTTATTACTGAACTGATACAAATTATTTTTAATATATTTTAATTTTATTCTTAAAAATTGCCATCAGAAACCAAGAACACAAAGTGAAAATTGTTTTTAAAATTTCAGTCAGTTAATTTTTAAGTAATTAAATATGTTTACCCGGAACGATGATTATTTATAAACTGCAAGAATGATTATCTTTTTTGCACTGACTGTAAAAAATAAGAAACTTTATTGTTAACTTATAAAACCGTGAGTTTTTTGTTATCAAAACAATATTTGGACTTTTCAAAAGATTTTAATACATATAATAAGGTTTTCACAAGTTTTAGATTATTCAATATTTTCAACATTGGGAAAACAATATATATGAAAGCAAGACACCTAACCTTTATTTTTTCAACCGAAAGAAGCATGGAGATATTCATAATGGAGCGCTCACAGCTCTTAAGCCTGTCTGCAGGTTGTCAAGGTAACGTACAAGGCTGGAGTCCCATGACAGCGTTTTGCGTTGCGTTGTAATAAGAGAGAATGCAGCAAACGTATATTTGCGTCTTTTTCTCTCCCATTACGACGCAACGCAAAACGCTGTCATGGGACTCCACCTATATCTCTGTCATAGGAGAGAATGTATGCATCTCCTTCTAATTTACCTGAAGGTATATTACGTTCCCAATAACCCTGATACAAGGCTATATCTGTCCTTTTCTATCTCATGCTTTGCATTCGCGAACGACGTTAACGAAACAGTTGTGTGCAGTTGTGCTTCTTTATTGTTTACCTTTTCGCGTCATTTAAACCAATTTATACCGGTCAGTGCCATTTTTGTTGGGCGATAACTGTGTAGATCGCACTTAATCCAGAAATTTTAGGTCGAACACTCTTTTAAATATAAATATCTCCTACTAACAAAATAGTCACAAAACGACGTAAATTTAGTCAGAAATTCTGACCTTTCTATAAACTATTTTTGTTACAATTTCAGTCACAGAACGCTGGTGTAGTCAAGTAAACTAGTGAGGTTTTTTTTTAGTGTCGCCGACCTTTTTTCATTAATTTTTTACCAACTCTAAAAAATTAATAGATACCTACCTGTTTATAAAAATAATAGTAAATCATATTATACATATCCTTTAAATCGATAGATACCAGAAAATCACACTTACGGATTTTCTCAGTCTGTAAATAACACAAAATACCGTTATTTTCTGTTACTCAATTACAATTTTTTCAAAAAATTCTAAGTTTCTTTTATAAAATGAAAAACAAATTTTGCATACTTAATTCCTATTTCCAATCACAATTTTTCAACAAAATTCTGTTTTTTTTTGGAAAAAAGGAAATAGTTTGCACCATTTTTGTATTTCTCAATTATAATTTTTTAACAAAATTTTAAGTATAGAAAGAAGAATAAATGATTATTAACCACATTTTTTACAAATTTTTAAATTTCTTAATATTTTTAACAATTAATTTTGCGCAGCTTAAATATATGAAATAAAATACTTTCAATAGAAAAACTCATATAATTAAAATAAAATTAATTGAAAAATCGCAATTAAAAAGTAACACTTTCCGAAAAATGAACCAAATAAATGAAGAAATTGGCATAATTTATATTTTATAACCATGTAAAATATTTGATTAATGAAGCTCAAGATTATTATATATTTTATTAATTAATTGAGCCGTAGCGTGCAATAACAGCATCTACGCGCGGGCTGTCTTTCCCAACCGCAATATTTATACTTTGAGTTGCATAGAAGAGACCAAAAGACTAGAGTTTAGTCTCTTTATTGGCAAAGTAAATATTGCGATTGGAAAAAGCCAGCCCGAGCGCCGTTTCTGTTATATTGCACGCTACGGCTCAATTAATTAAAATCTAAAGTTTAATAGATTATAAAAGGTGTTTAAAAACAGGTTTTAAATTTAGAAAACTTTGTATATATTCAGAAAATTATAATTTTAAAGAATTTAAAAAAATGTTTCTTTCATAAATACGAATTATTCAACAAATTATATTTAACTAAAACAACTTATCTAATAATAAATTTAATTATAATTCTTTCTATATTAAACAAAATGATGTATTAAACAACATAATTTTATTCTTTTTTTTTAATTTAGCAAAATACCTATTAAAAATTAAAAATTATTATTCTTGTTCCCAATGATGATAATAATAATAACAGCAAATAGTTTTATTATATTAAATTAATATACAGAGTGTGGCTAAAGTATGGAACCCCTTAAATATTTCTAAAAATTGTACATTTTCGGTCAAAATTTTTGTATATTCTATACTTTGTAAAAAATAATATATTATTCATTAATAGTATATTATAATTTATAATAAAGGATTTTTTGCCCATCTATCGATATCTATAACATTAACATAGTTTTTCGATTCAAATTGTTTTGTAAATGAAATTGCCGTGTGAGTGTCAAAAGTTGGACAATTAAATTAAACGGATTATATAAACAAAGAGGTTAAATTATTCTATATATATTTAGTGTACCAATGTAATAGTTGCTTGCTTGGGATTCCCGGTTATTATGATTTATCAAATATAATTAAAATTAATTAATTAATTAATTAAATTAAATTAAATTTATAGGTACCTAGTTTATTTATTTAATAATATAGACGGGCAAGGCAAATTATATATATATATGTATATACATTGTGTAATATATATTTTCTATTTTAATTACCTTAACTAAATACCTAACTAATCATTTTTTAATCTTAACTCAGTCCGCTGAGCTCTCCAAAAACAATATTTTGAAAGCCTTAACCATGTTTAAACATAGTTTCATGAATTTATTTAATTAATTAATTGAAATGAAATAATTAGTTAATCTTTAACGTCGGAGATTTTTGATAAAACAAGGTAAGTTACCTTGTTACTTGTTTTATGAAATGAAATATTTTGATATAACTATATCAAGAAAATGATTTAAAACTTCCATAAAATTATTATATTTTTTAGTAATTTTTAAAGAGGAAAATAAAATCGGTCAAAAAATATTTTGTTTAAAATACAAAAAAGTTATGATAAAATTATGATTTGAAATTAGATAGAAAAATAAACAAGTTTTTTTTATCATTTTCAAAACAATGTTTTTTTCAAAAAAATGCTTTAAAAATAATAAAAATCATTTTTCTTATTCGGCAAATTTTTTTTGAATACAGAAACATATTTTTTACATTACGAATTGATTTTAAAATCTATCAATTTGAAAAAAAAAATTCAAAAAGAGTCAGAATATTTTCTGACCGGTTTTTTTTATAACCATTGATTGCCTCTCTAAAAATTACTATAAAAATAATTTTATGAAAGATTTAAATCATTTTCTTGATATACCTACTTGTTAAAAAAATGTGACACTATTTTAACACCTTTTTGAACATTTTATGACACTTTTGACACTATTTCACTTTGCGAAACTGAGTGAGAGGACTGTAATTAAAAAAAGATAAACATTTAATTTAATAACAATAAGAAATTAATTTTTATGTATGAAATAAAAGTAAATGATTACATTGAAATTTATTGTTATTTTTCAGCAGGAGTAAAAATACACGGAATTGATATGGGAAATTCTTTTAAAAATTGATTTGAAAATTCAATAGATCCAGATCGAAAAGTATTTTTCTTTTCCGACACACCCGCATTTAATGAAAACATTTTGTAATCGGTTTGCTAAACGCAAAGAAGTTGAGGGTAAGTACGCGCTTATGTATTTAATACAAATTAATTTTTTACAATTTAATATTAATTTAGGTAAATCCATATGAACCCATCGTGAATAATAATTTACATTCTGGAACAAGATTATGCTCAAAAATAACCAAAAAACATGTGCACAATGCAAAAATGATAGCCTGCCTAAAATGCGAATATTTATATATATTTTTCGCAAAATTTAGCGAAACATTAAACAACATGTTTGATGCATTAATTCGGACTTCTTATAATATAAAATAATGATTTTAACACTTGATCCTCTTTAATTATTATCGGAGTAATCGTTGCCTTCATGTTTTATAACAATATTTTTAAAGTTGATTTATTTAAAAAAGGTTTGAATTTGAATGTTTTGAAAAATCTTAATTCCTATGGAAAAATAATAATAATTAAATATTTAAAAAAGAAATGATTGTTTTCGAGTAATCTTACAATTAAAGATATTCGTAAATAAATTTAACAGAACATTTTTTTCAATAACATTTTTTCCTTTATTTTCTAAAAATTCAAAAATTTTCAGTTTCATTTTCAATTAAATTTTCTAATTGACAAATATAATTTATAAACATTTTTTTCCCTTATTTTTAAAAAACTTAGAATTTTATTAAAACAATTGAAATTAAGAAATAGAATTGATGCAAATTATTTCCTTATGAAAATTGAGAATTTTCTACAAAAATATTAAAAACAGGAAAATCTAATATGTTTTTCTTCCCAAAAGAAAAAAATGAGTTTGTAAACAATATTGTTATTGAGAAATAATAATTATGCATAAAATGGGTATACATATAGGACCTATTTCTTACTTCTTAATAAAAATTTTTTAACAATTAACAATTGTCTAATATTTTTTATAAATGAAAGGGAGAATAATTTGCATAATAATTTAGATCAGTCAAACGAAATTGGTTATTGAAAAAAGCATATGACAAACAAAATATTTTTATTATTTGTATATTTTTTATTTGTTAATCTTAATTTTATTTTAATTTTCTTATTTGTAATATTATTTAATTATAAATCATGAAAAAATACCTGCATAAACAATATTTTTCAAAGAAAAAAAAAAAGCATACACAGAAGCTAACTTTAAACTGCGCACAGAATGAATGAAAGAATACGAAGATTAATATAATTAATTAATAATTAATATTTTAAGTAATTGAATTATGCGGCATATGCTCAGGAACATTATGATGCTTTGCATAAAAAATTATGCTTTTTAATGCTTTCGCAAATTGCGATTATTATTTAAAAAAAATACATTTTAATGTGAATTTTAACACTATATAGATTACAATTTTGAAATTTTACTTTAATGCTCAAGCATAAAGTTCCTATCTCTATAGGAATCAATTGTAGAAATTTGATATTTTTTTCAGTACTTTTTATAAAATTCCTTGATTTTTCATATAGAAGTCACTAAAAGTATATGAAAATTTCCGAAAATTAGCCCTCATCCTTAAACGAGCTTAAAGACGAAGCGAATTCATTACTTCATTAGCTCTTCCAGAATGAATTTTATTACCCCAGTGATGGGAAAATAAAGGGCAACGCATTGGAAAAAATGTACATTAGCTTAATAATGCTGATCATTCTCTCATAAACATAACAAGTCCAGTTCGCGTCCAGTTTCATGCAGTTTCACCTGTGCCCGCAATATGTATATATATAGTCTGTCTTTGTATTTAGCAGTCGTGGTGTTCAAGTGAGTGTATGCGCTCAGATATAGATAGCGCAGATCTTGCATATACAAGAAAATGACATTTGTGTTGTATCGTCATCATCGCAAAAGTAGAGTGAGGCAGGGGCCACCCACTCTTTCCCACAGCAGGTTTTTCCCACGCCCTCCATGGTAACCCCAACATCCTTTTGCGGCAGCAATTCCACGGTGGGTGAGAAGGGAAGCTTCACTGTTCTAGCGGCGAGTCGACTGGAGTGGAGGGGCCAATTTTTAGTGGTGGGAAGAAAGAATGGGTTTGAGAGAGGTAAGGGAAGAGAAGATCACTCGCGTATGACTCGGATCTTACTCGAATACTCGCTTTTAAGAGTGTTATGTGTTGTGCATTGCTACAGAGAGTCGGAGATGTTTTCGGGTCGATTTCGCCAACTGTAGTCAAACAATAGGCGCACAGCGTTATTAACTCTCCTCCATCTCTCTCTGTGACTGTGTTTACGCCCTCTTTGAAAATATAAAGAAAAGTTTAAAAAGAACACTTGGATTTTATTTACAACTTATCGTCCACCTTTTCTCCTCACTCTTTTAATCTCTTGTTTTTGTGTCTAAAATTTTGATTATTCCCGCGAATTACACTACCAACATTCGGAGTGTTTTGAGTATAGGATTTAAAGAGTTGAAACTATCGCGCACGTGCAATAATATTCACGCATCTAATATGTTGGCAGGACTGTTCGGAAAATTCAGAAAGTGAACAGGTGTTTTTTGAATGGAAAATGGATTAGTTTCGGCCAAGCAAAAGATTGATCAGAGTGTATCAGTTTTCTTCTCAAATACAATTACTGTATATGTGCAAATGCAAGGAGGTTAATATTTGTGATGAGTCAATCATCAGAAGCAGCGGAAATTATTTTCATTCCAATGAGATATGGGAAAGTGCGACAGAATCTGTCAACCTGAGGTAAAATAATAATCATTACACTCATTTTGCATTGTAAATCGTTGTAAATAAAAAAATCAATCCATATAAATGCGTGAAAATAAATTATACATTTACTTTTAACCTCTAGATGTGTGAACAACTTTTTCATATAATTTCTCTTTAAATTTCTATTTAAACAAATAAAATATGTTTTGCCAAATGTTTCTTAAATGTTTTAAACAGCTTATTAACAGTGGAGAATTGTGGCAAATTTTTTAAAGTTTATAAATACTTTAATAAGATAAAAAGAAATGTATTTTGTAGCATTAAAAGAAATGTATTGAGTAAATTATATTTAGGTCACTACGTGACCTACAGTGAATATAAATTTCTTTTCATTCAATACCAGTGGTTAATTTATCCAAAGAATTCAGTTTTGAAAATATTACAATTATACAGCATTTAAATCTGACACAAAAACATAACCTGAAAATGTATACTTATCCCTTTGGGGGGTGTCGTAAAAACATAAACTCATTCAGTTGTCCAAACATCCAACAATCGAATAGCTTTTAAGAATACACTTTTATTCTATATTTACATAATATACAAATTATTTATTTAATACTTGATTCAAAATCATAATTTTTTTCATTTTTTTAAATAATATTTACATATCATGATTAACGATGTGAGTGATGTTTATTTTGATTAAAGTTTAAGTTTTATTTCTTGTTTTTGAACATAATTATATTTATTTTAAGTAATTAAATTCTAAAATAACTTTTTTAACAGTTACATATTAATTAAATTTAATTTGGGAAATATTTTTGCTGAGAACAGTTGCAATTTTCATAAGGTCAGGCCTCGGATATTATGAATTTTTCGACTTTTTTTTTAAATTTTGCTATAAAATACCACATTTTTAGTATAAACTATGCAACTTATTTAGATTATTCTAGTGTATTTTATTTATTTACAACAAAAGATTCCGAATTTGCAAAATTTTTAAAAAAAATTTAACTCTCAAAAATTTTAATGTAAAATCTTCAAGTGAAAATTTAATATAAATGAAAATTAATAACAATTAGTTTCTAAAAATTATATTAAAATATTTTCAAAAAATGTAATTCTTAGAATTTTTTCATTCTAATTTTCAATATATTCAATTACATATTTCCGAGAATTCAAATACAGTACCGTCCGCAATTGTCAGTCCACCCATTTTTAAAGGAATGACAAAAATTTTTTAACATAAAATTCATGAAAACTAAAATTTTTTTTGGTTTATATTTTGAAAGACGATAAAATTTTGAAAAGAATAAGACCTTACAGAAGTCATTTGGCCAAAATTTGTAGAAGATATTCCTAAAAATCGTCATTTTCAATGTTTTACAAAAATTTAAATAACTTCTAAAATAAGAAACGCTTTTTAATAATCTTAGGCTTATTTTAAAGGTCTTTTTCTACGGAAT
Source organism: Leptopilina heterotoma (assembly GCF_015476425.1). Classification (NCBI taxonomy): domain Eukaryota; kingdom Metazoa; phylum Arthropoda; class Insecta; order Hymenoptera; family Figitidae; genus Leptopilina; species Leptopilina heterotoma. Next base: position 178,155 of record NW_025110893.1, read on the forward strand.
AAGAATTACTTATAGGCATTAACCTGTAATTTTTAACTTGGAACAAGCATGACGTCAAAATTAGACAAAAAAATTGTAGAAATTTGAAATCAATTTTTTGTACTAAAAACTATTCTAGAACATATATAAAACATGATATGGTGTAGATTTTTCAAGAAAATTTAATAAAAATATATGTTTGAATTTCAAAAATTATTTTTCTTTTAATAATATTATTTCAAATTTTTTGAATTTTTTTGTCCAACTTTGACGTCATGCTTATTCCAAGTTAAAAATTACAGGTTAATGCCTATAAGTAATTCTTATTCTGTAGAAAATGGTCTTTAAAATAAGCCTAAGATTATTAAAAAGCGTTCATTATTTTAGAAGTTATTCAAATTTTTGTAAAACATTGAAAATGACGATTTTTAAGAATATCTTCTACAAATTTTGGCCAAATGACTTCTGTAAGGTCTTATTCTTTTCAAAATTTTATCGTCTTTCAAAATATAAACCAAAAAAAATTTTACTTTTCATGAATTTTATGTTAAAAAATGTTTGTCATTCCTTTGAAAATGGGTGGACTGACAATTTCGGACGGTACTGTACATACAAAAAGTAGTAACATAAAATTTTTTTACAATTATTTTTAACATTTTGTAGAAAATCATATTCAAAATTTTTAATTAAAATTCTTCAAAAAATTAATTAGATAATTATAGATAATTTATAAGAATTTTTAAATAATTTATTTAAAATTATTATGGCAAATAATTTATAATTTATAATTTATAATTATAGATAATTATAAATTATACAAAATTTCTTTTTATATAAATTCAATTATTTGCGAATAATTGAGCGGATGGGAAGAAGAACTCGCCGAGCGCTCGACCGAAAGGGATAGTTCCAGTCAGGTAGCAGTGTATGGCCCAGAGGCGCTCACTGCTACCTGACTGATATTATCCCTTACAACCACGCGCTCGGCGAGTTCTTCTTCCCATCCGCTCAATTACATTACAATACAAATTACAATATTTATAATAAAAACTAATTCTCTGAAATGTTTTATCATAATTTTTTAAGATTGAATTACCTTTGAACAATGTAAATTAAAATTTCTTAAAATTTACTTTTTTGAACTTATTAAAATTTCGGAGAAAACATTTATAATTCAAATTCTTCAAAAATTTTATTATTTTTTATATTTTTTAGAAAATTAATTATTTTTAAAAGATTTTTTTTTATCAAATTTCAATTACTTTTTAAAGATTTTACCAAATTTCAATTATTTTTTAAAAGATTTTACCAAATTTCAATTTTTTGAACATTTTTAATTCTATATAATTATAAAACTATTGCCTTTCAAAAATTATTTTTAAATAATTTTAAAAAAAAATAATATTAGGAGAGAGAGTCTCCAGTTATGAGACAGTCAATTTTTTTTAACATGCAATATTAAAAAGCCGATTGGTTTATATAAAAACATTTATTTTTATATGAGCCAACTTTTTCGTGTACGCCGAAGCGGATATATAAACTGTTTTTGTTAAATACCAACACTGTGTGTGATAATCGACTAGAAAGCGTTTTTTCAATAAATACAAAGTACTTTTTTTCCAAGTTAATTAATTGGAAAAGGTAAATGTAATGCATTTTCTTTTAGTGTTTTCCTTATATTTTGTGATGCAATATTGCATTGTTCCAATCTACGGTTGAAAATAATTTAATTTTCCTTTTTCAAAATAGCGCCAATTTCTGGGTGTGAGACACAGCATATCACCAGTTGTGAGACGGTGTCAACACCCATCTGGGCAGCATAAAAAATACGACTTTGCAGGCATACTATTTAAATGTTGTTTTGATTTTTTTTTCTAGTATTTTTAGGCATGTCAAGTGGAAGAAAGTCAATTGATTCAGAAGAAATCAATTTTAATGCTCTTGTTGAAGCTATTAAATTGTGTTTATTTGATAGTCACATTTTGGCGAATAAATATTATTATTTAGTATATAATAATATATATTATTAATATATTTAATTATTTCTACTAAACATAAAGTTTTATGTCAAACTTAATAAATTTTAGCAATTTTTAATGAGTGTCTCACAACTGGAGACATTTTTTTTTTTGAATAAAGCGATGTGCTCGGAAAATGTATCGTGAAATTTTTTGAGTTCATCGAAACACTACACTTTCTTTTAATAAAAGTTGCGTATTTCTGTTACCTTTCGAACGGTGTATTTTATTTACAATTTCGTTTACCCGTTTACAATTTACGGGTCAAAAATAAAACCCGTCTCACAACTGGAGACTCTCCCCTAAGAATTTCTTAATTAAAATTTTTGAAAATAGATACTGACGATAATGGTCGTCAGCATATTCAGCAGAGACCAATTTTTTATAAATTAATTTATTCAATGATATTGATAATTATTCTTTAAATAACTTAATGTTATTATTATTATTATAATTATTTATTAACTAAATGTTATTTTACCCTAAAAATGTCTAAAATATGTCTATGGATGTCTTATGGACATTCTATGTCTCTGGATCAGACATGGAACGTCCTATGGATCGCTTATGGTCGCAATTTTCATACTTCAAGGACATGAGAAGTTAACCTGAACATTTTAGAACAATCTTAGGATATCTTTAAGACCTACTGCCAACTGAGATTCTTTTAGTGGTCTAAATTTTTTTTTGTTCATTAAAAAAATCAGTTTTTTTTATTAAAGTGAATTAATTGGCATAAATTATGTTCACATTTAATTTAAATTTATGCATATTAAATATCTCTTTTTAGTTTTAAAATTGTTCAGTCCTTACTTTTTTTAAAAAATAACTTAATTAACTTTTTTTTATAATATCTATTACAACTAGAGTTTTTAAAACTATGTGTTTAATTATTCTCAGACAAATGTCAATGGACTGACCCTATTATTAGTTTTTGTTTCTGTTTATTATTCTATAGTGTGCAATACCACAATGAATATTAAACAATTTTATTAATATTCAATATTATAGATTATTCATGTTTAGGAATAGTTTGCACTAACAGTTTAAAATTTTCGCAACTATTATATCCAGGTTTCCTATAGAACTTGGAAATCATAAAAAAGGTATGAAATTTAAAAAAATTTTCTAAATCTTTTCTCTCTCATTAAAAATTTACAAGTTTAGAAAAGAGCTTTTCTTCCAAACCAAAAATACACGGTTTCAATAGTTATTTTAAAATCAGCAATCATTCAAGAACGCAATACGATTGTGTCTTATATAATATTAGACGCAATTTAAATATAACGATTTGACATGTTGAATTTGTAAATGTAAACGCAATTTAGATGATGTACCTAACCTTTTGAGCAACAACAATTTCTATTGGAGAGATTCTGTACTAAACTCGCATGTACCATACAGGAAAAGACAGATGCTAAAACTCATTAGTGCAGCATCTGTTCGCTTTTAGTGCTACCTCTGTACGAAATTAATAATATCTGTCCCTCATTTCGATTGTGGTCATAAATTTATCAAGAATATTAGTTTTTTCAAATTAATAATTGAAGACCTCCACGGAATAACGATCTATGGCACATTTTTACATAATGATAAATGCAATTGTAATGAAAATATGAGCACGTATTATTAAATTTTGAGTCTAAATAAATGAAATGGTGTAATTAAATAAATAGAGAATGAAATGTATTGGTTTTCATTAGATATTATATATAGTTGGAATAACGATTTATGGCAATTCAAAGTTGAAAATTGCAAACTTCTTCCACCTTTAATATTAATAACCGAATGATAAATTCCCTTCCTTTAATTATTTAACAATATTTTAGTCTTTTAATGAAGAGAAACGAAAAAAATTCTGATGATTTCTATATTTATCATTACAATAATTTGTAGTTCTGTTCACATTTACCTCAAGTTTTCGAATAATTCTTGGGGTAATTGTAAATAATTTATTATTTATCAACTAAATTGACAAAATTAAAAAATCAAAGTCAATTTTTGTTTTAGCATTACATAATTATAAATTTTGGTTTGAATTTTTAGTTTATTTTTATGCAAATGCGACTCAAAATACTAAAACTGTGAAACATTGATTTTCAATGTTTTATGTATTGATAGATAATTTGGAGTACGATATTGGCAATTGTCAAAATAAAATATTGATAATACTCCGAACCTCTTACAACAGGTGAGCTGAGGTTAAAATGTTGTCGTGTTACATAATTTAAAAACTTTAAATTGATCTGAAAAATCAACTGTTTACATTTACCCCAAATGATCCTAATTGACAAAAATTAAATTAATTTAGCATTAAATCTTTAATTTAACTTTGTGAACTTATTTTAAGTAAATTTATATCCAGGCAAATGAGAGTACTCCTAACTTCAATTCATTCTGTAGACGCAATAATTAATAGTCTAAGAATAATTTTAGGAAAATTTCTGTATAAAAACACTTGTAAAGTAAAGCTAAAAAAGAGTGTTTAATTAAATGAAGTAAAAACCAGTTTTTTATAATCTTTGATGAGACAGAAGTCAAAGATTCTTCTATGAAACGAATTGCTTGTAGCAAAGCAAAGACCCTTTTTTCGTAGAGTTCTACATTCACATTTATCAACATATTGTGAGAACATCTTTTTACGAAATGAGATTTAAAACTCTTGATGACTCCTTGATTCAACGGCTGTAGAATTAAGGTCACGTTATGTTAGGAGGGGAAAAAAAGTTAGTTCAGTACTTGTCAAATTCTCTATTGTTCAGTGAACAGTAAAGTTGTCTACAAACACTAGGATTTTTTTCTGTCCTTCTTCCTTAATTCTTTATTCCACTCACTAAATTCGGTTAAAAAATTTTTTGATGTCATTCATAATTATTTATTTTATTGATATTTAACTGCGGTAACTTTTTCATTTTTTTTAAATGCCTAGGATTTTTTTGATTTTCCAGTGACAAATAATTTTCTTTTTTCCGTTCCAGAAAGTTTCGCGCCACGAAGAGCAGCTACCCTTTCTTTAGACAATTATCCAACAACACTTTCTTCACCTTTAAAACAAAGTGTCTTATCAGGCAGTACATTTTAAAACACAAGTTTCATCCAAATTAAATAAATTTTTTTTTCATAACTTTATCATTAACTTTTTTCCAGACAATTTCAATATTCATCATCATTCTGTCATGCGAATTTTCCAACTTGGAACTCTGTAACATAGATCTATTCATTAGAATGTTCTAGGATCTTTGAATTTTTAACTATTATCCCTAGAGAAATTGAATAGTTAATAGAAATAATTATTTGAGTTTAAGTAATATTCAATTAATAATATTGAAATTGAACGGTTTTGTTTTAAATCATAAAAACTCTTTATTTGACTTTATATTGGCTTAAAATAAATAGCATAATTTTTTAGAAATAAGCCTAAAAAATATTTCAGATGAATAACGTTTTGTCTATTTGTTTTCGTGAGTTACGTTTTTTATAATTGTTTCCTTGAATAATGTGTTTTCATTTAGGAGCCATAAAACTAGTACAACCTTGGCAATTTTTTCCTCTATTTGAGACTATAATTTTGAGTTTGGTCTAAACGATTGTTTTTAAAAATTAGTAGTCTAGAAATTACATTATTTGGTGATTGTTTAATGAAACATTAGTTACTCGCATGTGATTGGATATTTACTACTTGTACAATCAAGAAGAATTAGTTTATGACTACGTGCTTAAATCCTTTCGAATAACACGCTTCTATTTAATTTAGGGTCAATGACAAATGATAAACATTGTTATTCAACTGAATTGTTATTTTCCTATATCAATATTTTGCCAAGTCATATAAATTGTGTCCGAAAATCACAGAAATCTCAAGAGTAGAATTGTCCTGTATTGTCCGTTTATTGAATTCTTGTTAGTCTTAACGATATTCTAAATTGGTGAAATATTTTAAAAAACACTTGATTTAGCTAGTAGCAGCTATAGCAGTACAAGACTTCATTAAAACGGAAGTATTTACCATTTTATTGTGAAAGGATCGTATCATAATAAACGTCAGAATTCTAATTCATACAGCAAAAATGAGCTCAGTTCTGTTCCCACGGACTTCACGTGCATCCTTCTTTCTAAGAAGACTGGCTACTTGTTACAAGTTTCCTGTAAGAAATCTCGGATTAATTATTTCTTTATATTATAAAAGTAAAAATTTTTTCTTACAAGAAAAAATACAGTTTTGTCAGTATGGGTCACTTAATTAAATAACAGTTATTTAACTATTTCAAATATCAATCTACATTGATTTGAAGCCATTTAATATTTTATATAAAATATTTATTAATTTTATAATTAAGCAATCGTGTTTGTTTTATAAAGTAAGGGAAGTTTTATGTGGGCCGTGACCAGGGTGTCTAGCGATAAGGGAAGCCAGGAAAAAGTCAGGGAGATTTCTATAAATTTATAATAAAGTTAAAAGTAACAATTGACATAATAAATTATGATGATCGTTTTGTTGTTTACAATAAAAATAATTAAAGCAATATAACATTGTAAATGAATCTACTATAATATTCGGAATTATTACAATAATATTATAAATAACTCTCACATTTTGTGTCGATGATAAGTTGACTCGTGATGGGGTTCATGACTCTATTTTACACTTTTAACTAATTATTTATTAAGGAAATGTTAAACTAGTAATTGATTATAATATTTAAAATTTATTAAAAGATCTGTAACGAACTAAAACATTACTCTGTAGCCAATAATCATTATATAAAAAATTATACTGTAACCAAACTGAAACTGATTCTAAATTCACTACATTTCACTAAAACTAGAAAAACTAATTAACGATGTTAACACAGCGGGGAATCTATGACAAGAGAGAGATTCAAAAGTTTTGCAGAGTTATTAGAGTCTTGATAATAATGTTCCTCTAGGAGGATAGACTTTGTCTTCTCGCCAAGCTTAAAATTTTTAAAATTGCTTCTTACGACAATTGTCAATTGCATCAGAGCACTTTTGAAAAAATGGAGACCAAATAACTGGTGCATATCAGAATTTTGATGCAACAAATGCTTGAAAGAGAACCGTTATAGTTGATATCCTTTTAAATTGTTTAAATGATATAAATAAAAAGCCAAAAGTTTTACTAGCACTATTAACCATATCTTAAACATGATCTTTAAATGACAAACTAGGTGAAAAAGAAACACACAAATCCTTGATCCCATTAACCCTCTCAATATAGTTTCCCTCAATAGAATACTGATAAGAGATCATAGTTTTCCCCTTCACAAATTTCATAACTTTACATTCATCAATATTTAAATTTAATTTATTATTTTTACACCAATCATTAAAATTATTTAAATTATCTTGAAGTGGTTGACACGAAATGTCATCAGTAATTGAAAGATAAAGTTTTACATCATCTGAATAAAGTTGGTAATAACAAATTAAAGAGAGAGTTAAGTCGTTCATGTAGACGGTATAAAGTTAAGGTCCAAGATTAGATCCCTGAGGATCACCTGATGAAGGGAAAAAGTGTTTAGATTCAAATCCATTATATTGAATAAAATTAGGTCGATTAGATAAATAAAATTATATGTATTAATTTATCGGGCAGTCCAAGAGTTAGGAGTTTATTTATCAAAAACTGATGATCAATCGTATCAAATGCTTTACTAAGATCTGAGTAGATCACATCAACTTGAGGATAGGTACTCATTTAGTAGATTATAAATTTGTTGAGTGAAAACTAATAATTTAGTAATTGAGGCCTTGGATCGAATAACTCGCCCGACGCTCGGAGGAACGCGCAACTGCCAGTCAGTGAGCAGTGAGCGCCTCTGGGCCATTCACTGCTACCCGACTGGCATATAAGCGCGTGCCTCCGAGCGTCGGCGAGTTATTCGATCCAAGGCCTCAATTGTTGATCTTTTAGGGATGAAACCATGCTAATAAATAGAAATTCTACTTGATAACTTGCCGAATATAATCTCATAAATGCACATTTCAAAGATCTTGGAGAAATTATTTATAATATAAATAGGACGGTAGTTTGTCACTTTAGACTTATCTCCCTGCTTGAAAACAGGTCACACTCTTGTTCTCTTCCAAACACTTGGGAAAAAACCAGGTGATAAAGACTAATTGATTAAAAGTGTGAGAGGTTTAATCAAGACTTTTGAAAGTTTTACTAATGCAAATGCAGGAATAAGATCATGAACAGAAGTTTTCTTTTTAGATGATAACCTAGCAATAGTCCTCTTTTCATCATTTTCAAAAATCCTTAAACTATCCCCAAGTAGCTGGGGTTGATTATAATTCGAAGGAATATCTTGTACAGAAGCATTCTTGTTATAAACACTGTCAAAGAAACTCTGAAAATGAATTTACAATAATATTTGGAGACCTATATTCAAAAACCCTGAATTTCATTATTCCAGGTATTCTAGACTAACGCGTCTTATTCGATGCATTTGATTCCAAAAAACTGACGGTAACAAGGAAATACTATCAACAACATTTTATTCTTAAGATCTATTCGAGATATGGCAAGATTGCGACCCTCTTAACCATAAGAATTCCTTAATATGGATCACCAACATTTAATTTGGACTTCTACGAAGTGTAGAATAATTACCAAAACCAAAACAAAACACTGTAACCAATTTGCTTTAATAAAAGACCAATTAATATTACCAAAATTCAAATACTAGAAAAATGTTAAGGTCAAAATACTTAAAAATATAATCTAATTGTTATTCTTACTATGTGTATGTAAATACCTAGAATTTTCTTTTCCTTAAAATATTTCTTTCTTTTCAGGTTTACAATGTGATGATGCATCTACCTTGAGGATAAGCAGTGAAACTAAGGAAGGGTAGCAAGTTAAATATGCCACACCAATTTGGTTTACCCATTATGGCACACGGCATACAGTCCCCGCCTTCGCCAACAGCTGTTATGTCGGTATATCCTCGCTTCAGTGCTGGCGTCTACCGTCCTGACCATCAGGAGCAAAGATTAACACGAGAAGCTATGGAACGTTATTTGCGTGATAGAAGTGACATGGTAATCGTAATATTACACGCTAAAGTTGCTCAGAAATCGTACGGTAATGAGAAACGATTCTTCTGTCCCCCACCTTGTATTTATCTATTTGGAGACGGTTGGAGAATGAGGCAGGAGCAAATGCTTCGAGATGGGGAATCCGAACAGTCTTCGCAATTGTGCGCCTTTATTGGAATTGGAAATTCCGATCAGGATATGCAGCAACTTGATCTCAACAACGGCAAACAATATTGTGCTGCTAAGACATTATACATATCTGACTCAGACAAGAGGAAACATTTCATGCTCTCTGTGAAAATGTTTTATGGCAGTGGACACGACATTGGGGTTTTTCACAGTAAGCGAATAAAGGTTATATCGAAACCATCGAAAAAGAAACAGTCTTTGAAGAATGCTGATCTTTGTATTGCCAGCGGAACTAAAGTAGCTCTTTTTAATCGTTTACGTTCACAAACAGTTAGCACAAGATATTTACATGTTGAAAATGGCAATTTCCACGCGAGTTCGACACAGTGGGGAGCTTTCACGATTCACCTTTTAGACGACAATGAAAGTGAATCGGAAGAATTTCAAGTTCGAGATGGGTATGTTCACTACGGTAGTACAGTGAAATTGGTATGCTCAGTGACTGGAATGGCCCTACCTCGGTTAGTTATTCGCAAGGTTGATAAACAAATGGCGAGTTTGGAGGCCGACGATCCTGTTTCGCAATTACATAAATGTGCATTCTACATGAAAGACACGGATCATATGTATTTATGTCTGTCCCAGGAGAGGATAATTCAGTTTCAAGCCACTCCTTGTCCAAAGGAAGCGAACAAAGAAATGATCAACGACGGGGCCTGCTGGACAATCATCAGTACCGACAAAGCTGAATACCAATTTTTTGAGGGAATGGGTCCCGTCAGATCGCCAGTAACTCCAGTGCCACTTGTTCACAGTTTGCATCTTAACGGTGGTGGTGACGTTGCAATGCTTGAGTTAACCGGCGACAATTTTACACCGAATCTTCGAGTGTGGTTTGGTGACGTTGAAGCTGAAACAATGTACAGGTGTCAGGAGAGTATGTTGTGCGTTGTTCCCGACATATCACTTTTCAGAGGTGAGTGGCTTTGGGTTCGTCAACCGACACAAGTTCCAGTTTCTCTAGTACGCAATGACGGCATCATTTACGCTACTGGATTGACATTCACATATACACCCGAGCCGGGACCTCGTCCGCATTGTCCACCTGCCGACGAAGTCATGAGGGCGCCACGTTCTATGCATAATCAAGCAAGTATGCCTCCAGCTATAGCTGATGTTCCCTGGAGCACACATCCATCAACACAAGGAGGACTCTGATACTTTCTTTTCATTCATAAACAGAACCAAAGCACCTTAAGCTATAGTGCGAATTTCATGCCTTCTGTGTTCGACAGCAGTAAAGACGTTTCTCTGAATAATCAAAGACTTGTAGAAACGGTGACGAACAAAACAATTCATCAGAACCGAATTTTAGTAGTTTGTATGTTTTAATGAATGTTTCAAAAATTGTTGAAACGGTGTGTAAAATATTATACATAATCTAAAGAGATATTACTAGAAAAACGAATAAAATTATTTATATTAAATACAGTAACCATAATTTTCAAGACATTTTTTTCAAAAAATAGTACATTAAGTAAATTTTTTATTAAAATAATCATGTTAATCAAAAGTTGCAGATGTTGTTTGAATTCCCCGAGATATTCTAATCAATTTACTGCTATTAAAAAAGTGGTGAATATCTTTTATTCATAGTTTATATAAAAGATTTTAATCATTAGTATGAAATATTCAAGAATTTTTAATTTTTTTAAATGTTGTTTATTATTATATAAACTTTAAAAATTTTGTTATTTTATATTTAATTTATTATCAGTTTTAACTTTAGGAGACTTAAATATTTTATTTAAAAAAATAAATTAAAGATTAAAACGCGAAACTAATTTTCTTTAAACTCATTACTCAAATTTAATATGTAATAATTAATTCACATCATTTTCATCAACACAAAGAAATTTAAGTGAAGGCAACTTCAATCTGATTCCCTTTTCATCCAGCTTTTTAAGTTGTTCTTCCAGATCATCCTCACTCGATCGTAATAAGGGAACGTAGGCATCGAAAAGCTCGTAACTTCCACTCTTCTATAACTCCATTTAATTTGGACAACGGTTCCTGTAAATTTATTTAAAAATATCATTAATCATCTGATGAAACATTATTTTGGTTCTGAGTTATATAACTTGCGTAATGGCATTGTTCTCGAGAAACGTTAGACACGTTGGAGATTATGAAAGAGGAAAAAGATGATTCTGTTCTTAGCTTTAATGGGAAGAAAATTAGACGCCTTCCGTAAACTAAATAGTGGGGTTGAATTGGCGGAAGAAATACATGGAAAATGTAAGTGTCCTCAAAGGGTAGGAGCGAGTTCCAAACTTTAGTCAATCAAAGGGAAGAATCTCACCTACACTAATCTATTTTTTAAATTTCCACTTAAATCGTAAAAATGGGAGTAGATCTCGCCTATATAAACCGAGAAACTGCAAGCGTCGCTCTCGCATTCATCAGACACGATATACTCTAGTAATAAGTAACAGAAGTCTTTTCCTCAGAAAATTACTGAGATATCAGTTCTTTACCTGGGATAGGAATTTATTATATATTTAACATTTTGCCACAACACTTGTTCACAGTAAATTATTGCTTATGTGATTATCTACCTGTGATAAGAAATTATTACACTTAATTTACATTAACACAACACAAATCGTAATGATTACTCAGGAAATTATTGCTTAAACGATTCTCCATCGGGTAATTCAATAAACTTATAATAAACAATATCTACAAAATTAAGCCCTGGCGAAGGTATCGAGGAAATTACCGAGCAATTGGTTCTCTACATCATAATCCTAAACCTTTAGGAGTAACAAAAGCTAATCATAAGTTTTTTGAATATTCTTATGAGCCATGTTCATTAGCAATAGGCTATATCGATTTGGCAAATATTTAACTTGGTCCTCCAAAAGGATTATTTACCACAAACAATAATTACTTCTCTTGAATTAATTATTTAGTTAAAGTTTAAAAGGATGAAATAGATTTCTCCCAGTTGAATAAATGGAGTTTTTATCAATTTTTAAAACTATAGAAATTTATAATACTGTGAGCGAGACTGAGTTCTCGCGAGTTGTTCAATTCTTCAAATTTTTGGAGACAACAAACCTCTCGAGTCTTTTAATGCATCAGTCACGCCTCCAGATCAATTTCAGGAATGTGTGAAGCAAATCTATCCCCCAAAAGAAAGACAATAATATTCAACAGCTTTGGTCCATTCAAATTATACAACACTGAACACTGGCACCCGCATACTAGAAATTAAACGACTGGTGAATCAAACACAGATCATCTGTTGAATGACTCGCAAGAACTCACTGTATCACAAATAAATCAATTACCTGGAAATTCATACTTACGAAGAATATTTATTCATAAACAGAATAGTTAATTTAGGGACTAGGGAGGAAAATTTTTCTATGGAACACTTTTTATATAAATCATACATAATACAATCTACCAAACTTAAATATTTCAGGAGTTATAAATCATCCATTTATAATTGGATGGGATAATTCGCGAAACAACGTTTCCAAAGCGACAACACTGGACAACACGTAATGAAGCAGGATAGCATGACATCGGGAAAAACTACATTTTGAAAGAAAATTATATACATCAGGTAGGTAATGGCAATTAACTTTGAAAGTTAAACAAGAAAATAAATAAGTAATATATATATATATATAATACCGTCGGAAATTATCGGTACGACCTTACGCGCATGGACCGAAACCATACCAATCTTTAAATCACGATTTTTCTGTAAAATCAAATGTAAGAAAATTAACAAATATACCATTCGAAAGCTTATAATATTCAACGTTAAATTATCTACATTCGAAAATTTTTATAAATTACACAAAGATTCTAGTAATTGACAAATTTAAAAAAAACTAAACAATGAAAATTTTTTTGATAATTTTTTAATCTTCGTCATATTTTTTAAAAATTTCAGATAAAATTTAAAACTTATATAGCTGTCATCGTTTAAGTCTCCTCTTTAATTTAAGACCAAAGAAGTTAAAAAATCTTATTCAATTCGCAAGATATATCCTGAACCGCATATAACATTAGCTTTAAAGCAAGAACAGCGTTTAGTACAACACTGATCTGTTGTTGTTTTGCAGTTATATTTTTTGGAATTCCGTTCTACCTGAAGTTGATTGAGCTTTTCGAAGAGAAAAAATTTATCTTTTTGAACGTCTTCAATATTAAATGCAGTTGTTCCTAATTTTTAGAGATCAGTTCTACAAAACCAGCCATTAATTATTGCATCTTTAGTCCCTGCTTGGTAAACTTTATTTTTAAAATCTGTAATAACCCCAAAAATGTTACTAAAATCAAAAGGCCCTCGATCGACAGTTGTATATCGCCAAGAGACAGTGATAACTTATGAAGTATTACGTTTTAAAATAATATTACACTCTGCACCAATTCGAAGAATTTCGTATATTTTTGAAAAATGATAAAAAGCAGCATTTTATTCACTTTCATTATTTTAAATTGAATATCACTTTTTCAATTTGTTTTCGATTCCACAACGCTCTATTTCCTACTCTTTTGTTCCAATAATTTGTCGCACTGAATACATTTTACCTAACTGATATCCATTATAAACATTCTATTTAAAAATCTAACGTTTGTTAGAATGTTTCTGCTTCGACTACTATTTACCGATTGCGAATTAAAATTATCAATTTCTACCAAATTAATATCAATAGGTGTCTTATACTATAAGTTTTTGATGAACACGAAAACAATACACTTATTATTTGAATTAAATGATTGCTTTCAATCAAGTTTAACTTTTCGGCGATTGAAACATATAATTAAATAATACTAGAACGTATTACAAATTAATTTATATTAATTTTAATAATTATAAAATATTTACTTGACCTCGCCATCTTCAAAAGAATCTTCTAGAACTTCCGTTTCTGCTTCAATTAGTCCAGGATTATAGTCTGGCTTTATTTATTTTTTTTGGATTTATGCCCATTAGCATTGAAAACGAAGCAAGATGCAAATAGAAATTTTAATGCATCTATAAAATAACAGTCTTTCGCAATCACTTCCTCCTTCAGACAGAGTATCTTCCTCCGTCAGGTATGTACTTTCGTTATCTGAAAATAATGAAAAATAATAAATATAACTAAATATGGGAAACAAATTAAAAAATTGTTAATTAAAAAAATCTTACCCAAACGTAAAACCCAACCAAATACATTTTCAGGAATATTCAAATCTTCAACTGATTTCATTTTCTGTAAAAATATACAAAATAAAATCGTTCAATACATAAAGTTGACCAAGCATCGATAATACTTTTCACCGTATGTCAAATTATTTAAAAATTGCCTTTGATAGTTAACAGTAAATCTTTATCTTATTTTAGGGCTAATTTTCCTCTATTACTTCTGGATATTTATCTATTAATTGCTTGGTAGCTATTCTACAAGCAAAAAGTGAAATATCCTTTTTTATTAATCTTAATTTATCAACGGCTTTATTTACAATGTATGTGGTGAGACGAGATGACTTAATCAACTCTCCTAATACTTTAATTTTCTATTTGCTTAAATATAGTTCCAATCAATTACAAAATTCATCCAATCATTTTCGGTAATATTGCCTCTTTTTAAGTACCTGGGTTTAATGGGTCCACATTTATAAGAATAAAATTTAAAACAGAGAGAAAACATTCTCAAAGCAGCAATTCACTGTCAACTGAAAAGATATTTACTCATCTTATAAAGTCAAACTAGTAAATACGTGAGAGAAGTCAATGAACTAAAACGTAAACACAGTCTTACATGATGAGGTACAAGTTATATTGAT
Organism: Leptopilina heterotoma; assembly: GCF_015476425.1. NCBI lineage: Eukaryota > Metazoa > Arthropoda > Insecta > Hymenoptera > Figitidae > Leptopilina > Leptopilina heterotoma. Next base: position 193,202 of record NW_025110893.1, read on the forward strand.
TTTAATAATTTTAATAAAATTTATTCGATGTCGGTAGAACTACAGAATTATCGTTCACTTTTCGTCCCTTGGGTGATATAAACCATCCCATTTCAAATGTGATCTGAAAAGCATACAGTTTCGCGGGTGTGCTGAAAAACATACATATTCAGAGACGTGCAATTTTTTACTTTTTTTTTTTGGTTGACAATTATAATATAATATGAACTGTATGTTTCTCAGATCACAGATGAAACAGGATGGTTTATCACTCAAGCGACGATTTGACAACTTAAATATTTTTAGTTAAAAGGCAAAGAAACTTTGGGGATTTGACTATAAATATTGACTTTATTTTTATTGTTATTATTCTCGTTAGAAAATTTTAACTTGTTCATTCTAATGTTAATATATGTTTTTCAATAAAATCTAAAGAATAATATTGGTTTTTAGAATTGTTTTAGAATTATTTTAAAAAACTGAAAGTTGGTAAAAGACAATGTTACTTAAATGTTAAATATGAAATAAAAGCACTTTGACATAGAAGGGATGCGGATCACAAAGAAAATCTTTAACTTGTCAAATAAGAGGTACAAGTGCATACAATATGTATACAGAATATTTTAAAAATATTTTCTACTGTTTTCTGCTTTATACTTTACTAAAATGCGAATTCGTCTAATTATATCTAAAGGTGTAATTATTGTTATTAATACAGAATTACTGTTGTGCATAATAAAGGTAACCATGTTCATTGTCCATACAATACGAACTTTAATTGTGAGTAAATTCCCAGGGTACATTCCCCAACATTCCTTCGTAACAATAGATCTTTTCAGGAAGGTTCTTCTCTTTGGATGATGTTATCACATTTCCTTTAAAAAGTCTTTTCTGTTTAATTGCATTTACCGAAAGCATATTTTATTATTTTACTGTTATTAGTTCGATATAGATTATACAAATAAGAAATCATGTTCTTCACCTGTAACATATTTAATGCAAAAAATCGTGTCTAATAAAAATTACCAAATACCTAAAAGAGTTGAAAAATCAAATATTATTTCTTTCTCGTCGATCAAGGGGTCTAAAAAAATCCAGGAGATCTATTCCTTACGTCTTGGACATTGCTCTTTCAGAATCTGCACTCAAAATTGAAAAAAAAAAATCAAAAAGTTACGGCCATATATTTTTAAAAAATGTGGTTTTTTGCAATTTAAACGTAAATGACAGGGAATTCATCAAACAATGTAAAATAATAAAATGTATTAAAATTTATTAAAATAATTTTTCAGTGTAGATTAGTCCGACTATTAGATTAGTCTTTCTCGTAACTTTCTACGAGATAAGCATTGTCAGTTCCATTAAAAATATATTTTTTGTCATTTTCATTTGATATATATGCAGTTATTGAATATTTCATTTTAGTAAATTTAGTAACATAGAAAATAATTAATTTCGTTAAATACATAAATTTTTTTACAATATATATGAGTTTAAATAGGTTTTACCTTATTTAAATAGTTAAAAATAATTAATTCAAAAACTGATAACAAGTAAAAGCTTATTAACAATTTTTTGTGATCTTTTATATGGAGAATTCTATTTTTGATTGTCGCTGATGATAATTTTCAAATTATACCATTTTACCACAGCAATAATAAATCTGATTATAATTTTAAGCGAAAATGGAATGTATAAACAAAATACTAATTAATATTAAATATTGAACCTTCTTTAGTGGTCGTAACGATTCTGCTTTAGATAAACTTTAGAAATACGAGTAAATTCTACAAACAAAAGCTAATAATATCATAAACATTATTTAATTACGCTAAAACTTATATAACACTGTCCTGCTACTAATTTATTTTATCCTTATTGTACGTTGTTTGTTCATGTTTGTAAGCATTAATGATATGTACGAAGTCAAAAGATCATCCATTTTGTAACCTAGTGAAGTTTCACACAATAGTTTTGTTCCACGCACTAAATTTCCTATTGTCATGTGGAAATATGTGTTTCCCGAAGACCAGTTGGAGATTCTAGTAAATGGATGTGTTATTAGGATATCCTGAAAATAAAAATTAAATCTTTATTTTGGATTTGAACCTTTAAAACAAATTTTAAATATGTTAAAATTAAATCATTAAAGCAATTAAGTAGCTATTCTACACAATTACATTTTTAAAAAAATCCCTCAACACATTGTAAAATAAGCGGCATTACAACATAAACGAAGGAATCAACAAAAATTTAGGTTTGATGCAAAATTAAATTCTCTATCGATCTCTCGAACCCGATTTTAAAAATTTTTAAAATTTCGTTTTTAAACATATTTTTAATAACAATAAGTATTAATAATAAAATCGTAAAATATATTTTTTAGCTTCATTGATTAAGAAAATTAATCAAAAAACACTAAAGTAATGTTTGAGTATTTCTGATGTATATGAAGGAACAAATTCAGAAAGTATTATTAATATTGCTAAAATCATCGAAAATTCTTCAGATCACTTCCCGTGGAATTGCTCATTAGGAAAATTTCAGTGCTGTGTGGGGTTTCTGTAAGAATAGTTTGGGCGAAATCAAATCGAACTCACCTTTGATTGAGGATGAATAAGGCTAACTCCATGTTTATTGATAGCAATAAGCAGTAGTTCTGGATATTGTGATTCTGTACTTTGCTTTACTTCAAAGAAAGCTGATCCAAAAGTTGGCCATCTATATACAATTTTCAGGAATGTTATTTTAGCATCTTCTGGACTCATACCTGCAACAAAATTAATCACATTTTTTAAATATTTTAAATAAAAATTAAATTAAATTCAGATTTCATTGTATATTTTTATAAGGTATTTCAATTTTCTTCTCAACTCAATTCAACTCCACTTTACTCACAACATTATTTTGTAAATACCAACATTGCGGCTGCTTAAAAAACATCCAAGGATTATGGAAAGATTCGAATAAATTACATAAAGGGTTAAATTTATAACCTTTGTTATAAATTTTAAAGCAAGAAATATTGAATGTTCATAAATTATTTTGAATTAGTAGAATCTTTAAATATTTTTCAACCCATTTAAAAATTTGAGGGTGGTTTACAAGAGGTTGATCATACCTATAGTCAACATCATAGCAAATACTGCGATTTATATTTTTAGGGGTTGTCTTTTGAAATAAGGGCAGTTTTAGAGGATAGAAAGGGTAGATAATTTTTGTTTCACGCTTACGACCTAATGTCCTCTTTATTTAAATAAAATATTTATAAAAATACATATATATGCATATGATGCAGAAACGTGTGTCTAGATCAATTTTGACACGATTGGCCATGGCGTTTAACGCTTTGTTATTACAATGCACCCTTCATTTGTTATTTGTTATTGAATATGTAAACTCACCTGCGTCTTGGTTGTAAGCAGCAACTATTGACCTTTTCCATTCATTAGCATTTTGGACTTTTATTAAATCACCAGGTGTCAATTCTCGCAACATTTGACTGAAATATAAACTTTTTTTAATTAAAATTTCTCTGTAACTAATGAACAATTAAGAAAAAGATTCATTGACATGTATCAATGCTAAAAGTCTTAAAAATTATTTACAATATTAGTAAATTCATTGACGTTTTATTAACAAAGTCAGATAAACTAATATATAAAACTGATAGGTAATAAATAGTTGTGTGCAGCAAAGATGAAAATTAAAAGAAAAACATTAATTTAAAAAATACTCACGGAATAGCCTGTAACTCTTGCTTACTTTCTCCATATCGGACTCTATAAACCAAAGCCGCCAATCTAGACGCTTCTTCTTTAGTGCACTTGTGGTATCCTAAATATAATTTTATTAAATTATTGTCAAGTGTCTTTAAAAAGTTATACTAGATATACACGACATACTCTTTTAAACAAAATGTCGAATTGGTTGATTTTATTTTCCGGTCTTAATTATGTGAAAATGAAAATAAAAATTCTTACCTCTGAGTAATTTTGGAAGCTCTTGATGAAAGTGGAATATTAAGTCAGCATTTCTGTCTTTGCCGGGAACAGTATTTGTCCAAAGTTTTTTCATAAAAAATACTTGATATGTGAATTGTGGTGATGTACCTAAGTAAACAAAATTTTCAATTATTGTTATTAAAAATTATGTGAAATAATAATATTTAAAAAACAAACAATATTTTACCATCTCTAGATGGGCGGGCTTTTCTTATCCAATCAGTCAAGTGTCGGACGAAGTCAAAGAAGAAATCGCCTTCAGGAACAGAGATTACTTTGTCAGCGATTTTGACGAATAGACTGAAACCTTCAGATGTTCGAAGACTTAATCTTTGAGCGATGTTCTGGCAAAAATCTTTAGCTCTTGTTGATGAATCGACTTCAAATGCCTAATACAAAAAATGCATTGTTTTATTTATTTTATTTTTTATTAATAAATTATTTTTGAAAAATTATTCATCAAATTCGTCATATTCTGCTAGGATCGGCGCTCTAGTGACAATCTAGTAACTTTTAGCTATACTTTTGTCCTTCGTAGTAAATAGTAGGTTTTAGTTGGTTTTAGTAGATGAGTGCGAAGCCTGAATCTTGTATTCTTTATCATTTCAAAGTAAACCTAATTTTTTAATCTTCAATATATTAATAAAGAAACTTACCTCATCTGTATCATCAGGAAAATAAACTTTGTGGAAAATTTGGGTCGTTTTATGTTGAATAGCTTCAACTTCCACTTGATGAGGGGGATATTTTCTTTGTCCGTTACGCAATGTTTTCTGCAATCTTTGTAATGAATCTTGTGAAATAGGATGTCTTCTTGTTCTTAAGAATAATGTTAACTCCTGAAAAAGTATATAATATGTTAATTAAGATAGCACAATATATTATAAAAAAATATCATTTTACTCTGTACTTTCATAGGAAAAAGAACTCGTAAATTTCCAATTTCTTTATTCCTACTTAATAATTTTGTAATGTTTCGGGTACTAAATAACTGTTCCAAATAGTTTCTTAATTTTTTTTAGTTTGCAAGATATTTGCAATTAAAATTGGAAATTTAGAAAAATAAATTTTTTAAAAAGTCTTTACCTGGAAAGACATAGGTATTCTCTTGTAAAAAAAGAGATTTATACAAAATTATTTTAAAAATTCAAGTTTTTAGTAATAAAAATGTCCTTAGTATGATTGTTTTATATTCAAAATATTTAATCCATCAGTTTATAAAAATGATTGTTAAAAACCTTTAATAGACTTTGGCTGCAAGTGAACAATCCTGTAGCTAGCCACATTAATTCCCATCCACGTTCTTCACTCATTCGATTTCGATTATTTGTCAATTGCTTCATAATCTGACAGTATATTTCGTCACGTAGTATTTCATTTTTTAAAGGTCCATCAAAAATTTGGTCAGTGTACTCATTACCAATCCTGGGCCTTTTGGTTGGCAAATCTCCCATGTATTTCAAAACAGCAGTAAAAGCATAACATGCCTCTTCTGACAGTTCTTCTTTGGATATTAATTTTTTTAACAACGGTTGTTTTATTTGTTCCCTCGAATGTCTCCATAATTCATCAGTGTAACCTCGCCTTGCAGTTGTTAAAGTTAATGCCTTTGAAATAGATTTTTTTGGCGGAGTTCTATGTAAGTTAATAAATAATGTTTTATTTATTTATAGTTGGTTAAAAATATATATTAAACGATCACTCCTGACTCGAAGTGATCGTTTAGATTAATTTAAATTTTACATAAATACTAACCTGAAGTGATCAATTGCATATTCGACTAAAGTGTGAGGCTTATCACGAGATTCTACACCATTGATCTGTTGAGGGTAGAGTCTGCGTCCATTCTCTGAATTTTCAATATTAAAAAGGGCCTGTCAAACAAAATTAGACGTTCGAATTTAAAAATGATATTGAAAGTGAAACAAATCTAAAAATTAGTGAAAAGCTAAAGTGAGATAAATGGAATCATTACCAAAATATCATTCGGTGGCTTTGTTAGAGATGGTAAAACATAAACTGTTTCTGCTGGAAAGTCTCCTTTCTCTCCAGTTCTGTCACACAAACCAATGCACCATCCAGAATTGAGTACAGTTTCCCCTGTGTTTTCATCTTCCAGAGTAATTAAATCTCCTTTTTGGAAATTTAAGAAAGACGACCCTTCACCAGGCGCCTTGTAATCTTGTAATGCAATAACAAATTTACTACGTTTCTTCAATCCTTCCAAAAAGTATACCACTAAGTCACGAATATCCTCAGCGTTAGGACTTTGAAACATAAATTCCTCTCCTCGCACAGTCGACAAACTAAAGGTTTGTGTAAATATTTTGTTGGTTCTAAAACAATAACAATAAATATCGTTAATAAAATTTAACAAAATTGAATAGTATAGGAAAAAGGCAGGAAAATAAAAAATATGGAATGGAAGTTTAATTTTTCGATAGCTACCGTAAGTGAGGCTAAATTCGCTCATGTAGGGTAAATTCGCTCAACCGATGTCTATTTTTTAAAATTCGATTAACATACTTTTTAGACAGAAATATTTAAGATTTACAATTGTTTTGGTTAATATAAATGCTAAACTTTAATTTAAAATTTATTTGCAGCAAATTCATTGGTAACTTTCAGTAGAAATTATATTTAAAACACAAGTGAATAATTTTCATATTGAACAAGTAGTATGAAAAAGTAGGGAATAAAGCTTTACTTCAAAATTTTTAAGTTGAATACTTCTGAACATTACATTTCCTGTATCTCCAACATGATTTTCATAAAGCACAAAAATTTAAGCAATAAACAGATTCTGCAAAAAATCAATTTAAAAAAAAAAATTCAAATTTGTTGTGTAAATTCGCTCAGGAAATAAGTCTACAAAAAAGATGTTTGGGCCTGGATATTTTAAGTATGTTAATTACTTTAATTTATAATTCGATTTTTTTAAATAATAGTACTCTTATAACTGAAAATTAAACGATTTAAAACGGTTTAAGCACTAAACTGTCAAACTTAACCTTGTTTTTTATGGTTATGAGTACGTTTGATTGAATGATTGAATCTAATTACTTATTGATAAAACAATATTAAATATTTATTCCAATAACTTTGTATATTGTTCTTAATTTTTTTCTTTATTGATTCTAAAGAATATTTAGTTTCATTTTTGCAGATTATAATATATTTTGCCAGAATAATAATGGTGAGCGAATTTACCCATCATTTAAAGGTAAAGTCGCTCACAAAAAACGGCTTATAAATAATTTTCTGCAACATATTTTAATTTCTTTATGCAGTAATAGGAAACATAAAGGATTAAAGATTATATATTTTCAGTGCCAATGTTTATTTTCATCGTTTCCCGAAGTTATTTAAAAAAGAATTGAAAAATTGAGCGAATTTAGCCTCACTTACGGTACTTTTTGCTATTTTTTTAAAATGAATTATCGAGTGCCAAGTCTGAAAAAGGGGAAAAAGTGAAAAAATTGAAAAAAGGGGCTAAGAAATTTGAAGCTTTCATTAAAATATGTTCAGTCAACTTTTAAGAAAGTTTGGTTGCTGTGTAGACTATGAAACCAAAAAAACGTACTTTTTGGACTAAATGGTGTAAAAGTTGATAATTTAAAAGTTTTAAGAGTATAATTATATTATTATTTGAAAAATATTTACTTTTGACTAGAGACGCTGGTTATTTCAGGAAACGATAGTTCCAAAAGAACCTGTTCTTGATCGTCAACGACATAGACTCCAGTCCAATTAACAGCAATGATCACATCATTCTTAGGTAAATTTGGACCTGAATTTCTGTACGCTTCATAAAAACGAGAAAATAGTAAAGGCCACTTAAATTTTGCATATCCTACTATATCTTCCTTAACTCGTAAAGCAGGTACTTTTTCTTTTAAATAATAACTCTGAAAATAAAGACACGCTTTCATAAGAAAAAGCACATTGTTTCAATCGACTACCAAAAGAGAGAAATACTCACTTTTTTATAACCTTGTAATACAAGATGTCCCCATCTATCAATAGCTTTCTCAATGCCGGTTAGACAGTAGTCTGGAATGTAGTTTGGTAAGAGTGTAAATAGTCTATCTACATTCATGTCCGTATGATACTCTATGTAGTATTGTTGAGCTGCAATCATTGCCAAGTCTTCTTCCTTGTCGCATCTGTACTCCCCAAACTTAACTCCCCTCACTACTTGTTGATAAATCAAATTCGTAGCAACTTGATCCTCCGTTGGTTCATGCCAGGGTGCGAATATTTCTTTTCGAAAAAACAGTCTCCAAGGTGCATTTCTCTCTTGAGCTCCTTGTTCTTTGGCATATTGTTCACATTGCGATATAGCGTCCATCACATGGTCACCTCCGCTCCCCAAAGATGACACCTTATCAAAAAGAGCAATATAGAGGGAAAATCCAAATTGATCCCGCAATGAAATCTTATCCGAAAGTTGATTGCACAATTCCCTGGCAGTGGTCGCCGAATCGGCTAATAATGTTTTTGTGTTGCCATCCATAAATGTTATGGGGAGCATAATTGGCTTCTTGGATTTTGTAGCTTGCAGTTCCAACCAACTGGGAGGTTGATTTCGAGTTCCGTTATTGAATGTTCTTTTTAGTCTATCGTCACAATAAGGCGCGTAGCCAGGCGGACCCTCTCTTATAAATGCTCGAAGGTAGTTGACAAACTTTTCCGAAGGTGCGAAGCAACCTACGCATAGAGAAAGTAGAATCCAACCACGTGCATGTGAAGATTTTGAAGGATTGTTTGACAACTGTTTGCAGATTTGACAATAGATTTCGTCTCTCAGTTCGGCTCGTAGAATTCCGTGACCTATTATAAAGTGCAGCTTCTCAAGGTTCGACGTCGGTCTAGCTTCAAGCCACGATTGATAACTGTCTGCTGTGTATTCATCTTCCTGTAATTTTCTTCGCACATCTTCTCCTAATTTATTTTTACGCTTAAGAGTTAGTGAAACAAGTTTGTGCCTGATGGATCGTGGCTTCTGCTTCATGAAAGCATCCTGAAAATAAGTATTTATTTATAGAATATTAAATTTATTATGAATTTTGTTACTATTACAAGCATCACAGTACCTTTTATCCTCAAAAAAGGTGAAAAGAAAAAATTTTTTTCTAAAGAAGGGGACGAAAAAGGGACCAAAAAATACGAAAAAAAAATTAACAATGTATTAATACTCAAATTTCTTAGTTTTGGATTTTTTATAGAAAATAACATTTATTCACGAATTTCTTTAATTGTAAAATTATTCGAAAACATCAACAACTTCTTTTTTAAATAAATATTTAATCATTACTATGTTTCCATAGGAATTAAGATTTTCAAACCTTTTTTAAATTCAACAACTTATAAGAATGTTTTATAATATTTGAAAATGACAGAGTGACAAGATCATTATTTTGTACTATAAAAATATTTTTACTCTAACTTCTTCAAAATTATTTTCATCATTTCAATTCAACTATTATTTTCTACAATTTTTAACTAAACAAAATTTTTCAAAAAGTCAGAATTCGCACGCGATAAATAATTTTAAAGAAGTAGTAAAAAGTAGCTTTCAAACTAAAAGTTTTAGACACTTCACTGACAAAAATTCCATTCTATATTTAGATTTAAATATTTATAAAAATAATTGAATACTTCCAAAAAATTTAAAAAAAAACATTTTTTAATACCTAATTGGTTCTTTCGAGGAATTGAAATTAAATTTTTAAGAATAATTGCATTTTTTGAGCAATTTCTGTAAAATAGTATTAAAAATAATTGAAATCCTGTGATGAATTTATGAAAATTATGAAATTTATGATTTATGAAAATAATTAAAAAGCTGCTAAGAATTTTATTAAAATTTTCAAAAATTATTGAATTCTTGTGATGAATATTTTTATTTATGAAGATAATTGAAATATTGATGAGAATTTTTAAAAATTTTTAAACGAAATTGAATTTTTGAGAAGAATTTTATTACTATTGAAAATAATTGAATTTCTGCAATAAATAATTTGTAACTTCTTCAAAATTCATTTTTTTTTTAGAAATTTCAACTAAAATTCTTCTATAAATCCATCATTTTTTATAATTAATTAAATATATATATTGACAAATTTAACTAATTTCAGAAGAATTTGAATTATTAAAATTTTTCAAAAAAAATTCTAAGAATTTAATTATTTCCAGTAAGTGTAAAAATCCCTGACTTTTCCCTGATCAATTCTATACTTTCCCTATTTTCTTCAAGAAGTAATGTTGAAAATATGCTTATTTGTTTAAAAAAAAGTCAATATTTTTAAATAGTTTTGTAAAGTTATTCTCAAAAATTGATATTTTTGTTTTTCTAGAAAAAACTATTAGACTTAGTATTTTAATTATTTGATGTGACAAATCATCAAAACAGGTAAAAAAGGTGACGAAAGGGAAGAAGGGAACTATTTGTGATGCCTGCTATTAGAAAATCTAGGAAACCCGAAAGTATATATTAACAAATTTTTAAAAAAATAATTCTCAAAATGAATAATAAACAGTTTATATTACCGGGTCCATGCCTATTAACTGTGCTTCTTGAAATTCTTTACTCCTTATAAAATTTCGACCTAAAGTAGCAGTTACTTTAGACATAACAGAAGTATTATCCCTGTCCATAGTATGATATCTAGGTTCGGGTAAATCACCAGTAAATCTTAAAATTGTTATCCATAATGCTTGCGCCGCCTGTAATGAAAAAGAAAAAAAGAAAAAAAGAAAAAAGAAAAAGTTGATTTTATTTCTTTAGTACTAATTTTTGTATCTTTGAATAATGATGTTAATATTAATATTCATACCAGTTGATCTCCTTGGGTATGTAACGGAAGAAGAGGATGCTTTAAAGGCTTTCTCGAATACTGATGATTAATATTTCCCTGAAAGTATGTTGCAGCAAATTTCTGAAATTTATATTCAGACAGGTCTTCTTCATCTTCGGATGCAGTTTGAAGGGGACTGATAATTTCCTGTTGATCTATTTTTGGTGCTGGAAGATCCTGTAAAATCATTTAATTTTCAAAGTTTAGTCTTCACTCATCATCATCATCATCATCATCAAAAAATGAGATTTTTATATAAATTTTTAATAGTATTTTTAAACTCTTTATTAACTAACATTGAAAACTGAAGTTTCCCTTCCGGGAGTAGGAGCTTCACTGCTTGAGTCAGGTAAGAAATCGAACATAGCTTCCACTAATTTACTGTCGTCAACAGGTTCGTCCTGCTTTTTAGCTGCATCATTAATCAAATTCTTTTTAATTTCCATTCTTCGTCTGTCTTCTATTTCCATTTCGATTTCCTTTCTTTCCAGTTCTTGTAGTCTTTCCTAAAACACAATATATTTAATAAAGTTGAACACTGTATGGGATTATTATTTTGAATCGAAAAATTGTACCCTAAAGTGTTGTTCTGCTATTTCTTTGGCTCTTTTATTTCCTTGATCCTTCAATTCTCTTTCCTCCTTTTTCCGCAGTCTCAGAGCTTCCACATGAAGACGATATTCGTACATAATTTTTTTATATCTTCTCTGGGCAATCAATCGTCGCACGTGGGCTTGAATTTTAACAATTGCCCACATTTTCTTTCTGTACATCCTCCGAACTAGATGTCCTCTTGCTCGGGCTTGTAGGGCAACAATATGACCTCGAAGGTGTCTGAATCTGTGGGAAAGAACTCGCGATCTTATTAGAGCCTGAAGACGCATGTAACCAATGCGCATAAGTTTAAATCTCTGCGATTGAGCGTAACCTCTCCACAATTTTTGGATGATTATGGCTGCTGATCGCATACGTAGAAACCTTCTTCTGTAAACCCAACCTCGAATATTGCGCTGAAGAATTAATATTTTTCGAGTAAGAACTCGATCGCGTTCTTGTTCTAGAAAAAGGTCGTGAGCATCTTTTAAAAATACTTTGGTATGTCCCAGCTGATAATCAGATCTGCCTAGCACAGCATGACAAATTTTATACGTTGCAACACGGCATTCAGTCTGGAAAAATTAATTAAGAGCTTGAGAATTCAAAAATCTTCAGGGTTGCCACAAAAAATTAATTTTGTTTCTTCCTGATTTCCAGACAAAATTTTCACTTTTTCCCTATAGAATATTCTGATTCACTCTCAAAATTATTAGAAACTAAAAAAAATCTTCTATATTTCTATTACATTTATTTACGAATTTTTTTAATTGTAGAATTATTTGAAAACATCGATAACTTCTGTTTTAAATAAAATATTATTACATATTATTCCATAAGAATTAAGATTTTTAAAAAATTTCAAATTTAAACCTTTTTGAAATTCAACGAAATTCTACGAAAAGTTTTATTATTCATAAAAATAATTGAATCTCTGTAAAAAATTTGTAAATAAATCATTCAAGTCCTGTGAAATTTTTAATATTTATGAAAATAATTAAATGTTTGCTTAGAATTTTATCAACATTTTTTTAAATAATTGAATTATTTTGAAAAATATTATTAAAATAGTAGATATATTGAAAATCATTGAATTGAGGAAAATTTTTTAAAATAATTGAATTTCTAAAAGACTTATTATTTATGAATATAATTGAATCCCTGTAAAAAATTTTATTTATGAAAATAATTGAATTATTGCAAAGAATTTTATAACAAAATTAAATTTTTTGAATTTAAATTTAAATTTTGCCAACAATTTTATTACTTTTGAAAAAAATGAAAATTTTTACAAGAATGTTTAAAAATTTTTTATCATAATTGAATTTTTATGATTTAATTAATAATTTATTTATTTATTTATTATAATGAGAATTTTATTATTTTTGAAAATAATTGAATTTATGCGATCATTCGTAACTTTTCATTATTTTTAATAATTAATTAAATATTAAAAAATTTTCAGAAAAAATTCAGAAAATTTCAGAAGAATTTGAATTATTAATAATATTTTTCAAAAATCTAAGTTCTTAAAATTTTTCTATTAAATTCATTCAAGATTGGAATTTAAAAAGATTTTTAATTAAAACCTTTTGAAGGTGATTGAAAATTGTAAACGTAACTCTTTTTAAATTAAATTATTTTTAAAATATGTAAGTAAAATTATTTATTAAATAATTTACAAGTAATAATATTTTATACATAGTTCTGCAAGAATGAAATTATTTGAAAAGAAATTATTGTCAGAAATAGAAAAATTTGAAGGTTTTGTATTAGAATTCGTGGTAATTTCATAGTTTATGAGTAAAGCCAAAAAGACAGAAAAATTAATAATTTTCTTATGAATTCTAAAAATTAAATTTTTTCCAGTACTTTTAATAAAAATCCCCGACTTTTCCCTGATTTCCCTGACCTTTGGCAACCCTGATCTTTCTGAAAATTAGTTGTTTATTAAATTAAAAATACTACCTTGTGTGCTGGAGGTATTCCAGGAATTAAAAATCTATATCTTTCAACAAATTCTGGAAAAGCATGCCGAATAGGATATCCTGCTCTACGTATTCTAATAGTTTCCATCATTCCCGAATACCTCAGTTGTCGACAACAAAGTCCTCGATCGAACATCTGAAAATTAAAAATATTCGTTAATTATTGCATTTTTTAGAAATATATCGTCATTAATAACTTACCATTGGCTTTTTATATTCATTAGGTTTAATACATCTAATAAAAAATGGCTGACAGGTAGATAAGGTCTTCATTAAGGAGTCTAAAGACTTTTTGAATTGCGTAGACAATGTAGGAGCTCTTTTTCTCGTTTCAGAACCCATTTCGATGTCCTCAACAAAGCACAGTTGAAGAAACTTATTTGAAGAAATGTGAATCAGTTGTAATAAATCTGCACTAAACGTGTCTCTGTTTTTCTCTAAGAAACTTCTAGTATCGTAAAAAACTACACCAGCAAAATGATTCAAACCGAAAGATGTATTTATGTCAGACTTTGGTTTCAGATAATTTTTATGGGTCCCATGAGTCTTGTGGATTTTTGCCAACATTGTGTGGTCTGTACCCTGAGGAATAATTATTAAACTTAATCAATAAATTTTTTTAAGCTTCATCTTCAAAAGCAAAAAGTTTCTAGCATTTACTGATAATATCCGAAAGTTGTAGCTTTGTTCAAATAAATAATTTGAAAAGTACATCTAAACTAATAATTACCTTTGGAAATTTTGATTCTTCATCTATTAAAGCCATTATATTTAATTGTTTAACAGCAATTAAGTCCAAAGCATCCTGATTGTCGACAAATTCAATATGTTGCCAATTTATTCCCTCGTGATTGTATTCCTCTTGTTCCAATTTAAAGATATGTTGAACGAAAAATTGCTGTAAATTCTCATTTGCATAGTTTATGCAAAATTGTTCAAAACTATTATGATTAAAGTTCTCAAAGCCGAAAATGTCTAATACGCCTATAGCACTACGAGAAGTATGTTTTGGTCTAAAAATGGCTTCATTAATTTTCTTCACTATGTGAATAAATAATCGTCCATAAATTCCTTTCACAAAAGCATCTCTAATGTCTACGGATTGTTCTCTTGAAAGCGTCGATATCTATAATTAGCAAACATGATTAAAAATGCTAAGTAATAATTAACATTAGTCAATAAATATAGTGAATTTTGATAACATTTACCACTGTCTCACCGTGCGCGAATATCGTCCGCCTCGTAAGAGCATCTATTAAAGATTGAATAGGAACACCTAATAATTGAGCTACTTTCGTTACATTCGTTTGTTCGGGAATTTCAGTTGCATCCAAATTGTCTATTACAGAAAAGTATCATTTTATAAATGTTAATAATAATAATAATAATTATTAGTAATAATTTTCAAATTAAGGCAATTTATTTATAAAAATACAGTCGAACCAGAATATGTAGGTATATTTATAAGTATAATTATATTTACTGCTTACCTACAACAGTAGCTCTACTTTTAACATTTCCTATGTGTAATAAAGCTGCTAATAATTTTAAAATGTCCCAAATTTCAGAATCAGTAAATAATAATACTTTCATTGCTGATCTAATGTCTGCAAATTCAACAGCATCGTCGCGTCCTTCACATGTAATGCTACCGCCCTGCAAATACATACTAAAATTGATCCTAAATAATAGTAGTGTGCAAAAAAGCTCGAATAATGAAATATAATATAATTTCTTTCCGTTTAGAAAAGGGGTTAACATTTTTTCCAGAACTTTTGCTTTTTGGGTGCAATTGAATTAATTATTACTTAGAACTATAAATATTTAAAATGATATTCTTACCCCCACCAAATACCTATACGATGATGCGTCTTCCAGTTCAAGTTTTTGCTTTTCGTCCTTTGAGAGACCGGCCAACATGCAATAAAATATATGATAATTCCTCTCATCCATGCTTTGAGATACTATTCGAGATTTTTCCAACAGATACTGTTCTATTTTAGCTCCTTCTATTACGCCTTGATGATTGAAATGAATGTCTATGTATTTTCCAAATCGAGATGAATTGTCATTTCTAACAGTCTTTGCATTTCCAAATGCTGAAATTAGAATAGAATCAAGCACACCATGAAGTAAATAAATTATTAAGATTTTTTTAAAAAGTAGGTACAATAATAAGCACTATCAAAAGAAATATGATTGTTTTACCTTCTAAAATTGGATTAGCTTCTAGAATTTGTTGTTCTATCCATGAGTGCTTTCCACTAATAGCTGCCAAATACTGCAAAATCAATTTTGTGCTCTCGGTTTTTCCTGCTCCACTTTCACCACTGAAATATTTATAAACATTTGTAGTGCAATTCATCATTAATTATATTTAGATGCTATAATTATTATATTATATTATATTATATTAATAATTTAGTAAAAATCTGGATGTTCATTTCACTCTTACCTTATTACTATACATTGGTCCTGAGCGTATCGATTCATGTGAGCATAACTGTTATCTCCTATTGCAAATATGTGTGGAGGTAATTCACCAATTTTTCGATCTTTGTAAAGTTTTATTTGTTCAGCAGTGTATATTGGTAATATTTGATATGGATTCACAGCCACTAATATGGAACCAGTATACGTCTAAAACAATGCAATTGAATTATGATTAGTATTGTTTGATTATTAATATGTACTTATTTATTTCCGTATTAATTTTTTTTTTTTTTTGATGTCATATTTGAATAAAGTTGTTTTGCAAGTAGAAGTATCTTACGTAAATAAGATTTTCGTTGTAACGAATAAGAAGATTCCTCAAAATCCCAGCTTCATGGAGGTCTCCCAAACTGATCATATCTTCTACACCCTGCACTGATGTAGCGTGCATAGCTTTTATACGTCTTTCGGGTGTTAGCCATTGTTCCTGTAAAAGCAAAAAGTACATATTTTTAAAGACATTACATTTTATAAATGAGTTATATTAATGAAATTAATGAACAAATGTTATACGATATATGCATAGGGTGGAGGAATTGGTTGAGATGAATCCTAAGTATTTTTGGAATTTTGTTAATAAAATTAGAGATAAATGTTGCATTTCCAATTATATGTTTTTTAAATGACAAACAAGCCGAAAATGATATATATTGCCGAGTTATTTTGCGAGCGTTTCAAATCTGTATTATATGATACTAAGAACTATGACTCAACTTTTTTTGTCTAATGATAGCAATACTGGTTTTAATGACTCAAAATTGATTTTGATTCAGTCATTATCACTAAGAACGCAATCTTTGAAAAAATTAAAGAGTTGAATGTGAACACTCTTCTTTTATTAATTGTTATGCGTAATTCTAAATATTTTCACAAGTTATCCGCACTGAGAATACTCTATTTTTCATTGATTAGGTCAATTATTGAATTTTGTTCTTTAATTTGGTTTTCCCTTTCCTATAGGGATCGAAAGAGTATCGAAATTGAAGTTACCTTATTATCGTCGTCTTTTACTTGAATACGTCTGCCTTCTGCTGAAACAACTCGAGCACCAATAGCAACATCAAATTCCCTTCCTGAGATGGGCTCTATCCATATGTAATCGCCCTGAAAATCATTAAATTAATCAAACACTACTGAAAACAAATGAAGATCCCATACATAATTGCGGTCATTTTTTTAAAATTCCATGTCGTTAATAGCAGATTAGCAAATCTGATCGAGATTAATGTACATTTGAACACATTTGAAACATACTAAAAATAAAATACCAAAGGCTTGTGATTTTAGAGCAACGGCCACTTTAAATTTGCCTACATGTAGTTACAAAGTTTCAATCTGAATGTTATGTAGAAATTCGTCAAGTTCAATAAAGGGAAATATTGATGTCCCAAAGAAGAGCAGCTATATAGGATTTTGTTCCAAACGGATGCGTACTGATGCAGAAACATCTCATTTCTTTGGGGGTCTTCCATAAACCACGTGGTCCCATTTTTTTTAAATTTAAACCTCCCCTCCCCCCATGTGGCATGCTGTTACATGTATTAGCGCCATTTTTTCCTCTTATATCGTGGTTCATAGCTGACCCCCCCCCCCCACCTCCTTGAAGCGCCACGTGGCTTATGGAAGACCCCTTGCTGATTAAGCTATTTTTTTTAAATCAGTAATACACAATATTTTTGTCAAGTTATCGAATTTATAGAATTAGAATATTTACTTACCCGAGTAACGATCACCATTTCTCTTCACTGCTTGTTATTACGGTGATATCTGCAAAAAATGAAAGGTACATTTATATATTTAAGATTAATTTATCGAATATTTTTAAATTATACGTTTTTATTATTTGAAAGGATATTTCTTCTAACAGATATTAAATATAATAAAAAATTATTCATTTCAATTCTTATTATTTTCCAGAAATAATATGCCAAAACACGGAGATATTCAGAACATTTTTAGAATTTATTTCCGATCCAGAAAAAATTCGTATCTTGAAAAATAACGCTAGTCTTGTAAATTTATTTTTACAATTTTTGGAGTCAAATATGAAATTTGGACTTTTTTCATCAAATTGGAGCTTTTTCTTTGGGCTTGACAATTTTTTTAAACAATTTTTGGAGTCAAATATCAAATTTGGACTACTTTTCATCAAATTGGACCAATACATTACTTTTTTTTATTAAAAAAAGCATTTCCGAAGGACGAAAATAGTCAGAACTTTTTTAGAATTTGTTTCCGATCCAGAAATAATTAGTATCTTGAAAAACGATGTTGGTCTTGTAAATTTATTTTTACAGTTTTTGGAGTCAAATATCAAATTTGGACTTTTTTTCATCAAATTGGACCAATTCAGAAAAGTTTGTATCTTTAAAATCGAGGCTGGTTTTGATAATTTTTTAAAACAATTTTTGGAGGCTATTATCAAATTTGAGCTTTTTTATCATCAAATTGGCGCTGGTTTTGACTATTTTTTTTAATAATTTTTAGAGTCGAGTACCCTACATGAAGCTCAAATGTTGTGCTATTTGGGTTAAAAAATAAAATAATTCTGATTTAGATTAACATATAAAAATAATGCATAATTTGACTTTTAAACAATATATTTCTCAATTACAAAAGGTTTTTTTACAATACTTACAGCATATTTATTAAATTTTTTACAGGTATCTAAAATACTTTCTAATTTAAACCCTAACAGGAACCGGATATTCAAGATATTCTATAAGGGGCCAAATGAACTTTTTGTGTCTAAATCTGTCTAGAGGTCACAATTTTCATTCAAGTTAAACAAAACTTTTTTTCAAATCTTCGTTACTAAATTCTCTATCGATTCCTCGATGCCGATTTTTTAATTTTTGTTTATTTATATTTATTTGTTTATAACAAAGTATGAAAAAATCGATATTTTGCTATTTCATAAATTTTTAAATTGTTTAAACAATTTTTTATTGTTAATTTTATTGTAATTTTTTTTTTAACATTAATAATCAAAATTCTAATTTTTTTTTACATTTTTCAACATTTTACGCAGAAAATAATTAAATATAATAGAATACAAAAATAAAGGGTATTGTGTAAATATTTAACATAATTGTTTAAACAAATTAAATAATTAAAGAAAATTACATTTTTATTATCTAAGCCACTCCAATTTTTTTAAAATAACAAAAATAATTTGTTTAAGCAATTTTGAAATTAGATATAAGGAAGTTCTTTTTATAGCTACGTATTCTTACAATTTTTTTAATATAATAATGTTTTAGAAATTAAGGTAAAATATAAATTAGAACCTTGATTCTATTAAAAGTTAAAAAATATTAATAATTTGTTTAAATAATTATAAAAGTTATCATTCGCAAACCCCATTTTTGAGTTTAGTTCATTTAAATAGAAAAAATTTAAAGATTAAAAAAATCGACATTTTAATTCTTTTTAAATAAAATTTACCAAAAAACGTAATTAATGAAATAAATTATGAAATTAATAGGTATACTGAATGTTTGCATATTAATTACCCATTAAATTTTGGGTATGAAACTCTAAGAAAAGTATACTACAAATTAAATTTTTTCAATTATGTTCTTTTTTTCAAAAGTTAATTGATTATAATGCATTGTTTATTTAATAAAAGTGTAATTATATCAATTTTTTCACTCATCTAAGAATACTAAAATATGTAGGTACTTAAAAATATGTACTTTTTAATGTACTTAAAAATTTTTTAAATGTTAAAAACTTTATTTTATAGCAACATATCGATTTTTTCATACTTTGTTATAAACAAATAAATATAAATAAACAAAAATTAAAAAATCGTCATCGCGGAATCGATAAAGAATTTAGTAACGAAGATTTTAAAAAAAATTGTTATGCAAACATTATCTATTTTACTTAATTTTATACCGCATCAATACCATAATTGAATTGTTGTTAGTGTTTTAAAAAAAAAATTATGTTAATATGTTTTTTTCTTAACTTTAAGAGTTTAATAAATGTTAAATCATTTTTAAACATCTACATTGTGATGTTCATGAATACTTAATTATTTACATCAAACAACTCCTGCAATTAGGATTAGAAGAAAATGCTTAAAAAGTAAGTTTTAATCTTTTAAAACTATTAAGAATATCTTCAGTTTTAATACTTTTGTGAACCACTTTCTTAAAAATTAATCAGGTCACAGATAAACAAATAACTGAAAAATACAGGTTTAGTAACTAAAAAGGGAGAAAATTTTTTATTAAATATCTTAGTCAATTTTTCAGTTCTTTTTTCCTAATAATTTTTGTTAATAAAATATAATATAATGATAAAAAAGAATTAAAAAAGATATTTCTGACGCAGCTAAAGGAACTTTAGAAAATACTTAATAGGAAGTTAAATTATTATTAATTAATAATTATTTATTAATAACGAAATTTTTATATAAATTGAAGATTACTTAGTTGTTTATAATCTACAGCGAAGAATCAAGTTGACCACAATTTTAACTATTTACACTTTGTAATTAAGACACTAATTTACTTTTTGTTTTATCATTATTTTGAAGAAATTGTAATTAATTTTTCAATCTTTTAGTAATATTATATATTTATATGCATAAACAAGGAAGAAATTAGATATTTTTCTTCTTCCTTGTACTTGACCTCATTAAATTCATGCCGGGTACTTTTGATCCGGCATAAAAACTCTCCATGTGCTAGATTAAAAAATTTTTTATTCTTGAAAACTTAGACTATAAACTATAGACTGAAAAGTTTCCAAGAATAGAAAATTATTTAATCTAGAATTAAATCCGTAAATTTTTTCGAAATTTATTTGATGGTTTACAGCCTTTGAAAAATATTTGCCATAAAAAAAATCTTTCTAAAAAAGCATTTTTCAATTATCCATTTAATTATTTCTAGAATCTTATATTTCTTTTACCTTAGAGCTAGTGCCGAAAGTAAAAAATCCAGGAAATCGAGTTATAACGTAATTAAGTAATATATTTTTACGCCATTAAAACACTCCACTGCACCTCAAATAATTATTTTAATGTACACTTTGTTCATGGTGTTTAAAACGATACTTTTTATAATGACATATTTAATTGTTTTCTAATTATAAATCTAAATAGCAACTTTGGTAGGGAAAAAATTTTGAAAAATTGAATTTACAACTTTTATAATCACTGGTGATGATGATGATCACGGGAAACTTGTAACTTGTACTATAGTTAAAAAAAGTAAAAAAAATCACACTTTGTTACAGCGCTGATGCCACGATGACCGGCACCTTCCTTAACGAGTCCATTCGGTAGCTTTCGGTACAGGTCGGACGCACCAGGTAGAAAAGTAAATAGGAAAAATACAGAAACTTCTCCTCCAACAATGTTATAGGCTTTAACTTCCGTTAAAATTTACCAAAAATGGGAAGAATTTTAAATAAATATAAATGACATTTTAGATTGAAAAAAGAAATAAATATATCGATATAACTGAACCCACTATTTTAGTTGTAACGACGACAATAACAGCGGAATGCATCTAGCTACGGACTTTGACACTGAACTGACTCTACAGAATAACGGCAGGTGAAGGATCCAATCTACTCCGAGCGTAATGCACATACCAAACTTAAAATAACTGTTACTTTTGCTTTTGCTTCTATGGCTTATAATGAACCTTTTTAAAAATTTCATAATATTACTTTTTTTTAAATATTTAATTCAAGATGTCCTTGAGAAAAATTTAATCTTTCTTATTTTCGAAAACAAGTACTGTACACTTGTTTAATGTAAAAAATTTTTTACCTTGCAACATCTGCTTTACCTGATAAGTTCTATACTTTTATATACTAGCAACTAGCCGGTCACCGGTTATACCAAATACAGAATGTAATCGACCTAATATCATTTAGCTTTACAATAAGGATTTCGTAACTTTTTTGTTAGGCAATGATTCTTTATTTAAAAAAAATTTGTTTATTTTTATTTATAATAACAATATACAGGAACAATGTACGGAAATTGCAATGCAGTATAAGAAAATATGATTTAATATATAAGTATGAAAAAGATAAAGTTGACGACTTAAAAATAAATTTATTTTATTTAATTCTAAATATTTAAAAAATATTTACTTGGTTTAAATATGTTTTATTAGAATCTAAAAGTCTATTTACTTCAAATAACTTATATAACTTGAATTATTTGATTCACACTTATTTGAAAAAAGGAAATCTTAATTGGGTCATGTAAATAATTAATTCTATAACAAATTTCATACTAATGCTAATAAATTGAATTCCTGCAACCAATTTTATTATTCATGAAAGAATATAAATTTCTTTAAAAATAATTTAATTCTTGCGAAGGTAAAAAACACTGTAAAAAAAGGGAGTTAAATTTTAACTCCCCAGGGGATTCTATAAAAGTCGCACCCATTGGGGAGTTAATGCCAGGGGAGTTAAATAAAGCGAGTTAAAACTTCACACCCAAATGCTAACTCCCCAAGGAAAAAATAACTCGCGCGGGTGTTGAATGAAGGGAGTTAGAAATTAACTCTCTTTTGGAGTTGATTTTTAACTCGAAAAATTTCACTTCCAACTCCCGAGTCCGTTAACCCGTCAGCAGTCGCGCCTTTTTTAGTGTCTCACTTGCACTCTATGACTCTAAGAGCGCCCTATAGGTCGAGTAGTGTTGCGTGAGACTTTTTCTCACGGCGCGACCGCTGACGGGTTAACTCCCTAAATTTTTTACAATGTATAAGCGTCGCTGCGCGCGGTTGTAAGGGATAATACCAGTCAGGTAGCAGTGAACGGCCCAGAGGCGGTCACTGCTACCTGACTGGTATTATCCCTTGCAACCGCGCGCAGCGGCCTTCAATTGATTTCTGTTTAGAAATTTTATGAAAATAGTACATATTGAAAATCATTGAATTGCGAAAAGTTTTTAAAAATAATTAAACTTTACACAGAATTCAATTAAAATTTTTGACTCAAAATAATTTAATTTTCAGGAATAATTTTGTTATTTATCTTTAATAATTGAATTCTTTCGAAGAATTATTTATGTAAATAAATTGAATTCTTGGAAAGAATCTTATTAAAATCTGAAAGAATAATTGAATTATTTCAAAAAAATTTATAATTAAAATTATAGGATTTAAAATAATTGATTTCGTTCGAACAATTTTCTTTGAATTTTTTAAAATAATTGAATTCCTGTAAAAAATTCTAATATTTTTATAAATAATTGAATTTTTGCAAAGAATTTAATAAAAAACATTTTATTAGGTAAATAATTATGATTTCTTTTGAGGAATTGAAATTAAATGTTTAAGAATAATTTCATTTTTTGAGCAATTCCTGTAAAATTGTATTAGAAATAATTGAAATCCTGTGATGAATTTTATTATTTATGAAAATAATTATTTTATTAATATTTCATTAATATCATGAAAAAATACCTGCATATTTTCGATTTGTCAAACAATATTTTTTAAAGAAAAAAAAAAATTATACACAAAAACGAACTTCAAAGTGTGGACAGACAGAAAAAATGAAAGAATACGAAGATTATTATTAGTTTATTCTGGAAACAAAACAATAAAATTATTATCAATAACTTTAATTTGCCAATCATAAGTTTTCATTAACAAACAGAAATTATGAAAATTATTCTCTTTTTTCAAAAAAAAAAAAAGAAAAACAGAATTTTGCCTAAAACTATGATTGAAAAAAATGAATTAAACAATTTTTTTTTTATATAAAATAAGAAGTTTAGAATTTCGTAAACAAAATTGTGATTGAGAAGCAAAATATATTCAATATATGGGTTTCATTTCTTAATCATCCCGTGTGTGAAAGACTATACAGTACCACACCCCCATATATTTTGATGCAAAGAATTTAACTCATTGAATTGCGAAAAGTTTTTAAAAATAATTAAATCTTACAAAGAATTCTTTAATACATTTAAAAATAATTAAATTCCTGTGAAAAATTCTAATACTTTTTTTAAATAATTGGTTCTTTTGAGGAATTGAAATTAAATTTTTAAGAATAATTACATTTTTTGAGCAATTCCTGTAAAATTGTATTAAAAATAATTGAATTATTGTGAAAAATTTTATTAAAATGTTTAAAAGAATTGAATTTCTGTAAAAAATTTTGTTACAATTTTTTGAAAAGAATTGAATTCTTCATAAGAATTTTATTAGCATTGTATTAAATAATTAATTTTTTCGAAATATAATAAATATAATGAAAATTTTATTTTAAATAATTGAATTCTTGTGGAAAAATTTATTTGTGAAAATAATTGAATTTGTCGAATTGAAATTCTTCGATGAGTTTCATTATGCTTGCAAGTATGTAATATTAAATTTTTGCTTATAGAATATTATCCAAAATTTCTTTAACAAATTGAATTTACATGAAAAATGTTATTATTAGTGAAAATATTTGAATTATTGTGAAGAATTGTATAAAAATTTTGTTAAATAATTCATTTTTTCGAAAAATTGAAATTGAATTGAAATTGAATTCCTGTGGAAATTTTATTATTTATGAAGTTACTTAATTGAATTTTGGATAAGTTTTATCAATTTTTTTAAATAATTGAGGCCTTGGATCGAATAACTCGCCCGACGCTCGGAGGAACGCGCAACTGCCAGTCAGTGAGCAGTGAGCGTTTTTTGACTTTTAGTATTAGCGAATTTTCGAAAACTAATTATTTATTTTGCTTTAAAATGTGTACTCATTGGTTTTTCGGTATTTGGTCGCTGATAAGAAATCTCAAGTCAGACTTTGAGAAATCAACATGTCGGCCGTTTGAAAATAATGTAATTTTTATTTATGTCTGTTTATGGTACGCACTCGTTTGTCTTCAAATGACCTGTATGGTGTAAAAATTGTAATACCTATATTTAATAATAGCGCATGTAATTATTTATAGTTAAACATAATTTTATTCATGATTTTTAGATTTTTTTGTCCTCTATTGAAACGCATAATTGTCACATCAGCAGTATTCTTTAATACCTGAAATAATGTTATTCTTATTTTTAATTAAATAAACTATAATATGGAGACTTTAATTTATAAAGGAGTATGTACTTTTATATGAACTACAAGTTTACGAAGATTTTCGTGATTTATTATGAATATTAATAAACTTGAAATAATTATTAAAATTTATCATTAATATTTGATAAAATTATTATTAATCCATTTTACTAGTTTTACAAAAACTATTAATGATTCGAATTATGAAATAATGTTAAGCTACCTTTTGTTGCAAAACGTCACATATCTTAAAATTTAATTTATTTTGTTTTTTTCGTTTTTTTGTGAAATAAATACTGCATGAGCATGAGCACGAATGAAAATAAGGTCCAACGGAATTATTCTTTGTGAATGACCCTTCAAAAGACCAACGCGCAAACAATAGGTTCGCGAACGAGGCAGAAAAGGACACAAATATATCTCTGTCTTTTTCTAACTCATGCTTTGCGTTCGCGAACAACGACGTTCACGATTCAGGCTTCCGTATATTCCGTACGTGTCCGATCACGTGCCCGACTCGGTTGTTAATGGGATCACACCCTAAGGTGTGTAGGCGCCTTAAACTTAGTTGAATGGGTAACCAATTACTCTAAGCAAGGTGTGAAGGAACCATAATTTTTGACAGAAAGAATTACATGGAATATTGTATATGGTTATTACTTGGGATATTATTGTTTAGTGGATTAGTCAATGTCGGAAATAAATCGTTGCGATATTAATGTAGGGTGTCAAACAGTCAATGTCTGTTTAACGTAAGACGATAAATTTGACAGAAGCACTTCATAGTGGGTGGTGGATTCGAGGCTAGAAAAGAAATCCTACAGTTAAGGAATTTCATCCCTTCAACCGTTTCTGATGAGCTCTGACACCGTGCACTTCGTGTTAGTAACATGGCTGTACAATTGGACAGCGGAGGAAAGGATGATTTAAAAACACAATTTGTCACGAGGGAAGGAACGTATCAACTGATGACCTTGTCGGAATATTCTAGGCCGAATAGGGTTGGATACACGAATAATCAAGGCAGTGCTTCTGTCCGGGTTTCATTTGTCACATTGCCGGATCCCACAGATCCCACTGGCACGCAAGGACTCGGGGATCGAATGTGCTTTAATTTCGGCAAGGAGCTTTACGTCTACGTCTATCGTGGCGTTAAAAAGGTTAGTTAATCTCGCAAAAGATTCAACCACTTTTTCTCCCGCTCCACCATTCTACGTGTCTTCCATTTCTCAACTCTAACCTAGAAAAATAATTTTTTTTTTCCTTTTTCCCCTTTTTACAATTTTCTCACGTTTTTCGACCTTTTTTTTTAAAGATTTGTCACCTTTTCCCCTCTTTTTGATGATTTGTCCCCTTTTTCACCTTTTTCTAATCTAAAATGAATCTTTTTTTTCGAAAACTTTTTCAAAGTGTAATCATAAAATTTACACTCAATGTTATAGAATTCAATGCGTTTTCATTTTGATTTAGATTAACACCACAACATAATATAAATATGTTTTTTTACTCTTTCTGATTTAAATAATATAACGTAAAGAATTTTATAAATTATAAGGTGGTTCATTCAACAGAATGCAGACCTCGAGAAAAATAATTAATTAGCATTTAAGTAATTAAAATATTATTATTAATAGTTAATTTATCTATTGTTATACTATTGCGCGGAACGTAATACTCAAATTATTATTATTATGCAAATTACAAATTTTTTTATTTTCAAACATAAATTTTTGAATAGTTTCATAATCAAAATTTTTAAAACTGTCTTATTAATTACATAATTAACTAGCAAATGATACGCGCAGAACGCAGTATTCCATTTCTTATTATTTTTGAAATTGAAAATTTTTATATTTTCAAGAATAAACATCAATTTTTGAATGATTAGAGATTTAAAATTTAAAGAATTCACTTATTAAGTACATAATATTAAATATTCTTGTTTATTATTATTCAAAAATTTTAATAAAAATTTCATTATTCTCATAAATAATAAAATTCTTCACAAGAATTCAATCATTTTCAATGCAATTTTATTAAAATTTCTCGAAAGAATACAATTATTCCTCGAACAGGTTCAATTATTTCTAAAAATGGTAATAACATTTTTCTAAACACTTCAATTGTTCTCAAAAGATTTTAATAAAATTGTTTGTAAATTTCAATTATTTTAAAAATTTTCAATTAAAATTACTTTAAAAAATTACAATATTTTTACGAAATTTAATTAAATTCTTCGAAAAAATGTAATTATTTACAAAAACTCTAATAAAATTGTTAAAAAGAATTTAATTTTCTATGAATAATTTTAATATAATTTAATAGGAAAGTCATTAATAACAATTAATATTAAACACGATTATTTAATAAGCTCGAAAGAAATTTTTCTTAAAATTCAATTATGTTAAAAATTTCCAGTAAAAATTATTTTTAAAAAAACTTCATTATTTATAAAAAAATTGAAATAAATTCTTAAAAACAATTGAATTATTTTAAAGAATTTTAATAAACATCTCGCCAAGAATTGAATTCAATTATTTAAAAATTTTTTTATAAATACTTTACAAAAATTCAATGATTTTCAGTAAATAGACAATTTAATTATTTCTGAAAATAATTGAATTCCTGAATAGAATTTTATTAAAACTTTTTTAAATAATTGAATCCCTGCGATAAAATTTATTATTTCTACAAATAATTGAATTTTTGAAAAATTTTAAAAAGCAAGTGAATTCTTGAATTGAATTTTATTTAAAGTTTTTTAATTAATTGAACTTCTTTGAAAAATTCAATTTTTTTTAAAAATAGCACTATTATTTTTGTAAAAAAGAGTTCTGACCTAATATTTGGAAAGAGAATAAAGACCAACAAAAAAAGTCTTTTTTACAATTTCCAAAGTTCTGTAGTTTTTTCAATTTTGAGTTTAGAAGAAAAGTTTATTGGGATTGTGTATAGAAATCTTTTTGCTGGTACCAGAACTCTGCTCAGAAGTCATGAAAAATTAATTTTTTGCAAGAATATTTTTTTGAAATTTTTCAAAGTTTCGTAGTTTTTTCGATTTTAATTTTAGAATAAAAGTTTATTGGGATTGTGTGTAGAACTCTCATTACTAATACCAGAACCCCTTTTTCACCTTTTTTTAAATAAAAAATAAATTTTTTCTTTTTTTTTTTAAATATCTTTCAAAGCGTAATCATAAAATTTAGACTCAATGTTAGAATTTAATGCGTTTTATTTTTGATTTAGATTATTAACACAATATAAATATATTTTTTTAATGTGGTTCATCCAACAGAATGCAGACCTCTAGAAGAATAATTAATTAGCATTTAAGTAATTAAAATATTATTAAGAGTACTTTTTAGAAAAATATTAAAAAGTTATTTTCTATGAAACAATTTAAAACTAAGAAATTTGAGTATTAATACATTGTTAATATAACTTTTAACACATTTTAATTTGTTGTTTAGTTATATATTTTGTATATTACTTATTATTTAATTATCTTTCAATTAAAACAAGTTTTATCTATAAAAAATGTGAACGGAGAAATTGAAGAAATATTTGGTACTAATTTTCAAATCGATCTTGGACTATTAGATGTTATGTCAATGATTTTAAAAATTCTATTTTCATGATAAATATAATAAATTTGATTTATTATTGAAAATTTGTTTTTTCGACTAGGCTGTGGATTTAAATAAACCAGTTGAAAAGAAGTTGTACAAAGGAACCAATCCCACTTGTCATAATTTTAATCAAAGTGCTGCAACAGTTGATGGTGCACCACTTCTAGTCGGCTTTTCAACGGGTCAAATTCAACTTATAGATCCAGTTAAAAAGGACAATAGTACATTGTACAATGAAGAAGTAAGTAATTAATAAATATTATGGTCATAGTTGTGTCTCTTCAGTAATAATTTTTTTTCAAAATGTTGTATGTAGTAAGCAACAAGGGACCAAAGGGTAATTGTTTACGCTGTTGTTTTCAGCACAATTTGTCTGCTTTGGCCACCCAAAACTTGAAAAATTGAGAGACCATCCATTTTCAGGTGAATCAAAAGCTTTTTGAAACATAAAATTTATGGGAACTACAATTTTTTTCTTTTTATTTTTTGAAAGATGATAACATTTTGAAAAGAACAAGATATCAAATGACTTTTGTAAGGTCTTATTCTTTTCAAAATTTTATCATCTTTTAAAACATATATGTACGAAAAAAATTTAGTTTTCATAAATTTTATGTTTAAAAATTTTCGAGATTTTTTTCATTTCCCTGAAAATGGTTGGTCTCTCAATTTTGACCGGTGCTGTAGTAAGCCGATATAAAATTATTTTTTTTTAAATAAAGGTTATTAAATTTCCTATAAACTTGTATACAAAATGTTTGTAGTATACATGTTTTTAGCAAAATTTTTTTTTATTTTACTAAGGAAAATAAGTCTTAGGAGACTTTGGAAAAGCAGTTGAAATTTTGCTTTAAAAAAAAGTGTCCCCAAGGTGGCTAGCATTCAAAAATTCACTGAAAAAATTTTAAAAATAGTTGCAAAAATCAATTTAAGGTAACTTTATTCGAAATGTATTGTTTTTTGCTTATATTTACAGAATCAATAGTTGGAAACTCTGTTATTTGCTTATAAGAAGCTATTCTAAAATATTGTTAATTATTTATCCTATTTCATACATTAAAAACTAAATTACTTTATTATTCATCATAAAATTTTTCAAATCGATAAAATTTACATTTTCCATAATATATTTTGATAAATACACTGCAAGCCCGATTAGCGGTCACCCGATCAGTGGTCACTTGTTTACGTCGTTTGTAGATGGGGCGGGCGAGAGGCAAAGAGGGAGTCGAAATATTACATCGTAAATAAATTCAAAAGTGATTTTACATAAAAACGCATGGTGGACACCTTAGGGCCAGGACATTTTTTAAAAGTTATTAAAAAATTGTATAACACACAATTTTATCGATATTCATCTATAATATTATTGTATTTGTAAACAAGATTACCACAAAGTTTAGAACTTTTAAACTATTAACTGTAATCACAGTATCACTTTAAAAAGAATGCTTTCAAAATTTTTTTTACTGAAATTTAACGATGTCTCTGTTAGAAAGAAACGCGTTTAGTTATACACGTCTAAACATAACCAAAAACTTTGTCTTCATAAACAATGAAAATAACCTGAAGCCTTCAGTGCTGCTAAATAATGCACAAGAATTTCCCTAGGGTGGCCATCTTGGGGCCCTCTACCCTATATAGTATAAAAAGGGGAAGTGTACCGGTTGTGGGCACCGACGGCACCGTTTTGTTTTTGCCTCATAACATTTGTCCATGTGCATATTATACAAATATATGTGTACGAATTTAAAGCTAGAGGTCTTAGGTGACTGTCAGTGAAGGAATTAAATTGATTCCTTCAAGTAAAAAAGTTTTATTAGAAATTTAGTGAAATGAAAATTTTTGCACCCGGTTGTGGGCATCCTTGAAAAATCCGCTAAAAATGAAAAAATATTAAAGAAAACTAACACAAATAAAGAAGAAATGAAAGTTTCTTTATTTTGAGAGTCTTCGCCGGCATAAAGAACAAAAATTATGACACTTTTTCACACTATACTCATCGCTAACAGAAGCATTTTGCTTGTATGTGACGTAGCTGGCACGCATATCAACGTACTTCTAATGCACTGAACGACTATATTCATTGCATTTAATGGAGTTTGCGACTATCAAATTCCTTGGCAGAAAGTTTAGATAAATGAGACAGTAGTCCAGACGATCGTCAGATGATAGAGCCTCCTTAACATAAAAGTACCCATAACCGGGAATGACAGTCATTTTTTTAAAAGACTAACACATTATGCGATGCAGGATTTTGGTTAAACACGATGGTGAATCACAAAATGAAATGACAAGACTGCAAAAAAACTAAAACATTTTTTCTTCTGAATGAATCCATACCTATATGTCGCTTTTCGAAAACAAAAAAATCACTTTAACGTCTGCTTGCCGTCCAGGTTTGCGTAGGGATGCCCACAACCGGCGCACTTCCTGATTCCTTAATTAATTGATCTTGTATTCTTTAATGAAATGCCTTTTATTGTTCATACAATGAAGATTTGAATTATTATCTTTATTAAAGTAAAATTTTGTTTACAGCGGCTTATAGATAAAACAAAAGTTACTTGCATCAAGTGGATTCCCCAATCAAGTAACTTGTTTCTCGTCTCACACAGTTCAGGTCAACTGTATTTGTACAACAAGGAACTTTTATGCGGAACTACTTCACCGCATTATCAGCCATTTAAATCCGGCACTGGTTATGCTATTCATACATGTAAAACAAAGTCGACAAGAAATCCACTCTACCGATGGGTTATTGGGGCCGATGGTTGTTGTATAAACGAATTTGCTTTTAGTCCCTGCGGGACAAATTTAGCTGTTGTGTCTCAAGACGGGTTCCTCAGAGTATTTCATTACGATACGATGGAGCTCATGGGGTCGGCGAGAAGCTACTTTGGTGGATTCCTTTGTGTTTGCTGGTCACCCGACGGTAGATATGTTGTTGTTGGTGGTGAGGATGATCTTGTTACAATTTGGAGCTTCAATGACAAGCGAATTGTTGCTCGAGGACAGGGCCATCACAGCTGGGTCAGTGTTGTTGCCTTTGATCCTTACACTACATCCTATGCAGAACAGGATCCAGATTTCAGTGGTTCAGACGACGAGACCATTCCACAACACAATTACCATCATATCCGCGAGAAGACAACAAGGCCTTCGACTACTTCGCAAAGCGGACAGTCGAATCGAAATTCATGCAGCTCTGAGATTAGAGTCTCGGGTGGTACTTGCTACAGACTAGGCAGTGTTTCACAAGACACTCAACTTTGTCTCTGGGACATTACAGAAGACGTGCTGCGACAGCCCGTTTGTCCAAAGCAGAGGCCATCGGTCGTGAGTTCCCTCTCCAATGTTTGCAATTCCAGTGGTAACGGTGCCACATCGAATCACTTCTCGAATCACAAATACAATAATGTTAATAATGTTCACCTGAAAGAGAAAGTGATCAGCAATGACGGTAGCAACAACGCAAGCACGAACACAGCAGCGTCGACAGTCAACTCCTTGACCCAAAGGTTAGCGGGACTGGGATTTGGCGAGCGAAAAAGCGATAATCACAAAAGGAATTTCAGCCTCACCATGAAGAACAACTCTGCGGGCAATAATTCCATAGTTCTAAGTTGTGGAGGTGATAAGACGAGTAGTAATTCTAATGGAAGCAATATGTACAGTGGAAGTGGAAATTTGAGTTCGAGTAAAAAGTCCGGATCGGCAATAGATGATCCCATGAAGTTGATAGGAACAGCCTGGTGTCCGAGATTCGATGAGTGCCCAGTGCTCGAACCGCTGGTGTGCAAGAAACTTGCGCACGAAAGACTGACTGAATTAGTATTTAGAGAAGATTGCTTCGTAACAGCGTGTCAGGATGGATACGTCTATACATGGGCAAGACCTGGCCACATGGTAGGTCCCCTCACCATCAGCAACACGCTGCATAGACCGCATCATCCAAGTCACCCCTACACTAATGTCAATTTTTCAAGGTCTAACGATCTATGATGAATCGAACAACCTATTAGCGATTCTACATAATGTGGAATTTTCTAATATTTATCATTTAAGGAATTTGTACATATTAATATATTCCAGATTAATATCTTACACTTTAGTCTTACACTTTACCTGCCTTATTCATTTTTAATTCAGAAAGAAATTAAAAAAAACTATCTAAACTCTTTGGAAACAACTAGGTTCGATTTGTTATTCCAAGGTACATTTTTTTTCTTAATTTTTATTTTACTTCAAATTTTTTCATACCTCCATGTATATTTAATAAAACTCAGAGAAGTAAATATTATTGTAATTATTGTTAGAAATCACTGAGTGTAAATTAGTGTAAATAAGATCGTAAAAATCTATTTAGACATTTTTTTAGACAGTCAACGAGTTTTTATACGAAAAAAAAAAAAAAAATTTTTCACCTGGAGGTACTGATTTATATACGCTGCTAGCAACCAAAGATCAGAAATTCAAGCTCTATTCAATAAAATCAAGTTAAAATTTAAAGAACTTAGATTAATATAATCTTTTTATTGAATATATCAGCAATACTGTAAGCGTGAGTATTATCGCTTGTTTTCAGTTTAGACATTGGAAAGCAAAATTAATCATGACTTGTGTATTGATACCCTCACTTACTCTATATGAACTAATTCTTTTTTAACTTCTTTTAAGTTACTGAATTTTTCAGTAAGTAATACTTCTTTACTTTACTTTGCTTTATTTTACTTTATAAAGTAATTTTTCTTCAATTATATTTACACCGAAACCTTTGAAATTTAGGTTGCTTACAATGCCGCTCAATAACTTTTGCCCACCTTACAGGCATTAAACACTATACCGAAGGTTTTGTTACTTTTTTATTATTAAAGTTACAAAGATCAAAAAGGTCTCATTTCTCGTTTGAAAGCTTATTTCCTGAGCTTCAATATTATACACAGAAATCACCTTTTTTTTAACCCTTTAATGTCCATGATTAGACAAATGAAAATATAATCAAAGTTATTATTGGAAACAGGACTGCGGATCAAATAATGACTTTTGACGTCAAAAATTGTTTAAAAAATAATTTTTTTATGAAAACTGTTACAAACAAATGGAGAAAATTGATGTATGACTTTTTAAAAACATTTTCTCTATTTGTAGTAAATAAATAATTTATTAACAAATAATGCATAATTTATACTTTATTAAATATATTATTCATTAAAAAAATTTACAAAACCTTTCAATAAACGGTTTTTTTCTTTTTTTCTAAAAATATCTACTTATTTGTAAAGATTTTACTTGCTGAAGGGTGAGCAAAAGTTTTTAAGCGGCACTGAACGACACTGAACGACAAGGATGAGCTTGTAAGGGGAGAGGCCAGGAAAAAGAAGAAAATTATTACCTTTCAAATTTCTTTAAGTCGTCATCATGTTTGTAATGATCGATGTTCACGCAGCAACAGTGATGTTTAGTGTTGTTGCTATTAATGCATATAATTAAACATTCGTTCAATTAGAACTAAATCTTCTAAGAAATTTGCATTTTCAACATTTTTATTTCTTTATAAATTTAGTTGTAGTAGAATTATTCAAAATATAACTATACTATGACATAATAATAAGATTAAGTGCAGCAAAATATAAAAAACATTTTTTTCTCATACTTACCATTTTATTTACTTACTATATTAAAAGACTTTATTTTAAAAACAAATTTTAATTTTTTAAAAAAGTACAAAAAAGAAATTTTAAATAAAAACCAAAGCAATTGAGAATTATGAACAGCAATGGAAACTGATTGTCAAGTATTTCTTGCAAAAAATATTTTTAGTACCGTCGACTTATTCAACGAATGCAAAATTCTTTTTTATACTCAAATTTTTTTTAAGTTTATTATGTCAATTTAGTTCTTGTTTTAAATGATAGTTTATTATTTTTCGTAAAAAGTAACTTTTTATATCCACTGGAAACGACAAAAAATTGTCAAACTTCAAAAAAGTGCAAGAATTCACAAATTTCTACGAATTAAATAATATTTATTTAAGTATACTAACGGTAAGTATTACTTTATTTAATTGAAAGAATATTCACGTTTAGTTTACTTATTTTTAATTAATATTGTTTAGGTAAAAATTTAGATTCTCTGTGTAATTGACAAAAACGAATAGGCGTTTTTGTATTTTTTAAGTAAGAAATTGATGTTCTGTGGCTGCAATCGTAACAAAACCAGTCTAAAATCATATAGACTCTGTCTAAATTTCTGTCGCTTTGTGACTTTATTTTTAGTAGGGGTAAGTTGTTTGTGCTGCAGATTAGTGTTGTTTATATATTTGTACTTATTATTTCAAAATATTGGAACGGCCAGCACCTTTTGAAAGACCACTTTTGTCCTGTCGATGGCATTTTTGCATCTTCAATAAACTGTACAGAAAATTTTCCATCTCTTCCCTGTGGTGAAACACATACGTTTCGTGATCGAAGAGGAGTTCGTTGGTGAGAGTCTGTGTGGCACGGCTGGCGGATGGGTGTTCGCCGCAAGCGCGTCTCTTTAAATATTTTGAGACGAAACCGAAGTAGGTGATAATGATTCCCGGTTTTGTTCCGGAACCGGTGGGCCTTGCGGGGTTTTTTTATAATTTGATTCCAAATTTACAATTTTAACTTGATCAAAATTGAAGGAATGATGTAAGTGGTAGAACAAATATTAAATTAAATTTGTAAACGATGCCAGTTTGCTTCCATTTATTAGTTGCATCCTTTCCAATCGATTCGAAAAGTCAATGCCACTTCCCACACTGCACCAAAAATTTCCTGAAAGTTGAAATTAGCTTGACTGTAACCTACGGAATCTTTAATAGTGCAAAGCTCATAAAACTTGAAGTTTTTCTTTAAATGACCGATGTCGCGTCAAACATTAAAAAACAGCCGGAATTTAAAGAATTACTTCAACTATAAAGAGCCTCGTAACTAAAGATTCCGAACATTGCAGTCAAGGTAATTTCAACTTTTAGACAAGTTATCTTGTAGCAATCTTTCATAGCAAGATTGCTTGCTACGCTCAGCTTAAAATTCCCCTGCAGGTTCCGTTGCAGGAACTACTTTGACCACATCACAAAAAATCGAAAATTCTTAAAAGTCAACATTTTTCTTCTATTTTAAGTCAAATTGCTTTAATATTTTAGGGCTCTTCAAAAATACTTTACTCGTCTTTTAAACTTCATCCTTTGGTAAAAAAAACTACTTTGACCACTAGCAGCAAAAATCGAAAATTACGATTAAATAAATAAAATTGAAAGAATGGGACAAAAGGGAAAAAGAGGACTATCTGTGATGCCTGAAATTGTTCTTTTGGAAAAAAATTAAACAGGAAAGGATGTTTTTAATTTTTATAAATAAATATAAAATATTGGAATTTGTTTAATAAAAATCGGCCCACAGTTGTTTTGTCTAAAGCCTTGTTTTTTGCCCCACTATGCGTTAGCCATTGTTATACATTTTTGAACAATTCCTACTATTCCACCTGGATGGCGCATAACTCTTATTGAAGCAGGAAAAATACTTATAAATCGTTTAACTATTAGGACAAGTTTAATTTAATTTAATTAATTTTTAATTTAATTCAATATTTTTCGCAGAGACCTGTATTTACCTTTAATGTAAATAATAAATAAAATGAAAAAAAATTACATGTAAATCTATCTGTATACAGATAGATTTAAAATGAGAAAAAGGCGTGGTAGCCGAGCCTCATTAGGAAACTTTTACTCATTATGACTTTTACTAATTGTATTTTTAAGTTGATAGAATAAAATTGCAGAGCATCATTTTTGTTTAAAATCCGAATCATGTTTGTGAATTTCTTTGCGGCGACATATAAATTGACAACAGGTATAGTACGCATAATATAGAAATTAAATTTACTTGGAACGATTCCGTTACGTGTTTCATTTTTAATATTCTTATATACATATATATACACCTACACATTTATTCACTACACATGATTGAAGTTAGGATAAAAACATGAGCATAACGCAACCGCGCCGCCGTAAATGTAGAGGTATTAAATATGCAGGTAAAGAAGCGTTCCTACCGTTAGGTCGAGCCTGTTCACTTCTGTTTTCAGTACCATATCATATTCTCAGTGACCTATTAAAATCAACATACTTTAAACTATGTGCGTATTTTATAAAATGTGATATCAGTTATGGAATACTTTTCATTTTAATCGAGATTTTTATAAAGCAGGTAAATAAATCAAATAATATATTTTTATTAATGAAAAAATTAATTGAAACTTCCCACAAATACACATTATACATTATCTAGATATTATTCATGCTGTCAATTAATCCTAATTATTGTGCAGCATATGACTAAGAAATATGCGCGGACAAAAAATAAATTTAAAAACTCTTTTTAATCAAAATAACATTTATCTTCAGATGAATTTCTTTAAACATTAAATAAAAACATATTTGACACTCCCTATTTACTTTTTAACCTGAAAAACGAACGTATCTATTGTTAAAACGTTTTCTTTCAACTTTTTTACGGATTACAATGAAAAAACAATTTAAAATTTTAAACAATTCTATAATGACTACAATGTGAAAAAAAACATCTGAAAAATATTTTTAACTTATTGAAATGTTACAAGAAATAGTCATTAAAAATAAAAAATAAAATGAGAACTACTTTTTTACTTCTGTTTTTTTAATTTTCACTTTTAAAGTGATAAAGTTTTCTTTTATTATTTCTATCTGTTACTTAAATTTTTAACTCATACAAGCAGCTTCTTTTCAAAAAAACATAAATTATTGTTAAATTTTTAATTTGAATTAAATAATGAATTTAAATAAATTCAATTCTTTTAATATTTCACTCTCTATAATTTTAACAAATCGTACAAAAATACTCCTAATTGAAAATTAGAAACCGTCGAGTATAGGCTAGGCTTATACTATAAGTTAACTTATAATATAATATAAAAATGTTTATCGATTGAACGACAGGCGTAAAAACATTGTGGCCACAAAAAGTAATAAAAACATTGTCTTTGACAAATATTTCTTCGACTTCCTGTATCATAAAATAGACTACCTTAAACTTTGTTTCTAATTAATAATTTAAAAATGATAAAAAAATTGTTTAATAAATATTCAACACTTTTTTCTTTATTTTTTATTTCTCTGAATTTAAAATTTAGTTATTTTTTCATCTAATACACGAGCTTATAAAGGTTTTTAAAAAATGCCCTTAATTTAAAAATATTTAATGTTTGAAGAAAAAGTGTTTATTAGTTAATAGAATGGATAGAAATGTTTGTTATAATTTATCTGTATAGTGTCATCAGATTACATCAATTTGACACAAATTTCATTTTCATAACACTTCAGTGAAAATGTTTGCTTACAAACTGATTACAAGTGTAATCTGTTAATAGTATGTAACTATTTCAGAACAATATACCAGCATCATGTTACAAGCATAAGTTAACATTTTTATAGAAAAAAAGAATCGGTTATGATTTCGTTAATAATAATTAAAATTCTGGAACTTTAAATAAAAAAACTAGAGAAAAACTAAAAGCTATTGTACAAAATTAAAACTTGAAGTAATTTCAAAGAAAATTTAATTAAACTTTTTCAAAAAAGTTAATTCCACACAATGTTAGTTAAAAGTATGAAAAACTCAAATCTTTAAAGATTTTAATTTAAAACTTTTTCAAAATTCAATTATTTCTAAAAATTCATGCTCTAATGTTTTTAAAATTCAATTATTATATAAAATTTTAACTGACATTTATTTTAAGATCAATTTTTATTAGAAAATTCTACGGGAATTCGATCATTTAAATACAAAAATAAATCATTTGTATAGAATAACAGATTATTTTAAAAAATTTGAATTCACATAAAAAATGTTATCAACAAATTGTTAAATTACTGATAAATAATTGAATAATTGGATTATTTCGGGGATATCGATTAAAATTGTACCCGGTAAGAAGCGAGGAATTGAAAAGAATTCAGAAAAAAGTAATACTTATTTTCGATTTAAAAAAAACCTTTGTTTTCAAAGTTTAAAACAAACAGACGTTTTTTAGACATCTTAAAGAAATCTAATGGACATTTTAGTCCTAATTTACTAATTATGCAGTTTTCTTGAATTTATTACTACTTAAATTATTTTATTTCGTTGTTTGAAAAAAATGAAAATGGACCAGCACTTTGTCGGTTCGTTACAAAAGTTAAAAATTTCTGTTGTTTCCGTCATTTTGTTGTAATACTTTGAATGGAAATATATTTTCTCCAACGCCTGCTGTGAAAGGAGTACTTTTCATGTTAAAAAAGCGTGGCGAAAGTAGAACTTTTCTCAACTCCTCTGATTACTTGAATTTTTTCTAGCAAAAGCTTTACAAACCTACATTTTAAGTTTATTTAAATGATTGTAATTTATAATTTTGTAGGCCATAAGTATGAGTTCCTCTATACCAGAAAGTAATATCGGAATCAGTGATTCCGAGGCGAAAGACAAGAAGGCTTGGGTTCAATTTGATGATGAATCTGATTGTAAAGTGACTGCCTCCGAATCACAAAGCACATTAACGCAAAAGTCACCTGAAGCAGTTAAGCAAACGAAAGCTATGGGAGACGAGAATGTAGTTCGTAATTCGGTAACCGAAAACAGTTGTGATAATGTGGCTGACAAAAATAATAGTGGTGATTACAGTGGAGCTGTAATTTCCACGGAATCCGTCCAAATAAATTTAGACAGATCAGGTTTAAATCATTCCATTGGCATTGAAGATTCAAACATGTCATTTAATGCGAAAACTAACTCGTTAAAAACAATTGATTTGAGAAATCCATCTAATAATGGAAGAACTGCTTCCAACAATGCAACAAGCAATTCTTCTGGATATATTAGACAAGGGTTTGCAAATGGAGATACAATTGTAACTTTATTGCCAGTAAACACAAGATGGCCATGGGTTACACCAGCTAAATTTAAACCTGAATTAGTACCAGAGGAACTAATGGCTCAAGGACTTACGGTAATATTACTTTTATTATATTATTAAATTTTCAATTTTATTTAATAAAGTCAAGTTCGAGGCCACACCAAGATGACCGCTTTTGTTTTGTATAAAATTATAAATAGCGAACATAATTAGGTTAGGAAAATATCCTACTTTTAATCTTGCTTTTTATATTATATTGTTTTAATTCTTCTTCGCACTCGCAAATTTATATATTAAACTTAAATCTTTTCAACTTACTGCTGACAAATGAAAGTTATGCGACAATCAACTAAACGTGTGTAATGGTGTAATTTTTTCTAAGGTGTGTGACGGAGGGTTAAATTTTGAACATAATTGAATTTCTGGAATTATTTTTAACTTTTCCAAAATTTAATTTTTTTATCGTTTTTAACTAAAATTCTTGTATATAAATCCATTATTTTTAATAATTAATTAAATATATATTAAAAAAATTAGGTAACTAATTTCAGAAGAATTTGAATTATTAAATTTTTTTAAAAATTTAAGTTACATTTACAATAGTGAGACAATGTTGGCAATATTAATGCATGTTCTTGTACTGAGTAGATTATCGAAATTAATTATAGAAGTATTTTATATCGTTAACTATCCTTTTTTTGATCTTTCTATGAAGTACTATTTCTACGAAATAGTTAAAAGAACAAGTTAAATATGTATTTCAAAATAAAAGATGTAGTCGTGAAACAGCATAAGATTTGTTTTAATAAAATGATTATTGTTTTAGCTCACAGTGGAAGATTACGTGCACATAATGGAATTGTTAGTAAATGATGTAAGATTTAACATGTACAATATTTGCTACAAGCGTGTTCTTGTGTTATGGATTTTTATTGGCTTTGTGATTCTATTGGGACTTTTATTTTCTGGAGTAACAGGTCTCACTTTGTTTGGCCTTGGTGTTATGTGGTTAGTTCTGAATGCTGCTGCAATATTCCTGTGCATGTTTATTAAAATTAAATTAAATCAAAATTTAGAAAAATGTATGGCACAGGTTAACAAGCATTTGCTCCGTCATAAAATATTGCTTGGATTGGATGACAGAGGAAAAATATCTTGCCATAAAGTCAACTTGTGTTTTTTATATTTCGACAGTAGTGAATGTATAGTAAGTATCTTGCAGAATATCTTTATAAAAACAGTGTTAGAAAACTTCAATATTACAGTATATATAGTCTTTATTTTGAATTTTTATGCCCCGCACATAGTGAATGAAATACTATGAGATACTTTTCGTTAAGTATAATCATCTTTTTCGCATTTGGATATGATCTAGTAGGAATTTAATTGCTTTTTAATTAGGGGGTTAAATTAAATTAGAAAGTTGAAACCTTTAATTGCTTCTACTTTCTTAAATACCTTGTTGAAAAATTCAATCAAAACGAAAAAGTTACTATATTTTTTACGATTTAAATGTAACTTCATTTTTTAAAAAATTGTACAGTGTACCTGTGCCTCTTTTGCATGAGACACTAAATTTAGAAGATTATAGCCCTGAAAGTTTCCTAAAAGTTAAAAAAAAATAACATTAGTGCCACCTTCAGAATTTTTAGTTGCTAAATCATTATTCATCATTAGTCATGAAAAATTTATTAATGATTATTATTATTAATGATTTTACATATGTTTTTTCCCTATTTACACGAAAAAATGATTGAGGTCTCTCATATTCCCTACCTTAAGACCTTATGTCATAAGTACACATATACGGATTTAAGTAATTTTCATGTGTGGATTTAAAGTCTAAAATTTTGAAAATATGTTATGTACTATGTATTTCCATATGAAAATACATAGTTTTATTTATAGTAATTTTTCTTTTTATGGATTTGAGATGGAAAAATTTAATTTTTGTAGAATAAGCTACAAGATTTTATCGAAGCTGAAGAAAGGGATGGCAGAGCTATTGGGGAAGATGAAAGCAGTAAAGCCAGACGAGCAAAAGATATGCAGCAACGAATGGATATAGATGACTCCGATATTGTAATTCAAGGCAGTACAATAACACGACTCTCAAGAAAACAAGTAAGTTCTTTAATTAATTAATTCATCATAACCTGCAGTATTAGGATACTTTTGTTTTAAACAATGTCTACTAAAAACTATTCTAGAAAATATATGAAACATTATATGACGTAGATTTTTCAAGAGAAGAAAATAAAAAAAATATGTTTGAATTTTAAAAATGATGTTCCTATTAACAAGATTGTTTCAAATTTTTTCAATTTTTTTGGTCCAACTTTGACGACCTGCATTTTCTCATTACGTAGAAAATGACCTTTAAAATGAGCATAAGATCATTAAAAAGCGTTAATTATTTTACAAGTTATTCAAATGTTGAAATAACCCGTAATTTTTTCGTCATTCTGCTCCTCTTGAAGTAGAAAATAATAGTAATTTGATTGTTTTAATAAACAGGGAAAAAGTGAACGACTGTTTTGCCGCTACACACAAAGGTGGGCAAAAGACTACTTGCGACGCCGCTTAGACTGGACAGTAGATGAGGAAGGCGGAAATCCTTCCTCCCCAAGACATTTATCATGTGCAATATGTCCCTGTCAATATATAGAAGAGTGGCTGCGGAACAAATCTCGCATTCAAGGGCGAGATTTTTGTCCTACATGGAGCAACTTTTTCAGGGACAGAGGAATTTAAGACGACCTAGTTATTATCAACGACAAAAGGTATTTCAATTTTTCCCTTACTCCTTGATTGAATTTGTTCATAAATAATACATTTTGAACATTGAATAGGACAAATCTTTGAAATAAGAATTTATTTCACTTAAATGATTGCTAATAGTATTGAT
Source organism: Leptopilina heterotoma (assembly GCF_015476425.1). NCBI lineage: Eukaryota > Metazoa > Arthropoda > Insecta > Hymenoptera > Figitidae > Leptopilina > Leptopilina heterotoma. The sequence goes on from NW_025110893.1 coordinate 235,667, forward strand.
TTATTATTTTAATAATAACTTTATATATTTTTCTTATTGCAGATCTGATGTTTGTACTTAAAAGTAACCACCGTCCATGAGAATTTTATAGATTTTACAAAAGAAAAATGAATTATATACAAAAGTATGTTTTGTAAGACGTATTTTTCTAAAGCAGAGCTTTAAAGTGTCCTTTCTTCTTAATTAAAATAAAAAATAAAAACTGTATAGACACACCGCCAAAACTTATAATATAAAACACATTGCTTAAAGTAAGATACCGACTAGAAAAAACAATGTAAGTAATTCAAAAAAGTAAACATATATGTTTAAATTAATAAAAACATTATTCAAGTTTTTTAATTAATTAGAATTTCAGAGATTTTTAATTATGTGCATATTATCTTGAAATTATTACTGTTTCAAAATATTCCTGTATACTTATGTATAAAAACTTATGTACATAGAAATAAAAAGTTTTATACTTTAAATTAAGATGTTTTACTTCCGAAATATACAAAAAAAATGGTTTTTTTTAAGCTGACAAACTGGAAACAACAAAAAAAGACTTGAATATAATTTTATTTTTTTGTTTTTGTTTTTGAAAATTTAAAGTAGTCCTTTATTAAATTAAGTTTAAAGAAGAAATAACATTAAAAGTATAATTAAAAGAAATTTATATTTTATGGAATTATTTTCCTAATATACAATGAAACTAAACCTATCAATTTGTTACAATTCTTCCTTTTTTAGCAGCCTTTTTGAATTTGTTAAGTTTCTTTTCCTTCTTTCTTTTCGTTATATTCTCCTGACGCTTTTGTTGCTTCTCTTGAATGGTTTTCTGAACAGAATCTATTCTTGATTCCCATTTCTTTGCACTATGTTTCTTCTTCATTTCTTCTCGTTTAATTGATTTTTTCAAAAGTTCTGGATCATCTTTTATCTAAAGAAAAATGCAAAAAATAATTTTTATTTAATAAGTCAAGTCAAAATATTGAGCTAGCAATTCCACGTAAAACGAACAAGTAAAAATTTTAATTTTCTGGGAATGACTTAAATTTTTGGTAAAATCTTATTTCTTGAGAATTTCTAATTAAATTCATTCAAAATTGAAATTTTATAAAATTTTTAATTGAAACCGTTTGAAGTTGATCTGTTTATGAAAATTGTAAACTTGTACGCTACATAACATGCTAATGAGGGGAAGGTTATAAAAAAGGTTAAAAATAGCGTGACGTTTTTTACAAACAAACTTAGAGAATAAATTTTTTTTAAAATTAGCTGCATATCAATAATAATAATAATTCCTGTTTAAACATATGTAAATAATACCTTATCTCCTCTGGCTTTTGCCAGTACAGCGTTCCAGGCATCTTTTTCTTTAATTTCATCGGCTTTCTCAACTTCTCCAATTTCAATCAGTTCTTTAACTTTCTGCTTTTTCATTTCTATCTTCTGTAATATTTTTTTAGAATTCTTTTCATTATTTAATTTCCTTTTTGTGCCAACTTGAGAGAAATCAAATTTACTAAAAACCATATGCCCTTCAGAATTAAAAATTGGCTTTTGTTTTGGAATTTTTGAGGCTTCGACATTTTCCTCTTTAATTTTAGAGGAATTAGCAGCTATTTGTTCTGTTCTTGCAAGTTTCTTTTGTGTAAGACGCTCCTCTTTTTTCGATTTTTTCTTTATTCTACTTTTTAATCCTTTTTTTAAATTTCGATCTTTATAATCCAGCCGTCCTTTACTTTTTAATTCATTAAGTCGTGCATATAATTCTTCGAAAGTTTGGGCTCTTTTTAACTTCTTATCGCCCATCGGTGCTATAAAAAATATTGCAGAATACTTGAGCTTGTATGGTATGTATTGTTGGAGGTTAATAACATTTTTTCATAAAAACAAAACATTTGCATTACACAAATCAGAATTAGACACCGAATTTAACAAAATCAAAGGAAAAATTCAAGTAATCAAAAAATCTTTACAGAATATTAAAGAGATTTGCTTACTCTAAATCACTATTATTTTCAATTCAAGGAAGAAATAAGAAATTTTTTTGATTAATTTCTAACGAAAATCGTCTTAAAATCGATCATAGTTGAGGTTTCGCAGTCGGAATTTTTTTCTAGCTTTGTTGGGTCCCCAGTAAACAAAAAAAAACCTTAATAGTAGTGAAATTTTATCCAAGGAAGAAATTAGAAATTTTTTTGGTAAATTTCTAACGAAAAATCGTCTTAAAATCGATTAAAGTTAAAGTCTCACGGTCGAAATATTTTTTAGTTTCCTTGTGCCCCCAGCAAATTAAAAAATTGTCCACGTAGTAAATTTCAAGTGAATCCAATACATTTAAAAAAAAACGTCCGCCATATTGGATCCACCATTTTGAATTTTTAAAAACTATTATTGGAAATGTTTTTTTTTAACCTTTAAAGTGCTAAGTGTTGAAAAATCACGCTCAGTGCTAACCCCGGTCTGTCAGACCGCTATTCCCTTTTGACAGTTTTTTAGTCATTTATAATTTTTAAAAGACAACTATTATAAATATTTTTTACTTTTTAACAAAAAAAGTCATTTCTGTATTATGCATTTATTTATTTTATAAATGCAGTCTATGAGAACTGTCAGTAGAACTAGCTGCGCGTCAAGTTGCGCAGACGTCACTCATGGGAATATACTGGAATATACTTTCACTTAAAGCTAACCCCGGTCTCACAGACCGCTATACTTCAAATATTTATTTATATTACAAAATTTAACGAATAAAAATTTTTGAAAAAGTTGTCTCCTAACAGATTTTCATAAAATATGAAGCTACTAAAAAGTTCAAGTTCTTATTATACTTTGAAAAAAAGTTACAAGCAAAGAAAATTTTAATAGCGGTCTGTCAGACCGGCATAGCACTTTAAAGGCGCTAGCACAGCTCCTACTGCCTGCCTGCCTGCCTGCAGGTTGACATGGTAACACATAGGAGTAAGAGAGTAAGAAAATTCAAATTAAATGTTTTTTCTCTCTCACTCTTATGGCGCCTGCCTGCGCAGGCAGGCAGGCAGTGAGGTGAGAGTGTACCTTAAAGGTTAATCTCGTTAATCTTCTTTTGATGGATAAACTCCATTTTGTCGTCCGCCATCTTAAATTTTAAAATCGGAAAGGATATAGCTTTACAGCTAGGTTATCGAAAACGTGATATTTTGAGCTCCGGAGTTAATTTACTTTCATTTTCCATGTCAAAATTTTTTTTTGCTAAAAATCATGTTTTTTTGCAATAAAATTGTTATAAATTTTTAAGATTTTATTATAATGGTAAAGTAACAAACCTTTCTTTAAATGCTGTTCCTCATTGTTCTCGAGATCTTCGTCTTCTTTAAGACCTAAAAATTGTAAAAAGCAAAAAAAAAACACTAAATTCAATGTATCTACATGTAAATAAAAAATAGTAAAATTTTATTAGCATAAAACATTTTATTCGTGAGTAGAAAAATATTTAAACGTAGAGTATAAACTTGAAACATATTAATATCAGAGACTAATGAAATACACACTTTCCAAATTCATCTAATAATTTCTCGATTTAAAATTTTTTGTGTATCAAATTGAATAAACATTTTAGAACGCCGTTTTGAAAATTACCGTTTGAGAAAATTTTCATTGATAAATTTTAATATAATTTTTAAGAATAATTACAGTTTTCAAAGAATTCCATTTAAAATTGTATTAAAAATAATTGAAAGTCTGCGATTAGTTTTATTATTTATGAAAATAATGAAATGTTTGCGTAGAATTTTATTAAAATTGTTTTTAAATAATTGAATTCTTTTGGGTAATTTTATTAAAATAGTAGATAGGTATTAAAAATCATTAAATTGGGGAAGATTTTTGAAAATAATTAAAATTTTGCCAAGAATTTTATTAAAATTGTTGGAAATTTTTTTTCTTGAAAATTAATATTTTTATTTTTTTTTATAAATTACTATTACTACTAATATTTTAATTATTTCAGTGTTAATTAATTAGTTTTTTAAAGATCTGCATTCTGTTAGATAAACCACCTTTAATGAAATTATTTTGATTTTATTTATATAAAATTAAAAGACTCGAATAATATATATGATAAAAATCATAAACATAACCTAGAATTTTTTAAGATAAGTATCGTGAAATATCGCACGTGTTTATGAAAAAATTTCAAACTTTCTATAAGTTATATAATGTAAGTTGGATTTTATAAAAGGTTAACGTGCAATAAAAATGTTAAAATGTAAATTTTACATAAGATAAAAAAAACAAAAGGCATTTCTGCGCTGAAATTAAAAAATTTTTACCTCTTTCTACCATTGGCACACACATTTTTTCAAATACATCTGAAATGTATTTTTCTTCGTCTAACAGTATTTTTTGCACCGTTTTAAAATTAAACTTATTTGCCATTTCTAATAACATTATTTGAAATTTTAATTTAAAAGTATACTGAAATGTTCCTAAATATTTTTTGATTTGTTTATCAGATCACATAGCACGAACTAACAGAAATTAGAAAATGCACGTGTTAAGGGTGCATTAATACCTTTGTCGGAATAAATAAAGGAGGCTCTGCAATGTGACGTCAAAAGTCTCTATAATTCACTAGCCTAGGGAATTTCGTTTTAAGTAATTTATTAAGGCCTAAGCACTTCATTCAGTGATTTTAATTAATATTTTGATGTAAAAAGATTAATAAAGTAATTTTCTCCATAAAAACTTAATAATTAATTTAAATAATATATAATAATAAATAAGATACGGAAATCGTAACGTTACGTCGAACCCAGCACATACCACAGGCAGGCAGGATACAGAGGTGTGAATGCTCCTTTACGTTTGGACTCATTGTAGAACCTCCTTTACTGCATCCATATAGAAACACCTGAGTAGTATAAACCATGTTGACATGTTGTGTGTGTGTACTCGAAACAAATTGTAAATAAACAAGAAGGAATATGTATTTTATTTCACTTGCAATATTCGTTTTAAAGTTGCTTGGGACCCATGGTTTACAGGTAAAAGAAAATATTTTATTTTTTATTCATATGGTTAGGAATTGATGGACAGATTTTGTTTTGACAGATAAATAACCTCAAAACAATTTGAAGTAGTTAATGCAGAAAAATCTTGTTTTTCGAAAACTACTCATCTAATAAAGATTATTTAATCTTAATTAATTAATTTAGTTAATTGTAAAAATATTAAATATATATATCAATGAATTTCTGTCCATATAAACATTTAAATGCATCAGTTCGAAAATGCACTTTTCTCGTTTCTCCACACAGAAATCATAAAGTTTAATATGCTTTATTTTACACAAAGCCTATTTTAATCGTGTTTTTATTTATTCCATTCGAAAGTTCATCTCAAAAACTAAGTTTTTCTTGTGTTGTTTTCCAATTTTCATTGACAAATTTGTGTACAAGTAAGTAATTCTGTATCTTAATATTTTTGTAGAAAATTTTCAATTTTCATAAGAAAAAAAACAATTTTTATTTCTTAATTACAATTGTTTTAATAAAATTTAGAGTTTTTCACAAATAAAGGACAAAAATGTTTATAAATTCTATTTGTCAATTACAACTTTTTATTGAAAATGAAATTGAAAATTTTTGAATTTTTAGAAAATAAATGAAAAAGTTTACTCAAAAAAATGTTCTGTTACATTTATTTACGAATTTCTTTAATTGCAAAATTATTCAAAAACATCAATAACTTCTTTTTTAAATAAATATTTTATTATTATTGTTTTTCCATAGGAATTTGGATTTTTAAAAATTTCAAATTCAAACTTTTTTGAAATTAAACAATTTTAAAAATATTGTTATAAAACATGAAGATATCTATTACTTGGAATCGAAGATTTCTTTATTTCTTATAATAATTTAAGATGATCGAGAGATAAAATAATTATTTTATAGTATATAAGAAGAAATATTGTTACTGTAATTTTTTCAAAATTAATTTAGTATTCAATTATTATCTAAAATTTTAACCAAACTATTTAAATTGAATGTTTCTTAAAATTTCATTCTTATAAAGAATTTTATTAACAAATCTTTTTGATTTTCTTATTTGGAACAAAATGAGGGGGTGGAATGATGGACATTCGAAGAGTCCACTATTAAGGACCACCCTAAAAAAATGATATTATGTTCCAGGTGACAGAAAACTTTTCTAATACAGGGCATTCTAATAATTGGGCAGTATTAGTAGACACATCGCGTTTTTGGTTTAATTATCGCCACGTTGCCAATGTACTTTCCATATATCGCAGCGTCAAAAGGTTAGGAATTCCTGACTCTCAAATAATTCTAATGATAGCTGACGATATGGCATGCAATCCAAGAAATCCAAGACCTGCCACTGTTTTTAATAACATTAAACAACATATCAATGTTTATGGAGACGATGTAGAAGTAGACTACAGAGGCTATGAAGTGACTGTTGAAAATTTCGTGCGGCTTCTCACCGGACGTTTGTCACCAGAGACACCGAGATCGAAAAAGTTACTCACGGATGAAGGTTCAAACATCCTTATATATTTAACAGGGCATGGAGGAAACGGTTTTTTGAAGTTTCAAGATTCTGAAGAAATAACTAGTCAAGAATTAAGTGACGCTTTGGAGCAAATGTGGCAAAAAAGAAGATATCACGAAATTTTGTTTGTTGTTGACACTTGCCAAGCAAGCTCTATGTATGAGAAGTTTTATTCTCCGAATATTTTAGCAGTGGCTTCTAGTCTTGTAGGAGAGGATTCTTTATCTGTAAATATTTTTCTACATTTAAATAAATGTGTTTAAAACACGTTCACATTCAATACAGATATTTTAATTTCAGCATCACGTGGATCCAGCTATTGGAGTTTATATTATTGATAGATATACATATTATGCTCTAGATTTTCTTGAAAAAGTAGAACCTTCGAGTTCTAAAATGCTGAGTGAATTTGTAAGTATAAAGACTTTAATTTAATTATGAATTATCTTCATACTACTACAAAATGTTTTAATTATTCCTTTGTTTCTTTTACAGTTAAAAGTTTGTCCTAAACATTACTGCCTTTCCACTGTCGGCGTAAGAACAAACTTGTTCAGAAGGGATCCTGCATCCGTGCCTGTCACAGACTTTTTTGGATCACTAAGACCTGTTGAACTAACAAACAATATTATTCATGTTATTCCAGAAAATTGCAGCCAAAGAAATTATTTAGAACCTGATAGTAAATATAAATACGTTCCATTATTTCCAGATATATCGTCGTATATTTAAGAGAAATATGTAAATAGAATCAGTTTTAAATAATTATATGTATAAATTATTATTTTACCTATAAGAATAATAATTTTTGTTTGAATATATTGAATATATTAATAGGATACGAGAACTATCCCGCGATGTAACGTGCGTGTTTCGTTACTTTTATACCTCATAATAAATTGTCAGTGAGAAATTCTATAATTATGTATAATAACTATATAGTTTTTTCCCTTTATTGCAATACTAGCAAATGATACGCACGCATTCTATTTTTTATTATTTTGTAAATTAAAAAATTTTATATTTTCATAAATAATAAAATTCTTTAGAGCAATTCAATTATTTTCAATACAATTTTTATCAAATTTCTCGAAAGAATACAATATTTTAAAAAAATATTAATTAAATTCCATTATTGCAAATTTTTTATTACAAAATTAAAAATGCAAGTCTGTACTTAGTTAAACTTTATGAGTTGGACTGAAAATACTGTCATTTTATGTCACCTGATGAGACATACAATTTAAAATCAAATTTTTTTTTTTGTTTCCTGAGGACAAATTACATTAAATTAAAATATTTTAAAAATGATAATCAAAAATTTGCGCCAAAACAATTATGAAAAAAGAGGAATATTTGCTGAAATAGAGATTATAGGTACTTTTATTGTCATTTTTTCTCGTTAGATTTTTTTTATCGTTTTCAAGTTTTTCTTGAATACTTTACAAATAAAAGCAAAAACTCTGATGTTTAAAAAAAGGCACACAAATAATATTTAAAAAGTGTAATTAATAAAAAACTATACATTTTAGAAATCAATATGTCTCTGACGAAGAGTTGTGTTTGAACAGTTGTCATGGCAACGCTTCAAAACATTTATGGTGGTCAGTTTTATATCAAAACATGTGTTATTATTAAGTTTTTAATAATTTAATTTAATTTAATTATTTTGTGTTGAACAAAAATGCATGTACAATTTTACATGAAATTTATGAAATGGTGTTGATTAATCAAAAAATGAAAACTAGTAAATCTCCATTACCAACTCTATGTTTAAGTATGAGATTGCAAAGGTATAAAAAGAACTCGTATTAACTAAAATCAGATCATAATTTAAAATCTTAAATTTCATTAAAAAAAATTAGGCAACCGGAAACAAATATTTAATGTTTTTCTCCCGCATAGAGAAAGTTTTTTATTTCGTAATATATTACTATTATTTCTAAATTTTATGTTGTTTATATTTATTACACTCAATTATTACTTTATTTTAAAACTTTAATATACTAAAATTTACACATTAAAATTATTAAAGTAAACTTTCTGCATCTAAAATTGATTAAACATCAATAACCAAGTGATAAAAGTATTCCTTAAAGTTATGCGGGTATACTTAATCAATTCTTTCAGATAAAATATTAATTAAAAAGTTATTATGAACAATAAACTAAATAATCTAAGATTAATTGGATAATTGCAAATACTGAGTGGTTTTTTATTTAGAAATTAATTCTTTACATAAAATTAATAGAATTTTTTTTATGTGAAACAATTTTCAAGTCAATGCAATTTTCAAGTTTTATATTTGTAAATTTGTTGTCTAAAATGTCTAAAATATTAGATTATTTTTTTATTTAATTAATATTATTTTTTTTATTTAATATTTGATTACTTATTTAAAATTCTTAAAAACTGACTTCATATTCATATATAATTAATAATTCCGAAAAGCCTGAATTATTATGTTTTTAGTCAAATTCGATTACTTTTTACATTATTGTAATTCAACATTACATTTGATCCGCAATTTTAAATTTCTAAAAATTAACACCAAATTTGTAATTAGCAACCCAAAAATCTCCCAGTAGAGTGAGTTCTCGCGAGTCGTTCAATTCTAGAAAATTTTCAAGGCCATAAATTTCACGAGTTGTTCAACGCATAAACTTAATTTTTTGAGGTAAAGAGATGATAATAATTTCTTTACAATATATAAGACATTTGTTTTTTAGGGAAGGGAATTCTGAGCAAAGAATAAAATTTGATAAAAAGCCACAACTATCTAAAAGTGATGCATGTTTATCAAGTAACAAATGTAACAAAAAGTTACAACCGATGAAAGGTTTGTATACATTCGACATACATAGATACAATTTAATTTTTAAAAATATATAATCCTACCAGCAACACTAGTCTTCGTTTTTTTTATAAAATTAAGAAAGTCATTAAAAAGTATACTTCAAGTTCAACAATTTATTATATTATAAATGTGATTTATAAGGTTTATGATAATTGTAAGCATATATACATAAAGAACTAACTTTTAATTTCATATACATTTCAAATAAAATATTTTCTGGATTCGCCCCTGCTAGTGATCACAGTAGTTTTTTTTTTACCAAAAGATGAAGTTTTAAAGACGAGTGAAGTATTTTTGAAGAGCCCAAAAATATTAAAGCAATTTGCCTTAAAATAAAAGAAAAATGTTGAATTTTAAGAATTTTCGATTTTTGGTGCTAGTGGTCAGAGTAGTTTTTTAAGAAATGCCCATTGACCATGATCGAGATATAAATTTTTAGTAGTTTGGGACTAGGAGGAGGAAGTAATTGTGTCAGGGACTATAATGTTGATGACAATAATTTTCAAACCTTAAAGCTCCAAAATTCATTGAAACTCGTTACTCTGTGGTTTTTGGGGTCGCTGATTATCCTTGTCTATGTGTCGTGTCTCGGTTAATTAAAAATAAGAATTTTAGTAGATTTAAATCATTTTTTCTTCCCTATTCCAAAATAAGAAGTGAAATAGTGTAATAGTCAATAGTGTATAACATAATGACATTTGTATTAAAGTGTAATTTTTTATTTGTGGATGAAACAAATTTGAAAAATTAGAAAAAATTAAAATTTTCCATTGTTTAAAAACTATATGCAGTGTCAAACTTCGTGACAGAATTTGGGTGTTAATGGGATAAAAGTTACCCCAATTATTTTTTTACTGGGTTCATAAGTGAATGTCATGTCAATATGTCATGAGGTCGTTAAAGTTTTTACGATATTATTTTGAGGATCATTCTATATGGTGAATGTTATTGCTTTTAAGTTTATGTATATTATGTTTTCAGAATGTCCGTACAATCCTAGAAGTGAATATTACGTGCAGCCTAATCATTTAAGGGAAAGTACTAAGAGTTCATTTATGCAAAAAGTTGTGTCCACAAAAATGATGTGCATTAAAACTTTGCAAAATCGATTAACAGATGCTCATTATCATTTAAATGTAAGCCAAGTTTTTATACTACTGACTACAATAATGATCCAAATCACTAATCATAAGTTTCATCCATGTGGGCACATATTACTGGCACTATGTTCATGTCGCACGCGTTTGCAAATTCCGCAAATTTCTAATGTTTTCTAATGCTTTAATTTTATTATTTAATTAAACAGGCTGTAAATGTTTTATGTCTGTTTGTGTCTTTTTATGTTTCTGATGTTTTTCGTAATCAGCGACCTGAAAAACTTTGGAGTAACCAGCTTCCGTTGAAGTTCTTTGCTATTCCATTAATCTATTTTGTACCTTTTCTGTTATGTCAACAAAATTTTAGTAATTTTAATAAAAGGTGTTCAACAAAACTATTTTGCTAACATTTCAATACTATTTTTCTCAGAGTGAGAAAAAATCAGATCGGAACGGGTTTAGAAAAAAATTCTATGCACAGGCCTGAATAAAAGAATTGATTAAGATTAAATTCAGAAATATGTAATTATTGTCCATTTTGATTTGTAGGAGTTGTCCAACGAAAACAAACTTTTAAAGACGTTGCAAAGAAGACAAGATTTAGCATTAAGAAAATATGAGGGAACTAATGCAGAATTGCCTAGAATAATAAATACTCATCATGAAGAATTGAGAATACTGCAGTCTAAATATAAAAAGTTGAAATGTCAACATAGGAGTAACTGCGAATTACTGAAGCAGAAGGAAGTAAAGATTCTTTTAATTCAGGTATATCTATTATTCCGATTGATTTTTAAAATATTCGACCGCCATATCCACTATTTTGAATTCTTTACGTATTGGTAAATCATAAATAAATTTTAAATTGATGTACTTAAGACTAATAGGTAATCATCTTACATTGCACAATTTTCTACATGTTATAAAATGTACATCAAAACAAAACATAGTATACTTACCTATTACTGATATACTACTATTATAAACCTTTGTAATTTCAGGATCAAAATAAACACTTATTACAATTAAGTAAAGATCGAAATTTAGAAGAGAGAGAAAGTCTGAAATTAAAGTTATCAGATTTAAATTATAAAGTGGAACAGCAAGAGAAAACTATAGATGTAAGTTATGTTTAAGTTGAAGTAATGTCACCAGTTCATTTTTAAAATTTTTTGCATTTCTTTCTAAATTAAACTAATAATTGTACTTGATAAAAAAATAGACGTTAAATAAAAAGCTGGCTATAGAGACTAAACATTTAAAGCAACAGTTACATTTAGAGATTACCAAACACAAGGACACACAAAAGAAGTTGCAGGAAACAATCAACAGGTTGAAATCCGCTGAAGAACTTCTCGAAAACAAAGAACAGAAATTAGTATATAAAAAGCAATTAAATTTATCGCATTCAATGCAAAGTACAAGAAGAATATCTCATCTTAATTTAGAAAATAGGTAAAAGATATAAACATGTTTGTTTAATGAAAACGTATATATAGTGGAGCTATTGAGTATTTTCGGTCATTGATACTAATACTTACACAACAATTTTTATGTATTTCATACATGATTTTTCTAATTATTTGTGCTACCAGATTTACTCGATAATTTGTTTTTTTTGTGTATCAACTTTAAGAACTTTAAAATGTATTAAAATAACTGTTTTTAAGTAAAAATTTTAATGATATTAGTACTTGTGAAACAATTATAATTATGCAATTTAAATGTTTGATTATTTTAGGTTGGACAGCTCTGATGGTGAAAATGTAAACACTTCAAAAGTCTCTCTTAATGATTTAGAACACTGGAAAGACTCTTTAAACATAAGAGATATCGAAAAATTTATTGAACAGCTGAATTTATTTAAACGATTAAATGCATTGAATTCCACTTTCACTAATTCAGAATGTCCTGTAATTAAGATGATGGAATGTGATGAGGAAACAAATTTACCTTTGGAAAATTTAGGAAGCAATGAAAATAATATTGTGATACATGAGCAAGATGCTGAAACGGAGATAAAATTTTATAATAATAATGAAAATTATAGAAGAATGGATTCAGAAATTCCTTTGGATAATAGAACTGAATCTCCTAACTTAGTTGAAAGTATTGATACAAGTTTACCGAAACTAGAAAAGTTACATATAAAATACTCTATAAGTGAGGAATCAGAACCAGAAAGTTTTGGAGAAGTAAACGAGGAAATTAAAGACGAAATCATTAATACTGCACATACTGAAAACGATTTGACAGAAAATTTAAGATTTAAAAGGAAGATTACTTACGATAAGGATAGATTACTTGCAGTAATGAGGGCAATTGATGATAATGAAGTATTAAATATGTAACTACTCCTGGAAAAGAAACTTCAAGTTCAACATATAGGTAAGTGAGGCATTTTTTTGTAAACTAAACAGAAATTTTAAACATAGTATATAAGGGTTATTTGAACCTTTCGTCATTATCATAAGATTTTGTGATTTTGCAGGGAAGTCTACAACATCTGGAGAACTTTATACATTAATAGTGTGAAAAGTAAAAGAAATAAATATTTATATAATAAAAATAATTTCATTTTATGAAGGTGTGCTTATTAGTTTTTTTTAATTTTTTTAAATCCGGCAGTACATTGTTGTAAAAAATTATAATTACTTTGAAAATAAATGTCTTTTAAAGTTATTAACTTTATTTAAAAAGTGATATTGTAAAAAATATCTGCCTTGCGCTCCATTGGATACTTTCATTTATTAATAACTAGAAATCAATGAAATATTTTGAAAAACTTCAAAGGACTCTATCTAAGACGTAAAAGTCAAAAAAGCCAGGTCCAGAATGTCTAGGCAGATGCCATTTACAGCATTTACTTCTTAGTAAAAAGTATTCATGAGACGTTGCGCTGAATGATTTTTTATTACCGCGATTACTTTTCTCTTGAAACATTCGAGTTAAAGAATTCTAAAGAAAAGAAAAATTAGTTGAATGCAAATATTTTATGGTAACTATGAGAACGTTTGAAATCGAAGAACGTTTATCTGAAAAAAATTTGGTTTTATTCATTATAATTATAATTTTTGGAAGTGTTTTTTCATGTTTTATTACTTTCTTTTTTTATATTTATCATTTAAAGTAATAATGTACAATAATTCTGAATGTAGACATGAGAATTATTAAATGTGCAGTGATGAATTCCAATGATGACGAAATCCGAACTGTTGTGATCGAAGATGCGGAAAGTCGAACGTTGTTGATGAATAAAAATGATATTCTTATTTGAAGGAAAAAATTGAAAAATGATAAGCATTTAAATTATAATACTTCTGTTCCCTCATCATAAACGTGGTTGTTTATTAGGAATTAGTCTGATGTAAAAACATGAATTTACAAAATTGACAAGTATTACTCAGAAGACAAAATTCTCACACTGTATTAATAGGACAAAATTATTCTATGGACAAGTCAGTTCATTTCGCTGAACACCAACTAAATGTCACATAAAGTGTTTAAGGCTATAACCTCTTTGTATATATGCCGACTTTTTATAAGGAAAAGATATATACCATGAAAGGGTAAAGTTCTTTAATTTTTGGAACTCTGCAATTGATTAAAAAATACAAATTACTTTTTCATAACTTGTTACAATTATATGAAGAGAAAAAGCAGTCGCCGAAGTGTAAGGTCAATATTAATAAAATATTTTGAGTTTTATTTATATTTTGGTCATTCCTGTGATCGAAATTTTCATTTTGATATTTTACGACATATATTAAACATTATTTTTAATCTAGCGAATTTTATACACGACATTTTAACATTCGTGTGTTAAATTATCATCCATCATTATTAACATTATATTAACAATGTGTTATATTTTTAGTTGGAAGAGAATATAAATTAACCTCGACTTACAGAAATCGACCATTTTTCCTATCTGTAGTTTTATGAATAATTTATTAGTTATACGCTTTATAAATAAATTGATGAAATAATTTTTAAAACATGTAGATTAAAGTGAAGGATTTTCTTTTTGTCCTGATAGTAGATGTAATGTCGAACGCTAGAGAACCTTAAACCTACCTCTGCACACTACGTAGTGGAGAATTTGAGGTGTTAAGTGTTATGCGCGCGTTATGACTTTTTCGATGAATCCACAATGTACGTTGTAAAATTGTCTTCTGGTAGTATCTTTAGATATAATTGGATTTTTAACAATATACCTTTTGAACGAATGAACGTAAATAAGCGCAAGTTTAAAAAAGTTACTATGCGCTCCTCGGAACTTTATTCGAACTTATCTTCAGTATACATGTACATTTTTTTTTAAATTCATAATAAAAAATTGAAAATGAAAATATTAAAAAACAGTTTGTTTTTGTTTATCACAAACATATTATGTTTTTCTCATTTCAATTTATTTAAGGGCTTGTATATACTTGTGCACTTAAAAAATGTTAATATTACATAGTTGAACAACATTTCAAAAATATTTATAAATTTCTAGTCAACCATAGTAAAATTCAAGATGTGAATTCAGAAAATAAATTGATTAACAGTAATCAACAATTAAATGTTGCAAAATATGAGATATTCTATTAATCCTTGAGGTATCTTCGGGGTAGAATATGAAGGAGCAAGTGCACAATATATGTGGTACAAATTTTAGAATGTCATTCTTCCGTTTTTGAGCCAAACATTTTATGTCATAAATATATCATATAGACAAAAAGACGACTCCATAGTGCCCACTAGGTTATTGGCTCAATGAAGACTTTTTAAAAACTTGATAATACCCTAAAGAGACAAAGCGACCTATTTTGGAATCTTGGAATCATCAGTATATCGGATTCATACAATTAATTTTAATTTTGTTTCTACAATAGTCACATTTATTCTTAATAGATCTCTATATTCATTGATTATTTTTAAATTTTCTAGATATAAAATGCAAACATGTAAAAACTGTAATGTTTATGATAGTTCCTTTTAATGGTTGCAAAGTCAATAAGCTAATAGAATATGGGCGTTAGAATTATGTGTATGGTTCTACTTATCAGAATTCTTGTATTTTTACTGAATATCACCTTGGATCTGTTTTATTAATTTTTCGTACAATATTACAAACAAATTTTATAATATTATTCACAAATTAAGTATTAAGAATTTGTTACTCATAAACTTTAAATTCTGAATCAGCGACCCTGAAAACCCCCTACAGTGTATACTTGGTTATTAAATTCCTTGACTAGAAAAATGTATGCTTCAAAGGGTTAAAAATTTTCTTAAAAATTTAAAAATAATTTCTGTAATCCCAACTAATATCGAACATTATTTTTCTTTTTAATAAAATAAATAAAGTAAAAAATACTTTCTTCCTTTACTGAGGCAAAGCATAAAAGATTTAAGCCATATATTGTTTATAATTAGTTTTCTTTCATAAATTATATAAACTAACAAATGTTTAATATTTAACTGAAGGGGTTTATTCTGTAATTTAAAAGTAATTTAAAAAATAATTAATAAATATCTTGAATATCCGTGGATGCTGTTAGGGTCAACTATATTAGTCCCTGTTTTAATAATTTATTATTATTTAATGGTTTCTTAACTTCGTAACTAAAGAATACTACACTGTAAAAAATTTAGGGAGTTAACGGACTCGGGAGTTGGGAGTTAAATTTTTCGAGTTAAAAATCAACTCCAAAAGAGAGTTAATTTCTAACTCCCCTCATTCAACACCCGCGCGAGTTATTTTTTCCTTGGGGAGTTAGCATTTGGGTGTGAAATTTTAACTCTCTTTATTTAACTCCCCTGGCATTAACTCCCCAATGGGTGCGACTTTTATAGACCCCCCCGGGGAGTTAAAATTTAACTCCCTTTTTTTACAATGTAAAGTCGCAGTACAAGCAAATTTCAACTGTCATGAAATTCCCGGTTCTATTTGAAATCGATATTTTATTCTGCATGAAAATAGATGAATGTTTTAAGTGCAAATCTCTTTGTCAGCCTTTTGTTCATAACTGTATAAAAAATTTAATATTTTTGTAAAATCGGTTTGCAGAATTCCGAATGAAGTTAATTAATTACCTAACAGGATTAATTATTGAAAGAATCGGATTTTTAACTCTGAATGAATAGCAACGAATTTTAAAGAAGAAACTTATAGAATGTTATTGAAATGCTTTTGTTTCAATAGTGGTTTTGCTTTCCTTGTTGTAATGTTGTTGTAACTATATATAAGCCCTTAAGTAATGAAAGTAGAGAGAAAAATTGAAATTATAATTAATTTTGTATTATAGTAGTCAATGAACAATAATAGTGTCTTTTTAAATGAAACTTATTGTGTCAGAATAATTATAAAGAAACTTCTGTGAAATAACATTTAAGGTAAATTTATCTGACTTATACTTATAGAGCTCTTTACCTGGAATTTATTTTTCAAAAGTTAATTAGAGTGATTACTTAAAAAATGTATTACATAATTGTTGAAAAAATTACTTTAAGAATTATTTGCAAATAGTTTAAAGAACAAAATAATGTCGGATAGCGTTCCAATATTCTTCTTACGAATTAGAAAATTCATTCATTACTATTTATCAATTATTTGCAATTTACACGCTTACACACAAAAATTTATTCACTTAATTAAAGAGTATTAAAAATTATCGCGCATGTATTTCTATATACCCATAGATTACATGCATAAATACTCCGATTTCGATTGGCAGTATGTAACAGGTTTCAGTATCTTGAGTCAGTTATTTAGATCAATCTCAGGTGCATTTTTAGTATAAATAATTGCAAATTTTCTCATACACTTTGTTTCCGAGGTGAAATAGAAACCTGTGAATATTATTATATTCAAAAATGCCAGTTGCAGTATAATTTCGTCATTGTCTTATTAAATAATGTGAAATGAGTAAATACAAACGAGTATTTAAAATATAAAATCGGCAATACATTTACATTAACGTATTATACGATGGAATTATTTTTATTTTACGGGATATTTCCAATAAACATCTTGATTGTATCTCTGATTTTCATCAAACGAATCAGAGATTTGATTGGCACTTTCATTTCAGGTTTTCTTAAACTTCCAGTTACAATTATTTTCGATTTTAGAAAAATTGTAATTTAGATATTTTTATTATTAATTTAATAGTTTCTGTTTCATCTCTTTGAAATTATAATAATACTTGATGAAATTTACATCATACTTGAATGATTTTGATTATCTTCCCACATTTCTGTCTTCTTGGTTCGTTATTCGTTATGTACTGTACTCTAAATCTGAATGAGTGGTGACTTTATACTGATTTTTCTTTTATGAAACAGTGAAAACCACTGCATTAAAGAAAACTAGTTCAATTAATATTGAAATCAGTGGTGATATTTCCACTTATTTAAATTTAGAGTGTAGATTTTAAATGACATCTTTTTTAAATTTTTCTAGTAATTTCATGTGAAACGTAGAAAAATGCCGATAAAGTTTGTCATCGCAACATAATAATATAATACCAGATTCTACTTTGTGTTTGTAATTACATTTGTCGTTATTTTCATAAATATAAAGTAAATTGGAATACAGCAAAATATATTAAGTAATAACCAGATTTAACATATTTTTTCAAATTATAATTTTTTACACAGAATGTTATTAGCGAATTGTATTTTTAAATAATTCCGTTAAAGTTGTTTATACAACTATTAAATTATCATCTTTTTAAAGAAATTTTGAATTTATTTTACAATAACTTATTAGATAAATTTTGGTTATTAATTAATCGATCATACTGTATGCACATATACGTTTTTTCATTATAAAATATTTTGCACTGAATAAATTTAAGATTTCACTAATTCATCAGACTCTGAATATGCAATAATTTTAGTTTTTATTTTGTTCTCTTCTAGCGCGGAACATTTATTAGAAATTAAATTAAATTCGATTTTTAGTACAAACGTTTTGTACAACAAAGTATTGAGCTGTTGTAGAATTTCGGCATACTGTTATAGTTTTTTTGTAAGTCGGTCAACTTCTTGTTTATTTATTTTTTTTATTTATTTATTATACAATCATTCAAGAAGAATTTGAAAACTTTGTGATGTGATCCAACAAATTATTTGAATGTGATTCAGATAAATATTTAGGGCTTACACCACAGTAGAATTAAACTAAATTTATTTTTCATTTTGAATGATACTTTTCAAAAATTAAACTAAGATATACTTAATTAGTTTTGCATGAATAATTTATTTACAAATATGTTATTAAAAATGTAAATTAAACTCTCTATGAACCTCTTTAAAGAAATTTTGTGTATATAATAAATGTATTGAAACTCAAAATAATACACAATTACCGGTGGTAATTGTGGGACCCCTACTTTTTTGATTACTATATTCAATAACTTTTAACTTGAAAAATATAATAAATAACAATTTTTTCTTTTTATTTTCAATAAAGGCATAAAATTCTGGAAAAATGATACCTTAACAACAAAAAAATATATATTTTCATTTTTCAATAAGATATTTAAAAAAACTTTACTAATTTTTGATTAGCATCTTAATAGTAATTATAATTTTTCCAATTTTTTTAACACATCTTTAATCACTTGCACTTTCTAAAGGAATATACGCAGATAGTTAAAAGTTATTTAATAATAATTAAAAATTAGGTGTCACACAATTACCGTCGTCGGTGGTATATATTTTGAATTAAAATTTAAATAAGAGTGCAGTCCTATGTGAGCAGAATACGTCGACCAAAAGCATAAAATCATGAGAGTTAACGGTTAACGTTAACGTGTTCTGCTCACATGGGATCGCACCCTAAGTCCCAAGCCGCATGTAATATGCTGCATGGTAATATTACATTTTATATTACTTTAAAATTTAACGTAATATTTCACAAAATATCAATGAATATTCACAAAATATTAGGTACTTGAAGGAATTGAGGAACTTTTTTTTAAAAAGCAAGCAAGGGGAAATACCAATGATATCAGAATTTATAAATTTTACAAAAAAGTTAATAATCAGAGTTGACCTATAAATGTGCGACGCTCTCCGAAGAAAGGTACCTAAGAATAAAAAAACTTTAGATTATGTTTATAATTTTCGGAAAAGAAAATACACAAAGGCCCAGTAAAAAAAAACTAATTCAAATGAATTGAAACGAATTAACATTTTTGGTAGGCTCCAATTCGTATTTGTCACAAAGCGGGATTCACTCAAGCTCTTTGTATATTCAATTGAATTTAATTCAATATGTACCAATTTGTCCAAACGAATTCGCATTCGAAAGAAATGGCCAAGGAATGCATTGAATTCGTGCTAACGAATTGAAAAAAATTAAAGGCTCAAAACTTGTCCAGTGAATTGGTACGGATAGAAGGTTCGGAAGTTCAATACAGTTTCACGAATTCAGGAAAATTGCATCATGGCTCCAATTCGTATTTGTCACAAAGCGGGATTCACGAAAGCTCTTTGTGAATTCTTTTTAATTCATTTCAATTAGTTTTCGTTTACTGGGGGGAGTTAACTCTCAATATTTATTTACATCTAAAATGATTAATAAAAACTGATTTTAGTTAACACAAACATAACTTTTCGAAGGTTCTTTACTTTTTAGATACCTTTATTCGGAGTGCGTCAAAAATATTACTTCAATATCAACGTATAATATTACAATGCAGCAGACATTTTGATATTGGAATGAAATCAATGTAATATTACGAATATTCAAAGTAATATTATAGTTATATAACAAAGTAATATTACGTGCTGCTTAGGGCCCTCTTGTTCGTTTACTGTAAAGGCCGCGTCGAAGTGAGTGTATTGCAGAATTTATGCAACACAAACTTATTCTCCTTAACAAAAACAAAGAAAAAAAGAAAAAAATCTTTACTTTATTCTCCTTATACTATTTTACAAATATGACACAACTTCTTTTACAGAATTTAACACACTGTATTGCTCAGTAAACCAAAATTATGATTTTTATTTTAAATGTATTATTGCCTATCTTACCATTCAATATTGTGTCTTGTTCCGTACAAGAAGTTGTGTTATTTGTGTATACATACTGACAATGAGTAAATAAAAATTCTAAGTAAATAAAGTTTTATCAAACAACTTCTTCTCCAAATAGTCCTTATTTTCTGCATTCAATAAATTTCAATTTATTTCAATAAATAATAATGTAAAAATCACTAACTTACCAAACTCGTACAAATAATATGATTTATGGTAAATCAGTCAATAACACATAATATACTCTGCTGTGGCGTAACCTCTTAATAAAATGAAATAATTTTAAGAAATGTTTAAGTAAAACAATAAAATTTTTAATTTTTTAAAGTATAATTGGGTTGCAACATTAGCGAAATTCACATTGACGAATCCCGCATCAAAGGTAATTAATTTTTTTCAATCCCCGTATATTTGTGTAAGTCCACATGAAAAAGGTATACTTTGGCAGTATTGGACTTATCTGATGATCATATTCTTGATTAAATTTCTAGCAATTTGAAGAGGTCATAGACCCCTCTTAAAAAAAGTAAAAAAATTGCAACGTTATAGAATATCTGAACCATTTTTAGAAAATTGCGATTATTTCCTAAAATAAATTTGACAAAGTGGTCCCTTTTCATGCCAACGTAAAAATTCAATTTAATTTTACATATGTATTTGTCCAAGCAGCATTCGTCATTGTGCAGCCTAAAAAGTGGAAAATACTCCGACAATTCGTCAGTGTTAGAACCCGACTATATCAATATTATTTTAAATATTCCTCTTATTACATTATTTGAAATAGAAAGCAAGTTTACGCAATTTTATGGAATATTTTAGCAGTGTTCTAAAATACAATATGTAGATACAAATATTTTACAATATTGTGAAACTTTTATCGCTTATATACCCAGATCAGAACCATTTTTCCAATTGATACTTATTACCTTAAGAAAACAAAAACTATTTATATTTATGTAAAAGCTCTCATGTTTAAGACATTTTGTTACAATAATTGACAGAATGTCAACATCATAAAATACGAATACTTAATACGGCCACATTTGATTGGGTTTAAATATTGAGCATCTCAACTTGTCAAGAGTTCATCAGACACTCAAACTCAACTCTTATTCAACCATTGTGATTTATAGTTTTCATTAACTAAAATAAAAAAAAAAAAATGTCAAATGTGATTATGATTCTAAATTTACATATACCCTCTATTTTCTGTTCTTTATGAAAAATAAAATTATTTCGTTAACAAGAAAACAAGGTCAAATAAAAAGAAAATTACGTTGAATCATTTTGTTTCGCAGAATTGAAATACAATAGACTGAAATTTTATTCCCAGTTTCTTTAATTTGAGAAGAAGATAATTAATCATAACAATTTCATTAGTATTAGTATTAGGATTGATATTTTTTCGCGGTTAACATATTGAAGACGTCGTATAAAAAATTAAGAATACTGAAGACCTTGTACTGAGTACCTTGAGAGCTTCTGCGCATATACTAAGCTGCTAATGCAAAGTAATTTTAAGTTCATTTATTAAAAGTTCCGGTTTCTTGGGAGCCATTTGATTATTTTATTGACGATATTGTACAATGTCTATACAAAAAATTTGTATTACCTCTCAAGCCATTTAAGAACGAGTAAGTTAATTAAGTATCTGACACAAGAACATTAAAATTAAAATAAATATATAACACTGGATTTTTTACACGCGTCGAGACAATATTAAATAATATAATTTGAGAACACTTGCTGATATCACTTGAATATGAAACATTCTGATTAACAATTTAAACTTCACGAAAAGATTTCGTAACCATGTTTTTTGACTAGCAGCTTTTGTAACAGTACCGATTAGAAAGGTTCAGTCTTGCGACATTTTGTTGTCGGGAAATTGTCTTTCTGATTTTTCCACGTCCCGACTAATGAATTATCATTTAAAAAGTAGGCAGTTCTCTCAAGCGCCAACTGAGAGGCCTTTTGAATGCTTTTTGTCACCGGACCAGTGTCTCGGTTTCCACATTGGCTAGCACCAGTCATCTTCGTCACTGTCTGAGTGCTTGGATCTTGTTGTTCTTTGTTTCGTTTGAACGGGTTGGGGTTTATAACCGTTGGGAACAGGACTCGGTAGCATGCGTCCTCCGCGACCCATTGCTACTGCCTGCTCAAAACTAAGGGGACCGTGACTATGTGAAGCATTTGAATTTGAAACATGCTGTGATCCCGTCACATGGATTACGTGGGGCCCATGAGTGGGTGAGGCATTTAGTTTAGGAAAGTTTATGTTTGAAGGCTTCAGTTGGAGGGTCGAGGGTTTGTTTGGAGTTGGCGGTAGTCTTCGTCCCTGACCTCTTCGCACGACAAGCACAGGGTAACTATGCTGATGGGGGTGATGATAGTGATGATGAGGATGTCCAGGCGTTCTGTCTTCAATTGGACTGGGACTTCGGGAACGTTGATCTAGACTTGTAGTACCATAAGGATAATCGTAGTCGGTAGGGTGCACTGGACTAGGAGACCTTGCAGGACTTGTAGATGCACTCCATGGACCTGATGAAATAGAAAAATTATACAACTCTGTTTTCATAAAAGTTCATTTAAACAATAACCATATTTTATTTAATTATATTATTTACCTCTAATTTTGTGTCGATGATTATGTTGAGATGGATGCGGTTGATGAGTTTGCCTCTGAATTTCTACAACGTTGTTTACAGTATCACTGAAGTGCTGCATATTACTATGATGATCATATATATGTCTCCGAGATGGTGATGGTGACCTGTGGAAAATCGGCGAATTTCTCCTAAAAATATTTTCAATATACTTATGTAGAACAAATTATTCTTTCAGTAAACATATTTTAAACAAATATGTTTTGTAATAGAATAGTTATATTAGTTTAAAAATAATAAATAGTATCATTAGACACGTCAATACTATCTCTCACTTTTTCAATTACTTTTTAGATGAACTAATAATTCAGGAGATTGTACCGAACGAAATATTCATCTACCTATTCCTACAGGTGCACTATAGGAATCTATAATGAATCCTTTAAGAAAAGATATATATTTTTCCAGAAGGAATGAATTCCTAATGCTCCATACATTGAAGATGGGATAATGGAAATTGGATAGTTTGATGGAGTTAGAGGCTAGGCCTAGGTTATAGATTATACAGACTGAATCCATTTCAAATCAGGCAAGTTGACTAACTTCAAGTTATAGATTTATCTGTCGCTAAAATATAGTTGGTCTTGTCCTGCTCTTCAAAATCTCGTTTGAAATTTGAAAAAAGCTGTAAAATTAATAAAATAGAGGATGATTTTCTGAAAATAAACAAGATCAATTTTCTCGCAAACACCACCTTTTTATGATTGAAACAAATTTCAAACGGGATTTTGAAGAGGACAAGACCATCTACAAGACCCAAGAATCATTGAAGAGCAATAATTTACAAAAGGTCGAAGAGTTTTAGTTTTATTATTCATCTTCTTATTATACTACTTTTCAAAATCTTGTAATAATTATTAATAGAAATTCATTTTCTACCTTAAACTCGGAGATCTAGAATGATGTGATGGATGCGTTGAATGGTGGAGATGTCTTTCGCCGGGATGAGTTAGACTTTCGAGACTGCCCCCGCGTGAATCACTAATTATCATATTCTGCAAATCCATCTAAATTAAGAAATAAGTGAAAAAATAAATATTAAAATAGTAAAAAAAGAATTAGAAAAATAATTTAAAAATTTCTATGTTTTCCGCTGTCAATGTATTCTTATTCTAATTATAACTTTGTATATTACATATTTTTATAAATAATTTTTTTTAATTATGTAAATGATTTTGGTACAGCCTTTTGCCTCAGGTAGGATATTATTGACTTTATTAAATTGTTAGTATAAGAAATGATTAAAATTTTTGAATCATAATTATTATACCATCACTTGATAAATACGTCACTTTCGCATGTATATATGGTAGAAGTGTTAAAATTATTTTTAAAGCTGTAGGGATAGTAAAATTGTTAATACTTTGATTAGTTTCAAAATGAAAGCCGGGTTTGAAAATCTTACCTTTAATTTAATACCAAAAAGATAAATCATAATTGGTATTCAAAATATGATTTCTAAATAAGTTTTAAATTTTTCATGAAATTTTCTTACTGTTGCAGATCAAAATGAACCAATGTTAAACTTCATAAAACGTCGCAACATTTACAAAGTTTACTTTTGTTGCAACTCAAACTGTCAAGTCACTTTTCCTACTCATTTTGAGTTCTATTTTTTATGTGTATAAATCTGATCTAGAAAATCCTAAAAAAATCAAATCTAAGTAACACTAATTCTATCATTTTACTTTATTCACTTTTGCGGCTATTTCTAAAATAGGCTTCTTATGTCAGCATAACATAACGAAAGACAATAGAGTTCTTAAGAACATATGTAGTATTTGCTATGTTATGTTGACATATGACAACTGTGGAGACAGCCTGATAAATCATAAAGCTGTTGACGTCGAACTTTTTAAAAGTAATGTGATAATTTGGTTACCTTTTGAGAAGCCTATTGAAAGTGAAAAAAAACTATTGTCTAAGGTTTTTGAATATTTTTTGAAACTATTGATAAGGGAAATAGTAGTCATCATTGAAGTGTGTTTTCTTTAGTCATAAACTTTATTGTTTATGATTAATAAAGTTAGTACAATTGTTTAATTTAAGTGTCTTTGTTACCCCTATTTTTCCACCTCTTAAAATATTTTTGACAATGTAATAATTCTATTAATCGTTTGATCAATTAGTATGAAAACGTATTTCCGTCAAGTAATACAGGTAATAGTGTTTACATTGTAATCGGTAAGAGAAAACAAACGAGTATCGACATACAAACAAAATTATTAATTTTGGACAAAGTATACATAATAAAACTTTGATAAAATCACAAATTGGGTTAAATTTAGCATTCCAAAATCTATGCTTTCTAAAATTTTTTAAAATGAAAATAAATTCAACCCATCAAGTTGTCATGGGATGTAGTTTTTGCTGAAGCGATTTTGAAAAAGCTTGAAAACGTACAAATAATACAGATAATGAAGAAGAAGAAGTCGTTACTGACGTAAGCAAAGTTCCTGAAGAATGACAGTATCTGCAGTCAATTAATGGGGTAAGAAAGTGTTAGCCGAAACGAAAACAGCAAAATTTTATGTCATAAAGGATGGTACAAAAATTTATTGGACAAAGAAACTGCTATATGATTAGGAGATTTGAAAATAGGATTAAATGTAAACACAATTTGTGAAGAAACATTATCCAAAATTCAAAGATGTTAAAATAATGTCCCCATTGATGAATCAGTCACTCCAGTCTGCCAGCCATATCGGAGAACACCAATACATTTGGAATTAAAAATCGAGAAGAAATTATATGAATTAATTAAAGCAGATCTTATTGAACCAGTAAAAGGACCAGTGACCACAAGCTATGAAGTCTAGACTGTGCACAAAGCTGTGGTGGCCAAAAATTAAAAGAGTCACAGAAAATTATGTAAAAGCTAGTACTATCTTGTTTCAACACCAAACCCTCCAAACCTTACGACTAGTATTACGCCATAAATATTTTATCTACTTCAGAACATCTGTATTTTAGGTCTGTATTGATAAATTTATGTTATCTGAAAAATTGAATGATTTAAACATTTATCGAATGTTTTCTTCTTTAAGTCACATTTTTTAAATCGGCACCCAAAATTTATTGAAAACTACTACACCGATTTCCTTTAAATTTTTTGTAATTAGTCTGTACGTATATGATCATCCAGTATTTTTAGTAGGGTCAGGTGTTTTGTTCCTAAGTTTCTCACAGGGAAGATACGAAAATACTAATTCAATGATGACTGCTTTCTTATCCAAGAAGAGAAAGTATATCTTGTTATAGCTTAATTACCTTACCACATCGAGTTGATGGTATCATTTTAGTTTTTAACAAAGATTATACTTATTTCTTATTTGATAAAGGAAATAAATCTAAATAAAAGCTAATTGGTAAAACACATCTTTTATTTTGTCGAAATATTAATTAAAGTTTTATCTATAATCAAAAAAAAATTTCAAATTGGAAATTTACCCCTTTTTTCAAACGCTATATTCTGGGACATTAATACTAATATTAAAGGTAACAATCAATTTCTCGGAGGTGCAAAACATCTTACTCTTTTTTGATTGAAAAAAACCTGAAAAATATTTGGAGTAAAATTTTTTATCAGCAAGAAAAAATTGCAGAAATTCTATCGAATAAAACTATTTTTGAAAATCGTGCAATTAACTCAATCTAAAATGCTTAATGTTCGGAGTTGCGATACTTAAGTAATTTTAAGTGTTAGTTTACAAAGTTTTTAGGAAGAAAAAATTGCAGCAAAAGGAGATTTATAAAAAAATAATTTTAAAATCAAACAACTGAAGATTTATCTTCGTAACAACCGTTACGAGATAAATTTCTGAGTTCTAAAAAGTAAAATTAGGCAAAATAATTTATTATACCATGCACATGCAATATTTTTTACAATCACAAAATTAATAAATCTTTGTATTTGTATTCTTATAACCTTAAGAGATATTTAAAAATAAATACCTATCAAGTTTAAATTTAGTAACTAATATTCTCTATTTCAAACATACTTATAAATTAGATAAGTTTATGAGATATAAAGTTTATAAAAAATGTCAAAATATGAAATTTAGATTGCTTTAAAACGACACATAAATGTTTTTATGCAGAATTTTGCAGGTATTAAAATACCTACAGAATTTAAGGCATTCTCTGAAAAAACTATCTTTATGTGTCTTTTAATTTATTTAAAGTTCTCTTAAAGGGGGTTTCTCATGAAAAAATCAATATTTTTGCATAAATTGCATCATGTTTTTTTCGGTAGAAAAACTTCAGAGAAAATGAGGAAAACAATTTACTTAAAGCTTTTTGCATGTTGTTAGGCACACCTACCTTCAAGTATCTTTAAGTACCTTTAAGTAAGAAAAATCGTCGCTCTTTCCAGATTTTAATTCAAAAGCTCACCATTTTTTTTATTTTTTGTTAAAATACTTCAATTTTAATAAGCAAAAAGGTTTACATTAATACTTATAAAAATAAAAACCGACTTTTTCATGAGAAATCCCCCTTAAGCATTTCTTATTTCACCAGCTTTTTACCCATGAAAGCGTTTTTTGGAATAGCTACATTTGTGGTTATCAAAATTACTTTCAAAAGATGAATTGAAACCCCGCAACTATTCTATTGAAATTCAAATGAAAATTTCTATCAGAATTTCTTGGAAATTCCTAGAGAATCTCTAATTAATCTCTAATTAACTATTAAGGTTACAATTATTCTAATGCTGGTTCTTGATTTTTTATATAAGGTATTATCTTTTTTTATAAATGGATTTTTGAATGACAAAGAAGTCCTGAAAAGCAAAAAGAATTAAATTTACGTCTCACTCTTTTGTTTTAATTTTAATACGAGATTCTTTTTATTAAGAAAATGACTCAAACATTTGTATTTAACTTGGGTGATTATGATGATTTAAGTGATTATGATTTTGACACAAAATAAACATTTTTCTCACTATCTTATGAGTATGACCATATTAGAGAATTCAAAGCTGTAGACAGATCCGCTGCTTGCTTTAGGTGCAGAGAAACTGACTACACTCCAACATATTATAAGAAAGGTATGATAAAATTCAAAGTTTAATAATAATAAAAATGATGTCCTAATGTAGTGAACCTTACTGCTTTGTTGATAATATTTTCGCTGAAAATAGCAGTTCAGAGTTAGTTCTGCTAGCAATATCTTTACCTCAGAATGCAATTTATTTCTACTTAACACTAAATTACTCTCAAACCCTCCAACTACCTGACTATTCTCTTCGTCGTTCTCTAGCTTATTATATTGCTGGAAAAACTGCCAGTTCACCTTTTTGTTCCTGAAACAAAAATATACATTATAATTTTCGATATTGCACAATATTTAAATTTTATTTTTATAGTATTAAATACATTGTAACTTTCTGAAAAGCTTAAAACACCTTATAAAGGTTTCAAAAAGTTGGAAAAAATGTTTCCCTTAAAATATGTGTGATGAGGTTGAAAATATTTAAAAGTTTAAATAAAATGTTCTATCCTTCAGGATTGTTTAAGGCTCAGTCCCTACTACAAATCAGGAGATTTGCCGATTACAAAAATATTTAAAATAAGAAGAAATTATTTTTTTTTTAAATTACGATTGCTGAATGGCTGATGGACTTGATACTTCTTATAACTTGAAATAAAATGTTCTATCCATCAGGATTGCGTGAGGCTCACTCCCTACTACAAATAAAAAAATTAAAAGTCTGGAGTAGTGTCAGAGTAAATAGTAATAAATTTAAGAATATTCATTGACCTCCTCCCGTCTATGAAACTAACGGAGGCGATTCATTGGTCGATCTTGGCCATCTGGTTGTTCCCTGTTTAGGCTCGATTGTTCCTCGATAGGGGACAACCAAAACAGCATGACAAAATGAGCGAATGTAAAAACAAGGAGTACCTGCGGGTAATGCTTCGGCTGAATCCCTCGCTGGTTCCGACCCTGAAGTGCCTGGCGCGGAGGCGGTGGTCCATGGATGATGCAGGAGGACAACAATACCATGGTGGTACCAAGAATTATCTTGGACATAATAGATAGACGAGGAAGTACGTGCAGTGTAACAAGCTGCCAGCTGCATTTCTGTCTTCAGCAACACATCTGAGCTTGACATGGCAAGCAGCAACGAGGACAAGGACAAATGCATTAAACTGCGAGAAGAGGAGGCAGTATGCATTGATATCATTGATTCATTGCAGAAGAGATCTGCAAGATACTAAAGACCTGCGAGGTGCAGAAGAACGTCAATATGACGAAAAGTCTAGAATCGCTCATTCAGGAAGTCTGGGAAAAGTATAACAAAGCGAAAAAGACAGACGAACGTCTTTACCAAGGTTTAGTCTGGGCAGTAGAGGCACGACAAGACCGTAGACGCAGAAGAGACATACATGTTCAACGCAATTGCGTTGAAGAACGTTGTTTGTTATTGCGTCTCAGAAAAGGAGATTGAGCAGTCTTGAAACGGCGACATTACGACGAAAATTAATTTAAAATTATCAAATTTAGCAAAAATTTCAACGGAAGAGCAACTTTAATTTATAGAAATGGCTAAAGATCATTTATGAAATTTAAGGGAACAACGCGAATTTCATAACCATTACCGCGAAAAAGCAAAGAATGGGAGTCAATATTGGTTATTAGTAATTTCGTTTGACTATGCCCAAAAGGTCGCTTATTCAAGTAGTCCACAACAAGTCGGTTCGTCTTTTGTTAAGTCTAATCGGAAATGTGGCCTATTTGGCATAAACAATGAGGCAACACACATTCAAACGAATATTACAATGGATGAAGAAGATAATACATGCAAAGGTGCAAATGCAGTTATCAGCATTAGTTCACATTAGTGAAAAAATTGTCCGTTTTGCTAATAACTGCACTAGACAAAATAAAAATAATGCGCTTCTTTATTACCTTCTTTGGAAAGTAATGAATAAATTTAATGCGTCTATTGAATTAAATTTTTTGCTGACAGGGCACACAAAGTTCTCCCCTGACTGAAACTTTAGAATAATAAAATCTAAATTTTCATAAGCGATCGATGAATGCCATGAAGATTTTCTGGAAGTAATAAAAACATCTTCTCCGAACAACTTCAACATCGCTGTACATAGCAAAAATTCACAATATTACTTGGGCTCTATGGGATAAATATTTGCTGCAAAATTCTTTTAATACATTCCAAATTTAACGAAATTTCATCACTTTGAATTTCACCAAAATGGTTCAATAAAAGAAAAGATTTTTGCAAATTCCCCACAACAGGAAATCCGCAAAAAAGCATCACTAGCAACATAAATTTCAAAGTTACCATTAATAGAACCTGAGGGAGTATCAGCGCAAAGGGCCTGGTCTTTGTTTAAAGAAATTAGACAACTTTGTTTTAAAGAGGAATGTAAAGATCTTGTTGCTCCAGAGCCAAAAAATAGGCTTGAACCGAAATATTTTATTTGAGCATAATGTTGTTTTCATCGTATTATAATTTAATATTGACTAATTATTCATTTGAAAATTATAGTATAAATTTTATTATAATTTCTCGTGTAAAATAGTTATTTTTCGTCTAACTTAATTTTTCTTGGAAAGTGATAGATTTGCAAAATTATTTTCATTATAATTGTAAACATTTAAATTAGCACTAACGAGAAATCGTAATTAGAAATTTCTGTAAGTAACAACCTTCCTTTTTAATCTTCTTACCTGCTTGAGGGTGCAATGGATTCCATAATACAGAGTTTTCATTATTTGTGCAATTGGTATAATACTTTTGGTACCTACATGTAGATAGCGCTGCTAAATTACCTACTAGGTTTGGTAACCCAGTAAAAAAGGATTTTTGTTGTTCTGACAGTTGGCTAAGCCTGAAGTCATTTAAGAAGAAGAAGAAGAAGAAGAAGAAGAAGAAGAAGAAGAAAAAAGGATTTTTAATATAGCAGTTTGGACGATTGAGCAAGCCGTCTGCTCAATTGTCCAAACGGCATTTGGACAATTGGACTGGTTGCTCAATTATCCGATGCATTAGGTCCAATCATCCCAAATGTTTTTCGTGGCTAAAAAACTGCTGAATTAAGAAAAAAAGTACTGAAATGTTGCAGAAACTTTAGAGAATTCTTTATTCCAGACAAATACAGAAAAATTAGGTATAAAAATACCTCGAGTGAGGAAGAAGAACAAGATTTCTAAAATATCACTTTTTAACTGACAGTGCAATGCTGTACTTGGAATTTATTTGGCAAAGAAGTGAGGATTCTGATAAAGAGAAACACTTCATTATCCACTCTCAATACTCCTCATGGGTAATATATGTTTGAAGATTTTTAATAATAGTGTATTGACAATAATATTTTATTTTGCTGAATTATCTCTTTTTTAAAATGAGAAACCGAAATCTACAATATATTACCACATGAGGAGTATTGAGAGTGGATAATGAAGTGTTTCTCTTTATCAGAATCCTCACTTGTTTACCAACTAAATTCCAAGTACAGCATTGCACTGTCAGTTAAAAAGTGATATTTTAGAAATCTTATTCTTTTTCCTCACTCGAGGTATTTTTATACCTAATTTTTCTGTATTTGTCTAGAATTAAGAATTCTCTAAAGTTTCTGTAACATTTCAGTACTTTTTTTCTTAATTCAGCAGTTTTTTAGCCACGAAAAACATTTGGAATGATTGGACATAATGCATCGGATAATTGAGCAACCAGTCCAATTGTCCAAATGCCGTTTGGACAATTGAGCAGACGGCTTGCTCAATCGTCCAAAATGCTATATTAAAAAATCCTTTTTTACTGGGAATGCTCTAGACCATGAAAATTTCGTATATTACAGATCTGGAATAACAGTTTAGGGTTTTGCTAACGGAGAATTACCGTTTCGAAGATAATGCAAATTGACAGTTTTGACAATTTAACATTTAACCCCTACCTTTTCTATTAAATTTTTTTTTTTAAAAAGAAGTGGAAAAAATTTTTTAAGTGACCTTTTTATATTTAAGACATACTCAAATTTCATTAAAATTAGCTTCAATTTTGTTTTAGAAAACAAGTAGGTCTTTTATTGCGGCATTAAGGTGCTATGCAATAAAAATTTCATTAAAAATAATTTTTTGTACAAAATATTATGAAAAAATCCGGGAACAGTATATGTGAAAGTGTTAGTTCAAAAATGAACCCAAAAAATTGTATTTAATTTCAAAATTATCTGTTTGAATTTTTTAACTGTCTTATTTATTTTTATAATAATATTATAAAAATAAATAAGACAGTTATTAACATCGGTTTACAAAATTTTGATAAAAATGATCGTTTGATTTTTCTTTTTCCTTCTATAACTCCTAAAAATTCAAATGAAAGGTTGATAGTTGTAGATGCTCGCATGACCATTGAATACCCTTCCAATAATTTAGTTCACTTTTATTTTGTACAAGATTGATATTGATATTATTATATCAAAGTTATTCAAGAAAATCTGATATCGATTACAGACAATTAAAGTGTACCTTTTAATTATTAAAGATATATCACAATAATTAATTTGCTTCTAAGAAACATTTCCCAAACCATAACTCAATATAGAAGAGATAAGTTTAAAATAATACCTGAAGCTATGTCGGCGTTTAGTTTCGGTAGGAGCAAAAAGACCATCTTCTCCCAATCTGAATTCTCTATGTTGTTCATTTTTGAAATCAGAGTCCATAGGTGGTTCCAAACTATTCGTTCGACTTCCAGCGCCATGATTATTCCCCGTATGATTGACTCCAGCCATGTCCAAGAGGCAGTTGAATATGGTTGATCGCTGTTCGAATATTTCAAACCCGTGTCAAATTACAAACATAAGTGTCTTTACATCACGCAGCACTACAGATCCCAAAATTTATTACAAGCATATACAGGCTTTTTCTGATTTAGTTATTTCTTACGTACATCTCTGTCAGATATATTTCAATATCTTTAAAACTTTTTATGGGATAACTTTACCTTTACTACTTTTTTCAAAATCAAAGAAGATTGTCGTGATAATTTGTTTATGAGTTTGCTCATTCTTAAAAGAAGTATCACATTAATTTAATTAATATACATCAAAAGGATTTAAAGTTCTTTGATGGTTTTATAACTGTGAATTCTCGTATGCGATCCCCTATAAATTCAATAGAATTAAACTTAAGAAAAATTTAAACAAAAACTACATTTTTTGAAATTCATTCATTTGTTTAAACGTTATTTTATTCGGAAAATTTATTTTTAGAAAAGCTTGACTTTCGAAATTTGACAAGCACTCAGTGATCTAAAATCTTATTATTTATTTGAGAGACAAAAATTAACATTTTCCAGGTCTCTTTTTTTCTTTATGTGAAGGAAGAAACCATTTTCTATATTTATGCACATTACTAATTCTGAAATTAAGTTTTCAGTGTTATTCTATAAGAAGAGTAAATTTTTTTATTCACAAATTTATAAATATCTTAATGTCTCATCTTCAATAAGGACAAAAATTTTAATAAAAACTAAATTAATGTGTCACAACTTTTACGACAAGATGGGCTTTATCTTGTAAATAAAACTGAACAAAATCAATTTATTATTCTCTTACACAGTTTTACATAACAACAAAAATCTTTCTTTTGACCATGATTTGAAAGCCTGTATATGTTTGTTGAAATGTATTTTAATAAGAGAAAATTCTCAATTGCATATTTGTATGAAAAAAACAGTTGCGTACAAGGATACAAAATAATATCACTTATAGTATCATTTAACGCAATAAGATAGCAACTAATTCCTACATGAAAGTATGTGACTGTTATCTTGTATACATGCATTAATGGATCATTCACTGATACGTTAGTAAATTTTTTAATACTAAAATAGAAATTTCATACACCTTCGTGTATAAGGTATTTTGTTACCAGAATTTTTTATTCTGTGAATTTGGATTTAGTGATATTTACATAATTTATTACAAGTATTTTACATACGTCCATGTAACATCCCACACAGCATCGAAACTTTTCTAAAAGTTGAAATTACCTTCCCAGTGTGCACGTTCTAGAACGGTTCCAGAATTGTTCCAGTACGTGCACACTGGGTTGACTGTAATGTTCGGAATCTTTAGTCACGAGGCTCATTAAAGTTGAAGTAATTCTTTAAATTTCGACTGTTTTTAATGTTTGACGCGAAAGTTGACTGAACATTGCATGAAAGTTTAAAATTTTCTTTAACTCTCATGCAATGTTCAGTCAACCTTTACTTGAAACATTGAATAACATCGGGCATTTAAAGAAAATCTGCAAGTTTCATGGGCTTTGCACTAAAGATTGCTAAGGTTGCAATCAAGCTAATTTCAACTTTCAGGAAATTTTTAGTGCTGTGTGGGATGTACAAGTATAAACTTTCGAATCTTGTAATTTTAATGTAAAAGCTTTCCACACAGCATAATATCTTTCTGGAAGCTGTCACGAAACTTTCCAGGAAAATCAGTGAGGTTCATTTGCTTCCCTGTATCATCTAGTGAAAGGTTCATTTTAAAATTATTCAGAATGTTTTCTAGTATCTTTTTTTTACTATTAGCATGGAATAAAGAATAAACTTTTATTTTGGAATAATAAAAATATAAACATTCCACTGAAAGCTACAGGGATGCTTCCATAAAGATTCCACTGGAATATTCTTTAACGCTTTTTGCGTTAGGCAAACATTTTTAATTTCCTGGAAACTTCCAAGAAGCCTCCATTAGGACTTCACCGATCTTTCGAGTTACTTTCCAGGAAGATGGGGTGCTGTGTTGATTGTAACAATATACAGTGATGTATGGACGTTTTTAATTTTTATAATTCTACATTCTTTTTAAGTAATAAAAATTTGATTTTTCTAAAATTCTAGCATGATGTTCTCCTTACATGAAATTATCATCTAGATAGCAAGTCTAACAGAAAATTGCTTGACAAGCTTCAGACAATATTGTTTATCAGGTTTAATGCAATACTAAACTATAACGTTTATTTCAGTCTGTTAATGAATGAAAATATTAAAGAAATATTGTGGCTATGTTACACTGTAAGATTGAACTAATTGTAAGTAAAAGCAATTTCTATACAATGACTATGTTTACGGTGTGTTATTGCTTTAAAATTTCCATTCAATAACAGACTAAATTAAATGTACATAGTACCAGACATTATGCCACATCTTTAATTAAAGATCCACAATGAGAGACCAATTCAAAAGTGCAGAGGAATTTGAAATTAGCAAAACTCTTTTTAATTTGTTTTTAATTTGGATCCTTAATTCTTCGTATATTCAGTGAGAGATCCATTAAAAGATATGTGTACTAAATACAATTTTCATCTAGTAAGTTAAAAGATATCAAATTGTTGAATATTCTATACAAGCTGTAATTTCAATAGTACACAGACAAAAATGGATACTTTGATTCTTAACGAATCAACTATAGACAAACTATAAAGTATAAACAAACAATTAATTTAGCACCTTATAAATTTCAAATTTTTTGAATTTAAATTAATTTGCTTTTGGAACAGATAAATATAAGAAGTAAAAAAGCTCTGTTTCTGGTTACACATAATATACAAATTTCAGAGCTATTTTATTTTTTTTATTATCCATTATTTTCTATCCATTTTTGCCTATATACATTGTAATAATTATATTAATAATAATAATATATATATATATATTAATAAGAATAATAATATCTAATAATAAGAATACCCACATGAAACGATTTTACCGAAACTCTACCAAAATTCAGTCAAAAATTCCGTAAAATTTTTGCAAATATTACACTTCCCTATTTTTTGGAATTCCGTACTAAATTTCAGTGAGTGGCTTCTGTAGAACCGTTATAAGTGAGTAATAATATCTAATAATAATAAAAATATCTAATAATAATTATTATTTTTTCTACTTAGTAAATAAATTGTATTAGTAATAAGGGTATATAGTGCAAAAAATTTTCTTCTAAAAATTTGTGATATATGCAAAACAAATATAGTGAAATATTTTATTTATTTTAGAGTATAAAAAGTAAAAATTTCGTACTTCAAAAACAACTGTTTAAATCTGATGTAAGTGTTAAGAAAATAAATTTACAATTGAGGGCCTGGATGCTATAAGGTGTTACGCGCCATTTACCTATCATGGCGCGTAACACCTTATAGCATCCAGCCTCTCAATTTATAAAAATTAGGTATTAATAGAAAATTTAATAGTTATGTCTAAAAACAAGCTAGATTATGCTATCCAGTTGTAATAGAACATATATTTTATATAATTATAAATGTGTAAAATAAAAAATAATTCGAGATACTTCCCAGTGGGCACACTTCCTTGAAAGACAACTTCAGAATGTCTCTTTGCGAAAGACTTTCGAACTTTTTTCAAAAGTCACAAAATGTTTTATGACGAGTAAATTTATATCTTTAAGTTGTCAAAAAAAGATGTCTTTGAAATAAGGTAGAATTTAAAAATTTAACATAAGTGAAACATAATTAGAAAAGTTTAATTTCGTGAAATGTTGTCCTGGTGCCCACCAGGTATCCCTTGGCATAAAAATTCAGATCATAACAAAACTCACATAATTATCTTAAATAATACATTAAAGTGCAAGTAAATTTTATAAATAATTTAAATTCTTATTATTAATGCAGTTGATTTTTTTCATATGTGCTTTTAGTCACATGGTTTAAAATCAAATTTAACTTTTTAATTGTTTTTAATCGCGTAAAATTTGTAAATATCCCCATAGTATCTAAATTCGATTTTTCACCACTTCATCTAATAAAATAAAAAAAATTTTGGGCAATAATAAAAAAGTAAGATTTAATTCCACAAAAACTTTTTTTTACACGAAAGAATAATCCATTTAAAAAATGGAAAAAGTGCTGTGAACCACTGCAAAATCTATTTTGTGTAACTTCTTAACACAGATTGCAGATCAGGGGTATTGCTTAATATTGTATGAAAATTGTTGATTTACTATTAAACATTGATCGATTTTAAAGGTTTTTTGATTTATTTACATTAAATCATGTAAATCCAAGTAGTAGTACCTATTACTATCCACAAAAAATTATACCTTATCGTTTTTAGTTTTTTTAAAAACCTTAGATTTATTTAGTATTTTTTTATTATATTCTATTTTATTCAAATTTTTTACAATAAAAGTCTCACTACCTTTAAGAACTAAAATTATAATATGAAGCCTGCAACAACTCGAGCAGCAGCTTAAAATAAGGAGGTCCCAGTAAGAAACAAAGAATTAAACATTTTCAATTCTTATGAACTTCAGACCACATAATGCAAAAAAAAAAAAAAAATAAATAAAGGCAAGCCTTTATTCGAAAAAAATTAATAAATTTTTAGTTTAGTATGAACATATGTCTACTTTTATCCGAGATTCCATCATATTATTTACAGAAAAATTTAATACTGGTTAAAGAATAAACCATAACACTGTTTGGTGACCATAGCAATGCAATAGTTGCAGTCAGAGAATAATTTATTTTAGAACAACATTTTACTTTAAACTAATTAAGCAGTAGGAAAAACGTTAAGATTTTTAAAAGTAACTCAATGAATTAAAGTCATAAATTATTTAAACGTAATGTGTACGTAATGCTACTAAGTTGATCTCTTTGAAACAAAAAAATATTTTGCAGACTCAAGTATATAATATTAATGGTGCAAAGAATCGTCGAAATTATACATACAAAAGTGTTTTTAATGGACTTTTTAAAAATAGTTTTCCTTGTACTCAGTACCTATTTTTAAAATAATTTATTAATAAGAACTGAGTATAGAGAAAATATAAATAAAAAGAAAATCACTAGATGTATAAGATTTGCGAAGCCATGTAAATTCATATATAAATAAATATGTAAATATATGTAAATTTACACTAAAACTTTAGAAAATAGTTGAGGCATTCTAAAAGAAATAGAAAAACATAACTTATGCTTACTTACTTACATACTTACTAATGCTTACTTTCTGCTAACTATTACTAAAACTCTTTACCTATTAAACTTTCACGTAAAAATATTTCTAAGGACAAAATATGTGTGTCTAGGTACACATTAAAATTACATTTTAATTGTCATTTTTCTGATGGAATTCATAATAAATTCTACCTTGGGACCTCGATTTCATGATGCTTGTTTCTTTGCATGTTTACTTTTTAAATAGTAGGAGACAAATATATTTAAACATTTAAAAATATTTCTTTTAATCTTTCAGCAAATGTCTCACTGTTATTTCCTTTAATTTTTAAGTACTCTCGTGAAACTTTTGATGATAGAAATAAGAAAATTCGTTTACCATCATGTATGATATATACAATTTATAAATTCTGAAGAAAATGGTTATTAATATTTTTAATGTTCTATTCTCTTGACCCAAATTTTTCATAGGTCACGCATAAAATTAATTCATTAATAGAATACGATCATTTGTCTTCTTAAATACATTGGATTGACCGTTTTATGGCTGCTTTTTTATTAGAAAATTGAGGTCCCAGTATACTAGAAGTAGGGATATTTTTGAGGCAAAAGGCGTACTAAATTCTGAAATAGATTAATTTTTCTATTTTTCATAAAATTTCATGTACGAAAATGGGCTCTTATACAGAGCTAATACATTGACGCTTAGGTCTATTGCGTGCGTACTTACTAATTAATCTAATATTAGAAAGTTGTTCTATGGTGTAGTATTTTTGATTAATTTAAAATTATACTACATAGTTAAATAAAATGTAACACACCACCCTCACAACAAAGGATGTCTTGAAATGATTATAAATCTTAAATTCAAAAATCAATAATAATATTTAAGTTGACTGCTATATATTTAAGAGAAAATTATAAACGACATTTTTAACTGAAAATAACACAGTAAAAAAAAAGTCTGACTCCGTTTACACCTTAAATTCAGCCCATGTATTTCACATAAGTCTGTCCTTGTTTAACGGGGCTGACTCCGTTTACATCATAAATTCAGCCTCAAAAATAGGCTGAAAGTAAAACTTTTTTTTTAGTGTGAATTTATAAATAAAATTTTTAATAGTCAGTATTGGCCGCCTTCCTTGTTCTAATACATGATCTTTATGATCCTAATATTGGGAAATAGAAACCTGTCCTAAGAGAAACTTCTCACTGGGTTGTTATTTAATAATACATGTACGATATAAGAAAATAGGATCCATGAATATTTCACAACTGAAAAACAACCAAAAAGTCATTTAACAGAAAAATATTTAACATAATTCACATGCAACAGAATTGACATTTACCACAATTGTCATGTAACAGAATTGACATTTAACATACTTGCCATGCAACAAAATTGACATTTAACATAATTATTTTAGCGCGAATTTTTAAGTTGCCCAATCATTTTTTATTTTGAATTTTTTCATTGGTCAATTTAAAAATTCGCGCTTAAATAATTATGTAAAATGTCAATTTTCTTGCATGACAATTATGTTAAATGTCAATTCTGTTGCATGATAATTTTGTCGCATGACAGTTGTGTAAAATGTCAATTCTGTTGCATGAAAATTATGTTAAATGTCAATTCTGTTGCATGACAATTGTGTTGCATGACAATTGTGTTAAACATCAATTCCGTTGCAAGACAATAGACAATTATGTTAAATGGCAATTATGTTAAATGACTTTTTGGTTGTCTGTTAGTGGTGGAATATTCATGCGTCCCGCAAAAATAGGTATGACAATAATTATTAGATTACAGTTTTGAATTTATCACTGTAAAATCGTCTTCTAATATTCAATTAAAATTAAGAAGTATTTGATGAGAAAAATGAATTTATAAGAAAACAGTCTTACAAATAGCATTAAAGTATATTATGGATATTTCAAGATTTCTTTTGCTGCAAGGGGAAATAAATTGCACGCAATTCGTTGGATATGTGTCGTTTCCACACTTCACGTTAGTTTGCGCAGGTATGTCGTGCAACTTTTGTAAGGTTGAAATACAACGTTATGGTCAGTTTACAACATTCTTAATATGCCTCACAGCAACTTGGCCTTGTCGGATTAAGACAGCTGCAAAACTGCTGAGATTTTGCAATACAATCTTTCAAAAGTTACATGATATGCTTTTTGCAAGCTTGCGTGATATATGGAAATATATAAAAAACCTTATATAAATCGTTTTATACGTTATGTTATAAAGAAAAACTTTTTACATTCGGTACTTTATACTTGTGCTATTTTGTTGCTGGGATTATTGAATGTAGTGTTAATCTAGATTTCATTTCTAAATGTATTTAGGAAAAATCAAGCTCTAAGTATTGATTGTGTCTATACTATCAATTTGAATGTACTAAATAGTTAATGAAGTGAAACTTACTTTATTGTATCAGTTAATGTGCATGCAGCACTTCAATGAATGTTTCTTTATATTTACATGTAAAAATTTCAAAATTCAGTAAGTACATTTTGCAAAAATTTATAGATGTGTAATCGTTGACTTTATTAATACTTCATTAATTTGAAGACCGAGTGATAGAATCATTATTATTATTATTTTTATAGATATGTACTTGAGAAGATAAATAATAATTTGTTATATACTTATACAACAATGTAAAGACTTTTTTATTCATTTTATTTGTTTACTTCAGCTTCTCTTGCATAATAATGAAGCATATAGAATTAATTAACAGGTGTTTAAAAATATGTAAGTTGTTCTTTACAATAAAAGTGAATTTCACTCTACTAACATTTAAACTAAAAGTGTCAATTATTATTTAAAAAAGCAAATTATTTCTATTTATCAAAAAAATGTGAATTAATATATTTTTAAAAGCAAACTCATTTTTAAAAAATTGTTATGAAAATAAATTTGTTTTATTTAGACACAAGTCTTAAATTTTAATCTGTATAATTAATTAATTCCTGTACAATATGAAGTAATTCAAATTGGTGCAGGGTTTGTTACATTCCTCACAAAATTAAAGAAACAAAATACCTATAATGATTAAGCTTGTAAGGAAAAGTTTGAAACTGAAGATTTGTAAATTAACAAAATATGTTAATATTTTCATGATTTGTGAATATTTAAATTGAATAGTTCATTAAATTAACTATAAAATTTATTTTTACCGAAAAACGTTAAAAAATAAATAAGATAATAAAATGTATTGAAAGTTTACAAATGTTTACGATACTGCACAATAAAGATATAATTAATCTTAGGCATTATTATAATTACTCTTTTAAATTCAACAAATTTATTGTGAAACTTTACTGAAATTTTGTTAAAAAATTTTCAGGAAAGTTTTACGCTACATTTTCGCTTATATAATAGAGAAGTCGGAAATGTGATTTAAATGTTCAGGAAAGTTTTAAGACAAATTTTTAGGAAAATTTAACGATAAACATTTATTGAAGTGGGACATTAAATCTTTACACAATTTTCACTAAACTTTGCAAGTAAATTTTTCAAAGTTTGCAATTAAAACTTTAATAAATTTTTAGGAAAAGTTTCGGTACTGTCTGGGTTAGTAGAAGATAGACATATTGATTATTAACAAAATTATCTTTAAAACAAACCCAAAAACGTTAAAAAGTCTTTAATATTGTAGAAATAATGTAAATTTTAATATATTATTGCAAATTCAACTTCCTTTGTGATATCTTACTTAAGAATTAACAGAATCCTTTTGATTCAGGTTTATTTTTAGCTCTATCTTAATAACTTTAAATGTCTTACAGTCAATAAAATATTTAGTTATGTATAACAATTTAGAAAATACACCATTTTTTACAGTAATCAAAAAAGGATTTTCTACTTGATACGGATAGTGTACATATTCTACTAATACTAATGCTAATTAAAAGTTCTTTTTCTATTTTAATTATATAACTTAAAATACATAATTCTATACTATAATACTAATAAAAATTTCAGAAACCATTAAAAATTTTGTAAAAACTTAGGTTCGTGGTTTATGAAAAGCACATTTTAACTATAACTATTTAAGTGATCAAAGAATTATAAACTTCATAAGAGATCAGAATAATTAATTTATAACCCTTAGTGGAAATGGTTAGTGGTCTATTGATTGAAGCTCGATTTCCTTCTTCCTGTCAGACCGAGACATTATCAACAAAGAATTACATCAGAAATAGATGTCCTGGGAATAGATTTAATGGGCCAGCCCTTTATGAAATTTAGATAGGAATTCCTGATAAGAACTTGAAATTTGCAATACGATAGGAATCTTAATGGCCTAACTGAGAGGAAAATGTTTATGAACACTCTATAGTTCTTGAAAAAAGATCTCGAGATCGTAGTGCAAACAGAACAGAAATGTAGCAAGATCCCAGTGGAGATTAGTACGTTATGTATAAGACATTTAGGGCCAGTTTCATCAACACTGATTAAAAGTTAATCAATAATTAAATCTTCAATTAACCAATCAGAAGCCTTTAAACTGGCTTTAATCATTGATTAACTTTTAATCAGTGTTGATGAAACTGGTCCTTAATGTTTTAGGAACATTAACATAGAGGTTCATTAAAATTTTGGATATTACCGAAATTCTTGCCTGACGCGGTAACGTGAGAACATGAAGCTCGTGAGTACAATCTCTACTTCTGGGAGCACCCTTGATAAGAGATTGGCCCGATGTCCTCTTTCACCTGTTAGAATTGAAGAGCACCTCGAGCCAAGTCGGTAGACGATCTGATGATCTGGGATCGTGTCGCGAGGTATATATTAGCAACGCAAGGAGAACGAGTGGTGGGGGGAGCGAAGGCAGGCTGTGCAAGTTTCGTGCGCGATCGTTTACTCTTTTATTGCCTTCACGCTGTACGCGACTACGATGGTTCATTTCGACCATTAGGCGTTTAAAATGCTCAAAACTAGAATTGGCATACTGCACTGACCAAAACTCAGTGTGTCACTTTTAACTAGGACAAAACCCGTTGTATCAAATATTTGTTTTGATGTAGCATTTTTTCTGATATTTTTCTTTCTAGAGCACAT
This sequence comes from Leptopilina heterotoma, assembly GCF_015476425.1. Classification (NCBI taxonomy): domain Eukaryota; kingdom Metazoa; phylum Arthropoda; class Insecta; order Hymenoptera; family Figitidae; genus Leptopilina; species Leptopilina heterotoma. Next base: position 278,900 of record NW_025110893.1, read on the forward strand.
AGAACATGTAAGTTGGTCTTCTCTTTCATCATTACCTCCGGAAAGAACATAGACTTCAAGTCCACAAAGATGACATTTGTGAACAACTGATGAATCTTTATCGTTGTCAATGACATTGTCAGCCTGCATATTTTCTAATTTCTGATCTTCAATGTTTTCAGTGTTAAGGTAGTTTCTCGGCTGCTACTCTTGTAAAAATTGATTTTTGGTAGATTTTCTTTAAATCTTGAGAAAATGTTTCTTCGGATACCCTTTAAATTTGGTGAAAATTTCAAAACCCTTTGCCATGTCAAATAACGAGATATTGTGGTTGACATTTTTTATTTTTAACATAATCGCATGTAAAAGTTAAAGTTTGAACTTGAATAACTCAAAATTGAGCATCGCAAAGGGTTTTGAAATTTTCTTCGGTTTCAATCGAAGAATAAACTTCTTCTGACAATAGCGAATCTCCTAATCCAAGTTTTTGAAGACAACCGAACATTGCATTATAGGAAATTGTGTTTGCAGTATGAAGAACTCCATTCAAATTGCCACAATTTCTTCATTTTACACTTATATATTTGTAATCTTATAGTGATTGATAAAACTGCTGAATATATACTAATTAACATGAATTATGGATTCGTATTACAAAGACAAAGTCTTTGAATCATAAGGCTAGGAAATGACAGAGACAGAAAAGAGGGAGATGACGTGCTACACTAAAACAAATATTTGATACAACGGGTTTTTTTTTGTTAAAAAAATCTGCAAAAATTTTTTCGTTGTAGTCTTCTTTAAATTATATTTCCAATAATTTGAATCTACTGTAGCAGGTATTGGAAACATCTGTAAACCATTTTCACATGAATTTAAAATTTCAATGAATCAGAAAATAATTAAATTAAGTGTTTAATTTTTTACTTAGAATATTTTAAATTGTGATTTAATTTTTCATATTTTAAATACTAAATTTATGCACTGGTCATCAAGTCAAGATTGCGCCTACACTTTGAAGTATACAAAAAAAATTAATTTTGTGTATTTTATATAAAATTTCTGGATCCAGTGGATTTAATCGCTGATGAATCTGAGTTTTGAAAAATGCGGTGAATATCAGAATAAACGTTAAAAATATTTAGCTGAAATAGCAAGACATTATTTACAGTAAAATTTTCTAGAATTTATTCTGTAATATTCACTACATTTTATAGAATTCAATCTCGTAAACGGTTGTAACTGGTCTAGAAAAGTTATAAATAACTAGAAAAATTAATTTTTTAGATGTATATCAATCGTAGTTTGAAATTAAGATTAAATATTCCAACCAGAGTTGAATTTGTTATATTTAAAAAAATGTGTCCAAAATATATTTATCTTTTTTAGTTCCATAAAGGTTACTCAAAATTATATTAAGTCTAATAATATATTATAGAAAGATAGATTTTGCAATCAAAGTACTGTATAACTACGCGTACTTCAGACAAATACTACCTACAAGAGTTTATGCTGCAAATTTCTGTTTCAAATAAAGATTTTTTCTTATCTATATATCCTGAATTATTTATGTTCAATATTTATTTATTCTTTAATATTTTGTTGAGTCATTAGATTTACTATTTGTGAATCCTTATTTTAGGAGAAAATTCATTTAGAATGAGTAAAAGAATGATATATATTTTTATGAAGACTTTAAAATGATATTCTACATTACTTTAATTCTTATACCCTTATTGTTATTCTTAAACCTGCGTTATATATTGGCGTAAATACTAAGTTTAATTAAGCATAAAGATTAGATTTATAAAAAAATTTTCTTTCACTAAAATATGTATATAAATATAATTTCAGCTCTGATTGTAATAAGGATGCTATGTAGGATTTTAGCAGATATTAAAAACTAAAATTATAATATAGAAATTATTTTAAATGAAATGATAAAAAAATATATGTAAATGTTATGATAAAATATAAGTACTACCGCCTGGGCTGCAGGGTATTGCCCGGCACTATCGTTATCGATAAGATCGTTATCAATCTGTAAAATAAAGAGAGAAATAAAAATAAGACTTAGAGTTTGAAGATCCTTCTGTAGAGCTTGCATAAATAACCCAATATTAAAGTTGAATAAAAACATGTCTAAAATTAAAAATAAGTTCAATTTAATTTAATCTGAAATTAATTCTAAAACTTTACTAACATAAAAAAGTGTTCCAATTTTGACTATCATGAAATTGAATAAATAGGCTAATCAATATTTATCCAAGTTTCATTACAGTAATCAAATACTAAGGATGACGAAGTAATACACAGAGCAGTCGTCTAGTCTAATAGAAATTTAGTCTCAATTTACAAGACCCTATAAAATAGAAATATATTTTATTCTAATAATTTATGATTCTAATTGTATATCAGTAAAAAAGGACGAAAAATAATTAATGAACATCGTGTAAATAATTATCTATCGATTATTCATCGGAGAAAATAATTTTTATTATAACAATAAATAATATATATTCTCCAGATTTCTCGTCCTTTTTGCGCTAAACTTAAAGCTGCTTTTTTAAAATAAAGTTAAAACTGAATATTTGCCTTTGTTCTTTACCTTTAAAATTCTTCCATAATAAACAATAACCTGATTATAATTCAGTTGGATGGAAAACTTTCAGATTTTTGGAAATTAACCTTAAAGATTTTTAAACTTTGTTATTTTTTAAATATCAGATTGTCGATAAATGGAAATATCAGCAAAATCAATATTGGAAACAGGATTGCGGGACAAATAATTACTTATTTAACATTAAAAATTGTTTTAAACTAATTTGTTTAAACAAATTATTACAAATAAATTTAAAATTGTTAACTTTTTAAAAAAATAACTGAAGAAACATGCATAACTTTTTACAAATTTTCACTCTATTTATTGTAAATAATTTATTAACAAAAATGCACTCTGATGAGCCCATGCTAAAACAGTTGTAATTATCAGCAAGTCAATATTGTCAAACACGACTGCGGAACAAATAATTAATTTTAATGTTAAAAATTGTTAAAAAAATAATTTGTTTAATAAATTGTTATAAACAAATGAAAAAAGGTGTTTATAACATTTTGTCCAAACAAATAATTTTTCAATAGCTTTTAACGTCAAAAGTAATAATTTGGACGGCAGTCCTGTTTTTAATATTGATTTTACGAATATTTTCATTTTTTTAACCTGAACTTAGGTGGATGCATCGTTTACACTTTTGATTAACAAATTATTTACAACAAATAGAGTGAGAATTTTTTAAAAAGGCACACATATTTTTTTTACGTAAAATTAAGTAGCGAGGTTAATGTTTAAAAATTTATCAATTTTTTTTTCATTTCTTTATAAGAATTTGTTTAAACATATTATTTTTTAAACAATTTTTAAAGTCAAAAGTAATTATTTGTCCTACAGTCCTATTTCCAATATTGCCTTTGCTGATATTTCTATTAGTTTAAGCATGGGCGTTAATGGATTCAGGGGAAGGGTTATAATCTAAACGAAATGTTTAAAGAGGACCCAAATGAAATCTTAAATTATCAACTTTAAGGCCCAGAACTGAAAGATGATTAACAATCGATAGGGAGGTTATTATAAAAATCGATTTCCATATAACTAGGTTGACTTAGAATTTGTTACTTAGAGGTTCTGAACTTACTTATAACATACCGAAAATTAGATTTAGAAAATTCCAACTAACAGATTTAAAATTTTCAAAATTAGTAATTTATACCTAAATATTTTGGACGCTATTTTGAACTTTTTAAATCTAACTGTTAGCTTATCATTAACAACCATAGAAACATCCTAGTAACAAATCCCAAGCAAATCCAATTATGGAAATCGATTTTTTTCATAACCTTTCTATTTAATCAATTTTGACTATTTGAGATAGAGATTTCCTGATAAAAATAAAATAAAATTTAAAAATATGTCAAGCCCTTTTCACACACCAGTTTATTAGACTGATAAATTCTGAGTTGGCGCTGACGTCGAAGTAATCAATGTTGAGTTTTATATAATTTTTAAATATTATCACTGTTTTTATTTAAACATAATTCATTTTCTCTTGAATTTTATCTTTTTTCATAAAAAACTAAAATTTTTATATGTGCTATTAAATTTTTGCGTTCAAAGATTTACTTTTTAAAAAACTGTTATGTATTACGCACAAATTTTTCCTTTCCAAAATATTTAAAATTGAACAAAGGCATATATTCAGATTAAAGAAAGGATAAGTAATGCATATTGGTACAATTAACTTGTTACTATTTTTTCAAATAAAAATATATTGGACCATATTATTCACATGTTTTACACACAATATTTGCAGCAGACATTTGCATAACTTACTTGACCACCAGTTCCTTCTATTTGACCAAACCTTGTTGTTCGCCAACTTTCAAGAATCAGTAGACCACTGTATATTTTGCCAACAGTAAGCTTGCTTTTATTTAGTTCTGCAATCAGAAAGAAAAGAGTGTGTCTTCACTTTTTTGTGTTTAATCATTAATAACTGTCGTCAGTAAGGAATTTATTTTTAAATGATTACAATTTTGTAATTTCTTATCAATCAAGACTTCTTTTTGCCCCGACCTTGTACAATGCATGTTATTTGCTATATTATATCGTTACAAATTGCAACACTTGTTCATGTCGTTGGTTATATGCAAGTGTCATGTGTAACAATAGAAACATTTTAAATTCAAATATTACCTTCGGTTCTAGGTATCAATAGGTCCAACATCTTCTTAGCCTGCAATGGCCAAATATTTTTTATGGTTTCCCTAAGCTCATCATCTGCTTGGTCCATCTCAGATGCTGCAACAACAAATTACACACAAACATTGACGTCTAATAATATTTTCGAAACCGTTTAAATTTTGTTAAAATATATAATATGACTCACCATTTCTCATCTTGATGCTAAGATTTTCTCTAATCAAGGCAAACAATGTTGTAGTAAAATTAACTTTCCCATCCACGTCGACTGGCATATTCATTCTGATGAGCTTCTTATAGGCAAGCCTATTTGGACACTTATTTCCAAATCCCAATGGAGGATCCATATTCTTGAGCATGTCGTACATTTCAGAATAGTGAATTTTCCCAGTTGCATTTGGATCATATTCCGCCCATATTCTAACAAATTCGTCCAGATGATGAGCTCCCAAAATTGAAGAATCACGAGTGAGGTAGTCAAAGTTATCCATAATGACAGCGACAAACAAATTTAACATGAGAAAAGAGCAGAAGAAAATGAATGATACGAAGTAAGCGTAAGCAAGATTTGATCCACATGTTTCCCCATCACCCTTCTTGGCGTTGGCATCACAAGGACGATCTTTCACACATGCCAACATTATATTTGGCCATGCTTCACCAGTAGCACATCTATAATAGTGACAGAAATTTCACATTATTATGATTGTGATATTAATACATTTCTTAAGTTTATGGATTTCTTATTTCTTATAGTAATCAATTCAATTTTATATAATTATACGCCTAAAAACAAATTACGAATTTTTCAATTTTACTTTGAAAAATAATTAGATTTAAGATTTATTTATTGAATTTGTAATCTATTGCTTGCAATGGTTTAATATTGTACACGGAAAAAAATCAGCCTAATAATGCATAGAGTCTATTGGTTCGATTTTCACATGAGCCCATTTTGCAAATATCACACAGGAGTTTACTAAAAATGCATGGCTCGTGTGACTTTTGCTACAGCACCATGCGAAAATAGGATGGATTCCAAGCTAATCACGCATGGTAGTGTGCGTGCAATATACGCAACAGACGCTCATGTGTTTTTAGCCCAGTATTTTTTTCCGTGTAGAAGAATTAAATTTAAAATACCTGTACAATATTGCTCTGATCGAAGACACCACGAACTTTTCAAAAGAGCTTTTTATTTTAATAGAATTTGCTTTAAGGTTAAAATAATTTTGGAAGGAAATTCAATATATACTAAATGACACTAAGTAGAATTTAGTTTACATTTTTCAAAAATTTAAGGATGTTATTCTAATTTAGAGCAGTTACTGTTTTCACTAAATAAAGTAACTCTTTAAGATACTACAAAAACTTCCTTTACTATATAAATATGCTTTTTCACAAGGAAGCGTCTACATTACATTCAACGATGCAATATTGTAGAAAATGCTGCTGAATTACCATTAAGCATAAACTACCTTAAACTACACTACTATCATTATTACGGCTAAAATTTTATGAATTCTCCTTCATTTTTTAATATTTATCTTTAAAACAACCTATAATATTACTAAAAATACTTATTATTTCAAATAACATGTTAAAGGTAATAATTACTCGTTGATTCAAAGTGATCATTTCCTTTAATGATGAAAATCATTACATTAATATTTTTAACTTGCAACAATTATCAGACTATACGAAATTTCCAATATCCAACGTTTTTGCTGGATTTAAATGAGGATTGAAAGTACTTGAAATTGAAATGAAGATAATTTTAGTATCTTCGTTTTAAAAGAACAAAACACTTGAGAAATGTTTATTTGCTTGCAAAATATGTTTAAGAATTTTAATTTAAAATCCAAAGCTTTGTTATATTAAAGTATATTCAAAACCTCACTTACACCAAGCAAGAAGCAAGAATATTATGAAAAGTTGTAAAAGTCAGAAATTTTGTTGGTTGTATTAGATAATACAAGTAGATTTTTATTTAATAAAATTATCTACGCTAGAAATTATTTACGCAAAATTTATTAAATTTTTCCTATGATTTCTGAAAATACTTTAAATTTATTATTTGTGATATATTTGTAAGTATTGATACCTCCATGATAAAACAATTTCGGTTGGTCGTCCAAAACAACCGAACTATAATTTCTCCTAACAATTTCATATTTTATACATTTTTTTATTTAAAATATAACATTTGCAATGAATTCTAAACATAATTTCCAATCAGACGAATCTTATAGATTTGAAATATACATATAAATTTTTACGTTAGATAAGTCTTGGACAATGTTTTTTTTTAAGTTTCAAGTTTGTAATAGATCCAAAATAAGTAAATCACAAATCGTTTTTGCCTGCATTTTATGAAAATCTACATAATTTCTATAATATTGGAGGTTACTGATTTTTCCATTTTTAAATTAATATCCTCAAAGTTTTCCTTATAAAAATACAGTCATTTATTATTTTAAAATCACTGAGAACATACTTCAAGCTGCAATTGTTTTAAAGAATTTTTAATAACCATTACAAATTTTTAATTTTTAGCAATTACGTTATTTCATATTTAAACTTTAGAGTTTAGACTTTAATTTAAAAAAAAAGTTCATTTAATTAATGTCATTCGCTTTGAAGTAATAATGAGTCGTAAATAAAATGACCAAAAATTTCAACACATTATTAATTCCAAAATAACAAAAAATAGCATGTCTGCTGAAATAAAAAAATTCATATCAAATATCTTTCGATTCTTTAGAAAATGGCCCAAAGTAGAAGTCGCTGCCAGTTTTACACTTGGATAATGTTACTTCCCAGTGGGCACAGGGACGTCTTAAAGACGTCCCTTTTTGTCCGCGGACATTCGGAGACAATCATAGTAATGTCTCGGAGTCATCAAAAAGACAACTAAAAGACTTTTTTAAAGTGTTTTGGACGTCTAAAAGACATAAAAGGGACGTCTTTTGGACATCCTTTTCACATCCCTTCAAGATCATAGATAGACATTTATTTTATAACATTTTCTAAGTTGAAACTCAGTAATATTGTATTAAATCTATTTGAAGTTTAATTTTACGTTTTCTAAATATACAGAAATTTATGAAAATTTTTCAAAAGTTGAGTGAAAAAGATATCTTAAAGACATCTAATGACCAAGACATAGAACATTTATAGGACGTCTTTAAGACGTCCTCAAAAAGACATCCTTAGGACGTCTTTTAAACAAGTGTGCCCACTATGGTTTTGTTACGCTGCTGACCAGTTTTTGTTCTGTGACTTTCCAAAATATAGGTGAGCATCTCACCGAAGTACAACTATTCGACAGTAACGCGCCCAAAAGTATAGCCCAGTAAAAAAAGTACACTGGAACCCCGCTCGTGCAAAGGCTCAATCTTTTTTACGTCCACCGAATACAGTCCTCTTTTAGCATTAGAATTATGATCACATGAACAGCGAGTACACATAAATTGAAAGTACAATTGAGGGCGTGGAACGGATAACTGCCTGTATAGCGCATGGTCGAAAGGGACTATACCAGTCAGACAATGGTGAGTGCCTCTAGGCCTCTCACTGATGTCTGACTGGTATAGGGTATAGTCCCTTTCGACCATGCGTTGCAGGCAGTTATCCGTTCCATGTATGAATCAGTGAAGTCGGTAGAGTAGATTCCTGTTACTCCATTTAAGCTTGTTCTTTTTCATTGATTCATATGGTAAATGCAATTTCCTCTGTCAAATGATGACGCTTAATCGAACTGTCAAAAACGAACCTAGTTTTTTGTCATTATTAAACATTTTGTCTTGTACTACGACACAAGTGAGTAATCGTATAACTTTTTGCTTCCGAACTATTTATAAGGTGTTGAAGGGGATTCCTTGTAGAATAAATTTATCACAAAACTGTATTATTATATTAATATTTAATCAAATAATGAATTTTTTAGTGAAAACTTGCATTCTCTTTTCTTTTTCAAATTTATTAATCATGTATAGATGCATATTTCAGCATGGTCCAAAATTACAAAAAAAAAGGTTCCTTAACAAACATGATCGGAAGAGGCCATGCTGGCTATGTGCTACTCCGACTGCAGCTGCTGCCCATGGCATTCCACAAACCACATTGGAAGGTTATTATTTTTTTACACGTTGTATTTCAATCACAGAATAGCCACGAATTTTTTCACGGTGAAATTATCGTTCATAGTATACAAAAAAAATTTTATTACGCTAGGGTCCTTACTCTTCCCCATATTCCCCTACTCTGTTCGTGTGATCATAATGTTTTAATATGAGAAAAAAAATTTTTAATTTTGATTTGTATACAATATTTTGTATAAATCCTCTTTTGAATTTCCGTGCAAAATTTGATTAAGATTTTCATTTAAAATTTGTAGGAAATACGTTGCGCGGAAGTATTGCAGTAATTTTCATTATATCAACTTGCAAGCAACATTGTCTGTCAATATTGAGACAATCTTGAAACAGTAATGTTTCTTTTAAGTACAAAATATTTAACACTATCCGAAAATAATTGGTAATATTGCTGTAACAATGTTTTAATATTGCCAGGCACTCTCGCAAAAGTCTTGATAATAAACTTTACCCCAGTAGCACGTAATATTACAGCAATATTGAGAACACTGTCTTAACATTACCAATATTGCCTCAATGTTTCTGGAATGTTCCCAACATTACGTGCTACTGGGGTAGGGTAATGTTCCAATGCAATATTGGTAATATTACCAGACAAAATTGACGCAAATTTGTTGATATAATTATGTTGTGCTATTTGGGAGTTCAAATTAAGGCGACACTTTTAATAAATAATTAGATTTGTAATCTATCGTAAAAAGTAGCAAAGTCGGCCAATAATAAAGAAAGTATTTTAAAGATCTATTTTCATTTGTTACTTCAATTATGGAGGCATATTTAGCAATAACAGTTATCTATGGGAAAAATTAAGGAAATATATTTTCTCTCTCTCTCTGTAACTGTAAAAAATATTTTGTAACATCCATTTTCTAGTTGTTAATTCATGTAGTGACAGTATTATTATTATTATTATTATTATTATTTTCATGGTCTACAACAAATTTTTCTAAAAAATTTAATAATATTGGCCTACTTTACCCTACTGTAACTGTAACTAGTTTCATACTAATTTTGTTTCTCAGCATTATTTTTTAAAATTTATTAAAAAAGAGTTCCAATAATAAAAAATTATACTTATATTTATAAAACTTTGAGAACAAATTAATTGAAATTGTAACAGATATAAATAGTTGACAGGCTTTTACTTACCTAAAAAGTAGCATCAGACCTTGAATGAAGCTTTGGAAATTGTTGTGCTTGTTAATCGAAAACTTCTCGTCCAAGGCGATGTTGCCAAATACCTGAATTGTATCAGGCAGATAGCCATTGCAAAAACAGAGCGAAAGCACCATTAACGAATCAGTCTCTAAGAATAATTTTTATTTATCATATATATATATTTTATAAGGTATAGAATATCCAACAATGCTATTTTTAATTCGACAATGTAACAATTAAATACTGAATTCATTATAATAAAAAAAATTAGTAAAATACAATGTTAAATAAAGTAATTTATCTGGCACTTCTTTTATAAACGTGATCAATATTCAATTTTTCACATCATATGTCATTTCATTATTTTATAAGATAAATTTTGACTTTCAGTCACATCAAAATATTTTTTTATATTTTATACAGGAAAATATGAATCTTGATCACAATTAATAAAAAGTAAAAAACGTGAGAGGTAAATAATCTCTAAAATTTATTACAATCTAAATTATAGGTTCATGAGTCGCAGCGTTGGACATTCTAGGAAGAAAATCATGTGCTTTCTTTTCTGCTGAGCCATAAAGTCACAAGACAATTTAACTAAATAATCTATAAAATATCTACAATACTTGAGACTATCCTAAGTAATATAATGCCTAAAATACGCCAGCTATTATTAAAAATGACTACAAGTCTAGGGAAGCGCATATAACCTAGACAATTTACAAATATTTTCTGCTGAAATTAATAAATAAAAATGTTAGTACCTTTTTAAACTAATAATAATGTCGAGCAGCCTTATTTCTGGCAGAATTAATTTACTCTTGCCTAAACTAGCATACAGATAATAACTTATAATTACAAATATATTACCATAAGTAAAAGAATCTTATTTGATGATCTAATTTATATAAACTTTCTTTTCTTGGGCTTTAAAGTGTAAATGAAAGATTATTTTGATTTTTAACATATTGTTGCGTGGTGAACTTCGATCAAACGAAATTTGTAACTTTCTCTAACACTTCAGAATCAAGCTGCTCGACTTACCGAAACAGTAACATAAGACCGCCAAAAAAGGATTGAAAGTTGTTGTGTTTTTCAATAGCCATTTCTGGATCGTTTGCCAAATTTCCAAAAACCTATCAATAAAATGTTGTAAGTGTGTGCAATATCTCTTTTATTAATAATTATGTCGAAAATAATTAGCAGTCTCAGTCTGTCGACTAAAGACGCACCTATGATACATGAACTCGTTATATTGTAAGTTGTTCCTGGCATAATAGGATTGGTCAGGACATAACGCAAGTTTAGTTAATGTATACTTTTATTACCCGACTCAAAATATTAATTTGTAATGTTAACTGCAACCTTTAACTATATTTAATAAAAGTTGTTAAAATCACGTCAAGTAATTCACTCTAATGATTTGATTTAAAAGTTGCAGACTGGCATAGGCGATTACATCTTCTGATGATCTAATTTTCTGCGTTAATAAAGTTCCGAGGTTACAACGATGTCATCGAGGTAAGAAAATACACTAGATGCTAGTTCAATAGGAATTACTAGGTCGATTAATCGTTGGAATGTTGCAGGTGCTGATTGTAATCAAAATGGCATGACTATAAATTCGAAGAGTCCCAAAGAGTAATGAATGGCTGTAAAAGGTGAAATTACTTCTGTCAGCTTAACTTGTCAATAGCTGTTTATTAGGTCAAGAGTAGATATTGGATTTGCCTCTTTTTTGGAAACTTTATAAAGTTTTTGAAAGTTGATGCAAAACCTTAACTTAAAATTCTTCCTTTTTATTAAAACAACAGGTGAGTTTCATGTACTAGATGATTTTTAATAACCTTTTGTTAGAATTAAGAAGTAAAACTTTTCGAGTTAAACATAAACACTAATATAGAGTTAATTTAATTTAATCACTCCTTATTTTTACCATGAGTGAAAAGGGGATGTAGGGCCATCATCTTCCGCGCATAGTCACGTAAGTTCTTCAGCTTTTGCGAGGGTAGTATTGAAAAAAGTATCTTACGGCAGTGTAAAGAAGTGAGTGATTGTAAAGAGGAAACTATTAAATACGAAGATTTAGTTGAAGTTGATGCCAATATTTTGTTATTGGTATTTATTTATTTTTTTTTTTTTTTTTTTTTTTTGCTTAGAGACTTTTGGGAAATCTGCCTACAGATACCTTGGATTCCGCACTCCAAGGTTATGTGGGGTTGGTACAATAAAACAGAAGGAGATATTAAAAAAAAAAAAAGATAAATAAATAAATGTTATAATAAATTTTATAAACTGGCGACCTACTACCAGCCCGACCCACTAAAACCTGTTCACATACATTTATTGAAGTTGCTACCATCGACAATTCGACGAAAGAGGGACTATGACAATAATAAATTAAGCAAATATGAAAATTTGCTTTAAATATAATAATAGGTAGTATTTCATTAGGAAAAATGAGAAAAATATTTTATATTTTAAAAAAGAAGATTTAAAAATATTTGAAACTATAGATATAAAAGTCTATGATTGGGTTTTGAAAGGAACGCTTGGTGTTCTTAGTTTGATGAAATCTTCTATTCTTGCTAAATGTGTATAGTTACATTTTTTGAAATTTGAAATTGTTCTTTTAAGACTTCTTAACATACACAATATGCCATGTAAAACCTTCTTGATCAATTATTATATTCTAAAATTTATGAGCAAAATTTTTTTTTAAATTCCAATTTTAGGGTTAAAAAAATTATAAAACCTCTTAAATACCTATCTTCGAATGTAATTATTTTGACAAGTTGAATACTACTCTGATAAAGATCTCTGTACAAGATCATTAAAGGATCCTTTAAAGGTTCGGTGCAATTTCTTTTAGAAATCTTTTACAAAAAACTTAAAATACAATAATATATTGATGAAAAGTAAATCAAAGTCAATGATTCAAATTTGACTTTACACACAGTTGAATTGAGAGTAAAAATAAAATGTTTAGAATTTTATTTAGAACTTTTAAACGCGAGTAAAATTTTTCGAGTTATTTAAGAAAAGTTGGAATCAAAAACTGTATTTTAAGCTTTGAGTTAACTATACCTGAAAAATCTTGTACGAATTCATATTTGCGTTCTTGTTATTTTAATACTCTTGTAAGTATTAACTACTATATACGATTTAATTTTGTCGGTAACATATTATTATTAAAGTTAGTAAAAGTTAGTTACTACACTTAGTTGCATGAAGAAAAATAAGTTTTCCATATATAGAAGACAAATTTTTATCTATGTCAGATAATAATTAAATTTCAGAGCAAAAAATTAGCTGTGAAATGTAATTATTAATTTATTAACTAACAATAATTGATATCCAAATCATAGTAATTAAGTTAGTCAAGATGGCTAAAAAGTAGATAAAGTGGATAATATTTTTATCTGTTTATATAAACCTCAATGGGGTCATTCACAAACTACGTCACGCTTTTTCGGACTGATTTCGGACCCCCCCCCTTCGTCACACACAGCTTGACACCCCCCCCCCTATAAGTGTGACGAAGTTTGTGAACGACCCCAATATGGTATTCTTCTGAAGAATACCATAAGATTTAGAATTTTAAATAATTTAGAATAAAAATTTTAAATAATTTTATTTATCTCGAGAAAACGTACCTGCATTCCAATAATTGCATAGATGAAGAACAACATTGCAATCAGTAAACAAACGTATGGTAATGCCTGAAAAATAAAATAAAAAAGTATTGTGAAATATGATAAAATGAATAATTTATATTTGAGCAAATCAAATCATCTTGAAATTTTCAAATAGTTACGCATAATTTATTTCTTTATGAATAAGGAGAAAATATAATCAAAAAAAGTTAACAACTCTTATCTTCTGGAACTATTCCCAATAAGTGGGATATTCATTATCAGCAATTTGTAAATACTATTATTTTAGAAATTGACAAGGGTATGAAAACTAGGTAAACCAAATAAAATTCATGATTTGCAGTATATCCATATATTTACCTTAAAAGATTGAACGAAGGTCCACAACAAAATTCGTATTGTGTAGCCCTGCCTGAGTAGTTTTATAAGCCTCGCAGCACGAAATAACCTTAGGAATCCCACATTGATGAAATTCTCCTGCAGAGAACAGAGAAAATTGCACTTTAATTAAACAGAGTAAAAAATTGTTCCATTTTAATGATCTGGAACTTCGTGCGTGCAACGTATCTATTTTGCTTACAAGAAGAGCAGAATTACAAAATGTTCTAATTGTTGCTTTGAAACTGATCGTATGCACGAACGAAGCTATAAAGAATTCCTTTTGTTTTTAATCCAGTATAATACAACTATTTCTAAATGAAATGAAACATTCATTTCATCATCTGTATATGAGAACTTAAAAGCATGGTATCAAAAGAGAATTCAGGTGCATGCTTTTGAATCTAGTTCTTCAAATTTCTATTTCCGTTCTAAATAAAAAATGGTCAAATTAATTTTGTAATATTACAAGCATACCATAATTCTGAATTCTCTTTATAAACGTTTCATTTGCGGTAATTCTAGACTCAATCTATAGAGCAAACACAAGGTACTTTCAAAAATAACTTTGTAGTATAGATTAATAACTCAAACTTCACTTTAAAACAACGAAACATCTATTAAGTCTTACTCTTAGGGTTGTGTCAAGATTTACAGTAAAAATTATGCACAGCAACTTGTTCTATCTAAAATCTAAATTGTATTTAGCAGTATAGTAACTGATAATAACATTTAATGACTTAAGGATTATAATAGTAAAAGGTTAAAATTATGAAATCAGCTAAACATTAAAATGTCAAAGAACTACTATAAAATAGCTCAAACTTCATTCTGTTAATACTACTCTATTTGTAAAATACAAATCTTATGTAAATGTAGCTAATTCAGTATGTAGGTTGAAATTATCACTTGATTGGAAACTTACGCCTTTTGACCTAAATTTTAATTTTTCATTTGTTTTTGTCATATTTTTAAATATAGTCATAACACTGTTCGAGCTATACTAAGTTACTTAAAAATCAGTATAATCTAATTTTTTTCTTGACTATTTTAAAGAATTCTAGAAAACTTGTAATATTTCCAATATAAAGTAAAATTTTTAACTTAGTTTATAATTTTTTATGGAAAATTTAACCTTCAAGCCTAATGCGATGTAATATTTTCTAGAAAGAAAATTAAAAATAGTTTTATAAATATTTTAAATTCTACTTAATCGTTGCTGACTCTTTAAATACATGAATATTCAAGAGATGTTTTACAATTCAAAATAACTTTTTGTTTGGATATTTTGTGCATGCCCATGAATCAAAGAACCTAAGTATTCATTTGTTAATGTTTTAATGTTAATGTTTTTCACGAGATTCTCGTTTTCTTGATTATAATCATCTTCAAATAGGTCCTTTTTATAAACTTAATTCGTTAAATAAAATTTTGCACGTTGCCTCACTTATTTTTCTTAAAATATAAAGTCAACTTTTATATAATAAATTTTGTAATTTTGGTTCCTTACCAAAAAACAAAAATGCTTTTACAGTAAAGTCTTTAACGTCCTAGTGGTTTTAATAAATAACATAAATAATAATAACGTAAGTAATAAAAATGCTTTTATTACTGTTCGCCAAGTTCTTAAAATGTAAGCAAACTTTTACCTCGATACTTGTACTTGTTAAATTTTAGGGATTTTTTATAGTCACTGTGTTTTATAGTATTAATAGTATTATAGGTATTATAAGATGTATCCATTGTAAATTTTTAAGAAATTGTTTTACAATGACGAAATAATGAACAGAATTTTATACGTTTGTATATATGTGAAAGCTGTGTAATTGTTTAATGATGCGTCTTTATCATTAAAAGCCAAGCGTAATATAAATTATATAAAAACAAAAGTCGATTGATTTATATAGTTTATTATTAATTTTATTGAATTTGTAAAATCTCCTTATAGGGATTTTCTCTCGCTTTGTTCTTTTTATTTGAAAAAACTCAAAAATTTTAATGCTTATAAGTAACTGAAATTGTGAAAATAAAAAATTAGGGGAAAATGGCCATCATTGAACAGAGTTTTTTAAAGTCCTGGTATTAATTCAATTTTACCAATTTTGATCACATTCTCGAATCAATGTAAAACTAAAAATACTCCTTCAGGTAATATACAACGTTATAAGCCCAATTTATTATAATTAAATAATTATTTATCGTTTTTGGAAGCTGAAACACTCGTCTTATTTTAAAGGCCCTGTGTTTACATTGAACCACCTCTATTAAAACGCAAGAACTTTCTTCAAAATAGAATTTTTAATTTTTGTGCTGTATTTTTACATTTTGTAAATAAACTTGTTTTACACATAATCAGTAAAACAGATAACTTTTGGGCCAGGGATACCATTCTAGTGATAATTGAAAATACGTTGTGCATTCGTGTGTTTCAATGTAGCCTGGCTCACTGAGTAAACATGCCATTCACAATTACAATTCACAAAGATTGTTTATCATTTTATATAAGATTTAAAAATCTTTATTACATCGGAATATTGTAGTTGACACCAAAAGCGAATTAAATCACAAGTTAACTTATTTTTAAAACCTTCTGTTTCAATAAAAAAGTCATTATGTTTCCACCAGTTTTTTTCTTTAGTAAGTAAAAAACAGTTTTATCATTTTTTCTTTGTAAATATTTAACGACGTGTCGAAAACTTTCGGACATAATCCGTTTGGGTAAAACTATTTTATATAAGAAAATATTCCATTCAGTCGTTTATCAGAAAACTGAAGTGGTTCAATGAAGGCTACTCTCCCCAATATCTACTATTTTGTAAAAGCAGATTTTTCTATTGACAATTATTTTCAAACTCTACTCTTAAATGTTTAACATGTAAATTGAATTATAAAAATGAAAAATACATTCTGTTAATCTTTGTTCAAACATTTTAAGGTAAGAGAATGAAAATAATGCTTGAGAAAGCAATTGCCAGCGAAATTTTTATTTATAAAATGTTAACTTTACCTTACATTTTTTCGTATGCATATCGATATTTGTGCACTTCACATTGAAGAGTGCAGATAGTTTTGCCTAAAAAAAGATTATCATTTAATATTTTTCATAAATTAATATTTAACCTTCCTGAGTTAGTTCTTTACTATAGAAGTCCTTTATTAATAATTAAATTGCAGTTTCCTAATATCGCCATAATTGGCTCAAAAATTAATGTACGACGTTGGGAAGCTTGAACTATACTTTTAATGTCAACTTCTGGTGTATAATTTTAAATCCTTTTTCGAGTCTAGTTTATTTTTTACTCCAAGCCAATTAAAATGGCAATGATTTCAATTTAGTGGTTCAGTTCTTATTGCTTCGCCAGTAACTTCCACTGATTTCTGTATTTCCGAACGGAATTCTCACAAATGTCGCACGAATGAATGTTTCAAAACTCTTTGATTAAAGTTTATCCTCATACTTTGTGTGACGTGTGATACCGAGCATCTTAAAGGACTCATCCTCTATTTGATGGCTGCCGTTTTGTTCAAATACAGTAATCGGCTATGCCATTAAATAAGCGACACTTAATGGAGCTTCAACTCTTTTAGGATGGACAATATCACCCAACAAATAAACTCAAATAGCATTTAGTAAATGTTATTAGTCAGTCATTGCATGTTAGTTTCTCCAGGGTTACCTGATTTTTACTCTCTATTATATTTACATTATTCTGGTATACAAATCAAAATATAGAAAATTCTCTTAGATAAAGACGCATTATTGTGACTGCAGAGTAGAACTTTTATTGTTTGTGTTGAGTTACTGTTGAAAACTGTGCAATATAAATACAGAATGCGAAAACTGACATACACATATCAATATTTTTAATAGTTATATTATTTTCTTTCTTTATTCTGAATAACAGTCGATCATTCCAACAAACCCGTCAAAGCAGAAAGAAGTAGAGTTTTTCACGGAACTTTTCTAATTTTTCTTCGCTACTACAAATTCTGCATAATTTATAGTTGGGGACAATAGCTTTTATTTCGAAAAACATCAAATCTCTGAAAATTATTTTCTAAGCTAGTTATGAACATCCATAAAAAATTTTTAATTTGAAGAGACCAAATAATTTTTGATATATTTAATTATTTTTTATATATAGCGGGTTAGGTACCATTTCAAGAATTCGTTATAAACGGTACAATTTAAGAATATTGTTGTAAAACATACCATTTCGAAGAAGTTTTCTTTTTCCAAGATTATCAATACTGATGCTAGAAATAAAATAAGATGTAACGATAGGCTATAATATAGCAAATAGCATACATTGTACAGCACAGCCAACGTAGTCGCGCACAGCGTGAAGGCAAAGAGAGAGTAGCGACTGCGCACGAAACTTGCGCCGCCTGCCTTCGTCCCCACTACTCGCTCTCTTCGTGCCGCTAAAGAGCGAACCTTTTAAACGTCGCTGCGCGATCGCGATTCCGGGGAGTCTCGTTTGAGCCTTCTTCGAATATACATGTGTTATAACTGTAATTAACTAATATTTAAGTGCTTTTAACTAATTTTGTGTTTGTTCAGTGTATTTGCATGTAGTTTTTTAACACCACTAAATTGGTTTTATTAATCAATAATAAATAATAAGTGATCTAATCTGTGGATTAAATTATTAATAGAGTTTTATCCAAGCTGTTCCGATTTTCCACGCGAAGAATTCAAAATTATCAAACTCAAATCACGATCAACGAATTATTTCCAAACAAAAAGGAGAAACTGGAAGCTTCAAAGTAAAAGGAGGATCCTCAGCAACAAGTGTCATTTTTTAAAAATTATTTGCTTTTCCTGTAATCAACAATACCACACCAGGATAATGCAGCGCATCACTACTGACTACAGCTGATAATCACTGAACCACTAGAAACAACTGTGACAAATCTACATACCGGAATAACCTATCTACAACTACCATACATTTCACCCTACCATATAACATTATTTGTACTGGCTATTTGTTAAACAAGAGGCCATTAAAACAAGAAGAAGAAGAAGATCGCGATTCCAACTCCTCAGTTCGTGGCCTGACATGCTTCGAGGAGCTTCTCGGGAAGGGAGGCTACGAAATTTCACTCACGGTGCTACTTGGTGAATGCTCTCGATGAGAAAGGTTTCGTACCCCTGGTTGTAGGTACTGTACTGCACTTGGTGAACGCTTTCGATGCTCGTCTGATCTGGGTAATCTCCCTGTAGGTGCTACTATGGTAAGCGACCGATATGGATATTTCCTAACATTCTAGCTCTGCACCCCAGGTATATGAAGGTGCTTCTCTTACACCTGAGCCCAAGCTATGAAGATGAATTCTTATCTCAGGGTGCTACATGGGTAAGAAATCGCCGTTCAGTTTTCTTATTTTACAATTTTTTTCAACGGGCAAGAATATCGGCAGTGTTCCTATATTTGAGTATTGGTTCTGTCTTATAGAAGTCAAATTCAGTTCCTCAGAGTGCATGTCTCAGGGTACGGTCCCATGTTGAGCAGAAAACACAATACAAAGCAGAATTTCGTGAAAGTGGAAAGGATAGTGATATCTGACTATCTCTCTTGCACTCACGAAATTCTGCTTTGCATTCTGTTTTCTGCTCAGCATGGGACTGCACCCTTAGTCGCATCAGTCACGATAGATCATGGGATGAATTCTAGACTAGTTCCGTATAATAAGATACCGACAATTTAATAGATTCAGGCGGAAATAAATAAAAACATAAACTGCATAGAATTGCAATAGATCGGAGCCAACAAACAACGGATCATCCAATACTAATTGCTTGCGTTCATTACAAAGGTTATGCATTTTTAAAAAGAGGATTCTTATGAATCTTATAATGTATTTACTCAAACTATCTAATGATTTAAAACAATTATTGTTAATAATTCGGAATTATTTAGGGCATTACTTTTAAATATAGATCTTCATAAAAATGGTATGTTTTACAATAAATATTTGAACTTTCTTGTAAATGAAAATGTACTTGATCTTGTACCGGGATTTTCAACTGGATGTGACTTGGTTGTGGTCAAAAACCCTGTTTAGTTACTTCCCTTATAAATTGTTTATTTCTAAACTGATTAATTTGAAACTTGAGGAATAACTTCCTTAATTGTAAAGCGAAACATTCTTGTAAAAAGATTTAACAGTCTTAATGTTCGCAGCATACTGAAAAACCGTTGGTATTTAGGATAATAAATGTTTTCTCACAGCATCAGGATATTAATGATATCTGTGGAACGTTTTAAGGACATTTTTTATCATCCGACGGTTAGGATATCCCAGGGATGATCATGGATGTTCCTGGCTTGAGTGTGGAATGTTTATTGATGCTGTGAGAGTTAAGGTAGTATCATTTGGCAGCGGTTTCTTATAAATTAATGTCAGAAATCATATACTGACACATATATATATTGTGTATGTTTATTAATTACATTTTTAAGAACATAACAATACTAAGTAAGGAAGTAATTCGACTATACTATTGTCTGATACTAATATACACACTAATAACATTAAAACAGCATACATAAAATTACTCGTAACAGTATTTTTTATATTTTTTCTACCCTCATAAATTTGTGCTACTTTTTCTAAGTACAGTTCATTAGCGAATTACAATAAGTCACAGTTTTTCGCGATATCAATTTACTTACCCGATCAAGGTTTTCATTATCTGAGAGACGCGCTAAGCGTTCCTAATTAAAAAAGAGATTTTTCAATAATCGGTTCTCATATTTTGTGATTCACTTTGGCTTAAAAGGTATTCTTAAAATTAAAACAAATAATTGATAAATAAGTATAATTAAATTTAAAAAAAACTTGAGTTGACATAAGTATCCATGTAGTTTTAAAATCGTTTAATTTTGCATACCCAAATTGGTTATACTGTAGTTCTACTTTGCATTATTAATTTATTACGAAACCTTTCAAGTTATTTTTATCCTCTTATTAGGATCAAATTCTGAATGTATATATAATTTGAAATATTAGAAAATAATCTGAAGTTTGATATTTGCTCTATTTAATATTATAACAAAATAATGGTGTTGTTGAAAATTTAATATGTTTCGGAATAAAAACCCTTTTTCAAGTGCGAATTGTTTTCATATGACACGTAATCTCGTACCAAGCATAATCATTAAACTGTTGCAGCATGCTTACTGCAAAGTTTTTCCAAGTAGCAAAATGTTAGTTTATTGTGAATCCCTGGTTTGACTGTTAGAATAATTAAAAGAGAAATTTCATTTTAAAAAATTTAATACAACTTAAAACAAGTGTATGGAAAAGAAATATGTAGTAAATGGATGGTTGCATTACCAATAATAATTATATATATATATTCCTAGTATAATTACGGTTTATTCTGCCATTCGTTGACAATACCTGCTCTATATTTTTTGTGATAAAGAAGAAATTGAATAGGAACATAGATACTAAAATAGATAGAGTAAGAGAAGGGTTGAATAATAAAATATACGAAAGATAAAGAACTTGTGTAGTATATAAGGTTTAAATTAAAAGTTGTTAATTTATTATTGAATTTAAACTCGTGTATATTTTGAAATATTTTTAAGGAAGAATGCTCTACTGTGTATAAAAGACTTTTCATGTTTCATTACAGGTATAAAAGTACTGTAACACAAAAGTTTTTAAAAAGTTCTAATTCTGTATAAATTCTACACAAGAAATTGTGCTATTTGAGAAATTTCATACTCATTTACAATTATTATCTACTATAGGAACATGTCAAATTGTCAACTGTAAAGCAGTCTCCCTTATTTTAATTTATTATGTTTTTTCCAATGTCTTCAATTTTTTAATTTGTATAGAGTATTGTAAGATAAATATTCCTTTATACAGTGTGGTGAAAGTAAATTTAGAAAGATTATTGCTAAATACATTCGATGTTGAAATGTACGTTGTACGTTCAAAATTACCTTTTTTCGCAAAGCGTTGAAGAAAATGTTTAATGTGACGCGTCAAAAAAAAATTCGTTAGTGCTTGCTCCACTCAGTTTGCAATTTTTATTAGAATTTAGAATAAATCACTTACTTTCACCACTAATTGCACAAAGAACTATGCTATGTATTGTAGCACAGTTAATGAATAAATTAACTTAAAAATAAAATGATTGAAATATTTGTTAGAAGAATAATTCAATTTTACATACCCCAAATTCAATTACTAAAGCGTCCACGATGCTACCGATGACTGTGATGAAATCAAATGTGTTCCAAGGATCCTTGAAAAAATTCTATCGGAAATAAAAAAAAGTATTGTTAAACATTATATACATAAACATATTTTTGAAATCTGCCCTCAATGCTTTTTACAAATAGTTTAAAAAGTCTGTTCTTTTCTTTGTTAATCTGAATCAGCAAAAAAGAAGAAAGCAATCAGAAACAATTGATATTAAGTTTAAAATCTGAGTGTTTTTTCAGCTTTTTTAAGCCTGATCTATTTTTCGTTTCGCTTCCTCATACTTTGTATTCCTTCAATTAAAATTTTTTTAAATGCTCTAAACAAGAACATAAATATCTTAAAATGTATAGAAGGAATTATATGCAACCACAGCATCCTTATATTTTACATATTCTACGGATGTGTCCGAAGAAAATAAGCGTTTAAGATTTAAATAAGTTTTGAATTGAAAACAGTCTTTTAGCGTTAGCAATATTTTTATTAATGATTTCAACTCCCCGTGTAGAAATTGGCCTAACAAAGCCCTGGCCCCGCATGAAACAGGGAACCCGACCGGGCCCCGGCCTGAGAGCTCGGCAAATCGGGCTTTTCACCATGGCCCCGGCCAGTTTTATTGTTTTACCCGTTGTAGACCCAGCCAGGGCCCTGTCAGAATTTCTACACGGGTGTTTTAACCAACACCAAAATTAAAAATAGTTTTACTGTTGCGACTTTGAGGGCAGATGAGTTTAAATTTATTTATGCAGGAGTAGAAATAGGACTAGGTGGTGTTTTCTCAATACGATACTTTTATATCAGCACATTTAGTAGTAAATATTGCTCCAGCATATAAATATTTAAACATTATTGTTTTAAAACATAGATGTAGTTAACTTGTACTGAAATATTTAAATCACAAAATATGTAAGTTTGTTTAAATATTCATGTTTAACAAAATTATATGTAAATAATGTGTCGAAAGTATGCTTGTATCATGGTGAATGTAAATAGTAAATGTGGATAATGTAAACTAACTAAAAATAGCAGATAGTTTTTAAAATATATCTACACATAAGTACATGCTGGTTTTCGCAAGCGGATAGAATAAAATTTTTTAATTAGGTATAATTCGAAGTTTGAATAATCACGGTGGAAGTAAAAATTGAGCCCCTGGATTCTATAACTGCCGCTGCGCGCGGTTTGGGAAGAATAGTACCAGTCAGGTATAGGAGTGAGCGCCTCTGGGCTATTCACTGCTACCTGACTGGTATTATCCTTTCCAGACCGCGCGCAGCGGCTGTTATAGAATCCAGGGGCTCAATTATTCAAAACACGAATTTTTTTAAAAGCTGTCTTAATTGTTTTAAAATATTTAAATCGAATCCCTAATGAGAGAATTTTATTAAATTAATGATCAAGTTAATATCCATAACGTTGATTAAAACGAAAAAATTTGTTTATGTATTCGAATATTAATTTTTTGAAATATACTGGTTACTGGTTTACGATTTTGCAGACAAATAATAATTGTCAATTACATTTAAGGTGTTATTTCAATCAAAATTTTAAACAATTTGTCTCAGCTGTGTCCTTTAAAAATTGTTAATTCATCTATGGAGTGATTGTCTTATTCATATGTAATTATCAACTCCACTTAAGTAAAAAATATAATTAATTTGTTACAAATGTATTTGATTGAGTTTGAGGTTATTATTAGTTGACGTCAAAACACAAGCTTTGTAATTAAAGTTGATATGTGGTTGCTATTCTATCGAGTGACGAAAATCTCGTAACCAATCAGAGCACCTCTTTTACTTGAGAAGGTCACAAAAGTCGCTATTCTCGGAAGATAAATCAGGAGGTTTCTGCGATTGTACGCAGACTAAAATAATGGCAATCAACTACTTTTTTCCGGTCACGTGCAACAGTAGAGTTATTTTTTAAACAATTTTCAATTACTATACTATGAGTCGCACAACACTTTGTTTACGTCTTAGTTCTGGGAGATTTGTGAATGAAATATCTAACTTTTATAGTACCTAAGTCTTATGTGAATAAGAATGTTTCGCCTCCGGATTCAGTGCTCTGAAGTTAGCCTCAAATGCTTATAGTATATTTAACATAACTTCAGGTCATAGAAGTACTTAACAAAATTTACTAAATATTTTTTTAGTTTAGGTGAAAGGCTAAATTGGTTTTTCAACAAATTTAAATATAAAATTTGAATTTGCCTCCTCATGGTGCATCGTAGAAATAAATTCCTTAAAATTATATAAAATCACGTATAAATGACCTTTTATGGAATTCTATTGGGAGTTAAACTTTTACTATCTTTTTACTGTTTGGTAAGTTTGCAGTAAACTTTCTGCAAACTGTTACTCACATAGCACAATATTGTGTCAATATTGCATGAAAATATTAACAATATTACAGGGAAAAATGTATGCAATATTGAGGCAACATTGCTTGGCAATGTTATAATATTTATTATTTTATTTTATAATTACAATATAATTACGCTATCGGATTAACGAAGGGAACATTACCCATTTAAATTAGATTGATTATGTGCCTTTCTTTGATCCAGTAGCACAATTATAATATTTATTAAATAATGATTTACATATATCAATCAACCATATATAATAAGCCATTAGTCTCCAATAAAGATTTTTTGGGAACAAAATGAATGAATCAATTATTACTAAAATTATTACAGAAAATAATAAAAATAACAAGAATATAATGACATTAACATTAGTTTAACCCATTAACGCCCAAAACAAGAAAATTCTTCGAGCAATTTAATGAGTTAAATATAGCTGAATATTGCAATGTATAATAAACATTCTGCTACACGTGTATGTTAAGTGAATTAATGATTAAAGGCCTTTTTGTACCTTGCATCCAAAGGCGACGAGTTTAAGAATGCACTCTATGAGGAAAAGTAAGGTGACGATCAAGTTCACTATGGTCAAGCTGTCCAAAAGAACAGGAGGCGCCTCGTGATACTATAAAATATACCCAACACAAAGGAGTAACATACGAACGAAAAATTTCATATAATATCTAACACTTTTTGAAAATTATTTTTCTGCTTAAATTAGAAATTTTAAAAGATTCATTTAAATATATCGCTTATTGATTGCTTGAAAGTGGAAAAAGGTTTAAGGGCATTTTATTATAATTCACTTTGTAAATTTTTCAAAAACTTAAATTTAAATAAGACTTCTTAGAATTACTGGATTCTTTAACAAGATACGCACAATGTTAAGTAAATGGCGCGTATCCCCTTGTAGAATCCATCCCCTCAATTACTTTTAGAAGTAGAAAAACATTTTTAAAATTTAATACTTGTCAGAGAAAATATTAACAATCCACATTCTAAAATGTTCGACTACACTTTACTCTGTTTTACAAAAACACAAGTTAAAATTATTAAATTCTTTATTATTATTTATTTTAATTACGAATTAATTTTAAACTCAATCAGCGAAAAATTCTAACATTAATTATTTATTTTATAAAATGTACTTTTATATATTAAAAGTTTTATTTACTTTTAAGGTTTGGAAATATCTATAAAGTGGGATTTGGTAAACCGATTCGACGAATATTTACATACGTAACTGTAAATTATATTATTAATAAAATGAAATTATAAATAAACCTTGATAGTATCTCTTGGTCATTATTATTGTTAAGAAAAAAATAAACAATGTAGTTTTTAAACTAAATGTTTGATTATTAAAATTATGATTTGCAAAAAGCTCAAATAATACCGGAGCAGATTTGAAGTAGTAATTACATTAAAAATTCCAAATAGGGTAAACGTACCAATTGTCGAGGATGGTTCCTGTTGTCGAGTAAACAAACTTTGAATTTTATTTAAACAGTGTAGCACATTGTAAATGAAAAAAAGTAATAAATTTTAATTTTTTTATGCGTTATAAATGTGAAAAAAATATATTAATATTATATAAACAAACAAATGAGACATTTTAGACAATATTTTTTGGTTATTACCATGGTAACATCGACAAATGGAACACCCTCGGCAATTGGTACACTTACCCTAGCACAATATACGAATCAAAGTAATAAGTCAATATTATTAGGCAATATTAAGTTAACTTTATATGGTTCTATTTCATGTTATTTGGATAACGTAACTTTGTTCTGCAGATTTTACAATTATATAAATGATTTATGATAAATACTGTAAAAAATTGATAAAACTCTAAATGTGTGATAATTTTTAAGATTTTTGTAACAGTTATAACCCAAATACCACCGCAAAGCTGTAGCAGATTAAGCATGGATTTAAAAACTTATTTATATCAAGTAGCAAATTAAAATTCACGATCGAAATAGTTTCCAACTTTTCGACGAACAAAAACATGCTCGGACGTTTATAATGATATCCCGTGAACCGAATAAGATTTTTCAATTCTTTTGCTCTTAAATTAAAGATCACACTTAAATGAAGACACCTATATAAGTTTCAAATTTTTTCTGTTATTTTTAAAAAATATTCTAGAGTTTAAAAAATTGCAAAGAAAATTTTATTTAAAAAATTTTTTTGTCTTTGTCGACTGCTAAATCTTTATATAAAATATTAAAATTTTCAGTTATATATCATTAATCGTATAATTTTATATACTTTCGAATGGTATATTTGTTAATTTTCTGATATTTGTATTCATAAAAAAATCGTGATTTAAAGATTGGTATCTTTTTGGGCCGTAGCGATAATTTTCGAAGGTAGTGTATACAAAAAATTAATGCGGGGAAAAATGTTCTTTCAACTTATAGTTATAATAAGATTTAATTATCTACATCTTTTGGTAAATGTACACACTAAAAAAAAAGTTTTACTTTCAGCCTCTTTTTGAAGCTGAATTTATGATGTAAACGGAGTCAGCCCCGTTAAACAAGGACAGAGTTATGTGAAATACATGGGCTGAATTTAAGGTGTAAACGGAGTCAGACTTTTTTTTTCCTGTGTAATAACGTAATTTTTTTTCATTCAAGGACAGATTGTTAATAGTAGACCAACAATAAATTCCCTCTTCTGGGAATACTTGTATACCCAAGTTAGGTAAGGTTGTTTAGTGGCAAGCTTTATTACTTTCATTAG
Organism: Leptopilina heterotoma; assembly: GCF_015476425.1. NCBI lineage: Eukaryota > Metazoa > Arthropoda > Insecta > Hymenoptera > Figitidae > Leptopilina > Leptopilina heterotoma. Next base: position 306,335 of record NW_025110893.1, read on the forward strand.
ATGAAGAAAGAGCTTTTTACCTAGGTCTATCGTTGATAAAATTTGGGTTACAGAATTTTAATTTTTACTAATTATTTGAGATTGTAACAATTTTGGTAGATTCCGAATTACGAAGTAATAGTCAGACGCTGAATTTTTTTAAACTTTTCGTACATGCAATTCATAGGACAATATTTTATATCTGATTTTTTATATTGGCCTAAAATTGGTTTTCGGGGTAAAAATCCCCCTTAAAAATTTTTGGGGTAAGTTTGATTATTTACACATTTAAATTTATACATATATCATTGTAATATTTCTCAGCTGTCGGTAAGTTAACTATTGTCATGACCCTTTTGAGAAAGAAAAATGTTTCTCTTTGCAAGGATACCACATCAAATATTTGTATCTCGGTATTTAATCGAAAATTAGCAACAACTCTTAAAACAAGGTATTTTTCAATGTCAATTGCGTGCATCACCTGATTAAACTGTTATTTTGTGTCCTGTGACGTGTAATACTCTTTATTTTCACGTTTAAAATATTTCACGAATTGGAACAATAAATTTTCTGAATTCAAAAATCAACCCAATTCGAAAATCTCGCTTTCTGAAATTCAAGAAACGACGTCCCAATTCGAAAAACCCAACCACCCAATTCGACGATTGAATTAATTTAAATACATGAAAATGTAGTTTTTGTGCTTTAGCCGATGCATCTTAATTAAATTCTGGCAGCTGCGAAATTCGCTAGTAGATTCAATGATCCCAGAAAACTCCCAGTAAACATTTTTTGACAAATATGTTAATTTAAAAAGTTTTGGTGCATTTGCAAGTATGTATTTTAAAATATTTCTAGTACACGTGGAAGAAATTTTAAAGGTATTATTAATTTATATATGAATGATATTCACATTTATCAACATTATCACAAAAGCATTCTAGGGAGTTAATGAGAAGTAAATAAAAATAAATTGAAGAACTGTGAAGAAAGAGTGTAAGGTGAAAAATGCATAGCTCTTGTGCTTGCAAATGGTGAAAAATTAGATATAAAAGTTTTCTACTGTCTGTTCCTTCTTTACAAAAGTACGTAGAAATCTTAGTAAATATGAAATTTTGTTATGAGATTGTTAGATTTAGTAATCTTTAGTAACATTTTGTCCGATATTTTCAGGATCTAATTGTTGGGAAAACTCAATCGTTAAAATAGAGTATTTCATATAGTCATGAAGTTGCATGTTTGATATAGAAACAGTTGCTTAAAACAGTAGATTCAGAGAATGTAACCCATATCAGCAGGCCGTAAACAGGAAATCTCACCATCAGTCCCAGGACTCATGCGCTCAAGTGCGCGCGGATTGTGCGGGTGCAAAATATCTTGCAGTGCCACGGGTGATCGTGGAAAGGTTAGATCCACAGAACATCGTTGAAGGATAATCAGAGAGATCAGGAAGAAGAAGCAGGAGTGCCTCAAGCCTATTAACCTTGAGAGGGCCGGGGTGGCCACCATTAATTTTCACTACTATTTTCATCGAATTGACTTTTTATTTAATTTTACTTCATAAAAAACTAGTAAAATTTTTAAAAATTTTCCGGCCCTCTAAAGGTTAAGTATGAGCAGCGGAACGAGTGCTGTAAGCCTGGTTCCCTCGGAGCTCGACAAGGAAGCAATTAACGAAGAATACGAAAAGTGCGTCAAGTTAAGAGCGAAAGAGTCAGAAATGATCAAATAGATCAAAGATCGACTGCGTGCTTGAAGTGCGGAGAAGCCAGTCATAAGTTCGCTGAATGCAAGAGGAGTGCAAGATGCTTCCTATCAAATAAATGTGGCGATAAGGTTGACTTAAGTAAGCAACCACATCGTTGGCAGTAGATCATGCGGAGTCTTCAGGTCAGCCCTAGAGGAGACCAAAAAGACTCGCTAGTACGATAAATAAATAGGCCAGAACATGAGCGGCACGGAAGGGTTGCGCAAGCAAAAAAAGTAAAAAGTTTATTAGTAGTAAAAAGTAAGTAAGTTCCTTCCTTCCTTCCTTTACTTACTTAAGTAAGTAACTTTATAAACTTTTGCTTTTTAAAGCCAATAGGCAGTTCCATGGATTGAAAAGACGGGAGTGGTTTTTAGTGGGTTGAACAGAACAAGAGTGGTCATTCCCACATAACCTAGGATTCTTTATCCAGGTATCTGAATTCATATGGAGAAGCTTGTAGATCAAACTTGGAGACATAATTAATTATACTCTCCAGTGGCTCAATAAACCCTCTAGGAGAGTTAAATTAAACAAATCAAAGTGAAATCAAATTACCTAATCGACCCCTTTGATGTTTACAATAAAAAAGTAAAACATTGCAGACCTGTGTAATTGTTAATGATATTGCAAAGATATAGTAATATAATAATTAACTCTAATGTTTATCTAAAAGGTAATCAGCTGGGAATTCATGCAAGTAATAAGTAATTTTTGTAGATTAGTGTTCCTATTCGTGTATGAATTTTACATATTATTTGCAATGCAAGAAATAACAGATAAAAAAAGAAATAGATTACGTGACATTTTCTTTTAAAAACAATAGATAATACATCGCACTAAAACTTTTGCATTATAGCAAAAATACGAATTTACTAAGAATATGTTACGTAACCTTTAAGGTTTGTTATTCAGTGGTCACGTGCCCCATATACTTTACTATGGAAAAACATGACACTGAGTAACATGACCTTAAGCAATAATAATTCTTTTGGATTTAAAGGCATGATGCAAAAAATTGTACATTGTTGTTTATATTGTTCTTACCCTGACACCAAAAGCGGCAATCTTCAAAATACATTCGATGGTGAACATCCCCGTGAAACACATGTTCATGTACTTCAATGTATTCTTGTACAGGTCACTCTGCCGGTGGTACTGTAATATATACACTGACAGACACTCGGCAGACAGAAAAATGTACGTACATACAGGACTATCATTAGTGATAATCAAAAATTTAATATATTCAATGGTCAAAAAACAGAAGTAGAAATTTTAATTAATTTTTTTTGTCTATTATATTGATAACGTTTATAAAATTAAGTACTTGAGAGATATTGTAAACTTTATTATACAATTATTCTTTTCAGACTTAATAAAATAATGTTCTTGATATACCTAATGCCGATATGTTTTGTTTTTTATGAGAGGATTTGTCTTATAAGATATAATTTTAACAATACAATAACTGTGACGCTAGTGAGTTAAATGGTTTACCGCGTTTCGCTAGTATTCGTTTCATACCGTTTCTCCGAAATCTAAATCATCGAGTTGTTAAGTTACGTTACCGTGGACGAGATGAGCGTTACTTGATTTAATTATTCCCTAATCTAGTCATGAATTTACTTTCCGATTATCATTATTAGATTACAAGGTCCGTCTCGGTGTGGAGTCAGGGCGCTACCTAGACGAAGAAACAACTCCACAGAATCGCTTCAGGTGAAAGAGTAGCTCCTCAATTCACTTGGGGTGGTGAGCAGAAAAGAGAGCGAATGATATTGACCACGATCATCAGGTGGTCAACTTATCGATAAAACAGATACTTGATTCCTGAAGGAGAACAGGATTCTAAATAAGAATTGGTGATTTTGACAAATGGTTGACCCTGGAATTCAAACAGTGGCTGACAGAAGAGCAGCAAAAGTAATGTCAGGCGCATAGGAGCTGTAGGCAAGATAAAACATTCATAGGAACCAATATAAATCCCAGAAGAAAAGCGGAATTTCGCAAACATAGTAGGAAAGGTACATTTAACATTTTTATACGTTGATTTATATTTTAGACGAATGCCATATTTTCTTGGATCAAGAACATACTCAATTAATAATGTTATCAAACTAAATGTTTTACAATATCTCTCGCTGTAAGAAAAGAAGTTAATTTCGTTTAATTTTTATAAATAATTAAATATTAATGGTAATTGGTTCGTAAATTGAATTATGGCATCAAATTATTATATTTTGACTGTCAATCTTTTAAGATTAATTTGCTGAAATCATTGTACACTGTTAGCGTTTTTTACAGTCATTGAACTGTTTTTTGAAGTGTTAATATAAATATTGTTTGTGTTATGAGGCTTTTTGTACATTGTGATTTTTCGACAATTATGTAAGAAGCAACTAAACATCACAAAAAACAACAATGAAACTATAAAATTATATGTATGTGACGCTTCACCATGAAAGGGACCCTATGGCGACATATTAATATGTAATGTTATTATCACCATAAGACACTTTCACCATGAAGTATCACATATGTAATTAATACATTACTGTGGTTAGGCTTATATTTGCTTAGAATATTAAAAACAACGTGCAATATATTTTACAAGTGCATAGAAGAAATCTGGGTTCAGTTTTAGTGTCTATTCAATCTATCGAAATATAATGTGTTACTACTTATTCTTTACGTTTTAAAGTGATAATAGACACTACTTAAATTGAGTCCAGTTTTTGTCTATGTGCGAAACACTGTGTTACATTACGGTTGTACATGTGTCGTGAAAAAAGTTTGTTTTAAAATTGTAAAATAAGAGCTTATCATTTGGACTTACTGTTTTAAAGTTTCAATAAATAATATAGATTCAAGTTTTAATTTTTTAATTAATTTATTATATAATAATTATAAAATTAATACTAGGACGTCCGTAGAATATCCTTGAATATCCGTTGCTGTTAGAGTATTTTCAAGTGATGTATTAATTTTTTAATTGGTAATCTGATAATATGAAATATTCTACCTTCAATCTTAAATGTTAACAAATATTCGCAGATTTAAAATTTTTTTTCTGTCTAAAATTTTTTTTTTAATTTTTGAAAGGATTATTTTTTTCTTGAACATACCTCATTAACTTTTTTAAAGTCAATTAACTTTTTTTATTAACTGCATGATGTTTGCATGTTTGCATGTCTTTGTAAATTTTGTTCCAACGCAAAACTTGTGAGATCAATGAAAGGAACGTCTAATTTTATTGAACTCTTAAAACCTGGACTACTTATTTGAATTTAAAGTGTAATGTTTTAAAATGTTTATCATCAGGTCAATTAGTGTTCAAGACTAAAGTGAAAAATCATCTTTTGAATTAAAAAATGCAAGCGTCAAACAATATGTAAAGTAAAATACAGAGTAGCACTACAGTTTAAAATAATTGGAGTACATTTCACCTCATGCAAAATTGTATTAATATAAAGGAATTTTTTTAAATTTTAAGAATTTAATTCAGAGGAATTGGGAACGGAAAAATTTGTATTTATGGCCCCATGAACTCCCAATACGAAATATATATTAGATATTTATACCGAAATAAATGAAAAGCTGTTAGTAAAAATTGATTATAAGATATTATGCGAGCAAAAGGAAGTTCAAAAAAATTAAAATCATTAAGAGCGAAAACGAGTTATTACATTTTGTTGTATAATATCTACCAAAACAAATTTTACCAGCTCTTTCTTTTTTTCATTTAATAAAATCTAAAAAAAAGATTTAATAAAGCAGAAACGATCAAAAAATTTTTTACGCAATATTAAAAAAAAACAAAGTTTGATACACAAAATATTTTTGTATATTTTTGCTATTTTGTGCTCGACTTTTAATGACTGTAATTCAGACAAAAAATTTGTTTTTATTGCCCAAAATCATAGGACACCTTCGAATGGATATCCCAACATCATTTTCGTTTTCTTTTAATTATGAATTTTAATAAATCATTGAGTCAAAAAATATCTATTTGGTGCACAAAATAGCCCCATCGAAAACAATCCCAAAATTTTATAAGCCTGACTATTAACTACATCAGAAGTAATTTAACAGAAACAAAAAGAAGATTATAGTAAAAAACAACTTTACAGCTAAACTAGGTGAAGGTGTGGGAAATTTATTGCATCGAGAGCATTAATTCAACTCTAAAAAGTTTCTTCCATTGCTAACTCATTTCTGGGATTAAAATATATTCATCTTGTTCTCTTATTTAAGCATCAGATAACAACCTTACCTACTGGCAAATAGTTTGCCGTACAATATTGCTTAAATCAATACATACTAATTATTATAAATGTTTAAAGTAAATTTTATTTTAGATAGAATATTTAATAAGTGAGTAATAATCGTGCAAGCTAAAAGTAAAACTTGAAAATAGATGAGAAGATTTTTAAAGGCAAATTAAATTGAAATACTGAATTTTAACTACAGCAACATTATACAAAAACCTTGATATTTAAAAATAAAGAGTAGAATTGGCACCCACATTTAACAGAAATAGAAATATTTTAATTTCTGCAAAATAATGATTGTACATTAGATAAAATTTTGTAATGATGTTGCTACATAATATAGATATATATTTAACTCGTTAACTATGGCTAGGAAAGGGAACTCATAAATTATTTAAACATTAAACAACTTCTGTACTTCCAACCGTAACTAAATTATTCATTTTTATGTAGACTAACATTAATAATTATTAGAATTAATTCCCAGAAGGATTATCAGCCCCTTTTTATGATTAGAAAATATTTTTTAACGTGAAAAATGTAGAAACTAAAATTGTGATATATGATTTATTTGAGCTTTTAGCAGGTATAATTTTTTCGCAAATTAACCCTCTGCTGATACTAATTTATCTTCACTTTATCGTCATAAAACGTAACTCCCATAGTACCCACCAGACGTTACATCTGATGATTATTGACGATAATGGTCGTCAGCAACAGCAGAGGGTTAACAAACTGATTTGCATAAAAGGATAACTTAATAGTCATTTAAAACAGCATAATTTATTCTGAATCGTATAAGACCCAAAAGATAATGACAAGAGAAATTATCAAAGCTTTTCAAACTTAATTTTAAAAAATATGCAGAAGCGATTTGTAGTTAGGCTTTATAATTTACACATGTATAACTCGTAAGGAAATTCACATAGTACGCTGTTGATGCACTCTTGATGCACCAACCTTAGTATCTCAAAGCATAATTAGTATCATAGTAACCATTTCTCTGTTGTACAAAATTATAACTTTTATAATAAATTGTAAATCTCTTTTTCGGTAATCGGATGTAACCAATAAAATTATTTTAATTCATTATAGCAAATGGAATATAAGCTTTTTTATAATAAATTTAAATTAACAATTGTCAACAGTAATTTGATAATTAATTATAAAGTATTTTATAGTACTGTTTTTTTCAAAATTGAAAAACATTCCTAAGAAAATTTCTTTTATTTCGATTTTGCAAGAATTGTTGAAATTTTCACTTGTTTGCTGATAGTTAAAACACAGTTGACTATATAGGAAGATAGCTATCTACATTAAATGTTGTATACAACAGAAAAGCTCTAGATAGATTTTTTAGAAAATTTGTAAATACTATAGTATAATTGTAAATATAAATAACAAACTACTTAGATTCAAATTCTACAAAGTTTTCAAAACTAATTGATATTTCTACAAATTCTAGAAAATGCTATTAATATACGTATCTTATTTTTTCATTAATTATATTTCTAATTTTATAGGAAATATTTGCTAGGACCGAAATATTTTTAGAATTATATATATATTAAAGTAGAAATAGATTGTTGAAAAGTTTTATTAACTATTTTTAAACAGAAATTCTTCTATTGCAAATAAACTTGAAATTTAAAAGAAATTATGTTTATTACGTGTCTCAAAAGATATTATTGAAATCTGTTAAATAATTATTTGTGCCATATTATTTGATTTGTATAAAAGAATTTAACGAATTTGAAATTATTTAGTATACATCTGTATACTTTTTTTCCGTTTTTAGACATTAATATAAAAAATTTTATTATAATAAATGTATAATGCAATGCTTACCTTCATCATAAGTAATAATGTATTTAGTACAATCAAAATCATGATGAAGTACTCAAAAGGGGTAGACATTACTATCCTCCATATTTTATACTTCATACTGTTACGCTCTTTAGGCATGTACCTCTCCAGTGGACGGGCTTGTATTGTAAAATCTATGCAGGATTTCTGTAAAAAATCAGTGACATTAAATTTTTTTCTTGAGAATCAACTTTTAACCTACTATTGAACATTTTGCTGCCATGCTAGTAAAGTAATTTACTTTTTAAAAATAGTTCATTCTTAATTTTTTACTTTTAGCAAATTTTTTTTATTTTATGTTCGAAGGCACAATTATTTTATTTATTACGAATAAAAAAAATGTTTACCTGATTTTTATCAATTTCTCCATCCTGTAATTCTGCTTCACCCTGTTCCTGGAAAGTGATGATGATCAAGGCCACGAAGATGTTGACGAAGAAGAATGGAAATACAACAAAATATACAATGTAGAATATAGACATTTCTATTCGAAAATTTTGGATAGGACCTCGATCTTCGTACGTTGCAGCCATTGAATTTTGCAGGATTTGGGGCCAGCCCTCCCCTGTTTGTACAGCAAATAATGTCAACATCGCTGCCATAACATTATCGTAATGAAAACTTTGTGTAAGCCATTCTCGGTCTTTTGCTTCAGGAATCATTCGATCATCTTCGAATACAAAGAATTGACCCCTATAAAAACAAAGAATTTATTAACATTCTCAGAAAAAAAGGTAAAGAAAAATGTTTTCTTAATTCCATATAACAATCATTGATTCAACTAAAATGAATTTAGGTTGAGTCCAATTTGTTGCCCATATGTATAATCGAGAATATTGTACGAGAAACGCCTTTATCCAGATACAAATGATTCGTGCGAAAATCGTTGGCCAGTTCTAAACTATGAATAGCTACAAAACTATATAAGATTTTTGGGTTGGTAAAGAATACTAAATCGTTTACCATGTTCAAAGTCTAAGGGCGTTTCTCCTATAATATTTTTATAATACTTATAATTCGATGGCTCATTGTCAAAATCGACAACATTATTTGTCACAATAATTATGAATTCTTTCGGCCATTATCTAGGATCCGACATTTAATGTTTACTGATTGTGAAATAGTGAAAAATAGGATGAAGAGAGACACTGATGTGCGAGAGTTTTAATAATTTTAAAATTAATTATTATAATTATTCATAATTAGGATCCCATAAAGGATGTATAGCAGAATTCTTGACATTAATGATAGTATATAGTATTATGACTGCATGCCTGATGGCTATGATGAATGTAATGATTACAAAGCCCCACAAAAAAGTATCATGCACGGCAGAGCACAGTACCCTATCTCATGAATTTTGGTGCTCTGAACACGAACCCGATGTCAGATTTCCTCCATCAGGTCAGGATTTTTTCTATCTTCAAAAAACATGTCAGATTTTACCTTAAAATCTAAACTTATTAAATATTGCATCCACAGAACGACTTGAAATTAGGAGTACTCGCATTTGCCTGGACCACCCGTCTAATGGGTTTTCTAGCCAGTGATATACCATAAGTTTTTTTAGAATGTTATGAAACTTGATATCCACTAATTTTTAGAGTTGATGAATTCCAAAATGTTTGAAAAGTTTGTTGGTAAACAGTAATGCAGCAGGAACTGCAAAGTTTTAGTAGCCTGAATGCTGAAATTAAAATTTATCTATTGAGACATTAGGGTGTTAGGATGATGCCCTAGTGTATCCGACGAGGAATTGACATTATCCTCGTCAAAGTCGAAAAGCTCTCATACTTAAACTTAGGGAGGTATGAGAGTTATCGCACCTCTAGGACAGTGGACTCGCCTGTGACCGGACCAGAATCTCTAACATACGGGTTTTTCTCTAAATACCATGGCTTTCAAAAATCAAAACAATAATAAAAAAAACTTCAAACGCTTTAAAAGTTAATTTTAGAGTGAAGGGTCCAGATGATGGTCTAAAAGGTATCGAACCTGGGTCCTCTTGTTTATTTTATTCATAAATGACATAAGTATATTTTCAAATCTTGTAAATTCTTTCTCTTTGCAGATGATTTAAAGATTTATAAAACTATTAACTCAAATACAGATCACATTGATCTTCAATCTGACTTAGATTCTCTGCAAGATTGGTTTTCTCAAAATAAAATTTTTCTAAATATTAATAAATGTTCAGTAATTTCTTTCTCTAAAAAAATACTTGTTATAAACTACACTTATGTTGTTGGCAACATTGTATTAGGTACATCGATTAATACAGGTTCGAGATCTGGGGATAGGGTACTGTGGTCAGTCGCGCAGGATATTCATGCCTGAGTACATCGCATTGACATTTTTATGAATAATTTTTATGCGTTCTCATTGCTGCGTCTATGTTTAGAGTGAGCCAGTTTTGAACTGTTAATATACATACTTAAAAATAAAAAGTGTTTTAATTATACTTACTGACATTCCGCCTTTGTGTATTTACTTTCGTCTGTACAGTAAAAGAATTTTCCGTTAAATAGCTGCACTGCGATCACAGCAAAGATGAATTGAAATAATATGTACACTATGAGAATGTTAATGACATTTTTTAAACTATTTACCACACAATCGAACACAGCTTTAAGTTTCGGCACTCGTTTTATAGTTTTAAGAGGTCTTAGTACTCGAAGCACACGCAATGATTTTATAGTCGATAGATTTTGACCCGCTGAACTACCAGTCATGTCAAACGCGAAAGACACCGCCGCGCATATAACAACAATTGCATCCATGACGTTCCAAAACTCTCGTAGGTACGACCCTGGATGAAGAATTACTCCTAAATCGATAACCTTAAGGATCATCTCTATCGTGAAAACTCCAGTAAAAGCGTAATCAAAGTAATTGAGTATTGTATTCCTCTGAGAGTCGTCATCTACTGGATCTTCGGCAGCCAACGCCATACTCGAAAGCGTAATCACGACCATAATAAAGAAGTCAAAGTATCTCAGATTTACTACCCAATGTGCTCCTCTTCTTACGCTGAAACATAAATGAAAAATTTATTATTCTCTTGAACCGTTTCACATGTATATTGAAGTCAACCCTCCTAAGTTTTACTTTTCTTAGAATCCCCAGATTTTTATTGAAACATTGAATATTCTTGTTTAGAGACATCTAAACTTTCATTAAACACAACAGTTTTTAAAGAAACATGACATAAACATTTTTTTGTAACCCAATGTAATTATTAATTACATTACAAATGTAATTTTATAACATTTCATTTTAAAAAACAGAAAAATAAAGAATTATATTTGCAAGTTGTCAACAACCACATAGTCTTGTCGAACTTTGTTCTGTGTCAGTTTTACAGGCAGTACTATTTTTATATTTTTATTACATGAACATTAATAAAATTTAACAATAAATAATAAATTTACTTACGGGTTTGTAGGAGACAATATAAACATAGACGAATATGGCAGCATTGGTTTTGGTCCCGTATCATCGTCGTCATTTTGTTTTTTTTCTTCGGAAATTTGTTTACCAGTATTTCCACTTTTACTGTTAAGCAAACAAAAATAGAATGTTATGTTTTTAATCAGAAAACACACTTTACTGTACAGTTAATAAGGGTAATTCTCAAAAACAAAGTCAAATTGACTTTCCAGTTGGTACTAGAAGATATGACCCCCTTCTAACTAGGGTTGGATCATAACATTTTGCTAAAAAATTGAAATTCATGGGTATGTATACGAAAGGGCTTGTCCCGTTTATTACGAATAATTAAATGAATAAACTGTTTCAATTTTACCACAAAGTAGATAAAAAGTTAACACATATTTTATTCTTCTATAGAATCACCCTTGTTAAAAATATTTGAAAAACGTGACGATTATAATAAAACAAAACTTACAAGTTTTGCGACGGACTGGGTGGAGAGATTTCGACTTTTGGGTTAGTTCCGTCTCCTGGCATTTGTAGAGCCTCCATTTCCTTTTCAAGTTCTTGTTTCTGTTTCTCCTTGTCTTCTTCCTCTTGTTCTTCTTCAGCAGCAGTTAATTCTTGCGCGTTGGCTAAATTGTCAACAGCGATAGCCAAAAATACATTTAGCAGGGTATAGTTACCAAAAAGCACCAGAATGATAAAATAAAGAGAATATATCATTCCCTTTTTATGACCACCTTGAGATTGAATGCCTTGATACATAACTTCATTCCAGTCTTCACCAGTCAAAATCTGCCAAGTAAATAGAACGTTAATTTTATATATTAGATGAATTTATTTCAATTCTTTGAACCTACAATCTAATTTTACCAAACTGTCACAGATTCGTAATCCACAAACCCCAAAAACCCAGAAAGAATGCATTTTAATCGAATTCGATTCATTTTGAATTTTTCGTACACCGCATTAGACTTAGTAACAATTTTGGTAAATGTTGCTAGAGAATTTTGATTTTGAATACGTACTTGGAAGACAGTGAGTAGTGCAATGGGGAAAGTGTTGAAATTCGTAGGCGGCGTTCCACTATCGAAGTTGAATTGTCCACCAAAAAGCTGCATACCAAGAAGGGCGAATATGAGAATAAATAGGAAGAGCAGAAAGAGGAGAGACAAAATGCTGCGCATTGAATTGAGCAGTGAAATCACAAGGTTCCTAAGGCTGGCCCAGTACTTAGTTACTTTAAATATTCTTAGGAGTCGAAGGGCACGAAGGACGGAGAAACCGAACGAGCCAGATTTTACAGCAGACCATATCACCTCAAATATGGATCCCGAAATGACAACGCAGTCAAATCGGTTGAAGCTCGACTCGAAATAATTGCGTGGCCCGAGTGCGTACATTTTGACGAACATTTCAAACATGAAAAGGCCTAGGAATACAAACTCCGCAATATCTGAAACAATAAATGTAATGTAATTCCAAAGAGGGTTTAACATAGTATAAAGAAATTTGGATCCAAGACTTACATAGAAAATCAGTAAGCCATTCAGGCTGATCGTAATGTTCGACTGCTACACATGCTGTATTGAAAAAGACTAATACAATGACAAACCAGTAGAACCCCTGGGTTTTAACTGTATGTCTTATCCAAAACCTAAATCTTTTCTCAGCTCGCCAGAATTCCAAACAGGCACCTTTATTTTTCACTTTTGACTTCAGATAGGAAGTTCTCGTAAATCCTGTAATAAAATATATTGATATTATAAAATTGTTACAGTTTATGGAATGAATGTAATGATACAAACAGTATATCAGAGACTGCAACCTTCATTCAAAGTCAGACTACATTCCGATTTATTAAGTAACAATTTTTATCTATAATGATCTAGAGATATTTCTACTTGAATTTGAAATATTATCAGAATTTTGAACAATAACTTTATTTTAGACATAAAATTTGGAATAACATTTACTACATTTGAACAATTGAATAAAAAATATACTTTACCATCTTCTGGATCATCGTCACCATCTTCTTCTTCCGTATCTGTGCTTTTGCTCTTTCCAAGATTTTTAAGTTTTCTTCTTTTCGCAGCATTTCTTCTCCTGGCTAAAATAATAATAAATATATTAAAAACTTTGAAATTACAGATAAAAATTATATATATATATATATATAAAATACAGGGTCAGTCGTGAAATTCCAATTAGCAATAACATTATACAGCCGATTGCACAAAATTAGGATAAAATTACAATTTTTTGTTAAACGTTTGTTGCGTATGATACACTGACAACTTTAGTTTTAAATTTGAAGATAGTACCGTTCCAAAATATTTTTTATTTATTTATCATCGAAAATTTGTATGGTGTCATATTAATTTTTAAGACAAATTTCAGCGCTACAAACGATAATTAATTTCTGATTATCAGCTGCATGGTGCAATCTTTTTAATAAATAATAGGATTTTTTATAATACCTTCTATTATGTGCATTTTTTCCTCTTCTGTTGTTCTTTCTTCGGCGAGAATAACTTCCTCTATAAAACATTTCATAATTGCTTAGTCTTTAAATTATTTTACACATACACAACTTACACTAAAATTCATATTTATCTTTATTCATCTATATACAGCATCTCTCAAATAATCATTATTTTTACAATTTAAAAACAGTTAGAAAGAGAATTTTTTTAAATTTATTGCTTCTAATTTAATAACATTGTTTGAAAATTAAAATTGGATCCAAAATGTTTTAAAATTTTGAATTTTTTTCGCTTTTAAAAGAGATGCTATATTCTGTAGAAAAAAACAAGAGATCAAAATGCGAGGATAAAACAAAAATTTTTAACTTCAATGTAGGCTGAGTTTCAAAGAATTAGTATAATTTATAATCTAGTCAAATTATTTTGAGAGACACTTATTTGTTTTTTAGGATATCCTTTTTAGGATAGGAGCTATAATGAAAAAGGGAATAAGTAAAAGCATTATTTTCGAGCAGCTTCTCTAACCTGCTTTACAAATCCATTCAACATAGCCATTGAGTTCTCGTTCTAGTTGTTGTTGCCTTCGTAACTTCAAAAATGTTTGACGATTTTCCACTTTTTCTCTCTCCTTTGCAAACTCTCTACAAGCGACATTAAAATAGGGTCATAGCATGATTACCAGTAATTAGGAAATTATTGCTTAAGAGGTTCACAAAAATTACATATTTTATAAACTTCTACTATCATTTCTAGCTTTGAATTTTTAGCTTACTTCCTACTATCACATTTTCCGTGTGAATTTAAATTAAACCTTCTTTAAAAGTCACACAGACGTTGGTAGGACCTTATGAATAACCTTATGAATAATAAAATAAAAAATTTTAATTCAAAAACAATATTTCTTTAAACAAACTACAATACATAGATGATTCTTCGCGTAGCGTAAAATTTAATATTCATCGTGTTTTTTAAGAAATCAGTATGCAAATAAATTTCAGTAATTGTAATAACTTAACCGTCTTCTACGTGGAGAATCATCCATTTGACAATAGGCGATTATTATGAGGGCCTTAAAAAAGCATAAGTAATAGTTTGATTTACACATTACTACAACTCTTGTCAAATAGCGAACACTATACCGACTCAAAGCAAGACATTATTCGTACTAATTTGAAATTAGTTTGCTTGATAAACACTTTATTCCAAACTAATTTTAACAATAATATAGAGTTCGTTAATCCGACAGAAACATTTTTTTACAATTTAGTTAATATTTAGCATTATCAAAATCTACTAGATGGATTTATCAAGAAGATTTTTAACCTGCTTGAGTAATCCACTTTAAGTATGAACTGAATGCAGTCGTGAAGAGATGTTTTCTTTTCTGTTTGTGAAATTCAGCTCGCCTTTCAACGCGCGTTCTTTCATTAGAAAATTCCCTACCAAAATAAAAAGTTTCTAATCCATGTTTTCATATAATATTCTTTTAAAGACATAAGTTAGCTATCATTTTTGCAAAGAAGTATATTTTTATTTTAAACGAATTTGCAATTTTTTATGTATAAATACAATGAGGTTAAAGTTAGATCTTCAGGTAAGAATTTTGTCACTTTAATTACAGTTAGTCAATTTATTAATTAGTTTATTAATGACTAAAATTGGGGTCAGCAAAGTTCCATATCAGACTAATTTATTAATTCATAATATAATTCATAATCTGCAGCAAAATTTATTTTAGGAACCAAAAGATTCCATATCATCCATTACCATCGATAGAAGAATGATTTCTGGATGAGCAAAGAAAGCATTTGGTTGGATAACCTTATGAACTACAACCAGGACTTTTCTAGGTTACTTTATAAATTTTTTAATGTTAGAAATGATAGCAAAAATTGTAACAATATTTCTAATATTGTACATTTTATTTGCGGTCCTTTAATTTTAATTTAAAGAAAAAATCACCTTCTGGGTCATGTCAGTGCCCTTTATAGACCTGAATTAAACCCTATTGGGCTGTGCGTTTCATCTTCAACTTGCCCTGATTAAAGTTTATATATTTCAATCAGGAACTGATTGAACCCATGAAAAAATTTCCCACGGATTAACTTGTAGGGTATAAAAGGTGAAAAATTCTTCTTTTTAGAAATTAGACTAGTAAAAAAATTTTTTTTTTCCTTTTTCCTGTACCCTGGGATTCGTAGTGATGGTAAAATTCAATGTCAGAAAATAAGAGAGAAACTTACCCACTCAAAACACCAAGAACTAAATTCAGCATGAAGAAAGATCCAATGACGATCAAAGGAATAAAGTAAATCCAGTTGAAAGTGCTACCAAGAGCGTCATTTGTCTGTAAAATTGATTAGTTGGTGAAATTTAATTTATATTTTTTTACAAATAATGCACATCACACGTAGGCATGAACACCAGTTAAGCAAAAATTAGATGAAATTGTCCAACGACATTTAAAAAACACTTAAACAGAAAAAAGTTAATTTAATAGAAATTAACTTTCTTTATTATAAGAAAGTTTATATAGCTTAAAAGATGTTGTAAATTTTTTAGGCAAATAAGGATAAGGCAAGTTGTAATACAAATTATTTATTAGAAATTTGCATATAGAATAAATTTATGAAAGCTTTTATTTTAAGAAAAATAATTTGAATGCTTTAAATTTTAATTTGAAAGTTTATTGCTTGCATTTCTTACTCAAGCGTTTTAAGATTTTAGATTACGAAATTAAAAAATGAAAACTGTAAATAACGTGAAAATTCTTTGTTTTATAGGTACTTAATATTTAAAAAAAAAGAAACATTTTCTTGAATAAGAATGATTTACATATATACATAAAGAAACGCATATAACAACAATGGAAAACTTTAAATCCATTTAATATTTTAAATGCAAATTTTTGACATCTTTTTCTATCAAATAATATAAAGAAACAAAATTTGATTTTTTACCTAAAAAATGTACAAAATTCTTTATAAACTATTTGAATAATAGTGACACTTTATGTTAAAAGAGACTTTAACTGCGATAGGAGAATTTTTCAGGATGTATATCACAAGTTGAGTTCATAAGAAAGTTAAAAACTTAACTAAGTTCTCAACTAATCTAGAATCTACCTGGGATAGATTGATAGGTAATCCGGTTTTGTTTCCTAAAAGTTACTTGATAATTTTTTGAAAACCAGAAATTAATAGGTAAATGTAATATTTTAGTATTCAATTTTATTACTAATTAAAGTTTTATATTGTCTAATAAGTTTCAATTCTTTTTTAAAATTTTTTTCTTGATAAAGTCAACAAATTTCATGAAAAATGTATAAATAGGAATGTTTATTCGAAATTTAGTAGAATGTTATTAATTTTTGAAGAAATACCTTTGAACTCTTTTGGGTAATGAAGTGAAAAAACTAATGAATCAATTTTTTGCAGCTATAATCACTTTTAACGTAAAGCGTCAAATATAAAAATTAGAAATGAAAGTTTTTGGCAGTTGAATAATCAAAATCTTTTAATCCCTCCTTATATACATGAAAATTGAAATTTATGTGCTACTAATAGTGAGAATTTTATTTGCTGATTTTTGAGAATATTCGAGTAGAGTATAATTTTGTTAGGTAATTAGATAAGATTAGGCACTGTTCTTTATACATTATTTTTCAGAAACTATTGAAAAGATAAAGTAACTTAATTTGCTGTTTGCAATATTGACGAAAGTTAACTTTATACTTATTCAGTATTTTCTAATATTGTTAGACATTTTACGATTAGTAAGAGGAAGATTGAAGGATTTTGATTTAAAAAATGAAATGAAGACAATGATTCAACACTTATATAGCTGAAACTGACAGTGTTATACTGAGCAAGGTGAATATATACATCAGTGTTAGCATTTAATAATATCACAAATTTTAACTTTGTATTATTATTGGCTAATTTTTTAATCATGCTTGCACAACAAGTTAAGAATTAAATATAGGTAGTACTGGAATATAAATCAATATACATAAAGAGCACACAAAGTAAAAAAATACAATGAACAGTGTTAGAAAAAATATATCACAACAATTATAGGAATGGAATTATATTGACACTTTCAGAAGGAAATTATGATATTCCACAAAATTTATCCGGTTCCATTTTGAATGATTTCGCTTTTCTTCTGAGAATCTTAATTTTCTTTAATTTATGAAAACATCAAAGGAACACAAAATCTGACCACAATAGTACCTCTAAATATTGACACAATATTGATTATGTCCGGATTGCAAATTTTGCAAAACAATATTAAAGTAATACTGTTCCGAAATATTAAAGCAATATTAGGAAGTATTGCTTTATTTTTTATTAATTTATATCAGCCACGTGTTGCATAAATAATAAAGTTAAGACTATAAAAAAAATGTAATGTTTTATCACGCGACGCATTCCCTTAAAGTAATGAAAGATTATAAATTATAATACTAAAAAAAGACATGAATGAAGTTTCAAAAAATTGCCATGCAATTTTGTAACAATATTACCACGCAATATTACCTTAAAACGAACGTAATCAATGTGTAATATTATGGACAAATATGCTGTTTAGGAATACTTAAAAAATTTTAAGTATTAAGAATTATTTCAAATTTGTTTACTAATAACTTATAGTACCAATGACTGTAATTCAAGAAAAGTTACTGTAACGTAAGTAAAGTAAACTTGGTTTAGGGCAGAGTGGGGCAAAGACGTTTTTTAAAATATCAAACTGTCATTAATTTTAAAAAAATCGCCGTATTAGATGCGCCATTTTGAATTTTTAAAAACTAAGGACATATTTGTAATCAGCGACCCAGAAAACTCCCCAAGTAACAAGTTTCAATCAAATCCGATAAATTTCTGAAAAAAGTGTCCGCCATATTGGATCCGCCATTTTGAATTTTTAAAAACTAAGATCATATTTGTTATCAGCGACCGGACCCCGAAAACCCTCGAGCAACCATTTTTGAGCGATTTTAAAGAGTTTTAAAAATTATCCACCATTTTGGTTCCGCCATTTTTAATTTTTAAACTATAATCAAAATCTATAACTTTAAATTTGTATTAAGCGACCCCAGAAAAATTTAAAAAAGTGTCGTTCAATTTTTTCCCTTGAATTTTGCAATTTTTATTAACGATATTATTTGTCGGTTTGTGAATTTGTTGACTTTCCTCGCTTGTAATTACGCAGCTCAATTGAATTTTCAAAATCGCCCACCTTCTATTAAAAGTACACAAGAGTACGAATTTTAGAAGCAATTATAAATTAAAATTCTTGAAAATCAGTTATTAAAAGGCTAAAATACAATTAAACTGCAATTCAAAATTGTTTTTTAAAAATATTTTTTAACCTTAAAATTTTTAAGTTAGTTAATGACACATAAACAGTCAAATTGGAGGATAAGTGAAATAATTATTAAATTATGGAAATAAAATTTTAAAATTTGAATAAATGTTAAATAATTTTCCAATAAATTTAGAATGTACAATTGATGTTTTTCCAAGCATTCTTCCATAAAACTATACCTTGGAAGTAAAGAGATTAACACTGAGGAACATATATCTTGCATTACCCAGTATAATATGGCAGTCCAACCCTCCATAGTGATACACTGGAAGACGGTGAGCATAGCAAATCCAATGTTGTCAAAACTAGTAATGCCGTTGTTTGGTCCCTCCCAGCGGTCTGCACAAAGCGAAGTACTGAGGTTGCACACGTGAGCACCTAACGGCGCCAAACTGGGTTCGTCAGTATTGCACGGGTTCGGCAGGTCACCTTCTTTTACAATTTGTTCTGTAAAATAAAATTCAACAATTAATAGAATTCAAAAAGAGCATATTTAACCCTTGAAGAAGCAACTAATTTTTCTCATATCTTAAGTGTTAACTAGGGTACCCCAATACGACAAATTTAAATTGTGCTTTTAATGTTAATCACGGCGCTAAAGTTTCGTTCACAATTGACGGCTGGACCATCATTAATTGTAAACCTTATGGAATAACAAATCAAATCTTTATGATACTCTAACAATTACTCAAATTTCTACGACTAATATTGTGTTTGATAGTAAAGCAATACTTACGGATATTTTCTATACTATAGCACGTTTTGTGCAGCGTTCCTGAATAAAACTCGAGGCCGATGATGGCGAATATCACAATGGCGAAAAGAACCAACAATCCAATTTGTAACAAAGGTGCCATTGCCTTGATGATGGATTTGAGTACAACCTGCAGACCTGTTTTAAAAAAGAAAATTTAATTATTCTTTTGTTTGATTTCAATCTACAGACATTTTTTTATTACACTACATGCAAAAGGTCTATCTGCTGATTCTACGGTGCAGTAAGCATTTGTCTCTAATATTGAAAAGCTTCTAAAATTATTAAATTGAATCGATTTCAAAGTGAAGAATATGAAATAATTATTATATTGTTAGAAATAGAAAATAAAATAATAATTTAAAGAATTTAAATTATCAAAGTTTGCTCCTTATTCTAACAGAAACGTTTGCCCTTCGGACTTAGAAAATTGAGGTACATACAATATTCCCCCTAATTAATTATTTATAGAGAATTAATTAGGTGAGAGTATATAGTTGGAAAAGAACTTGTTGTTGAATTATTTTTGGAAATAAAAAAAGAAAGGATAAAATAAGTTAAGGGAGTAAAGTCAATAAAATGTGTTAACAACTAAATATATTATTCACAAAATACAATACTCTTTACTAATTGCTTGTTTCATTCGTACCATAAATAAATTATTCTAGAACATAAATTGCGAATAATAAATTTTATATCTCAATGAAATGAAATAGCAAGGTATATGTAGTTATATGTAATTTGTTCTGTGCCACTGGTAAAAATTTCAGACTAAGTTCGTTCTAATTTAAGAGAAATTATTTTGCTTAAATTTGTAAATTGTACGAAAAAAGTTCGAAATGGATCCGCATGAAACCTTTCTGCAACAATCCGAATACAAAAAAAGAAAAAAAATCAACAATAACTGAGCCTTCCAATCCTAAATATCGCCCGACGCTCGAATGCATGCTCTAATAGCAGTCGGGTATGTATCTGAAACATGAGTAACTTAACATTTGCAAACTAACTAATTAATAACAGTAAAGTAATCAGAAACGCGAGTAATTAACAGTGGATGATCCGTTGTTCATCACCACCTATCTATTGCGACTCTATGCAGTTAACGTTTTCATTTATTTCCGTCTGAATCTGGTGCATTGTCGGTTTCCTATTTTACGGAACTATAGTCTAGAATTCATCCCATGATCTATCGTGACTGACGCGACCAAGACGTGCACTCTGAGGAACTGAATCTGACTTCATTAAGACAGAACCAAAACTCAAATATAGTTTTCTTATCCAGGTAGCATCCTGAGATAAGAACTCATCTCCGTGGCTTAGTCTTTGGTGTAAGAGTCTTTGGGTATAGAAAAATTGCTAAGACCGGGAGAAGGTGTCCACCGGACGCAGTAGATCCTACAGCCAGGTGTACGATCCTTGCTTCAACGATATCGTTCACCTGGAATGAAAGTATTGAGGCATAGGGAGTGAGTTCGTAGCCTCCCTTCCCGAGAAGCTCCTCGAAGCATGTTAGGCAACGAACTGAGGAGTTGGAATCGCGATCGCGCAGCGACGTTTAAAAGGTTCGCTCTTTAGCGGCACGAAGAGAGCGACTTATTCCGGATGAGAAAACCTGACAATAAACTAAGACTATTAAGAAATAGTTTTTAATTAACTACTACAGAAAATGGATTATTTGCTGTCTTGAACAGACTAATTTAACATTCACTATTTGCACACAATCGGAATTACTCTGGATCAGACCAGTCTAGTTTTGGATTCACTAGCTATTCACAAATAGTATCGATTTGTGCCTTAACCGGAATAATAGGTGACAAAAACTTGACCTTAAACTGCATTGTTTCGGACTAATCCGCCATTAGTCATCAAACTGATTAGAAATCTGTCTGAAATTTTAACTAGGGATCACAATGTCAAATGTAATTTTAATAATTGGTTAGTAGGATTTAACGATATTTATTTTTATTAGAATTAGAAACTGAAATTACTCTGAACGAATAGCTTTTCTGAATTTGTGTTCCTAATTAAATTAATAATTATTATTAATGTTTCCGTTAATGGCTGATGTTGAAACAAAAAATTCTCGATTCAGGATGGATATTTCCTGTGATGTAATATTAAAATGGCGTTATGTGTAAAAATAACACTTTTCAAATCGATTCTTTAAAATCTGTTACGCTTTTGCTTATTAATTTGTTTTTTGCAAATAATTTGCATTACAATTTCTCATACAGCAATTAAACTTCCAGCAATATCTTAATGTTTTAGTAATGATCGTAATGATATTTTTTGAATACTGTGAATATTGTTGTGAGTTCAAGTGCTCTGAGAGTTTTTAGTTACTATATATGGCGTGTAAAATAAAAAAATGCTTTATATGTGCTTGTTACACAAGAAAACTTGTGTTTGCATTTTTTGTAAATATACCTTTAGTTTGCCTCTTTTCATTGATCTTCTTTTTGATAATTAATAATAAATGGAATTTTACTCACTCGGTATGCCGGAGACTAGTTTGAGCGGTCGCAACACGCGTATTGCACGTAACGTTCGTAGATC
Organism: Leptopilina heterotoma; assembly: GCF_015476425.1. Classification (NCBI taxonomy): domain Eukaryota; kingdom Metazoa; phylum Arthropoda; class Insecta; order Hymenoptera; family Figitidae; genus Leptopilina; species Leptopilina heterotoma. Next base: position 328,805 of record NW_025110893.1, read on the forward strand.
CATATCCAGATTTATGCCATGTGGGAACGCCGTGATGAACCTGTCCCAAACACACACGCCGCTACATTTTACTACTTACTACTCTATTAAACTACACATCTACAAGTAAATTAATTTATACTAATCTACTAATAACGACTAGTTCGTCTAGTCTAATATATATATTATCGTTAGAACAAGAATTATTGCAGTTATTAAGCTTTTGGAATATTTTTCATTTAAACTGTGGCTTTTAATTATTACTTTAGATAAATAATTGATTGCACCATAATACATACAATTCTAATTTATTTTTTTAAACAACTATATTTTTTGAAATTTGTTTATCCCAATAGCACAACATGTGGCAACAATATTGCAAAGAAATATTTGGAATAATTCCATGATACTGTGCATAATAACTTTTACTGCAAATCGTTTTACTCTGGACTGATAAAAGGATTTCTGTCAAAATGTTTCTAGTTTATGATATGTATATGAATACATTCGTATGTCACGAACTAAGAATATTTGATAGAAATGACATGATTTCTCAAAATTCCGCCAAACCGGAAGGACAGCATTAAAGTATCTGAGTGTACGTAGTAGTTCACTAACTTGTAATTAATTGCGTATGACAAGAGCGCATGACCTGAGTGTCAGTTACTAAACAATTTCGTGAGGTTTTTGATAGATTGAAAAATCGTGGGGTTAACAACATAATTCGTCGACCCCATGGTTCAAGTGCTGCTTAGGTTTATTCTACGCCACCTCAGTAACCTTGCAATTAAGAGGGAACTTTAATTTTTACAAGATCACAAATTTACTACCCCAATATGAAAATTATATTCTCGCAGCTAACTTGATTTACCTCTAAAATTAGAATACTGATATGTTCAGTTCAGGGTACTTTAATGTTTACTTTTATCGAGGAAGAACCCTGTAATAAACGATGCTGTCAACTATCTTTTAAAACTAGCTGAATTTCATTCTATTTAATCCCAAAGGCACCCAGTGAACAAAGAGAATGTCTTCCAGTCTTAAATTCCTGAGATATACTTCGACGAATTCAAGACTGGTCGCGCGGGAATCATATACATTAATTTAGGTATTAAAAGCCCCTACTTTCCTAGGATGACACATAGAATCTCGTACCTAGGAATAGTTGCAAGATTTCTCTGTGATGGTGAGTTTTTAATTTTCCGAGCAGAGAAGCTCCTTAAATCAGGAATACCATCATCGTCAGCAGGAAAGTGAATTGAGGTACTCTTCCTCTTCCTCGACGGGGAGGACACTCGCTTAGCTTGTATTTAAGACAGTACTGGTAACAACCAGCTTCTAGCGAGTCGCTGGATAGTAGGAAGCAAAAGGCGCGTTATGGGTCACATGGTAGATCTGCCTTCGCGTCGACTTTTCACTGGGGTTCTACATGAAAGCAGAATCGTGAGTCGCAGCGAATGTCGTACCCCTACCATTCCATCTACCCAATGCTTTCCCCTCATGACATCACAACAGGGGAATGCATTGACTAGATGGAATGATGAGGATACGACATTTGCAGCGACTCACGATTCCGCTAAAATGTAGAATTCTAGCTACGCGAGCCTTGTTTAATGTTATGAGTATACTACGTTTTTCTATATTCTAACTCACACAATATTATACCCCATTTACAGTAACTGTTTCCAGAAGCGGATCCAGCATTTACAATAGGGGGTTGTCAGCTTATATAAATATTTCAGAATTGGGGATGTCAGCGAATATAGGTATATAAATATATAACAACATTAAATTGAGTGTGTTAGCGATTCTCTTCAAAAATTTTCTCTTCAGGTGGTTCCGGCCCAAAGGAAAGACAAAGCAAAAGCGGAAAAAGTCCCTCCATCTGAGTAAGACGGAGGGAAAACAAAACTGTCCGTCGTTTTCCAAGAATCGAACAGATCACTTAAAGAGATAATTAAAAACGAATGTCAAATTCGAAGTTTTTATACCTTTAGGGTATAATTTTCGGTTATAAGCAGAAAACTTAATACAAGCGACAGTTTTAATAATAATGGAGGTTATAAGCTATTAGAATTCACCTTCAATCATTCTAAGTGTGTGTACAAATTTTACGTCCATGTAATTGAAAGGACAATTTGAAATACACTGACACCATAAACCTTTTATGCACCCATAACTTCAGGTACTCAAAGCGCGAAAACGCTATAGTGTTAATTTTAGGAATTAATTACTTTTAAGTAAGTGTCTTACAATTAGTATGACATACGCGCAGCTACATTCTCGTCGGGTTAAAGTTTAAAACTTGTGCTGCACTGGGATTTTTGGATTTGCGTATTCACCACGACGCCCAGTGCGGTATTTCGCGAATTTCGTATTGACAGATTGACACTCCCAGTGCTATGCGAATTACCCAATTAATTTTTACAGGGTACGGGTTTCAAGAGAAAAATAGCATCGTATTTACATAATTAACTTTTACCTCACTCTACCCTACCTATATGTAAAATAAGTTTACTGAATTTATTTTTCATTTGTCTTTCAAAGTTTTAGGAGAAATTGAACAAAACACAAACTTTCATGGTAGCAGTCACTTTCGAAGAACTTACAGTCGAGATACATATATGCCATATGAAAAGTAAGTGAACTACTATACACATCAGACTCAAAAATATTCGCTTCGCAATTCAATACATTGATCTCTTGTAGTAAATCCTTCATGGAATAAAGACAGGGTAGATTTCAAATCAATTTCGGCAGAGTGATTTATGTTGAAAGATAGTTACCGAATATCCAACAGTTTTGTCTCGAATTCAAAATAAGTATTGGAACCATAATTGATTAGACTTTAAAATATAATTACATTTTAGTGGATATTGAGGTCTACTCTTTCAGTTTTCAAAGAGAATTGAGATTGAAAAACAAATTTTTAAAAAAACTTCTTGGTTGGCACGAATATGTAATGGTTATATAATTTTTATAAAACAATATAAATATATATCATATTACGTTATAGACTTGTAGAGTATTCAAAAATTATTATTATTATTATTATTCAAATTCAATTTTCATCACGGTATGGGACAGCTACGAACATTTGTTAAGTTTAAAAATTCTATAATTTTGAGTTAAAAGGAAGATCATATAAAATGATTGTAACATTGTTATAGCATAGCGTTATTTTACGTTATAACGTTTACAACTAATGCGTACTAAAACGTATGTTACACATTAATTCTATAGTAAGTATATATATAAAATTTTATTAAAAACTGTTTTTTCATACACTAATTCTATAACAAATACACTACAGTTGTAACCTAATAATTTAAAGTAACTGTTCTAGCACCATTATGTAATGCCATTGTAACTTAGTTACAGATCATTGATACTTCCCTGTTTCATGTTTATTGTATATCAATATTGTAAATTTATATAATTATAATCAGACTTTTGTCTGTATCTTTTTTAAAACTGAAAAACTAAAATATTTTGTATTGTTTGGAACGATAAGGAATCAGAAAATGACCATAGAGAATTTGGTGTTCGTATGTATGTATTTACCATGTGGGTCCAACAAAACTAACGCATATAACTACGCTATATTTTTCGCGACAAAAACTGAAAAAGTCAGGTAAAGATTCCATGGGTTGCTGTCAGGTTAATTTCAACTTTTAGAAAAACTTTCGGTGCTGTGTGGGATGTTGTACCATAAGTGTAACAAGGATTGTTTATGACCAAACAAATAGTTTCTACCTCATACGGTTTAGACATTTATTTAGTATCTGTTGTAGGGTTGTCGATTACTGACTGCTTTACTTTACACCTGGGTAAATACCAATTTGTAAACAATTATGAAAGAGTTTTAGCAATACCTTTAGGATTGTATATCCAAAGATCTTTAGTCGTTGGATATACCATAGCTTACAGAAATATACCTTCAGTGTTTCGAAATTTAAAATGTGTTCCCAAATTGGATGAGAAGATTTTATTAACGCGTTCCAAAGATTCAACTTTTTGGCATCTTTTGGAAAGAAGAGAGGCTGTTAATGATTTGGTTTTTATGCTCAAAAGAAGAAAAAAAATTGATTGTGAAAGTGAAAGCTTCTTGCGTTAAAACAATAAAAATTCACGAAGAACCAGTTAAAATAGAAGTACAAAATAAATAAACAGAAAAAGTACAAAAGAACTTGGAGAGATACACATATAGAGACATAGCATCAAAAGTTTCAAGTCAGCTCCCAGATGAGCTACTTTAGCTGTTTTAATTAGGGATGGGCGATTTCGAAAAAAGAATCAACTTTCAAAAAGTATCCATTCCAATTTAACGTTCCTACAAGATTCAGTTTCATTAGAGTTTAGCTCTTTGTCGACAACGTCAAACAATAACTATACTCTTAAGTGCCAGCTGGGGATACGAAAAGCCACGACTCTTTTTTTTCAAGTGTTTTTTTATTTTATAATTTATTCAAGTAAAATCTTAATAATTTTTGTCAGTTCCCTCTATTGAAGTGTAGTCATTATGGTAACCCCACTTTTAAATGGTTTTGAGCACAATTCTGATGTCCGAGGGAGTTTACGAATGTTTTTAGAGAACAAATGAATAATGTCAATTTAGATTTCTATTGACACTGAGATATTTATTAATTTAAATTTAAGTTCGAGGAACTTTCCTAAAACGTTGCATGTAAATCACATTAACATTCTAAATAAATAAATAATGGGTTCTTTGAACGTAAATTCTTTTTGTCCATTGGGAACTTTAATTGTACATAAAGTAGTGATTAAGAACCTTATTCACTTAGACACCATTGTGCATTTTCATACTTTCAAAATGCGAGAATTACAATAAACCCCTTAATATTCCCCCTAAATTATGTTATTATATCAATAATATTTTTATGTTACTACACAATAATTTTATTTCCTATAATCTACGCTTTTTAAAAATAAGTTTTAAACTTGATAGGTATTTATAACAATTTGTTACCTATTGACTGTAATATAAGCTAGTAAAGCTATTATACTCTATAAAAATATGTTTTTCTACTATTATTAATATTTAGATCACAATATATAATATTTTAGTAAACTAAGTAAGGCTACTAATTTTCAACATCAGATCGATAAGATTTTATTTCGATCGAATGTAATTTCCAATTGTTTTTGATACTAAAGAAATAAAAAATATAATTTCGATGATTTTACGTACTATAATTAATTAAAAAATATATATTGTTAAATAGTGTATTACATTATAAGGGCAGAAAGATTGAAATTTCAGTACTGTGCAGTTTAGGACTTTTAAAATTTCTGTCCGTGTAATGTGTACCATTCTTTATATATCGAGCTTTTGTCAATTTTCGTTATTTTCAGTAGGATACAATTTTTTTCTAACTTATTTTAGTTCCAAAAGCTTGGGTCTAAAATAAATTTAAAAAAACATTGTCTCAGTGAAAATAATGACAACTGTCAAACTCCAATTATGTGAACAATTACCTTATTACATCTAGACAATCTAAAACAAAGATACTTCCACATAAAGTAAAAATATCTACACGTATCTATATGTTTATTTAATCTAATACATCAACTAACGCTAAACTGATTATATTGTCACTTATAGATAGTAATTAAAAATGAAAGAGGTTTATCAAACTTACATTTTGAGCGAAAAATCTTTTATTCTAAAATCAGTTACCTGTTGTTCTAATTTGTTGAAATATAGCAGACATTTAGAAACGTATTCACTGTAGTTTAGTAATAACTAAACTGATTGACAAATTTTTAAAAATCTAGTAAATTAAATAATTATATTTGCCTAAACTAGCTAATCAGTTCCAAATTGCTAAAATATGTAGTTATTGTAAAGAACATACAATGGGATTTCTAGCTTAAATTTATAACAATTTCTCACTTTCGCACAATTTTACTGACTCACTTGGAATTTTTGAAACTAGCTTTAGAGGTCTGAGGACTCTGAAGGAACGTAGCATTCGAAGGTCCACGTCCACGTTTGTTTCAGCGAATACGGTCATCGACCTAGTCCAATAATAATTCTAGAATCTATGTTGTATGGAAATATTTTTTGTATCTACATCTATGATATTGTATATATTAAAATACATTTTTTCAGAAAAATGTTATTTATATTCTATACAGCTTTTACAATATAATTAGATATATATTTTTCTTTTAATTAAATTTTTTGTTCTGCAAGTAAAAGATTAAAATTGTAATTCACTAGGATCACGTTTTACAGTCTTTGGATACTTTTCATCTAAAGTAATGGAATGGACATTTTCTTCGACTTATCGAGGTTCACCTTGTCGAGGTTCTACTGTAGTGATAGAAGTTCCGAAAGAATTTCATAGAATAAGGCACACTGCAGTACTTACAGAACAAGATAAAGATATGGACAGACTAGTAAATATGACTTGACAAGAGCCACATATAGAAGTAATAATAAATGCTGTAGGAAAAGTGCATAAAGTGCAAAGATATCGATCATAAGTCGTCTGATTGAAAGAAGCTTCAAACCTCCTTCTTATGTACAGAAATACAATGCGAGAAGAAGAATTTTAAATATGTCGCGAATTAATTAATTCAAATTATTAATTTAAAAAAACATGGTTAAGAGATTTATGTATTTCAAGTAATTTAATTTAAGATGAATTATTGATACTTAATATACAATATACTGAGAATGCAAATCTTACCCAGTTACAACAACAAAAAAGTCCATGATATTCCAGATGTTACGAAGATAGGAACCACGATGGAGAACGAAGCCTAGTGCAAGGATCTTCAGGCTTGCTTCTACGCAAAAAATCCCGAGAAAGTAGATCTCTGTAGACTCGAGTTTTTGTGCGAGCACGGTTTTATCATGGCAGGGGAGATGTTCCTCGAGTGCAAGCACCACGCAGTTTGCAATAATGGTAAGAAGGACGGCGTACTCGAAGGGAGGCCACTCAATTATAAAACGTGTGTGTTTTCTTATGCAATTTTCTTCACTCAAAATAAAGAGCGAAGAAGGGCCCCCCGACACGCCTGTCCCCCCTCCTTGATCCCGTGCTGGTGCCATTTCTACCACGCCAAATACCTAGAAAACAGAAAAACAATTAGTCAATATTAAATACTTTCTAATTTTATTTTTGTTATATTTAACGAATTGTATGTCATTGTATGTCTTTCGGCCTTTACAATCTCCTCAACATCATTGCTAAACTTTTCCAAATCACAAACTCTTTGAGGTCCCTACTTTTCCGGCTGCAGCCAATTTTCGCTTAATATCTTACTAATCTGCTAGATGGTAACATTATTAGAATGGGATCATAAAATCGGGAACAGAGATGGGAAAATAATCCTAGGGATACTGATTGCGCCTGATATAATGTGGACCCCAAGACTTCCTTAGTTAGATCATCTGTTATGGAACGGAAAAGGAATTGAGGGTTACAGTCTAATATCCGCAGAACAGTAAGTATCTGGCTAGCTGCGATGTTGCTGAACAACATTCTGAAGGATAAAAAATTATATTGCAACTTTAAAGCGCTTTGAAATAGTAGCAGCCACGGCCAAACGCTAGCAGGAGATCATAATTGTTGCTGAACAACATCCAGCAAAAATCTGCCAACTTATTAACGTCCCACCGTCCTTGATAACGAGTTTCAACAACTTTAATGTCTTCGTGGAATGTACAAAGTACAAAGTACAAGATCTTCATATTTAGAAAAATGTTTCCGAAAGTTTGTCTCTCGATTCTGATATATAGAAACCCTGGTACCTGTTTCTAGAAAATCATGCTGCTTTATTAACGAAGCCAAAAACCCCACACTGTCCTTTGGCAAACCTAAGTTTCGTATAAGGTCATCTAATACAGGCTGTGAAACCAGTTTTGGGACAGATTCTTTAGTGTCTGCAGAATAGTCAGTGTCGCTCTCAGACTCGTATTCATCAACATTCAGCAATTCGTTATTTCTCATTGCCTTAAGGTCATGTTATTTAGTGGTCACGTGCTCCATATATTTTACTATGGGAACACGTGACCACTGAATAACATGACCTTAATGCCCTCGAAATCAGTTTCTTCTTCGTTGATGGATAGAATTAGATCCTTTACTGATGTCACTACTTTATAAACGATGTTGTGTTTGTTCTTAACACTGTAATTCTTACTAACTTTATTCAAGCAAAAAAGTAATCTTCTTTACAAAGAGGTTTCTTCCATTCTACTGGACTGAAAAATTTAATTGCTTTTTTGTCTTTCTTCCTACGGTTAAACATTGATTTACAAGAATAACAAATTATATTGGGAGTCCTTGCAGCGTAACACGTTTTCTACGTGGGTCTGCCATGGCGGCAACAACAGTGGCGGATCCAGACAAGGTTTTTTGGGGGGGCCATCCATTAAAAAAAATCAATATAATGTTATCTCTTTCTATCTCATAGGAATATTTGACTTTAAAGTAGAATTCAATTATGATTTTGTTTTTCCATAAAAACAACATAGAAACATGTTAAATTAGTGACTTCACTAAAGGAAGATATCACTTCGCACAACTATACGATCAGTTTCGTATTATTTATATTATAATGTAAACAATAAATGTAGTACATACCTCCCCTCCCAAACTAACTCAGTCACCGAGTCAATTCAATCCGGCCAATCTCTTCCTTCACCAGTACTGACTTGAGTATCCAGTGTCCCTGTGAACCTCCTCTTGTACTTCTGCCAACCTGTTCAATAAAATTGAAATAATGTATTTTTATATACAATTTGTAAAAGAAATTGGTTCATTAAAATTTTATATCAAGCATTTAGGAAATTATTCGCAAAAACAGGGCTATTAGGATTCTTAGATTAATAACGTAAAAATCGTTATCCAGTTATTTATTAAGCGGGGTAAGGCTAATTTGGTCAAAAACTGCATATTTTTAAGAATTTTTTTGGCGATATTATTTTATCAATTTTTATATAATACTAATTATGTAAAGAAATACTGTACCAAATTACAGAACGATTGGTCCAGTAGATTTTGAGTTATGGCGTACACGGGCTTCAAAAACAAGTTTCTACTTTACGTAGTTCTATATACACCAATATTGCTATCTTTAAAAAAAGTTTTTTTAACCAAAATTTCAGAAATTAAGGTTTTTTATTACAGCGATTTTAAAGTGAGAGTAAAAAACTTATTTTTTTCAAGAACAATTATTTTTTTCATTTTGCGACTATTTTAATAAAGAATTTTCTTCAAAATTCTTTTGTTAGAACCGCAATTGAGAAAGGAATAAGATTCTCCAGGTTTGATTCATCAGTTCATTCATCACAATATTTTTTTTAAACCTGCCCAAAAATCACAGCTGAATAAAAACCAACAATTTTATTTTAGTTAACCTGACAAAGTTGGACAAATTTTTTCAATCGAAATAAACTATAATATAAGAAATAATTATTTTTAGTTTAAAAAACAGTTATTTTAATTTATTGTCAAAAAAATTGTAAATTTTGATAAAATTTATTTTTCTAGTAAAAATGTTAAAAATAATTTTTCATTTTCATAAGTAGAATAAAATTTTTGCCTATACTATATAACTTCCATATTTACGGAAAGACAACTGTTGCTAACCTTATTTGATTGTTTACACTTTTAGAAAAAATAAAAATTGCATGTCCTTCACATTTTTGTTATTTGATTTTGCACACAAAATTTTAAAATATGCGCGCTTTGCTTTTTATCTGGTAAGAACAAAAACTGCCTCACCATCAGATACTTAGCAGAAGATAACAACGAATCGATTCAATGGAAGGATAATAAAATGAGTAAAATAAAAATTACTTTCATTATGATCATGTATTTTCCCTTTTTTGGATGACTCTTCAGGACATTTGAATTTAACTTTTGATGACCAAATTAAAAAATATTTTTTAATGCAACTATACATGGATAAAAAAGTTATAAAATAAATTTTTAAATGTCCGCAGTTTTTCAATATTGAGCTCAAAAGTTGAATGAATATTGCATGAAAGTTTAAAAATTTTTTTAATTTAAATGAATTTTTTAACAAAAAGAGGAAGTTTAGGGAAATTAAAAAAGTTTTAAACTTTATAAAATTTATCTATTGAGTAGAAACATTTGTAAACATAAAATGAACAATGAATTACAATTCTGACGGACAATCTCCTCAGCGAAAGAGGTATATCATCTATACTGCTGCTTCCTCCATCGTCCTTGTCCACTTGTGATCATCTTCTATAAACCCTAATGCTAAGCACGCAGAAGTAAAAGTTTTATGAACTACTCCATTCACTTTCTGAACTCTCAAATGAGATAACGCCTTTGACTTTAATCAATAGTAATCTCATATTAAACAATAAATATGATTTTTCAATTTATCAAAAAATTTAGAGGTAAATATTACAATATGCTTATTGCGCGTTAGAGTGCCACTATCGCACTTGTAGGCAGATTTATAGTTAATAAATATTTGGCTTCCTAATAGGAAGCTTTCGAGTGATATCGATTTCCGAATTTCTGAAAATCAATTCTTTTAAGAAATCTTCAAGTGTGGTGTATATATATTTCGAGGCAAAAGTTCAGGATTAAATCCTGAACAAAAAAAAAAAAAAAAAAAATCCATAACCGGTTTTCGGTTTCTGAAAAAACCGGTTCTTAAGTCGGTTTTTGGTTTTAAAACTAAACCCGGTATTTAAAAAAAACGGTATTAGACTTTCTTACAATATTTCAGCTCAATTTATTAAATATTTAAAGGGAAAAGTTGTCGAAAAAATTACCATTAAATTCATAACAGTCACATGCTGTTAAGTAAAATATCAAATTTTCATGTTAAAATTTTAAAATGTAATATGCATAAATAAGGATTAGGGTTAAAATATTTATTAAAACACTTTTCAGAAAAATTAATTTTTTATTTTGGTTTTGGGACATGTTTTTTGAAATCGGTTAGATTCGGTATTGCGTTCGAATAACCGGTATTTTCCGAAAAACCGGTTTTTAAAAAACCTTAAACCGGGAGTTCATAACCGGAAACCGGTTTCCAGAAATACCGAAAAAAAACCGATATACCGGTTTACCGCACAGGCATAAGAATCACCGTTCCTTGCAAACAGATTTTCTCTTGAACGTTTTTGACAGATTGTCCCAAAATTTTGTAAGAATATTGCGATCAGTAATATCTAAAATCAGAACAAGGGTTTACTAGAGCAGTAGATTTATAGAACAGTGAACGCTGGAAATACATAGCGAGCGGGATATTAATTATCTTCCAACCAATTTAGAGAAAAAATTATAATAATAAAATATAGAATTATGCTTATAATAAATAATTCAATAATTCATATTGCATATAAATTATATTAAATTCATTCAAATTGTATATAAATTTTGAGTTTTCTGCAAGGTTGCTTTTTACGAAGATTTTTCATCAATTTATACGCGAAATATTCTAGATTTTTCTAAATCTCTAGCCAGAAAATCTTGACACTATCAAAATTAGAACCTGCGGGCACAGAAACTGCGCTCAGTTGCTAAGGAAAGAAACTAATCAGCAGTCGAAAGTTTGAAATTTTTTAATTTCCTCTGAGATGGATTAAATGAATGCTTAAATTATCAACTGTAGGACCCAGAATTCAAAGATGATTTATAGAATGAGAGGAAACCTATTTTTTATAAAGAAATCGCTATCACAAACAGTCAGAACTGCTGGGATGGAGAGCGCATAGTAAAAATCGATTTCCATCACTGGATTTGCTTGGAATTTGTTACTTGGGGGATTCTAAGTTTATTCATGACAAATCAAAAGTTTGATTAAAGAAATTCAAAGTCCCCTATTTGAAATGGCGTTAAATTTTTAAAAATCAGTGAATTTCAGATATTCTAGATGCCATTTTAAATCCAGCATTTTGGATTTCTTTAATCTAACTTTTGATTTGGCATTAGAAACCTCAAAAAGCCCCAAGTAAGAAATTCCAAGCAAACCCAGTAATGGAAATCGATTTTTACCATGCGCTCCCTATCCCAGCTGTTCTCACTATTTGTGTTAACGATTTCTTTATAAAAATAGGTTTCCCGTGATTATCAATCATCTTTCAATTCAGTGTTTTAAAGTTGATAATTTCAGCAATCATTCAGTCTGTTTTAGAGATTTTTATTATGGTGTGCTTTTAATTACATTGCTTTAAACAGTTGTAAAAATGCATTTTTTAACACTTTAATCTCGCTTTTTACGAGACTAACCGAATGAAAAAAATTGTTGTGCATATTCTTGTTCAGTGACACCTGAACTTTTAATAAACACAAAAATTTTTAAATGAACATGACATCAACATTTTATTGTATCCCACTTTCATATTTTTAAATCGAAGATTTTTTTACAATAAATATTTTTTATTCTATAAACAATTTAAGTCGTGAATTTTGGTCAAAAATCGATACCTCTGCTTTCAGAAGACGCCATTTTGTCAAAACTTATTATTTTGTTTATTCATTTGATTAATCACAGGATAATCTATTACATTTGCGAAAAATTTTTGGGCTTTTCATTTTAGATGATCCAGTCTAGAAATATCCTGCTCACCGCAAGATGCCTCGCTTCGGAGGAGCTCCGCACATTCTTTATAGAAGTTTTAAAAAAAATTATTTTCATAAATAAAATATGTCAAAATAAAGTTCAAAGTACCCTTTCTATGTGCATTAATTTTTAAATTGAAATACTCAATAGTTTTCTCAGAAAAAATTCCTAAAATATCGACTTTCATTGGCTGTCTAACTGGATGTAACCGCTTAAAAGTTGATTTTTTTAACATTTCTTTCCTTCAAAAAATTTTTAGATTTTTTCAACAGTTTTACATAAATTTAATTTTGTTTTTCCCAGATTTCCAGACATCAGAAAATAAAAACTTGAAATAATTTTAAAAAATTGCGATTATGCTTTGTCAAAAAAATTAATTCTACAGAATTGTTAGTTAAAAGTATGAAAAATTCAAATTTTCAAAGATTTTAATTTGAAACCTTTACAAAATTCAATTATTTCTAAAAATTGCAATTATTAGTAACTTCTCCAAAGTTAAATCTAAAACTTTATATGAAATTAATTTTGAAATAAATTTTTATCAGAAAATTCTACGAGAATTGAATTATTTAATGTAAATACAAATAATGTAAATAATTTATTGAACAAGTGAATATTTCTTAAAATTTAATTCTTATATATAGAATTTTAGCAACAAATTTTTAAATAATTGAATTCTTTCGACGAATTTTAATAAAATTTTTATTAATAATTACATTTTTTGAAGAATTCGATTAAAATTGTATTAAAAATAATTAAAATTCTGCAATCAGTTTTATTATTTTATGAAAATAATAGAATTATTGCGAATAATTTTATAAAAAAAAGTTTAAAATAATTGTTTTTTTTCGAAAAAAGGTATTCAAATTCTATTTTTAATAATTTAATTCCTGTGAAATTTCCATTATTTTAGAAGATAATTGAATATTCGTTTAGACCTTTTTAAAAATTGTTTTTAAATAATTGAATTCTTTTGGGAAATTTTATTAAAATAGTAGAATAATGAAAATCATTGAAATTAGGAAAATTTTTGAAAATAATTGAATTTCTGCGAAGAATTTTATTAAATATGAAAATAATTGAATTCTTGTGATGAATATTGTTATTTATGAAAATAATTGAATTTTACAATAAATTTTATAAAAATTCCTGAATATAATTGAACTTAGGCAAAGAATTTTGCTATTGACGACAATTTTTTTTTTTATTCTTTGAAAATAATTGAATTTCTACAAAGAATTTTATTAATTTTGAAAATAATATTGAATTCTTGTGATGAATATTGTTATTTATGAAAATAATTAAATTTTACAATGAATTTTATAAAAGTTCCTGAAAATAATTGAATTTCGGCGAAGAATTTCGCTATTTATAAATATAATTAAAATGTTGAAAAGAATTTTTTTTTTAATTTTTGAAAATAATTGAATTTCTGACAAAATTTTTAATAATTATTCAAATAGTTGAATTCTTTCAAAGAATTGCGTTAAAATTTTTAAAATTGAAACTAATTTTAGCAAAATTGAAATTAAAATTTTTCAAAAAAATACTTGATCAAATGATTTATAAGTAATAACTTTATTCCAGTTCTTCAATAAAATTAAGTTATATAAAATAAATTATTGTCAGAAATAGAAAAAAATTATGTTTTTTTTAGAGTTCGTGGTATATGTATAATTTCATAGTTTACGAGGCAAACAAAACAGACACAAAAATTCATAATTTTCTTATAAATTCTAAACAATTAATTTTTTCCAGTACTTTTAATAAAAATCCCTGACTTTCCTCTGATTTCTCTGATCAATTTTAGTTTCCCTGACCTATGGCAACCCTGATTTTAACAGTTTGGCACCTGTAGACTATTAAATTATTATTGACAAATATTTTTGATAGTATAAACTCTTAAATGAAATGAAATTTTTATTTATTCATAAATTAATTAACATCATAATCACTTCGAAATCCTTCTAAAAAATGCATTAGTTTTCCAGTGTATAATTTATAAAATTCATTTCTTAGTGCTTTCTTTAAAGTAATTACTTTACTGAATTGCTTTCTTTAAATCATACATCAGTATTAAAAATTAAAAATTAAAAATTAAAAATTATTTGATTATATTTTAGAGAATAAAATGATAAATAATGAATTACAAAAAGGTTGAATATAAGTCATGAGAATTTAACATGGTGAATCTTCATTATTACCTTGTTAAAAGTCAATTCTTCTAAATAGGCTTGTAAATTAAACTGTTTGTTATTGCTACTGTATCAGTAGACAAAGATAGGCTATGATCGCGGACTTTGATCGTGCTAACGTTGGTGACTATAGAACATTCAAACATACAAACCTTCAAAAAGGTTAATAATGACAGCTGTACGAGAATCTCGCAGGGTCATTGCCCTAATGGGGCCAAGTTGGAAAATCAATCCCCTTGAAAGACCCTATTCTAGATACGGAGAGTCCGCTTTGGGTGCGGATGCCCTCCTTTATTATGTGAATCAAGCTAGTAAGCAATATAGGGTCAATATTATTTTCGCTGAGTTGCATCAAGTTGGATAGTCCAATATTCTATCATACATAAGAGGATCAAGATATATTGTGATTATACTAAAGTGAACGTTTTCAAAAATAAATACCCACCATTTCATTTGTAAAATCATCAATATTTTTCAATATTTTTCAATATTTTTCCATTCTTTAAGGAATATAATGTTCTACAAATTAATCATTTTTTAGAGAAAATTGAATTTTTAAAACTTTAAATGATAAGTATCAGGTTTAAAATACTTCTTTTATTTTTTATTCGCTATCATTGTTTTAACATCTCTTTTATACACTCTTCAATGTTTACGTTTATTGCTTGTTTTGCATCAGGATTTTATCAATTTACAATTTCATTAATGATATCAAAAAATTATTACAATGTTTAAATACAGGTTTAATAACTAAATATTATTTAAATGACCGATAATGTAGTACACAAATATCTACTACCAACATTTTATGAAATAAGAAAATAGGGCATGTTCTACTATAAATGGGGTAGTTGGTTACAGCGGCCGATTTATGCGCAGGATCAGAAGGGGCTCTAAATTACCCCAGTAGAGAATTAAAAGAAGGTAAAATAGTTTCACAAACAAAAATCTCATTGATTTGGAATTTAACTAAAGTTGTAAAATGTGAATGATACTTAATAATTTATAATTATTTAATTACATTTTACAATTTTTATTATTTAAGTTAATACAGCAATAATTACATGACCAAAATATTTTAGTACAAACTTTAAATTAACCAATCAGAAATTATCATTCACCTATCGTTTTATAAATTATCATTCGTAAAAATAAAAATAACAATAAGTTCAAATAATTTTTTTTTTACCAAGAAAGATTTAATATAAATTTTCTCTACTGAATGCTTGGTCAAATAGAAATTTGACTAAAAAAAGAACATATAAATTTTGATATGTCGAAATTCAAATTAATTTAAGGGGTAACACCAATCTAGTGTAAGAAAAAGTTTTAAATTTTATCATTTATTTTGGAAAAATGAAAAAAGAAATAGAATTTCCTCTTAGAGAGTTTACTACATATGGGTGATTTCACATAAAATTTTAGTTGACCTACTAAAATCAGCCAAATACATTTCTTTCTGTACTGTATTGAAAAAACAGATACTTATTTTTTTATCTTTCTTTTTGAGGGTGGTGGGTGGGCAACATTTTTGAGTTGAGAATTTTTAAAAATTTTGTTTTTAAAATGAAGACCTCGATGAAGACTTATTTTTAATGTCAAATAACTCGAAAAATATTACTTCTTTTCAATTTTTGACAGGAGAAGAAAAAATTTGATTTTACCTCTACTTTTGAATAATATTACCAAAAAATTATTTTTTTCATCTTGTTTTAAAAAAATAACAATTTTTTATAAACAGATTAGGTTTGCTCTAGAGGCAAGAAAAGAGACCTATCTTTGATGATTTTAGACTTCGCACTCGATAATTAATTTTAATAAAGTAGCTTTCAAACTAAAAAAGTAGTAAAAAAGTAGCTATCGAAAAGTTAAGCTTGAGGACCAAAAAAACTCGTTTTAGACACTTTATAAAACTGACAAAAATCCCATTCTATATTTTATTTTCCTAACTTTTTCCTAATTTTCATCAAAAATATTTAATTCTTCATTATCCTGCTAATAAATAAAATTAATGAATTTTATTTAAAGTAATGAATTTTTCATTACTTACATTAATTAATAAATTTATTTTTAACTTGAAAAAATTGTTTTGTTTAATATTAGCCACTAAAGAATGAAAGTAGTCTACAATCAAGTGCAATACTTTTGTTTTGAGAGGATATTAGAAAGAGTTTTCCTCTAAATATGAGGAATATTAAATTAAATCTATATTTTATTTTTAATCTAAGTTAAAAAATCGTTTCAAAATTAACAATACCGATTCCAAATTAAATGTAAAATCATTGTTTATAAAAAAATGTCAGTTGAAAAATATATAAAACCATCTAAAAATTTACATAAATATTCCACTGATAAGGAAAGTAAAGGGAAAATCTCTGTAGCATGAAAATTTAACGAAGTCGCCTACAATTTACAAAACACTGACTTCCTTAGTTTTAAAATTAGAGAAATATACATATATAATAACCAAATTTTAAATTTAAAAAAAAGAATTATTACTAAAGTAATTGAAATATTTAAAAAATGATTCTCTACAATGTCACCGAACAGTTTTTTGAACAAGCACGTCGTTTAAAAAACATACTTATTTTTGTTTAAAAGAAAATTTTGACTTTTTCTAAAAAAGTTTCTTATTTTTAAAACGGCATGCTTGTTTAAAAATCTGAACAGTGACGTTTTAGAAAATTATTATTTTAAGAAAAAAGCAATATTACATTAAAATGAAATCATTTTTAAAAAATTCTACAGAAGCGATATGAGGATATGACAAATAATAAATAAATTTTTTGATTGGCAATATTTTTTCTAAAAAGTTGACAAATTTGTTTTTATGGGAAATACTATTATTATTATTATAAACGTCCTTAATTAGGTCAAAATTTCTTAAATGTATCACATAAAATTTTAAAAAATAATTCATTTTCAACGCTAAATCATTTTTCTTACTTCTATTAAAAATGACAAAAATTGAGATAACAAAACATTAGATTCAACGGACGTATAACAAAAACCACAAAAACGACGAACAGAGTCTAATTTGTCTAAAAGCTTAAATGGCTCGAGACATTTTTTCAATCTAGCGTCTAGACCGAGATGTAACGCTCTTGATGATAATAATTTTAATTGACGACATCTTCTACACTTACAATTAATGAAAAGTGATTAACTACACGGAACAAAAAATTTAATTGAATCAAGTAAAGGCATTTACTTGACATAATTTACTTAAATCAATTTATTTGAAGAAAGAAATTTATTTTCTTGTGACAATTAATTACTAGCATATTGAACCAAAACAATTCATTATTTGACGGAAGTAATTATGCCATTATTTCAACCAAATATTTTACTTATCCGAAGAACCAAAAAGTATTGAATCAAGAATATTTTATTCTCAAAAAATAAAATAATATTTTTATTTTCAAAATAAATTAAAATTAAAACTAAATAAAATAAATTCAAAATAAAGTTTTATTAATTCAGCTTTCCATAACTTTGACATCCCTAAAATAGCCATTGAAAGATTTTCTATATAATTTTGGCAATCCTTAAAGTGGTCCAAGTTAAATTTTTCCACAAGTCTGGCATTACACACAATTATACATATAGTTTAGAAAATTTTGTAACATAAAGAAAAGTTATAATATTTTTATACACCAATACGACTATTACTAATTGAAAAATAAATAAGCGAGAAAGAGAGGAGTGGTAACCTGCAAGCAAACAAGGTGGCAACCTGTATTCTTGACACCTATTTTAGAATAGATGCAAAAAAATTATCAATTCATGTTATTTTTAAATATTCAGTTGATCCTAATTTTAATCTATCCGAATTTTAAACAACATTAATTACATATTTTATTCTAAATCAATTTCAAATTCAAAATAATATTAACCTCTATTTATGTATTTTTTACTTTTATTTCGGAACAATTTAGTAAAACCTGATAAATTATTTTTTTTATTTTCTTAAACATGATATTAATTGGCTAAATGTTAAATTTTACATAAATTATTTTTTTAGACAATAAATCTTCTTAGATGCAAATATTTATAGATCAATATTATGGGGCAACTTGTCCTCAACAACTTTCAATAAAAAATTTGTGATATTTTAGCGTAAAATACATGTTTTGTCCTTTTTTAAAAATTTTGTTTTTTTAACATTTAGCCCCATGCTGGATGTTAAACGGCTGGGGTTAAATGTTAAATTCTATTTCTAATAGTCTACTAAAACTATACTTTCTGATATGTGTTAAGTACTAGATAAGTTAAAGTATACGTAAAACAGGTAGTTTAGTTAATCAAACATCTGTGTTTATTTAACAATAGCTTTATAACGATTATAAAGTTAATAAATAAAAATTTCAAAATAAAAAAAAATGGTTGAGTTTATTTCACGTAAGTGGTCTTGTTTTTTGATCGCGTAGGGGAGAGTGGGGCAAAGGCGCTATGCGGGGCAAAGACGTTTTTTATTAGTATTTATTTTGTAAGTTCAATGTTGATTATTCATTATTTTTAAATTAATCCCATAAATATTTACTTGAAATAATTGTTTAATTGTATATTTACAAAGATATACATATTAAGTACACATATTACGTATTGTTGAAAAAACTTTTTTAAAAATACCCCTTTTTATAAAAAATTTTTTATGACACGCAGTACGTTTTATTCTCACGTATCATAAAAATATTTTTACCTAAAAATCTAAGTTCTAAAGCGGAAAAAATCCCAAGTGCTGTGAACGCATAAAAGGTCAAAACTGTCTGCGCATGCTATTGGCGAACGATACATGTAAAGTACGAACCCTATTTTATAGTCTATTTTTGTAATGTACGTCAGATTTCTGTAATTTTTGTAAATTTATTTATGAAAATAATTATATTTCTTTCAAGGAATCCAAAAGTTGATATTTTCTTAAAGCAGGTCTCTTCATTTTTAAAATACCGTTTGATTGTTTTACTTTGGTCAAAATTTTGAATAATTGTATATTTTATAAAGTTAATAATTATTTGTTCAAATACAATTTAAGTGACCGAAATAAAAACTTTTTGATTCAATTAAATATTTATTTGATAATAGACAGGTAAATCGGTTATTTCAGTCAAATAATTTTTTTTTTTTTTGCATTTGTATGTATTTAATTTGAATTTTATTAAAAATGTAATAATTAAAAGTTTTAAAGGTTATACATTATGCCATACAAAAATTATATTAATAAATGTGATAAAATAATATAACTAGTTTAATGGAAGTGTTGAAATGATAAGAAATAAAAAGTGATAAAAACGTATTTTTTTAAAATAGTGGAAAACTACTAAAAAGTTAAAATAGATTTGATTCCTCATGGAGATTTTCTTTTCATAAATATTATAAATTACATTATTTTCAGCATGTCAGCAACGTGTTAAATAATACATCTAAAGAATCTTCTCAAAAAGCTCTACAAAATTTACAAAACCTACTTTTTTAAAAAATTTTAAAACAGTTAAAACTTAAAACTTGAAAACATAATTAAATTTAACGAATTACATTCGAAAACTACTGCTTTTATGTACTCTAAAAAAATTAACTAATTAAAAAAAATCCATCCCTATATAGCTCTTACACTACACGAGATACTTATGGAAATTTAAATTAGAGTAGAGTGGGGTGAAAAATCCATTTTTTTTAAATTTTACGCTATAAAAACAGAAAAATTAAATTTTTTTTTCAATTTTCCAACTGGTATTAAAAGTTTAATAATTAAGCTTTAAAATTCTTGTCGGACTATTTTGTATCCCATGAAAGGACTAGTTATCAGACCCCGGATCGACTTTAAGGCTCAAAAAACGTTGAAAAAATTGTGTATGTAATTCAGTGTTGTCAAAAAATTTTAATTTGTATTGACTTGAATAATATTTTGTTAAATAAATATTTAAATACTTATTTGTTTTTCCACAAATTTTCTCTTGCACGTTTTGACGGATTTTGATAAAATTTTGTAAGTTTATTACAGTCAACAACATCTAAAATCAGACTCAAGAATTTACAAAAATTTTTCTATTTTTATTTGTTTACCAACAACAAATTTTGTTCATCAATTTTTTAAATATTTTTGAAACATATAGGGTAAGTGCGGGTATAGTCGGACAGTACTAGTAGTCGGACACTTTCGTGTTTTTTGGCAAATAAATAATAATGCATTGTGATAATTACTTTAAAAAGTATACTAGACGAATGTGTGAAGTTTATATTTTATTAAAATAGTGTTATTTTCGAAAATAATTAAACAAGAAATATTTTATTTAATGTTTTAAAAATCATGGTGTCCGACTATAGATACAACCATTTTCGAGTAGCGCGATGAGTGGCACAAAGTTTTGTTGATAATTAATCATAAATATTAAAACTTATAGGGTTTAAATATTATATTAATAACTTCTAATTTGCTTTAATTCCATTTTCCAGCAGATAGCAATTAAAAAATTATCTTTTTTACTTTATAAATCCAAAATATCTGACAGATGTCCGACTATAGAAACAAGGGGAAAAAGTGTCCGACTACTAAAGCATTCGTAATTTTTTATTAAAATGTTTATATTTTATTAAATACTCAACTATTTGTAACAAATTTATATGATTTTTAATCCTGAAGAACTCCTTTAATTAATAATGTGCTTATAAACACAGTAGATATTTGCTATTTCAAGAAAAAAAGCATAATTTAAGATTGTATCTTTAAGTGTCCGACTACTAGTGCATTTACCCTAGTTTTTTGTTTTTTTAAATAACTTTTTTCTTTATAGAAATTTTAATCAGTTCTTGTAAAAAATTATATTGCTGGCACGAAAACGAATCAGTTCATGTATAAGTAAGAAAGGTAATAGTTTTTTAATCACATATAATTTTAAAATTTCCATAGATAATTAAAATTCGGTAAAATATTTTTAAAATAATTGCATTTTTTAAGAATATAATAAATATTGTAATGTAATTTTTCGAAAATAATTGAAGAATTTTTGTATAATTGTTAAGAATATTCAAAAACTACTAATAATTTAAATAAGAGCGCCTGTTAACTTTTTATTATGCGCAGAATCCAAGCAAACTGCGCATGCTACAATCGGTAGCTTTAGTAGTTGTTCTGTTGTAGTTCGATAGAGATATTGTCATTAGGCAGCTAGCTGCATTGTAGTCTAAACCTTTTAATATTCTTTTAATAAATAGTTAATTCATTCTAAAGTGAGTTATTTATTTTAAGTTATTATATGATGGGTAAAACCTTAACATAATTTAAAAAAACTAATTAATTTTTTGAAGAACTTTAATTACAAATTTTAAGCATAATTTTTTTTCTCCAAAATGTTAAATTTGGTAAGTTAAATTTTTGGAAATATGTAATTTGAAAAGAAAGGAAATAATTGAGTTTTAAAAAATTGGAAAAAAAATTTTAAAAATTAGTTTCTTCAAAAATATTTTCATATAATTTATAGAAGCTAATTTTCATTAATTATCACTTTTTAATTTTTACTTGAAAATTATATTAAAATTTTTTAGAATTTAATTACACTGGAAGCCCGATCAGCGGTCGGCTCCGGGAGTGCTCTATACCGCTGATCGAGCGTAAACATACAGGGCCGTATAAACTGTTTTATGATGGGGTACCATTATTTTATTACTGAATATCCAGAGCGTCCATCTACAAACGATGTAAACAAGCAACCGCTGATCGAGCTTCCGGTGTATTTTCAAAATTTGCTTTATCTTCAAATAGGCCTGTACAGTAAACCGGTTTATTTTTCGGTATTTCTGAAAACCGATTTTTCGGTTAAGAATTCCAGGTTTAAGGTTTTTTTAAAACCTGTTAAAAAAAACCGGTTTTTCGGGAAATACCGGCTATTCGAACGCAATACCGAATCTAACCGATTTGTAAAAACATATCCCAAAACCAAAATAAAAAATTAATTTTTCTGAAAAGTGTTTTAATAAATATTTCAACCCTAATCCTTATTTATGCATATTACATTTTAAAATTTTAACATGAAAATTTGATATTTTACTCCAATCAATTAAAAAAAATTTTCTTTTGAAAAGGTTGTTTTGAAAAACAAATTGATTTTTGTAATGAACCAAATTTTCTTGAACCAGTTTTTTTTATAAAATGGTATTTGAAAAACCGTTTTTTAAACGCCGGTATTCAAAACCGGTTTTAGTTTTAAAACCGAAAATCGACTTAAGAACCGATTTTTCCAGAAACCGAAAACCGATTATAGATTTTCAATACCGCACAGGCCTAACTATATCTGTATAATTTCAAAAAAAATTATTATAGTTCGTCAACAACTTTTTTTCTAATTTAGATTTAGAGAGTATAAGGTTTAGACAATTAGGTTATGCGTCATGCGTTAGAGATCCCTTTTTCGTTCCCAACTTTTAGAACTATGCTATAATCAATTTTAAGATTTACTTATAAAGTATACCACACATTCTGTTTCAAATTGAATGCACAGGGCATCAATATAATTATTACCTTAATTAAAAAAAATTTAGACCACTTAAAATTTAACTAGGTTAACAGTATAGGATCCAAATTTTATCAAGAATCTTTTTAGACGCTGCATGTTAATCCCAGAACTTATCATTTTATAATTCTGTAATGTATAATTCATAGTTATACTGAATAATAAAATTTAACAAATATTTGCTATTTTTAAATGACATTTTTCTTTATTTTGTATACTCGTTAAATATATTTAAATATTGGAACTTATTTTTACATTTCATTTATGTTAGATTTGAGAAGAAATATGTTTTATGAATTTGTTATATGTACCTACAATATTTTTATTTCAATTAAGATACCAATTTTTCAATACTATGGACAATTCAATGTGAAGGGTTTAAAAAATATATTTATATATTTGGATGTAGCTTTTATTTACTTTTCTCAAAATGTGTGGAACAGAAAATTTGGCTATAAATAATGTTTATATTTATCGACTATAAAGGGAATATTTATTATTGAATCATGCTCATAATGGACGAAATAATTTTTACATTCTCATTTTTAGTTTTATTTATGGTGTAAGTAGTAAAATCTGCATCGAAAGAAACATTATTTTAATAGTCTTGACATCTGCATATGTAGTTGAATAACATTTAATTGAAGAGTTTTACAGCTCATATTCGTTTATCTGTCGAAAGATAATTCCATTCCGAATTAGAAATATAAAATTTTTTTATTTCACTGAGCATTTAGTGTTATTCGTCAAGATATTATCTACCGTAGTAAACAAAATGTCTGCTTCATGACCCAGCTACATTGGTTTACTTCTTTCTCATCAATCTCCATTCTCCAGTAGCGGGAATGTTAAATCTTTTCCACGTAAAATTAATAAAGAAGTTTATTTCCGTTGGGGTATATAATATTGAATTTTGTGTGAGCCTGGTATTAGCGACGAGGAGAGTGATATTTAAAATTAGCTCTCGCAATTTAGAGCATTATGTTAACAGAAATCAGGTCGACTTTCAGGTGGACAGGCACAAACACAGGTGAAGGATGATATGCGTACGAAGGTTTGTTCGCTAAGGGACACATACACATTTTCACAATGAAACTACAAATACCAAAGAGGAACTCACCTCTAGAGGGAGGCAGGGGTTGGATGCGGCCATGTTCCTACATGCGTTCGAGCTTCTGCCCTGTTAGCGAACTCCAGTTAACACCAACACTATATGCCACTCTTTTAATTGATAAAACTAACTGTAATCACTCAACTCTCGCTAAATGAGCCCAGCTATCTGATGGCTTGCAGATACGACCCTCGCATTCACTCAAATTCACCACAGATTCTGCACTCCGTTGCCCTGCACTTTAACAACCACTACTGATCCAACTGCATCAAGAAACCATGAACCACATACAAGTTCAATGGGTGCGCGGATCACTATACGAAAAATAAAAAAAACGTTTTTCCTATTATCAAAATTAACTTTCTATCTACACCGAGCCTGAAGCTCGTATCCACAGCCGGACGATCGCTTGACTACGTTTCCTCGAGTATACCCCACAGTGTGCCCGCAATAGTGCGCGCGCTTAATCCACCCTGCTGCCACCCTCTATAAGCTTAGTCTGTCCTTATTTCTATTTAGGATCTTTGTCACTCTTTTCCACCCTACGAAAGCCGCGTGATTCTCTCACGCTCCCTTACGTTTGCGCTTTATCATCAATTTCAAAATCCAGGACTGTTGGTTGCCATTCCACCTATATTTAAGATCATACAATATTACAAATGTCTCTTTCATGGATCATATCCAATTAGCAATCAACTGCTCGTCTGTATCGCCATCCGGACTGGAACTATGGTTCAATTATTTCGTGCACAAGCTGACGTAACACAAAGCTTCGGTAATGTAGTGATTGACTAGTTCAATCAGTACTGACAACAGTTATACTAGTTGAGTGCTGGTACAGTTGAAATTCTACCAATTCTATGGTACTCAATTAAAATGCACGATGATAGTTTGTAATTTTCGCTCGAAATTTGTGTACCCTCAGTATGTCTGCTTCAAAAAATATTTTCAAAATTGCTGTAAATTCAAATACTGCAGGGTACGTTCTAATACTAATTTTCCTTTGAAAACCCTACCCTGTTCAAAATGTTTTTTTCAATTTAATATTCACTTTATTGAATTACAATCACTGAATTTATTAAATTAAAATTATTATACTGACCCACATACTCAAGTAACACGTAATATTACAGTAATATTACATTTAAATATTACTGTAATTTCGTTCTACTTGCGGGTATCTAACATTCCAATTTTTAGCAAGCTTGCCGCAAGAAGCAAAATCAGACTTCGCACTCGATAATTAACTTTAAAAAAGTAACAAAAAGTAGCTTTCAAACTAAAAAAAGTATAAAAAAGTAGCTATCGAAAAATTAAACTTGACGACGAAAAAACTCGTTTTAGACACTTCACAAAAGTGACAAAAATTAAAAAAAATTAAAAAAAATAAAAGTGTGTATTGTTAATTAGGTCAAATGTTATTCTTTGGACATAACAACAGTTTAATTCTTAACGAAATTTAATAAACTTTTTTTTAAATCTAAGCTTATTAAATTGCACATCGATTCATCGAGGCCGATTTTTAATAAATAATATCTAAAATTCTTTATTTGTTAATGAAAAAGTAAAAAAAAAATTTTTTCATAAAACAAGGGATAATTTTGGTAAAATGCACATATTTATTTTTAAATTTTTTTTAATTTTGTATAATAACAAATATTAATCAAAAGAGGTATTATTTCTTATTATTCATACCAAAAATCAACTCTATTCCTCTTAAAAAACGGTAGAAAATAATTAATTTCGAAATTCATATGAACAAATGTTATTAACAATAACTATTAAAAAAATTAAAATTTTGCAAAATTTTTAACCTTATATTTTTTCTTTATCATATATAGAGTAAAAAAATGAGAAAATCATAAAAGATACTCGCCCATCTAAAAGTGGATAGGCACACTTTACAAATTTTGACACTACTTTGATGTTCTGGGTGGAAACTAGGTCTGACCAATAAAATTTTACTCCCTTCTGTAACTCGAAGTAGATATTGCTGTTTGGGACAGACAGTCTGAGCGACCAATATTCACTACTGTATGGGTCCCGATCGAAGAACCGCTTATAATTTTTAAGGATCAGAATTATCCGTTTCTAAATTAACAAAAATTTTTAATTTTTATTTTTTGTAAGCATTTCGTATTTGTATAAAGATTACTAAAAATTTCCTCCAAAAATCGTGATTTAAAAAGTTTTAATTTTTTATTTATTTGACAATGATTTTTAGTTGAAAAAAATGATAACCAGTTCTTCGATCGGGACCCTCAGTTATTAATAAACGGCTTTTTTTACTTAAAGTATAATTTTTAACAACTCGTTATTAAATTTTGGCATAATTCAGAACATCTGAAATTTTAAAAAAACAACACTCAACCTTAAAATCTTTCGTTAAAGGCAGGAATGAAATTTTCTGCAAAAGTATTTTTAATTAATCGCAGCGATTAATAAATGCAGTCGATATTTTGAGAATATTATATATTCGCGGTTTATACTTGGCGCTGATTCTCTACCGCGAATCTTGATGTTTTTAAATTAATTTTTTTAAAACTACCCTTAACCATAAAACTCATCCCTTATAGAATAAAATACAATTTATAAAAATTTCCATCACACGCAAGTAGGTATAATTTGTCCACCCATGGATTTTTAGAGCTGATTCAATATTTATAGATAATTTTTTTAAATTTTTATTTATAGATAATTTTTTTTTATATTTTTTATTTTTTTTATAAAGCTCTCTAGGATTTATTCTGCAAAAAGTAGAAAACATAAATAGATAACTTGAAAAACTGTTTTTGAAAAAGTAAGAGAGAGGGAGAGAGAGGGAGAGGAGAAAGGCACTTGGAACAGTATAAGTAAGGATTCGATCTAACACGATCTAATAATATTTGAATGAAACTGTAGGCTTAGTGAGCTTTTTAGTATTCTTAAGCCACAAATTTTATTTGGAACTCTAAAACGATTATTAGTGTCTTAGTCTTTATTATCAAAATTTGGAAAGCATATATAAAAAATCTGAACTCATTTGTTCTACTAGTAAAATTCAACTAATGTTAAATAACGTAGCACGTGGCACTAACTACGAGATTCATTTTTGTTACCACTCACAATATGAGTATCGGTTTACGCTTAGGTGTTTCTGTGAAATTAAAGAATTTCATTTTGTAGTCACATTTATTTCCAAATAACATTCTGAAATTTTTTTTTACTTGAAACGTTTCATTTTTTGTAATAGAAGTATTAAATTTACTATTGTGATAATTATATAACAATAATATTACATTCTCATTTATAGTAGTTTTGTTAAAAAGTTTTCTTTGCAATCTGCCAAATATCATTAAAGAAAATACTATTGTTTAAACTTTAAAGTCTATTTATAAAAGAAGAATGAGAAAACAAAGAATTTTATTTCTAGTGTATCGATAAATATATTACTATTTTTGAATCTTTTTAATGGTTTATTTTATCGAATTTATTTAAGTAATTGATTAAAATATTATTTAAAAATCTCAAGATAACAGGAAGAAATAAAGTAAAAAAGCAGGAAACTTTTCTTTTTTCTATGCTCAATGATAAAATCTTGCATGGTATAATAAATGGTTTTTCTTTTTAATCATTTAATTTTGCTTTAAGTAAACAGAAACATTTTCAAAATTGTTAATTTGAATTGTAAATAAAAAAACAAACAATTTTTTATGTTTTTTCAATTTGAATGGAAATATATTTTTATTGAAGTTGCTCAAAGTTTCTCATGCAGACTCACTGTACCTTTTCGACTAAAGACTACTTGCTCATCTTGTGTCTGGACACTCTCACCTTTAGTTGCTTTCTCTCTCTATTACTTTTGCTGTTATTTTCTTATCCTCCCGCTCACTATAGTGAAGAAGAATTGCAGCATCTTTAAAGGTAGTTTACAGTATGGTCATTCGGAACATCATTTACAGTGATCCCCACTTTGTTAACAAGGTGAATCCTATAAATGCTGAATCGTGTGAATCTCACAAGTTATGTATCAAGGTACTTCATCTCGAATAGCATGATATTTTTTTCATTTAAGCAGACAATTTTTAAGTGTTGAGTGTAAATAATGGTAAGTCATTTTTTAACTTAAATGTGTTTTTAATTTTACAAATTCCTTTTTTTAAATAAAAATTCAAATTATTACCTTAAAAACTACAATAGTCAATTATTTAATACATTTTTAATTATAGTAGTTCAATTATATTTTTTACTAAAAATTAGCAATATTTTTTAGTTATTAATATTACACTTCTTCGAATTCCTAAAAAGAGTTTGAAAATTTCATAGTTCAGAATTTTAAACATGACCTTTCCATAAGGTCGATAAATTTTATTCACGTATAATACTATAAAAGAAAATAGTAATTTTTAAAAAGTTTAATTAGTTTTGTGCAAGTTAGTACCTGATTAGTGTTAAACAAATTTTATTCAATTTATTGTTTATGCAATACAAGAAGGGCTTTTTTATAACGTCGTTGATTTCCATAAAAATACCTACTTTTAATTCAACCTTAAAAAATTTGACTTTCAGACTTTTACATGATTTACTTTTTCACGGATATTGTTTTCAATTTATCAAACAATCTTATAAAAATTTACCGCGAACATGCTCCATGAATTTTAATTTTGAAATACTATAATATTTAAGGGGAGGGACCGGTGAAATTATATCTCATCTAAATTTTTGTTGTTTATGGGTGGTTAATATTTTTTCTTACAAATTTTTGTATTTTAAATTATAATCTGCTTTGAAAAATTTAAAAAAATTAATTAGTTAAACATTTTTAAGTAAATATCAAAATTTTCAAAAAATAAAAATTTGAACTACTCTCGTAATTTTGATTAATTTTCATTGTCGATTTTTTTATTTACTTATTTCATAATTCTGAACAATCAATCATATAAATTTTCAAAAATTTTGATTTTTTCAAAAAATTTTAATTTTTTGAAAAATAAAAAAAATTGTAAATTAGTTAAAAATTACTTTTATTAATTTTTTAAAGTGTAATATGATTTCATGTACTGAAAAAGTGTAAAAAAAATTTTGATACCCCTAAAAATGATCATTTTTGTTTGGATTAAATTTTACTAATATAGTTCTTAAAGAATTCAACTACTTTCACATTTTTTATTATTTTTCGTTGCCAAATTTTTGGTAGGCTTTCCTTACGATTCTGTATAATCAATCGTATCGATTTTGAAAAATTTTAATTTTTTCAAAAAATAAAATTTTCAAAATGTCCGAAAATTTTATTTTTTAATTTTAACTATATAGAATAAATTTAGATCCTAGATAATGCCTTGAAAAAATTAGCCCTTTTTAACAATGTAATTATCGAAGATTTAAAATTTCACCGGTCCCTCCTCTTAAAAATGAAATAATTCATAATAATAATAATTAATAACACAAAGCCTGCACAAGTCTCTAGCTGGTCGGTTTTACCCGGAAGAAATTTTCAAAAACTGCCAACAACGTGATTTTTGTGACTTTTACCCACACTTTTCTCAAAATCCTGACGTGATGGGAAGTTTTCTTTGTCAGATTCGGATTCAGCGCACCAAAAACTACGGGAAATGAATTCTCGATCTTCAGACAACGGAATTTTTTTTTGCAAGCTTCTGTAATACGTAACTATATGGGAGATGGCCATAGGTTATTAAAAAAATTGTTAAAATTATATAAACGCTATTTTTGTCTAAACTTTTATTGATAATTAAAAATTAGACATTTAACTATAAATTAACAAAAAATAATATATTTTACCCCTGCGAGCGTAATGTTAGAAATAGTTGTAACAACGAGTGCACAGTGGGGCTAAATGTACTTTTTGTGTCAAAATCTGTCTGGAGGTCACAATTTTCATTCAAATTAAACAAAATTTTTTTTCAAATCTTCGTTACTAAATTTTTTATCGATTCCTCGATTCTGATTTTTTAATTTTTGTTTATTTATATATATTTGTTTATAACAAAGTATGAAAAAATCAATATTTTTCTATAAAATAAAGTTTTTAACATTCAAAAAAATTTTAAGTACATTAGAAATCATATTTTAGTATTTCTGAAGTAAAAAATTTTATATACTTAAACTTTTATTAAATAAACAATACATTAATTAATTAACTTTTGGAAAAAGAACATAATTGAAAAAATTCAATTTGTAGTATATTTCTTCGAATTATTTACCCGAAATTTAATGGGTAATTAACATCTAAACATTCAGTATTAATTTCATAAAGTTTTTAATTGTTTAAACAATTTTTTATTGTTAATTATACATTTTTTAAACATTAACCAACAAAATTCTAATTTTTTTACATTTCTCAACATTTTACGCAGGAAATAATTAAATATAATTATATGTATACAAAAACAAAGGTTGTTGTGTGAATATTTAACAATTGTTTAAACAAATTAATGTTTTTTGTTAAATTTTATTTTAAAAAATTTAATTTTCGTTTTTTTGTTTAATCTTTAAATTTTTTCTATTCAAATAAATTAAACTCAAAAATGTAGCTTGCAAATGATAATTTTTATAATTATTTAAACAAATTATTTTTGTTATTTTAAAAAAAATCAGAGTGGCTTAAATAATAAAAATTTGATTTTTTTAAATTTTTACAATTTTTATTACATACTGAATAATTTATTTATTTAAATTAGGGGAGACAGTTATTAGCTAAAACAGTTATAAAGTTAATAAATTAAAATTAAAAAAAAAAATTTGGTTTATTTCACGTGAGCGATCTTATTTTTTGACAAAGTACTTGTCTAATTGCAAATAAATAATTTTTAAACATAAAAAACCGAGAAAAAAATGTAAAAAAAAACATGGGAAAAATACATTTAACATTTAGCCCCTGGGTGCGTTTTTGGCTTTAAAAACAAATATACAAAATCTGACTACAAATATTTAGCAAAAACCTTTAGGTACATCTTCAGGGGACTCAAATAAGGACCTAAATAAATTGTGATGAGAATAAATTCAAAAAATATACTTAAAAGTTGAAATTTTCTTTTTCGTAAAAATTTACAAAAGTAGGGTCAAAACACACTGCCCACATAGCACAGTATTTTTCTGCAAGTTTGCTGCAAGTTTTCCCAACACAAAAATGAACAGAATGTCACATAATTTCGAACATTTATTTAGAGTGATAACACCCTTCTATAATCAAAATTGTAATGCTCTAACTATTTCCGTTCGAAAGATAATGAATTTTAACTGTCTTGATAGTTTAACATTTAGCCCCAGTCTCACCTAAATTTAAATAATTTAAATTGGGATTATAATAATTTATTCAAACATTTTTTTATGGGTGTAATTGATCACTTTTTTTGTTTTTTAAGCCACTCTAATTTTTTTAAAATAGCAAAAATAATTTGTTTAAACAATTTTGAAATTAGATATAAGGAAGTTCTTTTCATAGCTACATATTCTTACAATTTCTTAAGGAGCGTAAGAATGGATAGAATCCACCCAGTAATAATTTGCTATTTCATTAATAAGAAAGACTTGGAATCATTAAAGTGTTTCATCATAGTTGCTATATATACTGGCAATGTAATAGATAAAAATATTTAAATAACTTACTGAATTTGTACTCCGTTATCACATCAAGTGGTGCTAGTCTAGTTCGGTGACGTTGACAACGAGGATAATGCCATAGGATCTTTCTTTTTAGGTTCACGACCACTTCCGCGAGGTAACCTTGGTTTGACACCATCGCGAGATGTTGATGTATTTGGAGTCGCTAATTACAAATTGGAAATCAGTTATTTAAAATTCAAAATAGCAAAAAATGTCTCAAAATTGACCAAATTGGATTACTAAATAAATTTTATTTATATTTATTTCTAAATAAATAAATTTTTATTTTTTCTCAACGGAATATTCATTTTAAAATTCGGTTGCAAACATTTTTTTGCTAATTTGTTATAAATAAATAGTTTGTTTATTTATTAAACTTTAATATTTTTTTTACAAAAAAAATTTTATTCAAAACTTTGACTTAAATTAAAAAGAATGCCGCTTGGATCATTAAAATCGGTTAACAATTTTTTTTTTAAATGTCTAAAAACTTTAATTGTTTATAATAATAACAAAAAAAATTTTTTTGGCAAATCTTTTGATATAGTGTTTTTTATATATGGGGCCGTTCAAAAAATACGTAATGCGCTAATGTATACAACATTGCGTTACATGGGGGGAGGGGGGGTCCAAATTTCCGAAAAATAGCGTTACGTATTTTTTGAACAGCCCCTATGTGTTTTTATATATTTTGGCGAAAAATAAATTTTTTGAATTTTAGGTGTCACGTTTCAAAAATTCTTACTCAATAGAGTTAATCGGGGGTCCCCAAGGTTACTGATTGTGAATTTGAAGTCAGTGTTTTTAAACTCGAAATGGTGGATTTAAATTATTTAATGAATAATTTTACTTATAAATTTAAAAAATAATTGAATTTTATAAGAGTTGCGTTTATATTTTTTTATAAATAATTGTTTTTCAAAAGGTTTCAAATTGAATTTCTAAAAAATACTTTACTAATTTATACTTTTATTGTGGGAACTTCTTTAAAATTCACTGCATAAATTATAAAATCCATTAATTTTTGTAGAAGTTCTATCAATTTGAATTTACAACAATGTCTCTCAATATCTAATTCCTGTAGAATTGCTCGAAGTGTAAAAAAGTGTACTAAACCTATATGTTAAGCTTAAATTAAGCTTTAACCCTTCAGCGATAGGGGTTAATGTAATTATTTGAGCTTTGCTGTTATCCGTATGCGGAAGCACTGTGTTTATGAAATGAAAAGAAAAGTATTACTCACCAAAAATGAATTTTAAAATATTACCATTTAGCAGCATTTTTGTTTTCTATGCATATTAAAATTTATTCTTTTTTTGGATTAAACATGTACAGCTTATAGTTTCTAAGAAAGAGATTTTAAGAAATTTGTAGACTTTAGAATATGTAGCTTCTTGATGAATTTGTATAAATATCTAATTTAGGTAGCAAATACTTTTGTCAAATTGAATTTAAAAAGAACTTTATAACTGGTTTTAAAATTTTAAGAATCATAATAATAAATTCAAATTTTCTTTAATAATTAATTTTTTAACTACTCGAGGATTAGTAGTGTGTAATAGAACGTTGACAACAGGTGAATTCCTCAAGGGCATCTGGTATAACGCATACATACTTTCGATTTTATATAAATACATCAATTTTTACAACTCTTAATATCATGTTTTAATAATTAAAAATATATTTTTAATTAATTTTCAATTAATCTTTATTACAATTAAATTAATTGTAATGTTTTAAATTACATTTTCAAATTATTCTGTAAATATTTCATTTTTTATAATTGTACGTAATGATTAATTATTACACTTGTAATTGTTTTATTTGAATTGCATATTATTTTATAAGTCTAAGCATGTTTCTTAAAACTGAAATCTCAAAATTTAATATTTAATGCTTTAAAACATCAAAATGTTCATAAGTCCATGAATTTTTGAATTTTTTGTCACAATAAATACTTTTAAAAATTTATTATCTTGAAGAATATTACTCTAATCTGTATAAAATGCTGATGAATTTATAACTCATAATAGAGAATTTATTAGTTTCATTAATGTTATGCCTTCTGGATGAATTATACCAATTATATATTCTTTATTTACAGTCATAAAACATATATCATAAAATTCAAAGCAAAACAGTTTTTAAAATATTACAAAAGACACGAAATGAATTTTTTAAAAATGCGCCAAAAAATAAATTTGAAAATTTTTGGTAAACCCATGCTTCCATGAGGAAGAAAAAATATTTTTTCAATACATGAAAACTTGTTTCGAAATATTGAAATAATTTTATGCTAATCCTTGTTTCTATTTTTAAAAATTCTTAATCTGAAAGACTTCTTAATTATTTTCTTCTTATTCATGGCATTATTTTTGGAATTTTGTAAATATAAGATAAAAATCAAAAAATGTACATTTAATTAATTGTTATTTAATTCATAACTATACTAATTTTAGTTAAAAATTCTTAAAAATGACTTTAAATTATAATTTCTTGTGTAGTTGTGTTTTGAAAACAATAAAATTGAAAAAGACGTTCAGAATTAATGGACAGAATTTCTGTAAATTTATAAAAATTAATTTAAAATAAAAAAATATTACAAGATGGAAGCAATATCCGATGCTGAGTAATTTTGTGTCTTGTATTATGCAATGTTTCTTGAATACCACTGGGTTAATATTAGAGGCAGAAATGTGAAAGATGGAGGACAAGGTATTTATCATTATTACGAAAGGACACGGGTCACTCTGAAACTCATCGACCATTTTTGCTCCGGGCTAGTTGCATAATTAAGATACCTTCTTGTTTTTGTCTGATTGTCAAGGATTTAGATTGTCATATAAGCTTTCGTAAAATTTTTAATTTACGGAGAAAATTTTATCTGTAGCCATTACAGAACTAAATAAAATTGCCCATTAATGAAGACGGAATAGAAATGGGAAAATTTATGAACCTACCCTTATTCACTACAGATCAGTTTTGTAAAATAAAAAACCTGTGACACCTGCGCAGAAAAGGCGCCAGGCGTGCCGTTCACAGACAGTTCTGTAATCAGGACCACGTTCGAATTTTGTCCACATTCTCACTTCTCAATACATTTTTAACATACTTTAACTTTAAAAATTAATTCAAGCTTTTAAAAAGCAATTATGGTCAAGGTCAATTTTATATATGACAAGAAAGTAGTAATTGTGTCTAAATTTGTGAAGTGGTCTATCATTTTTCGATGGTCCAGTATTTTTTATGGTTTTAACATTTTTCTACTCTATATGATAAAGAAAAAATAAAAATTTAACAGTTTTGCGAAATTTTAATTTTTTTTCATAATAATATTTATCTAGGGATCTTAGACGCCACTATTTGGAAATTTGAACCCCCCTGATTCCACGTGCAACACACGTGCAAATAGCTTGAAACCCTTTTCATATATAGTGTTACATAGTTTATGAAAGACCCTCTACACACTTGCTTACTGTCAGTAATTACATTTCCAAAACAATTTTTCAGTGGAGAATAACATGGATAACTATCTTAATAATAGTTCCCGCATTCTGCAATGCTCATGAAAGAGATAAGAGGGCTATCGAAAACGATTCAAGAAACCAGAAATCCTTTGATGGATACAATTACCCACCACCGGGCAAACCTTTCACTCTACCAAATAAGTAAGTAAAAGAATAACCACATGCATTTAGCATATTGTTTAATTACAGCCTCTTTTATATTTTTCATGCAACAAACATCTTATTATTATTGATATCAAAAGTTTTTATTAATATCAAATTGAAATTTTTGTTGTTTGTACTGTTTAGGAAAAAGTACCATTGCAAATTTGTGTTTATAATATTAAAGTTTTTGTAAACCATCTTCATTAAATTAATCAAAAATTGGTCAAAACCGATTTTTAACCCTAGTAAGGAAAACTGTGGTGATTAGGTTTGTTAAAATTAATGTACTTTTCTTTTATAGAGATCAGTCTACTAGACCACCAACTTCAATAACATCTCCAAAGGTTCGCCCACCGACGTTTTCGTCATCACCAACAAAGAATATTCGCCCAACCGTATCGCCTACTTTTCCATCTTCGTCACAAACCTCTTCAATTCCACAGAAAACATTTACTGAAAGGAAACCTCCACCAACAAGTACCACAGACCGAAAAACTGTAGTACCAAATAAGGGTAGTGGATATGAATATACTACACCAAAGCAGCCGTTCACTTTTCCAGCTTCCACCTTTAAGCCGACTAAAAAAATTCCAACGCAAACAAAACCACCATTTAGTTTGCCCACAAAACCACCTGTCCCTTCTATTCCTACTCGTCCAGCTTTAATTGTTACTACTAAACAACCATTCAATTTCAACACACCAAGTTCACCTAAACCATCTATACCATTTGGTAAACCGACAAAACCGTCCACTTTTCCTAGTGTAACTAACGACAGACCTAAAGTTTCTCAAACTGGATATGTCTACACAACCCCAAAAACACCTTTCTCAATAACACCGTCACCTGTCACCTTTGCAAAAACTCCACAGTTTCCTACAATAAAACCTCAAACTTCAACTCAACAACCGTTCACTAAAACACCTCGTCCTGCAACTCAATCGATATTTATATCTCCATCTCAAGCAACCAAACCAAACTACTTTCCAAATTTACCGGAATCGACTTTAAAGCCAGCAGTAGTTACATTCCCTCAGTCATCTACAAAATCACCATATATTCCACCTAGCTTTTCTACTACTAAGAGACCTCAGCCATCTCGTATACCAACACAAACGATACATACTTCAACACCAATTAACAAACCATTCACTCAAACAGCTAAATTTACTCCTACTTCACCCACAAAATCACCATTTTCCCGACCATCACCATCATCACGCCCTTCAACTCAACAATCTTATGTAACCAAGAGTCCTACACAATCTCGTCCATCTACACAAGCAACTTTCACATCTAAATATTCACCAGCAATAAGTACAAAACCACCTGGATATTTACCACCTAAAACAGGTACACCTTTTAATCCATCATTTCCAACATCTCCAACAGGTACACCTTTTAATCCATCATTCCCAACATCTCCAACAGGTACACCTTTTATACCATCATTCCCAACATCTCAAACAGGTACACCTTTTAAACCATCATTCCCAACATCTCAAACAGGTACACCTTTTAAACCATCATTTTCAACAGGTACACCTTTTAAACCATCAGGTACTCAACCTAGCAAGACGCCTTTTAACCCAACTCGACCAAATACACCTTTCGTTCCATCAGTTCAAACTCCCTCCCAAACACCAAGATTTCCTTCTCAACCAACTAGCAGACCAACTATATCATTTGGGACACCAACGTCTAGTCCACGACTTCCTTCCCAACCAGGAACCAGACCTCCTCCTTACTTACCACCTTCTTCCCCAAGACCCAACTACCCTACTGTAACACCTCCACCATATCCAACACCTTTATACAGTATAACACCTAGCACCTCTTCTTTACCTCCTCCGACAGGATTTCCTGCATCACCACCAACTATACCACCTAGTACATATAGACCAAATGTTGGATATAATTATCAAATTCCAGATCTCCCATTTGAATTCCGTAGACGTTAATTACACATATGCACTATTATTATATAAATTGAAAAAATAAGTAGAACTCAGTGAGCAGGGGATGATGAATTGTCTTTAAATCGCTTTTAGGACATTTTTGAAAGGCTCATTTTTTATTAAAAGGCGGTTCTAAAAGAGTTGTTCTGTACATAAGACATGTTGAAAAACTCCTATGAGTAGGTATGGATTGACTCAGGCTGTCCTAAATGCGTCTAATATTCAATCCATTTCCTATGCCCACTAGGAAGTGTGTTAAAAAAAATTTATCCTTGATATCGTTAAAACATCAGAATTTGAGAAAGTGGTTTGAAGAGTAATTTATAATATTGTACATAGAAACGCATTTCACTTAAACGGAAGATTTTTCTTGACAGCTTTATCCAACGATTAATAAAGAATAC
The DNA here is from genome assembly GCF_015476425.1 of Leptopilina heterotoma. Taxonomy (NCBI): domain Eukaryota; kingdom Metazoa; phylum Arthropoda; class Insecta; order Hymenoptera; family Figitidae; genus Leptopilina; species Leptopilina heterotoma. The sequence continues at coordinate 366,826 of NW_025110893.1, forward strand.
AGCATTGAAGGTAAATATATAAAATCAAAGTGAAAAAAATCCTATTATTTTATCATATTTGGCATTTAATGCTAATGTAAAGTATGTCTTATTGTCGATTATGCTGATATATCCCTTTTTACTTTATTAGAAAGTGTTATATGTTATTATCAAAACACCTGATTTAGAAAGCATTTTTTACAATATAAAGCTCTTCAATTCGGTTACTTCAACGGAACAGAAATAAACATTTTTTAAAACACTTCGTTACTGGCGTGACTAGTCGTTCAGAAATACTCAACAATTGTAAAATTTTGAATTCAAATTATTCTCAAAATGAATCAAAATTGCAGAAATTTTCAGTCTTCTATATCAACGAAAAGTTCTGTACGAATAGATATTCAATATTTATATAGTAATAACATATTATAACTAAAACTATGGATCTTTTGTATACATTAAAATAATAAATTTTTAATAAATAAATGTAATTATAACAATTTACATATTTCATTCTTAAAACAGCTCCACTCAAATTTGGAAAACTTGGGTTAAAAAAAAAGATGGAGACTTAAATCTTACGGATGTGGAAAGCTTATAAAATAAGCTTTGACCAACAATTTCTAACGTTTTGAAGTGTCAATATTATTTAACAATTTGTAGGATGAAATACTCTAATTTTCCATTTTCGTTCAATATGCTCAGCTCGTTGCCTGATTTATAAAAATGTTAGGAATTAGATTATTTTCTTCGTTCAATTGTCCGTTATAATGTGAGCCATAGAAACTTAAGAAATTAGTCAAAATCCCTAAAATGTAACAGTAAATATTTCGAACTTACTGTATTGAAATAAAAATAAGTAAAATCTGGAATAAAGAAAATTCATCGATTTATAAAATAAATAAATAATTTTTGGTTCTATTGAACCAAAAGTATAATTGTAGAAAACTTGAATGATTTAAAAGTGTACAATTTAATAATTGTTTTGAAAATTAAAAAATATTTCCAATTATTTCAAATAAATTAAAAGATATTGGATATTTTTTTTGAATGATGGATTTTTAATAAGTTAAAATTATTTAATCATTTTAAGTTATCAAATCATTCACAAATCAAAAACAAGGTAACACATTCTTTGAATTAAATCCTTAAACCACGTATAATTCGCTCGCAGGCACAAGGGAGAAAAAAAGTTAGCCGATGCAGCTAATTTTAATTGCTATTATATGGATAGCAATTATATTAGCTTCTGCACCTACTTTATATTATCTAGGTATTTTTAGCTGTAGCAATTAAATAATCTAGCTAAAAAAATAGCTAACATAACTAATAATTATACTTGGCTAATATGATTAGCTTTAATATGCTTAATTAGATTGTAAATTGTACGAATTTTTAATATTTTCTCTTCTGGAAAGAGATAAATTTTCGATAATTTTTAACTTAAAATTAATAAACTAATTTATAAAAATATAATATTAATACATAAGAAAAACTAAAATGAAAATGTATACAAAAGAAAAATTTGAGGTTAAATTGATATATACCAAAGTTTAGCTCTTACTTTCAAATCTTTTAACACAATCCTCCATGTCCCACACTTTTGACGAATGCAATAGTTCAACACTTAACATTTTGGAAACCGAAAATAAATACTAATAATAAAATTGAACATATTTACCACTCTAAACTTATTTACTAAATGAAATCTCATTGACACTTTACTTCATAATAATGTCTAGTGCATGTGTGAACAGCTACGGGGTTCCCAAGCACGGACTGCTAATATTAGTTGTTGCTAGTTTGCTGTAAAGGTACTGCCACAGCTAGCTGCTGCCTGCGCAGGTAGCTTGAGATACAATGAGAGTGAGGGAGAAAAAACATAAATTTGAATTTTCTTACTCCCTTACTCTCATTGTATCTCAACTGCCTGCGCAGGCAGAAGCAGCGAGCTGTGGCAGTACCTTAAAGGCGCTCGCACAGCTCCACTACCTGCCTGCCTGCAGGTCGTCATGGTAACACATAAGAGTAAGAGAGTCAGAAAATTCAAATTAAATGTTTTTTCTCCCTTACTCTCATTGCGCCTGCCTGCGCAGGCAGGCAGTAGAGGTGAGAGAGTACCTTAATAGCTAACTTGGATAATTTTTAATTTAAGTAAAAAGGAGAAGTATGGATCATATTTTTTATTTATTCAGTCAGCTAGGTCAAGCTAGGTCAGCTATATTTATTAGTAATTAATAATAATTAATAATTAATAATTAATAACTAATAATTAATAATAATAATTAATAATAATAATAATAATTAATAATTACCTAATAACAATAATTAATTAATTAATTACTAAATTAAGTAGCAGAAATAAAAAATGTTATATAGGCAATTCTACATGAAATTTTTCTGACATTTTAAAATCGGTTAAGCATATTATTTTCTCGTTCTTTATAGAAAAATATTACATATGTACCTATTTTTTGACTTTTGTATTAATAAATTTTGTATTATTTTGTGTTAATAATTTTTCCCAAATTTTCAAGTTATGAATTTTCGAAATTTTGAATTTTTAAAAGTAGACCTATTTTCAGTAGCTTATAACTTTGAAAGTATTGAGTTTAGAAAAAAAGTTGTCCAAGAAAGAAAATCTTGATTTTTTTTCAACTTTTAAGTAATTTGAAAAAAATATTTTCACTTTCTATGGAAACAATCACTTTCAATTTCACAAAAAAATTTTTGATTGAAAATATGTCAATATATGTTTGTATCAATTACTTGTTATTTATCTATTTATTAAAAAATAAAAAGAAATTTAAAGAAATTAAATAAAACATTAAATTAGATTTATAAGAAGTCTATTAAACTACTTATTAATCTTTTTAAATAGCAGTATGAATATAGCGTTTCGGTGAAATCAACTTTAGGCTGCTTCTACAACAACTTTTTTTTCATCAGCACGAACGCTTATGATAAAGGTGCCGTCCCATGTCGGCGTAAAAACGTCAAAGCGTCGAAGCGTCGGCGTTAAAGTATGAGAGTGAACGAGATAGTGATATAAGGTTGTTTCTTTCACTCTCATGCATTTACGTTTTGACGCCGACGCTTTGACGTTTTTACGCCGACATGGGACGGCACCTTAAAGGTGCCACTTCTGGTAGTTTCTTTTCATTTCGTCTCTCTCTAACATATGTACAAAAAAGAGATAAAAACCAAGATGTCGGCACAAGTGGGAACAGGGATGGGTCAGTTTCATGTGATTTCGGATCCGAATAGCACGTTTTGCGTTGCGTTTTGTAACTAGGCCATGAGTGTGAGAGAGATGAAGATATATGTTTGCTATATTTGCACTCATGGCCTAGTTACAAAATGCAACGCAAAACGGTGCCATGGGACTTTAGCCTTAAGGTGATTCTATACCTCCGGTGTTTTGGCCAAGCAATCGGCCAATCAAATTACGTGATCCGACCGTGAAAATGCATCCAGCCGATTGCTTGGCCAAAACACCGGAGGTATAGAAGCACCTTTATGGCCAAAGCAGAACGAATACGGATACAGGAACAGGACATGCAAAAGAAAATGACAGAAACTGTCTGTCCTTTTCTTTCCAATGCCCTGTTCCCGTATCCGTATTCATTCTGCGTTGACCTTCATAGTGTCGTCTTTGGTAAGTTAGTAAATTTAAAGAAATACAAAAATCACAATAATTCACTAGAATAGGGAATTTCGTTTTAAGTAATTTTAAATATTTAACTTCATAAATAAATAACAAATTAGGGCCGTTCCAGAATGAGAAAAAACAAGGCAGAACGCAACGAAGACGCGACGCGTCCCAATGCTAATCAAATGGGGACGCGTCGCGTCTTCGTTGCGTTCTGCCTTGTTTTTTCTCATTCTGGAACGGCCCTTGAGGCCAACGCGCAGAATAGATCTGTAACCGGAACCGCAATCGTAAGCGTAACCGTAAGAATGAGTTAAGGAAAGATAGGTATATTGTTTATCCTTCTCTAACTCATTCTTACGCTTACGGTCACGATTACGGTTACGATTGCGGTTCCGGTTACAGATCTATTCTGCGTTGGCCTTTAAACAAATAAGATTCAATTAATATTAATGATTATTTTAAGAACCTTTGACTATTAAATAAACTATTTATAATATTCAATAATTAAATTTCAGTGACTTTAATTTAATTTAAAAAGATTAATAAAGAAATTTTTTCTATAAAAACTCAATAATTAATTAAATAATAGTATTTGTTTACAATTTAAATTCAGACGTCATAAGTGAGTCTCGATTTCCGCGTCTTAAAGTAGAGTCTACATTCCATGGTACGCGAACGTGAACGTGTACGCGAACGTCTGACGTCACCCATGCTATTCAAATGGGTGACGTCAGCACGGCAACGTTCGCGTTCATCCAATGTAGACTCTACTTACGGAAATCGTAACGTTTTGTCGAACCCAGCACGCATTCACGCAATATTTCGCGAACGACGTTCTCGCGAAGCCAGTCTGCTCGTGCGTTGGCCTTTTGTTGGCGAGACTATTGTGCATACGGCTTTATGTTTTGACCTTTCTTGTGTCATCCTAACCTTACGACAAATGTTTCTGAATGTTTATTTCCATTTCCATAATACAAGGTCATGATGTAGGTAAAAATACTGTAAATGTCAATTTTTTTGGCATAATTTTAAAATGACAATAACATTTCTTGTTTAGATAATTGCTTTTCTTTATTTCAACAAGAAAACTGACAATTAAATTAAAAGTGAGAGTAATGAAAATTTGGTACTTTTAATTAAGCGCAGGAAATTTGGAAAGTCAGTTCATATTATTATTAATGAAAGGAGGACAAAAGAGAAAGTTTTTTCTAAACGTAAAGAATTCCATATGAATATATTTTGTAAAGCATTCAGTCAAAAGGGTTCGCTCAAAGAAAAAAGAAGAAATTAATTTTGTTTCAAAATGTTTTCAAATAGTTTCCATACAATTTTAAGAAAACCCCGTTTCTCTTATTTTTTGCTGAACAAGTGTCAATCGCAAGTTAATTCTAAATCACAATTCGAAAGAAAACATGAAGCGGACTTAAGATTAAGAAAAGAATTTAGTACAAAGGCAGCAACTAGTCAAAAACCAGATTGGAACCGAGCTGTTTCTGAAGCAGAGAAAATTGTTGGTTATCCTACTTCTTTTATGAGTTTGCGTTGGCTTCTCAGTGACGAGATTGCAAATGTTGCTCTTCATTTACGAAAATTAGTTGGTTCCAATCATCCACTTCTGAAGACTGCTAAGTAAGTTGCATATTTATATAGTTTTATTATTTTACGTCGCATCATTATCTATCCTAATTTTCTCAGTCATTTTTCTTTTTATTGTTTTGAATTTTAAAATTGGAGCCGCGTGAAATTTTTCCAAAGAGGAAAAAGACTGTTCTGTAAAGTGTTTCTCTAATATTTTCTTTATTTTTTGATAAAAATTTGATAAATTATTTTTTAAAGTGGAAAAGGGATTTAAATGACGAATTCACTTTCATCCTTCTTCCACGATGCAAACTTTTTCTATTCATTAATTATCGGTTTATTAAAGATTTATTATTTTTATAATTACGATTATTCTAATGTATTATTAACAAGTATAAAAATTACTTTTTGGAAACATTCTATGAAATATAGTTTTACAAAATATTTGATTTTTAATTTAACAAGTTGGAACACTGTACTTTTTATTTTACCTACGTATTGAAATATTTGCAAAAATTTTTAAATTATTGCAAAATTCATTGTAAATAAATTCTACCTATTCATTAATTTTACAAAATGAATTATTTAAACATTAAATTATTTTATATTTTGAAACTTGTGAATCTGTGTCTTTTAACAGACTAATTTTATGCAAATTCTAATTTAAATAATTGAATCCCTGAAAAAATTTTTCTTATTCATGAAAAAAATCGAATTCTTGTGAATGATTTTATTAGAATTTTTTAAAATAATTGAATTTCTATAAAAAATTTAATATTTTTGTAAATATTTAAATTCTTTCAAAGAATTTTAAAAAAACATTTTTTTTAAATAACTTGTTCTTTCGAGGAATTAAAATTAAACTTTTAAGAATAATTACATATTTTGAGCAATTCCTGTAAAATTGTATTAAAAATAATTAAAATCCTGCTATGAATTTTATTATTTAAGGAAATAATTGAGTAATATTGATGAAAATTTTATTAAAATTTTCAAAAATAATTGAATTATTGCGAAAAATGTTTAAAAAAAATTGCATTTCTGTGGAAAATTTTGTTATTTTTAAAAATAATTGAATTTGTTTTAAATAATTGATTTTTTTGAAATATGATAAATATTATAAAAATTTTATTTTAAATAATTGAATTCTTGTGGCAAGCTTAATTTGTGAAAATAATTGAATTCTGGATGAATTTTATCAATTTTTTTTTAAGTAATTGAATTCTTTGGCGAAATTTTATGAAAATACTAAATATTGAAAATAATTGAATTTCAAATATTTTTTGAAAATAATTGAATCGTTGTAAAGAATTTGATTATAATTTTTTCTAGAAAAATAATCAAAATAGAAAATACTTATTTTTTTATTTTTTTATAAATAGAATTCGAAAAAAATGGTTAAAACAAAAAATTACTTATTCACATTGAATTGCAATAGTGAAAAAAAACTGAAATGTGTTCTTTTCTTTCAAAACTTGGGGAAAACCAAGTCGTGTGCTGTGTGGAGAATCGCCCATATATATAGAAATATGATATATGAGTTCCTAATCAAAGGTTCAGATGTACCTGTGTGTGTAGGGATCAAGTTTTTTGTAAACACTATAATTCGAACAAGTTTTAACGAATGTGGATAAACATTAATAGGCATATTTATCATACTAGCTGTCGTACCCGTCTTCGACAGGTTTTAGTACCTGCCAATAAATTTCAGCTTTTGTCCGTACATTGCTTAAAGCTTATTTAAAATTTATGAAATTCATAAATGCTTACCTGTAAAAAAATATTCAATGATATTGTTTCCAATATATGCCACGTGAAGGAAACCATTTTATTAAACTAATTAGAAATAATAGGTATATGACTTTTTATTGTAAAACTCCTTCACGTTTATTTGTTTCAATAAATAAAAACTCTGTCCATAAAAAAGCAAAATAAAAAAATTAATAGAAATGTTTTCGATATAAAAAATCGAAAATTATAATTGTTACCAATTACTATCAAGCTTAATTCAGTATAGTATTTTTGGGTATCTGATTATGATTTTGACGTCAGAATTGCAAATTTATTAGATTCGAATATCTGAAAGTTAATATTGTCATTACAAATTACAAGATTATAATTTTTACTTTAATTTGATGAACGTAAACCAAGAAATTAAAAATTGTAATTAATTGCATATAATTTTCGAGCGGGTTATTTTTGGAGTTCTTGAGAAACATTATGTTATCGAAATCGATGTTTATGCAGATCCTAAATGGTGAATTATTGTAAAGTTAAAAAATAAAAATTTAATAACTAAATCTGAAGATACGACATAAACGACTTAATATTTCTATTTAATATTAAGAAAAGGATAAGATAAAAATGTTATTAATTAAAATTAATTTATTAAATTATCAAGTTATAATTATATCAATAACATGTTTATATAAAACAACAACTGGTGGAAATTTAGGATTCATTTTTGATACATAAATAATTGAAGCATTTTTTCAGAAAAATACATTTAAATGTCTGAGTTTGGGAAAAAGCGGATACATAATTTTTTATGAAAATCTTTAAAATCTCCGGAACAATCAATTCTAATCGTATTCCTCATGAAAATATAATTTTAATTCACAGAAGCTTAATTTATAATGGACGCAATATGCAAGCATGGGGACTTATCGTTCTTTTGATATCAAAAGCAGCTGGACACCTTAATGTAGATGACATGGAAGAGGATAAAGCAGCGGGTGTTTTACATAGGTAACGTTTTCTCTATTTTAGAAAAAAATTAGGTTTAAACTTATATTTTATTTATCATTTCTCTTTAGATGCAATTTTAAACACCACATTTCTTATTTTCTTGACATCTTAACTTTTTAATATTAATTATTGACATTTACTTAACTTTTCCCTCATAAATTCTCGTTATTTAAAGTTTTTTAATTTTAGCATTAAAACTATTCAACAAATAGGTTTTTTTAACATCAGTCTAAAGTTTTGTCATTCACCTTTTAAATGTTAGCTAGGCGCAAGATTATGTACTATTTGAGAATATATACATTTTTATATATTCTTGGAGTTAGTGACCGTTTATTATTTAAATATTTTTGAGTAAAAGGCTTATCGGTGGAGTTTTTTTATATTAATGTAAGAATTAATTTTTTTATTAACAAAAGTGTCGACGATTTATTAAACAAAATCTAAAAGTCAGCATTATTAAATTATAGCCAACGTGCTTTAGCTGAAGTTACGGAAATGATACGAACCAGTCATCTGGTCCATAAAGGTCTGGTAAACATTCAACATGGAGTTTATCCTGAAGCTGCGGAGATGAATGATATGACTTTCGGAAATAAAATTGCGTTATTAAGTGGTGATTATTTATTAGGCAACAGTTGTGCAGAACTAGCAGCTTTAAGAAATCAAGATGTAAGTTCAATAAAATATTCTAAAATTTTGCATATCTTAATTTATTTATAGTTATTGTACAGAACAGCAAACTATAATATTTTTGCAATCATAAGATTTATTTCTAAATGTATTAATTAATATTGATAAGATGTTTTAAAAATCTTTTTCAAATAGTCGAAAATGATAAATAATGTAGGTAATATAAATTAAAAAACATTTATTTTAATTTTCAGTTAGTAGAGTTAATGTCAAGTGCAGTACGCGACTTAGCAGAGGCCGAGTTTGTTGGTCGTCGCGACAGTCAAAATCACCCATTACCATCCCTTCCATCTGCAAATGAATCGAATTATGCTGTAAACGAATGGACTCACCGGAATGTTTTAAGTGCTGGTTCTCTTCTAGGAAAATCATGTCAGGGAACTTTGAAACTTGCAGGACATGATGTGGATATGCAGCACCAAGGATTTAAATTTGGAAAACATTTAGCTCTCGCTTGGCAGGTAGATCTCAAGTTTTTATTTTCATTTACTATAAATATTTCAAAATTCGGAAAATGTATTTAATTTAAATTGCAAATGAATTACGGGCATTGTCCGTACTCGCATATTAACTCTCGGAGCATACACTTCTTTTTTCGAACAAGAAACACACTCTGGGTCTCTGTGACCCTGTTATTTACTTTTCAAAACTATACCATTTAAAAACTTATCATTAAATTTCCATAAAAAAAACTTTCTAATAATATTCTATTTTATTATAGAAAAAAATTCTAAAAAAAAAATTTGTATTTTATAAAAAATTGTAGTTCTTGTAATTTTTAATATTTTTAATTAATATTTTACTTTTGTATTCTCGAATGGTAGAACAGTAAACAAAAAAACGTATTTTTGCAAGTTGCTGGAGATGTTTTTTATTTTTTAAAAATTAAATTTTAAAATTAGGTATTTTTATCTCAAGGTGGGTAAAATGTGTGACCCTAATAAAATCAAGCGTTGTCGACTATCAGGATTTAATGAATAGACAAGACTTACAACAAAGATGATTACCAATACAAAAATCACCCCGATCTTCTAATTAATAGTCGACAAGGATAAACTTTGTAACATTCAGTACACAATAATTTTCCTGTTACAAAATATATGTTGTATTACATATAAAAACAGTTTTAACAAAATTGGTGACCAAATTGTTACACAATAAGCCAGCAAACAAATTTTTTTTACTTACACCAAAGGTTTTGTTTGAATTTTCTTGCATCTTTGCCATTTTTTCTATAAAATATTCATCACCTAGACAATAACATATATTTTTGCCAAGACAAATAAGAAATTACAAAAGCTAAGTGCAGATGTCGTTTAGATTTTATGTAGAATTTCGTTATAAATTCGTATATCATTTTAAGAACTTTTCTCAGATGATCTGTGCAAATATTTCCAAAATGATTGTAAGCAATTCGAAAAAATTTTTTAACCAAAAATAATGTTTGTAAGCGACATACGAATTCATACAACATTCTAATCCAAGCGAAATCGTTCAGAGTTCGTATAAAATTTCTTATGAAATTCGGTCTAAATGTGTCTATACCAAAAAAATTAAACTTGTGAATTCTTTGCTTTTTACTGAGTATTTAAATTATGTCACTTTATAACTACATATTTAAAATGTTTCTATGCATTGTGAACCAGTAAATCTGCAAATGTGTTATTTTTATTTTAGGCTTGTTTGGACTTAGGTCCATTCATCAGCAAAGATCCAACTCTTCCTTTTAGTTTGTGTTCTGCCCCTGTGATGTTTCACATTGAATACGACCAAAGCATTCTGGAAGAAATAAATAAAGGCCTTGATTCTGTACAAAATGTAGATTATATGAAGGTAAGATAATTTAATAATATTTTTTATTTAAATAAGATCAAAATTTAAGACTCTTTTTTCAATATTACTTTTATATTTCTATGAAAAATATCTATTACTGTTAAGAATGTTTCTTATTTTTAAATGACTAGCAAAGTACATAGGCGCCTATAATTTTTTTAATTAAAGTGTGGAAAACATAGATTTTTGCAATTTTTGAATTTTTTTCGTAACTATTCCAGAAGTCACTTCAAACTTTAATTGTCTAAGTAATCATGAATTTTTAAAATTCTTGTTGTTATTAATAGAGGCATTAAAAAATAATGTACATCTCTACCAAATATTATTAATTTTATCAAAAAACAGGGTTCCTACAGAATCTGGAAATCATGGAAATCATGGAAATGGTATGGAATTTTTAAAATGCTTCTGGAAATCAGGGAAATCATGGAAAAGGCCTGGAATTTTTAAAAGTTTCTAAATTTTTCCTGTTTTCCATTTTTTCTCTTGAATAGAAATTCAAATAATAATGAAGCTAAATGGCATAAAAGAGAGGAAAAAATGTTGAATTTTAAGAAATTCGGATTTTTGATAATTTTCGATAATTTTAGATTTTTTACCAAAGAGTCGAGACTAATCAATAAATAAAGTATTTTCCAAGAGCACAAAAATAATGAAGCTAAATCCTATAAAAGAGAAGAAAAAATGTTGAATTTTAAGAAAATCGGATTTTTGAATTTTTTCGAATTTTTGATAATTTTAGATTTTTTACCAAAGAGTCTAGACTATTAAATAAGTAAAGTATTTTCCAAAAGCACAGAAATAATGAAGCTGAATCCCATAAAAGAAAGGAAAAAATGTTGAATTTTAAGAAATTCGGATTTTTGAATTTTTGATAATTTTCGATAATTTTAGATTTTTTACCAAAGAGTCGAGACAATTGAATAAGTAAAGTATTTTCCAAAAGCACAAAAATAATGAAGCTAAATCCCATAAAAGAAAGGAAAAAATGTTGAATTTTAAGAAATTCGGATTTTTGAATTTTTGATAATTTTCGATAATTTTAGATTTTTTACCAAAGAGTCGAGACAATTGAATAAGTAAAGTATTTTCCAAAAGCACAAAAATAATGAAGCTAAATCCCATAAAAGAAAGGAAAAAATGTTGAATTTTAAGAAATTCGGATTTTTGAATTTTTGATAATTTTCGATAATTTTAGATTTTTTACCAAAGAGTCGAGACAATTGAATAAGTAAAGTATTTTCCAAGAGCACAAAAATAATGAAGCTAAATCCCATAAGAGAAAGGAAAAAATGTTGAATTTTAAGAAATTCGGATTTTTGAATTTTTGATAATTTTCGATAATTTTAGATTTTTTACCAAAGAGTCGAGACAATTGAATAAGTAAAGTATTTTCCAAAAGCACAAAAATAATGAAGCTAAATCCCATAAAAGAAAGGAAAAAATGTTGAATTTTAAGAAATTCGGATTTTTGAATTTTTGATAATTTTCGATAATTTTAGATTTTTTACCAAAGAGTCGAGACAATTGAATAAGTAAAGTATTTTCCAAGAGCACAAAAATAATGAAGCTAAATCCCATAAAAGAAAGGAAAAAATGTTGAATTTTAAGAAATTCGGATTTTTGAATTTTTGATAATTTTCGATAATTTTAGATTTTTTACCAAAGAGTCGAGACAATTGAATAAGTAAAGTATTTTCCAAGAGCACAAAAATAATGAAGCTAAATGGCATAAAAGAAAGGAAAAAATGTTGAATTTTAAAAAATTCGGTTTTTCGAATTTTTGATAATTTTGGTAATTTTAGAATTTTTACCAAAAGGTGGAGACTATTAAATATAAGTAAAGTGTTTTTAAAGAGCCCAAAAATAATGAAATTAGATTTAAAATTTCACTGGAATTTCGTAAAAATTTGACCTGTAAATCATGGAAGCAATAGTGAATTTTCTAAAAGTGTACATACTTTAAAGTTTAATTATTTATAACTAATTAAAAAATTAAAATTTTTGAAAACTCAGTCCGAGAATGTTTTTGCACCACCTGTAACAAATTATGTATAGACATTATGAAAATTTAAAAAGTTTGTTTAAGGTGTTGGTCAAAATTTTATGTTTTAATTTAAAAATTCTAATCATCCATTTAATCTAAAGAAGAAAAAAAAATTTCTAATCTGTTACAGATATATGATATGGTTATTGACGGGCCTGGAATAGAACTGTCGAAACAGTTGCAAAAAGAACATTCTCTTAGAGCAATGGAAGTTCTAAATGTATTTCAGGAGAGCGATGCCAGGACAGCTTTATCAAACATTATTGCTGCAATGAGAGACTTTTAATTAAGTTTATTTTTTGTACAGTATAGGCTGATAATGAGGCTGATAATTCAGTAATGTTGTGTTTTTGAGAGATTTTATTTTCTAACTTACTGTTTTCTTAGAATACCATAATAAGATAGAAACTTATTTTTCTGATATTTATAATAGCATTTTTTATGCTTATCGAATTTTTAAATTCAATTGTTACATTGGTGTTGCATGAATGGTGTATGTCTTTCATTTCACAATGTTAAAAATGTTATAGTAATTAAAAATTTAATTTTTTTAATTTTGTACTCTTTTAACACTTTTTATCTGAAAAAATGGTTAATAATGATGATGATTATTATTGTTGCTAATTTTGTGATTTATTATCCTATTTAGAATAATTATTGTTGGACTGGTAAGTTATAGGATCATGAAGAGAGACTTGGGAAATACTATCTTTCAAACCGTAACCTTTTAATTTTTCTTGATCTGAGCTTTAATAATTAAGGGGTGGGGTACATGCATTTTTCTCAATATTTTCAAAAATTTCAAGTTTTTCGATGTGCTTTTCAACAATCAAAATTTTGAGTTTCAATTTTTTTTCATTCTTGGAGGAGCTGACTCTCAATTTTTGGAAAAACTAAAATTTCTTTCATAAACAAATACTCATTCGAAAACTAATATTTATTTTATTAAAATTTCTTTCTTTCCAATGCAAAATTCGATGAAATGCTGTATTTTCTACTTTTAGAAAAAAAGGAAGTGAAAGTTGCTTAAATTGTCCGACTCAGAAATGAACGTAGAAAGTGGGCTAACTAAAATATATGCCTTTCCTTAGAAAAAGGCATCAACATTTTATGATTGTCAACTTGTTTCTTAGTTTTTTGAATAAATTTAAATCTAAATTGGTTATTGAACCAACTTTTAATATTGTATTGTTTTTTGACTATAAATGTAAACCAAAATCTTCAATGATAAATTTATTTATATAAATTAAGAATTTCTCTATCATTGTATAAAATCACTGAATTGATCGAATTGCGTTCAGTGAGCGTAACGCAGAGTAGCCGTTACTTATGATATTAGATCACGCTTTTCGGAATCTGGAACCACTGTCACTCCATTAAGTTACGCTTTAATGTTGTTTAGTATTGTCCAAACTTTAATTGTCCGTATCGATGACAAATATAAAGTTGCCTGTGATTTACACTCTAAATGCAGTAGAATAAAGTTGGTGAAATGAAAGCATACTGTCTAAAAATTGTTCTCCTTGTATCAAAAAATTAAAGATTGTTTTAATTATACCTAACATGGAATAAGTGATTTATTTGATACAAAAGCTTTTGTTTTCCTTCAAAAAGAAAAAGTGACAAGATGTTTGTAAAATATTTGTTAATATACTCAAATTCATTTGTCGGTTGTATTTTTAAAAAAATATGTTTCTACTAAAAACTATGTTCAAAGTGATATTCTCTTTAGTTATTACGCAAGCTTTTTGCAATAATTACATAGCTTTAAAACAGATAAATCGAGGAAATCTGAAAGCACCAAGTGATATAATTTTCAACAGATCAAGGATTTTTGATCCAAAAGAAAGTTACAAAAAAGAAGAAAATTTTCAAAATAATTCTTCTTTACTTAAAAATAAAGAAGATTTCACAAAATCAGGATTGGGAAAAAGATCCACACTTTCTTCACGGACAGAAGAAGACACTAAGTTTGTTCCTACAAAGATATATACACAAGTGAGAGCATCCCATGTCATAGAGCGAGTGCCGCGTCAAGAGGCTATTAATGAAGATGCATCCGAAGAAAGTAAAGAAAATGCAGCGAATTTAAAGGAGGTAATAACAAATAAAAAAATTTCAACCGTTTATACTGAAGAAGGTTACGAAGATGCCGCATACGATCATGGAGGGCGTTTACGGGATGCAAATTATAACGAAGAGTATGCAAAGAAATTTTATAATCATAATGTAAAAAAAGCAGCAAATCCTCATCCAAATTCTGCAGACGAAGACAACTTTCATACTTATGGTAAATATCCAAAAACATTCAAAATTGTACCGAATTCTGTAAATAAAAGAGAGAAAACAAATAAAAAGGACAGGCAAACAGACAAACACTTTAGGAAATTTTTAAAATCTAGAACATACCCTAAGCTAGTAGTGGACCAAGGAATAAAGCAACTGGAAAGAGATGTCGAAAATAATTATTCATACGAACCTTCAAAAGTATCACATTTACAATACGCTGATGATTCCGACAATGTCAAAGAAGGGCAGCAGTTAAAGCCAGATATTAGGCATATTTCTAAAAAGAAATCAAGGAAACGATTAAATAATGACGCGAAGAAATCAAAAAGAAATTATACGACACTTGAAAGAAACAAATATAATAAAAATGATCTTGTGCTCAACATAAGTCCAAATACTTCGAAAGTAGTAGAAACTGTTAAAAAATTTGATATAAAACCAAACTCTACGATTAATTCTAATTATTACACTGGTACTACATTGAGAAGTATAGTAAATGAACTTCCTTCTACCCCTAATTACAGTAATATATATGACAATTTTTTCAAGAAAGAAGGAGTCAAAAGTACAAAACTACAAAACTTGAAGGAATTAGGGGACAAAACTTCAATTAAACCTGATCCACTTTTGTCAGAAAATGTAAAATTATTAACAAAGCAAGAGTCTGATCATTTGAAAAACATTTCTGCAAATAAATCTAGAAATATACCATTTGAACATAAAGGTCATAAACATTTTACTATTAATTCAATGCCACGTTACAGAAAGTCATCAAATATCGCAAAAACTAAAAAATATCCCTTAAAAAATAATTCAAATTTTAAAATAAATTACAATGATTCACTTTCAAATACAGCAGTCATTTTACCTGTATTTCAACAATACTTTCAATCAACAGAAGGCATTAATCCTTCAGATTTTTTATCAACTATTTCATCAGATGAACCATTTTTCAATACGTTACATTTTTATCCGATTCAAAATAAATATTTGATTCGTAAGAAACGCAGCAGACGAAGGGAATACGAACATCGGAAAATTGAGAGAAGTTTCAATAAACCTTCCATTAGAGTAAATAACAAACAAAAATATCCTTTTTCCAGGATAGTAACTAATGAAGTGTCAATTCCAAAAAAAACTTTTGGTGGAATGGAATTTTATGAATCTCGAAAGTCTTTATGTAATGAAGTAAATCCATACGTGAAAGAATTAGATTCATTGAATAAAAATTCGTCGAGAAATCAAGAACTCAGTACAAAGTCTTCCAGACTTCCCGGTTTGCAAACACAATTTGAATGTTTGAAGGAAAAATATTTTGATAATTTAAATAATCCTCTTTTCTCGATGTCACAAATGGAACAACCAATTTTACCGCATGTACTGCATAAAATGAAATTAATGTCTAAAAAATTGAGATCTTAAAGAAAAAAATGACTTGGAAGTAAAATAGTTTCTTCAACAAAAAGTGTTTAATATAAAATTATTAAAATAGAATTACTTGATAGAAACTACCAATATCAAAAGGAAAGGAATTTCAAGAAAGTATCTTTTTTAAACGAAGAGCATGGAAGCAGTAAACTTTTATAATCCATCGGAAACAGTTAAAATTATCAAGTGGCAATTATTAGCGACAAGAGCAAAATTAAGGTTGAAACTATTGTGATTATAAATTAAGATTTAGTGAGGGGGAATAATTTAAAATTATATAACGGATTAAATTTAGAACAGTATATCTTCACTCTTGAAAATCTCCTCGAGAATTCTTCAAGGTAGTTATAAAAAATAGTGTAAAATTGTCTTTTGTGTATAAATTTGCATTTTTATTAATATTTATTTATTTGAATTACAGTGTGACGATTAATGTCATTGATTTCGTTATCGTTTTTAATGGTTTGCAATTTCAATTGAGACTTATCATTTATATATCTGCTGGATTCAACGAATATGGATAATTACATCAACTTATTTGATACTTGCTGCATTAGCCGTTCCTTAGAAGAAACACATCATGAAAAATATCGAAAGAATTGATTCATCATTAATGGTAAACAAATGAAAAAAGAATTTTTGTATGATAAGTATTTTTTTGACAATTAATTTAGAAAATTAATTTTTGACAATTAATTAATTTTAGAATTATGTGACACAATATGTCTAAATTTTTAAATTAGTTACAAAAATTGTTGCTCTTTTTAAAACTATGTATTGACTTTATACGATTTTAATAAAAACAAATTTTATAATTAAAAAGATGTCTCAAGACTTAAAACAATTTCAAGCTGAATAACTTCCTAAAAGAACAACTACACATATTAAAATAAAATTTGTTACACAAATATTTGGGAAAACTGAAGTTTAAAATGAGGTTTTATAAATAGAGTCTAAAATTGAAATTAAAAGCGAATGTTTCTTGAAGTGTTGAAAAAACTAATGTAAAAAGAAACTGTGAAATTTCGGTAAAAAGTGAAATGGGATGTGCATGACTAGGTTCATAATGAAAGTCACAATGCTTCGCACTTGGGACAGTCACTGAAACGATAAAACCAATCATGCTTGACTTTGTTTATTTAACCTCATGAAACGTGATTTCAAAAATTATACGGGAAGAATTTTCATTTCATAAAAAGTAAATACTATTTTGTGAATATTGTATTGATCAATTGCTCCCTAATAGGAAGCTTTATTTCAGTAAAAATATTCAAATGTCATTTTTAATCATTTAGATGTTTTTCGACCACAGGAATTTAAAGTGATATTTTTCTATATTTTTACAAAATGTCCCAATGTGGATTTCTTTGAGAAAGACCTAGAAGTTATTGAATTAACCAAATTCAGACTTCGCACTCGATAATTAATTTTAAAAAAGTAGCAAAAAGAAGCTTTCAAACTTTCTGTGAAAGATTTTATTATTTATGAAAGTAATTGAATTTTGAATGAACGTTATCAATTTTTTATTCAAATAATTGATTTGTTTTGCAAAATTTTATGAACATACTAGATATTGTAAGTAATTGAATATTGAATATTTTTTTTAAATTGCAAACAGATTTTTTTTATTACTTTAATACTTGTATTTTATTATAAAAAATTTAAGTAGTAAATATTTTTTTTTTAATATAAAAAAATCGCTGAGGAAACAGCAAATTCAGTGAAACCTCCCCTTAATATTCAAGTGTTCATTGAACTCCATATTTAGAAAACCAAAAAAATGTATTGCGCAGCTTTACTTTTAAACTGTGCATCATGTTAAGTTATTTTTTCTACTCAATATTTCTTATGAAAACTTTTTATTCAGAAAAATACAAAATAAAGGAATATTACTTACTGTAAACGATAAAAAAATGTCTTCAGATTCGCGTTATCATAATTGTTTTAGCAAATAAAGAGTGAATAACAAAACGTCATTTTGAAATTTTACATGACAATTTATAATTGTCATCTTAGTACCTATATAAGTAAAATAAACATACATGTCTATTTGTAAGACTACGTAATAAAGAAAAAGAGTTTCAACTGTTATATCCTTTGGTAAAAAAATAATCGAATCACAATGATTGCCCTTGTCTTAAATCAATTGCAGTAGTTTCTCTATCGATTCTTTAACTACGCACAATTGACTTTCAATTTCAGGAGAAATATGTTTTTTAAGTGATTGGTTTTTTTCGCAAATTACAACCTTCTCGATAGGCGTTTTTTCTCCTGGGTTGCTTTCAACAGTTCTGGACAATGAAAGTAAATGTTGCAAACGTGGTGAAATATGAGATGTTGATTTTAATTCAGTTTTGCACTCTGGATCTTTTGAAATATTCTTTTCTCTCTTTATTGCATCGATCATTTTTAATGCCGCATTTCGTCTTGAATCTTTTTTATTTGGTGCAAAACCTTCTTCGACGAAATTGGATGTCGTGCAACATGTAGTGAAGAGGGGAGTATGAGGTAGGCCCGTTAACGTCGTTTTGAATTCCGGTACTGGAAGTGAATGTTCTACGCACAATTTCTGTAAATAACAATAATTATCAACAATAATTATCATTATTTTGAGCCTAAAATATTAAATTATTCACAAAAATCTCACTATGTTATGTTAGTAAAATCTTAAATATTGCTAGTTAGAAAACATTATAATTAATTTTAAAAAGTAGCAAAAAGTAGCTTTCAAATGGATGAGTTTTATCAATTTTGTTTTAAACAATTGAATTCGTTTGCGAAATTTCATGAAAATACTAGACATTGAAGATAATTCAAATAATAAAGTCCTTACCATTACTGTTTGCACCGCATTTGAATAATCTGAATGCCTATTTTTCTCTTCAGAGTCATTGTCTAAAAGTGGCTGCAGTAATTCATCATCAATGGATTCTGAGAGCGTAGCTTGACATTCTGAAGAATTTTCAGAACCAAAATATGGAATTTTCAGCTTCTTTAACATCTCATTTGCGGCATTCTGTTTGGCCAGTTTTTTACAGCGCCCGGATCCAACAACTGATTCTCCATCACAAGTAAGTTTGTAAGTGAATACTGGATTAGGATCTCCCGTTCCGTCAACTATTAATTCGTAAACAGGAACTAATTTTTTCTTAGTCATTTCTTCATAAACAATACTTGCTGGCGTCTTAATATTCTCTTGAGTGAGCTCCTACAATAATACATACAAAAGTTTAATTTCGAATCATTATAATAAACAAAATTATATAAAACTTCTAAAAATGTCCTTCTAATTTCAATAAATTTAGTTAAAATAAATTTTTCATATTATAAAGATTTTGCTTCCTCATTATCAGCAAATAAAATTTCCCTTTTACATAAAAAAAATCTGTAACATTAAAAAAATTTTTAAAATCTTTTAAAACATTAAACAAACAGAAAAAACGTTGTTCATCTGAAATATTTTTTATTCTAATTTTTAAAAATGGAAATGTATTGAAATAATTGAATTCTTGCAAAGAATTTTATCAAAAAATTTGATAATAATCTTGAATTCCTTCGAAGAATTTTATCAAAAAATTTGAGAATAATTGAATTTCATCAAAGAATTTCAGTAAAATTTTTGAAAATCCAAATTCAATTTTTTTGACGAATTTTTCTACAATAATAGAGTTTTATTAATAATTTCATTTGGAAAATTTTAAAGCGAATTAAGAAAAAAATTGAATTTTTTCGTGAAATTTGATTAAAAACTATTGAATTTTTGAAAAGAATTTTATAAGAATTTTTACTATTTATAAAAAAAAGTATTGAATTGTTTCGATGGATTTTTTAAAATTTTTAAAAATAATTGAATTCATTTGGAAAATTTAATAGCGAATTAAGAAAAAAATTAAATTTTATTGAAAATAATTGAATTATTGTTTTGAAGGATTTATAAAAATAATAATTAAAGATCACATTCGGCGCATAACAGTTGCTAGTTAGTTATATAAAATTATTAATAATAGTTAATAATTTTATTAAATCAATAAAATGAAGTTATCCTATAAAATGTTTAATATTATTTGCAAAAATCGAATAATTAGCTGATGTAAACAATTTACTTTGTTCGAATAACTTGTTATTTTAGTTTAAATTTGGTATTTGTTTAATTAGAATGTATTATTTTGTTTTTTCTGTAAAATAAAGTCTTATCGTAAATATGAAAAGGTTTCATAGGAAATTTTACATGAATTCCGTACAATTTCGCTTGGATTTAATGTAGAATTTCTTTATTTTCATTTCCCTACTAAAAATAAAGTCACAAAACGACAAAAAAATCATCAGAATTTCTGACGTTCTGAGACTGCATTTGTTACGATTGCAGCCACATTACGTCAGGCTTGTGTCATTTTTCATCAGAAAGCTTCAAAAGTAGTCAGGTTTTTTATACAAAGTCGACACCCTCTTTTACCTGGAAAAAGGTCAACTGACCGTCATAAAATTGAAGGGAAATCTTTTTATTTGTTTATGTTTATATTTATTTAAACATTATACTTGTTTTTCATCGACTTAGAATTCTTCTCACAATATGTTCTTGTTATATAAACAATAATATATCCTTTAGAACTTAAATTCAAAAATGATATCAGTTTTTATTTATCAATTACGGTTTTCGAGATACGTTACAGTTTTCTTAAAAAAATGTTTTTCAAAATAAATTTTAGATATTTGCAATCGTGAAGATTTCTAGATTCTGAATTTATATTCATTTCACCTGAAATGTTAAAATTGCAAAACTTTTGAGCAATAAAAATCAGGTTGAAGACCCGAAGCACGTAACAATAGACCCAAAATTCTATTGTGAAAAAAGGGCTACGCACAAATTTGAAGTTTTTATGGTACTTTACATTTACCAACTATCTTTCGGTGGGGGACTGTAAATTAAAAAAATGAATTCAATGAGAAATAATCACAATCCATAAACATCAGTATTCAACAGTAGGAGCATAAAAAACCCTGTAGTCAGAATTAACCAAAAGCTTCAGAAAACGTCAAAGTAGTCACAAAACATTAAAATTTCTGACGTTTTTTCATTATTCCTGATTTTATTTTTAGCAGGGTTCTCGCACGGGAACTCGTAATTGTATCCATCCGAAATTCGTCTTGATTAAAAGAGATGAAAGAATTTTTCACACAAATTTTCATCTGAAAATACAGTCGGATTTTGATTAGAAATCTATATCTAAGTAACCGATTTCTCGTCCAAATTTTGTGCAAATATCTAATTTGCAGTGCGAAATTTAAAAAAAATGTTTATTACGCAACTTGCAAGAGTTTTCGTCCGAAAAAAAGTTCGAAAAAACCACATACGAATTCATAGATGAAATCCATGCGAAATTCGTACGCAAATCGAGTAAAAATTTTTGTGAAATTCGCAGGAATTATTTTCACCCGGACTTAAATTTATTAATTTATGTAATTTTGTTAAAAAATTTCTTTTTATATAAAAAATTGAATACTTGCATGGAATAAAAGAAACAAACTTGTTTAAATAATTATTTTCATTGAATAAAAATTATTCATTCAGTTAATATAAGTGTAATAAACGACTAATATCATTTTCGTATAATTTTAATTTATAACGTGTGATTATGTTTAATATAATAGGTAACGAAGGAATGTTTTGGCGGAAGCGGAGTGAGACACAAAATATTGTAATCTCGTTCAAAGATCAAGAAAAAAGTGACGTCATATGATTTAATTTACTTTCGCCACTCTGTTCTGCTCTGTTCAGAGGAGTTGATAAAAGTTGTACTTTCGCCATGCTTTTTTAATATAAAAAGTACTCCTTTCAGTATCACCTCTGTGTCTGTCACTTTTTTTTTAATAATTGCACTAAAGTATATCAGTCTTTAGATCGCTTCTTTAAAAAATTAGTAAATAGTAAACGTATAATAAAACACATTATTTCGCTAATTCAGTGCTTAAACTTTTTAAACGTTGACAATTCTAAAAAAATTAAGACAAATATACATACAACAATTACGCCTTGCTCTCTAATTTACAATTCGCAAGTGTTTATTAATAATTAAGAATAAATACCAAACGCTAAGAAAATTAAAAAAATTATATTTATATTAATAAACCTACCATTTCGAATTATTAAAATTATTTCCAAATTTTTTATCACTTTTCCCTTTTTTAACCAGTAAAAAAGCAGTTCAGACTTACAGACGACAGGCATAAAGGTGCATTTGTACATCTGTGGGAAGAAAATTTACTTTTATTTAAGGGTACGGTCGTCGGTCACACAACTTTTGGAAAGGCCACTCTCATTGTCTTTCTCTCTTCTAGGACAGAGGCGTAAGTTTGTCTCACTCTACATCTTCCGTTTTTGGAAAAAGTAAGAGAGACAAGCTTGTGCCTCTGCCATAGGAGAGAGAAAGACAAGAATGGTTTATACGACTGTCAGTAGAAAAGACCCCTTATGGCGACTTGATTTAAATGTTGTTATTTTGTATATAAATTGTGATTAGTGGAAAATATATGATATTTAAATTATTCCGCCATAAAAATATATTTCTCTCAGGGTGCAATCCCATGTGAGCAGAATACGTCGACCGAAAGCAGAAAATCATGAGTGCAAAAGAGATAGGTAGATATTGTTGTTCTTTTCACTCTCATAATTTTCTGCTTTCGGTCGACGTATTCTGCTCACATGTGATCGCATCCTAAGATAGAAAACCCATTTCCAACTTAGAAAACTGCTTTCGCAATCCGGAACCGGAATCGTAAAACGCAAAAGGAAGAATAAGTTGAAGAAGGATAGATCTATTGTTTATCCTTCTCTAACTCATTCTTCAGGTCGCGATTGCGATTCGGTCACGTTTCATTCTATTCCGCTTCGGCCTTTAATTTTTTTCTACCGACAAATGTATAAATGCACCCTTATCTCGGGATCGTGCCTGCGCCTTCATTGATTGTGGAGACTCCATAAGGCACACAGACACAAGTCGTGCCCCGACTGCAATATGGCTTCTTGTTGTTTGCAATCTTTAGGTTTTTGCAAGAAGACTGTCTTCTTGGGTTTTTGAATAATAAATGATTTTCTAGAAAAATTTGTACCGGCTTCATAAGATCTCTCTCTACCTTATAAGAAAATTTTGTTCATCTTTTTTTTCTTGTTTTAAGGAATAACTAATTAAAAGTTAGACAATATATTCGGTAAATTAGAAGTAAGATAATTTAAAAATAAATAAGATAAACATAAAAAATGCTTTCTGTGAAGAGATTCATGAAATGAATCTGACTTGTTTCTGACTTGTTTAAATTAAAATTACTGGTGTTGACAGTGTATTTAAATATGTGTGACAGCAAGTGTGATGACAGTGCGCTCGAGGGTTGCCAGGATGGCGAGAGCGAAGTTGAGGACACGCTGGAGAGAACTTCTGAGGATAATGTCAGTATCCAACAGATTTTGCAAGAGATGACTAATGAATTTAACAGAGGAGTGAGTCCAAAGCAAACTTTCGAGAAGGATTGTCCAAATAAAGAGTTGCCGAGTCCGGAAGATTTTGAGGTTATCCTCAAAGACGACGGAAAGATGGGGAAAGCAACGAAAACAACGAAACTCGCAAAAGTGCCAAACCAGCTCCCGAAGGATGTCAGCGAAAAGTCGGGTCAGGAATCGAAGGACATTCTAAAGACCAGCGAGGGCAATAATGAGGTGAAAGAAAATCAAGATGCCAAGGAGGCTTTCAAGAAAGATTCCAACATTCCGAGAATTGTCCTCACTTTCAGAACAATCGACGAGAACACAGATTCGGGGAAGAAGACCAAGATTTCCAGTTGCTCGTCAAATCTGGCACTAGTTCCAGACGAATTAGCTAATTGTACGCAAATTGGAGGAGTCTCCGTTAAAATTGAAACTTCCGAAGAATATTTGGATTCTGCCGATAAGTCTGATACCGAGGAAGCTAAAGTCGAAGGTGAAATTAAGGTCGTGAATAAGGACCTGGATAATGATAAAACTGAAGTTGAAGAAGTCGAGGAGGGAGCTCAGTCTGAACTCTTAGTAGATTCTGATGAAGTGCCTCTTGAGAAAACTGATGAGAGCAGAGATGTTTCTTTGTCAGAACCAGTCGCTGAAAAGGAACTTGAAACCAACTCGACTTTTATTAAAAAACAGAGGAAACGAAGACTAAGAATTACTAGGTATGTTATTTTTTATTCACATTATTTATTAATGAAATTGAAAGGCTATAAGGGGATGTACGCCATTAGTTCTTATGATTTATATTCCCTTATAGAATCCATCCCCTATTCCCCTTCTTTCCTCTATTTCAAAAACTTTTCCTTTTTATCAATATTTCCTCTCTTTACCTACTATTTACTACTTTTTTAACGTTATCCCACTATTTGGGTACTTTTTTTTAGATTTCATCCACTAAAAGCCACTATTTCTGTTTTTTTAGAATTTCCACTACTTTAAATTCGCTAATATTAGAAATCACAATAATTCAAATTCTTTCACTAATAATAACATTTTTCATGGAAATTCAATTATTCAAAAAAATTTTGATTCTAAGAAAAAATCCAATTATTATATTTTCATAAATAATAAAATTCATCGAAGAATTTTAATTATTTTAATACTATTTTCAATTAATTAATCGGAAAATTCAATTATTTTCACAAATAAAGTTTTCCACATGAATTCAATTATTTAAAATAAAATTTTCATAATATTTATTATATTTTTTGAAAAAAATAATTATTTAAAAGGGGTCGTTCATAAACTACGTCACACTCCTAGGGGGGGGGGGGTGTCAAGCTGTGTGTGACGAAGTGTGGAAAAAAAAATTTTTTGTATGTAAAAAATCAGTCCGAAAAAGCGTGACGTAGTTTGTGAATGACCCCAAACAATGCTTAAAAAATTATGAAGAATTCAACTATTTTAAAAAAAAACAAAAAATTTTCACAGAAATTCAATTCTTTTTACAAATTTTAATAAAAACTAAATTGAAATTTTTTATCAAAGTTTTTTAATTTGTGGTTTTTTTAGATTAAAATTCCCTGACTTTTGAACTTCTTTGGCTCAAATATAAAATACTGATTTTTCATCTTTCAATAACTTCTCTCGGATGAACAAAAACTAATAATTATTATATTCTGATATTCATTATTATTATCTTTGTAACATACTCTTTTTTAATTTTTTTAATTCAAAACTTTAAATAGAAATACTAATTTTGCAGCCTTTTAAGTTTCTAATGTATTTCGCAGTTTGATTTAAATCAAGATTTAAATCATTGCAGCTCTGAAAAATACTTATTTTCAAAAATTGCGCCTTTTTTTACATTTCTTCAAATTATTGCAACAAAATACTACATTTTTTAGTATAAAAACTAAACTTATTTCGATTTTTATAGTTGAGAAAAATAACTAGGTATAAACTTTCAAAAATTATTTTTAAATCATTTTTTTAAGATAATTGAATTTTTTAAATATATCTATAATAAAAAACTTTTTAAATAACTAAAATTTTCTGAAATTTAATTGAAAATAATTTGTTTTCCAATTATTTTGTTACAATTTTTGAAAATCTATAATTTTCATTGCAAATTTTAAAAATAATTGAATTATCAAATAATTTTAATGAAAAATCTTTAAATGTAAATTTAACAATGCAAATTAGCACTTTTTTAGTAATTAGAAAATATTTAAAGAAGCATAGAAAAATTCTTAAAAGTGCAAAATGAATTATTGCTTCATGCAGGCCTCGGATATTAGGATTTTTTCGACTTTTTTTCAAATTTTGCGACAAAATACCACATTTTTGGTATAAACTGCAACTTATTTCGATTTTTATTAGTGTGAAAAGTATAATAGACAAATCTTTTGTTTGAAAAGTTATTTCTGAATAATTTTTCTAATTAAATTTTCGAAATATACTATTAAAAGATCTCGGACGTTAAAGATTTTTTAATTAAATTTCATTGCATTAAGAAACATTTTTGAAAATAATAAAATTTTTTTCAATTTTATAAAAATAAGTTTTTTTGGAAAAATTTGTATTATAGCTTTTGAAGGAGATGTTTCATTTGAAAAAAATTAAATAACAAGAAAAAGAAAATTGCATCAAAAAGATATAATAGTAAATTAAAAGTATTAAACATAATATTTTTTAAAATATTAAAAAACTAAAATTTTCTTTAATTCTATCATATAAAATTTTTTCTGGAAATCTATAACGCTTTTGAATTTTATTTGTAGTGACGTTGTAGAAGGTGCACCAAGTCCAAAACGTTCTGCCCGACGAATGTGCAAGGAACCTCTGAAAAGTACTGTACTTGAAAGTGCTATAGCCCGCAAAGAAAAGTCTAATTACACCGAAGAACATTTGCAATTTAAACCAATTAGAAAATATAATAAACCTGGGAGACCAAAAAAAATTTTACCGACGAAAGAGGTTGCAAAACAAATTAATAGTAAAGTGGCAGAGGCAGACAACGAATCTGATAATAATACCGTAGAAGGAAATAATAGTATTAATGAAGTAAACATGTCTCAAGACGCTTCGAAGAATTGGTCTGCTAATGAGAGCTCTACTAGTGATTTAACCATTAACGATTCGCAATACTCTGGCACAGACTTTGACGAAATGCCCAAGTTGTCTCCTATATTGAAGAATACAGATTCTGCACAAATAAAATCGGGGAATTCTACTAAAACTGCAATCACAGACGACGCTGCTACCATGTCGGATAATGACAAGCCTTTCTTGAAACCTGCCATTGGAAAAACTAAAAGGGAAAGAGGTCGTCCTAAGGGTAGTCTCGGAGCTCGGAAAATTGCTAAATCTGATTCATTTGAAGGTTTCAAATTTAATATTACTTTGTCAATATTTTTTTATATGCAATTCTATCTTTTTAATTCTTTCAGATGGATCTACTGAATCTGGAAAATACCATGACTGTTCGGAAGGTAAATATTTCAAATCATTTTTTTCATTTTATTAAAAGTACTAGAAAAAATTCTCAATTTTTGTGTCTTTTTTGTTGGCCTTACAAACTATGAAATTACCACGTATACAAAACGTACAATTTTTTCTATTTCTGACAATAATTTCTTTTTAAATAACTTAAATCTTGAACAACTTTAATGAATACTTAAAATTTTCAAAATTAATTGGATTTCAAAAGAGTTGCGTTTACAATTTTCATAAATAAATGAACTTCAAAAGGTTTCAATTTGAAATTGATGTTTTGGAATAATTTTATGTTTGAAGAAATTTGTAAATAAATGTAATAGAACATTTTTTTGAGTATCTAATAATTTTTGGAGTGAATCAGAATATTCTTGAATGTCAGGGAAGAATTCAAAATTTTGTCTGGAAATTAGGGAAAAGTCAGAGAGAAACAAATTTAAAATTTTGTGGTAACTCTGAAAATATTTCGAAATTTAAAACAATAAGAATTATATTTTAGTTTGTTTTTAAAAGTCAAACTTATATTTTTCCTAAATGATATTCTACTGTTTCTTCTTTAATAAATTGTATATTATACCTATCAATCAGGTTTTACAAATTTCAACGACTTTATTTAATTTATTCATCTTGTACCGTTTAACGAAAAAAATTTACGTTTTTGGTGAAAAATAGATATTCGGTTTACATGCACCTCAAATGACCCTAATTAATTATAATTTTGATACTAAAACTTGTTGATTTTTAGAGGATGGTTCCCCTGCAAAAAGAACTCGACGAAGTGTGGCAGCGAGTCCCAGTTCAACTGAGACTCAAGGATCCAAACCAGACTCAGCTTTAATTTCAAGCGAGGTAACTGTCATACTGTCATATTGGATGTATATTTTTTTCATTTTATTTCGAAAAGCTTCTCCATGGTGAAACCTGATTCTAGACACACAGAAAATCAATGATGTGCCTGTGTCAAGTAAGATCCCAATTATACGTGACAGTCAGCGACAATAGCACCCCACTTTATTGTACAGCAATCGATTCCATTGACGGCAAGAAAGTCGGCTGTTGCAATGAAGTTGACGTCAACGACGTAAACATGCGAAGGCCCAGCACTTGCGTGCCCTTCATCATTCTCTGTCGCATGCACAAGGAGAGACTGTTTCGGCACAACTGTTGCCCCATGTGTGGACTCTTCTGTTCGCAAGGCAAGTTTATACAGTGCGTCAATGGTCACCAGTATCATCGGGATTGTGAGATGTATCTCTCTAAGCAAGCCGCTTGTCCTCACTGTGGGTGTGAGAGTCCGGAGTTCGACATTGTCATCTCACTAAACGGATTGAGAGTGCCAATTTATATTCCCACTCGCAGAAAATTTTCAACATTGCCATCAGCGAAAATGACTTTGCCAGGAAAGGGTGACAATACAAAGCTTGCTGAAAGACCACCTAGTCCGCTGATTCAACCAGAAATGATTAAAATACCTGAGCCAACGGTAAGCAGTTCTGATAGACCTGAACGCTACACTATAATGAGTTTGTACACTTCAGTGAAAAATGGTGATTTGGAGAAATTAGTCAATGTTTTAAGTAAGTTGATTTTTTTACCTCTCTCTCTATCTATATATGTATATTGCAGGCTTCACAGTCTGTCCCCTATTTCCCTAAAAGTCCCCTTTTTCAATTTTGGCCCCTAAACGTACCCTATTTTAAAAATTTTCCCTAAATTTCCCCTATTTTTCTCGTCGCAGAAAATTAATTTTTTATCAATAACTTTTAAGTAATTCTACAAAAGAATTCAATTATCTTGATAATCAACAAAATTCTCCGCATAAAATCAATTATTCTAAGGATTTTTAATGAAATTCTTTTCCAAAATTCAATTATTTTGATAAATATCAAAATTCTTCTCAAGAATTCAATTATTGTCAAAAATTTTAATTAAATTCTTGGCAAAATTTAAATTATTTAAACAAAATTTAATAAAATACTTGGAAAGAATTCAATTATTTTAATAAATTTTAATGAATATCTCGTCAAAAATTCAATTATTTTTATAAATAAAAAAATTTTTCGCCAAAAATTCAATTATTTTCAAAAATTTTAATAAAATTCTTTGCAAAATTTCAATTATTTTCAAAAGTTTTTCGCAATTCAATGTTTTTAAATAATATATACTATTTTCATAAAATTTATCAACAAATTTAATTATAGACAAAAACTTGTTGATACAATTCTACGAAAAGATTCAATTATTTTCATAAATAATAAAATTTCATTTACGAATTTAATTATTTTCATCGTATAATTTCAAATATTTTTAATATAATTTTAAATAAATTCCTTGAAAAATGCAATTATTATTAAAAATTTTATTGAAACTTGAGGAAAGAATTCAATTTTAAGAAACATTCAATTATTTAATAAAACAATAAAATTCGTTGCAATAATTCAAATATTTTCATAAATAACATTTAATTCGCTGCAGAAAATCAATTATTTTCAAAAAATTTTAAATAATTTTGCAAAAGAATTCAAATAGCTTGATAAACAATAAAATTGCACAAATTCTTCCCATAAAATCAATTATTCTAAGGAATTTTAATAAAATTCTTTTCCAAAATTCAATTATTTTGATAAATATCAATATTCATCGCAAGAATTTAATTCTTTTGAAATGTAATAAAATACTTTGCAGAAATTAAATTATTTTCAAAATTTTTTGAAAATTCTCGTCATGAATTAAATTATCTTTATAAATAGATAGGGAAAATCTTCTCATAATTCTTTCTACTAAGTGAATATTAGAAAAATGAAAATGCATCTTCCTTCTACGTAATCTTTAAACTTTCTTTTCAGCCTGCGGTTATAATGCAAATCATACATTTAGAGACTATGCCAGCCGCACAAGTGTGCATTTAGCTGCCGAAAAGGGTCATTTGTCTTGTTTGCACGTTTTAATTCAAGCTGGTGGTCAAGTGGATGTTATGGACAAAAATCAATTAACACCTTTAATGTTGGCAGCAAGTAAGGGAAGAGCTGAAGTTGTTCGATATCTCATTAGAATTGGAGCCGATACTACTTTAAAGGGTATAGACGGTATGACTGCTTTGCACATTGCTGCTAAGTCTGGACATTTGTACGTCTGCCGAATTATACTGTCCGAATGCAAAGTGCCAAGGACTTTAATCGGTAAGAAAGTTTTCAATACTTTAAGGTTTACGTTATTTGAAAATAATAATTTTTGTACTTGACTGCACATACACTTTTACG
Organism: Leptopilina heterotoma; assembly: GCF_015476425.1. Lineage (NCBI taxonomy): Eukaryota > Metazoa > Arthropoda > Insecta > Hymenoptera > Figitidae > Leptopilina > Leptopilina heterotoma. The sequence continues at coordinate 397,305 of NW_025110893.1, forward strand.
TTATAGATTGTGTTGACGATGGAGGTTGGACGAGTTTAATTTGGGCCTGCGAATTCCGACATACTGCTGTTGCCCGTTTCTTGATAGAACAGAAATGCGATCCTTTGATTAGAGACGCAGAACAAAATATTGCTTTACACTGGAGTGCTTTTAGCGGAAGCTCTGAAATCACAGAATTACTTTTAAACGAAGGCTGCGATGTGAATGCAGTGAACGTGCACGGCGATACTCCTTTGTAACTTTAATATCCTTTCTCTTGATTTATTCAAGTATTTAGCAAATGTCAGACATAATACGAATTTATGTTTATTTTTAGGCACATTGCTGCAAGACAGGATCAATATGCTGTCAGTATATTATTATTAGCTCGAGGAGCAAAAGTTGTTGAAGTCAACAGTGCAGGAGAAACGGCGATAAATTGCTGTTCTGCTGATGGTGATACTCTGGCTGCTTTAAGGCTAAATGCGAAAGTAAACGAGCTCTCGGAACACATGTGGGAAAAGACTGTTAAAATTCTATGCAAGTAAGTTTTGGAGATTTGTGCGATATTAAAACTTGTATTTTCCACAACTAAATTCATTTGATTTGATTTCAGTGACATTTCCCGCGGTAAAGAGACTAATCCAGTTCAATGCGTAAATGGCCTTGATTCTGAAGATAAGCCGACTGACTTTCTATATGTCACAGAGAACTGTTTTACGAGTAATATAAATATAGATCGGACAATAACGTCGCTACAATCCTGCCGCTGTGAAAATAACTGCAGTTCGGAAAAATGTCTTTGCGGTACTATTAGTTTAAGATGCTGGTATGATGAAGAGGGGAAACTCCTTCCTGAATTTAATTATGCTGGTAATGTATAAGGTTTTAATAATATTACTATTTATATATACTTGATTCATTTATGCACAACTAGTGGCAAGTATTTTTGGATTCCAAAATGATACGAAATAAGAATATCTCTTTTTCAGATCCTCCAATGTTATTTGAATGTAATCCGTCATGTGATTGTAATAAAATCACGTGCAATAATCGTGTTGTTCAACATGGTATGACACAGAGATTTCAATTATTTCGTACAAAAGAAAAAGGGTGGGGACTACGAACTCTTAAACACATTCCCAAAGGTACTTACGTTTGTGAATATGTTGGAGAAATTATCTCTGATTCCGAAGCAGATCACAGGGAAGATGACTCGTATTTGTTTGATTTGGATAATAGGGTAAATATTATTGTATGTATTGTATTCATTTATATTTATACTTTTTAATATGTTTGATAGATTATATTTTTATTGTTTTATTTTATTAAAAAATTTATTGTTTTTATTTTGGGGGCCGTTCATAATTTTGGCCGTCATGCCATTTTCCACTAAACATTCTTAATTGTTAGGATGGGGAAACATACTGTATTGACGCTCGACGATACGGCAACGTAGCTCGATTTATCAATCATTCCTGTGCACCTAACTTGCTGCCAGTCCGACTATTTGTCGAACATCAGGATTTACATTTTCCACGAATAGCGTTTTTTGCCAATCGAAATATTGAAGCGGACGAGGAACTAGGGTAATAGTTTATATTTTATTTTTTAAGAGTAATGAGCTAAATTAGAAATCTAGAACTGAGTCAGAAACTTTTTAAAAATTTTGCTACAAATTATGATTTTAATTCTTTTTTCTAGATTTGATTACGGTGAAAAATTCTGGATAATCAAATGCAAATCTTTTACCTGTACCTGTGGTGCTGAAACCTGTCGATATTCAAAAAAAACCATACAAGTTACCCTTGATAACTATCGTAGAAGGATTCAACAAGAAGAAATGCATAATGCACAAACATCTTCGTAATAGATATCCTAAAAATTATTTATACAAACATAGAGTACAAAAACACAGTAACCCAGCTTTTCATGGGTTTCTTTCATACAAGTAAATCTTTATTGTAAATATCATAAACGGCCAAAGGCTATAATTAAATAATGAATGTAGTGTTTGCGTGAATTTTACTGTACTGTTATCAACTTTATTTCAATGCATTTCAATTACGTTATTTTAAAATTCGATTTACAATAAGTTACAAATTTGTATTCATTTCTAATATCGCTATATATTATCATGTCAAGTGCAAACGATTTTTAGAGAAAACATTACAAAATAAGATTTATTGGTTTTAAAATCTTGGAGTATATATTATATAAATATTTATTGTTCAATCATTTCATTATATTTTTAATTATTTTAGGTTGAAAATAAAAATATTATTAAACGCAGTCTCTTATTAAATAATTAAGCCAACAAATAATAGTAGGACATGGAAAGTTGTTATTTCAAAACGTTTAAAAAAATTTTACGCAGAAATTGAATTATCTGCCAAAATTAATAAAATTATTCCCAGGAATTCAATTATTTTTAAAAATTAATAAAATTCTTGACAAGAATTCAATTATTTTAAAAAATTTTTAAATTCTTGACAGTAATTTTTTTTAATAAATTAATAAAATTCTTCACAGGAATTGAATTATTTTCCAAAAATAATTGAACTCTTCGCATGACATCAATTATTTTCGAAAATTCATCAAATTTATCGTAAGAATTCAATTATTTTCAATTATTACTAAAATTCTTCTCAAGAAATTCAATTATTTTGAAAAATTTTAATTAAATTAATGATAAGAATTGAATTGTTTTCAGTACAAAATTTTCTTCGCGGAAGTTTAATTATTTTAAGGAATTTTAATAAAATTCTTCGCAAAAATTCAATTATTTTCAAAATTTAATTAAATTTTTTACGGGAAATAAATTTTTTTTCAAATATTAATAAAAATCTTTGCAAGAATTCAATTATTTTCATAACTTTTAATAAAATTCTCCACAGAAATTCAATTATTTGCCAAAATTAATAAAATTAATCACATGAATTTAATTATTTTCAAAAGTAATAAAATTCTTTTCTGAAATTCAATTATTTGCAAAGAATTTTAATAAAATTCTTGTCAAATTTTCAATAATCTTATTGAATAATATAATTTATCGTATAAATTCAATTATTTTCAAAAGTAATAAAATTCTTCGCAGAAATTAAATTATTTTCAAATTTTTTTTTTTTAAATTTCTCGTTAAAATTTTTATTATATCTTCATAAATAATAAAATTCATCCTGGAAATTTAATTATTTTCAAAAGTTCTGATAAAATTTTTTGCAAAATTTAATTATCTTTTCAACAGTGAAAAAATTCTTCACAGAAATTCAATTATTTTCAAAATTTTTTTTTTAAATTCTCTTCAAATTTCAATTATCTTTGTAAATATCAATACTCTTCTGCAAAATTCAATTACTTACTAATGTTTTATAAATTTTTTCCCAATAATTCAATTATTTGCATAAAAAATAATTAAAATTTTTTTTTTTATAAAGTCTTTTAATATAAATTAATGATTTTATCACTCGGTCATCTTTAATTATTATAAAACATGAAGACATCGATTGCTCCGAGTCGAAGACTCGGAGTGATTTATTTCTTCATGTTTTATAACAATTTTTTAATTTCAAAAAGGTTTGAATTTGAATCTTTTGCAGAATTTTAATTCCTATGGAAAAATAATAATTAAATATTTATTTAAAAAAAAAGTTATTGATGTTTTCAAAAAATTTGTAAATAAATGTAACAGAACATTTTTTTGACTCAAACTTTTTCCTTTAAGGGCATTTGAAACTTGATGACGTCACACATGCTTTGCAAAAACTGAAACGTCATCAAGGTTCAAATGCCCTTAAATTTAAAAAAAAATTTAATTTAATTCGCATTTTACTAAAAAAAAGTCAAAAAAGTCGAAAAAAGTCGCATTTTCTTAGAAAAGTCGAAAAAAGCAAAGGTTTGTAAAATGGTAAAATAAAGAAAATTTACTAATTAATTTTTTTGTTTTTGTAAATAATTAAATTCTATCACAGAATTTTTTTGAGTTTTTATTAAATAATGTCATGAGCGTCGGAAGAAGCAAGAAACTAAACGTGAGGTAATGAACAAGCAAAAAGAAGAAAACAAGAAGAATCGTACGAGATGGAAAAAAAGAAAATTGAGAACAATTGCGTAGTAAAAGGCATGCAGCATTATTGAAACATGTCCGGAAATGAAGAAGAGAGATAAAGTTATATTACACCAAGTGCGAAATGAAGGAAGAAGTAATACAATTTTACAAAGAAAACATGTTTGCGGTGTGATGAATACTACATGGCGAAATCGTGGGATATTTTATTGTCCTTGCGTTTAAAATCAACTGCGAAGCTGTAAATAACCCCGCGCAATCTTGCGGCAAGCTTAAAATTGCCCATACCGAGAGAAATCTTGAGGTGTAAGCTTGCAGGAAGCTCACCATCGTCGTTTTAGGATTTAAGAAGGTTTGAATGTTTAACTTATTTTAATATGCACACGGAGAAAAAAATGCTGTTGAATCAATGACATATGGGTTTGATTCATTGAATAGTGTCATAACGGGCTGCCTAACGTATATGCTGTTGTTTTGAAAGCACCGATTCTAATGATTCGATAGTATCACTTTCTTTGAAACAAAAGCATATTTCTCAAATTGACAGCATACTATGTTAATTCGAAGGTGAATCCTTTTGAATCAATAAACAAAATTTTTTAATTTAACAGTATATGCTTTTGAGTCAATGACTATAACTTTTAAATTTAAAAGCATCATTTTTATGATTCAAAAATTTGTACTCTTAATTTTTTTAGTTGTTGCTATCGATTGAATAACACCATACTGTTAATTCAATTCTTTTATGTGGTTAAATATATACCAACGATAAATTGAAAAAAGGGAATTTTTGTTCACATGTTTTTTATATACTATAATTAATTCTCACACCTTTAACACAACACTTTTTGTTTTTATACACATCTTTTTTTCAATTTTTCACACTAACATATACATCTTTATTATTATTTTCATTTTTTCCAACGGCTAAACACACACACACATACACATTCAAACACACTTATCTTTTTTAGTCAGAAAAATACGGCTATTCCCAAGCGGTCACCCATCCATTTAGTAACCGCGACCAACGACGCTTAACTTCCGTGATAGACGAGAACCGCCGCGCTGCAATGTAATACATCCGCTTCTCAACGTTGGGCACTTACTTTGTGGTTAAATACCGTGCTCGAGATTTTTCGCGTATATAAGGGAATTTATATAGGGAATTTATATTTAACTAGTCATTAATTAATTAAAAGAATTTAAATAATACTTTTTTATATTGGAATCTCAAAAACGACAGGTTTAATAAACATATAAATATATGTGGGTAAGTATTTCAATAAATTTAGTACCTGTCAATGTCTCAAAACATAGTGTTCTTAATTTTATAGCATATGCTATAGGCAGTCCGCAATAGCACCACTCATTGAAACGAAAGCATATGCTTTCGTTTTCAGAGCGCGCTTCTTTAGAGCAAACAATTTTTCATTTGATTTAAATTTACACGCATTTTCTTCAAATTTACCTATTAGATGCTTCAAATGAATAATGTCAAAGAAGCAATAAATTATTCTGTTGCTATATATAGATGAACTATAGAAACAATTTGCACAATATCATTAATTCTACAGTACCGTACTTTTAATTTAAACAGTTTCATTTTTTCATTTTAAGCAATATACTTTTCGATTAATAAATGTGTCATTGAATCAATGACGGGGAATTCAATAGCATGGAGATATTTGATACAACAGCACTTTTTTTTCAGTGCAGGAATACAAGTATGCTTACTATTAAATTTTATTCAAATAAATATGCAAAAACTTTTTCACAATAAAAATATATTATGACTACAGTACTTAACCTCTGACTAGAATGCTTTTTCTCTCGTATTATATTCTTCTGGTGAGAAGAAATACTTTTTCGTATGATTCATAATTGAAGAATTGCAAATATTTGGAGATTGTTCACTAGAAATGTTTATATAAATATTACAAAACTTTAAACAAATCTAATTCACGCATTACCTCTAAAATGTTAAGCATATTCACTTTACATAAAAAATGCTATTTTTCGAACACTAAGAAAACTAATAAGGAATATGCTTCAAAAAGAGCAACACTTTTCTAAATTAAAAAATGGCCTAGTTTCTCCAAGCATATTCCCTTTTTGTTTTTTCAGTGAAAGATGTAGATTAAGATTATAAAATACACGCGCTCTATTACAAGTAACTAATCTGCTGTAAATGCATTAAAAATATAACCAAGAACATTACGCAAAGATCAAGAGATATTTCAAGGGTCACTTCCCAGTTCGCACAATGTATTTTAAAAAACTTGCGAAAACATTCCAATGGAAGATTCGGCATCGAATAGCCCTACACGGAGAGAAGGTTTCTACTATGCCTTTCTCTCCATATCTTAATTACTTGAGTACTAGTTTAAGAATGTAACTGCAATTTTAAATTTAGAATTTAGGGGTGCCATTTGAACGAAAGGATTTGTCCCGTCAATAAATAAATAATATTAATTTTTCATATTTATCCAAAGAAGTTGAAATGTCATTTCGTAAGGAGCTCTGCCAAATGTTGAAATATCATGGCCTCATACATCTGTTTGATGTATTTCTTGCGGGGTCCTTTAAAAAGTTACATTTATAAACCTAACTCAACATACTGCATTATGACCCAGAAATGGAACATTTTAGTAAATTAAAAATACTCTTGAGCTTTGAATTATGTTTTTGGTTGCAGGCCGTGGATCTCCCAATAGAAATGTGTATTCATATATTTCTATAAAGAACATAAATTAATATTATCATAATTTAGTGTAAAATTATTTTCCAGAATCCTTATTTTGTCTTTGTCGTTGTAAGCTTCGTCGAAACATAAATATTTCATTTTTTTATTTTAAAAAGTGTTAACAGTATAATATAAAAATGTTGTCGTGGAGTATGTTTTTTCTTCAACTATTATTAAATTTCCTTTACTTTTGACAAACGAAAAGGAAAAATATTAAAAAGTGTTTAATTAGTACATTCAAATATTTGAAATGGTATTTGATTTAGCAGTACATAGTATAAAAGGATTCTGGCTTCTTGTATAAATTACTGTTAAACGTTTTGGCATTACATCTTTGTCATTTTCATACTTTGTATTTTAAATGTCAATTGTAAATTTTTAATATGTTGCAATTCACTTATTATCCAACTACAATTTATTGATATTTTTTAACAATGAAAAATATCTGACAATATATAAAAAATGTAATAATTATTTAAATTCGGCATTCGTTGTGTGCGCATTAAAAATGCTTTCTTTGAATTTGTAAATTTCATTTGATTATCTTGCAAAATAAGAATACAATCAGTAACATTATATAAAATGATTAAATTTGCCTTAAAGGACAAATGTATAAGGGGAAACACAGTATTAACTGCAATTATTGAAAATTGAAAGTAAAAAATGTTAAAATTACTGTTTATAGATAGGTTTTATATCTCAATTTTCATAAACATGGTCTAATAAACCTATTTATAAATAATAATTACAAAATGTTAACCAATAATAAGTACAATTTTTCTAAAAGGAAAGCGAAAAAGTAATACAATTCAAAGATGTGAAATTCACTGGAAAGCAGTTGGTAGTCTTAAAGAATATAATATTGAAATGTTAGTCTTTCCGCTCATACAGCATCCGTCCATGTTACATAAACGGATAATATTCCATAATAAACAAAACATTTGTTTTAATAAAATTAATAAAGTTAATAAAACTGTTAAAATTAAAATAGATGAAAATAAATATGTACAATTGTACGGAAATATAAATAGCTAAAAAATTATCAATGTGACTGTATATTCTTTCATCTACCAAACTATTTATTTTTAATTTTACATAATTCTAGTTTCCTGCAGATATACGACGTCTTACTGCTGGACATTACGTTTCAGACATCCAATCATTTTAGACCATTCTTCAGTCTTATATTTTAATTAAAATCTTTTCTAGGTTTGTAAATACATTCCTTATGGGAAAAATTAATATTATCAAACTTTAGAAATTATTTATATTTAGATAGGCCTACATTATACTGAGGTACAAATTTTATTAATAATCCTACAATTTTAAATGTTTTGCTAGAAACCTAGAATTAAAACACTTTTCGAGAGTCGTTTACATGAGCAATAATATCATCGTTTAAAATTATAATATTGCCTTTCATGAATATTCAAGGCAAAGCATATTCAAATTTTATTTTTTAGTCCTTTTAATAAGAAAATACTAGATTAATACTTTTGCGATATGAAATTTAATAATTAAAAAACTTTGAACATAACTTGAACTTCTACCTTTTGTAAAATGTTCTGAAACTTGAAAATAATAAAAATAATAAAATTTTGTTAAATTATGGAGTTCTATGAATTTGAAAAATAAGAAACTAACACTTTAGAAAGTTTTAGTTCACAGGATAAAAATTTTTATCTCTATGAGGATGCAGTTCATTAGTATCATGATAATATGATAAAAAATAATTATATGCAGAGATATTAAAACTTGGCAGTGGTTTCTATGTTGCTATATATTTGCCATAAATTTAAGCTTCTACAATTTAGTTTTCTACTCCTTGAGTAAATTGTAATTTCTTCGTAGATTAGAATTAAAAAATAATTTAATGTTTAAAACCTTTAAGGCTTGTTTACTAAAGTTTTATTTTGATTGTTTCATAATGAGATGTAATTGAGGGGCTGGGTTCTATAAGGAGATACGCGTGAATTTAGGCGGATACGTATTGTCCAATTTATGGAATTTTTAAAGTGTTGCGAATTAAGGGGTTACATCGACTCAAGATTTTGAAAAAAGTCCATTTTTTATTGCATTTTTGTAATTCGTAACAATTTTACCGTTCTTAGACTTCAATTAGTGACAATTTGGATAAGTTTGGGCAGTGCTGTGTCGATCCGGCAAGTCTAATATTGATTCAATTACCCAGGCCATTGATTTATTTTATTGGACATACATCCCCTTATACTATTCCTTTGTCGATACGTATCAGCATTCAAGTTTTACAGATAGATAGACAAATATTTTTCAATCTTTATCCCATTTTATCCAACTTGAAATTATAATCAAGTTAATTCTTAAAACTGTTCCTGCTACTTGAAACTTTGAACTATTCAGTTCCCTTCTCACAGACTTCCATATACCCCTAGATATTTTAATAGTTTAATAGACATGAAAAAAAAATTTGCTCATGTAAGTTAAGCGACACTTGAAAAGAGAAATATTTGTACTACATTGCAAAGAATATAATTTCTTTATCGAGAGACAGAGAGAGAATTTTTATAGTACATCATGTAATATTATTAGTATATTAATATTATAATTTGTATTGAGCATATTTTAGAAAATTTTGAAATCGTTGTAAAAAGTGTTTGATTATTGACTTCATTTCAACTATAATTTAATTATAAGATGATATGCAAGATAAATAAAGCATAAGTATTTGTGCGACATTTAATGTGCATAAAAACTGATTTCAGTTTAAATAAATCATTTACAAGAAGACATTGCTTTTACATTCACATCTTTAGATGCAACAGACAGAAAACAAACTTCTGCATTAAAAGTAAAAACAATCGATTTTGTCTTTTCAAGACACTTGCATATAGTGTAGGTAGTTGGAATAACTTCAGTTATCAAATTTCACTTTTATATTTACCCTCCTATCCGTTATACTTGGGATTCCTAGGAACTTGAGATGAATGGGTTGCATCAGTAGTTACCCTTAAATATTCAAGATTCCTGTAATAATTAAATAATTTGTAATCAAGTAAAGAAGAAGAAATTTCTAAGTCTTATATCTCATCTTATATTATATTGAAATATTTCCTTCGTTCAACGTTTTAAACAATATATGTACACTAAATAAATATATACATATTATGTAATAATGTGAAGTTGTGATCAAATATCATTTCTAATTTTGGTCGGTCATTTCGTGAACACAGCTGCCCTACCGTCGGTGGGTTCGGCAGCGTCAGTCGTACAAATATGTAAAAAACAAAAATATTTCCAATCACTTCCTCCCGATTAAAAATTTGTTAAATGATAGTTCGCACAACACCTCAATATAAAATAAACGTCAGTCAGCTGGCTGTATAGTTTGCAAAAATTTTAATTTGTTGTTAAAATGTTACTGGATATATGATAAAAATTTTAAAGTTCTAAATTTGCATGGTTCTTGAAAATAAAATTCGAAAGAAACGATCGTCATACGGTATGCCCCCTGAACTCTTGCAACTTTCTTATTACACGTTCCTGTTATTTGTCAATTCTTAATGGAATTTTTTAAAGCTGTAACATCTTTGTTTCAGCCTTAAATCTTATTAATTAAGTCTTTATCTTACTAATGGCCAGTTGATCCACTTCCAGATAACAGTTCTGGATAAATTTATCTAACGGATAAAATTTTGTAGTCTTGATCCACTTCTAAATAGTGCTAACTGTCAGATAAAACGCGTCTTATCTTAGGGTTACCTATCTGCCGGTCGAAATACCCAATAATGTATTTAACTGTCAGATTAACACAAATATGAGGTTAGAGTGCCAATTTTGATGTGTTTCACGTGACAAGTGTGAATGTCACAGTGTTATAGTATTTTGAAAAAGTAACAATGATGGAAGAAAGCAGTATTCACGATATTAATTTTGAAGATATCGTGGATCTGGTCACATTCGACGTTTAAAAAGTTTTTGGATGTTAAATTTACTTACAATACACATTTATAAAAAAAGTCTTTACGATAAGTTAGAAATGAATTATTAACAAAAAACAACAAAACCTACAAACACTAATTATTAAATAAAGAACCATTTGAATTTAAATTTATTGCTTTAATTTTTTTTATCTTCGGTGAAAGCTTTGAAATTAATTATTAAACAATTCATAAACTATGATGAATAATTTGAAAACAGAAAATTATTTAAATTTGTCGTTATTCATTTTCTCATTATTAAAAAAACAACAAAAAGAATAATAATATAAAGATTTTAACTTATTTGAATTTCAATTTATTTACAATGAATACATTTATTTAAAAATATTTTATGCATGTTTTGAAATTAATTATGAGAACAAAAATAAAAACTATATAAATAAATACATACATTTCAATGAATTTATTTATTTACAACAAATTTTTTTAGAAAAAGAAAAAAGAGAAAGAAGGAAAAAGCAATAAAAATTAAATAAAGTAAATATTTATTTCAATTGCTATGTATTTATTTGGTTACAATACAATAATTGTATTGTAACCAAATAATGAATGAAATAATGAATAATTATTATTTATTAAAAATAACTTTCCAAACATTTTTACAAAATAATATAAAAATAATAATTATGTGGATTTCAATGTATTTATTTAAGAATTGTAATAAAAATAGTATGAAATGAAAGAATTATTTTATCAAATAAACAAATCTATATAATTATGTGCATCAACTTGGTCAATCTAAGCATCATCTTTTTAGCGTCAGTGCTGACAGAGTGTCAATTCTAATACAAAAAGTACTAGAATTCCCTAGTTTTTGTTATTTATCTGCTAGATAGTTAACTGGCACTTGTATTTTTTACGTGGATCAACCCTTTTGGGTTGACCAGCAGTTTAACTAAATTTAACCTCCTGATTACTTTATTCTGTCAGTTAACTAACAGACACTTTATCCTAGGGCGGAAAGAAAGATAAAAATTAAAAATTGACTAAGTAAATAAATTCAGTATGTAATTGTAAATAATTTGTCTCACCTTGGAAAACAGAAAATGTTCTTTTGTTAAAGACTGACGCTCAAATGGTGAACTGCTCATGTAGCCTGGCGATGGTGACTCACTTTTTTCTTCAACTGAGGCGATATTTGCATAATTCGACAAAGCTGAATTTGCATTGCGTTCAGAGTCTAACAAAATACTGCGATCAATTTTACAATATTCTTTGCCATTCCGAGGACGTAAAGTTGTTGCTATACCTCTGCTTTCATGACTAAATACAAAAGAGATATATATGAATATTAATGTAAGATAAATAAAGAAAGTATCAGCATTAAAGAATCTGAATGCATCAGAAAACCCTATTTAGCGGACTGTTAGGTTCTTCTTTGTTAAATACAGAATGACGAGACAACTTCAAAGTCGTATTCTTATTGATGTAAGTCTACATTTCCAGATAAAATGATCATTTGTGCTTACGCGGTTGTATTTAAATGAACTTCAAGTATTGATAATTGCTAAGGGTGGTGTACAGATCATTATTATAATTGAAAAAGTTTTTAAGATTAAAGCGATTAAACAAGTTCATTAATACATCTCATAATTACACTGAAAGAAATGATTTCGGTATGTTAGGAATTTGGTTATGTTTATGAATTTCTGTCAAGTTTTGAGAAACCAAATGATAATTTTACCTCAATAGTTAGGTTAAATGAGAAATTTAAAAATGAGAAACACTTAACCTATAATTTGTAATCTGTATGTCTGAATCACACGCACCTCTTTTGTGAGCGAACGAAACTAATGTCATATTACTTCATGCTAATGTGAAATCTGGTTAAGAGGTTAGTGCGCTTTAGAAATTTTCGGCTAGTTCTAATGGTATGGTTGAAATATAACTGTTGGGCTGTTTCTATTCCAGCAATATTATATGGGTAATATAACCTAAATTATACCTGTATCTTCTATATTTTTCTTTTCGTGTACGCGAGACTTTTAAACATAACAGTACAATCGGGAGAAATATCTTAAATAGAATAATACTCACCGAAGACAGTCTGGTGTTTCTGTTGAAGAATGAGATGAGAGAGACAACGTCTCAATGTAATCAGACATATCAGATGTGCCACTACTTGTGCTTCGCGAATCGGGGCATCTATTTATAGGGATCTCATCAGAATTAGTAAATCTTTTGGTCTCTTTAGAAGGAATATCTGATTCCGCAGACGATGATTTGGCAGGCACCTTGATTTTTTGAAACTGAAAATTAATTTCTTTTAGTAGATCATTTGTTTTTGACTTTCTGGGCAAACTGTTGTAAAAGCATCCCGGCCGTGCTGACTTTGCAAGAAGTGTAGATTGTCTTCTTTTCAAGGGTGTTGAAGTTGGAACGGACGCATAATCGAAGTCTAGAAATTCATTATTCCTATTAGTGGCAGATCCAGTGAACACACCAGAATCATTACTGCTGGAAGAATCTCGACTGTGACCCGCCTTTGATGGAACGGAGGAAGATCTTCGAATTTTAATGCAAGACCCAGTTGATGACAATTGAAATGAAAGCTGATTCAAAAACGCTTTTTCTACTTTATTAACAGAATCCTCCGCGTTGAGAGAGATTTTCTTACTCGAATCTTTTGTGCAATCACAAATTGTTGAATTTGACTTTTCCTCGTCAACAAAACGAGCAGCTTCCTCTGAATAAGATCGCTTTCTAAGTAAAATACTTTCTTTATTTTTATTGACGTCAATTAAACGTCTTGTAAAACAGGGACTAGACAAGACCGTGGGTCCTGGAACTCGATACTCAGAGTCGGATCTCTTTTTGATTCCTTCTGCGGAAGATGTACTTGACAAAGTAGGATTGCTTGAACTTTTGACACCGCTAACGAGTCTGGATAACATTTGCTTTGAACAAACATGTGCAGGCTGCATCGGTAAATAGCTAGAAGATGAATTTTTACAAACTTTCTTCGCTTCCACCTCGAGATAATCAGGTTCCCCTTTCTTTGAGCATACATTCTTCTCTTTATTACCCTCTTTTTGCATTTCTAAGTCAGTGGAAATTTGTTTCCATTCGTTTTTCGAAATTCCAGTTTTCAATATAAGATCCTTACTATTTTCATAGTGATTTGAAGAATTAAAGTTAATATTGACATAATTGGGGGTATTCGCGTTTGGTTGCGTATCAATAATGGTTCCAATATTCTCATAATTAGCTTGAGAATTTTTGTCACATTCTTCTTTGTGGCTGAAGCCTGAGAGATTTTCGGGGAAGAAATTAACTCCTCCATTAGCGTTGACCACCGGCATTTTACCTTCTCCTGAGAGACGGATGGGTTGAACGGTGACTCCAGTAGGTTCGATTCCAGCTCCTCTGCGGCAGTAGGGCAACACGAAGCCAGCCCAACTGAGGACGTTTTGGCAGGGACAGGCGGAAGGTCGTGTCGACTGAGACAACTTCGTGGGACAGCCACATCGTTGTAACATCACGGCTTGTGGTAAATGTGGCATATCATAATTGGAATACTCATTTGGCAATGATTCTTTTATTTTTCTCGGTGTGTCGTAATATTGATTTTGTGGTTCTGCTTGACTCGGAATCGCACGATGAACAAGTATAGGTTTGGGAATGTCGTAATTGTTATAGGGACCGATAGAAAGATCGTTTTTGCGGACCACATTCTTCTGGCGACAAGTGCAAATTTGCGCAGTGTTTGGAAGTGGCATAGGTGGTTTTTTCAATTTGGCAGCATTTGTCATTTCGTTTCTCGACTTTGGTGGCCTTGGAGGTACTGCGGGACTCTTGAGAGGAAGACAAACTGGTGGAGTTTGCTCGAGTTTAGTCTGCGAACAACAGCACTCCATTTGCTGGAAAGTTCCATCTCTTTGTGACACTGAGTAATCACTCTCGTGGCTGCTACTGCTGTAGGACGAAAGTGACAAGCCGTCGAGTGCTCTATGTGTCACGTGACTTAAATTACTATGTTGAAGCCCAGAAGATGGTTCCACAGTTGTTACGGACGTTGAGGATTTTGATATTGTTCCGAGTTTTCCTATGCAGCTTGCACATCTTTCTAACTTAGAACTTCCTTGGCGGGAGAAGGAATACCTTTGCCAATCATTTGGCTGTTCAGTCATTTCCGAGGTAGAAATCGAATCTCGGCTGCTGAAGTTTTCCTCCGATTCTATTTCTTGATGTCTGTCGGAAGAGAACCAGAAAGATGAACTGTCATTCTTACTGCTTTCGTAATATTTTTCATGATAATTAGACACATAGGACGCTGATGGAACACAGTCGCTGACTCTTGTTTCTGATCTTGAAAATTGACTGCGAGGACTTTCTTGCGAAGCTTGATCACGTCCATTCTTTTTTCGACTCGGTAGTTTTCCTTCCACAGCTAATTGAAATGTTTTTACTATCTCGTCGCCTTGATCAGTGATTAGGACGTGAAGTCCTTCGCCACGATCGCATCGTGAGCCGCCCTCAAAACAAAATCGGCCATCAACAACTCCATATTTTCGGAGATGGACGATTTTCCAAATCCCCACGAGTCTAGGCGGAATGCCAACTGTAATACAAAATCTGTAATTCTGCACACGAAGATGTGCTGGACCGTTGCTTATTTTCCCTTTAGATGCAGCAGTGGAAATGAGCACCAAAAACTGGCGGTCTGAAATAGGTACAACTAATTTAATGTAAAAATATTCCCAATTTCAAATAGTATAAATAATACGTGCACTTTGGTTATTTAAAAGGAACCTATCATTTCAGAAAAAATTTAGGAGGAAACGAACATCAAGAGATACAATGTCCTTATAGTGCTATTGTAACACATTGCAACCCAAGTGCAAAATGCCCAGAAAACAAGCGAAAAACTGTATTTTTTTTCACACAAGTTTTTAGTTGAGGTATTTTAAACTTTTTAAATTCGGCTAAATATATTTTTTGAGGATTTAAAATTACGGTTATTACAATCAAAAGTTTTTATAATCATTAAACAAATACAGTTCGCGCCGCGATTTAACCTGAGGAAAGAACGTACATAACAAAACTTGTAAGTGCTTAAAACACAAAATGAAATATGTATCTCTAAAAACAGTTATTAACATACCTTCTCCTAAATTATTTGATATTTTAACTTGCCACTGGATTAAGCGTTCTCTTGTATCAAATGCTAGAACTACAATTATATCTCGACAGATTATAGCAATGGTGTTTGATTCTTTGTCAAGAGTGAAACCACTCTGTACGCCTAAAAAGTGTTGTAAACTTAATGACGCTTTTGTATGTGCATTCTTGAATCTATCCTTACTATCTCCGTAAAGTTGTAAGTGCATACAATCTGAAATAAGAATTATAACATCAAACCGATATCATTTATTAAAAATATTTAAATCTTTTCTGTAAATTGCATTTTTTGAAATAAGTTTAATCTAAGACAGTTACAATATCAGTTCAATTTACGTTGTTTGAATTGCGTAATATATGTGTGCGTCCGCATGAAAAGAGGCCTCTTTGACACTATTGCAGTTATCTATATCTATATTCTAAACATATTAAAAATATAAATATGCCTAATAATAATTTCATTTAATAAAACCAAATAAATATTAAATTTAATAAGGTTTTGAGATTATTTAGTATTTCTGATTTTTTTAGTTTCATTGTTTCATTGTAAAATCTTTTGGCATTTGGTAGACATTTTATACACGACAAGAAAATGAAAGTGAAAAAATGTCATCGCTCTAAATATTTTTAATAAAAAATATAAAAATACAAAAATAGGCTACTAAACAGCTGTATACTATCGGTAGTTATAGCGTTAAAAACTTATGTGCAATAAGGAGGTATGCGCCATTTTTATTTTGTCCAGTATCCTCTTATTGCACGCAAGACCACATTTTATTAGTTAAGATAAAATCTTTATAATCATTTACCTGCCACTGGTGACAATTTTCTCATGACACACCATCGTGATTTCCACTGAAAAAATAAAGTTAGATTTTACTACGTTTTTTGTATTAAATATTTTTATGCTAGTATTACAATATTAATGTCCCTTGAGACACAAGTATTTTGCATTGATTAACATTTTATTAAGATATACATGAAAGAACAAATAGCGTGTAACTCATGGTTTTCAAAAGTAAATTATTTTTATAAAAAGAATAGAATAGAACGGGCGAGGCAGCCAATTGATTCTTATTCCCGTTGCTCTCATTCATATTGTTGGCCTTTGATAAAGCGAAAAAATAAGCAAGTTTGAAGGCTGCGTAATTCTAGAAAAACAATACTAAAAATTTATTTGTTTATCAATAAACATTTTTAAAATCAATTCTTTTTCCATAGATTCTAGATAAAAAAGACTTTATTATTTTTATAGAGAAGTGGATCGCAGTGAAAATGCTTCCGTTAAGTATGTTTGATGATGGACTTACACAACATTTTTTTAATTAAGTCAGTCCTAATTATCATGCATGTCGTATTACTATGAAAATCATGTTGCTTCTGAATACGCAGGATCAGACATTGCTGAGACTTTTTACAATTCTTTAAAGAAATTAAGTCTTCATGATAAAGTGATTCACAGTAGACAACGCATCTGTGAATGATGTATTTCTAAAGGAATTTGAAAAAATACTGTATAAAAGAGGTATTGAATTCGACTCTAAGGACCAACATTTCAAATGTTTTGGACACGTATTAAATCTAGCAGTTCAAGATATATTAAAAACTTTAAAGGTTTCTCCGTGTATTAAAAAATTGCAACAACAAAATTTTGTTAAGCAGAACAGCTGAGAACGAGGCCAAGAAATCGTGATTTCCATGCATTTTTAATGCTCGAGACAAGGCGAGATTGATAAAATTCTCGTCTCATTTCGCATTTACTTTTCAAACACATTAAAAATGTTTGTAACAAACAATTTTTAATTGTGCTATGTTTTTCTTTATAAATAAAATTGTTACTTAAAAAGCATTATTAAATTTTTAATACATTCTTGATGAAAAATAGAATTTCTTTATATACTAAAACGACAAAAATAGCTACCGCTTGCGAGAGAATTTTTATAAATGTTTGAAATAAAAAAGCCGCAACGTCATAAGTGGGGGGTTTTGAAGCATATTAACCCCTAAATAATAAGGGTTTTATATAAAAAAATTGGTAAAAAAATTTTTAATATTAATTGGTTTGAAACTTGTTACTTGGGGGTTTTTGGGGTGGCAGATTACAAATCTGATGTTAGTTTTTCAAACTTTAAAATGGCGGATGACTTTCTTAAAAAATTAATTAATTATCTTAAAAATCGTTACTCGGGAGTTTGTAGGGTCGCTGATACGATTCCGATGTCAGTTTTTCAAAATCAGATTTTCAAGCCAATTAATTAATTTTTTTAAAAATTCGGCTGTCATTTTGGATTCGCCATTTTGAATTTTGAAAAACTAATATTAAATTCGTAATCAGCGACTCCAAAAACCCCCGAGTAACGAGTTTCAAGCCAATTAATTCTTAATTGAAAAATTTTTTTTTCCTATCTTTGATTTGTTTTTAATACAAAACCCTTATTATTTAGGGGTTAATATGCTCTAAACACTCTCATTTAACCTCCAATCATCAAAATTATCATTTTTCTTTGGTGAAAAATGTATTTCTAGCATTTAAATGAAAATTTCATGGGGCCGAAAACAGGCCTTATCGACCCTTCTCCTTTACAAATTATATGTAAATAAAGTGTAATTTAAATATTAAATTAAACTCAAAATTAAATATATACTATCTAATGAACTTTTTAGAAAAATTTTTTTTTTAATTTTTTCGTTGAAAAACATTGGTAACTCCAGTTTCATTACATTCATGAATACAAATTTTTTTCCGTCACAAAATTATCATTCTAAAAAATCGGTCTTAAAATTGTTTATTTAAACTGAAACAAAATCTTACTTCAAATAAATTGAAGTTTAGGGCAATAGCTATCCAACGATCTCTTTGAATCTCCTTAACTAAAAATTTTTATTTCAGTAAATAGAAAATCAAAATTCTTAACAATAATTGGATTCTTTCAACGAATTTCTTTAAAATTTAAAAAATAATTGAATCTTATCCTACGAAAAAAGTTTTATCAAAACTTTTAAAAGAATTTTATTAAGATTTTCAAAATAATTGAATTTCTGAGAATTTTTCATTGGAATTTAATTATTTTTGAAAATTTTAATTCAATTTTTCGCAAGAATTTAATTATTTGCATAAATAATAAAGCAGGATTTCAATTATTTTTAATACAATGTTTAATTGAATTTCTCGAAAAATGTAATTATTCTTAAAAATTTTTTTTAAATTAGTCAAAAGAATTCAATTATTTAAAAATTTGAGGATAAAACTCTTTATGAGAATTCAATTTTAAAAAACATTCAATTTAAATTATTTATTTTTGTATTTAAATAAATGAATTCTCGTAGAATCTTCTATTTTAAAAATTTTAATAGTAAAAAATACATAGAAACCGAAAAAGAAGCAAATTATGGATTTGTTTAGGTAATTCTCGATGTATAAAAGGGGAAACAAATACTTTATAGACGGAGATGAAATATATTTAAATTGTGATTGGAATTATTGGTGTTTAATTAAATTTCTAAACACAATTGTGTGTCACGTGTTTAGCTGGAAACTATTTAGTCCGCGACTGTTATACCAACACATTTAATTAGACGAAGGAATTATTTGATATTTCAGTCGGACGAATTGTCGTGTTATCGTATATAAAGCATGCAGTTGATTGTAAGTAGTTATAAATGCCAGTTAATATTAGTTCATTGGTTATTCACAAACAGTAAATGGGTGAATTATTTTTAGTATCGAGACGATTCATAGATAGATTTATGGCCAATAAGATAACTAACCTTCTTTCCATCTCGAAATTTGACATTTCCCTCGATTATGCAGCTATTATCCACCATTGTAGTTCGTAATCTGCAGTCTAGTTGAGTGAAAAATGCTAAAACATTTTGTTTGCAGAGGCTGAAATTAAAAAATCAGTCCAACAGCTGCAGGGACTCAAGTTTTTGCAGGTTACTAAAGTCTGTAGTTTTTATTTTGTCTATTTGAAAACTTCATTATTAAATAACAACACAGTTCGCTAATGACACTCAACAATACCGGTTTCTACATAAATTGAAAAATCGTGTAGAAGGTAGAATCAAGTGTCAAAATCTCAACCAAATTGGCCCATGAAAAAATTGCTCAAGAACTTTTCACGTGCATCAGATTTATTGAAAGTTAGCAGTTTTAAGGGCTTTCTACAACATTTTTTCATCAAGGGAAAGGGTGGAATCCCATGGCAGCGTTTTGCGTTAAAAACGTTTTCATGGGACTGCACAAAAAGTCGTTCGCGAACGAATTCGACGCCTGAAATAAGAAAGGACACAAATATATGTCTGTCCTTGTCTAACTCATGTTCTGCGTTGTTAGGGTGCGATCCCATGTGAGCAGAATACGTCGACCGATAGCAGAATATCATGAGAGTGAAAAGAACAACAATATCTACCTACCTCTTTTGCACTCATGGTCTAGTTACAAAGCGCAACGCAAAACTATTGTAGAAACACCTTTACAGGTGAGTGTGATTTTTCCAACAATTTTTTTTTTCTATCGACCGAGGTGTAAATGCACTCTATGACAAGCACCTTAAGTTTATCTATATTGTTGACATTTTTTAAATTTGTATGAATTACATATAAAACAATTTAAAACTATGGATGCATTAATTCTTTCAACGAAATATATTTTATCTCAACGACTCGTATTAAGAAAATTACGTTTTTTTTGTTTATTCTCCAAGTAAGTACAAGCAAATGACATTTTATGTGTTCTGGTTAAAAATGGTAAACAATAATATTGCGTCTAAAACATTATTTACAATTACCCTTTAATTAATTAATTCTGACGCTGACATTAATAACTTTTTGTAAAAATTATATATATTTTTATAAAAATTGCACTACAAAGTATCAAAAGATTAATTATTGAAAATTCAACTGCGGTAGGGTATGAACCATTTGTCTTGTAAATAAATTATTCTTTTTACCAAAGAGCATTAAATCATATTCTGAATTACAATAAACATATATAATTTGGGTATGATGCTTATATGTTTAAAATGTTAATATAATAATGATTCACACAAATATCCTAAGTAGTGAAAGGTATTATTTTAAGTTAACCTGAAATAATTATTACTTGGTTGCAACTCCATATAGTTAGAGCTGCCACACTAAGTGGTTAATTTGTCTTGAACGGATTTTTTAATAATATGTATTTGCATGAAATTTTATTTCTCAAAAGCCATTCCATTTGACATAAATTATTTTTTGAGAAAGTTCTAATGAGTCATAAACTTTACATATTCTTGTCTTATTCATTGATCGATTTTAGTTTAAAAAAGTCTTATTTGAAATAGGGAAGGAGAATTTAACCAAAAAAATTGTTGAGAAGAATTATTGTAGTTTTCATAACCTATAAACTTGTATTCTAAAGTCTTAGCAGGAATCCTAACAGCTGAAAAAACTTTTTCCAAGTATTGCTTTTTGCACTAAAATAAAATATTTTAGTCTGAAAATAATGTCAGTTATACTTCATTTCAAGACAAATAAAATGCCACTTGAACCATCAAAATCGATCAATAAGTTTTGGAGAAATTAATTTTTTAATTAGATACGTTCAAAATTTTCAATAAATTTGTTTGTTCATGTTATTATATGAACAAACAAATTTTTTTGCAAAATCCTTTCGTGATAATTTTTTTCGAGATTGGCTCAACTTTTTAAAATTTTTGCCCATCAAGTCGTCCAGTTATAATTTTTATGACCTTAGCTTGAATTTTAAAATTTGTTCGTCCAATTTTTAATCATTTTACATGTCCTCTTAGATAGAATGTCATTCGACTTATCAATGAGAGCAATATAATCTGAAATAGAAACCTTGTGTATTTAATTTCTAAGGATAATTATTTACTTTGCAGGCCTTTGGGTAATTATAATTGCACGTTCCACACTCATCATCAAGATGAAAATACTCAACTTTTTCAACATGTTAAGCGAAATAATATGAACATGTACAACGTTCAAAGACGAACAATGTTCATCCAAACACAGGATACACCAAATCCAAACAGCTTAAAATTCCTACCGGGAGTTGCTGTTTTGGATAAAGGAAAGACGAAAGATTTTCCTTCACTTTCTACTGCACAATGCTCTCCTCTTGCGAAAATGCTTTTCCGCATTGAAGGTGTCAAAGCAGTTTTTTACGGTTCTGACTTTATAACTGTAACAAAAGTGGACGAAGATACAGATTGGAATTTATTAAAACCCGAGATATTTGCTACTATCATGGATTTCTTTGCAAGTGGCTTACCGATCTTAACGGAAGAACAACCAATTGCCAGCAGTGGTAAGTTTTTTTATTTTTTTATTTTTTTCTTCACTATTATTTTAGCCATTTTTTCAAAATATGGAAGGCCATAAAGTGAATAATTCAAACAAATAAATATTCTACTAAATAAGAATTCTTTCTACTTTCCTTTCTGGTAAATTAAGATTCTTTTTAATTACTATTCCTTAAGATTTGAATTCTACAAAATAATCTAACATTCTAACAATTTTAAATTCTTATGAGCCGAAAATATTGAATTGCCATTAATTTTTAAACAAGAAATACACTGAGGTCAGAAAGTTTCAGTACATTTGGATGGATTATTTGCAAATTCTTCCTTCACTTGAACTTCAGATATTTCTATTCAAATTTAATTTTACTTGCAAAAGTTTGAATTTGATAAAATAATACTGAATATATAGTGAATATTTTCAATTTCTAAGTTTTCATGGTTATTAAAAAGAAAATCCCAAAACACGCTTTAAAAAATAAAAATCACACGAGATGACCCCCTTATTAAGTTTAGAAAGGGAAAATTTTAAACTTATACAATGTAAAGCTAGAGGTCTTAGCTATAAGCGTTAATTAAGGAACTAAATTGACTCTTTGAAGTAGAAAAAAAATCTATTCAAGTTGCCTATAGACATTAGATGTCTTTAAGATGTCTAAAAGACGTGTTTTTGTTTCAACCTTTCAAAATAGAAAATTTTTCATAGGGAGAAAATATTATTTTCAAATTTGAAATTCAACTTATGGACTTAAAAACTGCTGAAGATAAAACTTATTACAAAAATTTAGTCATGTAAAGTTGGCACTACTTTTTTGAAAAATCAAAAATTTTACAAGAGTTCTGGGCACTTTGGCAATAGTTCTAGAGTTCTCTAACGATTATTTAAATAGTTTTGATAATTAACAATAAAAAAGGGACAATGAAAAATCATAGTGCTAACTTTGCATAGCACTATGATTTTTGCAAAAAAGAATTGTTCCCGAATGTCCGCGGATTAAAAATAATGATCCTTTTACGGAAAAAAGGTAAAGGACGTGCTAAGTGTTATTTATTTATTAAATTTAACACACAGAAAATAATGAAGAAGATGACGAAATCGTGCAAATGATTAAAGAGCTGCTTGACACTCGGATTAGACCAACTGTTCAAGAAGATGGAGGAGATATTGTATTCGTGGTGAGTAATAGTTTATATATCTCTATATTTTACTATTTATACTCACATGATAATTTTATTACAAAAATTAATACATTTGTAGACACTGTTCCATTCCCCTGTCTAGTCACCAGTTCTAAGTCTCAAAAATTTAAATCAAAGTTTCTATATTTTACACGTACGGAATAGGAAAACCATGTAAAGTAAAGTGGGGTGAAAAATCCTTTTGAGTTTTATAAAAAAACTATTAAACCGATTTATCAGCCTCTTTTTTATGTGTACTGTACAAAATTATAATTCTTCATAATATTGAGAATCGTTCAATTTTCATTTTCAAATGTTTTCAATTGTCAGGGCTTCGAAGAAGGAATCGTGAAACTGAAAATGCAAGGTTCTTGCACAAGTTGTCCCAGTTCAGTAGTGACGCTTCGAAAAGGCGTGCAGAACATGATGCAGTTTTATATACCCGAAGTCATGGGCGTAATGCAAGTTGAAGATGAAGTAGATGAAATTTCAAAAAAGGAATTTGAAAAACTTGAAAGCAAAGTTGGAGAAACTGTTCTAACTAAAGATAAATAATAAAAAGTGAACTTATTTTGTATATTGTGTACAGTTACATTATTTGTAAGTGCGACTTTTATGTTTTAATTACTTCAGCGAGGAAATATTTATTTCAATTATGTAAATAATTTTTAATTTTAATAGAATTATATCTTATTCTTGTTAAACCTAATCAATCTGTTATTGCTATTTATTTACCTGATAATTAGACAATATATCTATTGACTTTTGGCTAACGGATATTTTTAGGATGTCCCTAGGATAGCTCCTACTTATTTGTCGAAAATTTTATGTTGGCATTGAAACAAAAGAAGATCCGGGCTGAATAAATCAAATGGCTCGAACGGAATGTATATTATTCAAAAGTTATGTTATTCATTAAAAACAAATTAATACAAATCAATAAAATAAAAAAAATTAAAATTTAATATCAAAATAATTTTATTTTCTTCATCAGAAACAAATAATGAAAATAATTAAGCAAAAGCATAATAATCGAAGTCTCGAGTACTCGAATACTTCGGGTACTCAATTAAATTCGAGATTTTTAATTTTAAAAAAAATTTGTATACAAAAAAAATTTAATTAAAAATTAAAGTAGAAAATTTTGAATTTACTCAAGATTCAACTTTTCATACTAGAAATACAGCAATCTGTTTTTTATCATAAATTATTTATTTTTCTGCTTCGTGGAAATAAAATAATATTAATCGAAAAGAATTTATGTTCCTCTTTAATAATCAAGAACTATAAACAATTGCGTAAGACAATAAAAAGAATCAACGAAACCATGCGTCAGTTAAGAAATCTTCTATAACGACCACTTCCAAAGTTTTCATATAAGTTTTCATATAGTAAAAATTTATGACTGTTTTTTCAAATTCTATGTTCCTCTCCTTATCTACTCATTATTTATTTTTACGTAATAGCAATAATATTTGAAAAACATGACATTTTTTCACTTTATTTTTTAATGTGCTTTTCATTTTTAATATAAGATACCTATATTCAGTTAAATAATTCGAATACCATTTCGTGTTTAGATTTTGTACAAGTAAGAACTTGAATATAAATATATTTAACTAAAATATCGTAACTATCTTCATTCAACTTTTCTTTGAAGTTATTAAAATGCTCAACAGCGAACTCAAAAATTTGGATAGGTAAGATGTTTATTAAAATTGAGTAAAATAAAAAAATAAATTATCTGGAAAATTTCTTTCAACAATTTATTTTCGATCACTAACGAAATAATTATTATTAATTATACATTTACTTATATTAATATAAATATGTATAAAAGTAAATATAATTAATATGTACAATATTAATGAAAATAAATGTTTAAAAAGGGGGAGGAGAAAGTTACCATTAAAACTAAAGCTATCTGTGTTAATATGCCTTGCAAGCCTTGTAAACTTATCAGGAGCACAAAATGATAATTCGCAAATAAGTAAGTAACTACTTTATTTCTCTATGACGGAAATTATGCTTTTAATCATGCTTTAAACATAGTTTTAAGTTATAGAAGAAGTATCTGCTATGGGATTTTCATTTTTTGGTATTGTTTCAGATTTTAATTTAAATAAAATTCTATATCCATACGTTAATGTAAGCGCACCGAAAGAACTGAAAATTGCAGACTCAAAAGCATCAGAGAACGAAACGGATTATTGTTTCAAACCACAATGCATTCAAACAGGTTTGCGTATGATATTTTAAAAACTAATCTCATAACTTTCAAGTTTTAATTAAAACTTTCTTTCTATACTTTGTGTGACTGATTAGTTACATTTTTTATCTTCTTATCTTTATTTGTATATTATTTTTATAATGTAGTACTTTCATAATATTTGTAACCCTCTTTCCCTGTAGTTCAGTTCCTTCAATGTGACGTACACCTATTAGGGTGGTTCTTATTTTAGCGAAGTTACACATAATATTATCATGTACTTCCAAAATACCAAGTTTGAGAATTTTTAGTCACTTTTTATTAGCTTGAAACAATATTAAGTGATTTTCATTCAAAATTACATAGTAAATTGTATTTATAAAAACAATTCTAGATATAAGATAATTTCTTTTCAGCATCAAGAGTGTTGAAGTACATGGATACAAGTTCAGACCCCTGTGACAATTTTTATAAATTTGCCTGCGGTCAATTCATCCAAAGTCAAATAATTACTGGACAGTCATTTGAATTGCGCAATCATTTTAAAACCCTTCATTCTGAAATGGTGCAGAAAATGAAAAATATTCTAAAGCAAGAATTGAAACCAACGGAACCTAAATATGTAAAATTAATGAAAACTTTTTATCAAAACTGTATAAATACAGGTTAGTAACCAGTTATCCAGAGACAATGTATCGACAAGCGAACATTTGAGATTAAAAGTCAGTTTATCAATTTCGACATTAAATTTTAATATTTTTTATATCCAGAAACTATAAGTGATAATGAAATTTCAAAACTCGTTCTGGATTCTATAACAAAAATTGATGGATGGCGCTATTTAAAGAATAATTCTTGGGAAGACATGAGTTTCCAATGGGAAGACTTTGATTCCAAATTACAAAAAGAACTTAAGTTATATGAAACACCTTTCTTAAGTTTGGAACTTGCTTTAGACCCAAAAAATAATTCAAAATTTTTTTTGAAAGTACGTGGAAAAATTTTCATCCTATAAAGTGCAATCTTCTGTTTTAATAATAATAATTTAGTGACAATAATTCTATTTTAGATAAAAAAACCATCAAAACTTGAAGAGCTTACTAAGAATTTTAATAAATTTAAAAATATTTTTGATGAACTTAGCGAATATGATATATCACTTGAAACTGTTTTCAATGGAATCGATAAAATAAAAGAATTGCTTATGAATGTAAGTATTAAGATGAAATTCTGAAATAGAATGTACAAGTTTTAAAAAGTTTTTGACTTTAATAGAGTTCCTGTATCTTAAATGTGAGTTTCGGAAGCTTACACTGTAAAATACAGGCAATATTAAAGTAATAATAAGTTTTACTATTTTCTGTTTTAGGAAGAATTTAATTGTCATTAAAGACAGAAAATATTCGTACTTGTTGATTGACGTTTGAATTCTTATTTTACAGATATCTATTCCAGAAAACTATGAAAAATTGGAGCCTTTTAAGAGGATGACTGTTAAAGAGCTTGAAAAAAAATATTCCAATATTTTGTGGAAGAAAATTATTAATACAAACCTACACCCATTCACTGAAGTTAGAGATGATGATATTGTATTAATATCGGATACCACCTTCTTCAAAAAATTTAACGAACTTATTAATGGTGTTTCAAAAAATGACCAGGCAATTTATCTGATGTGGGGAGCAATTGCAAATATTTTGAGCTCCAATGATGAAATCAGAAAGCGATTAAATAATAAGGAAGTTTGTTTCATAGATTTGACCAATTTTTTCCGTAATAGTTTTGGCGCTCTCTACGTTAAAAATTACTATAATGAAACAGCTAATAACAAACACATTGAAGAAATGTTTACTAATATTTTTCATGAGTTCCAAACAATCATTAAAAATGTAATAATACTCTAAATTAAAAAATGGACTTAATATTTAACAGCAGCAATTAACAAAATTGTCTAAAGATGATATATATCCAAAGAAATGCAGACCTCCGAAAAAACCTATTAACTTTAGAATATTAAAATTTATTACCTATTATAATAGTATTTGCTTAAAAACAAATATGAATTTTTAAGAAAATCATTTAAAGCCAAAACAATTTGCATACAATTTCTGAAAATATGATTATTTGTTTAAAAGAAAAATTTGGACTTTTTTTAAACAAATAAACATATTTTCAAACGTCGTGTTGTTTAAGAATCCGAACAGTGTAGTTATAGTGAATCATCTTCTAAAGAAGATAAGCAGTATAACATTCAAATCGAATCATTTTTAAAAAATTCTATAGAAGCAATATCACAGAAAATGGAATTAATAATCTTGCAATTATTTAAATGTTAATTAATTGTTTTTCTAGAGGTTTGCATTACCTCGGATGAATAGTTAGAATATTGAGACAATGTTGTTATTATTGCTCAAAAGTTTCGTGATAGTATTAGGTTTAAAAAGGTTAATTCATTTATCTATATTCAGGTGGATTGGCTAGATAACAAGACAAAAGATAATGCATTAGAAAAACTGTCATCAATGTACGAAAGTCGTCAAATACTTTACAAAATTTCTACAGACAAGGAAATTGACGAATATTATGCAAACTTGGAAATTACATCCGGACATTACTTTGAGTCTATGCTAAATGTTATAAAATTTATTAGACACTCAATGATTAGTGTATTCAGATTGCCCGTAAATAGGTCACACATTATATTTCGACGAAACTCCGCAGATCCGGTAGCAACAAATGTTTTCCGATTTAATACTGTTGGTTCGTAGATACTTTCATTCTGACAATCTGTTTTTTAATTTTAGCATTTGTCAAACAAGTATTTAACTAAATATTTAACTTTATTTAGGTATATCACAGGGCATGTTGCAAGGAGATTTCTTTAATGCCAACAGACCAATGTATATGAATTACGGGTCAACTGCATTTACTATTGCCCATGAGTTTGCTCATGGTTTTGATAATATTGGTAGACAATATGATAAAAATGGATATCTCGTTGACTGGTTGCAAGCTACATCTAATGAGCAATTTATTTCAAGGGATCGGTGTTTTATTTCTCAATATGACAACTACACAGATGAAGAATTCCCAGGGGAAGAAGTCTTGAGAGTAAGTTGAAAAAAAGGAAGACAATTTTCTTTACATAAAACTTGATTTTTTATCCAACATAGTACATTATCTTTCTTTTGAATCAGAAAAAGTAATTCGGTTTACATGCGAAACCGATTGTCATTTTAGACTCAAGTTTAGCAAAGAATATAATTTTAACTTAGCACTTGTACTTGACAGGTAAACGGCACCCGAACGCTAGGTGACAATATTGCAGATAATGGAGGATTAAAACTTGCATATTTAGCTTATCAAAAGTGGGTAGAAGATCATGGACCAGAACTCTTGCTTCCCGAAATTAATTATACACAATCGCAACTTTTTTGGATTAGTTATGCGCAATCTTTTTGTGAGAAGGCAACTTACTTTGCAAAATGGCAGATTTATCATAATGACGTACACAGTCCAAAAGAATTTCGGGTCATTGGTTCTATTCTGAACCGACCAGAATTTGCAAGAGATTTTCAATGTCCCAAAGGTTCAAAAATGAATCCTGAAACAAAATGTTCTATTTGGTGATTGTTCTTGAATTCCCTCCTTCTTGAAATATTTCCAAAAATTTGTATTACTTTTAATTAAAAATTAAAAATTAAAAAATAAAGTATTTACCGAACAAAAAAATTAAAGCATTAAATTTATAAATTAAGACAGTACTTTCTCTAGACGAACAATTAACTATGAATCAAAACATCCTTTTTCTCAAAAAATTGCCATAGTATTATTGCCAATCTTGTCGATAGGGCAATAAAGCTTTCGAATAAAAAATTTCATAAGAAATATACCTATTGAATTTGTCGAAAAAATTTTTCTGGCCTTATGTTCCTAATCTTTACGAAAAAATTTCATCTTTTCTTATCTTAACAATTACAACATTTCAACTATCCCAACGAATAATAAGAACATGAATCACAATTTGGTAATAAAAGGAAAAGATAAGAGTAGAAAATCTGAAATCACTAACTTAGAGTATCACCTACCTTTTCAATTTACCTTGACATTTTTCTTTCTTAGTTTTTTTTTACTGATGGGTCATTGACCCCTGTACAACGTTCATTCGTATTTTTCTATATATTTGATTAGTGTATATTGTTACCATAGCAACGAAGATGTACTGTCTTAATTTATAATTTTAATTTTCTTCTTTTTCGGTAAATACTTTATTTGTTAAATTTTATTCTTTAAATTAACAAATTGTAAAAACTTTTTTTTTTTTTTTTAATATTTTGTTATATAATAAATTTTACAGTTTCTGAAGAGAACAGCTGTGCTGCCGAAACGTAAAAAGAATTGAATTTCTTTTATTTTAATTTTCCTTGACTTAAGTGATCGTTAAATTACACTATCTATTAATTATTCCTATTATTACTAAGAAAGAATTCTTTTTAATACTTTTTATATATATTAAAAGTTCGTTTAAATGACATTCTGTTCAATAAAAATTCCAGTAATTTTATGAAATTTGTATAGTAAATATACTTCTATTTCAGATTTAAAGAAATGACTATTCAGTAGCGACATTAATAAATTTAAGTAAAATAAACAACATAAAAAGTTAATAACAATTTCTGTTTACTTTCTAAATTGTAATCCTATATATAAACAAGTTGTTTTTTTATAAAAACAATCTTTTTCCATCGGTAAGTATCACTATCCTTCTAAGTAAATAAATTATAAATTTTCATGTTGTCAAATATTTTGCTTTTTTCCAATGTTGTCACTTCTTTGAATTTGAACTTCATCTTGGCTTTAGAACGAAAACTTTTTTAGTCTTAAGGGTTAATATTCAAAATATCAAAATTTAAATATTTTTAAAACCATTCCCAAGCAAATAATAGCAGCAGTTTAAATGAAGTGTCTGTTTATTGTTTAAGAAAATCTAGTGGCCGCTTCTAGAGTTAAAAAGTTAAAATTATAGAATTAAAATTTGTAAAGAAAAACTTGCAGCATAATAATTTACGAAAAAAATATATTTTTACGGAAGTAATACAAATTTACTAATAGGTATATGGGATACATTTTCAGGTTTTATATTTATTACGCTTTCAATGTAATTTCTATATTATTATAATACATATGTCTCACAGACGGGTTTCTTTCAATATTTCGGATTATTATTTTCAGCATTCGAATAAAGTAGAACGTTACTAATTTTAACAATTTCGAGGAACGTGAAAATATAAGAGAAATTACAAATAATGGTAGACGTTCTACTGTACTTCTGATTCGCCATTTTAGCCAACTTTAATGTGACGTTGCTTCGAATTTTATGGTATTTCGTGAAACTTTCGGTATATATTTTTGCATCTAAATCTAAAGTTTGCACATTTTAGTTTTTCCTTAAATAAAAAATAAATGAGTATTGCATTATTTATAAACAATTTTAATTGACATATAAAAGTTGCATCAGAAAACTTTTTAAATTTATAGGTAATTTTGTGTTAAAAACAAATAATAATTTATTTGAATTTTCAAGTGACACGACTAGCAGTTAAATAAACAATGTTAAGAGGAATCTGTATTGCTTTTAAAATTAGAAATATTAAAGAATCGCTATTATGTGAATAATTTTGTTAACTTTATGTACAAAATCCTACGTCAAAATCTAGTTAATTCTCCTCAAACTGTTTCGACAATTAGTTTTTAGCCAGTTTTTAGCAAAAATGCAACGAGATAGTGATTGCCAGTTGAAACAAATATGGAGTATAACAATTATATAGTTACAAGTCTTAAATAGAAACAAATTTAAACAGTAGATTAAACTGGAAATAAATATATGTGGAATTTAAAAAAGTACAATTCTCATATTTCTTTAAATTCCTAAAAATAATATATAAAGTAAGCAATCAATTTTAGAGAAGGTTATTTATTACACTGTACCACATACTTGAGGTAAAGCACGTGATTTATATTTTATAATTATTCAATGAGAGTCAAAATCTGCCAAATTTTGTAGAAAATATATTTAACAACTTTGCTTAAAATGTCACAACTGCAATCTTTGCAATTTACATGATTAATCTTTAGAAAAGTTGATAAGTATTTTAGGATTTTATTTCTAGCCATTCCCAGAAAATAAAATTTTTTACTTGATCGTTTCACGTGGAATTGCTCTTTTATCAAATAAAAATGAAGACGAGGTTTGAAAATAATTTGAAATAAAGAACTTATTGTTATTAATCGAAAGGTCATTCTAATAAAACAATGCTTTTTCTTTGAAATGTTAACTTTTTATTTTACATTTTAAACTCCCTCATAAGAATCAGTGATCATTCGAAACAAGTTGGAATATTAGGAAATTATTTGTTTGCTGAACATATTTTGAATATACATAAAATAGTTTTGCCCTATAATTTGAATTTGAAAAAGAATTTCAGGTCCTTAATTTCACAATAGCCAACTAGAGTAATTTGTCTTTTTGTAAAAGGTTAGTCTGTCAAAGCTTTTCTTTCTCTTGTTAAAAATTCAAGATACTTAAGTAGTTACCTTTATATTAATTTAATCTATTTAAAAAATAAGCGTTTATAATTATTTGTAGTTTTATCTGTAATTTTGATTACTTTTAAACAAGAAATAAAAGTGAATTAGTGTGAAACGCTTGAGTGACAATCAGGAGCACGTTGAATGGTTAAAATCTAGAAAAACAGATAAATAATCCAAAACATTTTTTCAATTGACATTGCAAATGTAATAAATCTAAAAGAATTAGATGCTACCCGCACGAAAACCAAAAGAATTATCCTATAACTTTAGATGAACATTTTAATGAGCAATATATGTCTTTTCTTTAAAAAATTACTTTTTCTTCATGATGAAAACTTGTTTAAATTACATATTAGAAAATATCTCTTTTCCCAACCATAGTCACATACGCATATATGTCGAAAAATATTCATTCTTGTTATGTACGTAACAATAATTATAGTATGCTTAAACTAATAATAATTAAATATAATATTTGAAAATATTTTCTAAATTATCATCGTTGGAACATTTCTACGAGAAATGAACTCTCTTAAATTACTATTTACAATCATAACATCATAGTAACAAGAGCTATTAATTATTATTGTCATGTTTGCGTTGTATTAAGGTCCTTAATCTGGCAAGTCAAAAGGCACCAATAATGTTTGAGCTGAATTTTGAAACTACAGTAAATCGTTCCGTTAAATCTTAACCGATATATAAAAGTTTATAAAAATGTCTTACTTCAAAGCTAAGCTAGCTTTATACTTAGAGAGGCACGGTGAATAATGAGAATGAAATATCTAATATTTTCTATTCATAACAGAAATATACTGTGTACTTACTTGCGCACACAATTCTTATTTGAAAATTTTTCAAAATTTTCACTTGCTAATAAGTCGTGGCAAAGAGGAATTCACAGTAAGCACCTAACGAAAATTTCCTATCAAAAATCCTCTCCTCTTGACACATCATCCAAATTCGCAAAATGTAATGGTCCATCTAATTATGTACAATTCAATTTATAGCTCAAGTATCAAAATTAATCATTGTACATTTTAGTACATCCAATAACAATAAATAACAATAGACACCCAATTACATGATTTTAATAAATAAAATGGCGATTATAGTCACTTCAAAAATTCAGAACAATTCTGTGAAAATTCTTTTTAAAAACTATAAAGCATAAAAAAGGAAATTTTTCATTTTGGTAATACGTTCTTCTGAGTAGAAAATGCAAAATATTTTCTAAGAGTATATACAATTTTTTTAAAATAGTATAAAATCACCTAATTACATAAACATAAAAATCTATTAGTGACTATGTCAACTAAAAGATTTGCCTAATTGAATCTAAAATCAAAGCATTCATTATATTAAATAACGTGTATTTTCGTTTTCAATCAAAAAATTCACTGTTTAGAAATCACAGGCCTCGGATCGACTTTCAGGAGCAAAAGAGTCGGTTATTTATTTCAGTGATGATATGAAAATTTTATTTTGTATTTCCCTGATTTATCACTGATTTCTAAATTCAATTATACAAAAATTGAATAATTTTGTTAAATAAATATTTTAATAGGTACTTCTCATTTGTCTTTTCTCGCCAAATAAAATTCAAGAAATTTCAATTTGAAACCTTCTGAAATTTAATAATTCCTACAAATTACAACTACAATCCTTCCAAAATTCAATTATTTTCCACAATTTTTAAGTAAACTTCATATCTAAGTCAATTATTATTTTTAATAATTTTCCGAATGTTCTTTGAGAATTCAATTATTTAAACACAAAAATTCAATTTTTTATAATAACTGTAACTGTCCATGTTTTTTATTTTCCTAAAGTTTTGAACGTTCATAAGAACGAATATTTTTTTCTTTTTGAATATTTTAAAAAAGTAAGTATTAGAATAAAATTAAAAAGAAAATAAATTTAAACAATTTATTGGCCAAGGAATTAATTTTCTAAATTAACAAAATAAGTTTTTTAATTAAATACAATTGAAAAAATTTTCCAACAAATCAAATGAAATACTCTAAAACTTTTACAAAATAATTGAAACTTGGTTAAACCTTTTGAAAATAATTAAATTTTTGAAAAAAATAAAGAAAGTAAAGAAATGTTTTAAGAATTTTAAATATAAATATGAAAATAATTTCATTAAAATTTTAAGTCTAAAAAAAAAAGTTTCAAAAATTTTTATTTTTTTTGTTCGAAGATAATTGAATTTTAAAAAAATTATAATAAAACAATTCTAAGAATTAGTTTTTTTATAAAAGTAAATTAATGTAATTTTTCGAAAATAATTGATTTTATTAAAAAAATTTTTGTATAATAATTGAAAAAAACTATTTTTTTGTAGAATTTTAATTAAAAATTAAAAATGATTGTTTCTTCAACAATTTTAAAAATATTTCTAAAAAATTTTCATATTATTTTTTGTACGTATTTGAATTTTCGGGAATACGTAATTGAAAATATTGATAATAATTGAATTTTAAAATCCTAAAAATAAATTTTTTCAAAAATTATTTTTATATAAGTTTTAGAAGTTAATTTTAATTGATTTTTATTTTTTTGAATTTAAACTTTAAGATTTTTTATGGAAATTTTTGAAAATTCAATTATTTTTAAAATTTGCAATTAAAAATCTTCAAAAGTTGTTTAAAAGTTATAATAAAATACTTGAAAAAAATCAATTATTTTCAATTAAATTTCACACAATTTAAATTATTCAAAATCTTTTGAATATTTCAAAAATATAATTAGAAAATAATCGAAAATAATTTTCGAAAGATTTTTCTATAATTATTTATCACACTATAAAAGTTTAAATTACTTGAATTTTATACCAATAATGTGGTATTGTGTTGTAATATTTAGAAGAAAAGTCGAAAAAAGTCGCATTTTTTGAAAATAGTGTGAAAAAGTCGAAAAAGTCAATATCCGAAACCTGAGAAAAATAGTTTTGCTTCATTATTATTTAATTGAATACTATTTTCAACAACGGAAAATACGAAATATTGTATGTGAATACAATATTTTTATTTGTACAATAAGAATTTCTTTACAAATTTTTTAATAGATTTAATTACAAGTTATTTTCTTGAGACTGATTAAATAATTTACTTTCCTAGTATTTTATTTATTTGTCTCGACAGAAACTACTAATCGGATATGCATGAGTATTCAATCAATCGGGTAGAAGAATTGTTTACAGTTCAGTTTAAAAAAAACTGTATTAACAACTTGACGCGGAAATATAAAAATTTGTTCTACTCTTGCATTGAAGCAAGGACGCCCAATTTTTTGGCTTAGCCATTACATTTCGAGAATTTTCATTAACTTT
This sequence comes from Leptopilina heterotoma, assembly GCF_015476425.1. Taxonomy (NCBI): domain Eukaryota; kingdom Metazoa; phylum Arthropoda; class Insecta; order Hymenoptera; family Figitidae; genus Leptopilina; species Leptopilina heterotoma. Next base: position 432,815 of record NW_025110893.1, read on the forward strand.
CTATTGCAAGAGAATAGGCTTTTATAGAATAGCATAATTTTCACTATGTACTTACTCTTATTTTCTCTCTGAGCAGGAAAACATTTTTTGCTAACTCTCTTTTTCTCTCTCTCTCTTTCTCTTCTTGACACAGAGTTAATCACAGATCTAGAAAATTGTAAAAAATTCAAGTATAAAACGCATTTGTAAATATTAGAAAAAATTTATATGTAAATAGCTTCTGAGCCTTTATTGCTTTGGTGTCCTCCACTGGATCCATATGCATTTGGAGATGCCATGCACTCAGACCAATCGCTATTTGACCTAGGCGAACTCGATGACCAGTGGCCGGGGCTGTCCGGAGACGGAGTGGGGAAGCTCTCCGGCGCCTGCATGAGATGTTGCGGCGTGACGTCGGGTCCTGAATGATGTGAAGGCGGTGTTAAATATTGATAGTATTGCTGGGTTTGTTGCTGCTGCGTTTGCTGCTGCTGGATCTGCTGCTGCGCCTGTTGCAGCGGCTGCTGCTGCTGCTGCTGATTCGAGGGATACGAGAGGGTGTCGAAGTCGAATCCCACGGAGGGGATTCCCCCGTGCTTCTGGTGCGTGGCCTGCCGCATGGCAACGATGTGTGTCGGGGAGGTGGGGAGCGAGGGCCTGCTCTTGGCGGGCGACGGCGACCCCATGTAGCTGGCCTGCGGCGACAGCGTCATGTTGGACTGCACTGAGTGCGGGGGCGACTGGTTGCTGTACGGGGGGGAGAGGGTATTTACAATTCCCTGAGTCTGGCGCTGGTGGGGGGCTAGGAGCTGGTCGTGAAAGTTCGGCAGACTGAAGTTGTTGGTGAACGTGTCCAGGCCCAGTTGCTGCAGGCCTTGGATGGACTGGTTCTTGATGCAGTCCTCGTAGGGCGGCGGCTGCTTCGACGTGGTCGTATGGCTGCCCGCCAGCGGCAGCGCGTTGCTGTAGAGGCTGGCGCTGTCGTAGGGGCTCGGCAAGTTGCCCTCGGCGCCCTCCGCTCCCTGGGGGATGTCTTGGTTCGGGGGCTGCGCGCCGCGCTTCACGGGCGCCTTCTTCAGGGAAGGTTTTCGCCTCACTGAGATAATTCCCCCCTCGGAGTCTGGACTGTTGGGATTTCCCGAACCGGCCTTGGGCCTCTTCTTCGACTTGCTTTGCTTCTGAGCCGAACCAATTACTGTTGGGTGAGTGATGAGTTGATGATGATTGGGTGAGCCTGTAAATAAAGCGGAATATTAACTAGAGCACAAGACAAAGTACGAGACATTTAATTCTAAGCCAGAAAACTTACCCATGAGTGGGCCATTTGGTATAACGTTTATGATTTGTGGTGATCTCGGAAGGTGTTCGTCTAGCAGTCTGACTATATCGTGATGAAGCCTCTCGCTCGCGACGTCCCTGGGCAGTCGATCCATGTGATCGGTGATCTCCCTGTTGGCGGACCATTCCAACAGAGCCTTGCAGGCTTCGTAGCTGCCCTCCCTTGCGGCGAGAAACAGTGGCGTCTCGTCCTTGTCGTCCTGTGCGTCTCTGTTCGCGCTGTGCAGGAGGAGTTTGTTCACGGCGTCCTCGTTGTTCACCGCAGCGGCCCAGTGGAGAGCAGTCTTCCCACTGTTGTCTGCTGCATTTATGTCGGCGTCGGCGTTGATTAGATCTTCCACCATCCCTTCAGTGGCGAGCCGTGCCGCCAGGATGAGCGGCGTCGTGCCATCGTGCATCCTTGCGTTGAGATTCGTTGCCCTGTTGCGCAGGAGGATTTGGAACACTCCCATTGCGTCGGCAGCGACGGCGGAGTGAAGGGGAGTGCGGCCGGTGTTGTCCTGGGAGTTGGCGTCAGCCCCGGCGTCCAGGAGTCGTTTGGCCGCGTCGGCTCTGGCGTACCTGGCCGCGAGGTGCAGAGAGGTCTCTCCACTCTTGTCCGTCGTGGCGTTCAGATCTGCTCCTTGGGCCACCAGGTCGGCTATGACGGCCGCAGTCCCGTCACTCTCGTCCTCCTCCTCGCCTGTGTCGAGTCCGCCACCGCGAACGGCCGCAACCATCAGCGGAGTCATGCCGCACGGACCTCTGGCGTCTATGTCCTGACCGTGTTCCAGACTCGGCGGCGTGAGAACGCCAGCGTCTTGCCTGCGAATTTCGGCCGCGTCCAAGTGCTGCTGGGTCCACATTCTCGGCTCGGTTTCCTCATAGTCAGTGATGGCCGTGTGGTCGCTGGCGTATCCGGGCTCAATAGCTCGCATCCGTTTCGAGGGCGGCAGGTCGGACTCGTCGTCCGACCACTGCTGCACTCTACCATTACTCACGTCCAGATCCATGCAGTTCAAAGAGGGCTGCTTGTTCAGATTCCTCATCTCCTGCCCGTCCGGTCCCCGTCTTCTCGACCGGCGACGCGGCCCACTTCCAGTGTTGGCCCTCAAGAAACCTTCCGGAAACCACGTGACTCCCACCGCTCTCTTTCTCTGCGCAGTGACCAACACGCCGACCAGCATGCCGCTCAAGACTACAATTATAACGCCGATGAAAACGTATTTGTAATTCGTTGCCGAGTCCGAGTACTCTGGATCTTGTCCCGTCTGAACACCACGAACTTCCTCAATGGGGAAATTTCTGGAAAGCGAATGCTTTGACTCGGACGCTGCCAAATACTCAGCCGCTTCATGAGCAGAGTGGAAGCAAACGCCTCCCTCTGTTGTACTGCACTTTCGATTGTCTATCTCCAAATACGCAACGATTCCATTTTGCTTGTCAGTGTATATTGTCGTGGGTCTACCAAAGAAGTTGGTCTCCAGGCCAGAGTCACGCTCTCTTTTCCAAGGATAGATCATATCGTTTCCAAGTTCGTCTTGCTTTATTCTTAAAGTTGTTCTCAGTTCGTGTCCAATATCTCTCAAGAAGGCTACAACATTCGATCGAAAACTTTGCATGTCCATTCTGACCACCACAGAAATAACTCCCTCTGCAATGGATGGCGGTTCCCTGTCGCAGTCCAAGCCATCCCAGTTGCACTCGGCACTGCTGCACAGATAGTCGCATTGTCCGTTGGCATAATGCTTCCTACAGTAGGCGTCGTAAATGGGGCTGAAAGCAAAAGAAGATTATTTACTCTCCAAACACAGAGAATCGACGACTAACAAGAAATATTTCATATCTAAAACAGTATCTATGTTGCCACAAAACTTTAATTTTCTTTTTCCCTGATTTCCAGACAAAATTTTCCCTTTTTCCCCTAACCCTTAAGAATATGTTGATTTACTCCAAAAATTATTAGATACTCAAAAAAATGTTCTATTACATTTATTTACAAATTTCTTCAAAAGTAAAATTATTCTAAAACATCATTTTGGAAATATTGATGAGTTTTGGTAGTCAAGTTTTTTTTTATTAAAGAAATTAAAAAGTTGTAAAGAAAATACTTACTTGCAAGGTGCAAGTTTCTTTTCGCAGTCTCGACCATCGTAAAGGCATTGAGCATTATTGCAGACTTCGTCACATACGTCGTTCATAAAAACGTCCCAACAATTTATTGGAGCTGTACAATTTCTCCATGGATTGATTCCTAAAGAGCAATCATTCCCATCAAAGTTGCAAGCATATTTATTGCACTCTTCATCACAACGATAGTTTCCAGACTTCTCCTCACACCGATTTTCAATGCACTTTTTCCTCTCCCGTTCCAAGTCCATGTCGTAGTCAATGCCAGGAATCTTCGACCCCTTAGAATTGATTCTGCCCTTCGAGTCCGACCTGCCGTTGCCTCCGCGGTAGTTGGCGTCGTAGATCTCGCAGTTCTTGCCAGTCCACTTCGGCGGACAGTAGCAGGCGTAGTCTCCAATGAGGTCTTCGCAGATGACTCCGGGCTGCTGGCAGGGGTTGCTGGCGCACTCGTTGCGCGAGTCGATCTCACAGTGCGTGCCCGTGGACCCTGGCGGGCAGTTGCACTTGTAGCCCACGTCGTTGTCTATGATTCTGCAGGAGCCCCCGTTGAGGCAGGGCTCCGTGTCGCAGTAGGAGCCGACGAATTCGCAGTTGTGGCCGTAGTAGTCGCGAGGACAGAGGCACGTGTGGCCCGCCTGCTTCGCGGTGCACACTCCGCCGTTCAAGCAAGGGGAACTGTCGCAGAAGTTGACTTTGATTTCGCAGTGTCGACCCATGTAGCCCGGCTTGCAGTTGCAGTGGTAGTTGTTGATCAGTTGCACGCAGTCCTGCGTTCCCGGGGCGGCGCAGGGGTTGGACAGACACTCGTTGATGTCGCCTTCGCACCGCGGTCCCACGAAGCCGGGGGAACACTTGCAGTCGAAGCCGCCAACCTTGTCCGTGCAGACTCCGTTATTGTGGCACGCGCCCACGACGCAGTCGTCTATGTTGATGTCGCAGATGATGCCCAGGGTGCCCGACGGACACGAGCAGCTGAAGTCGTGAATGAGGTCGTGGCAAGTGCCGCCGTTCTGGCAAGGGTTGGGTCTGCAGTCGTCGATGTTGAGTTCGCAGTTCTGGCCCTGGAAACCCTCGGTGCAGATGCACTGGTAGGAGCCGATGGAGTCCTTGCAGATCGCGCCGTTCTGACACGGCGCCGACTCGCACTCGTCGATCTCCTCTTGGCAGTAGGACCCGGTGTAGCCCTCCATGCAGTGGCAGCGGTGGCTGTTGCCGATGTCCTCGCAGGTGCCGTTGTTGCAGAGGTTCTTCTCCAGAACTGCCTTCCTGGTGGCGGCGTCCTTGCAGGAGACCATCTCCACGTCGCACACCTTGCCCGTCCAGCCCGGCGAGCAGGTGCAGTGGTACTTGTTCTTGTGCTGCACGCAGGTGGCTTGGTTCTCGCAAGGGTTGTCGGCGCACCAGTCGACGAACTCGTCGCAGCGCTGCCCCGTGTAGCCGTAGGGACAGTGGCAAGTGAAGTGCGTCACGTGGTCGTGGCACGTGGCGCCGTTCAGGCAGGGCGAGCTGTCGCACTCGTTGATCCGGTACTGGCAGTTGGAGCCGGTGTAGCCGGGCTGGCACACGCAGGTGAAGTTGTTGATCCCGTCGATGCACTTCCCGCCGTTCATGCAGCTACTGTCGGTGCAGTCCTCGTCGTTCGTCTGACAGTTGATGCCCGAGAAGCCCAGTTGACACTGACAGGCGTAGGAGTTGACGTACTCCTTGCATATCGCTCCATTCTGGCACGGCGCCGAGAGGCACTCGTCGACGTCCACTTCGCAGTGCTTGCCACTGAAGCCGTCGACGCAGAGGCACGTGTAGTCGCCAATGCCGTCCAAGCAGGTGCCGCCGTTCTGGCAGGGAACTGAAACAAGACGGTCCAAATTAATTAAATTAAAACCACTGAAATGAAATGATATTTCCTGAAAAGCAATCAAACATACACGAAGCACAATCATCGGTGTTTATGATGCAGTCCCGTCCCTCGTAGCCCTTGGCGCAGACGCAGTGGTAGGATCCGTTCGTGTTCCTGCAGGTCGCTCCGTTTCTGCAAGGGGAGGTCATAATGCACTCGTTCACATCCTCGTCACACAGTCGGCCGGCGTAGCCTACGGTGCAAGTGCAGGCGAAGTCGAGGAAGTTCGACGATGGAGAACACTTGGCACCATGCAGACACCTGTCAAACAAAATGAGTATTTCGTTAAAAAGAACTTTTTTAACGAAAGAAATTTGCAGAAGTATTAATCATACCTGTTGGGCGAGCAAGGATCGAGTTTATCTTCGCAGTTCCTGCCAGTGTGAGGCAACTCACAAACGCATTTGTAGTCATTGACGAGGTCGATGCAAGAGCCGCCGTTCTGGCAAGGACTGTTTGCGCAGTCATCGATGTTCGTCTCACAGTTCGTCCCAGAATACCCCGCCAGACACTGGCAACTGTATCTGTCCAAATGGTCGTTGCAAATTCCACCGTGCTGACAAGGATTCGAGCCGCACTCGTCAATGTCAGCCTCGCATCTCTTGCCGCCGTACCCCGGCAGGCAGTGGCAGATGAACTGGTTGACGCCGTCTTCGCACGTTCCATTGTTGACGCAAGGGTTGCTGGCGCACTCGTCCACGTCACTCAAGCACCGTGCATCATAGTAACCTCTTGGGCACTCACATCTGAATCCATTGATTAGGTCTATGCAGCGGCCGCCATTCGCGCATGGGTTGCTGGCGCACTCGTTTATGTCTATCTCGCAATGTTGACCAGTGAATCCAGGCTCGCACTCGCAAGAATATCTGCAACACAAACGGTTCATTTTTTAATTTCATTTTTTTTAATATAAGGCATTAAACAATCACAAGGAAATGAAAAATGTACAAACCTGTTAATTCCATCAATACAACGCGCGCCATTCCTGCAGGGGTTGCTGTAGCACTCGTTGACGTTCACCTCACAGTTGATTCCGGATGTGCCCGGTCGACAAATACACTGATAGCCATTTACGCGATCCTCGCACCGACCACCGAATTGACAAGGATTGCTTTCGCATTCGTCGATTTGCGTCTGACAAAGGTTGCCCGTGAAGCCGAGGAAGCAACTGCAAGTGAACGAGTTCTCCCCGTCGATGCAAGTTCCACTGTGGCAAGGATTCGATTGGCAGTCGTTGATGTTGGTCTCGCAAGAAGCGCCCGTGAATCCTGGAGGACAGTCGCAGGTGTATTTGGCGATAGAGTCTTGACATGTGCCGCCGTTTCGGCACGGAGACGAAGCGCAATCGTCGATATTCACTTGACAGTGTGTTCCCTTGAAGCCGTTAGCACAAGTGCACTTGAATCCATTTATCATGTCTGTGCACACACCATTGTTCAGGCAAGGATTTGCTGCACATTCGTCAATATCCACTTCACACTGGGTCCCAGTAAAACCTGAAAAGTTAATTCTCTATTAATAAACACTGTAATAAGTCCACAGTAAATTACGCAATTCATAACTATTTTTTAGTAAACTAATCATATGTTTACGGAATTTTAATTTGTCAATAAATATCTAGGTAATGTAACTTTTTCATTTTTAGGGCGCATCCCATGTTGAGCAGAAAAGCAAAGCAAAATTTCATGAGATTGGAAACAAAGAGGCATATGACTGTACCTCTAGTACCAAGAAAATTCTTCTTCTTCCAGAAAAAATTTGACGTTTTTCCTGACCCTAAAGAATTTCCAAATGAATAAAGATTTTCAAAACTTTCTAATTCAAACCTTTTTGCAATTCACCTACTCATAATAATTAAAGATGACTAAAATTCTACTTTAAATAATTTTTTAAAAAGTTCGTAAAGAATTTACAAATCCATTTGTTTATAATTCAATTTTACGAAATTTTGATTATTCAGAAATTCTTCAATTAAATTTTAGAAAATAAAAATTTCAAATAATTAAAAAAAAATTTAATTAAACTTTTTCAAAAAAATTAATTCTACAAAATTGTTAGTTAAAAGTATAAAAATTTCAAGTTTTCAATGATTTTAATTTGAATCCTTTTTAAAATTCGTGCTATAATGCTTTTAATTTTCAATTATTAGGTACCTAAAATTTTAACTAAAAATCATTTTTAAATCAATTTTTTTTAGAAAATTCTACAAGAATTGAATAATTGCAAAAAAAATTTATAAAAAAATTTTTAAATAATTGAATTACTGTGAAATTTTTATTATTTATGAAAATAATTATATGTTTGCGTAGAATTTAATTAAAAATTTATTAAAATATTCGATATTGAAACTCATTGAATTATGAAAAATTGTTGAAAATGATTAAAATCTTGCCAAAAATTTTATTAAAATTTGTGAAAATAATTGAATTTTGGAGAAAAATTTTATTATTTATAAATATAATTGAAATTTTGACGCCAATCTTTGTGAATTTTTGACCTTATTTGAACTTCTGCGATGAAAAAAATGAAAATTTATTTTTAATATTAATTAATAAATTGCGATTATCTCGAAAACTAGAACCGACAAAACGGACCCCTTTCATGCAAATGCGTCCACACCTGAAGAGGCTTATTCTTAAACAGGACTGAGAACTAGTTTTACTGTAAAAAATTTATAAAAGAATCATTTGAAAACAGCAAAGTGTTTATTAAAATATTTTGATTCAGAAATAATCCAGAATATTTACGAGAAAATTGTGATTTATCTTTTTTAAAATGGAAGTAAATTTTGAAAAATAAAAAGGAAAAGATAAAATTTTTGGAATGGAATTAAAAATGAAAAAGAATTTATTAGTGAATTCTATGATTATAATAATCTTGTGAACTATTTATTCTAGGTTTTATATATGTAGAGCGTGGCTGGAAAAATAAGACCGATCTATTGGCAAATGGTGCTATTCCATGGGAACGAGCTGTTATTGTACATCTTGCAAACGTGCTAAGAGAACGTGGGTGTGGCCAAGGTATCTAAAGTACTCTTTCTTTTTCGCTTTCTCTCTCTCTCTCTCTCCCTCTGAATTTTATTCAAACTTTGCAGCACGTTTGCGAACCAAATCCTTTTAAATTCAATTAATATTCTAAAAGAAAACAAAATAATAGGTCACTTTTTCGTTTTTCTCGTCATTTCATTTTCTTGCATATTTATTACTTCTGTGTATCAATTTTAAAAAATCTGGTTCCTGAATTATCTTCGAAAAATATGAATTTTTAAATGTGAAAAGTAAATTAAACATCTTGACTAACAATATTACATTACTATTATTATTATTATTAACATTATTATTGCACTCTAAAAGAATTTCAATTGGAAAAGTTAACATACACTTTTATATTCATGAAAATTATGGTAAAAGTAAAAGTAGGAATCAACGGTGTCCGCGCCATAAAAGAAGGGGATTTTTCTTTCATGTGGTAGACATTCGCACCGGAATTGTTTTTAACAATTGATACAAATTTAAATATCAGATATAACAACATATAAATTATTAACATCTTTATGTAGTTGAAAAATCTGCAATTCCAAAATGTATCATTTTTCGCTCACTTGAAAATTTTCGTAATTAAATGACTTTTAAAAAAATAAATTAATGTTAAAGTATTTCTTTAACACAATTAGACAAACATAGAAAATTAATCAATATTCTTTAAATATATTCTAAGTGCCAAAAAAACCTATATAATTTTGATCTGTTAAATAAATTGTTTTGTAGAATAAAAGTAGAAAAAAATCACGAAAAACATGATTTTGATTTGGGAATTATAATTTAATTAATTAAAAAGAAATAATAATATAATATAAAAATATATTTTATGGAAATGTATAAAAAACAAAAGCGTGAGAATAAATGATTGACTTCAGGTGTGAACAGAATGAATATCAAGATTTATAATATATAATAATGATTGAAAACTAGTTACGAAGAAATGTTGATACTTATTTATAGTTTTGGAAAGAAGAAGAAATTTTGAAAGAAATAAATTTCCAAAGTTAACTTACCTGGCATGCAGACACAACGAAATGTTCCAGGATCATCCAAACAGGAGCCATCGTTTTGACAAGGATGTGATTCACATTCGTTCACATTTGTTTCACACCTTGGTCCAGTGAAACCTTGGGTACAATTACAAGCGAAAGAGCCAGGAGTATTTACACAAATGCCGTCATGTTCACAAGGTGAGCCTGGAAAATTTTATTAATATTCTTAATTGATTACTCATATTAATAAATAATAATTTTGGTGCAAAAACTGCCAAGTAGTATCAAGATAGATGCGATTAATGTTTTAATTTAATAAAAGACTCCAAATTTATATTTTAGCATTGAAGACAAATGCAGACTTCGCACTCGATAATTAATTTTAAAAAAGTAGCTATCGAAAAATTAAACTTGACGACCAAAAAAACTCGTTTTAGACACTTCACGAAACTGACAAAAATTTCATTCTATATTTTTTATTTTCCTCACTTTTTCCTAACTTTCATCAAAAATATTTACTTCTTTCTGATGCTGCTAATAAATTCAATTCCTAAAACGAATTTTATTATTCATCAAAGAATTTCAATATTTAGAAAAATAATTTAATTCTTGCGAAGAATTTTATAGAAATTTTTAAATAATTCATTTCTTTCGACTAATTTTATGCAAATTCTAATTTAAATAATTGAATTGAATAACTGAGAAATTTTTATTATTCATGAAAAAAATTGAATTCTTACAAAGATTTTTACAAAAATTTTTTAAATAATTGAATTCTGTTTGGAAATTTTATGAAAATGGTAGATATTGAAAATCATTGAATTGCGAAAAGATTTTAAAAATAATTAAATTTTACAAAGAATTCTATTCAAATTTTTGAGAATAATTGAATTCTTGCGAACGATTTTATTGGAATTTTTTAAAATAATTGAATTTACAAGAAGAAATTTATTACTTTTAAGAATAATTCAATTCTTGTGATGAATATTGTTATTTATGCGAATTAAAGTAGTGGAAATTATCACAAAAAAATCCATTCTAATGTGTGTTGATTTAAATAATTTAATTGTTGAAAAAAATTTGATGACATGAACTATTTATTAAGCTTACCTTGTTCGCATTCATCGATGTCCTCAGAGCAGTCCAAACCTTTATAACCACTTGCACAGGAGCAAGTAAAAGAACCATTAATCGGACTTGTATCACAGATAGCTCCTTGGTGACAAGGATTCGACGTGCAAGCATCATCCAGGTGGCAAAGAAGACCTGTTAATAAATTTATTTTAATTAATAAGAAGGTAAAAAATGTTAAATTTCTTTGTCCACTATTATAAAGGTGGATACGACATTAAAACTTGGGTAAATATTTACGGATGAATAGGTCAAAATTTTTCTCTGCAGTCATAACTATTTTATGCAACTTTTTAAAAATGATTTCATTTTATTGTAATGTTCTTCAGAAAATAATTCTAGTTTCACTGTAAGGCTTCTTAAAAAAGTTGGCCGTTTTGAAAATATACTTATTTATTTTAAAAGGTCGAAACTTTCTTATAAACAAATAAGCATATTTTATTATTTTTAAAACGGCATGCTTGTTTAAAAATCCGTATGGTGAAATTGTAAGGAATCATTGTTTGAAGAAAACAAGCCATATTACATTAAAATCGAATCAATTTTAAAAAATTCAAAAAAAGCGATCTGACAGAATATTTTTAATAAAAATATTTTATAATTAAAAATTAGTTCAAAAAATTGAAATAAAGGTAACGTGAGAACTTGAAGAATTTTTTATGTGGGGTTTTATTGACAATAGTTAATATTTAAATAAAAAATCGTTTTATGATTTAAAATTTTGTTCTTGAAAATTATTCCTTATTTTCCTTTATCTGGAAAATATTAATAATATTTGAATTATTTATTTTCTACAGGTCTATATTCTCTTGGATGAACCACAACCCCCTTACTTTAAGTCAACATAACCTACAACGAAGTAACGCCAAAGATTGATAAAATGAGAATCGGAATAATTATTTCAAGATGGAACTATTCTATTAATAAGGGAATAAATAACTGATGATGTTTTGATAATTGGTCTTCTAGACATTTTGATTTAAGAAGCGAAGTGCGTACAAAGGCTATTGCACCGTTATGGAAGTCCGTCCTGCTTCACATTAGGTCGAGATGTAGATTCCCCGTTACGCACTCCCTTCGCCTTCGCCTTCGCCACAAGTTGAGAGTCGGGCCCGAATCTTACTCGTACGTTTTCGCCACGTTTCGGAATTCATCATCAACTCATCTGCACTACCTTCCCTTATTTCACCTTATTTCAAAGGGAAAAAACTTCAAATGGCTACAAATCTCCTGATTTTCGAGAGAGACGAAACATTAATCTAATGAATCCGAATTTTCTTCTAATCTAAAAAGCGATTTTATCTAAACTTCTCAAAGTTACTAAAAACTTTTAATCCTTTGATCTAACAACAGTTCAAATTTTACAGGTTACAGAAATTACTAAAAGAAACAACGGGAAACTCACAATATTTAGAATTATTAAATAATTTACTTATTCAAAAATTTGGATAGAAGATTTTTTAAGGCATGGAGTTCATCCACCTATTCATTAATGAAGTCTCAATTATTTTTAGTTTAAAAAAATATCCTACTTTTAAACTTTTTTTAAACCACTTTTACTCATCAAAAAGGCAAGTAAATCGTCTTATTCTATTCCTCATTAATTCTTTTTTTTATTATCAAATAACATTTTTTTCCAATTTTCTGACACAGAAGTCTCCTTAATAACACAAACAGAATTTTATTTTTTTAAATTTTTATTTACTTCATTTATTATTAAAAAATTAATTTTTAGAAATTTCGTCTTACTTTTGATCTAATTAGTTGAAATTTTTACTAATTTAAATTTAGAGAAAAAGTTTTGTAATAATATTATTGCAAACAAAATTTATAAATTGATTTATTTTTTACTAATTTATAGGATATGAGATTTTTTCGACGAATTTAATTAAAATTGTATTGTCACTAATGGAATTGTTTTAAAGAATTGTATTAAAGTTGATTTTGTTCAATTATTATTAGAAATAGAAAGAATTTAAACTTGAATTGAATATTTTCGTTTTTTTAAGTCTGTTACTTTGGACAACAAAATTCAAAATATTCTTATGAATTCTAGAAATTGAATATTTTTCCAGTACTTTTCATAAAATTCCCTGACCTTCGGCAACCATTAATATGTACTTCAAATGTGCTTTACAAAATGGAACGATTTTATAGAAGATCATTCAATCTTTTTTAATAATAAATAATAAAATAAAATAAATTTTTTTATTTGAACACATTGATATCTGAAAGTACACTATAAAATAAGTAAGTTATAAAACTTTTGTTAAAAATATTAAAAGTAATGCCCGTAGCAACAGATTTTTTGTGCCCTTTTCCAAAAAATTGCTTTTGCGGTGAATTTAAAGTCAAATAACAAAAAAGTTTCTGTTAGTGGGTGATTGAACGAAGGGTTTTTAAAGAAATTGGAATTTTTCATAGTTAGTGACTTTTGTCAAACGTTCCTATTTTTAGGGCCATTGATCACCGCAAAAGCAATTTTTTTTGGAATAGGTCTCAAAGAATCTGTTGCTACGGATCTTACTTTTAATAACTTTTTAACAACAATTTTATAATTTACATATGTTATAGTAAAAATTAATAAGATTAATTTTTAGATATCAATGTGTCCAAATAAAAAAATGTATTTATTTTATGGAAAAAGAATGATTAAAAAATCATACATGTTCTGGACGTTTTAAACTATATAACAATATGAATAGATTAATAATGTTAGAAATAAAAAACAATTTTAATTTCGATAGAATTGAAAAACGACATTTCCCAAAAATGTTATTTCCTAGTCCTACAAACAGCAAGGACAGCTTCAAGCCAGTCATAGGAAAGAGTGGGATTCGCACTCATGAAATACGGCACTGAAGAATAACTCGCCCCAACACACGCGTGTCACCAAGTGGGCCGCTGAAATGTGTAACGCTATCCCAGTCATTGTACTTTTGAGGATTCTGAGCAAAGAAGCTTTAAGTGAAGGAGAAACACTGGAAGCAAGTTTCCATGAGAGTGGAGCTTTGCGTTATTGCGTACCTGTTTTCCCATAGGTGCACTGGCAGTAGAAACTGCCAACACGGTCGATGCAAGTCGCGCCGTTGAAGCACGCGGCACCAGCGCAGTCGTCGATGTTGACGCTGCAGTCGGGCCCAGTCCAGCCGTTGACGCAAATGCAGGAGTAGCTGCCATGGGAGTTGGTGCAAGTTGCGCCATTGTGGCACAGCGACGGTCTCACGGAGCACTCGTCCACGTCCAGCTCGCACTGCGTGCCCATGAAGGCTGCCGGGCACAGGCACGAGTACTCGTTCACTCGGTCCATGCATGTCGCTCCGTTTTGGCAGAGGTTACCGATGCAGTCGTCGATGTTTTCTTCGCAATGCTCTCCTCGGAAACCTGAAAACAAACAAATACATCAAATTAATTTCCGAAATTCTCAAAGAATTTATCCTCAATTATGCCAGTTTCCAATAATTTCTAATAATTTCTCATCGCAAAACTTCCAAGTATTTTCCATGTACAGTCCAACTTGTCAGAATGTTCAATAAGAGTTATTTTCATTTAGTTTCAGAACATTGTAAAAACATTAGAAAATTAAGTTATAAAACAATTTTTTAAGGATTGATTACTATAATAAAATTTAAAAAGTCAAGCTGCATTCCGAAAGGTTTCACTGCACATATTTTGTAATTCTTAACTGTAGTGAAATGTCTAGTAATTTCAATTAGCAGTTGAAATTCCTACTCATTTTTAGTCACTTTCCACAAGCAAGCATCACAGTATCTTTTATCCTCAAAAAAGGTCACACCTTTTTCAAATTCAACAACCTTTCAGAATATTATTATAAAACAAACAATATTCTATATAACGATATTTTATTATTTTTATTATGTTTTATGACAATTAAAGATGACCGAGTCAGAGTGATAACATCATTATTGTCAAAAATTTTTAAGTAAATTTCTATTAGAAAATGTACGAGAATTCAATTATTTCAATACAAAAATAAATAATTTATTGAATAGTTGAATATTTCTTAAAAATTAATTCTCATAAAGAACTTTATCAACAAATTTTTAAATAATTACATTTTTCGAGGAATTCGATTAAAATAATTGTATTGTAATTAATTGAAATTTTGCGATGAGTTTTCAGGATTCCTACAGAAATCCGAACTTAAAATTCCATAACTTTTCCATGATTTCCAGGTCAAATTTTTACGAAATTCCAGTGGAATTTTAAATCTAATTTCAATATTTTGGGCTCTTTAAAAACACTTTACTTATTTAATAGTCTCGACTCTTTGGTAAAAAATTTAAAATTATCAAAAATTAACAAAATTCAAAAATCCGAATTTCTTAAAATTCAACATTTCTACTTCTCTTTTATGCCGTTTAGCTTTATTATTATTTGAATTTCTATTCATGAGAAAAAATGGAAAACTGAAAAAATTTAGAAACTTTTAAAAATTCCAGGCCTTTTCCATGATTTCCAGAAGCCTTTTAAAAATTCCATATTATTTCCATGATTTTCTGCAGGAACCCTGGTTTTATTATTTATGAAAATAATTGAATTATTGCGAAGAAATTTATAAAAAAAATTTGTAAATAATTGAATTCCTGTAAAAAATTTTATTATTTATGAAAATAATTGAATGTTTGCGTAGAATTTTATTAAAATTTTTTTTAAATAATTGGATTCTGTTGGAAAACCTGATTAAAATAGTAAGTATTGAAAATCATTAAATTGTAATAAATTTTTGAACATAATTGGATTTTTGTCAAGACTTTTATTTCTTTTAAAAATAATTGAATTTCTGTAATCACTTTTTAACTTCTCCAAAATTCAATTTTTTTTTTTAGTGTTTTTAACGAAAATACTTAGCACAAATTCAATTATTTTTAGTAATTAACTCAATAGGTATGTATTACAAATGAAAACTAATTTAAGAAGACTTTGAATTATTAAAATTTTTTAAAAATCTAAGTTCTTTAAATTTTCCAATTAAACTCATGGAAATTTTAAATTTTATAAAATTTTAAATTGAAACCTTTTGAAGTTCATTTATTTATAAAAATTGCAAATGCAACTCTTTTCAGAATTTTTTTTATGAATTCTAAAAATTTCATTTTTTCCAGTAAAAATCCCTGACTATTCCTATTTTTTCAAAAAATAATTATGGAAATATGCTTATTTGTTTAAAGAAAGTCAATACTTTAAAAAAATCCTGTAGAGACAATATGATAAAAAAATTTGTATCATGTGTAAATTATATAAAAATAAATAAATATTTTTATTGTCAATTTTATTCTCCAAAATTGATATTTTTGTTTTTCTGGTATAAGCAAAATCCAATAAATTTAGAATTTGTCAATCAAAAAAAGGTTCTACTAAAATATAATTTGTTATACTGAACCTCTTAAAAAAGCATTCATTGAAAATATTAATAATTCTATTACACATAATTATCATGTGTAGCTGAAATCTTTGAAAATTGCATGATCCAATCAGAAATTCCATAACAATTTAATGTTTTTAGATTATGCACGCCTTGTTGAAATACTGGTAAAATAAATTTCTCACCAAACCAACTACTCTCTTCTTTGCGCATGAGATAAACTCTAAAACAGTAGACGTTGACAAATTTTTCCCACTATACATCGTGATCCCACTATATTACATATTACTTTCTCATGTCTTGTTCTACCCATCACTAAATTGGCGATTCTTTTAATGAAATTTTTTCCACAAAGTTTCTAAATAAGTTAATTGCGTTTAACAAAAGAAAAACATCATTTTTATTGGAAGTATACTCCAATTCGACTGAATAAAAATGCCGACAATATCAAAACTTTAGAGGGCTTTTTAAAATTTCGACAAGGTTTAAATTCTATTCAATAGGACACAACACTGCGGAAAACAACATGAAATGCCCCAAGAACCCAAGATTCTGAAATCTACAAATTATTCGAAAACAAGGTTGCCAGAAATTAAAAACTGTTTACGAGGTTGTGTAGGGGAAGTAATCTTCTTTCGCCTATTTATTTCTGACCTTAAAGATTCTTTTAATGGGGAAGGTACCAGAGAAACAACTTTAGACCATTTGACGGAGACCTTACAACAGGCTTATGTAGATGATATTGCAACATTATCTGACTCAGCCTCTCGGATGAGAAAAATGTTAAAGGCTCAGGATAAATATTGACTTTGACTCTCTAAAAAGAAACCTGCTGTGATCAGCGTAAGGAATTATCATTTTTAAAACGAAAAATGTGCGCATAATTTAATATCAAATATTTCATTTTTATACGCTTGTGGAGAAAAAAATCATAGTACCATTACACTTTGGTTTCAAAAATTTAATTTTTCCTAGCATTTTGGCAGTTACACTTTTTTAAAATAAATACGATAGTTGTATAACAAATTCAAAAAATTGAAAATATGTTGTACGTGACCTATTAGTGATTTAAACCCACTATCATTAAACAGTCTGCAATTTTTACCCCTTCAGGTTGCTTAGGACCGGGCTATAATTGCATCGCAAAACACGATAAGAAATTTTTGTATGTTACAGATTGTACACGGTTGAGTAAAATTGTAGTTAACATAAAACATGGCAGAATTTGACGACTGTGGCTTCAATATCAAGAAAATGAAACAGGATATCAAGACAGATGATGCTTCATAATATTTTTCTTTATAATGCCACAAACAGTCTATGGGTATCCTTTTTCGTTGATACGGCAGCCACAATCATCACAAATGAAGTCATTCCTTTAGAATTATAATTTTACTATAATAAATTAAACCATTCCATCATAATTTTACTTTGCTAATTATTGTTATCCAATTTTATTAATCTTTACTGAATTATTTCAATAGCGCATTTTAATTTTTTCCCCACGTGAGAATTCTAAAAAGAATTACAATTTTTTAGGAGTTTCAAGCGTAGAAGAGCGACCGAATTCGACGGGTTCTATTTCCTGATTCTGAATCAGTTCATCCATTTTTGCGTGAATAACATTAAGTTTTGATTGTTGAACAATCATAAAGTAAAATAATTTTCGTTCTGATTGAAAGACTAATATTTCTTAACTCCCAAATGACACTCCGCAAAACGTCCACCTTAAAAGCCACATTAGTGGGAATTGAGATTTATAATCTTCAATAAACCGCTTCTAATTTACAATTAAGCTAAAAAAATACTTATTACACCTAGTTTATTTCTCTTTGTGAAAGTTACAAGGAATCTATCATTACAGTAATCAAACTATTTACATAATGTAAGATTAATAAAATGATTTTAAGCCACAAAATTGACTTACGCAGATATTAAGAGCCAAAAATAGATTAATTAAACTGGATAAACGTGAGTAAAACGAAAAGAATTCATCATTTTAAAGAAGGAGTTAATCCTAAGGAATATAACTCTTTCAATTTTACTCGTTTTGCTTTAATTCTAAAGAGGTGTGGCTTTTATAGAATCTTACTGGAGGTCAAAATTCTACTCCTAATTTTACAGCGTATGGAATTTTTAGAGAGTAAAATTATAATTTCATAAATAAATTATTATCCTGAAAATAATAAAAAAAAATTATAAATATTTTCTAATAATGAAAAACAATGGTTCAGACTCATCCCCTGACACTCCGCCCCTCTCAGTATCTATTCCTTTGAAAGCTCATTTAATTACCTTTATAATGCTTATTTTTCTATTTTATAAGATAAATTTTGCCGAAGCTATGGAGTATTATTTAAAAACAGCCTTTTTAAAGCACTATAAAGAAAAAGAGCTCAAATACTTGATAAAAAATACAAAAATACTAAAATTTAAAAAATTAAAATCACTCTAAATTTGAGTATGGAAGTAAGAATTCACTTAAAATTTGTTAAAGCTGTTATATTTTAAATAAAATACCTTTCAGGTAGGTAGTATAAGTGAATTCATATTTATTGAGAAGCAAACCCTATTTTCCTTCCAGTAGGTACTATTTCTAAAAATCTCATAAGTAGTAAAAAATTCTTTTCATTCAATGTGTAGTCTAATTTATACAAGAAATTATTCCGATAAAATATAAATTGATTTTGAAAAAATAAACAACTTTGTGTAAAACTTTCTTTTCATGCATAATTAGGTAAGTCTGGGAACACTGTAAGGAGCGCAACTACCGGTTCGCTATATTACATCCAGTCACCTTGCGACACCTATGCAAACATTCTTAAACGTAACATTTTCCACAGTCAACTGAGAAATATTAATATTATGAAAAATAGAAAATTCAGCAATTTTATAACATCTTCTTAAATTCAATGAAACACTTGTTTCATTGTTCTTTCTCTTTCTGCTCGCTTATTGAGCCAAGATTTCATTGTGTTCATTATGCGACCACCCGCTTATAAATTGTTTCATTTTTTAAATAATGCTAATGGATGCATAAAATTTATTCTGTTGAAACTGCTGGATAAAAAGAGTAACTTTTCTGAGCAAAAGAGTCTAGAAGATTCTGCGGAAAGAGATGCAGATTTAGATGCTTCCAACAGTTTCAGCAAAACATGAAATCTATTATTTTTTCATTTCCTGCATACGGAGCTGTGACCCCGTTTAAAAATGATGCTGTGACACTGACAGAAGGTGGGGTCGGCAAAGTGTAAGCTAAGGGAGCCTTCACAAATTACGTAACATATTTTCAACCACTTTTTTCTACTCACACTCCCTCTACCCCTCAGAGTGTTGCGTAATTAGTGAATGGTTTCTAACCAAACCCAACTTGTTTATATCAAGTCAAGTCAAGAATGAATATGAGACAAAGAAAATTCAGGGCTCTTTGAGATTTGGGCCAAAATGGGTAAAAATCGACAAAAATGGACAAAAATCTATTGAGAAATGCAGTGCAACAGCAATTTTTTTCCAATTATTTGGAAACGATTGAATCATTGCAATTAGAAATGATTGAAATTAGATAATATTTGAAGGGAATTTATAAAAATAGAGTGGATTTTTCTGCGAGAAGAAACAAGAAAGGCAGTGGTAGGATGGTGCGATAAACTGGATAAACTTTCTGCGTCATATAGGGCTATAGGCAGAATACTTGTACATAAAACAGCAATGCAGTGTTTCTCTGCTGTGGCAGAGGCGTGGCAACGTCGCTAGAGCGGGTGTGCGTCCTGACTGAGTCCTGCTTTGGTGGGGACTGTGGGAAAATTCTCATGCCATGGACTACGGCAAACCATTGACTCTCAACTTGAGGAGCACTTTTTATACAATTGTATTAATACTACTTCCTGCTTTCACAAATTCAATATAATTCAATTACAATTATTCATTTTCAATGCAAGTAAACATAACTAACACCATTCTTTGAAAAACCCGCGACACTTTTTTCGGATAATCCAACCATCCTCATTCTGCCAACAATGTTTAACAATAAATTTAAAATAGAAAGGATTTTTAAACATAATTGCAATTTACATCCGCTCTGAATGGTGCAAAAAATAAGGGATAGTTCATCAAGCATATTGTACGATTTGCCATTTACAAGGGAAAAAAGTATATCCACAAGAGTTGAGTTTTGTAAAGGATAAATGTGAATCCCTGTTAAAATGAGAGCCGCCATTTGTTGGGGCCGTCAAAGCAAAGAGAAGGTTAACGCAGACTCTCAAGTCCCCACTTAAACCCACTGAAAGCACCGGGTGGTCACGACCATACCACGAGGGTGCATAAAGCAAAATTATTTGCTTAAAACCAATATAATCGCAAGGACGGCTTCTCTTTTGCAATGCACTAATGAATTATAGTGTAAATCAAACTAATATTTAGCATCTAAATATTATTCACAAACCCCACTTGTTGTATCAGCAATTTTAAATTTTAAACTCAATTTTTAGATATAAAATTCTGCCATACAAATTCATTTAAAGTGAAAACAAGACAATAGTATTCCGTTACTTTCTCCTTATTATTGAAAAGAAAAAAATTCCAATCTACGAAAAAAAGAAAAGGAATTTCTTACAAGTTTACAAATATAGTAAGCGAGGGACTAAAAAGCAGCACTTGCTGGTGACGATTCGGCTCAAATCTTACAGGTGTTTCCATCTTGAAAACAACAAACTTCAAGTCCCATCGTATACAGAAGGCTCATACTCGTCAATTAATTTAAATCTCCCTTTTTTGGAATTAAAAAAATCAATATTTGCTTTAATACAAAATAAATCATTGCTGAATAGTTTAAAACATGTAGAAAATTTTCCATAAAGGTGTTAAAAATTTAAACTGTTTCAACATGGACGTAGTGGGTTAGAAAAATAATGTTTCAATAAAAATGAATAACTTCAAAATACTAATTTCTTATGATACAATAGCTTTTTCACAATTTGGACTAAGAAAGCAAATGGAAACAAAGAAATAGACGCTCGGCTGTGGAAAACCGAAGAAGAAACCAACGCAACACTACGCATACTATCTACAGAATTTTCGAGCACAGCATCCGGATATTTATGATTTCGTCCTAAGAACAACCACCGGTTCGTGGAAATTAGGATATTTCTAAAATATCCATTACTGTTAGGACTATCTTTTCATATGCTCATGCAGCAAACACTCAAATGAACTTTTAGAAAGTGTAAATGATTTTTTACAATTTATTCAACGAGTTTACGTTAAAAATGAAAAAATGTTTCTGTAACAGGAGTTGGAAAATTTTAGAACATTTTCTCATTATTGTCATTTGACCGAACAGAAATGTAATCAAATTGTCACTTTACTAAGTTCAAATACTCTTTAAAACTTTTCTTTATATAGAATTGTTCGATACAATAATTCGGTTAACTTTTAGCTGGGTCAAATAACAGTTCGATTAATTGCCGGACCAGTCAAATTATCAGTTTCGACAGATTTTTTGTGGTCTATGGATTGGGAATATACATTTTCGGAGGGAAAAGACCCACTGTTTTTTTTTAACAAAAGCTGAGGTTTTCTCCTATAAACACAACTTTTTTTAGTCCTTTAAAATAAATTGTTTATGTAATATTTAATTGCTTACAGACCCTCATGAAAGAATCGATGTCAATGGCCTTAATATTTTTTCCAAAGACGAACAATTCCAAATACAGAAACCAAAGAATTTATGTTCAGTATTATTGCAAAATAGTTGTTTCTTAAATAATAAAATGATGGCGATTTAAAGAGTGTTTGAAAAATCCCGCTTTTCTTGTTTCAATTTTTGAGTTTGAAGAAATAATAAAAATTAAAATTTTGCAATAATTCTAGTTCCAGTCAAGAATATCGACGGTTTAGAGTGTAAATCTGCCACCTCACAATTATGAAATTTTCCAGGAGAAGCAAAAAGCTTTTCAAAAGAATTTTTAGATTATATTCTTATAGAACAAAACTTTCAGTTTATTTGTTTTATTAATAGAATAACAACACTTTTTTTTTTTAGCAATTTAGAGACATAATTGCATTAAACTGTTTTACTTGGCTGATGTATCACCTCTTTATCTATCAAATACAAAAAGAATCTCAAATTCGATAAAAAGTGGAGTTAGCAGGTTTACACTCTAAACCGTCCATAAATGGTTAAAATTGACTAATTTTGTAAACAATTAAATATTAAATGAACGAATTATTTTAATTAACTAATAAAAGTTTTTTCATAAAGAGTACCTTTATTGAATCCAAAAAATTTTAGATCAACATATTCTATAGGAACTGAAAAAAAATTCCAGAAAATAGTTAACTTTTTAAAAACCAGAAGTGGTATGATATCTTAAATTTTCCCTTGAAAAATTAGTTCATAAATTAATTTTGTCCGATCAAAATGATAAAAAAACTAACAATGTAGTTAAAAGTACAAATAAAATAACCAAAGTTTAAATCAATGCAAATTATTCCTTAATTTTAGAAAAGGTTATACAGAAGATTAAAAAAATACCTTTTTAAGGGTTTCTCCCTGTAATAAAATTGTTGCTATTTATGAGAAAAATGTTTTTGTTTTCTGAACAAATTAAAAAATTTTACACTTATACTGTTTTTGCACCAACTATATTTTAATTATTTATTTTACTAGTTAGAAAAATGAGAAAAATTGTATACTTTGTTACAGAACTTTATCAAAGTTTTAAAATATTCAAGAAATTATTGGTTTAATGATGAATTTCACGGATATTAAGTCTATTCTTTACCCTGATGTATACATTTTAATTATAGGAACGTCAATTATGAATCATTCCCTTACTCCTTTTCATAAATTAATTAATTTTGCTTGAAAAATTAAGTATAATTATTATTATTTTCTCTGATATTATTTCAGTAATGCCACACGATGAATCTTCCGATATAAATTTCCGAAATAGATGTAAGGTAATAGACAATAAATAATATTTAAAAAAGATTTTATGGTTTATTAAGAAAAAATTTTAGATAAATGCTTTTTTTGGCGTTACAACTGGTGTTTTCCCCCCTTAAATAATTGTATCTTCCAAACTTTGCAAGATAAATTAATCTTCTTTTTATAATTTTTCTAAGAATTTTAAGCTCTTTGCTTCTTCTTTGTACCATTTTTCTGCAAAATAGCTCAAAGTTGAAAAATTTTTGAAAAATGACTAATGTTGTCCAAAGTAAAAACCTACATAAAGAAAAACATAAAGTAACTTTTACTATTTTCGGAGTAAATTTTTCTACGTTCGAAGTAAATTTTACTACGTTTAAAGAACATATTTGTAAAAATTAGTAAAGTTACCAGAAATGTTTTACTATAAAAGTAGTAAAAACTTAATATTTTTCTCCGTGTACTAATTGCACTTTCCGAAAGGTCGTGATTTATTTATTAGGATCAGAAATAATGTGAAAATGTGTGAGACATTTCGATTTTCTATCTCTTTCTACAACATATGTAAAAAAAAGACACCAGAATACCCAAGTGAACTTTGACCTTACGGATAATGCGATAAGTAGGTTTTTACTTTGGACAGCAGGATATTTTGCATCTATTTTGTATTTTCGTGGGGTTTTTAATTTATCATAAGCGATGTTAATCGTGGGACATCTTCCTCGATGATTATTTACATTTTCGCCTTAAAATGATCGTGTAGCATCATTGAAACATTTTCAGAAAAAAATGGATGTGATAGAACTTTTGGGTTGAAGTTTGTCCAAGTTCACCGTGACAGGCAACTTCGTGCTGTTATTTTAGGTGAACAAGTCAATTTTAGGCTCAACTTTAGTGTTGAAAATTTTGACCTACCACCTACAGATGACAGTTAGCTTAATATCGTAGGAAAATATCTAATCCAAATTTGGCGCCAAGTTCGCAATACTTGAGGTATTCTAAGTTCAGTAAATTGTACACTGATTGTCACTGAAAATCATTCAAATTTCACTGATTCAGTTTTAGATTTCAAAGGTTTTTTGATAAAAATGGCGAAAGTATAAGACGTTAGAATTCTTTGTACTATTTTTTTAAATCCGTAACTTCTGTTCTAATTTGAATATCAGAAAGTGTCCGCAAAACAACATATTTTAAAATGAAAATTATCAATATTACGAAAAATTAAAATCGCTATTTTGAAAATATGGGGGTTTTAAATTTTTTTATTTTTATAAAAAGTCCAAAATTGTCTTCTACATGACCTATAAGTTTCTTTGTGAGAAAAATAATTAAGTTTAACGTAATGCATTGTAAAGGAAGGGAACTGTCCCACAATTAAACTTACTTAGGGTCACATAGAAGACAATTTTGGTACTTTGGTAATTTGCTCTAAAAAATGTCCAAAAAATAGTCAAGATTGTTTACCTACTCCTGAAAAAGGGCTTTTATGTAAAAAATAAAAATGGAAATAAAAGAATAAAATAACATTTGGAACTTACCATCTGGACACATGCATTCGTACTGAAAGGGTTCCAGAAGATGACAGGAGCCTCCGTTCAAGCAAGGCGAAGGATCGCAAGGTATGTATTCGTTCTCGCAATTTTGCCCGGTATAGCCGCTGTCGCATACACATCTGAAAAATTTTTAAGACATTGAGTTAGCTTTTTTATGCCATTAAAATGGTATTTCATGTCTAACTGTAAATTGTAGATGCAATTAAAAAATTATTTAAAACAAAACTAAAGAGTCAAGATCGTCAAAATTAGATAAGGTTCTGAATTCAACAAATTGACGTTTGAAAAATTTATAAATTAAAAAAATAACGTTTAGTAGTTTTTTGGTATTGATTTTACAATAATGTATAACAATAATGTATAACAAATAACAATAATGCAATTTTTGAGGGAAATATTGCACGGAAAAAATTATTCCGATAAATTTTCAAAAAACTTTATATTGACACTTTGGGAGCCCTAAATTAGCTTGAATACTTATTTCTCTATTATACTCATTTTTTCCACGTGGAAATTAATTTTAAATTTACAATATGGAATTAAATAAAATTTTAATAATGAAGCCTTTTTTTCATTAAAATACAGTTTTAAAAAAATATTATAGATAAAACGCTTTTGGAACAATTTTGAATAGTATAGTTGGATAGTTTATTTATCCAGTAGAAACAGGTATTATTTGCTGCAGATTGCAGTGCAGTAAGTGAAAAAGTAGGAAAAGCTTTTTTAGCAATTCTCATATTTCTGCCCCTTAATATCTGAATTAGTGGAAAGTTATTAATGAAATAATGAAAAGTTGTCCACCAAATGATAGAACTGTTGTATTAAAAGTAATCGGCACAAGATGTTAAAGACTTAAGTCTCAATTCTCATGTAATAAATCAATATGTTACTAAAATAATTACTCATATTTTACTAATCAAAAAGGAAAGTCGTTCATAAAAATGCATAAGAACTAGTGAAACTTTATTATTCGTTAGTAGAATTCTACTAATTCAGATTAAGGATAGTTAATACATTGGGACTTTATTGGATAAAGTTTCTGTAAAACTACTAAAAAATGACAAATTATTTCAGACGTTCATGACTGCGACCTAATGACGTTGGGTGCGTGCTAGTACAACATCCACATTTTTGGAGCGAATACGAAATATTTACGTAATGTTTCATAGAAGAAAGATAAATTAACTTGTTTTTACAAATGGTGCAATTATCCTGAAAGTTGAAAATTTCCTTTTTTCTGCACTTGTGCAGTTTATTTATTTCTATAGTTTCTAATTAATAGATAAAATTTTAAATGGATATAAAAATATCGCAGAAAAATGATCTAGATTGTTTTGATTAAATGTGTACGTCCGCTTGAAAAGGGCGCACTTTGGCACTATTGGACTCATCTACCTGAGTATATTCTTAATTAAATTTCGAACAGTTTGGATCCCTCAAAGTGAAAAATTCGGAAAGTTTTATAGAGATTCAAGTGTCAAAAACCTAATTTAGGGAAAAACAAGTTTAAAGTTCAAATTTACATTTTCTTTCCAAGTTAATTAAAAATTAAATTATTAGTTATTTAAATTACGACAAAGTTATCGCAAATGCATAATGGGACAATTTGGTTTGCAGTAATAAAAGAATTTAATTATTTTAAAAGTTATTGATAAAATTCTTTATAAAAAATAAGTTGTTGAATTTCATAAAGGTTTTGAATTTGAAATTTTTTGAAAATCCTAATTCCTATGGAATAATAATAATAATAAAATATTTATTTAAAAGTTAAGTTGTTGACGTTTTCGAATAATTGTACAATTAAAGAGATTCGTAAATAATAATATTTAGAGTGAATGAGAATATTTTTTAGGATCAGGGAAAGTCAGAATTTTGTCTAGAAATCAGAGCAAAGTGAGGGAAAAAGAAAATTAATTTTTTATGGCAACCCTGAAATTGAGATTATCTCGTCTGCCGACAAAATTTTCATGCGAACGTACACAAATTGAACATTTTGTTAACACAACATATTTCATTATACGTACCTCACACCAATTACTAGAAGCGGAAGTACAATCAAAATGTAGTGAAGATTCATTTTCAATTTGTTTATATTGAGGTGATAAGATGGATAAAAACATAGTCTTCATATTTTAGTAGGATTCGAGGAAATTTGCACTTTTACTGCATATTCTTGAAAATAATGATGGAATAATACTGAAGAAAAACGCGAGCTTTAAACTAATTTACTCTCAACGTGCACTGTTTAAAATCCATGGCATTGTCCATCAACAGTGTTAATAAATAAAATTTGCTCTCACAATAAAACAGTAGGTAGATAATGATTAGAAGAAAACAAAGAAGATTGCACTTTAAAATTTGGAATTAGGATAAATAAATAGACTCTAAAGTTGAAAGAATAACGAAGGAATAACGAAATATAATTTATTTAAATTTAAAAATAATCCCGTGCCGTCACATTGACGCTGTGTCGCTGTCGAAAACTGGCGGTGAACGAATAGAACCCCACCACTCGCATTTGACTAGCACTGCCCGAACCTGTTTTCCCACGTTTTTACCGCACTTCGTTCTCAGTTGTCGGTTCTTGTCATTGGCACCAGCACTGCCAGCTCTACCAGCCCCGCTCATAAATGAATACACACAGCTTTTTTATGTCACTCCCGCAAATGAGCTTAAACGTTTCGAATTGTCTTTATTCCGCTGTGCGCGGAATTCAAAAAGTATCCATGAGATGTAGTGTGCAAACAGGGAAATCGAGGCGTTGCCATTGCCGTATCTCGAAAGTCACTTCTTCCAGCATCAGTATTAATTCACTACTTAAAATCACTCAACGTGATTAAAAAGTTCCTTGTAATTCCAAGAACCAAAACTCTTTTTATTCAACTCGAACAGAAAGCTGCCGGAGATCCAACATGCACTTGGCACACAAGAGTTGACGAGTTTCGAAATGCGAAATTTCATTTAATGTAAAATATAAAGTAAATATTTTTGATAGTGGCTAAATTGAACTGTTTAGGTCGAACTCGAACGTACATTACACTTGAGCAGTGAGAGAGAGACTAACCTAACCTTCCTACTCTATCCTATTGAGAGGGCAGCTCCATTTACCTCAGGCTCCAGACCCAATCAATCCCCTCTCCTCGGAGAATTTCTCGTTCCCCCTTGTACATTCGTTCAGATTCGTTCAACAACAAGTAAACGCGTTAAACGGGTTCAAAACTTGTCGGGCCTCTTCGGCGCAGCTCGGTCGCGGTCGTTTCCGCTCGGGAAGGTTGTTCTTTTTCATTCTCCAGCTCGGCATCAGCTCGGCATCAGCACAAGGCAGTCTCTTGTCCATTTTCTCGCGCTACCCCCTTCAATATACTTTTAAAACCTAGTGCTGTGTTTAAACATTAAAGGGCCCCGTGGATCTGGATATCCATCCCTTCCCCCCCCCTTCACCCTCGAAAAGAGGGTGCATCCAGATAATAATCAGATAATAATTTTCCATACAGAATTTTCACTTTTCTCTCACACTAAAGAATATTCTGATTCACTCTCAAAATTATTAAAAATGTTCTAATTTATTTACAAATTTCTTTAATTGAAAAATTATTCTCAAACAGCAATAACTTCTTCTTTAAATAAATATTCAATCATTATTTTTCCATACAAATTAAGATTTTCTAAAATTTCAAATTCAAACATTTACGTTGTTGAAAATAATTAAATTTTGGACAAGAATTGTATTATTTACAAAAGATAATTGAAAAGCAATTTAAAAAATTTTTGAACATAATTGAATTTCTGCGAAGAATTTTATAACTTTTGAAAATAATTTAATTTCTATAATCATTTCTAACTTCTCCAAAATTCAAATTTTTGTTTTTCACTAAAAATAAGAAACTTAAATTTTACATTTAACTTATATAAAATTATTACATTCTCATCAAAAATTGTATCCAAACAAAAATTTCTGAATGAAAAATTTTTGAAGCACTTTTTAAAAATTGTTTCTAGACTAAAAATGCTAAAAAATACTATTTTTATTCAATTTTCTAAATTGAAAATTGATTTTTCAAACTAATTTTTTATATATTTTTCATATTAAAAAATTATGGTTTGAAATTAGTTGGAAAAATAAATTAACTTTCAAGTTAAAAAAAATTGAATAACAATAATATTCTTTAGCAATTTTACCCTATGGACATAGTTTCTACAAAGTTATCAGTCGATTTCAAAATCTATCAAGCTTTAGAAAAAATAAAAATTTTAAATGGGTCACAGTATTATTTAACCCATTTTTTATGACTCTTGAATTCCTCACAAAAAGTAACCATAAAAATAACTTTTATGGAATATTTAAAATATTTTTACACAGTTAAAAATTTAATAGAACCTTTCCCTTAAGAAACAAATTAATTCCTTTTTTATATTCACATTTCTATCTGACTTTCTTTGTTAAAAATTAAAACTTAATTTCGTTCAATTTCCTAATAGTAAAAGTACAACATATACATAAAATTTTCTATTAAGGAAACTATTTCCGATGTAATTTTTCTAATAACTCAGTAAAAACAAGTCTCAAACTGTTCACACCCTAAACTTAACCAATGGCATCAGTCAACTTTGTTTAGAGCATTATAGACTCCGTTTACATCTTAGATTCAGCCTCAAAAATAGACTACTTTTAGTTTAAAGAGATTAAAAAATTGAAAGTTTATTGATAAGACAAAAACTTGCAAGATAAATTGAATTATTATCAATCGTTTAAAACTCAAATTGTATATTGAAATCTGTGTTCACTAAAATTAAAATTAATTGATGGACTAAATTGACATTTGTATTAATACAATTTTCTGAAATGAGAATTATATGATGAAATACAATTAAGACCTTAAGATTCTGAATGTTTTAAATAAATGGAATTTATTTATTTCCTCTTCAAATTTTATTAATTCTTTTATTCAAGATCACACAAAGTTTCCAAAACTTACATTTTTCATTTTTATTTCAGTCAATAATTTTTTAAAATATTTAAAAGAATAATTTATCAAATTTTATTAAATTGTTCATAAAATATAAATAAATTCAAGTTTCAAACGATTGAATTAGAAATTTATTGAGATTTTTATCGATCAAAGTTTTAATAATTTAGAATTTTGATTTATTGAAATATAAATTGCCACGCTTTTGCTCATTTCAAATTCCCTGACTTTTCCAGGTTTTTCAGGTTAAAAAACGGAATTTTTCCAGGTTTTTAAAACTACATTTATATTTTACAAAATTTTTAATTCTAACCTTTTTGAAATAAAACAACTTATAAAAATTGTTATAAAAATGACCGACTGATAAAATCATTATTTTATATTATAAGAATATTGTTACTCTAACTCATTCAAAATTACTTTCATTACTTTCATTCAATTATTCTTTTCCAGAATTTTAAACTAAAATTCTTCTTTATAAAGTTTAAATTAATTATATAATTTATGAAAAATTTCTTTCAACATTTTCAAATCCTTTTGTTTACAATTCAATTTTACGAAATTTCATCGATTATTCAGGTATTCGAAAATTCTTCCATCAAATATATATTAGAAAATAAAAAATTCAAATAACTTTAAAAAAATTCAATTAAACTTTTACAAAAAAAAATTAAATCTACACAATTTTAAGTTAAAAATATGAAAAATTCAAACATTCAAAGATTATAATTTGAAACCTTTTCAAAACTTTATTATTATCTAAAGTTTTAACTGAAATTCATATTTGAATCAATTATTATTATTATTAGAAAATTCTAGGACAATTCAATTATTTAAATACAAAAAAAAATAATTTATTGAAGAATTAAATGTTTTTTAAAATTGAACTCTCATTTAAAGAATTCTATCAACAAATTTTTTAAATAGGTAATTAAAATTCTTTTGACGACTTTCAATAAAATTTTTAAGAACAATTTCATTTTTCGAGAAATTAGATTGAAAATGTATTAAAAATAATTGAATCTCTGTAAAAAAATTTCATTGAATTGAAAAAAGTTTTTGAAAATAATTAAAATTTTGTCAAGAATTTTATTAAAATTTTTTTAAATAATTGAAATATTGCCAAGAATTTTATTAAAATTTTTAAAAATAATTGAATTTTAGAGAAAAATTTTAATATTTATAAAAATAATTGAAATTTTGACTATAACTTTTATTAAACTTTTGACCATAATTGAATTTCTGATAAGAATTTTATTACTTTTGAAAATAATTGAATTTTTGAGACGAATTTTTTAATATTTCTTTTTAAATACCTAATTATTTTTAATACAAAAATAAATAATTTATTGAATAATTGAATGTTTCTCAAAATTGAATTCTCATAAAGAATTTTATTAACAAATTTTTAAATGATTGAATTCTTTTGACGAATTTTAATAAAATTTTTAAGAATATAAAATGTAATTACATTTTTCGAGGAATTCGATTAAAAATGTATAAAAAATATTTTAAATTCTGCAATGAGTTTTATTATCAATAAAAATAATAATTGAAACCCAGTAAAAAATTGTATTACGTTCCTACGTTCCTCTATTAATAATTTAGCTTCTTTTCTTCCCCGATAAATTTCTGTCTAATAAGTAATAATTAAAGTTCAATTATTTCCAAGTGCTTCCGTTTTAAATCAGGGACCGATGCTGAAGCGAAACTAAATTAAAAATTAACTTTCAATTAACCTTCGTGTCGACTCGAAATTAAAGTTTGAAAAACTACAATATTTAGTGAACTTACTTGTAAGATCCGTGTGTGTTCTGACACGCTCCATGCTTGCACGGCTCTCCTTCGCACTCATCGATGTCGTCTGCACAATTGACTCCCATGAAACCCGGAGCACATGTACACTGGTAAGAATTTTTGAGTGAATGACATTCTGCACCATTTATGCAGGGAGAAGAAGCGCAATGATCTTGTCTCTCGCAATGTTCCCCTGAAAGCAAACGACACAAACGATGCAAACATGAAATTCTTGTCGAGGAATGTCGCAGAAGCAGAAACAGTTTCATCTCTCAATTTATAATCTTGCCTACCTGTGTATCCCGTGGCACAAGTGCAAACGTACTCGTACAGCGACTTCAGATTACACGACGCACCATTGAGACACGGCGAGGAGTCGCAAGCGTTGGCTATTGGTATTTCGCAGAGGCTGGCGGTGAACCCGACAGGGCAAGAGCAGGCAAAAGTTGGCGTGCCCCCGCTGATGTTCTCGCGCACTCTGCAGGAACCACCATTTTGGCATCGCGGTCCCGTATTGCACGGGTTCAAGTGTTGACAGTATTCTCCCACATACTTCGAAGTACAACTAGAACAAAGAGAAAAGTTATTCATTTCATCATTACTTTACATCAGTAAAGTTGCAGCCTCACTCAGGGAATTCTTCAAAGTGTTCAAATACAAAGGTACCTGTCTCTACAATGAGAGTAAAAAGTTACTCTCATTTCGAATCAGGGCTCGGATCGTCTTTAAAACTCAAAAAAAAGTCGCTTTAGTCGCATAAATTCACAACAAAAGTCACGAAAAGTCGCATAAAATTTCCGAAAAAGTCAGAAAAAAGTCGCATGAAATTTTAGAAAAAAACGACAAAAAGGAAACACGAATTGTCGAAAAATCACATTTCTCGACTACAGATACATTAATATCAAACAATCCAGAATAAAATTTTTAAAAATTTAATAAAATTCATAGCAAAATTTTAATTAGGTATTTTTAACATTTTTTTAAAAATTATCTTTAATATGTCAATTATTTTTATAAAATAATAAAATTCTTCTCCGAAATTCAATTATTTTAAATTATTTTCAATTATTTCAATTTATTCAAATTTTAATAAAATTCTTGTCAAGATTTCAATTATCTTTATAAATAATAAAATTCTTCTCTAATATTCAATTATTTTCAAAAGTAATAAAATTCTTCGCAGAAATTCAATTAAATTCGAAATTTTTTTTTAAATTTTTTATCAAATTCTTTGCAAAATTCAATTATCTTCAAAAATAAGAAAATTCTTTACAGAAATTCAATTATTTTCAAAAAATTTTTTTAAATTCACCTCAAAATTTCACTTGTTTATAAATATTAAAATTCTTCTGCAAAATTCAATTACTTTTAAACATTTAAAAAAAATCTGTTCAAAATTTCAATTATCTTTGTGAATAATAAAATTCATCCTAGAAATTCAATTATTTTCAAAAGTAATAAAATTCTTCGCAGAAATTCAATTATATTCAGAAATTTTTAAAAATTCTCGTCAAAATTCCAATTATCTTTATAAATAATAAAATTCACCCTAGAAATTTAATTATTTTCAAAAGTAATAAAATTCTTCGCTGAAATTCAATTATTTTCAAAATTTTTTTTAAATTTCTCGATACAATTTTTATTATCTTCATGAATAATAAAATTCATCATGGAAATTTTATTACTTTCACAAGTTCTGATACAAATTTTTGCAAAATTCAAATATCTTTAAAAGTAAGAAAATTCTTCACAGAAATTCAATTATTTTCAAAATTTTTTTTTTAAATTCTCTTCAAAATTTCAATTATTTTTGTAAATATCAATATTCTTCTGCAAAATTCAATTACTAATGTTTTATAAATTTCTTCCCAATAATTCAATTATTTTCATAAAAAATGATAAAAATTTTTTTTTTTTTATAAAGTCTTATAATATATAAAATAATGATTTTATCACTCGGTCATCTTTAATTATTATAAAACGTGAAGACATCGATTGCTCCGAGTCGAAGACTCGGAGTGATGGATTTCTTCATATTTTATAACAATTTTGTATAAGTAGTTTAATTTCAAAAAGGTTTGAATTTGAATCTTTTGCAGAATTTTAATTCCTATGGAAAAATAATAATTAAATATTTATTTAAAAAAGAATTTATTGACGTTTTCGAAAAATTTAAAAAAAAAATTGTAAATAAATATAACAGAAAACTTTTTTGACTCTAACTTTTTCCTTTAAATTTAAAAAAAAAATTTTAATTTTATTCGCATATTACTAATGAAAATCTCGAAAAAGTCGAAAAAAGTCACATTTCCTTAGAAAAGTAGAAAAAAGTCGCACAATCCGAGCCCTGCGAACCGATTTAAAACTTTATGAATCGAAATGTAAAAATTGTTGTGGGTCAAGTTCACAACGTTTCATGATCAACGATTTTAAAGAAAAATGTTTTTTACAAAGAAAACAGAAATATTTCTTTTTTATAAATACCTAATATAGATTCCGAAAGTAAAAAACCAGTGATGCCAAAAATGTAGTAATACCACAAAAATTACAAAATTGAGCACAGAGCTCAAACTTAAAATTCAATTTCCATGTAAAGAATTTTATCAACAAATTTTTAAATAATTTCATTTTTTCAACGAATTTTAATAATTACATTTTTCGAAAAATTTGATTAAAATTGTATTAAAAATAATTGAAATTCTGCAATGAGTTTTATTATCTATGAAAATAATAATTGAATCCTTAAGAATTTTATTATTTTTCAACATAGGTAATTAAATTTTAGCAAAGAATTTTATTCCTCTTGAAAATAATCGAATTTATGCATTAATTTAAAACTTCTCCAAAATTAATTTTTTTTAGTATTTTTAACTAAAATTCTTCTATAAATACATTATTTATAATATAATTTTTAAAACAGTTCTTTGAAAATTTTTAAATTCTTTTGTTAACAATTCATTTTGCAAAATTTTCATTATTCGAAAATTCTTAAATTAAATACATATTAAAAAATAAAAACTTGAAATAACTTTAAAAAAATCCAATTAAAGATTATTCTAACACCTCGACCTCTGAAATTGAATTTAAAAATTTTGTAAATAAAGAAATAAAACTTCCGTTGGATCAGAGAACTATTATTCAAATTTTTTACAAATTTCAAAATAAAATTAATATTTGAGAATAATGAAGTTATTGTAATTAAAGCAAAGTAATACTTTTTCATTACAATTGTTCAAAATATTGTGTTATTTAAAAAATGCTAATTTTTTTATATATTTTACTCGAAAATGAAGTATTGTTTTACGTGATATTAATATGTAACGGCTTTAATAATTTTTTGTTTCTAATTTTAATTTTCTTTCGAAGAGAAAGTACATTTTTATGTGTAACAACCAAAATAATGAAAAAAGAATTAATGACATTTTATGAAAAATGGTTTCCTGATCATCATTGAAATTGATATTTTTGTAGTGGTTTATTTATTTTATCTTTTGAGTTGGTCTTTTGCTATCGGTTCGATAGATTAACTAGGGTTCTCGTTTTGGATCTCGAATTCGAACCATTCGTCCCCTCTCAACTAACCCCAAGCAACACCTGCTGCTCAGTTTTTGGAAAAACTATCGTGTGTGATTGCTGCGCGAGCGCAGTAAAATTTACGCCGTTGGAAATCACCACCAACGTCCCTCGCTCGTTGCACAATGTACTATTTTAGAATTAGAGTTTAAAAAATGTAAATTTTACCAATTCTGCACCATAAAGTCCCTTAAAAACTATTAAAAAGAACATTCAAACCTAAATATAAAAATGGGAAGAAAAGTTATGACGTAAAATATTTCTTGCATTGAACACTTCTAAAGAGTAAGAAAATGTAAGATCTTTATTCATTTTCATCATGCAGTTAGTCTTTTTTCATCGATATTTAAGAAAAAATAGAAACAGATGGTAATAAAAAGAATTTAAGTCTTGCATTATAATTATGTAGATTTTTTGGTACACGGAGAAACTTTTAATACCACTAATTCTTAAAACTGGTGAGACATTTTAGTATGTTAGGTTAGATTCAAGGGAAAAACGACATAGGTTATAGAAATTGCTATTGAGACTATCAAAAACACTCATTCAGTATATATTTTACAGTTCTTCATAAGGAAACTAACGAAAATTAGTATGTTGTTTTAGAAAGAAAATAATAATTTTTGCAAAGTTGGGAAAGCCATGAATTAAAAAGAAACACAACAAATTAATTGTCTATAGATACTCATAGAGACGATAGTGATACTTGGATCTGATGGTAGATGGCATTAGTGAATGTCACTGTAACTGTAGGTAAATATATTTAACACGACGTAAGAACCTAACCTATATTATTAACGCACACACGCACACGCAAGTAAAGACACGACGATTGGTCACGGAAACCGAAAGATCGCACGATTCGTTAGAAGTACACAGCTGAATCGTCCTTATATATTAAACGAGTGGAAAAATATGTGCCTTCGAGAGAGAGCATTTTTTAAAATAACTTACTAATCAAATTATGTAAATAAGTAAAAGTCGTGAAAAAAATTATGTTATATTGAGGAACAGTTCTTGAATTTAATTTGGCATGAGGAGACATTCACGTTTATTAATAAAAGGTTTTTTTCTTTCATACACGTGTGAATTTCAACTTCGAAAACATTAGGGTTAGTTCGCGACGTCAGGTGATGGACTCGGTGATGCTCGGGCGAAATCGGTTAAGTCCGCCCGCAGTCCTTCCAAAATTGGTATGTTACGTTAGAATGTCTGTTATATATTCTATCTATATGTGGAAAAAAGGTTAGAATTACCGTATTATTTCACAAACAAAAACTAGCATTTTATTCTTTTCTAAAGAAAAATAAGACTATTTCTAATGCAGATAGTAATTTTTGTACACCGAAGGTTGCTTAATATATAACGAACTTATCATATTTTCGTATTAATGTTGAAATTATTAGCACAACGCACGAAAAATCCTCACATTCTAACGTACTTTTAGAATAAAGATAACCAAATATATTCAATATTAGAACAAAAAGTTTCTCCGTGTATCAATTGGATGTTTAATAAAATTTTGTTTGAAATGAAGAAAAACGAGAAAAACGAGAAAAACTAGTACATGAACATATACATGATGGACCACGTACATTTTCGCTATACGGGAAGTTGTTGCGAATGAAAATTGACGAGATCGCACACATAAACTTGTACATGACCATGTATTTGAACTTGAATAATATTTTATAACATGCAATAACTTACTTGCAATGCGATTCACTACGAGGTGATGATATACAAACTCCTCCATTTTTACAAGGGCTAGGTGAACAAGAGACGAAACCTGTTGAAAAAATCAGTGTTAATACAAAAAATTATAAATTATTTCTTGATAAAAAGGGGCGGCGCACGAATATTCCATAAAAGATTAGTCTCAAAAATTTACTAAACATAGAATAAATAATTTTATTAATTTAAAAAATACAAAATACAATCTTATCTTTCTTCAATTTCTAAAAAAAATTCTTCGTTTCTATCTGTAAACTTAACCCAAAATTCGCACTAGGAACATTATTGTCTAATTTTTTCGGCACCACATCTTTCTCTAAAGGAAACTTGCTCCCGCTTTTGGTCAAGAAAGTCACCTCTTTTTGGATTGAGAGGTTCCGTTAACAGATAATCACAATTCGGGGCACTTTTTTTGTCCAATAAGGTCAACCAATTTAATTAAGTTCAGTCAAAAATAATTATGAAAAGGATAAGTAAAATTTTAATTAATTAATTCCGTAAACATTCGGTCAGTGACAGTTTCACTGTTGCGCAGAGCCTAAATAAGTATGGAGAACCTGGAGTTTAAAAAAGTTTCTATAATTTTGCCGGTTTTTCAAAATTTTTAACAAAATTTGAATTTAAAAATGAAAAATGTTCTTATTTCATCACCATATAAAGTTCTCTGTGGAAGAAATATCTTTGACTTGTAATTATTATTAACTTTTTGTTATTTGGAAATTAAGTTTTTAATGTTCAAATGAACGAAATACATTTTATTAAAAATAATTTCATAAATTACTAATTGCAATAAAAATTAAAAACCTAAATTTTACATTTAGAAACTTTATATAATTAATTTTATTCATAGTGACACAAAACATAATAAAAATTTTATTTGAAAAAGAAAAATATAAATTTCGTTCATTTGAACTTTCAGAACTTTAGGATAATAAATTTAGATTTAATTATGAAAACTGTAAAATAGTGTAAAAATTGGTAGATAAATAATAAGTAAAATAAATAATTACATCAACAATCAAAAAGTACAAGTCAAAAAAATTGTTAGTATAGATTTTACTGTTTTTCGAAACCTCTGACAATAAAATGAAGTCCGGAACGTTTTTAAAAATGAAAAATCAAAAAAGAATTTCTTTTTCAATCTTAATTCAACTTTATAGTTTTCATGTTCATAAATTTTCAAGAAAGTAATTGTTAAAGACAATTATTCGAAAATAACTTGAATTTGATGTCAAAATAAAATAAATCGTTGCATTATTTCCTTTTCGTTGTAAAAACGTTTTTTGCCACTTTTGAAAAATTGCACAGCTGACATCAGAAATTAAAGGCTACACCTTGCCCATTCGAATCAATTCGAATGAGCCCTATGCCAAACTGATCGCATGCACCCTCAGAGTGGGGGGTTTGTTTATATCCAGGGGCCGGTGCAAGAAACAATGAAAGAAGGTATCAGGCTTTCCACAGGATCAAAATTATTTGACAGATTTTAAGAAAGGACAAACAAAATTTTATTTTCCCCAAACTACTTTTCAAATAATATTAATTCTCGGATTTTTGGAAAATCAGTGACAAAAGAATTAGGACTACTGTTTCCCTACTTTTTTTTATTTTACTCTTTGCTGGGTTTACTAGGGTTAAAAATAAAGAAGAAAAATTTGCATCTTAAACTTTTCAGAGAAAATGTTTTTTTTAATTTTTTCGTTGATTCAACGTTCATAACTTCAGTTTCATTTTCCAGCAGCCATTTTCTAAAATTTCATATTGAAAAAGCAAAAGAAATTTTTCGAGTTTGTTAAGACTTGTATTTTAATAAAATATAAAAATTGTAATAAGTAAATATTTTTTTACTACAAAAAAAAATTATATGAAAAAGACTATAAATATATATACCCCTTAAATACCTTATTTTGTTAAATAAATCTTATATTTAGGCTACTCTAAATAAAATTTGTTTAATCTCAATAAAAATAAATATTTGTTTGATTTAAATAAATATCTGGTTCGATTTAAGAAATCTTGCGTTCGAAGAAAGAATTTGGTAATTTATTTTCAAAATAAATTATATTATTATTAAAATTTTCGAAAATAACTTGATTCTTATCAAGAATTTTATTAAAATTTTTTTTTTAATAATTTAATTCTTGCGAAGGAGAATAGTTAATAAGTAAATTTTTTAATTTTGAAACTGAAATTATTCAAAAATTGATGTTTATATTTAAAAATGTAAAATTTGTTAATTTTCAAAATATTAAATGGAACAGTAACTTTTACTGTAGTAATTAATAATTATTACAATTATTATAATCATAAGAATGTAAAAAACAAAAGTTATAATTTCTTTTTAAAAAATGCTTTGTTTATATTATTTTAAATATTTTCATTATTACTTGATTGCTATATACACAGTCTTTGCAAAATTTTCAAAAAATCTTCAAGTTTTTACAATATTATTTCTTGAAATTCTTCAAATATCGCAGATTGCTTTAATTTTCTTCAGATTTGAAGAAAAATCTCTGAATCTGGCAGCACTGCACTGGGCGCCACTTCCGGGGCTACCAGATCCAATGTCTCTGTGCTCGTCGCCATATTGTTTGTCACTTTCGCCAAAAATGTAACAATAACTTTTTTTCAATACTTATTTGCAAAATCATTTTTAAGTATGAAGAAACTTCTATTCTTCTCTAGTTCACTCTTCTCTACTCATTCCGAGGAATCTCAGCTTGCATATCTCTATTAATTTAGGAGTGAGAATCATTTAGGAGGGAAACCACTTTTTTTCTTTGATCCACTTTGCGATTTTCAATTTCGCAAACTTTCGGGTCAATTGGCGACTTCGTGTGCAGGAAGTCGGTCGAAATTGGTATGTTTGGCTTAGTTGAAAATATTGTCATAATGATCTGAAATTCCAAACATTCTCAAAATCTTTAATTCTACTCACTCAAAATTCTGCTTAATGGGGATTTTTTGCGAAACTAATGGGGAGTTATTTTGAAATTGTTCACTAGTTTACTAATAAAAATGAATTAACCAAAAATGGTGGTAATTGAAAGTTCTGTTGTATGAAAAATGTTTTGAAAATTCTGTCAAGTGAAACCTTGTTTATATAGAACTGTCAAAAACTAATGCAGAGATTATTAGTTCAGCTAAAAGAAAATTCCATCAAATAAGTCGTATTTTTAAAAATGTAACTAATAATTTGTATGGAAATGTTCATGCACCCTATTCTTAAAAAGCTGGAATTATCATTTAACCGAAAATTCAGCTGGTAAAAAGATTTTGGAGCATATTTTGCTACTGGATAATCAGAAATTGTAAAAAACATTGTAATTGGTCGATTTCAAATTTCGTGCTGCAATCTTTTTAACAGTTGATTCTCTAACAATAATAATTTTACATTTTAAAAATTTTATTAAGAAATGAAAATTTTAACTCACGAGTTTTATGGAATATTCATAATACCTTTATTATTATTAATATTTCTTAATTCCTTTAGAAAAGATTTTCTGAATTTACAAGTGATATTTCCTTATATTGTATAGTCAGTCGTTTAAATCTCCAAAAAAGTTGAATTCTTTTAAAATATGTATTTGGACAGAAAAATACCACCTGGTAATAATAAAGTTTACAATCACGAAAATGAAGAGAATTATTTACAGAAATAATTGAAAATAAAGCAAAACAATAGTAGAAAAGAACGATTGAAATACGTAGTGTGTATAAGAGAAGTATGAAACCTTTATGGAGACTTTAACGACTGATCTGTGAAAGAAGACAAGTGAAAGACGCAACGACTATAGTGTACAATAGTTATATTTGAGAAATACTTTTACATTAAAGCAGGAAATAAAATTAAGGATGTACCCGTCTTGCGTCTTCAGGTAGTAAAACTAAGAAGGTTCAAAAGAATGATG
Organism: Leptopilina heterotoma; assembly: GCF_015476425.1. Lineage (NCBI taxonomy): Eukaryota > Metazoa > Arthropoda > Insecta > Hymenoptera > Figitidae > Leptopilina > Leptopilina heterotoma. The sequence goes on from NW_025110893.1 coordinate 473,157, forward strand.
TTTAAAGAAAGAAATGATGTTTTAAAAAGCATAAAAGACAGTGTCGCGATGCGCCGGCGCCAATTCGGCAAAACCTGTTGCCATGATTAACATGTGTGAAAAGTTGGCTTTCTTACAAATTAGGGGAACAGGAGACAAAAGACAAAAGACAAAACTCACCATAAACTGTGGGTAGACTGAGTATTAATGTAATAATAATCGCATGGAGGACGTAATCCAATTTTCGCCGAGGCAGCAACATGATGCTGACAATCCTACTCACACACATGCATATATGTATCGATATATGTACAACACATTCACACACACTCACTCATAGGATTAAGCACTCACTAAAAACACTTGCATAGAATCACAAATTCCATCATTTAATCACGTACATTGTTCACATGTCACTTTTATTGTTCCAAGTGTGCAGTGTTTACGTTTGGAACAAGAGTTTTTAAAAGAAAAAGCATTTAAAACTAATTGACAAACGCGAACCACGAGCGCGTCGCAAGCACTTCTAGGGGACCTATTGTTCACTTAACGCTCTGAAAGTAGTCCCCGATTGCGCGCGCATTAACTGGGCACATGCGTATTCCTCCGCTCTCCGCTACAAGCCTCCATGGCAGCCTGGCAGCCGAACCACACCATACTACACCATATCACAATTATTATTCTTATTTTTCCTATTCTTCTTTAGATCAACATTCACACAATAATTTATTGCCTTATTTTCCCTAAATCGTACCGTTCTCACAGTTCAACTTGAAAAACCTTTTACTTTTTAAATCACATTCCTGTGTGATCTTGTTACTTTTTTGAGGATAGTAACAGAATTTATATATTTCTGCACTCTAAGTTTCCACCCTAAGGTGAACGTAAACTTTTGTATTAAAAGAATTACTGAAACCTTACATTGGAACCTCACTGCAAGCTACATGCATGCTACATGTAAATTTCTACAAATTTACAGTGTAACCCGTTTATAAATTGAAAAGTTGACCTGATGGGTAGTTTTCCTGTAAATTACTCTATTTTGACCTAACCCAAGTAGCACGTAACGTTACTGTAATATCACTGTATTGTTACATGTATAGTGTTAGTAGCTCTCCAGTAAAGAAAAATAAAAAACTTTGTCAATTTTACAATTTCGAAATAACACTAAAATATATAATATACACACACCGAAATTTTCAATTAGAAGAAAATAAACAGATAAAGTGCGTGCAATTTTTAGACTTTTATATCTTTCAAAAGATTCGGAACCAAAACGAAAATTTCGGTGTAATTTAGAAGTTGTGAATGTGCCAAATATATTTAATTTTCTTTAACACTTTCAACTCATTATACTTCATAATTATATACTTACAGAAAAAAATTAAGAAAATAAATAAATCCTCCTTGTAATTAATAATTGATAAAAACGTAAAAATTAGGTTATTGGACGGACCTACAAAAACATATTCTATGTATTATTTTTTATATTCTCACTAGTTTAATTATTATTAAAAAAATAATTTACACGCAATCTTCTTTTTTCAGAAATGGAGCACAAAACACAGATGTGTCCGCATATGTGTCACATAAAGCAATTATTTCGTGCGTCACCATCAAACGCTAAGCATAATATGAATATTCAGCTTTAGTGCGAGCATTTGTGATAATCACGTCCATGATTGTAATTTGCTTGCAGTGTGCACGCACGAGTGCCATTCACGCAGGGCGGACATCGTGCGACCCAAGTTTGTTGTCTGTGTTGTGGGTCAAATTGACATTTTTCAAAAATGACAATTTTCGAACAAATGGCAATTCGCAAAAATGACATTTCGGAAAAGTGACAATTCGTAAAAATGACGATTCGCAAAAATGATGTTTCGGTGAAATTACAATTCGCAATAATGACGATTCGTAAAATTGCCAGTTTGCATACATGAAGTTTCAGAAATCTGACATTTCGAAAAAATGAGTGTTAAGGTCATGTTATTCAGTGGTCACGTGTTTCCATAATAAGTATATGGAGCACGTGACCACTGAATAACGCATGACCTTAAAGTAAATAATAATTCACAAAAAATTGCTTTTCGAAAAAATGGTAATTCGATAAAGTGACAATTCGTACAAATATGACACTTCAAAATAATGTCAATCCGTGTAAAAGTGTCGTTTCGTACCAACAACAATTCGTAAAAATAACATTTCGCAAAAGTGACAAATCGTAACGATGTCGCTTCGAACAAATGACAATTCGTTAATCACGCGCCTCTTTTTAACTATGAATGAAATTTTTACTTTAAATTAAACACCAAGTCAATGATTTGTCAATAAGAACTATAATAAATGTATATTTGTAATGTTTTTAAAATTTTTGAAAAACATTTGAAATTTATCAAATCAAACCATTTTTTCAATAGCAATGTTTGTTTGGCGTATAAGAAATACATAAGGATTGTACATAAATCTCAATCTTAAATTTTTTTTAATTCTAAAATTCTGATTATATAATTTAACTTTTTTACTAAAAACCCCGGTTTATTAATTAAAAATATAATTTTAAGAAAATAATAGAAAGTGGAGGAGGAGATTCAAAACCTATTTATTTTTTATCTTAAAAGTGGTCTCTAGAATCCCTCGACCTCCACTCGTGTCACAAAAATCACCGTTGACTACCTTTATCCTCTTGTTGCTTAATATACTATTTAATAATTAAACTAGTGAAAAAATGAAGATAATGGATGAAATATGTTTTCAAAGTACGTCCACCAAATAACCTAATTTTGGTTTTTTTTTTTATTTTTAATTAAAAAAAAAGGATTTATTATTAAATTAAATAAATACTCACCTGATAAGCAGAAGTATTTTTGATGAACATTCAGGTTTTTTTAGCACTTTCTTAATTTTTTTTAAATGTACAAGAAATATTGAGTTTAAAATACGCGATTTCTGAATTATTGCGTACTTTGCAATTTATTATCTCTGTTAAAGAAAAATAAAAAAATTCCAAAACAATAATTAAAAAGTAGTTTATAAAACTATTATCTAAATTTTCAGTAACATCTGTTACTCATATCTTATGCTTACAACTTTTTTTAGAATTTAATAAATCTTAAATTTTAAAAACAATATTTAACAAATTATTATTTAATTTAAAAAAAAGAAACTGAACAAATTTTTTTTTCTAGGTTTCGTTAAAACAGCACAATTCTGAAAATTTTGAGCCCATTGTGCGAGAAGAGTAAAAAAAATTATGCAATCCCATAATCTACCTTTCTCTACTTATTAGAAAAATATCAAGAAAATTAAGACTATAGTTAATTTTTAAATTCGCGAGTTGAACATTTGCAAGGTTGTAGCAAAATTGGATGAATTTTAGTTTTCGACTTGGACAAATGGGGAATTTTGCCCCAAACAGAAATAATATGAAACTTAAAACATTGTTTAAATCTTTTTTTTCTTTAATTGTGATTTATTCAAACCAACAAATGAATAATTAACAAAAATGAAAAATAATAACTAATAATACTATCAATAAATAAATTAATATAGCAACAAAAGAGAAAAATAATGCTAAACTTGAATATATTCATTTCGAAGTGAAAAATTTTATTGTTTTAAATCTTATACAAAAGTATCTAGCGGGTAGATACAGAAACTTGCCATACTCTGATCGTATTATCAGAGTAACCAGCAAAAAGTGTTTGGCCATCTGTAGACCAGGCAAGGGACAAACACTGTGGGGGTTCAGCTTTACTGGTAGCAGTAACGATTTCTGGTTTCAACTCTTCAACCATTTCTTTGCTCTCGAGATCCCAAATTTTAATGTACGGTCCGAAAGCAGCGCACAACCAGTAGCGATTGGGACTGAAGCACAAGGCAGTAATGATGTCGTTGTGGTCCAAAGTGTGCAAGTGTTTTCCGTCATTCAAATCCCACAGCATTGCCTTGCAGTCCTTCGAAAAACGATTTATGTAAACAAACGTAGTTCAAAGTAAACGGTTCTAATTTATAATAGCTGGATATACTTACTTTGCCTCCTGATGCACAGAGAGAACCATCTGGCGAGACTGTTACAGTGTTCAAGTAACCGGAATGGCCATTGTGGTTGATCTTTAGTCTGCAGTTGGTTAAATTCCACACCTGAAATAGAACAGAAGCTTTAAAGACAAATGCAGAGGGAAAGTGATTCTTTAATTTTATTTGGTTTCAAATCAGTCCCATATCCGCAAGCACTCACAGAGTTCATGTTTAGTTATAAGTATACATCATCAAGATAAATCTAGGTACAAGAATGGAACTCGAAAAGAATAGGTGCGTACCTTGACAACACGATCCCATCCAGCAGACACAATAATGGGGTTTGAGTGATTCGGGGAGAATCGCACACAACTGACCCAATCACTGTGACCGTCATCTTGGATAGTGTACTTGCATTCGGCCAAGGTATTCCACAACTTGATGGTCTTGTCTCGCGATCCAGAGACAATTTGACGGTTGTCGACGGAAAAGGCGACGCTCAGAACATCCTACGAAGCAACAAATCAATGTAAAACAAATACTATGTTTCATTTCAAAAGTAATCATTTACATTTTTTAATTTCATTTTCATCGCTAAATTTAAAAATATCTAACAAGAGATCTTCAAAACCCAATGTAAATGATTACTTTTGGAATGATGTTGAATAGAATTTTAATAGAAAAAGGTTGTTGGAATATACTTACAAAAAGGACGAACAAAATCAGATAGATTCTTCTATAATGTTAATAAAAAAAATATTTACAAAAAAAGCTTCAGTTTTGTTGACCTTTTTTCAGGTATAACGTTGTTTATGAAAGCAACGATTCCTTCTAAAAAAATAACTTTAAAATATCATTGAAAAGCTGTAGTAATGCACACCTTGGTATGGTCCTCGAATCTTCTGGTGGTGCGACCTGCAGCCAAATCCCAGAGTCGCAAGGTTTTGTCCCAGGAACCGGACAGAGCGTAGTTGCCATCGGAAGACAATACTACGTCGCTAATGAAGTGTGAGTGACCGTAAAGGCGCTTTTGTGGGATACCATAGTTTGCTTCATCGCGAGTCAACTTCCAGACTATCAATGTCTTATCTGAAACAATTCAAAATATTTTCTTCATCAGATTTCAACGTTTTTAACTCACTATTAATTCAAATTAGTACTATGAGCAAAAATCATCGTAAAAAAATTGCTGCCTTTATTCCCGTGTTACTTACGATATTTTTTATTCCTAATGCACAAAAGTGGCGATTTTTTTACAGGAAAATATGAAAGTTTACGGAAAATGAGTAAAATTTATGAATTAATAATTTCTAAAAATTACAACTATAACCCTTCTTGAATTAAGTTATTTTCTATAATTTCCAACTAAACTTCACCTCCAAATCAATTACTTTAAAAATTTTTAGAAAGTTCTTCGAGAATTAAATTATTTAAATATGAAAATTCAACTTTGTATAATAATTGTAACTGCCCATGCTTTTTCAGTTTATTAAGGTATAATATTTTCAAACCATAAAAATAATCAAATTTTTTAGGAATTTTAATTGTAAATATGACCCTGATTACTCCGAAATTTTAATAAGTGCAAAAAACTAAATTTTTATTTGCTCTACTCGAAAACAGTTAAATCTTAAAAAATGAAGATAACAAAATTCTAAGAATTAAGTAGTTTTTAACCCTTCGTCACACACATGAGAAAAAATTACGACTTTACACACGTTTAGAAGGAATCCCTCACCACATTGTAAAATAAGCAACATTACAACATAATGTAAAATAAGCAACATTACAACATAAACAAAGGAATCAACAAAAATTTAGTTTTAACACAAACTTACAAATATGTAGTAAATTATTCTAAATTATAAAATTAATTTAACTTTAAATTAATTTAATTAATAAAATTAATTTTCGGTCTCAAAAATAAAAATTAATTACACGAATGCACATCTTCGAAGGAATTCCACTTGACATGTAAAAATAATGTAACATTAATAAATAAGCAAAAAAATCATTAAACAATTCATTTTAATTATATTTATAATATAATTTTGTCATTAACCAACAGTGGAACAAAAAATGTTATGAAAACTTGATTTTTTTATTTAACATAACCTCACTTTTTAGAGTTTTTTCTAGCTTTGAAGCTTTATAAATAAATATTAATTATGTTTAAACTAAATGTTTTTTTAGAAATGTGTTGAGGAGTAAATTGTCGAAAGGTATAGAAACTGATTTTATTTTGCAATGAGGAAAACAAAAGTTATGTAAAAAATACTGAAACCGAAGAGGAAATCCCTCCCTAGGTGTGTGACGGAGGGTTAAAAATACTTTAATGTAATTTTTTTGAAAACAATTGAATTTTTTAAAAGTGTTTTTTGTATTATTTAAAAAAACTAATCAATTTTTTGATGAATTGTAATGAAATATTTTGAACATGATTTTTTTCTCCAAAATGTTAAAAATAATTCTAAAATATTATTTTTGGTATGTATTTGAATTTTCGGAAATATATAATTTAAAGTACTGAAAATATTACATTTTAAAAAATTAGAAGCTAATTTTCATTTTTAAATTTACGTTTAGATTTTCCATTAAAATGTTTGATAATTCAATTATTTTGAAAGTTTGCAATTAAAATTCTTCAAAAGTTGATATTAAGACCATTAATTTGCTCTAAAAAAATTACTAGGTACGGAAATAATTTTATGGAAGATTTAAATTATTTTCTTGATACAGTTAAAATATAGTCGAAGTCGCCACGTAAGGTCATGTTATTCAGTTCCAATGATTATTTTTCACATATTATATAAGCTTTAGAAGTAACTACAGCAAAAAATTTTCTGAATCATATTAAAAATAAGAATAAATCGCACTGCAACTATAAAATGAGAACAAATACGAAATGTTTTCTGACTAATTCTAGTATCTGGTAATACACTCTCCATGTTGGCGGCATGGCTAAGATAATAGTATTTGTGGGACAAAAATTTCACATTTATTATAAAAATTTTTAAATATTAATAAAATATTCAATAAATGCATAGATTGAAATAAATGTCAATTTCTCCCATACTTTACTTTCAAGAAAATAACATACGCGAAAAATAAAACCTCAAACTTTAAGCACGTGACAATTTAATTGAAAAGTTGTTAACAGTAATTAGTGCGTGAACATTTAGTGATAACTACATTAAAATATTGAGATGAAAAAAGTTAGAAATCAATTTATAAGCAATCAAAATGTGTAATAAGAAAGTTTAAGATATCCACAAACTCACCACGAGAAGCCGACAAAATCAAGTCCGAATATTTAGGATTGGTAGCAATTTGAGTGACCCATCCATTGTGACCGCGTAAAGTGCCTCTCAATTGAAGAGTTTCAGTCATTTTTGACAATTTTTTTATCAACAGATAATTGATGCAAATGGATTATTTCAAAGTGAAACAACCACTCTCAAGCACGGTCATTCGAGAAAAGAAAGAAGCAGGTCTCAAACACGGACCAACAACATCAAATTCTTAATAGATGCGAAACTCAACAACTAAAAATGTATGTTAGGGTGCATTCACACCTTAGCTCGTAGAAAAAAATTTATCGAAAAATATCGAAATCTCGTTTCATCTAGCTGTAAAGGTGTTTCTACAATAGCTTGCTCATGTATTTGAGTACGTTCACACGACTTTTGGAAAAACCATTCTTGTCTTTCTCTCTTCTATGACAGAGACATAAGTTTGTCTCACTCTGCATTTTCTGTTTTTGGAAAAGTAAGAAAATGTAGAGTGAGACAAACTTATGCCTCTGCCATAGGAGAGAGAAAGACAAGAAGGTTTTTCCAAAAGTCGTGTGAACGTACTCTTTATGTTGTCTGATTTAAACTATAATTATTTGTGAACTCAACCTTAAGATTGATTCCACAATAGCACTTCTTGAACGGGATATAAAAGGCCATGAGTGTGAGAGAGATGGAGCAATATGTTCGCTCTATTTGCACTCATGGCCTAGTTACAAAACGCAACGCAAAACGGTGGTCTAGTAACAATTTAGTGATCTCTCCCTCCATTCTGTTTTTCTACTCTTTCTAACTAACCAGTTAATTAAAGAGAGACAAAGAAAGAAAATAGAGGGAGAGATCGGTCTCTCGCCAGATGAAAATATAGCGATACGCCATCTAGTTGTCGGCCTTGTTGTGATAGCCATTTTTAGTTGCATAGTTGTGCACCTCTGCAGGCTGCCTGCCTGCGCAGGCAGGAGCAACGAGAGTAAGGGAGAAGTTTGAAGTCACTGACTCTCTTACTCTTGTACGTTACCATGCCAACCTGCAGGCAGGCAGGCTGCCTGCAGAGGTGTAACCGCAGCCTTATATTATAATTATTATTATTATATGATATATTTTATGATATAAAATTTAAAGTTTATGAGCGCATTTCTACTGCACTGTAAAAAATTCTGGTGTATTAAAACATACTGAATGTAATTTTACACAGCAATATTATAGGCTGGACGTAGTAAATTTACTAAGTTTCAAAGTAGTTTTACTATTTTTAATAATTTTACTTTATATGACTATGTAATTTAATAGTTTTGTGTAAATTTACTACGTCCGACGTAGGAAAATTTGATCACTATGTCCAGCATGTTGTATTACACTCGTCTGTTTTTTTACTTTATTCTGTGAATTTACAATGGTCATGTAAAGTTACCACGGATACGTAAATTTACGTTGTATTGCATGTAAGATTACATGCCGCGTGTATTTTTCCTTTAGCGCGGAGTTAAATATATTATATGGATGCTTGCACATGCTCAAAATAAAGTGAACTGCCAACACCGACATTTTGCCTTTTTTGTGTTTTTATTATTAGTATATATATTTTAGTGTTTTCAATTAGTATTATTTAACAGATTACGCATTAGTTAAATTACATGCGGCATGTTTTTGAACAGAACGCTATTTGAAGCAACCCATTTTAACATTGAGCATGTAAAATAACATGCAGGTTATGTCAAATGATCAGCCATTTGTAAAATTACACGCTTGACGTAGTGATTTTCTTTTCCTACGTCGGACGTAGTAAATTTACATGAGAATTTTTTACAGTGTGTCGAAGTAAATTTGATAATTATACAAAGAAAAAACATCTTTGTGAAATTAATAAATTCCAGTTTTACAAATAGTGTAATTTGTGTAAGTAGTTTTCAATTATTTTTCGGAGTGTCTATTTGGCCCGTCAGCGGGCCAAATAAGTTACTTTTATTATTTGGCCCGTCACCCCACTTCCATACATTTCAAGACGGGCCAAATAAAAAAAGTAGTTTATTTGGCCCGTCAGATAACAAATTAGCTGTAATTAATAACAATAGATTATTATTATTACTATTTTTACAAATAGATTAATTTAAGGGCATTTGAACCTTGATGACGTCACACATGCTTTGCACAATCTGTAACGTCATCAAGGTTCAAATGCCCTTAATCACAAGGTACTATTTTTTACATGAATTTGACAGCGAGGTATATGTATATTTTAACCTCAAAATAAAGATGCAAATTATAAACATATTTAGTACATAATATTATAAATTATATTTAAAAATAATTTTTAAAAGTAAACAATAAAATTCTTTAAAATATAAATTATAATTCAATGAAATTTGACAAAATTTCCAATTAATTGGAAAGTTAATTTCTTTTTAAAGTTATAATTGCTGTGAAAATTTTAATATTTATAAAAATAATTCAATGTTTGAGAAGGATTTTATTTAAATTTTTTAAAATAACTGAATTTCTGAAAATAATTTTTTTATTTATAAAAATAATTGAACTCTTGCGAAAAATTTATTTATTTATGAAAATAATTGAATTCTCACGTAGAATTTTATCAAACTTTTGTTTATAAATAATATTAAATTCTTTCGTGAAATTGTATTGAAATAGTAGATTTTTAAACTAATTGAGTTTTAGAGAATTTGATTATTTGCTAAAATAATTTATTTTTTTGTGAAAAATTCGTTTAAGTTTTTTAAAAATAATTCAATCGTTTCAAAGAATTTTATTAAAATTTTTAAGAAGAATTTTCTTATTACATTACCTGTCAAATTCATGTAAAAAATAGTACCTGGTGATTAAATTAATCTATTTGTAAAAATAGTAATAATAATAATCTATTGTTATTAATTACAGCTAATTTGTTATCTGACGGGCCAAATAAACTACTTTTTTTATTTGGCCCGTCTTGAAATGTATGGAAGTGGGGTGACGGGCCAAATAATAAAAGTAACTTATTTGGCCCGCTGACGGGCCAAATAGACACTCCGATTATTTTTCCATGAAAGTGCAAACATAACCTCACTTTTTATGTTTATTCTTTTCCGAATCAATTATTTACAAAATATAAATTATGAAATTTGAATTGTAATTTGTAACTGATTTACACTATTCATGCAAATATTTATTCCAGATAGATTATATAATGGTTTGCGACAAATGTGGAAAAAATTAGACAAAATAATAACACCAAATTCGCATGGAAAGCAGCAGTTCCAAACACAACTGAAAACAGTGGATGTAGAATCGGCGAAAACGTATATCGAAATTCGAAATTTGCATTATTGCCAATCTTTTGATTACAAATGGGAAATCTGTATGATGTGCGACAAAAAAATTGATTGACACTAAATGTTAAAGACAATCTTCCACTTAACAATTTGAAATAAAACTATTCAAAATGTATACTTCGCAGGTAAAAAGAAAATTTTTTAAAATTAGAATATTTTCGAATATAAATAAATAAAGCATTGATGAAATTGAAAAAAATTATATTTTAGTTTATAAACTATAAAATTTGATAAAATTGTTAAATGCACACAATCTATTTTTTTCAATAATTTATAGTTAAATTTCTTAAAGTATTAAAATATTAAAATCAAAATAATGTATAATTATTTATTCGGGAAATTAGAACTAATTTATGTAAACTTGAGTGAGTGCTTTTTCAATAATTATATCTGAACTTTTTTTCGATATTTAGCGAGAATTTATTACAAAATTTACCAGTACTTTCTATAATCAGTATATTTAGTCTACTACTCATTTCAGTAGTTGTTTGTTCCAAGTTTAATGCAGTTATTTTTCAATACTTATTCCAATATTTTTTTTTAGCAATATTTATGAAACAGTAGTTATACCGACGTTGATTCAACAAAAAAATTTTCTCTGAAAAGTTCAGGATATAAGTTTTTCTTCTTTAATTTTAATTCAAGTAAACCCTCCAAATGCTAAAATAAAGGATAATGTGGGGAAACAGTAGTTGCTACTTCTTATTTTTTTGTCACGGATTTTCAGAAAATTTCAAGTAAATTAATAATTCATCGCCTTGGTAGCAATCATTTTTTGTAATTATTTATTGTAATGTCACAGGCCATTTAAAAAAAATTCCAAGAGGATCCAAATCGGGGAAAACAGTAGTGATTTTGAATTTTTTCCAAAAATCACGAAATTTCAACTTAATTAATAATTTCTCGCCTTGGTAGCAATTATTTTTTTGTAATTATTTATTTTAACGTCACAAGCTATTTAAAACAAATTGCAAAAGTTTCCAAGTCGGGGAAAGCAGTCAGTTTGATTTATTAAATGAAATTGAGGGATTTTTATAACATCTACGACAGAAAAATTAAAAATCACTGCTTTTCCCATCTTGGAATCACTTGGAATTTTTTTAAATGGCCCGTGATATGTAAACAATTAATTATGAAAGGAAAAAAATTGCTACCGAGGAGAGGAATTATTAATTTACAGTAGAGACTCCATTATCCGGACTAATGGATGCAGGCACTTGTCCGGATAATCAAAAATCCGGATAATCGAGTAAAGTGCGAATTAAACAAGTTTTTTATTCATAATTTTATGTATTTATTTGCATATGTTTTAAAATAAGACTGAAACAAACTAAAACTTTTAAAGTCAACATTAATAAATATTTAGTTAGAAATATTTCAAAATATTTACATAAACATTTTCTTAAAATAATTAAAACACTTTAAAACGCAACATTTCGTGTAAAGAAATTTAAAATAGAAGTCAACGGCTTGAGACCTTATAAACTTTATATTAAAAAAAAAAATTTTAATTTTAAATTTGTCCGGATAATCGAATATCCGGATAATAGGGGTCCGGATAATGGAGTCTCTACTGTACTTGAAATTCTCGTATTTTCGGAAAATTTGTGACAAAAAAATCAAAATCACTGTTTTTCCGACTTGCAACCTTTTGCAATTATTTTTAATGGGCTTCTGATATTAGAATAAATAATTATAAAAAAAATTGTTACTGGGGCAAGAAATTATTAATTTAGTTAAAATTTTGGGATTTTTGGAAAATCCGTGAAAAAAAATAAGAACTAATGTTTTCCCACCTTTTTTAAGGGTACCGTACCCGGTAGGAACCCCACAATGAAAAAAATGCCTAAACGATTTGAGCATCCATTATAGTATTAAGGTTACTTTAACTAGGAATCTTGATTATATTGACAAATTTAGTGCTGTAGTAACCAGGATTCCTAGTTAAAGTAACCAAAATTCTTAGTGGATGACTCTCGTAACTAGGAGTATAGTCAAATCGCCTAGGAATTTTTTTCAGTGCAATAAAGACGGATACGAAAATGAACTTACATAATATGTTAATTAGGTGCGTTTATTTTATACTTTAAAAGCAGCGGGTGGAAAAACAATTTTTCCGTCCGCTGTTGATAGTCTGTTGATAGTTGGGCGGCAGAAACTTACTTTCCGCCCACTATGCATGCACTTAATTATTATTTTCGTTACATTCTAAACAGATTTACAATTCAATTAAAGTGAGAATTTCTCTTATTCACAGAATTAAAACTAGCATTAATTTTAGAAAAATGATTTTATATGTAAAAGAATGTTAACATGGAATCCAAATACTTTTTGTTTTGTTGCAGAAGTTTCTACACAAAGATCTTTATCTTTTTATGATGTCTAGAGGTAAAGAAATTGTAAGAGAGCTTTTACAAGAAAATATTAAAGTTGATGATCAAGATGAGAATGGTAAAACCGTACTACACTATGCAGTTCAATCAGGAAAATTAATAGTTGTTGAGGAAGTTTTAAAGTATCATCCTGATATCAATAATATAGGCAATAGCAGTTCTCTTATAACTGCATTGAAGGGAGATGGAAATGAGAATAGAAAGATTATTCAAGTTCTTCTAGAATATGGTTTTAGTGTCAAACCCATAGATGCAGAAGATCCTCGGCTTTTAGTTTCTGCAGCTAAAAATGGATGTTTTAAGATTGTCCAAGACTTACTGAAGTATGATGTTGATATTAACTACAGTGACCGGATTTGTAACACAGCATTGCATTATATAACTATGAACAACGATTCTGATGATAATAATATAAGAGAAGAAATTGCTTTAATTCTTATAAGTAAGGGCGCCAATGTAAATTCAAAAGGTTCAGAGCACAGAATAGCACTTCATAACGCTTCTGAAAGTGGACTTGCAAAAGTTGTTGAGGTTCTATTGGAACGTAATATAAATGTCAATGCTAAGGATTTTCATTCATACACTGCTTTGCACTTGGCAGCTCAAAGCGGTTGTGAGGAGGTTGTAAAATTATTGCTAGAATTTGGTGCCGAAGTTGATTCTAAAACAAATTATGACTATTATACACCACTTCATCTTTCTGCTAACAAAGGACATACAAAAATTTGTAAAATTCTTTTAATTAAAGGAGCTGATGTGAATGCTAAGCAGAAGAATTCAGAAACCGCATTGCACATTGCAAGTCGAAATGATTATACAGAAATTATAAAATTATTATTAGAATTTGGTGCCGATGTTGATTCTAAAACAAATAATTATGCTAAGACACCACTTCATCTTTGTGCTAAAATGGGAAACAAGGAAATTTGTGAAATTCTTTTGAATAGAGGAGCAGATGTAAACGCAAAGGATAGGGAATCATGCACTGCTTTGTACTTAGCAGTTCAAAACGGTTTTGAAGAGGTTATAAAGTTATTGCTAGCATTTGGTGCAGAAGTTGATTCTAAAAATAATTATGCCAAAGAAACAGCACTTTACCTTTGTTCTAAAATAGGAAACAAAGAAATCTGTAAAATTCTTTTGAATAAAGGAGCTGATGTAAATGGAGTAAATAAGTCTCAAGAAACCGCTTTGCATATTGCAGCTCAAAAGGGACATGAAGTAACTGTTCAACTATTGCTAGAATTTGGTGCCGAGGTTGATTGTACAGATAATGAAGGCTACACACCATTTCATCTTTCTGCTGCCGGAAAAAATAAGAAAATCTGTGAAATGCTTTTGAATAAAGGAGCAAATATAAATGCTAAAAAAAATAATTCAGTGACCGCATTGCACAGTGCATCTGAAAATGCTTCTGAAGAGTTTGTAAGAATGCTGTTAGAATTTGGTGCTGAAGTTGATTCTAAATCTGATGATGGGCGTACACCACTTCATTTTTCTGCTAAAGGAATAAGAAAAGAAAACTGTGAACTACTTTTAAATAAAGGAGCAAATGTGAATGCTAAGCAAAAGGATTCAAAAACCGCTTTCCACATTGCAATTGAGTATCAAAGAGTAAATATAGTAACAGTGTTGCTAAAATTTGGTGCCGAAGTTAATTCTGAAATACCCGGACTAGGAATGACACCACTTTTTTTATCTACTTGTAGAAAAAATAAAGAAATGTGCAAAATTCTCTTGAATAATGGAGCTGATGTAAATGTTATGCAAAGTAGGCGTTCATCATATACAGCATTGCACATTGCTGCAGAAAATGGTTTTAAAGATATTGTGAACATATTGCTAAAGTTTGGAGCCAAAGTTAATTTGAAAACAAACGATGGTGAGAAGACACCTCTTCATGTGGCTGCTAAAGAGGGAAGAAAAGCATTTTGTAGAATTCTTTTAAGTAGAAGAGCTGATGTAAATGCTGAGGATACGAATTCATACACCGCATTGCATTTTGCAACTAAATATGATCATCAAGAGGTTGTAAAATTATTGCTAGATTTTGGCGCCACAGTTAATTCTAAAACTGTTGATGGCGTGACACCACTTCATCTTTCTGCTGAATCAAAAAGTAAAGAAATCTGTCAGATACTTTTGAATAATGGCGCTGATGTAAATGCTAAGGATAAGAATTCATACACCGCATTGCATATTGCAACTAAACATAATGATCAAGAGATTGTAAAAATATTGCTAGATTGGGACGCTAAAGTTAATTCTGAAGCTGACGATGGCGAAACACCTCTTCATCTTTCATCGAAGCTTGAAATTTGTAAAATGCTTTTAAATAAAGGAGCATCAGTGAATGCTAGAAAAAAGAATTCAGAAACCGCATTGAAAATTGCAATTAAAGCACGGAATAATGAAGTCATACGAATATTGCTAAACAACGGTGCCGAATTTGATTATAAATCTGATTGCACCAAACTATTTCATATTTTTGCTGATATTGGAGACGAAGAAATCTGTAAATTGTTTTTAAATAAAGGAGTTGATGTAAATGCTAAGCTAGATAAGTATCAAAGAACCGCCTTGCACATTGTAGTTGAAAAAAAATTTAAAGAGTTGGTTAAAATATTGCTAGAATTTGGTGCCGAAGTTGATTGTACAGATAATGAAGGCTACACACCACTTCATTTTTCTGCTCGAAATAAAAATTTAGAAATCTGTAAAATGCTTTTGAATAAAGGAGCTGACGTAAATGCAATAAATGATAAAAAAGGCACTGCCTTACTCTATGCAGTTCATCGTGATCATGAAGAGATAGTAAAAATATTGCTTGAATTTGGTGCCAAGATTGAGTTTAATCGTGATGTACCTCATATTATGTGGCATGTTATTAAATGTCATTTAATTAAAAGAAAAACAGCAAATTTATTTGTAAGTGAAAAAAATTTATTATTTTTGAGTAAAAAGTACATGGGGTGTGATTGTGAGAAAGAATGTGTGGAAGAAGTATTACGATTGAAGCATGAAAAGATTAATAATACAAACATTTCGTTCTTTGACATATTGAGTAAAGATTACCTATTAGCATTGTACATGAGAAATGAGAATGTAGTGGAGACTCTAAAATCATTGGATTACGAAACAAAGTTTCCAATTTACGGCAACATGATAAAATGTAATTTTATAATGTGTGTGAAAAGAAGAGAGTTACTAGACCAATGTTACGAAATTTTCCCTCTGTTATGTAACAACTTTACCGAGTCACCACAATGCTACACCGAAAAAATACTTAGTTACTTGAGTAATAAGGACTTAAGTATTTTAATTAAGGCTTGTCAGCCTATTGACATAAGTAAACTTAGTTTGAAGGAATTGTAGATAGGCGGATCTGTTTTTTGTAATCTAGAAAATTACTACGCAATTGCTCCTTCGAAGTTGTTTTTTTCTCCATTTATATGAATTTTTTGTTCTCTTTACACTTTTTTCTGAAATTAATGTTAATTAATAAATTTAAAAACATGATATAAAATACATGAAAAACTAAGTCAATTAAAAATTGATAATGAAGTTAATGTAAGTTCTTTATTCCTAAAGAATAGGAAATAATATTTAAGTTTTGTATTTTTATACTTATACATAATCAGAATTAATAGTAAGTTAGCATTGTATTTGAAATAAAAAATTATTGTGTTCAAATTTATTGGGAGACTCGTTACAAATTTCTTTCCTATAAATAATTCTAATCCTTAGTAATCTGCTCTTCTCTTTTTATGTTAAATATAATTATCAACATTTTTTTGTTCTTCTTTCACAATTTCCGACTGACGAATATTCAGTTTTTACTCAATTAGTAAATATATATTACATTTAAGAACTTATGAACTTTTATAAATTATTTAAGTAATGAATAATTTTACTTCAATATTTCAAAATTAATTGAGTTTTAAAAGAGTTGTATATTTACCATTTTCACAAATAGATATGAACTTCAAAAGGTTTTCATTTGAAATTTAAGAAAATTTTAATTTTTAATGAATTTAATTAGAAATTTTAAACAACTTAAATTTTGGAAAAATTTTAATAATTCAAAAATTCTTCAGAAATTACGTAATAATTAAATTATTAAAAATAATGGATTTAAAGAAGAATTTTAGTTAAAAACAAGAAAAAAATCATTTTTGAAGATTACAAATGATTGCAGAAATTTAATTATTCTCAATTCAAAATTTCAATTTTCTTATTTATTAAATAATAAAATTATTAAAAAAATTTTTTTTAAATTCTTGGAAAAATTCCAATCCTATATATATTTTCAAAAATTTTCCTTAATTATTAATTAAATTACATATTTGCAATATTTACTATTTGAATCCAAATTTAAAAAAAAAATTCAATTATTTAAAAAAAATTTTGATAGAATTCTACTCAAATATTTAATTATTTTTACAAATAATAAAAATTCACAGAAATTCAATTATTTATAATTCTTTTTTGCAATAATTTGATTATTTTCATAAATTGTTAAATTTTTTACACGGATTCAATAATTTACAAAATTTTAATAAATTTCTTCCTAATAATTACCATTATTTTTATAAATAATACAATTTTTTACAGAGTTTTAATTATTTTCATATAAATAATAAAATTGTTTTTAGGAATTCAACTATTATTTAAGAAAATTTTATCACTATTTGTCAGAAGAAATCAATTCTTTAAATATTAAAATAGAAAAAATTTTTTTAAGATAAGAAATATTCTGATTTTAAGAAACGCAAAACGGTGCCATGGGACTGCACCTTAACGCAGACTTTTAGATCGTATTGGAGAAAGACCTTAATTCATATACTTCCGGTTTAACGGCGTTTTCAAAAGTCGTGACACATCTATTGTAATGTCTATAGTTCGTGTCGTTTACTTATACTTCGCGAATCAACCCTACCCTGATGTTCTTTCTGATTGTGCGTCTTCTTGGTAAACATCACCATCACCAACCATCACACTGTTGAGTTCATTGCGAAAATTGCGAATCATTCTCCAAATTCTTCATAACACAATCGTTTTAGTTTTAGCGGAATTCTCTTGTTCAGTCTAATTATTCAAATACATTTTAGTGTTTGGAAAATATAAAATATTAACTTTCAACATGAGTAACGTCGCCCTTTTAGAGATTGAAAGTTTTCAGTCGGAAGTTGATTCAAGTTACAAAAAGGTAAAATTTGTTAATCATGTCTAATATATGTAGGTATAATATACACGTTACTTTTTGAATTTTACTGATATTTTAAATACACTGCAGTGAAATAAATAATAATAATAATAATAATAATAATTTTTTAAATAAAACAGTGATATCGACTGTTGAAATATTAAGGAAATAAAAACAATATATTTTTTTTTAATTTAGGACAATTTTTTAAACGACACTAGGCTTTTTTATAATTGTTTTTCTATTTATTTATTTTGAAATATAACAATTTTAATAAAATACGTTTTAATATTATGGTTGCCACAGAGGCTGGAAATCCTGGAAAACTTGGAAAAGATATGGAAAACCTGGAAATAGTATGAAATTAAAAAAAATTTCTGGAATTTTGCCTGTTTTTAAAGATTTTTGAGAAAATTTTGTTTTAGCCAGTGTTTAGGAATAAGAAATAATTTTTTTATTAACAAAAGTTAACAAACAAAACATAAAGTTCGTTAAAAAAATAATTTTTCATCTTCTGCTGATTATCGGCTGTGGTTACTTTTTATGAATTGTGAATTATATTTTTGGCATAAAAACGAATCGATTCATGTATATGAAGTATACATTTTACCAATATTTATATAATTAACAGCTATTTTTATATTGAACAAAAAATAAAAATTTCGAATTTTTAAAAACTTACCTCAACACTGCGAAATAATTTTTTTACCATAAAAAATGAAGCAGTTGGAATATAAAAAGTTTATATTTCAGCAAATGTTCATAAAACAATTTAAATAAGGAAGCTAAATGATCATGGAATGAACAACTTGTTTTTCAGTGTACGAAAGCATACGTAGAGAAAAATTGTTTTGGATAAATTAAATACCACATTATTTCTTTCAGATTCTAGATCTTCGTGAAGCAATGAGTGTTGAAGATAACTTATTAATGAAGTACAATACGCGAAGTTTACAAGTTTCTAAAAGTAACTGGAAATTGGACAAAAAAGAAAGTGATACATTAGAAAGATTAAATTATACGAATAAAACAATGGCTCATGATTCAAAATCGGTAGAAAGTTATAAAGGGGATGTAAAATGTGCAGAGGAAAAAAAGAAGCTAAAAATAGTTAAAAGCAGGTAAGAATCTCGAGTTATTTGGAATGTAAGCTTATTTTAAGAGAATTTACAGTAGCCAAACTTTTAAGTAGTTAATGTAGAATAGTTTAAATCAGAGACTTGTAAAAGTTTTAGTTGTCAGTTTCTGTTTTCGATTTTGGAATAACACAATTTGATGAAATTGTAATCGAACACAGCTTTTGTACCTTAAAGTTATTATTTAATTTAATAAAATTTAATTTATTTTTGCAGAACAGTCATGAAAGAGAAAAATGGAAAGAACAAAAAAAAGTTCTTCAACTTTTATAAATTCTATGTAAGTACAATTATTTTTTAAATCAATTATAATGAATGATAAAATAGTTTCTACAGTTACTATTTAGTTGCAAAATAGAACCTGAAAGCACATTGATACCAAGTTTCATAAAAATGCAATTACTGTCTTATATTTTGTCAGACATATTGGATCCGCCATTTTAAATTTTGAAAGTAAGCAAATTTGTTGCAGAAATTGAATTTATTAGCAGGATAAGAAAGAAGTAAATATTTTTGATGAAAATTAGAAAAAAGTGAGGAAAATAAAAAGTATGGAGTGAAATTTTTGTCAGTTTTGTAAAGTGTCTAAAACGAGTTTTTTCGGTCATCAAGTTTAATTTTTAGATATTTACTTTTTTTACTGTTTTTTCTTTAATTTGAAGGCTACTTTTTCAAAATTAATTATGGACTGCGAAGTCTGATATTTATAAGAAAATTGCGGTTTACAATGTTTGGATATAAATAAATTACATTATTTCAGGATTCAAAGAATATTTCTACAAACATAAGCGAACATCGTACTCTGATTGAAAAGAAAAGTAATGGATTGAATATTACTAAGCAAAAAGAGAATTCTTGTAAGAAAAAGGGAGGAGATATTATTGGGCAAAACGTCTTTAATTATCTTCACAATGTTTTGTAAGTATACATATTTATTCCTTTAAAATATAAATTAAATAATTTTAAATTATGAGAAGCTTGATAATTTTTTGTATATTCTAGATTTTTTGAAGATAATAACACTCTTCAAGAAAATTTACTCACTAAACGAGGAAATCGAGACTCAACAATAAAATTTCGTCAAAACAAAAACATTATTGACGAATTTTCGACTAAAAAACCAGTGGTTGAACTCTAGTGTCTCATCTCAATCTAATTAGATATTTTTTTATAAAAAAAATAGTTTTAATATGTTCCTTTGTAGAACAAGTGATAAATGATTAAAAATGACTGATTAAAAAAATATGTAAAATTATTTTAATATTTGTTTCTTAACTGTTGAAAACAGAAAAATAAATTTATTTTCAAATGTACTTTTAAATGTGTGTTCTTTCTTTTATTGACATGGTTGTCACTCCTGACAGAGAAATGTGGGTTATAGGAAGTTCAACTAGAAACTACTACTGAATCTATATATTTATTTTGTTATAAAAGGAATAGAATAGAAATGGAAAAAATAAAATAAAGCATGTTGTATAAAATACGAAATATATTTACCGTAATAACATAATTTACGAAAGTATACATAACATATTGTGTTCGATAACGCGTGTTTATATTTAGTTCTTCAACAACAAAGTATAGTTTGTACAAAGTATAAAAAAAATTAAACACGATTTTTTATTTACAATATTTGTACTGTGTCTCATTCTAATTTAATTGAAACACATAATTTTTGGAGAATATTCTCCAAACAAACTAAATTATAATTCATGACAATATAATCAGCAGCAGGGAGATATTATCATCACATTGATCATTTCAGAATCATAAGTTACAATGATTTTTTGTGTTGTATCAAAACAATGAAATATTTCTGTTGCCTGCATTGTTCAAGGAAAAGGGCATAATAAAATTAAAAATATACAAGTATAAAAAATAGTAATTGATATTCTTTGAAACGAAGCAGTTTTACTTTATAATTAACAATCGGTAATAACAAAAATAGTTATAATATAAATGTGGTACGCTAAGTATATATATATATATAGAACAATATTTTATACCTTGAAAAACTTAACTAAAATATTTTTTAAACTCCGATTTCATTTCGGATATATTCAGTCTGATACAATAATTTAATCAAATAGGCTTTCTGAAACAATATTCTAAAACTCTTTTCAATTATAAAAAGCACCATAAATCCCTGAATAATTAATAAAAACCGCATGTTAAAACATTCCTAAACAATCATTACTTTCCTTTTAACACGAACTTATTCTTCTTCTTCTTCTTTTTAAAAAAATATTAATTCTTTGAAATAAAATCATTCTCCATGCTTACATGGAGAAACAGAAACACAAAGTCAATTTTGCTACATTTCTTGAATGAAAAGATGTTATTTAACATCAACAATTAACAAAATTGAAGTTCAAGAATATTTGAAAAAAACCATTCAAAACACCTTTGGTACAGTGAATTTCAGAACACTGAAATTATTATAAAATAATAGTCTTCAAATTTGGTAATAATTAAAATAAAAAAAGCCGTATTTAAAAAGCAGTGTTTGAAAAACCTTTACCTTAGAGTGACAAAAATCACTCTTCAAAATATCTATTTACATTATAAAAAATTATCCAAAATCATTAATCGCAAACAAAATTAAAAACGTTTCTATTAATCGAGTACAGTTCAGTCGCATTAATATCAAACATACATTAAGAAGACAATATATAAAAAATGCAATAAAAGTATAATAATAAAAAAAAGTTACAGATTTTCCTTAACTTTTTACAAATAAAATATATTCTTATGTATCTGACAAAATTATAATATAATTCACAGAGAGACATTTAACATTTAAATACATGTTTTTTTTAAAGTCAAAACTAAATGCGGTAATTCCTATTTTTTCCAATAGACTCACTTAATAATTCAAAATTTAAAATTGTATCTCACGCACATTTATTATCCTTTTAATGTAAATGTCCTTCCGTGTATATTAAATTAAAAATTCAGAAATCTCAATCTTCCAGTTTTATTTATACAATTTATTTCATAAATCACTTCAAAAATGTTATAAAGATTTTAAAGTTAATCTTTGGTTTACATTTAGTATATTAACTAAATGCTGAAATATCTATAAGAAGAAAAATTATTCACACAAAAAATGTAATGTGAATGATAAAAGTAGAAAGCCTATTTTCTGAAGTATATTTTTTTACTAAAAATAAAAATAAAGATTAATTTAATTTAAAATTAAAATAGAATTATTATAACAATAAAAATAAATAACATTTACCCCTTTACAGGTAACGTATGTTTATTTTTTCTTCAGGATTCCATTTAAAAGTTTATGTACGGAAGATGTAGATTTCCAAAATGCATTTAAATTTTAATAACAAATATTGGAAATAAAAAAATTTCAGGGATTCTTAAAAAATGCGGTGAAAATAAATTTTTCAAAATATTTTCCTTACGTTACGAGTTATAAAAGTGCTTAATATAGTAATTAATTTTTATAAATATAAATTATTTTATATTGGAAGATTTTTCTGTTTTAATATTTATTGCAGAATGATACACCTTAAAGATATGTCAAAGTCGTAGCAGTATTTTAATTGCAATTATATGTAAAAATAGGAACGACTTTGACATGTCTTTCATTTCATACACGCGCGCACACATACATACAAACATAATACAAAAATTTAATTTTCGACTAGGTTCTGTAAGACAAGAGTGATGACTTAAAAATCAACTTTCACTGTGAGATAATTCTGTGTATTTTGGTTTTATTTTACAATTTATCAGGGTTGCAACGCTTCTTTTGCTCTTTTGAAATTCCCTGAATTTTCCAGGATTTCCAGGTTGAAAAACGGAATTTTTCCAGGTTTTTAAAAACTGATTCTAGATTTTAAAAAAAACTTTTAGCAAATTAAATAACTCTAATAAATTTTTATAAGTAGGAGCTTTCATTTAAAAATACTGTCAATATAATTTTTAAGTGTAATTACATTTTTCGAAGAAATTCGATTAAAATTGTATTAAAAATAATTGAAACTCTACGATGAGTTTTATTTATGAAAATAATTGAATTCCTAAAAACAATTTAATTATTTACGAAAATAATAATTGAATTCCTCAAATGAATTTACTTATTTATAAAGATAATTAAATTCATAACTAGAATTTTATTAACATTTTCAAAAATAATTGAATTCTTTAGAAGAATTTTAATGAACTCTTTAAAAATTGCATTTTTTGAGAAATTTATATAAATTAATATTTTAAATTTTAATTGAAAGTCATTTTTAAATCTACTTTTTTTAGAAAATTCAAGAAGAATTCAATTATTTAAATATAAAAATAAATAATTTATTGAATATAATTTAATATTTCTTAAAATTGAATTTTCATAAAGAATTTTATCAACAAAATTTTTGAGAATAATTACATTTTTCGAATTTGATTAAAATTGTATCAAAAATAATTGAAATCCTGAAAAGAATTTTATTATTTATGTAGATAATTGAATTATTGCCAATTAATTTATAAAAATTTTTGAAAATAATTTAAATTTTGCCAAGAATTTTATTACAATTTTTGAAAATATTTGAATTTTGAGAAAAAAATTATTATTTATAAAGATAATTAAGATTTTAACAAGAATTTGTTTTAATTTTTCAACAAAATTGAATTTTTGTGACGAATTTTATAATTTTTGAAAATAATTGAATTTCTGCAATCATTAGTAACTTTACTCCAAAATTCAATTATTTTAGTGTTTTTAACTAAAATTCACATTTCAATCAATTTTTATTAAAAAATTTTACAAGAATTCAATTTTGTAAATAAAAAAATTAATAATTTATTGAATTCGACTAAAATTGTATTTAAAATAATTGAAATTTTGCGTTCAGTTTTATTACTTTGGTATAAAAATAATTGAATTCCTAAAAACAATTTTATTATTTATCAAAATAATTGAATTATTGCGAAAAAATTTATGAAAAATTTGTAAATAATTGTATTTCATTGAAATTTTTATTATTTACGAAAATAATTTAATTTCGAAATATAATTGAATTTATGCTAAGAAATTTTATTATTTTTGAAAATATTTATATTTCGGAAAAATTTTTAATAATTTATAAAGTTAATTAAAATTTTTACAAGAATTTTTACTATTTTTCAACATAACTGAATTTTTGCTAAGAATTTTAATATTTTTGAAAATAATTCAATTTTGGAAAAGAGTTTATTTTCGAAAATAATTGAATTTCTTCTATAATTTCGTAACTTTTCTCCAAAATTCAATTATTTTAGTATTTTTAACTAAAATTCATATTTAAAACAATTTTTATCCAGAAAATTTTACGAGAATTGAATTCTTTGAATACAAAAATAAATAATTTATTGAATTCAATTAAATTGTATTAAAAATAATTGGAATTTTGCGTTGACAAGTTATTATTTATAAAAATAATTTAATTTCTAAAATGAATTTAATTATTTTTCAAAATAATTCAATCCTAGTAAACAATTTTATTATTTATGAAAATAATTAAATTATTGCGAAGAAATTTATTAAAATTTTGTAAACAATAGAATTTCTGTGAAATTTTTATTATTTATGAAAATAGTTCAATGCGTAGAATTTTATTAGAATAATTGTTGAAAATAATTGAATTTCTTCAATCATTTGTAACTTCTCTAAAATTCAATTTTTAGTGTTTTTAACTAAAATTCTATTAATCCATAATTTTTAATAACTAATTAAATATTAAAAAATCTAACTAATTTCTGAAGAATTTTAATTATTATAATTTTTTCAAAAATCTAAATTCTTTAAAATTTCTAATTAAATTCATTAAAAATTCAAATTTTTAAAAATTTTATATTAGAATTTGTGGTAATTTTCTAGTTTATAAGGCAAACAAAAAAGTCACAAAAATTAAAAATTTTCTAAATGAATTCTAAAAATTAGTTAGATTTCAAGTATAAACACAATAACTTTAGAAAACAACAATTGTGTCAAGCTCCGAAGAAAAGTACCTAAGAAGCAAAAAATCTGTGGTTATGTTTTCAATTTTTTCGAGTAAAAATACAGGAAGAGAATCAATTATTAATTAAAAATTATTGATCTTCTTAAATGACTTGAGGCTTTGCCAACTGTCAGAACAACAAACCTATAATTCGTTTGCTTCTTAGGTACCTTTCTTAGGAGCGCGTCACAATTATCCAGAATTCCGATGAAAATTCCGACTTTTCTAGGATTTATCAAGATTTCTAAAATTCCCTGATATTTCCAGGATATTCTGGTTACCACCTGACATTCCTGATGGTAACCAGGAAAACCTGTAAATGTCCGGAAATTTGCGTGGCAACCCTGAATTTTTATAGATCTCAGTATCTTTCGCTCTACGTTAAACGTAGCTTTCATCGTCATTTACCGATCTGCTGTAACCAAGATTTCTGATTGTCACTGTAGCTCGTGGTTGAGGTGGTGGCCGATAAGGCGGTGGTGGCGGAGGTAATGATCTTGACCTGCCCGCAATTTTATGCCTGTCCTCGAAACTCATGTGAACAGGCGGCAAATGCTTGAGCCTCGGTGGTAACGGTGGCGGCGTATCAGACCAAATGCTCTTCGAGTCATCATTCTCCATGCTGTAATTCACCGCATCACTTTGCTTAAAGGTGTAAATTTCCTTTCGCTCCCTTGCATTGTAAGTGTCACTTAAATTCTCCCGATTACCGTAAATACTATCAGACTTGTCGCAATCATATCGATTAGTTAATGCTTCCTTCTTGACACTTATAAAGTCCCTGTCCTTTCTAAACTCATAGATATCACTGTTTGAATGAAGACTGCTGTTTTGTGAAATTGGTGATTCGCGATTCGGGTAGATTTCGCTTTTCACTTTCTTGTAATCGCTGAAGTCGTAGCGATTCGCAAGCAATGTATCATTCTCGGCGTTGAGAACGAGAACTCTGTCTGTACAGCCGTCGAGCTGTAAATTCCGTTCGTAATCCATCCGAAGGTCTTGGGAGAGATTAACCTGGGAGGATTGATAAAGTTCCTTACGGATATCGATATTGTCCTTCATGTCTTGATACTCTTGAGAGTAAATATCCTTCTCGTCGAAACGTTCCTTGCGCGGATCGTTCTCCTCTAGTTTAGTTCGAGGCGTTCTTTTCAGCTGCGCTCGGAGCCAGTCTTGCCTCTGAAAATTCGGATTCGGATAGCAGGAAACTCCCGTATCAATCGAATTCTGTAAACTAATTCTCTCGTCCCAACCACCGTAAACCCGGATATAACTCTTATTCACAGACTTCTCGTCCTTTAGTGTCTTATCGAAATTCGTTGAACTTGCATTAACGGCAGAATCTTCGGAACCCACTGGCGATTCGGGGATAAATAGTTGGCAATCAGAGAGTGTGAGACCGGAGTCTCGGGACAGAGACATGTGGTCCTTACGTGGGGGTTCGGTGAGATCCAAACTGTCCAAAGATAGTCCACCTGCTGCAACGGCACGAATAAATGTTTCTATCGATCGTTTATAAAGATCAGCATCGCTGAGATTCTTTTTCACAAGAAATATTGGAATCGCATAGAAAGACTTGGCAAACTCACAATGCAAACTGTCGGTGCTTTCTTCGGCCCCACTGTCGTTGCGCTCCTCGCCGAGGAGTTGCGTGACTCCTTCTCCAAAAAGCACCTCGCAATGGCGGATTAGCATCTCGGTGAGTGTTGGTATTGTGCGACTGTGTTTCACTGAGGGATTTACCGACCACAATAAACTCGGACCACAACAAACGCCAAGATTGCTTGCGCACATTAGATTGTGCTTTGACCGACTGGCAATGTGATGCAACACGCAGATTAGGTGTGAGAGCAAATTGTAATTTGGCTTTGGGAGGCGATCCAGTATGCTGAAAGGAAACGGAATTTTATTAGAATATTCAAACTTTTTTCTTTACTTTCTCAATAGTCCGAATCAAAATTCAAGTAAAGACTAATTTTATTTTCTAAAATACAAGTATCTAAAGGTCTTTACTTTAAAATTGTTACAATGTCTTTAAAATAATATTCTTTTTGTAATTTATAATCTACTTGTGATGAATAAGTGAATTTACCTTTTTATCGTTTGTACCGGTTTATTTGATTCGAGACTTTCCATCCATTGCGGAAAGAGATGCGAAGTGAGTATAGGATCTGGCAGTGACCTCAAGAAGTCTTTCAGTAAAGCTGCAATGGCTATAATTGGTGCATTTTCTATGCAACGAGAATCTCCTGTGGACTCAATTTGATCTCTAAGTTCTCTGACAATTCTAATGTTTGCAGATTTTCTAAAAATACCTTGCGTAAATGGCCCCTTTGCAAAGATTTGCTGCAACATAACTAACACTGGCTTGGGCAATCCGTTGTCATCCAATCTCGAGAGACTAACTCCAAATACATTTGAATTAAGAGGTAGTGATCGCCTCAGTAGACCAGTGATTTTTGATTTTTGTTTCTTTATTGGCGACTTCAAGATTGGCTTGAGAATGAAGTGACAAGTGTCGTTGCCGCTTTTATTGCAATGCTCCAAATCAAAACCCTCTTCAGTGGATAGTGTGTGGCGTAAATTAGATAGTTTTATGGCAAAAGGTCTCTCGTGACCTATCAATGGATACGGCGCATCATCTGATGATGTTCTTGCCCACAATTGAAAGTAGCCCTGAAGATCAAGAAGACGTGTAGCCAAATTCACGCATGTTGTTGCTGTCATCTCAGAACTCACCATAATTGTTTTGCTCTGCAATAAGTAAATTACAAGTTATTTAATCATTTTTTTAACAAATCAGACGAAATCTTCAATCGTAATTAAAAATTCTCAATCAGCGAAAAATTCTAACATTAAATCACTAAGTGTTTAAAATTGATTATACATTAGGGTGACGCAAAAAACTTATTGCTACTATAATTGTTAAAATTTAAAACATAAACCCGTATTGACGGTTAATTTGACATCAAATCCATATTTTTTAATTCCCTCACTTTTTCCTAATTTTTTGCAAAAAATATTTATTTCTTTCTTATCATGCTAAAAAATGTTTTTCTTATCCACATAAATTAAATACCTGCAACGAATTTTATTATTCACGAAAGAATTTAAATATTTATAAAAATAATTTAATTCTTGCGAAGAAATTTATGAAAAGTTTTAAATAATTCATTTTTTTCGACTAATTTTATGCAAATTCTAATTTAAATAATTGAATTCCTAACAAATTTTTATTAGGTATTCATGAAAAGAATTAAATTCTTACGAAGATTTTTACAACAAATCGTTAAATAATAAAATTCTGTTTGGAAATTTTATGAAAAAAGTAAATATTGAAAATCATTGAATTGTGAAAAGTTTTTTAAAACAATTAAATTTTACAAAGAATTCTATTAAACTTTTGAAGAATAATTAAATGTCTGAGTGACATTTTATTAAATTCTTTTAAAAATAATTGAATTTCCAAGAAGAAATTTATTACTTTTAAAAATAATTGAATTCTTGTGAAGAATATTGTTATTTATGAAAATAATTAAATTTTACAAAGAATTTTATTAAAATTTCTTAAAAATAATTGAATTTTCGGGAATAATTTTGATATTTATTAAGACATAATTGAATTCTTTCCAAGAATTATTTATTTATGT
The DNA here is from genome assembly GCF_015476425.1 of Leptopilina heterotoma. Taxonomy (NCBI): domain Eukaryota; kingdom Metazoa; phylum Arthropoda; class Insecta; order Hymenoptera; family Figitidae; genus Leptopilina; species Leptopilina heterotoma. The sequence continues at coordinate 502,144 of NW_025110893.1, forward strand.
AAATAATTGAATTCTTAGGAAAAATTTTATTAAGATCTAAAAGAATAATTGTATTATTTCAAAAAAATTTACTTTAAATTGTATTTAAAATAATTGATTTCCTTCGAACAATTTTATTAAAATATTTGAAAATAATTGGATTCCTGTGAAAAAATCTAATATTTTTGGAAATAATTAAATTTTTCCAAAAAATTTTTAAAAAATCTTTTTTTAAATAATTTCTTTCGAGGAATTGAAATTCAATTTTTAAGAATAATTACATTTTTTGAGCAATTTCTGCAAAATTGTTTTAAAAATAATTGAAATCTTGCGATGAATTTTATTATTTAAGAAAATAATTGAATAGTTGCTAAGAATTTCATTATTTCTGAAAATATTTGAATTATTGCGAAAAATTTTAATAAAATGTTTAAAGAGAATTGATTTTTTGTGGAAAATTTTGTTATTTTTGAAAATAATTGAAATCTTTATTAGAATTTTATAAACATTGTTTTAAATAATTAATTTTTTCGAAATATAATAAATATTATGAAACTCTTATTTAAAATAATTGAATTCTTGTGGAAAACTTTATTTGTGAATTATTGAATTTTTGATTAATTAATTAAAAATAATTAAAATTCGTCGATGAGTTTTATTATTTATAAAATTAAAAATAATTGAATTTTTGCTCAGAATTCTATAAAAAAATTTAAATAATTGATTTCTTTCGAATAATTTTGTGCAAATTTTAATTTAAATAATTAAAGTTCTGAGAAATTTTTATTATTCATGAAAAGAATTGAATTCTTAGGAATATTTTTACAAACAATATTCGAATAATTGAATTCATTTTAGAAATTTTATGAAAATAGTAGATATTGAAAATCATTGAACTGCGAAAAGTTTTTAAAAATAATTAAATTTTACAAAGTAATTAATAAAATTTTTTACAATAATTGAATTCTTGCGAACGATTTTATTACAATTCTTTAAAATAATTGAATATCCAAGAAGAAAATTATTACTTTTTAAAATAATTGAATTCTTGTGATGAATATTGTTATTTATGAAAATAATTGAATTTTACAAAGAATTTATCATAAAAATGCCTCAAAATAATTGGATTTTTGGGAATAATTTTGCTATTTATCGACATAATTGAATTTGTTCCAAGAATTGTTTATGTAAATATTTTAATTCTTGTGAAGAATTTTATTAAAATCTAAAATAATAATTGAATTATATTATTTAAAAAAAATTTAATTAAAATTGTATTTAAAATAATATTGATTTCTTTCGAACAATTTTATTAAAATACTTGAATTCCTGTGAAAAATTTTAATATTTTTGTAAATAACTGAATTTTTCCAAAGAATTAAAAAAAAATTTTTTTTTAAATAATTGGATTTCCTCGTAGGGGAATAATATTTTGTTTCCGTTATAAACTCAAAATAATTGAAAATATCAAGTTTTTAGGGGGTTTTGATTCAACAAGTTTCGTGTCCACTGGAAGGGAACGAGGGGCAGTTATACAACTATTTAGATAATAATCTTCCATGTAAACACTTACATATTCTATATTGGCTTCATTTTCGTGATAAAGAATTTGAATATTCGTATCAGGTGGTTCCTTCCCGCTCTCTTCTCTTACTAACTCCGTGAGACGACTCCACCATAAATCTCGGGCTGCACTAGTCCTAAAGTACAAAAAATAAAATAGATCGAGGTGAATATTTAAATATTACATTGAAAATGTATTTAAAAAAATTAACTACCGTTTGTTAGTAATAATTATACCAGTATCTTACTGTAAGTTTACCTCAAGTACGAAGGAGATAGTGAAGTTCGTTTGTAAACTCAATGTAAGTTTATACTAATATAATGTGCTTTTTGTCGTAATCTTTGGAAATAAAAAAATTTATTAAGGAGTTATAACTAAACTTATAAATTTAAGCAGTAAATAATTAAAAGAAATTAAAAAATTTTATTCATTAAAAAACCTCGCGTGCACAAAATAGCCCGGTTGACGGTAATATTGTTCAGAAATATTATGCATACAACCTTTGAATGTTGTACAATTAATTTTAATAACAGATATAAAAAAACTACAAAAACGTGGCAACGCTGTATTTTCTAGTTTTTATTTAAAAAAAAGGTGACAAAATTGGAAAAAAGGGAACTATTTGTGATGCCTGAAAAAAGTAAAAAAAGCAAAATAATTTATTGATGAAAATGAAAGAGTTAAAAAAATTAAAAGAGAAATTAATGAAGTTAAGTTAAAAATATTTAATGAAAAGCAAAATTTACTGAATTCTGTTTAACTTATCAGATGATTTAAATTCTTTTTAGAGATAAAATATTTATTTTTGCAAATTTTGGTAAATAGCTTTACTTATAACTCAAAAATAGTTAATAGAATCGAATTCAGTAGCTCAATTTGATGTCCTAAAAGCTTAAGAATTATTCTCACAACGCATATACAAAACTTACATAATAAGTGAAGAATATTAATTAAAAATTGCGATATTTACATGAATGTAGCGACAACATTTGTGGTTGGCCAGCCAAGTACGAAACTTGTTTCCTGAGATTTATTTGTTTCGGCGACGTCATCTATATAGCCTGTTGTCAACCAGAGCTCGCTCATTTTAACAGATTGCTTTAACTTAAAGTTACCTCCACTACGTGCTTTGGCTATGAGTAGAACATCCGAGAAGAGAAAGAGATGTCTTTCTTGGGACTGCATTCCCTGTAATAAGATGCAAGTTATCAACAATTCTCGTAATTGTAGAAAAATAAAAGATTCAATAAATCTCTAATTCCTTCGTCATTGAAAACCTAGTTTCCGTAATTCATTAAAATCCCTCCTATTTTCAATACTTATTCATAAATCCTTTTCGCCTAGCTGCAGGTTACTTTCCAATCTTATTCATAACCGTTCCAACTTCCTCTCTTATTATCTCAATCTGTTCAACTATTCATTCAAATGCGAGTAGGGGAGAGTGACCGTCATGAAACCGGGTATTTTTTAAGGCTCTGGTATATTAATTAAATTTTATCTATTTTGATCACTTTCACGCATCAATATAAAACGTAGCAGAAGTGACAATTAAGGTTTACCGCTTTTTTATAATTTTCACACATCGCACCTACACAGTAAAAAGAAAATCTTATTTTAAGGCACGAAAGCTGCCTTAAATTAAGATGCAACATTTTTAAGACAGTCAATGTTGAATTTACGCACGATTTTCGTATCCTTTAACATTATAGCAGACAGTGTTGAATTTAAGGCAGCTCTTAAATTAAGATTTACTTTTTACTGTGTACTATTTCTGTTTTTTGAGAATTTCCACTACTTTAAATTAGCTAATACTAGAAATCGAAAAACTATTCTCAAAAATTATAATCAAATTCTTTAAAACGATTCAATTATTTTCAAAAAATATTCGAAATTCAATTATTTTCAATATTTAATATTTTCATATAAGATTTCGCAAAAAAATTCAATTATTTAAAAAACAATTGATAAAACTCATACAAAATTCAATTACACATTTTCATAAATAATAAAATTTCCACAGGAATTCAATTAATTTAGAATAGCATTTTCAAAAAAATTTCGAAAAAATCAATTCATTAACGAAATTTTTATACAATTCTTCACAATAATTCAAATTCTTTTACTAATAATAACATTTTGAATGGAAATTCAATTTAAAAAAAAAAATTTTTGATAAAATTCTAAGCAAGAATTCAATTATTTTCATAAGTAATAAAATTCATCGAAAAATTTCAATTATTTTTAATACTATTTTAAATTAATTAATCGAAAAATTCAATTATTTTCACAAATAAAGTTTTCCACAAGAATTCAATTATTTAAAATCACATTTTTATAATATTTATTATATTTCGCAAAAATTAATGATTTACAACAACATTTATAAAATTCTTATGAAAAAATTAATTATTTTCAAAAATAACCAAATTTTCCAGAGAAATTCAATTCTTTTTAAACATTTTAATCAAATTTTTCGCAATAATTCAATTATTTTCATCATGAATAATAAAATTCTTCTCAGGAATTCAATTATTTTTGAAAATTTTAATAAAATTCATCGCAGGATTTCAATTTTTTTTTAATACCTATAATTTTACAGGAATTGATCAAAAAATGTAATTATTCTTAAAAATTTAATTTCAATTCCTTGAAAAAATCAATTATTTAAAAAACTTTTTTTTTTAATTCTTTGAAAGAATTCAATTATTTACAAAAAATTAGAATTTTTCACAGTAATTCAATTATTTTCAAATATTTTAATTAAATTGTTCGAAATTCAATTATTCGTTTAGATTTTAATAAAATTCTTCTCAAGAATTCAATTATTATTTCTAAGTAAGAATTCAATTACTTTCATAAATATTATAAAACTCATCGGAGAAATTCAATTATTTTTAATTCAATTCTAAATTGATTAATCGAAAAATTCAATTATTTTCACAAATAAAGTTTTCCACAAGAATGTTATAAAGAATTCAATTATTTTCAAAAATAACAAAATTTTCCACAGAAATTCAATTCTTTTTAAACATTTTAATAAAATTTTCCTCAATAATTCAATTATTTTCATGAATAACAAAATTTTCCTCAGGAATTTAATTATTTTTAAAAATTATAATAAAATTCTTAGCAAATTCAATTATTTTCATAAATAATAAAATTCATCGTAGGATTTCTATTATTTTTACTACAATTTTAAGAAATTGATCAAAGAAATATAATTATTTTTAAAAATTTAATTTCAATTTCTTGAAAAAACAATTATTTAAAAAAATGTTTTTTTTAAATTCTTTGGCAGATTTCAATTATTTACAAAAATATTAGAATTTTTCACAGGAATTCAATTATTTTCAAATATTTTTATAAGATTGTTCTAAAGAAATCAATTATTTTAAATACAATTTTAATTAAATTTTTTGGAACTAATTCAATTATTCTTTTCGATTTTAATCAAATTTTTTTGAACTAATTCAATTATTCTTTTAGATTTTAATAAAATTCTTCCCAAGAATTCAATTATTTACATAAATAATTCTTCGAAAGAATTCAATTATATCGATAAATAACAAAATTATTCCCGAAAATTCAATTATTTTGAGGCATTTTAATAAAATTCTTTGTGAAATTCATTTATTTTCATAAATAACAATATTTAGCAAAAGAATTCAATAATTTTCAAAAATAACAAAATTTTACACAGAAATTGAATTCTTTTAAAACATTATAATAAAATTTTAAGCAAAAATTCAATTACTTTCATAAATAGTAAAACTCATCAAAGAATTTCAATTGCTTTTAATACTATTTTAAATTAATTAGTCGAAAAATTCAATTATTTTCACAACTAAAGTTTTCCACAAGAATTCAATTATTTTCAAAAATAACAAAATTTTTCACAGAAATTCAATTCTTTTTAAACATTTTAATCAAATTTTCGCAATAATTCCATTATTTTTATTAATAATAAAATTCTTCTCAGGAATTCAATTATTTTCAAATATAAAATATAAAATTGTTCAAAAGAAATCATTTATTCTAAATACGATTTTAATTACACTTTTTTAAAAAAAACTTCAATTATTCCTTTGATTTTAATAAAATTCTTCCCAAGAATTCAATTATTTACATAATGAATTCTTTGAAAGAATTCAATTATTAAAGATAAATAACAAAATTATTCCCGAAAATTCAATTATTTTTAAGAAATTTTATTAAAATTCTTTGTAAAATTCAATTATTGTCATAAATTTTAATTGAATTCTTTGTAAAATTAAATTATTTTTAAAAACTTTTCCTAATTCAATGATTCTCAATATCTACTATTTTCATAAAATTTCCAAACAAAATTGAATTATATAAAAATGTTTGAAAAAAACTTTGTAAAAATTCAATTCTTTTCATGAATAATAAAAATTTCTTAGGAATTCAATTATTTAAATTAGAATTTGCATAAAATTAGGCAAAAGAAATGAATTATTTAAACATTTTCATAAAATTCTTCACAAGAATTAAATTATTTTTATAAATATTTAAATTCTTTCATGAATAATAAAATTCGTCGCAAGAATTCAATTTATTAGCAGCATAAGAAAGAAGTAAATATTTTTGATGAAAATTAGGAAAAAGTCTGGAAAATAAAAAATGGAATTTTTTCTCGTCTAAAACGAGTTTTTTTGGTCGTCAAGTTTAATTTTTCGATAGTTACTTTTTTACCACTGTTCTTTAGATTGAAAGTTACTCTTTGCTACTTTTTTAAAATGAATCATCGAATGCGAAGTCTGAATTTGCCTTAATATAATTCTACAATGACTTAAAAAGGACTATCAAGTCTAAGTGCAAGTCCAATATCCCATTCACTAATGTGTCAACTTGGACTTGAACTATTCTTTTTGGCCTCATTGTAGAACCGGCTCTATTGGTCTCTAGAGCAGACAACTTTTGAGCCAGGCCTACCACTCTTATTATTGAAAGTACGTTTCACTCATTATTAAAACACACTTTTTTTTTTATTTTTTCAGTTGTTCTAGTGAGATTTTTTCATGTTTTTATTTTTTCAAAAATCTCAAAGTTTCATCTATAAATATTTTTTTACACTTCAAAAAAATTGAATTTAAAAAAATTCTTTTTTCTTTTTTCAGAGTGTACTGTCCCCTTAATAAATATTACGTTTAATTGAATTTAATATTAAGATTAAAATGAGTTGAAGAACGTTAGAAAATATTAATTAGCTTCGGGGAAATTGAAAAATTAAGAAAAACTTGCCAAATCAGTAAATATATTTTTAAAAAAAACTTGTCTTAATCTCTTTTATCAAGTTTCATTTTTTCTTAATCCTATGCCAAATGCAGTAAAAGAAAGACGACTCTGTATTTCATTTTTTCTCTGAATTCTCTGAAAAGCCCAAAATAATCTCTAGAAAATCTAATCTTTCTTTTGATACTGTTTGTGTTATACTTTTAAACTTCTGCAACTTCTGTTTATCTAAATAATATTTGAACGTATAATTCACTAAAGAATATATGGTAACTTACTGTGGTAAATTGTACTGGAGTTTCCAATAAAAACGTTCTGGTAGATCCAATATTTATTAAAGAATTATTGCTGTTGTTGAGTGATTTTTGTGAAAGTGCTCTTGTTAGTCTTCCAGTTTTTACGCCATTTCTCTTGCGAAGAATGCTCTTCATCTTCTAAAAGTACAAAGTCAATTATTGTATCATGCGTTTCCGTTTTGAAGACTATATCTAAAAGTAGAAACTAGAATCTAAAATTATATGTACAATTTTGAAAATTCTTATTGCATTTCAATAAATATTACCGTTGTTAAAACATCTCGTTCATGAAGTCGCAGATTATCTCCAGGAAACAATTCTTGAATGCGATGGAGGTCTCCTTCCAGTTGATTTCGTTGAAGGATGATTCCACTTTCAATTTGATTTTCGTCTTCTGTGAGATTTCTCGCCTCCTGCCTTAAATACCTTTCGTACTCTGCAAGTCTCTGGACCTTTAAAAAATTAAAAAGTTTTATAAATAATAGCATCAAAAAAATAGAAAAATATAGATAAAACAACTGAAATGAAACGTAAAAAAGATGAATATCTACTCATACGATTTGAAACATTTTATTAGGGCCCCAAGGTGGCCACGCGTTATTTCAACGATTGTAAATCCTAAACCGTATTATGTAATGTGATAATTAATATACGCCCTGAAATTTTATATCATTAGCTAACTTTGTAGCTACGAGATTTTTTTTTTACTCAGAAAAAAAAATTTAGGCCTTAGGGCTAGAACGACATTTTGTAAAAGTTGTCAAAAAATTTTGTAACACACATTATTATTATTTTATGAAAATAATTGAATTATTGCGAAGAAATTTATAAAAAGTTTGTAAATAAGAGAATTCCTGTAAAACTTTTATTAATTGTGAAAATAATTGAAATCTTGACAAGAATTTTATTTAAATCTTTGAAAATAATTGAATGTGGGAAAATAAATTTATTATTTATAAAAATAATTAAATTTTTGACAAGAATTTTTTTTTAAATTTTAAACATAATTGAATTTTTATGAAGAATTTTATTATTTCTGAAAATAATTGAATTTCTGCTATCATTTTCAACTTTCCGAAAAAAATCAATTATTTTAGTGTCTTTAACTAAAATTCACATTTACCTCAATTTCTATTAGAAAATTTTACGAGAATTCAATTATTTAAATAAAGGAATAAATAATTTATTAAATTCAATTAAAATTTATTGTATTAAAAATAATTGAAATTTTACGTTTAAGTTGTATTTATGAAAATAATTGAATTCCTAAAAAGAATTTTATTATTTATGAAAATAATTGAATTATTGCGATGAAATTTATAAAGAGAATTGATTTTCTAAAAAGAATTTTATTATTATTTTTAATAATTTGAATTTAATTTAAATATTTCTAATTAAATTCATTCATTTTACTCAATCTGCCAGGGAAGTCAACGACAGCTCTTATTTTGATAAAATGTTATCATATTAAAAATTAATTTAAAGTCAGATTCTGAAAACTTAAAATGGCGGATCCAATATGGCAGCCAAAAAAAAAAAAATTTATCGGATTTGCTTGAAACTTTTTAATAAAAAAAAATATCTATGTTTAAATTTAATTTTAGTTACTGTGATTTTTTTACAAAATCTAAAAATGAAAAATATTGTTTTGAAATAGAATAATATTAACTATTTATATTAAAATCTCTCGTCGTCAGTAGGTATGGAAAATTCCTCATGATAGCGGACGCACCTTTACTATAGAGAAAAAATCTTTACAGAGAAAGTAAGACGTTGGCCAACGAGTGAGCTCAGAAAGAGGTGTAACTGGAGGTAAATGGAGTGACAGAGATAGAAAAGAAAAAGCGAGACAAGGAAAGCCAGACAATCTGCACTCAAGGTCACCGACCGTCAGTAGCAGTAGCAGTAACAGTAGCAGAGTAGCAGTAACGCAAGCAACCACACCGACAACGAGCAGATTTTATTTTATTTTATTTTATATTCTTCTCTTCACCCTCTCTTTGTCACGTCGATCAGTCTTCTATTATTGACGTCACCTTTAATACACTAATAACTGAAACAATCAAACGCAACTGCCGGCTAATCCACTCTATAATTTCTTTTTACCTCAAGTTAAACTTTAGACCGCTACCAAGTCGAACCCTAAACCGTTCAAACTAAAAATTAATTCTACATAATATGCCAAAAATGTGCAAAAAAGTGATATTTTCGGATTGTATGTTTTTCGGATAGAAAGCGATTCTGTAGTGCAAAATTAAAAGTCGTTCATATAACACGTGGACAGTTTGGGGGGAGGGGGCATCAAAGCAAATGTCCACGTGGACCCAGTAAAAAATTCCATACAGGCTTCGCACTCATCTACTAAAACCTACTATTTACTACTTCTTTAACGTTATCCCACTATTTGAGTACTTTTTTTTAGATTTCAGCAACTAAAAGCTACTATTTATTTTTTTTTTTTTTAAGAATTTCCACTACTTTAAATTCGCTAATAATAGAAATCAAAAAACTATTCTCAAAAATTATAATTAAATTTTTTAAAATGCTTCAATTATTTTCAAAAAATATTCGAAATTTAATTATTTTCAATATCTAGTATTTTCATAAGATTTCGCAAAAGAATTCAATTATTTCAAAAAAATTAATAAAACTCATCCAAAATTCAATTATTTTCATAAATAGTAAAATTTCCACAAAAATCAATTAATTTAGAATAGCATTTTCAAAAAAATTTTCGAAAAAACCAATTATTTAACAAAATTTTTATATAATTCTTCATAATAATTCAAATAGGTACTTTCATTAATAATAACATTTTTTATGAAAATTCAATTTAAATAAAAAATTTTTGATAAAATTTTAAGCAAGGATTCAATTACTTTCATAAATAATATAAAACTCATCGAAGAATTTCAATTATTTTTTAATACTATTTTAAATTTATTAATCGAAAAATTCAATTATTTTCCCAAATAATGAAATTCTTCGCTGAAATTAAATTATTTTCAATATCTACTATTCTAATCAAATTTCACAAAAGAATTCCATTAAAAAGAATTAAATTTCTGTGAAAAATTTTCTTATTTTTGAAAATAATTAAATTCTTCATAAGAATTTTATAAACATTGTTTTAAATATGTAATTAATTTTTAAAATATAATAAATATTACCTATGAAAATTGTATTTTAAATAATTGAAATCTTGTGGAAAACTTTATTTGTGAAAATAATTGAATTTTTCGATTAATTAATTAAAAATAGAATTCAAAATAATTGGATTTCTTCGATCAGTTTTATTATTTATAAAAATAATTATTTTATTAAAATTTTATCAAAATTTTTTTTTTAAAAATTGAATTTTCATGAAAAATGTTATTATTAGTGAAGGTATTTGAATTATTGTAAAGAATTGTAAAAATTTGAATTAAAATTTTTCAAAAAAATTTATTTTCTTTTATATTTTTTAATTTTTCAAAAATTCAATCATTTCTAAAAGATTTTACAAAATTTTAATTATTTCAAAAATTTTTAATTGTTTAAAATTGAATCGTGAATTTTGAAAAGAGCTCAACTCTATAAACGATAGGTAAGTGTCATTTTTACATAACCATGACAGCGAGAATGACTCTTACGATTTTTAGAGTTGAGCCCCTTTCGAAATTCACGACTCAATTGAAAAACAATTATCTTTCAAAAATTATATAAAATTTTTTTTAAAAAATTAATTTTAAGAATTTCTTTATTATAATGTTTTGAAAATATTATAACTTACTAATAACTTTAAAAAAAGGACACTTGCAGTTGCAATTAGTATTATAAAAAATTGAATTTTTGTATTTGAATAATTGAATTTTCGAAGAACTTTCGGAAAATTAAAAAAAAAATAAATTTAAAGATTAATTAAAAATTAATTAAGGTAATTAAAAATTGTAGAAAATAATTGAATTTTGGAAGTGTTATATTATTGTTAAAAACTATTAAACTTTTCAAAAGGTTTAAAACTGAAATTCTTTTAATGGAAAAACAAATAAGAATATTATTTAAATATATTATTTAACAAAATTATTCAAGTTCCAAATAATTAAATTAAGAAATCAGTGAAAGGTCGGGGAAATAAAAAATAAAATTTTTGTAACAACACTGAATTAAATAAACGACATTTTCGACTCTTTTATTTTTAATGCACTATAAAGATACTTTTTTTGTGCCTTAAAGTCTATTACGAGGCCTGTATTATAAAACTAAAATGTTTTGAAATATCGTATAAATATATTTTTTATTGAATATCAATTTATTTACCATCATAAAATAAAAAACCTTCTTTATAGTTCTAAGTTCATATTCTACCAAAAATATTAATTTCTCACAGAAAAATATTTAACCATAATAATGTCCATTTCATCGAAAAGACTTTAATATTCATTTGATACAATTGCCAAAAGTTTCAATTTTTATTATTCGTCAAACCTCGAAATCCCAGAATTCTCAAAACATAAAAGTTTTTAATGGAGGGGTAAAAATTCATGAAATTTCCACGAAAAGTAAAAAGTATTCTTTTTTAATCGAAATGTTGAAAAAAACATTTTAATTTGGCCTTAGGAATGTGTCTACCAAACCAAAAAAAAAATGTGCGCAAAGCGAATTTCAATTTTTAACTAAAGAAATTCGTATTAATATACAATCTTTCAAGGTTTGGGAAATTTACTTAATTTTTCATTTGTGAGAAAATTAATTTCATATTATTTCATAATTTTAATATTTTCGGTTCACTTGGAGTTGTGTATTTGTTTTAATTAGTATTAGTTCTATTCTTTTGTTTACTTCGTATAAAAGAAGTACGGGGTCTGCATATGAAATGTCAAGTCAGTTTGTTAGGATTTGTTAAAAGAGTCGATCGTTGCAGAATGTTTGAAATAAAAAGTAATAAAGTCACGTAAAAACGTCCGTTGCTTGTGACGAATGTTTTTCGAGTTGTAGCACGTGATTTTAAATATTTATTAAAACTAAATTTGATCTCATTATGAACAGTGAAAATTTAACATAAAAGATCTATGTGTTTGTTTGTTTTAATTTAATAATAATCAGTATTTCTAGAATTTATAATGTTCGTAACACATTATATAAAATATTTTTATATTTATTTAAATTTTAAAATATTTTTTTTCACAATATTTTTGGAAGCCATAAAATTGTATAAATAAAAGATGTTTTGATTCTTCTGTTTGGCCTAATGGCTGTTAGGTCATTAGGCCACACAGAAGAATCAAAACATCTTTTATTTATTTTATATTAATGTTTTACTTTGAATTATTAAAAATTTGTATAACATAAGTAAAAAATGTTAAATTAATTATTATCATTAAAAATTAAGACAAAGACAGTTTTTTTTTAATTTTTACAAACTTTTAAAAAGACCATGACCATCTTCTTCGGACTTACAGCCTATTTTTGAGCTTTCCTGTGTAAAATATTTTGACAAACATTTTAAACACATCTAATGAATATAAAAGTGAATGTTTGCACAGTAAGAGAAAACTGTACTTGACACGTGTGTGTTACTTATGTTTTTAATTTGTCCTGCTTTTGAGAATACTATTGCTTTTTGTCTTTTGTAATAGTCATCGTAGAGAGGTGAAAAACTTAAGCACATTTTCTAATATCATTTACCTTTATCGTATTTTCTCCTACACTTGTAAATTTTTTTTTGAAATTCGTGCAAACCAATTGTTTTAAAACTGTTCAAATGTCCTTAATTGAATCTAATAAATTTTTTTTTCCATTGCAGTGGTTTTTTTCGAATTTCTTCTTTTGTTTTTCCTAAATGATTTTTCGCATTTTTTCTATTTTACATTGATAACTTGTAAGAAAATTAACTGTGAAAAGGTTTAAATCGAAGGACATTTTGAATTCTAAAAATCTGACGTCATATTCGTAATCAGAGACCCCGAAAACCTCCAAGTAACAAATTCTAAGTGGATCCAATAATTTTTTAAAATAGTTGGATCTGCGGACAGTCGATTTATTCAGTAGAAATTTTTAAAAACTGATAAAAACGTGAAAACTGCCGGATATGACTTCTCGATCTCAGACAATGGAAATTTTAATTCTTTTGCAGGCTTGTGTTATCATTGATAATTTTCAGATAACTGCCCGAATAAAACGGCGCTATTTGGGTTAACTCCATTATTGACAAACTTATTCACATTGTAAATATAGCCTAATTTTTTCTGACTAATGGCCATTTTCATTTTAAGTGAGAATGCTTGTTATTATAACTAATTGCCTCTATCAAGTTTATGTACGCCAGTAGAGTAAAGTTTGCACCTATTGCTATAGCTCAACAAAAAATCATTGTCATTTCAACAAAATCAGCTTTAACTACATAGCCACCTAGTTGTTTCTTTCTGGATAGAAATTTTGTTCAGTGCACTTATGTCAAATAGAAACTGATCGAAAAATTGAGACCAACGCCATATTTGACGATGTAGAGACGTGAAATTTGAAAGTTGAGTTCGGAATAATGCCTGCATTATTGATTCTACTAGAGACTACAATATTATTTTTAATGTTTCATCCTTTCCTAAGAAAACACTTTACAACCTCTTTTTTTAATAATAATATTTAACAAATTTTTAGAAAATATATTTGCCTAAAGAATCTTAGAGACTCTTTAGGCAAATATCTATTTTATCTAAAATCGTTGCCCAAATTCTAAAGTATTTTCAAAAAAAAGGAAAAACTTTTATTAAACTTTATAAATTTTAATAAAATTTTTATAAAATTCTATTTTTGTCAAAAAAAAACTAATTGATTTTTTTTATTTTTTAATAAAAATTCTGTAACATTTTTTTGTAAATTAAAGAAAAATTATTTCTTTAAATAACTGTTTTTGTCAAAAAAAAAGAAGAAACTTTGATTGAATTTAAAATAAAAACAAGAAAAAAACAACGATGTTAAATCTTTTATATTGAAATAATATTAAATAAGTCAATTTAAAAAAAAAAATTTCACTTTAAATTTTTCGTGAATGGCGCGAATGGTAATTAAATAAATGATTAAAAAATCACTGTTACATTATAATAATTGTTAATAAAGAATTATATTAATTTAAAAATATTTGGGGACATTATGAAAATTAAATTTTTCGGTTACTTAATTTAAAATAGTATTAAAATAATTGAATTCTGTTTGGAAATTTTATGAGAAAATAGTAAATATTAAAGATCATTGAATTGGGAAATTTTTTGAAAATAATTAAATTTTACAAAGAATTCAATTAAAATTTTTGACAATAATTGAATTGTTGAGAACGATTTTATTAAATTCTTTTTAAAATAATTGAATTTTCAAGAAGAAATTTATTACTTTTAAAAATAATTGAATTCATATGATGAATATTGTTATTTATGAAAATAATTGAATTTTACAAAGAATTTTATTAAAATGTCTTAAAAATAATTGAATTTTCGGGAATAATTTTGTTACTTATTTAACTTTAATAATTGAATTCTTTCAAAGAATTATTTATTTATGTAAATAATTGAATTCTTGGGAAAAATTTTAATAAAATCTAAAAGCATAATTGAATGATTTCAAAGAACTTTAATTAAAATTGTATTTAAATAATTGATTTATTTGGAAAAATTTTATTAAAATATTTGAAAATAATTGAATTCCTGTGAAAAATTCTAATATTTTTGTAAATAATTGAAATCTTCAAAGAATTTAAAAAAAATTTTTAAATAATAATTGATTTTTTCGAGGAATTGAAATTAAATTTTTTTGAATAATTTCATTTCTCGATCAATTCCTGTAAAATTGTATTAAATATAATTGAATTCCTAAGAAAAATGTTATTATTTATGAAAATAATTGAATAGTTGCTAAGAATTTTATTTTAATTTTTAAAAATAATTGAATTCCTGAGAAGAATTTTATAATTCATGAAAATAATTGAATTGTTGCAGAAAATGTTATTCAAAATGTTTAAGAAGAATTGAATTTCTGTAAAAATTTTTGTTATATTTTTGAAAATAATTGAATTCTTCATAAGAATTTTATAAACATTGTTTTAAATAATTAATTTTTTCGAAATATAATAAATATTATGAAAATTTTACTTTAGATAATTGAGCTCCCGCGGGCAATAACTCGATCTGCGCTTGAACTGAAAAATCCAAGCCAGTCAAGCCGTCAAAAAATGAAAAAAAATAAAAGTCGGAATTTTTAATTTTAAAACATACTACCGTATAGAGCATAAAAATGCGCAACTTTTTTGTCTTTGAAATTTTTTTGTAGGACTTTTATTTTTAATAATAATGGAAAAAACTGAATTTTTTTTATTCTTCAATTTCAATGAATTTCAAAACATAAATCGACTTTTCTCAAACAAATCTGCATAAAATTAATTAAAAATTGATATACTTACGTATCAGGGTCTACTGAAGACGATAAAATGATTAAAACATTTTAAAAAATTAATTGTAAAATTATTTGTTAATGTAAATAAAGACCTGTCGGTAAATACGTTTTCTCAACTTTGAAGAGAAAAAGTATGCGGTGAACTTTCGAGTTGACAAAACTTCCAGTGAGACATTTGTTTATTAACATGTCAAGAAGTTTTTTGGAAATTTTTATTTAAATCGAATGAAAAATAAACAAGATACTTAATGTTTAAAAAAATATGCGTCGCGCGGCGTTTTGACATTTTGACGCGAAAGCTTTACGATAGGAGGAAATTATTGGTAACTATTGCTATTTTCTGTTGATTTATTTAAAAAATAATTTTATTATTAATATATCTGACTTTTTAAAATATATACATAACTTAAATTCTTTTGTTCTTAAAAATTTGTTAATACTGTTTGGTTTTTCAAACCAGATTAAAACATTAAATAATAAATAAAAGTGTTACACAGAGAAAACATACTCGATTCAAGTAAAAAAATAATTTTAATTGATTTTGTTTAATTTAAATTAGTTTGTAAGCTTAATCCTAATATATAGAAAATATCTACTACTTTGATTCAAAAATAATATTTGTTTGAATAATTATGTTTAATTCAAATATATTTTTTGTTTTGGTTTAAACAAAAAATACCTACGTTTAAAAATTTTATGTTTAATTTAAACTTAAAAGTTGATTATAAATAATTTAAAATCAACCATAAATTAAATATATTATTTTTATAAATGAACCAAAAAATATGTTTGAATTAAACTTACATTTATTTGACTGTAAAGCAAAAATATTTTAAGTTTGATTTAAAAGAAATTTGATTCAATTAAATAAATTGTTTTCTCAGTGTATTCTTAATCTGATTGTTTTACTTCTTTGGTCGTTTTCTTGAAGCACCTTGCACACACTCTACTTCTGACATTATTTAAATTTTTTTATTAATTTACAATTAATTTTCAATTTTAAAACACATGGATTATTAAAAAAACTTAACGACAGGAATAAAGTAAACTGTATTTTCTTCAAAAAAATACAAGGACCTGCTATGTTTAAATTAATGCACAGTATATAGTGCATCAAAACAATCTTAACCTTGGATTGAGTTAAAAGTTGGAAATAAGATTCAAAAAACGTAAAAAGCTGCCTATCATATATAAATGTACAGAATTGGTTTTATTTTAAATACAATACATGCATAAAATTATTTTTTAAATAAATCAACAGAAAATAGCAATAGTTACCAATAATTTCCTCCTATCGTAAAGCTTTCGCGTCAAAATGTCAAAACGCCGCGCGACGCATATTTTTTTAAACATTATGTATCTTGTTTATTATTCATTCGATTTAAATAAAAATTTCCAAAAAACTTCTTGACATGTTAATAAACAAATGTCTCACTGGAAGTTTTGTCAACTCGAAAGTTCACCGCATACTTTTTCTCTTCAAAGTTGAGAAAACGTATTTACCGACAGGTCTTTATTTACATTAACAAATAATTTTACAATTAATTTTTTAAAATGTTTTAATCATTTTATCGTCTTCAGTAGACCCTGATACGTAAGTATATCAATTTTTAATTAATTTTATGCAGATTTGTTTGAGAAAAGTCGATTTATGTTTTGAAATTCATTGAAATTGAAGAATAAAAAAAATTCAGTTTTTTCCATTATTATTAAAAATAAAAGTCCTACAAAAAAATTTCAAAGACAAAAAAGTTGCGCATTTTTATGCTCTATACGGTAGTATGTTTTAAAATTAAAAATTCCGACTTTTATTTTTTTTCATTTTTTGACGGCTTGACTGGCTTGGATTTTTCAGTTCAAGCGCAGATCGAGTTATTGCCCGCGGGAGCTCAATTGAATTCTTGTGGAAAAGTTTATTTTTGAAAATAATTGAATTTTTCGATTAATCAATTTAAAATTGAATTTAAAATAATTGAATTCCTTCGATGAGTTTTAGTATTTATGAAAGTATAATTGAATTCTTGCTTTGAATTTTACCAAAAAATTTTTTTAAAAATTGAATTTTCATGTGAAAAATGTTATTATTAGTGAAAGTATTTCGAATATTTTTTGAAAATAATTGAATCGTTTTAAATAATTTGATTATAATTTTTGAGAATAGTTTTTTGATTTCTAGTATTAGCGAATCTAAAGTAGTAGAAATTGTAAACTTTTTTATTGTTTATAAAACTGTGAAAGTATTTATTTTTTAAAATAAATCTTTTTTCATTTATTTATTATTATCTAAAAATTTTAGTACCGATAAACATCCACCGTTGATAAAGAAGAACTTTTCTTCACATTTCTTTCACTGTTACTCATTGGCGTGAAACTATAGAATTTGTACAGTGCAGCACATTCAACATTTTCATAAGAATTTTACTAAAAAAAAAAACTATAATACAAATAAAATCAACTCTTTTAATAAAAAATATTACTCCAAAATTTAATTTAAATACATGTTCACTCTTCCAGAAAATTTACCATCAAATATAATTAATATCAAGCTTAATTCAGAAGTATTTTGGGGGTCTCTGATGATTAACATTTTGAAGGCAGAAGAATGCAATTCTGAATTGTATATTCGAAATTTTTATATTTAAATATCTGGGGGTGAAAAAATCTCGAAAATACTTAGGTATTGAAAAAAATTTTTCGTTGATTAACATTGTGGATTTCAATGGAGAACTTTATGGGCTGGGCCTCATTTAATTATTATATATTTAATGTATTTAATTGTCATAAGTTATATTTTATAAATGTCTCGCTTCAGGTACTTTTTTGCGTGATTATGACAAGCCCAAACAATGTATGAGATTTATAGCAAGTGAAATTTATGTCAAGTGGAATTTGGGGATTATTCATTCTCCTCGCATATCACTACATGCTTACGTCGTGAGTCAGAAGGAGAGTCGAATCAAAATATTCAAATTTTCGAATAGAAAAGAAATTTACAATTAAAATACATTTCAGTGAAAATTTCATCCACAAAGGAACACGCCTAAAAATATTTAAGACTTTAGTTTCAGTTTATTATAAAAATAAATGTGGAATTTCATACTTAAATCAGAATTACCACGACTCAGGGAAATCAAGGAAAACTCAGGTAAGTGTGACGGAATTTTATCAAAACAACCTTAGAAATATCACATTTTTAGAATTTCTACCAAATTTCTGTCTTTTGGTATCCTAAAATATTTTTAAAAAACTCGAAGTCAAAGAATTCTTCTTGAATTTTTTCGACATAAAAACTTTTAAACCACAATGGATTGTAACACGATACACTTTTGCGTATCGTGTTATTTTATTTTAAGCAATTGCATTCTAGAATTAACTTTCATAAAGTTATAATTTTTAATTAACTTCAAAAAGATTTTAGTTAAAAACAGTTGCAATTTTTTCAGAAAAAAATTGAATTTAAAAAAATTTTAAACGAAAATTTAAATTAAATAATAAAGATAATAGGCCAAATTTACCAGTTTGTCAATTTTTTTAAATAAATAACGTTGTTTTGGTAGCTGCCGCCGCACCCTTATCAAGTTTACATTCAATTATTGCAAATTTTAATTGCCGTGAAAAATTAATAACAATTAAGTATTCATTTAAAAAAAGATTTAATTTCCAAATAATTGTATTTAAAATTTTAAAATTAAGGTTTGCTTTAAAATGCTCCTTAGTATCTTATGTCCCAAAACATTTATGAAAACAAATATGCAAAAGAAAAAAGTTATAGCAATTTTTATGATCGTTTCTTAACTGACTATAATCCATTACGAAAACTTTAAACGCGTTTTTCTCAAAAACACTTTTTTGAAAACGGAAAGACCTCAAAATCTACTGAACTAATTTTAAAAAACAAAAACCATTCAATTCTGTATCTCAGGCTTCGCACTCACCTACTAAAACATACTATTTACTACTTTTTTTTACAATTTGCTACTATTTGGGTATTTTTAGATTTCAGCCACTAAAAGCTACTATTTGTTTTTTTTTAGAATTTCCACTACTTTAGATTCGCTAATACTAGAAATCAATAAAATATTCTCAAAAATTATGATCAAATTCTTTAAAACGATTCAATTATTTTCAAAAAAGATTCGAAATTCAATTATTTTCAATATATATAGTATTTTCATAAAATTTCGCAAAAGAATTCAATTATTTAAAAAAAAATTACTAAAATTTATCCAAAATTCAATAATTATTTTTATTAAGAATTAAATTTCCACAAGAATTTAATTAATTTAGTATAGAATTTTCAAAAAAAAAAGAAAAAAGAAATTATTTAACAAAATTTTTATACAATTCTTCACAATAATTCACTTATTTTCATAAATAATAAAACTCATCGAAGAATTTTAATTAATTTTAATACCTACTATTTTAAATTAATGGAAGAATTTAATTATTTTCATAAATAATAAAATTCTTCCCAGGAATTCAATTATTTATGAAAATTTTAATAAAATCCTTTGCAACTATTCAATTACTTTCATAATTATATTTAATACAATTTTTCAGGAATTGGAAAAAATGTAATTATTCTTAAAAATTTAATTTAATTTCCTCGAAAGATTTTAATTTATTGTTTTTGAAATATTTCAATTATTCTTTTATAGAATTGAATAAAATTCTTCACAAGAATTCAATTATTCACATAAATAATTCTTCGAATGAATTCAATTATATCGATAGATAACAAAATTATTATTACCGAAAATTCAATTATTTTGAGGCATTTTAATAAAATTCTTTGTAAAATTGATTTATTTAAAAAATTCTAATAAAAATTATTCGCGAGAATTCAATTATTGTCAAAATTTTTAATTGAATTCTTTGTAAAATTTAATTATTTTTAAAAAGTTTTCGAATTTCCAAACGCAATTTAATTTTTTTAAAATTATTTCTAAAAATCTTCGTAAGAATTCAATTTTTTTCATGAATAGGTAATACAAATTTCTTAGGAATTCAATTATTTAAATTAGAATTTGCATAAAGTGAGTCGAAACAAATCAATTCTTTCATGAATAATAAAATTCGTTGTAGGAATTCAATTTATTTGCAGAATAAGAAAGAAGTAAATAGTTGCTAAGAATTTTACTAAAATTTTCAAAAATAATTAAATTCTTGAGATGAATTTTATTATTTATGAAAATAATTGAATTATTGCGAAAAATTTTATTAAAATGTTTTTAAAAAGAATTGAATTTCTCTGAAAAATTTTGTTATTTTTGAAAATAATTGAATTCTTCATAAGAATTTTATAAACATTCTTTTAAATAATAATTAATTATTTCTAAATATAATAAATATGAAGATTTTATTTTAAATAATTGAATTCTTCTGTAGAAAATTTTATTTGTGAAAATAATTGAATTCTAGCTTAGAATTTTATCAAATTCTTTTTTAAATTTGAATTTTTATGAAAACTGTTATTATTAGTGAATGTTATTGAATTATTGTGAAGAATTGTTTAAAAATGTTGTTAAATAATTGATTTTTTCGAAATTTTTTTGAAAATGCTATATGTTAAATTAATTGAATTTCTGTAGATGAAAATAATCGAATTTAAGATGAGCTTTATCAATTTTTTAAAAATAATTGAATTCTTTTGCGAAATTGGATGAAAATACTCTAGACATTGAAAATAGAATTTTGAATATATTTTGAAAATAATTGAATCGTTTTAAAGAATTTGATTATAATTTTGGGAATAGTTTTTTGATGTCTAGTATTAGTGAATCTAAAGTAGTGGAAATTCTAAAGATAAACAAATAGTAGCTTTTAGTGGCTGAAATCTAAAAATACCTAAATGGTCCATAACTATTTTAATTATTAATTATTTTCCATACTATAGAAATCGAAATAAGTACTAAAAATGTAGTATTTTGTTGGAAGAAAAGTCGTAATTTCTGAAAATAAGTCGAAAAAGTGTTAATATCCGAGGCCTGTAAGAATGGGAGAGAAATTAAGTACAATTGAAAACTATAATACTTAATTTGTTTATAAAGAGATTTACAACCGCAACTGTTTACTGAAAAAATAATATTGTATAGGAAGTTGTTTAGCGAACTTTATCCAATTGTTAGATAAAAATGACGATGAATTAGCGGTTGAGGAGGAAGAATATTTGAAGTAAGAGCATACATACCTCTTTAGTACCATCGAGTCTACCGAGACTCTTAGTTCCACGTAAAGGCGGAAAAGCTATATCCTGCCATGTAGAGCCATCCTCACAAGGTTGTGGTTCACTAACATTAAGACAACGTGCACGGCTTTTACTTCTCCGTTTATCTAAAATATGTTTTGCACGCGATTTTCTCACCGGCACAATGGAGTCGTCCTCTGGATCGCTTTGAATTTCCCATCTTGATGGGGATTTAAAGCGACGACGAGCACTTGTCGGTGAGGTCACAGGTGATGTTAGCCTCTGGACAATAGTGCCAAACATGGTCATCATCAACAAGTCCACCCCGCATAAATGAGCAATAATCCGATAGTCTCTATATGCGAGAGTAGGTGAGGTGACAACTTTAATCACTATCTAACAGCACACTCGATTCTTTTGTCTTCTTTCACAATCTCACACTAATTGCACTAAATCGAGAGAGGACTTTGCTGAATCGCTTATATTTTCCTTTTTTGATGTGAGAACAACTTTGTGAATGCCTTGAGTTGTGAGAGTGACATACCCATGGGAGGCTAATCTACTACGGATGCAGGACTCGAGGCTGCATTCCTTTCTCCCGTCGTCATAGTCCCGTGATCGAAAACGCGTGCGCTCGATCAGATCACGGAGAGAAAACCAACAAACTGGATCGATATGTTTAACTTGACTTTAGTTTCAAAATAAAATGCAACTTCCTTGTGGTGAAGAAATGAAATCCGAATCAACTTCAGAGCTGGCTGGACTCAATTCGAACTTTTGTCTTAACTCCTCTGTTGTATTTCTGTACGCACGACGAAGACGACATGGTGAAAGTCGCAAAATAATACTATACACGTTCAACAGCTGCAGGCAAGCAGAATTAAACTGGTTATACATAGAATTAGGCAGGCGGTTGGAAACTGCCTGAGTGTCGACTAGTTGGCCTCGCATGCCCGAAGAATTCCGAGTTGGCTCGACAAATTCCGAGTTGTTCCGAGTGCCTCCGACTCGAGGCGAACTTGTCCGAAGGGTCGCAAGGTTGTGCAGTGACTGGGTCTTAAGGCCACACTGATCATCCTGGTCACGGTACTAATTTCACAGTTCTAACTCAGTTTGAATAATGTTTAATCTCAGAAAGATCATAGGAGTCATATGTGTGAATCTATAATCATAAATATCACGGCATTCAACAGTGGATATATTGCAAAGAGTTATAGAATTATAGAGGATGAAGGGGAGAACGAATTTGTCAATTTCTATGTCAAGTACAATACATTCAGTAGATTTATTCTTTTTAAGAGAATACCTCATTTCTTTTAGACCAATCGTCCTATAAAAGTAGTGGACATTTTCTACCAAAAAATTCGAACCTGACTAAGATTGTTACGGTTTCAAGATTACAATAAATTCCATGACCAAATGTAAAATTGTTACAATACATTTTTATTATATTACAGACATCATAGTTGGTCCCATTTCCCCCCTTTTTTAATTTTGTCACCTTTTTCACCTTTTTTGATAATTTGGCACCTTCTTCACCTTTTTTGATGATTTGTCGCCTTTTTTTATCTTTTTCTAATCAAAAATAAAGTTTATTTTTTCTTTAAAATCTTTTTCAAAGTGTAATCATAAAATTTAGACTGAATATTATAGAATTCAGTGCGTTTTATTTTTGATTCAGATTTTAACATGACAACATAATATATAAATATGTTTTTTTACTCTTTCTGATTTAAATAATATAACGTAAAGAATTTTATAAACTACAAGGTGGTTCATTCAACAGAATGCAGACCTCGAGAAAAATAATTATAATTAACATTCAAATAATTAAAATATTATTATCAATAGTATTTTCTAGAAAAAGAAAAATATCAATTTTTGAGAAAAACATTGACAATCAAAATATTTATTTATTTCTATATAATTTAAATATGATTTAAATTTTTTTGTCATATCGCCTCTATAAAATTTTTTTTTAACAAATAAGCATATTTTCAACATTATTTTTTGAAGAAAATAGGGAAAGTAAAATTAATCAGGAAAAAAACAGGGATTTTTACTGGAAAAAATTTAATTTTTAGAGTTCATAAGAAAATTCTGAATTTTTGTGTCTTTTTTGAAAAAGAAATTACCACGAATTCTACTAAAGAACCCTCAATTTTTCTATTTAAATAATACTTAATTCTTGTAGAACAATCATAAAATTACTATACTTATAAATAGTTTAATGAATAATTTGACTTAAATATTAACATTAACATAACAACATTTTTTACAGGGATATAATTATTTTCATAAATAATAAAATTCTTTTTAGGAATTCAATTATTTTTATAAATATAATAATACTCAACGCAAAATTTCAATTATTTTGAATACAATTTTAATCGAATCTCGTAACATTTTCTAATAAAAATTAATTGAAATATGAATTTTAATTAAAAACACTATAATAATTATATTTTGAAAAGTTACAAATGATAGCTAAAATTCAATTATTTTCAAAAATAATAAAATTCTTATGAAAAATTCAATTATGTTCCAAAATTTAAAAAAATTCTTGTCCAAATTTTGATTATTTTTATAAATAATAAAATTCTTTGTAGGAATTCAATTGACCTGATTGATAAGTAATGTAGACGTATTTCGTAAGGTATTTCATATTAATTCTGGGAGGGAGGATAAGATTATATTACAATCGCATTACCATAAAATATTTTCTAGATTCACCCCTGTTGAGGTCAGAGTAGTTTTTTTAATGAAAGGGTGAAGTTTAAAAAACGAGTAAAGTATTTTGAAGAGCCCAAAAATAATAAAGCAATTTGCCTTAAAATAAGAGAAAAATGGTGAATTTTTTTTTGACAAAAAAACTATCCCGAACACTAGCACCAGACATCGAAATTTCTTAAAATTCAACATTTTTCTTTTATATTAAAGCAAATTGCTTCACTATTTTTGGGCTCTTCAAAAATACTTTACTCGTTTTTTAAACTTCACCCTTTGGTAAAAAAAAACTACTCTGACCTCTACAGGGGCGGATCCAAAAAATATTTTCGGGTTGGGCGATTGTATTAATCTTATCCTTACACACTGAAAAAAAATATATTTATGATACTGCCATAAATATGGCCAATACTCACATATTATGTTGGTGGATATGGGACAGCCATACAGTATTGCTGTTTCAGCTATACGTCCTAACTATACGAGTATGACAAAATCGACAATATCATTTTTTTCAGTGCACTGACTTAGAACGAGGACACAATTTTGTCTAGGAAAACCATGAGAACAATTTTTAAAGTACAATAGAATGCGTAATATACATTATTCATATAATAAGAATTTATAATTTAATCTTAATCAAAAGTTGCATAACAATGATGAATATAAAAATATTATAAAACTCTTAAATAATCTACAAAGAAGATAAAACAATAGTAAAGCACACAACATACAACCGAAAAGGACTCTGCTGCTCTTAAGAAAACAAGTCTAAAGATTTTAAAAATTAAAGTTTTAAACACACGCAGTGCTTTTACATAGAATAACATTTATTTAGTCAACAAAATAATACAAATAATCAAAAATACAGCAATGTAAATAGAAAAGCAGATTTTAATTGTGTAAAGCTATCAAATGTTTAAAAAGTTTTGACCTAAAAATACCAATACTTTCTGCATTGGTTATTGAACATGGAAGAGAGTTCCACAAAGTTCCAGCCGTAACAATAAAATAATTCTTATATACTTTTCCGTTTCGGCATAGAGGTGTCCTTAGCTGATTAGGACACCTTACTTCCCTCGAAGTAATTTGACTTCTAAAAAAATTTTGTAATAAATAAAGAGGTCTCTTCGTATTTAAAATAACATATGTTAAACATCCATTAAACAACAGAAGTCTATTTTTTACATTTAGCCATCCCAGTCTTTTACGATAAAGAGAAATATGTCCTTTTAAATTAAAAATAAATCTTATACAAAAATTGAAAAGTACCTCCAGCTTACTATTAAGTTCATCTGTAAGATTATTTTATAAACTGCACAACAATAGTCAAAATGAGGTAATATTAGAGAAGAAACAAGTTGGGTTTTCAATTTAGTAGAAAGAGCTTTTCTATTTGATTTAAATTATTGTAATGTTGCATAAACATTTCTACATATGTGGCTCACATGTCTTTCCCCAGAAAGAGTTGGATTAAAAATAACCCTCAAATTCTTAACCAATTGTACATAAGGTATAACTATATTATTAATCTCAACGGGAGGACACTCATTTAAATTCAAGTTACTTATGAACCAATAATCTTTGAATAAGTTTTATCAAGATAAATTTTAAGTTTACTTAACTCTGCCCACTCGTAAACAGCTTTGACATCCTCAATCAGTGCTAAATTTTTAGCCAATTCATCAAGGCTACTCTCTACGTAAATTTGCAAATCATCGACATAGTATACATATCTGAAGAACATTTCTCAAATCATCTGTAAAAAGTATAAATAGTAAAGGACCCAATACGGAACCCTGTGGAACGCCTGTTCCAACACGACCCCATTCAGATCCCTCACCATTCTGTCCATAGACAGACTACAGATTTGGCAGCGATCACTTCCCTGTCATCATGGTTATCCCGATTAAACTGGAAACAAATTGCCAAAGTTCCACAAGATTAAATTTTAAAAAAGTCGACTTACCGAAATTTGATAAATTGGAGAATAATTTCTTGCATCTTCTCTTACTGATTATTATTTCGTATGACATTCAGTTTGTTTGTTTCTTTTTTTGAAACATTTAGACTTTTGCCTATAAATTTTTAAAAAAAAGAAACGTCGTCTTTTGTAGTAGATAAACTATTAATACACATTTCTGTACAAAATTTTTATTTTTTTCACAAACATTACAAACGCTCGCTTTTTCATAGATACAATTCAGGGAATTTTTTAAATAAATATTCGGTTTACATAATACGAAATTGTATAATTTCACTGCCAAAACATATTTATACAACATTTTTATAATCGTTTATTCGTTTTTTTCTGTAAATTATGAAGTATTGACATTTTATTATATTAATATATTCCAATATAATAATATTATTATAAGGATATCGTTAAGGAGATTTAATTACATAATTGTTTGTTGAGAATACTATTATATGTACCATTCAATAAAAATATAATATCTTTTTTGTAAAATACAAAGTTTTCATAAACTTTGAAGAAAATAGTTATATTGTATTATTAAGATTTAAGGAAACATCTTTAACACTTTTTCAAAAAAATTGCATTAACAAAATGAGTCATTCCTTAAGTTTTACTATAAGAAGCAGTTGTGTTTTCTATCATGCATTAAGTATATAATGAGTAACAGGTATACCTATACTTGCATCTTAGGAAAACGGTATTTTCAGAAATTAATATAAAAAGAAATTTTACATTCTTTAAAAATGATTTCATAATACGATTTTAATATTGACATTAAATCTTTAAATCATTAAATTCTCAAATTCTTTCGAGAACCCAAATATGGAACAACGTAAAATTACTGCTTTTAGACAGAATTAAAAATATTCACCTTAGATGCAATTTATAAGTATATGTAATATTAAATAAATGAATTTACATTTTCTTTAGAATGTATTTCCAAAAATTTACCTTCCTGTTAGGTATACATAATCTTTATATACACTATTTAAATATATTATCTTTTGTTTGTAAACATTTGAGTAAAAAAGTAATTTTATATTTCTACGAACCATTCGCTGTTAAATTTATTTTATGCGCTTACAGCTGTATAAATTGATCTAGGTACCTTTAGCTGACATCATTAATTAATTAAAAGGCAGTTTGTTCTTTATAAATGATAAGAAAACCTTCTTCAATTTTTGTAAAAAAAATTTCATGTATAAATATCCTTGGACTTAAACAATAATTGTTGCTTAGTATAACAATTTTTCTGTTTTGAACACAAGAATTTGTTCTTTTGTGAGTAATAAAAAATTTTAAAATTCGAAAATATGTTACAAATGAAAATTACTAAAAAAAGGGAAGAGATTTTGCACAGCTAACTCTACTTTTTTCTCATACACAAATTTTAAAATAATCACACAAAACTTGATATTTTTAATTAAGGTACTTTTATAATAAAAAGTCCTGTTTCTTACACAAAAGAAAGTCATACAGAAAGATCAAGAAAGAAAGTCTTAGAGAAAACCCTAAAGTTATTTTTGTTATGTCTCAAATTCTACATCAATACAAAAATGTTTAGCTGAAGTTTCAAATTGAAAAACGTATAATTTTCCTCGTGTAAAAGCATCTCTTATTAAAACTATTATTGTGACACAATTGATACAAAATATTAAATTAATATTAAATTGATGTGTTTTGTAAACTTAAAAATATTCTACGCTCAAACAAATTTTATTAATACTGAAAACGATATATTTAAATTCCACACTTTTTTCAAACTGAATAAATAAATAAGATTAATTTTTTACTAGTTCACAACAAATAAAAGCAGATGTTCCAAAAATGAATTCTTTTTCAAAATATTATCTACACTTTGACACACAAAATTTATTCTAAATTGAAAAAACATTGCATTTTTTAAATTAGTTAATATTTAGCTTAAAACCCATATAAAATTCTAAAATCGACAAACATTATTCTAACCAGAGGAATTTTTTAACATTATTTTGAAAAATTGATTCCACATTTTATTTAGGAATAATTTGTTTTTATTAACTATTTTTTTATAGTTTTTTTTTAGTTTCCCGTAATAATAGAAGAATTAATTAATGTAATTAATTGCTTTAAAAAAATTTACTCTATAAACAAACAGTTCTCGTTTCATGGGCTTTAAGACACCGATAAATATTGACCGATCTAAAAAAAACTATTAAAGTGACTCTTAGAGTCATTATATGTGTCACAAAATCTTTCTTTAAACGTTAGACATAATTAAATGGCATCTTATTTTCTTCCTTATTTTCTATACATTTTTCTTCATGCAGATATTTTCAAAAACAACTAATTATAATTCCTGATTTTCTGAAAATACATATGACAATTGTAATAATCTCAATTTTGACTGAACAATGTTATACTCATCGATCCAACAGAGAATAAAATTAACATTGTCAAAATTTATTTTACTTCTAATCGAGATGCATTATTAAATACTTTTACTTTGATTTTTCAATAATACATTTTCGAATGGTAACTTTAAAAATTACTTATACTCATAAAACACAAAGAAGACACACTTTACGATATGAATAATACATTTTTGGATTTTTTTAATATAAAAAATATCACTCCTTAATAGTTTAATCTACCATCAACTCAAAGTGTACGGATCCTAATTTTTCATGGCGATTGTGTATTATATTTTTCGCCCAAGCTTTGCATTCGACATTTATCAGAATTCCTCCTGAAAAAATTTAATTTTAAATATTAGTGCAATTCTGTGTATAAGATATGAGAAACTTTAAATTTATTTATTAGATTATTCTATATTTACAAAGTTTATATTTATTTATTGAATATTTATATTGAACAGCAGATGATTAATACACTAAATTAAATGGGGAAGATAAACATATTTTTTTATTATGTCATGAATTTATTCTCAATATCTAAAAGAAATATTTTTATAAGAGGCGTGGAAGAAGCTCGAAAAACTATGGCTAAAGACTTTAGCCAAAGTAAACAAGATCTGA
The DNA here is from genome assembly GCF_015476425.1 of Leptopilina heterotoma. Classification (NCBI taxonomy): domain Eukaryota; kingdom Metazoa; phylum Arthropoda; class Insecta; order Hymenoptera; family Figitidae; genus Leptopilina; species Leptopilina heterotoma. The sequence continues at coordinate 531,566 of NW_025110893.1, forward strand.
GCCATACTTTGAAACATTGACTAACACTCTCTAAATCTGAATCAGCTAAATTTCACTGATTCTCAGCGATAAGTATGCCACTATTTTCGAACAGCGTATATGCGCTAATTAATCAGTGAAATTTCACTGATTATTTAGTAAAATTTCACTAATTCACAGCGCATATACGCTAATTGAAATAGTGGCATACTTATCGCTGATTCAGATTTAGAGAACAACTAAAACACCATTGCTTGTGGCCGTTTCCCATTCTTACAAAATAATATGCATCACTGCATATTAAACATTGTAAACCATAGGCAATGGATGAAATAGTTTAAAACTTTAAAATTGCTATATGGGTGGTCATAATTTATTGAACCATTTACAATGACAAAAATACTATAAGCCTTTCAAAATATTCATATTATCACTATGTGCGAAAATCTAGCAAATCAACGCCAACGGGAAAACTGGTTTAAATCGAGAAATTTCTATATTCTGACTATGACAGACTTCGCACTTGATAATTAATTTAAAAAAAATAGCAAAAAGTAGCTTTCAAACTAAAAAAAGGTGTAAAACAGTAGTTGCCGAAAAATTAAACTTGATAACCAAAAAACTTTTTTTAGACTTTTCCCAACAATAGCAAAAATTATATTCTATATTTTATATTCCTGAATTTCTCCCCATTTTCATTAAAAATATTCACTTCTTTCTTATCCTGGTAATGAATTGAATTCCTGCCACACTTTACTTATTTAAAAGTCTCCACCCTTTGGTAAAAAATCAAAAATTTCTTAAATTATAAAAAATTCGAAAAACAGAATTTTTTAAAATTCAACATTTTTTCTTCTTTTTTGTAGGGTTCAGCTTCGTCATTTTTGTGCTTTTGAAAAATACTATACTTATTTAATATTCTCGACTCTTTGGCAAAAAATCTAAAATTATCGAAAATTTTCAAAAATTCAAAAATCCAAATTTCTTAAAATTCAACTTTTTTTCCTCTCTTTTATGGGATTTAGCTTCGTTATTTTTGTTCTTTTGGAAAATACTTTACATATTTAATATTCTGGACTCTTTGGTAAAAAATCTAAAATTATCGGAAATTTTCAAAAACTCAAAAATCCGAATTTCTTAAAATTCAACTTTTTTTCCTCTCTTTTATGGGATTTAGCTTCGTTATTTTTGTGCTTTTGGAAAATGCTTTACTTATTTAATTATCTCGACTCTTTGGCAAAAAATCTAAAATTATCGAAAATTTTCAAAAATTCAAAAATCCGAATTTCTTAAAATTCAACTTTTTTTCCTCTCTTTTATGGGATTTAGCTTCGTTATTTTTGTTCTTTTGGAAAATACTTTACATATTTAATATTCTGGACTCTTTGGTAAAAAATCTAAAATTATCGGAAATTTTCAAAAACTCAAAAATCCGAATTTCTTAAAATTCAACATTTTATCTTCTTTTTTATCGCATTTGGATTCATTATTTTTGTGCTTTTGAAAAATACTATACTTATTTAATATTCTCGACTCTTTGGTAAAAAATCTAAAATTATCGAAAATTTTCAAAAACTCAAAAATCCGAATTTCTTAAAATTCAACATTTTTTCCTCTCTTTTATGGGATTTAGCTTCGTTATTTTTGTGCTTTTGGAAAATGCTTTACTTATTTAACAGTCTCGACTCTTTGGTAAAAAATTTAAAATTATCGAAAATTTTCAAAAACTCAATAATCCGAATTTCTTAAAATTCAACATTTTTTCTTCTTTTTTATCGCATTAGGCTTCGTTATTTTTGTGCTTTTGGAAAATACTTTACTTATTTAATAGTCTCGACTCTTTGGTAAAAAATCTAAAATTATCGAAAATTTTCAAAAACTCAAAAATCCGAATTTCTTAAAATTCAACATTTTTTCCTCTCTTTTATGGGATTTAGCTTCGTTATTTTTGTGCTTTTGGAAAATGCTTTACTTATTTAACAGTCTCGACTCTTTGGTAAAAAATTTAAAATTATCGAAAATTTTCAAAAACTCAATAATCCGAATTTCTTAAAATTCAACATTTTTTCTTCTTTTTTATCGCATTAGGCTTCGTTATTTTTGTGCTTTTGGAAAATACTTTACTTATTTAATAGTCTCGACTCTTTGGTAAAAAATCTAAAATTATCGAAAATTTTCAAAAATTCAAAAATCCGAATTTCTTAAAATTCAACATTTTTTCTTCTTTTTTATCGCATTTGGATTCATTATTTTTGTGCTTTTGAAAAATACTATACTTATTTAATATTCTCGACTCTTTGGCAAAAAATCTAAAATTATCGAAAATTTTCAAAAATTCAAAAATCCGAATTTCTTAAAATTCAACTTTTTTTCCTCTCTTTTATGGGATTTAGCTTCGTTATTTTTGTTCTTTTGGAAAATACTTTACATATTTAATATTCTGGACTCTTTGGTAAAAAATCTAAAATTATCGGAAATTTTCAAAAACTCAAAAATCCGAATTTCTTAAAATTCAACATTTTATCTTATTTTTTATCGCATTTGGATTCATTATTTTTGTGCTTTTGAAAAATACTATACTTATTTAATATTCTCGACTCTTTGGTAAAAAATCTAAAATTATCGAAAATTTTCAAAAACTCAAAAATCCAAATTTCTTAAAATTCAACTTTTTTTCCTCTCTTTTATGGGATTTAGCTTCGTCATTTTTGTTCTTTTGGAAAATACTTTACATATTTAATATTCTGGACTCTTTGGTAAAAAATCTAAAATTATCGGAAATTTTCAAAAACTCAAAAATCCGAATTTCTTAAAATTCAACATTTTTTCCTCTCTTTTATGGGATTTAGCTTCGTTATTTTTGTGCTTTTGGAAAATAGTTTACTTATTTAATAGTCTCGACTCTTTGGTAAAAAATCTAAAATTATCGAAAATTATCAAAAACTCAAAAATCCGAATTTCTAAAAATTCAACATTTTTTCCTCTCTTTTATGGGATTTAGCTTCGTTATTTTTGTGCTTTTGGAAAATGCTTTACTTATTTAACAGTCTCGACTCTTTGGTAAAAAATTTAAAATTATCGAAAATTTTCAAAAACTCAAAAATCCGAATTTCTTAAAATTCAACATTTTTTCTTCTTTTTTATCGCATTAGGCTTCGTTATTTTTGTGCTTTTGGAAAATACTTTACTTATTTAATAGTCCCGACTCTTTGGTAAAAAATCTAAAATTATCGAAAATTTTCAAAAACTCAAAAATCCGAATTTCTTAAAATTCAACATTTTTTCCTCTCTTTTATGGGATTTAGCTTCGTTATTTTTGTGCTTTTGAAAAATACTATACTTATTTAATATTCTCGACTCTTTGGTAAAAAATCTAAAATTATCGAAAATTTTCAAAAATTCAAAAATCCGAATTTCTTAAAATTCAACATTTTTTCTTCTTTTCTATCGCATTTGGATTCATTATTTTTGTGCTTTTGAGAAATACTATACTTATTTAATATTCTCGACTCTTTGGTAAAAAATCTAAAATTATCGAAAATTTTCAAAAACTCAAAAATCCGAATTTCTGAAAATTCAACATTTTTTCCTCTCTTTTATGGGATTTAGCTTCGTTATTTTTGTGCTTTTGGAAAATGCTTTACTTATTTAACAGTCTCGACTCTTTGGTAAAAAATTTAAAATTATCGAAAATTTTCAAAAACTCAAAAATCCGAATTTCTTAAAATTCAACATTTTTTCTTCTTTTTTATCGCATTAGGCTTCGTTATTTTTGTGCTTTTGGAAAATACTTTACTTATTTAATAGTCTCGACTCTTTGGTAAAAAATCTAAAATTATCGAAAATTTTCAAAAATTCAAAAATCCGAATTTCTTAAAATTCAACATTTTTTCTTCTTTTTTATCGCATTTGGATTCATTATTTTTGTGCTTTTGAAAAATACTATACTTATTTAATATTCTCGACTCTTTGGCAAAAAATCTAAAATTATCGAAAATTTTCAAAAATTCAAAAATCCGAATTTCTTAAAATTCAACTTTTTTTCCTCTCTTTTATGGGATTTAGCTTCGTTATTTTTGTGCTTTTGAAAAATACTATACTTATTTAATATTCTCGACTCTTTGGTAAAAAATCTAAAATTATCGAAAATTTTCAAAAATTCAAAAATCCGAATTTCTTAAAATTCAACATTTTTTCTTCTTTTCTATCGCATTTGGATTCATTATTTTTGTGCTCTTGAGAAATACTATACTTATTTAATATTCTCGACTCTTTGGTAAAAAATCTAAAATTATCGAAAATTTTCAAAAACTCAAAAATCCGAATTTCTGAAAATTCAACATTTTTTCCTCTCTTTTATGGGATTTAGCTTCGTTATTTTTGTGCTTTTGGAAAATGCTTTACTTATTTAACAGTCTCGACTCTTTGGTAAAAAATTTAAAATTATCGAAAATTTTCAAAAACTCAAAAATCCGAATTTCTTAAAATTCAACATTTTTTCTTCTTTTTTATCGCATTAGGCTTCGTTATTTTTGTGCTTTTGGAAAATACTTTACTTATTTAATAGTCTCGACTCTTTGGTAAAAAATCTAAAATTATCGAAAATTTTCAAAAATTCAAAAATCCGAATTTCTTAAAATTCAACATTTTTTCTTCTTTTTTATCGCATTTGGATTCATTATTTTTGTGCTTTTGAAAAATACTATACTTATTTAATATTCTCGACTCTTTGGCAAAAAATCTAAAATTATCGAAAATTTTCAAAAATTCAAAAATCCGAATTTCTTAAAATTCAACTTTTTTTCCTCTCTTTTATGGGATTTAGCTTCGTTATTTTTGTTCTTTTGGAAAATACTTTACATATTTAATATTCTGGACTCTTTGGTAAAAAATCTAAAATTATCGGAAATTTTCAAAAACTCAAAAATCCGAATTTCTTAAAATTCAACATTTTATCTTCTTTTTTATCGCATTTGGATTCATTATTTTTGTGCTTTTGAAAAATACTATACTTATTTAATATTCTCGACTCTTTGGTAAAAAATCTAAAATTATCGAAAATTTTCAAAAACTCAAAAATCCAAATTTCTTAAAATTCAACTTTTTTTCCTCTCTTTTATGGGATTTAGCTTCGTCATTTTTGTTCTTTTGGAAAATAGTTTACTTATTTAATAGTCTCGACTCTTTGGTAAAAAATCTAAAATTATCGAAAATTATCAAAAACTCAAAAATCCGAATTTCTGAAAATTCAACATTTTTTCCTCTCTTTTATGGGATTTAGCTTCGTTATTTTTGTGCTTTTGGAAAATGCTTTACTTATTTAACAGTCTCGACTCTTTGGTAAAAAATTTAAAATTATCGGAAATTTTCAAAAACTCAAAAATCCGAATTTCTTAAAATTCAACATTTTTTCTTCTTTTTTATCGCATTAGGCTTCGTTATTTTTGTGCTTTTGGAAAATACTTTACTTATTTAATAGTCTCGACTCTTTGGTAAAAAATCTAAAATTATCGAAAATTTTCAAAAACTCAAAAATCCGAATTTCTTAAAATTCAACATTTTATCTTCTTTTTTATCGCATTTGGATTCATTATTTTTGTGCTTTTGAAAAATACTATACTTATTTAATATTCTCGACTCTTTGGTAAAAAATCTAAAATTATCGAAAATTTTCAAAAACTCAAAAATCCGAATTTCTTAAAATTCAACATTTTTTCCTCTTTTTTATGGGATTTAGCTTCGTTATTTTTGTGCTTTTGGAAAATGCTTTACTTATTTAATTATCTCGACTCTTTGGCAAAAAATCTAAAATTATCGAAAATTTTCAAAAACTCAAAAATCCGAATTTCTTAAAATTCAACTTTTTTTCCTCTCTTTTATGGGATTTAGCTTCGTTATTTTTGTGCTTTTGGAAAATAGTTTACTTATTTAATAGTCTCGACTCTTTGGTAAAAAATCTAAAATTATCGAAAATTTTCAAAAATTCAAAAATCCGAATTTCTTAAAATTCAACATTTTTTCTTCTTTTCTATCGCATTTGGATTCATTATTTTTGTGCTTTTGAGAAATACTATACTTATTTAATATTCTCGACTCTTTGGTAAAAAATCTAAAATTATCGAAAATTTTCAAAAACTCAAAAATCCGAATTTCTTAAAATTCAACATTTTTTCCTCTCTTTTATGGGATTTAGCTTCGTTATTTTTGTGCTTTTGGAAAATGCTTTACTTATTTAATTATCTCGACTCTTTGGCAAAAAATCTAAAATTATCGAAAATTTTCAAAAACTCAAAAATCCGAATTTCTTAAAATTCAACTTTTTTTCCTCTCTTTTATGGGATTTAGCTTCGTTATTTTTGTGCTTTTGGAAAATAGTTTACTTATTTAATAGTCTCGACTCTTTGGTAAAAAATCTAAAATTATCGAAAATTATCAAAAATTCAAAAATCCGAATTTCTTAAAATTCAACATTTTTTCCTTTCTTTTATGGGATTTAGCTTCATTATTTTTGTGCTTTTGGAAAATACTTTACTTATTTAACAGTCTCGACTCTTTGGTAAAAAATCTAAAATTATCGAAAATTTTCAAAAACTCAAAAATTCGAATTTCTGAAAATTCAACATTTTTTCCTCTCTTTTATGGGATTTAGCTTCGTTATTTTTGTGCTTTTGGAAAATAGTTTACTTATTTAATAGTCTCGACTCTTTGGTAAAAAATCTAAAATTATCGAAAATTATCAAAAATTCAAAAATCCGAATTTCTGAAAATTCAACATTTTTTCCTCTCTTTTATGGGATTTAGCTTCGTTATTTTTGTGCTTTTGGAAAATGCTTTACTTATTTAACAGTCTCGACTCTTTGGTAAAAAATCTAAAATTATCGAAAATTTTCAAAAACTCAAAAATCCGAATTTCTTAAAATTCAACATTTTTTCTTCTTTTTTATCGCATTAGGCTTCGTTATTTTTGTGCTTTTGGAAAATACTTTACTTATTTAATAGTCCCGACTCTTTGGTAAAAAATCTAAAATTATCGAAAATTTTCAAAAACTCAAAAATCCGAATTTCTTAAAATTCAACATTTTTTCCTCTCTTTTATGGGATTTAGCTTCGTTATTTTTGTGCTTTTGGAAAATAGTTTACTTATTTAATAGTCTCGACTCTTTGGAAAAAAATCTAAAATTATCGGAAATTTTCAAAAACTCAAAAATCCGAATTTCTTAAAATTCAACATTTTATCTTCTTTTTTATCGCATTTGGATTCATTATTTTTGTGCTTTTGAAAAATACTATACTTATTTAATATTCTCGACTCTTTGGCAAAAAATCTAAAATTATCGAAAATTTTCAAAAATTCAAAAATCCGAATTTCTTAAAATTCAACATTTTTTCCTCTCTTTTATGGGATTTAGCTTCGTTATTTTTGTGCTTTTGGAAAATGCTTTACTTTTCTAAATAGGGTGTTTAAACAAGGATTGAGAAAATTATTCGCCGACTTTTTACTAATTTTATTTCCACTTTCTTGGGACAAAAGTATGGTAACTGACATATTTAACAATAAATTAATATCTAATGATAGAAACAAACGATAATAAAAATCTTCTAAGTTTTGTTAGAAAAAAAATTTTTTTTATTCACAATAATTTTATTTTTTGTATAAGTTTTTAGAAATTTAAGAAATTGTTCGATCAAATATCCTAGAATAATGGATCGGCTATAAGTAATAATTTTGGAAGTCTATTTTAACATTTTTTAAATGACTCAAAAGTATTTTTAATTTTAATATTGACAACTGAAACTTTTCTTAAAAAGAAAAAAATTACACATTCTGTTGTTGCAAATTGCATGAAAGAATTAAAGTGTATGAAATAATTAAAACTTTAAATTCTTACTTGTTAGACGTCTGAAGTGTACAGCTACTAATGGACTTAAGTATCCTTCTGCATTTTCAAAAGGATAGTAATATCCAGGAAATCCTTGCTCTTTCGGTATTATTTCGATGGGACCAATGTTTTCTTGATCCGCTGGATTTTCACCCTCACAAGATACCCAAATGGTATTAAGTTTTCGGGAATCTTCCGCTTTCAATGAGCGAATATGACTTTTTAATGACTCTGGCATTATTGATGGCAATTCATCAGTGTTGTTGTAGAAATCTGGTCTCCATCCGTAAATCTGAGGATTCATAATTTCTATAAATGAAGTAAATAATTTTTTTTCAAGAGCATGCAAAAGTGGAACCTCGATTTTTCATCACGTACCGGACGAAAACCTTGACGACTAACCAAAGAAATTGATAATCGAATTTGTGAATTTTAAGTACATAAGTTATAGTTTGTTTTTTTACATTTTTGATATCAATACATACAATTATAAAAAAAATCTGAACCACTTTTTTCCATTTGTTCAACTTTACCTTGTTTAGCTTTAAGAAGATGCAAGGAGCTGATTTGTGATAATTGAACAAATTTTTCTCAGTGCAAGGATGAAATTTGTAAATATCCACATTGCATACTTGTCCGGATGGAGGATAATTCCCATAATCACAGTTATAAATGTTTGCCCCTAGACCAGGTGTCGTACCAGGAGTTCTATAATCTACAAGATAAAATTTCTGATGTTTGAACAGATAAAATTGTTGATTCATGAATTTAAAATGTTATAATTAATTATGATATTATTATGATATGATATATTACTTATGATATAATATATATACACTTATGATAATGTTTCTAAAAATTAGTATTAATTTGTTAAAAAGTATAAAATAATAATTAATTAGCCTTACCGTGCAAAAAGTCTTCTAAAGATTTAACCCAATATTTAAAGTTTTCTGAATCTGTTGCTTTGTACCATATTAAGGTACTTTCAACATTTTCCGACGGTGGATGAGGTCTGAAACCCAAACCTAAAAAATATTTTTTAAAGAATTAGGTTTAACACATATTTCGTAATACATAGTTGTTCTTCTACAATAGCAGGATTCAGTTGAAAATTTTATATACTTCTACAAATGTCTTAAGGATTTTACCAACTTCTTCTACAATTTCTATACTCATGTGATTTTTCTTGCTTAAGGGGACAGTTTAGCAATTACTAGAATAAAGGAAGACTTTTCGGAAACTTGCATTTTTCATTGGACGAATTTCGATTTTATTCAACTTATTAATTTTCTTCTGATTCATTCGTATTATTTAATTTATTGGAACTATTGTAACTTTTCGTATTCTTGCTTTATTGTTATATATATAGTGAAACTGTTTTCATAGATTTCCTGGAACAAATAAGGATATTATATTCGGTATTGGTACAGAAGCTACTATTTCTGTTTTTTAGAGAATTTACACTACCTTAAATTCGCTAATACTAGAAATCAAAAAACTATTCTCAATAATTATAATCAAATTCCTTAAAACGATTCAATTATTTTCAAAAAATATTCCAAATTCAATTATTTTCATAAATAATAAAATTCTTCTCAGGAATCCAATTATTTTTTAAAAATTTTAATAAAGCTGTTAGCATCTATTCAATTATTTTTAATACAATTTTACAAGAGCTGCTCGAAAAATGTAATTATTCTTAAAAATTCAATTTCAATTCCTCGAAAAAACGAATAATTAAATTTTTTTTTAAATTCTTTGGAAGAATTCAATTATTTACAAAAATATTAGAATTTTTCACAGGAATTCAATTATTTTCAAATCCAAACAGAATTCAATTATTAAAAATTTTTTTTTAAATTCTTCGTAAGAATTCAATTTTTCTCATGAATAATAAAAATTTCTTAGGAATTTAATTATTTAAATTAGAATTTCCATAAAAAGTGAGGAAAATAAAAAATATGGAATATGGTTTGTGTTATTTTTAATGTAGCTAAGAATATTATTATCTTTCTAAAGTTAATAGTTAAAAATGCTTATTTGTCCAATGATTTTGTTATTAATAATATTAAAAAAGTCGGCATTGATTCCTATTGCAGTTGGCAAAGTACCATAGTTTTCATTTTCTCCTGAATCCGACTTTATTGATAAAAGTTAAATGTTACTAAGGTTGTATAAAGCTTACCTGGGTTCGTTCCTATGAGAGATTTATTTAATTGCCAAGTTGGTATTCTTGGATCAATTGTTTGATAAAATCCCCAAAAGCAGATAGCTACTAAAGCTGCTAATACTCCGTAAAATACTAAGTAGAAAAGTCCAATTTTTCCTGCAATAAAATTTAAAAATCATTATTATATAACATTTTTTAGTTAAAAAGTACAGAGAAAATTTTAGTATTTTTTAATATTAATTAAGGTATGTACCACTTGGCAACAGTTTTTTGTTTTTAAATTAAAAAATAAATTTGTAAAATTTGTAAAACTTTGCCTATTTTTACAATTTTTAAATGTGTCTAACTTCTTTGGATAAAATGGGAATAAAATATGGGTCTTTCGGAAATAATTAAATTTTCACTAACTATACCTGCACGTCATTTTGTAATACATCAAAAAATTGTGAAAATGAACAAAGTAACAATTTCATTTTGCCAATTTATTTAATTGAAAAAGAAAACAAAAAAAAGGTGTATAAAGAAAAAGTAAAAAATAATCGCAATTACTTAATATTCCGTAAGATTTTACTTAATTTTATTTATTGTTTACTTGTGCTATTTTAGGAATAAAGACCCTCATACAGATAAAAGGTAGATGGTTTATTTTATAAACTATTACTATTGGATTATTATTTTATAAACATTTCAAAATACTTTTAAACTGATCAATATGAAAAATTTTAAAGTACATGACATTGCAATAGCTTTAGGGCAATGATCCAACTACAAACTTGAAATTCTATTTTAGAAAAGGGGAACACACATCCTATTATTAGTTTGGAATTATCAATGACATTTCGACAGATAAAAACTTTTTATATTTATGAAATAGTTAAAGCAGAAAGTTAAAAATTATGTTAACGTTTCCCAGATAGTCGGAAAGTTTACGGCAAGCTTGGGTGATCTTGCCAAAATATCTTCTGTATAGCAAACTTTCTGTAAAAGGTTCTCGCAATCTCGATATAAAAATTGTTTCAACATTCCAAGGGATGATTAGGAAATATTAACCATTTCTTTTTTGCATTTTAAAAATCAGAAAAAACCGTTTTTGCCCACAATTTTAAGAAAATTTTAGGACACCTATAAATATTTCGCCCTTCTATTTACTTTTCATATTGGGGTGGTCCAGGCATATACAAGTACTTCTAATTCAAAGTCGTAGACGCAATATTTAGTAATATACAATTTGAAGGTGTACTTTGTGTATGAAAATTCACTTGCAACGCTAGTATATTAAGGCAATAGACGAGTGAATATAGCTCTAAAATAAACAAATAAATAAAGTTGCATTGAAAAATTGCTGAAAATTTCCACAGATAACATTCAAAAATTTTTACATTAGACTTGCAAAATATTTGCAGAATCTTGAGCGTAATAGTTTTCTGTGGCCTCACTGCTTAATCTAATCATCGCGGAATTTTCGCAATAATTGATTCTGCGTAATGACTGTCTAAACAGTTTCGGAACGCTCTGCATTAAATATAGTATTGCTTCTCATAGACCAATGTAAGATTGAAGTAATGCTAGAATTTTTAAAAACCCTTCGTCCAATTATGTGCTATACTCACTCACTAACAAAAAATATAAAAATTGGTTAATAAGACTTTTTGTCAAGGTTGGCCTACCATTTATAATATAAATTTGACAGATACTTTTTAAATAAATATACAAATAAACGTTCATTATTTTATTATTCACAGGACTTTCCAACAATATACTTAAATTGACCAAATTCATTTTAAAAGAAAGTTGTAAACAAAAGTCAAAAGGTGAGCCGACCTTGACTATGCTCCCCAACTATTATGTTTCTCATTTTTGTTGTTTGTTTTAATAAATGAAAAATATTATTACCTTCTTGAAATGCTTTAAATGATTCTTCAATGTTTATTACTTTAAAATTAAAAACTTTATGTTTTCCTATTTATTACGCTTTCCATAATTCATCATCTACAATAATTTATTTTTGCTTCCTCAGAGAGGAATTATATTGTGTCTGCACTTGCATTGCACTAGCCTCAATAACTCAAAGCCAAAAAAATTAAATAGATAGGTATTTTTTAAAAATTACATATATCCCGGAGAAACAAAAAATGAAAGTATTTGAAGTCCGATTTATAGAGTCTATTCATATTTTTTACTTTGTGAAAAAATGTTTTTGCCATAATTAAAAAAATGAAACCAAGTAAAAAATGGCTCATATTGCTTATGTAATTTTTGGACGGCCCCTAAGTCAAAAAAACATGATAACATATACATTTTTTCAGAAATTATTGTAGTTTTAATAAAACAAGGCAAACTCAACAATTTTTTTGATTTTTTAAAAAAATTAATTAACCTTTTTTTGAGGCTTAGTTTTTAAAAAATTATAGATTGTAGTTGCTTAGAGAGAAACTATGTGAATTAACACGCAGTTTAGAAAATAAACAATTCTTCGTAGCATTAAAGAAGTTGCATTTACATAATTTTTTAGATAGTGTAAGTTTAATTGAAATTAATCAGAGGATAATGTAGTACACAGGGGCACATACATATATTTAACTACAATTTGTAAATTATAAAATTATAAAAAAACCTGAATATTATACTCGTCGAGGACGGGTACGATAGTTAGTATAATTATATATATACTATCTCTAAGACTGCTTCTAAAGTGAATCATCCATAAAAGAATGTTTTCAATTATAATTTTTATTATTCATGAGAAGAATTGAATTCTTAGGAAGATTTTTACAACAAATTTTTTAATAATTGAATTCTATTTGAAATTTTATGAAATAGTACAAAGTTTAGCGAAAATATGTAATATGTAATGTGAAATAAATTTTTTCCTTATAGGGTTGGAAATTTGCTAAAATTTGCACGCCTAACTCTTATAATGCCAAATTTGTATAATTTAGTTGCGCATTGTAACTTAGATTTTAATTATAGGGCTTGACCACCCGTATGTAAATAAATAAATCTATTTAATATTTTTCTAAACTGTGAGACTTAATTTAAGGTCAAATTTTCAACAACAAAAAAGTTGTCAAAACAAAATAATTCATTTGTTTCTGGATTACAACTTCATGAATTGCTGTAATTTCTCAATTATTTTTCTTAAAAAAATATTCACGATATTCTACTGCTAATTGGTAGATTAATAAAAATGAGAAATATTCAAAGACTAAAAAGAATAAGGCGGAAGGAGATTGCACATGTTTCATGATCTGACACAAACATTCATACGCCTTTCAATAGCAATTGTTAAACTTCCCTTAGAACGAACGTGAACAACGAGGTCAATTGACGTTAAATAGAAACACATTACTGCATTACGTAATTTAGGGTCATTTTGAAGGGTACACCTACGCGACTATATGACGGCCATGCAATCATAGCTACAAAGAATAAACCAGAGTCCCAAAACCGGATCGGTTAGGATTTGTAGCGCGACGTAACATGTCTACCGGATGTAGATAAAACGTCCACATACTTTTGATTATTACAATTGTTGGAAAATTGTATTAATTTATTTTTATTATGCTTTTGATTTACTTTTATAAAGATTATTTTCATTGATCAATTTTCAGGATCATACAATGTCAGCATGCGAGGAAAAAGTTTAGTTTTCAGATTTAATTGCTATGACATAAAAGAATTTTGTCAAGACAATTTGGTAGCAATGGCAAAGAAAATTCGTTTGAATCTGAACGAAATATAAATTATTTAACTATTTTTCTTCAAGGATTGGTCCATCGAGAACATACTTGATTTTTGTTACTATTCCAGAATTTTTAAATCCTTTTCTTTATATTTTATTAAAGACTTCGTCAAATCCGATGCCAAAATGGTCAAGCATTTTTATTTCATTCAAAGAACCTTTTTGAAAAAATGGAGCTATTCATGCGAAATTTTATTCGTAGGTACATTACGCAAAAATAGTTCGACCGATTGAAATGAAACTTAACAATCATTTGAGTGCAGAGTATTTTAATGTGACGTCATCCTGCCTACCAAGTGGTAATGTCAAGTTTTTTATTTTACCGACTTATGTAAACAGAGAGGAATATTATTTATTACATTTTTGAATTTGAAAAATGTTTTCAGTTTACATTTTTTTAGTAATTTTTTAATATTTTCATTACTTATTTTGGTTTGGAGTTGACTATAATATTACTTCCATTTAAGTGAAAATTAAAAAATAGCTTTAAGTGGATAATAAGTTAATATTCTAATTTTTGAAAATGACCACTAGTTATAACTAGAAGAACTTCAAGATAATCTGAGTACCTTAATAACGCGAGAATTATTGTAGCAACCACTTAATATTGATAATTAAATGTTAAAGTTACATATTCTTTTATTTTAAAAGCCAACAAATAATTTTGAAAAATTAATCCTTTACTTTTTATTTTTTAAAATACATACCTAATTTAAAACAGAAATGGTCTGTTACTAACTATGTGACATATGTCCAAGTAAAAACTGGGGAAATGAAATCATGCTGCTGTGCAAATAATATGCAAGATAATCTACATCGACCAACGGTCAGGTGTCTGCGCAGACTGCGGTTGTTCAAATTGAAATGAAACCCTTCTAACCTTATTGTATTTTTAAAAATTTATATTTGTTATTTCAAAATAATCATAGAATACATTTCTTCACTAATAATAAATGTAAATACACAAAGCACGTTGTCCTTTTCTTTTGATTGCGATATTTAGTACTAATTAACAATAAATATGTAGCCAGTAATTAACAATAATTTTAATTTTAAAAATAAAAATTTTAAGTATGAATGAAGAATTTTAAACTGAAGGAAAAAAATATAAAACTTGTTTACGAATGAAAATTTTCCTTCGTATTACGATTTTTACTTCCTTCACTGTAAGCGCTAAAGGTAAAGGACAAAAACACCCCAAATTTTCACTATACTTTTCATCGAGCTGTGAACAGCTGCCTCACATATAACATTCGTCAGAAATGCATTCAACATAATTTTCGCTTAACAAAGGCTTCCGTTATTATACAAAAATAAAATTTTGATTGTCAGATCGACATTGTGCAAATTTCTTTTTCTCTATTTCCTAAACAATATTAGAAAATTGTTGAAAATTATTATTAAAAAATAAAAAATATTTGTATATTCTCTATTTCTAAATTCAGTTAAAAATATTCATGTTCGCATGTATAAACTGCCGGAGGTAATTGTGCGACACCTACTTTTTGATGACTATTTTCGGTTTCCAGTTCTTTTTATTAATTTTTTTGAAACCTGTATCTGCTTCTAATATTCAATTATTATTAACACTTCAAGTAAAATTCATTTTTAAATTAATTTTTTTTCGAAAATTGTACTAGAATGTTTGTTTACCTATTTCACGTCATTAAATCAGTCAGTGCCGTTTTTGAATTCCGTATTGCAACAATGCAACCACAGCACTTGCGATCACCTCGACTAATAAACATCACATATTCCCACTTCAAGTCAAATTTTCATTACAATTAAGTAATATTTATATTATTTGGGAGTGAGAATATATTTTTTTTACTTTACCTTGCCGCTGAAGATTAATTTCTTTTCTTTTTAGCATTATAAAATTTGTCCGTATTGCGACTGTCATATTCCATATTCGCCATGTATCCCAATACGGAAAATACACGACTCCGCGTTGTACTGGGCCTACTCGCAATGCGGAATCACGGACTCCCAATATTTTTTTTTACAGGGTACGTTATTTGTAACATTTGGAATTATTTTTCTGATATTTCTTAGTAGAAAAAATTGAAAATTAAACAAAAATTTGAAAAAAATCGGACTTTTTTATAAAAAACATAAATAACTTTTTTGTTTATAAATTTTTGTTTTTTTTATATCCCTATTTGTTAGAACGCATATGAAAGCATAAGAAATGTTGATTGATGAATTTTTCTATTGATTTTTAAGTACCGAAATAAGTCCTCAAACTTCATGTCAAAATTTTGTACATTTGCGGGTTTTAAAGGGTTAAAGCAATTTTAATAGACTAAAAAATGAATTTAAAAAAATACTTCAAATATATTTTATCATAATATTGCAGTAAACATTCTGTAAGTGAGTGATAATAATTAATTGATAAATACTGAATGAGAAAAAATTTTTGAAAATAGAGTTACATTCCTTTAGGTTCTACTTCTACTGTTCTTTAGAAGAGACAAACCTGTTGTAAAAATATACCCTTACGCTTCATTATGTATATCAGGTCAACTATACATGCGTGTACCACTCCCTGCTATCAATTAACTTTTGTGTATCCAATGTCGTGAACGTAGACAACATATCACTATGAATTATAATAACAGTAGAACGCCTCTAATTTCAAGGTTCTATAATTTCATCTTTCCCCCATTTCAACCTCCCACCATGTAGTAAGAATGTGACGTCACCATTATGAGGGACAATTCTTAAGTAAATATAACCTTAAAATGTATTGTAACTTCCCCTATCGCGCCTACAGTCTGTAATTTTATGTCCCCTAAAATATTGAATTCATGGTAATGTACTGTACAAGTGTTTATACAATTTTACAACCACTTTCGTCAAGACGAACAACAAGCACTATTCGCTCTTTATACTTCATAAATAAATACAAATCCAAAATTTCTTTTTGTCACTAACTAAGGCTCATTTAGGGACCTCCAATGGACTATAATAAAGTTTTTAAAAAGCAACTTTTCTCAAAGACTTAAAAGCAGTAAAATTCTTATATCCAACAGAGAAAAATCCCCTAACGTCGAGAATTGAACGCACGACCCTAACATTTATAAACCGATAACGTAACCATATAACCAATGTAATTTGCTTGAAATACTAAACTTATTAGTTCAAAAGAAATTTAATTAAACATTATTTGATACAAGTAAACAATTACTTGATAATAGGCAATGATTCAGTTAATTTAATCAAATGCATTTCAATGTAACTGCTTACACTTCGTATCAAAATTTTTAATACATATTTCCTTTAAATTTGTCTTCTTTGTATAAATATATGAATGAACGAGTTGTAACAAAATATAAAGTCATAACTTAGAAAGAATTAAAGCATTTTGATAAACTTTATTTCCATAAGACAGTTCCATGCAGAGTAAAAATTAAATGATATTTTCGAATCACTTGCATAATGAAAATTTAGTCTTGATTTTATTTTCTTTATTCTGTCTACAGAAATTGCGAAACCTACAGGTGATTAACAACAAACGAAAAAAACATGTACATGAACTCAACGTCATGACATCTAATGACACGTCACCTGATCACGCCCATGTGCGTTTACCATTTCAGAAAAAATTAAAAGCTAGAGGACTAAAAAGTAGCCTATAATTTCATATCTTTAAGGTGAAATTTAAGATTTCAAGTTAAGCTCTTAAAATTTCTACTGGTCTATCTGAGACTAGATTAAAGACTAATACATATAAAAATAAGTCAGGTAAATGTGTTGCTTTAAGATTAAGATGTGTTAACGAGACTCTTCAGTTAATTATAAGGATAAAATATCATTATAGACTAAAATTAAAACTGATTTTAAAAGTAGTCCCGCACAGAATCACAGGGTGGTTACCAGTTTCAGTTTATCAATTTCCCCTGGCAATTTACTGACATTAAAACTATTTTCCCTGACTAAATTCTTTTTACAGGAGAATATGATAGTTTACGAAAAAAATTTTATAGGATTTTCATCGCTGAATATAAATTTGGCCTCAAAAAGTGCTTATCACGTCAAGATTTTGAGAAAAATGGCCTCTAAGTTTCAAAAAACCCTGTTTTGACCTTTTTCGATCACGTGTAGAAAATAATGCCGAGGTGATAGGGGTGTCTATAGTTAGGCTTAAATTAAAGCTTGAACTGTCAATTAAATGAATATTTCTACAATTTTCAACTATAGATTTCATCTCTTAATCAATTATTTTAGGGGTCGTCCATAAAGCGCATCTGATACTTTAGGGGGAGTCTGTAAAATAACATGCTGCTTGTTAATCGTTAATGAAAAAGATATCATGATGAGGGGTTGAAATTTTCACAATTAAGTATCACGTGCTTTATGGATGACTCCTTAAACAATTTTTCTAAAGTTCTTCGAGAATTCAATTATTTAAAATACAAAAATTCCGTTCTTTATAATAATTGTAATTGTCCATGCTTTTTCATTAAAGTTATTAAGGTATAATATTTTCAAAAAATAATTAAAGAAATTAAAATAAAGAAATTCTTATAATTAATTTTTTTTAAATAAATTTAAAAATAATTTTTTAGAGATAATAGTTTTTAACCTAGATAAAATTGAAAAATTTACACAAACAATTTGGTAAAATCTTTTAAAAATAATTCAAATTTTGAAAAATATAAATAAAAATAATCGAATTTTTGAATAATTTTATTTATAATTATACGTCCATAATTTCTTCAAAATTTAAAAAAAATATATAAAAAAGTAAATTTTTATTTACTTTGTTTAAAAATAATTGAATCCTAAAAGATTATGATAAAACAATTTACATATTTTAAAAATTATTTTTTAAAAATATTTTAATGTAAATTTTTCGAAAATGCGAAGAAATAGCTAAAACTGACTTACAGTTGCTAAAAACGACCAAAGTACCCTATAAGACCAATAAAAATGTTGAGGTAATGTTTTGAGTTATCCGTCAATCCTTAAGAAAAATGACTTAAAATTTAAAAAATTTAAAAAGTTAAAAAATAATAAAAAAAATTTTAATTTTTAAAACTAAATCATAGAAATTTTAAAAATAAATATGTGACGCGCTCCGAAGTTATGTTTATGTTATTTTTACCTTAATTAAAAAATTCTGTTTAATAAATTGTGTAAGTTAGAATTTTTATCAAAACAAAAATTTGCAATATTTTTATTTCTTCATCACAATTTTTTTATTTTACAAAATCTCATATTATTCTTTTTAGAAAAGTAAAAATTTGTACAATATCTATATTTTAATCACATTAAAATTCTAATTTCTTTAAATAAATAAAAAAAATTGATGTAGGGTAAACCGGACAGTAGTCGACCACTTAAGAAAATATTTTTTTTAATGAATACTGTTTATAAAAATTGCCATTAAAATTTCTTTAAAATTTCTTCCACGTGTGATTGTTCCTAATCAAGTTTCTGACAAAACTAATAGCAATCATATTGGTGCATGTGCACTTGTTTTTAGTAAGTTTTTGAACAAAAAATTTAAACAAGTTGTTTCAAAGTATTAAGTGTAGTTTTTAAAAAGTCCTGAATTTAAATTTTTGTTTTTTAAATATAAAAATAGTTACATTTATATAAATATTGGGATATTTAAAAAAATTAATCGAGAGCTTTAAGATCATGTATTCAGTGGCCACGTGCCCCATATACTATACTATAGGGACACGTGACCAGTGAATAACATAACCTTAAATAAAAATTAAATTTTACAAAATTTCAATTATTCAAAAGTTTTTTAATTGTATATTTCGAAAACTTAATTAGAAAAATTATTCAAAAATAACTTTTCAAAGATTTGTCTATAGTTATAATTTTCACACTAATAAAAATCGAAAGAAATTGCAGTTTATACTAAAAGTGTGGCATTTTGTCGTAAAATTTGTAAAAAAAAGTATAGAAAAAGTCACAATTTTTTAATACAAGTCGATAAAAGTCGCATTATTTGAAAATAGTCGAAAAAGTCATAATATCAGAGACCTGATAAAAGGATATTGTTGAATGGAAACGTAGAAGCAACGAAATCAACCGCGAAGCGTTCGATGAGGCGCTAGTTTTTAAAAGGTAACAGTTCTTTAAGTTAGTACAAAAAATGATTGAAAAAATTTAATGATTTTCAAAATAAGAAAAATCATTTAATGTATATTTTAAAAATTGAATATTTTTCAACACTTTTAGTACATTTATATCATTTTAAAAATAGTTATCTACAAAATAATAACATTCAGAAGCATTTTGTCAAAGTTAGACAACTCAGACAAGTGACACAAATTTTTTGGAGCAAATTATTACATTCCTAACTACTATTACATATTTTAAATCCACAAAGTCATACTATCCAAGGCTTGCTATTTGAAAATATTACGACCATTTTATAAAAATTCCGATACAATTTTTTTTATTTCATAATTAAGTCCGAGGCCTAAATATATTTAATATTTAAAAATATCTTTTAAATTTTTGTCATTTTGTTGCAAAATGTAATGTTTAATTTATATTAATGCGATATTTGAGACAGTGTATATATGAGACCTTCCCCCACTTTCCGCCGCACATATATTCCAAGTCCTTGACTCTCGAATCTCTTAATATAAATTCACTATAGAGTGGAGTTGAAAAAGGTACCAATATATTATATTACAAGAAAAATTTTAATACGAAAATTGTTTACACGATTTTTAAATTAGAAAAAAGTAAAATTAATTGTTAAAAATTATTTATTGCACTGATATATTAAATGACAATAACAATTGCATAAGAAGACCTTTCTATTTTTAATCATAATATTTATGTTTGTATACATTGACGATTTTCTATTCAATAATTATCTTCAAATATTAATTTTCTACTTTAGGTATAATTAAACTGAATGGAGAAATAAATTAAATTTATTATACTTTAAAATATTATTTAGCTCGAAACATTAAAAACTCGTAAAAAAAACTAATATTGGAATGGAGACATGTGACGTAAACAAAAGGCGTTCCCACGAGTTTGCTATACAGAAAACTATTTGTAACCACGTCCAAAACAATTTTTGACAGCTACGCACAAAACAACAACTTTACTTATATGGTGCTCAAAAAATAATTCTTTAAAAAAATTATTGCTAGATTTTTATTAAGTTTTGAATAAAAAATATAGAAATAGCGATTTACTTACCCCAACTACTGGCAGTTCTGCCCATAAAGGCACCGGTTTCATGATTATAAAGAAATGTTCGAATAGATTGACCAACTGGCACCGATGGAGGTTTTTCATAAGGATTCATAAGCTCAACGGCTGGTGTTTTTGAATCTTTGGCAACCATTGTGAAGAATGTGAAGAAAAGATATTATTTTAAAATATAATTTAAAAAAAATAGTTAATTCTTGGAGTAAACACTAACACAAAAATATAACAAAGAACCTATAGTAGTGAAACGAAAAATTGAAACTTAGTAATTGAAGGCGCGGTGTACAAGCGTTTTTGTTAACGAAAGCCAAGTTTAGTAACTTCTCGGCGCCAACAGGTTAACTGAAGCTCACTGAATACAAAAGGTTGAAAACGTTAGCTGCTTCTCCTACGCCCCACCACATATCTCCCACCATGACTCACGGGCATTTAATGCAAAGAACGGAACCACTTCCTCGAAAATACAAAATGTATAATATACATTGTGTATATTTGTTCGAATTTTTACTATATACTTTTTAAATCTATAACTCCAATGAAATATTCGCGAAAATAAAAAAATTCATTTCTTCTTTTTTTGTATACAACAAGAAATTCCCAAACTCCATAGATGGTAACAAAAGTTGTACGTACAAAATTTCTAATACAAATATTTTACCGCTTTTATATTATTAATTAGTAAATAAATAAATTACTTAATTTAATTAATTTACTTACTTTAATTAATTAAGTACTTGCTTTAATTAATAAATCTTCTTCTTTTACATTAATAATCGTTCTATTTCGAATGACAGTTTGCAGTTTGAAGTTTACTTTTTAGATCCCTAATTTTTTTTTGTTTTGGAAATTTTAAATTAATTAAATTTTAATTTATTGTTTCGAAGATTAAATAATGACAAATAAACAAAATCTTTATATATAATATATAAATTCTTTATAAAAATTCAATTTTAAGAAACATTAAATTAGATATATTCAATAAATTAATTATTTATTTTTATATTTAAATATTCATTTGAACAAATGGGGATCAATATTTTTCAAAAGTTTTGATTTTATTTTCCTAAAAATCAAGATAAACACAGATTTCACATAAAGAAATAGAGTTAGTGTTACTAATGAATATAAAAAAATTTAATTCTATTCAAAAGAAATTTTTACGTTTTCTATCTAGCAAGGCAATATGGAGTGATTCGGCATAACACTAATCATAATGTCTATTCTGATTTGGGAAAATTATTTAAAACATCTAGTATTACGTCATTATTTAAAACTAATTATTATATAGAACTGATTATGGTTATAAAGTTAATTGAAATAGCTTTTTTAATTTTTTTTAAATAACTACGTTATAATATTTTGTAACAATGATTTGTTTGGTTACACAGTAAATCGTATAAGTTGTTAAAATAACACCATAATGGGATAAAATAATCTATTTTAGTGTTATTTTTTACTATGAATGAAATATTTTACTACAAATCATATAACCAAGGCAATGATTTTACAAAATTCACTGAATTTAGGTTTACCAGGGAGTAAATAAGCAAGTAAGCAAGCGCAAGTAAGTAAGCAAATTAATAAGCATTACATTTTGAAAAAAAAATTACTAATTTGACTAGATTAGAAATAAACCTAAATGACTAATGAGAGTTAATTACACCTTTATTTTTTCTACAAATAATTTCTAATATTTGAAAACTGTATACGCTTTCAATTTCATTTATTTTTTATTAATTTATATGTTATTTAAAATAATTATGTACATTTGTCATAATTGTTTACTTGTACGCCTTATTTATATACTAAAGAAGTTTCTGGTTGAGTCCAAATATATCCAGTTTTAGTTATACTGCAATGAGCGTCATAATATCTTCCAGGAGCTCTACAATATGACCATTTAGGACATCGACATCTAAATTTGTTATGAAATTCTTCTTTACAAACTTCGTTCCACCAGCATGTTCTCTGTAATGAAAATTACAAAATATACCTAAAATGTATTTTTTGCTATTAGGTATATACAGTTTTTCAGTATGTCCTTTATTTATTAAGAGAAATCCTTTATAATACCTACCTTGTTTGGACTTGAATTAAATAAAGAGTTTGAATATGGTGCACTGAACAAATTCTAACTTACCTCTGTTAAGTAACCGCTAATACTTCTATCGCTGTAGTTTCTTTTAGAAATATTTTGTCCTACACTTGCAGAATACGCTCCAGCACATAAAATCATTAGTTGAAGAAAAAGTAACATTGGCCAAATCTGAAAGAATATACATATGTAACTTACATTAACATCTTGAGTAATTAAAATTATCCTAAAAGTTCAGCATTTATATACAATCATTTTGTATACACCGTTGAAATATGTATAATTATTAGGTATTAATTAATAATCCTTCAAGAGTGTGAGAATGAGAAAATAATAGCGTAACAGGACAAAAGAATGTCGCGGACATTCTGTACATAGTGTTAATGAATATTATATGTTGTTTTAAATTCTTCATTATCTTAATATTCTAAAAGAATGGACCTTCACCAACAGTAATAGAAATCTGTCTTAAAATACCAAGTGGGCACGGGGATATACCTATATATATATGATATATTTTTAAGAACCTACTGTCAATTTACACAAAGTAAGAATGTGAATGATTACAACACTGAAGCATACATTTTGAAAAAAATATGTATTAGAAGATAACTGACTATTTAATTTCCGAATACTTTTCGGAAACAATTTGCATTTGTCCAATAAGCTTTGGACATCTTTTTCTGGAACAAGTTTTCTTATTGCATCAGACATTACCCTACTAAAAATCCCCGTATAAGATTTTGCACATTTTGCTGTACAAGTTTAGTATCAAAACTTATACCATTTCTGTCAAAGAAAATGTACCATTTCAGCATAGGAAATTGAAACCTGATTGAAACAATATCTTGTATGCTGAAATGGTACATTTTCTGTGACAGACATGGTACAAGTTCTGATAGTTTCGCAACGGTAACGGTCTCTTCTTTAAATATTTACATATATCTATATTTACGTAGGCTATTTACAGTACAAGCGATCGTACCAAGTTATGTGCCAAAATCCGGGTACTGTCCCTTTTTTCACCGAGATCCGTGCCGCAGTCATTAAGGATTCAACCAATTTCCGTGTCGCGTTCATTTGTCCGACTGACATGAAGTAGTGTATAAAATTCTGTAATAATATATAAATTATAAAAATAAATTTGTAAAGAAATAGTTCATTTACATTATTTAATAATTTATTTCTTTTATTATTTATTTTATTTTTATATAATTTGTAAAGAATATCAATAGTGATTCTTATATTTATCTCAGTAGATTCACTATTGATAATATAAACATACAAAATCTTAATCACTATATTATACTGCAAGTATTTTTGAAGTTAATTTTTTCATTTGTAAATGTTACGATTGATCGTCGTAACTAAATACCCCGTTGAAACAATTCTTCGCGAAGAACAACATGGGTGTGTTAGTCTCGCCGTTCAACAAATCAACAATTACTAATCTCATTTCATTTAAACAACCTATCGTACAATCTTTACAAGAACGTTTCCAGGTCGACGGAATATACCTTGATTTTGCAAAAGCTTTCGATACTATATATATCGATCATAAAATCCTTGCAGAGATCCTTCGCTGTTGACTTAGAAGTCTATCGCGAAATAAAAACTAATCAAGATACAAACAAGCTTCAAAGTGACATTGACAATATTTTCATATGTTGTAATGATATAAAATAAATTACCACTTAATATTTAAATAAATGCAAAGTCCTATCCTTTAGTACCCCAACTTCAATACAAGTAAATTTTAACCATAAAATAAATAATGAAAAATTGGAAAGAGTGCTTTCCATCTGCAATCTTGGAGTCACCGTTAACTTTAAACTCACTTTTGCCAATCACATAACAACCGCGATCTCCAATGCCTCTAAAGCTTTCGGATATCTGATCTGATCCTCAAATATATCCAAAAACGCTTTTTAAAGTACCTGTCCTTCAGGGTCGATGGAAGATACCCCTAGTTAATCAAGAATTCGATTACCTAGCGTTGTGTGAAAAGTTTGGTTTTATTACCCTTGAGGAACGAAGAATCATAGCTGGAACTATATTATGTTTATATCTTTTAAAGATTTTAATTCCTAAATAGATATGCTCCATCGCTCTTCAATTTAGTTAATTAAAGAGTATCCAGACCTGGATCACGACACACTACTCCTTTTCAATCTCAAAAACACAATATCATTCTCAGACTCAACAATACCCATTTTTATGCCTGTTATGCAATAACCCAATGCCCGAATGCCACTTACAAAATGCAAAAAATTTTCGGAAAAAAAGAATACAGAAAATTTTAAAATCAATTTTTTAGGAAAATGAAATTGACAGAATTCATATTCGGATTTGGGAGCAAATTTTACATAAGAAATGATAGTAAAATGACGCGGGTCAGAATTTTCTTTTAATTTTGTAAACTATAGTAATATTAAAGAAGACAAACCTGACAATAAATTCAGGGGAACTTTCTGGTGAAGAATTGTTAAAAACACACTTTTTTGAACTCTTATTGTAAAAAATGTATTATAGTTATTAAAGAAATTACTTTTGGATGTTGTTTCAAAAAGGAATTAAATTTTTTTTAGTGTTTCAGTTCTTTTTCAAAGCTGTAGGTGGCGTTTTCCAAAAGGTACCTTTTATTCGGGGAAACATTTTTCGGGCAACCGATTTTACATAAATTGAAAATTCAAACGGGATTTTTACACAAAAGTGTCTTCCCGTTTTCAAAAATGCGTTTTTATAAGATATAAGAATATAAGCGTTTAAAGTTTTTGTAATGGAATACAGTGTGAGATAAGAAGCGGGCATAAAAATTGCCATAACTTTTTTCTTTTGCATATTAATTAAAAAATGTTTCGGGACAGTAATTTTATAATACTAAGGAACATTTTGAAGGAAAACAAGAAAAATCAATATTTTTGAAATCTTTGACCAAAAATTCCCCTTAAACTAATTTTAATAATACAAAATTTGTACACCGCCGTCCATATTTGAGTGGACACCCCTTTTTTCATTATAATGTAAAAAGCGTTAAACGTAAAAAAGAAAAAGAATAAAGTCGATCTCTATTTTTTCCCTAAAAGCTGGTAAAATTAAGAAAAAAATGACACATAATAGAAGAGATTAGGTCACACCTTCTGAATTTATAAGAATTTATAAGAAAGTAATGATTTTACATGCTTTTCTTAATTTTTCAATTTCTGCGAATCTAATTAATATTTTTTAACGTTCTTGGACTCATTTCAATCGTCATTTAATTTAGAATTAAATTTATTTTTGGTAAATAGTTTTCTTTACAAGGTGTATTAGTGTTACTTTAATAATAAAAGTACTAATTTTTTAAAAAAATATTTAATTTATGTCATGGAATAAAAAATACTTACCCCCTTTTATTTTACATAATATGTTAACAATACAAATGTATTGTAAGTTTTTGTTTATAAATATAATTGAGATATTTCATCAAAGACAACTGATATTTTTGAATATTATTAATCGTCAAGCAATATTTGTACCATCATTTATTGTAAAATTATAAATCATTGTAACTTACATTTATTTTTATGTGCATTGTTTTCATAACAATCGTGTTTATCTTTTTAGTGATGCCTAATATAACTAGAATGTAGTCATACTGAAAAAAATTAATAAATTTCTACTGGAGGTTAACCAACATAAGTGCATGCGCAATAGACTTCTGTGGCACAGACGTTTCATTGACTTTCAGGGTGATACAAATTTTCAACCCTTCAAATTTATTTGTAAATGATGAATAGTAATTGATAGAATTTTTCAAATAAACAGAATTCTAAAAAATTTTCCATCTAATTCTTATATTTAAAATACAAAATTCATTTGTATGAGAAGGTCCCCTTAAACATTTTTTTGTTATAAAAAATATAAAAATACTAAAACAAAAAATATATATCACTTAAATGTTTAATCCGTTTAATCTGTCATTTTTAATGTTACAATCGTTTATTTAAAATCATTTTTTAAATTAAAGATGAAATTTGTTTGAATTAAAAAAAACTTTTCTTTATATTTGATATACTTCATCTAAAGAAAGATTTGGAAGGTTAAACATTCAACAACTATATTGTAATTTATATATAAAACAAAAATAATTTATTTTTAAAAAAAGAGAGACGTATACGATGAGAAAATCTTGCATATAAACAGATATTTACACATCAAGTTTTATGAGAAACAATTATTAAAAAATATTTAGGCTGACAATTTCAAATCAATACAAGCTTCATTTTCGAAGTCTAACGATTCTGGAGTATCACTCAAATCAATTAAATCACCATCAAAATATAATTTGATTTTTGTGGCACAGATATTTAATTCCGTTGCACATTGATGAATGATGTTTTTGAATGGTTGATTTTTTTGTAAATTTACATTTATTGATTGCTTCTGCGACATTTGCACTTTTATTTTACAAGTATCGTCATTCTCGTCAGTATTTCCTTTGCCTTGTTCGTTCGCAAATTCCAAATCTATTACTCCACCATCTACAATAATTACCAGTGAAGAAAAAAAGTTTGTTAAGATTTTTCTTTTTGATTCATCCTCACTTATAATACATTTTCTAAAATATTTAATTTACAAAAAATAACAAAATTACAAATCAAAAAAAGGACTGACAAAAATACCATTCCAAATTTTTTATTTTTCTGACTTTTTCCAAATTTTCATCAAAAATATTTACTTCTTTCTGATTCTGCTAATAAATTCAATTCTAGCAACAAATTTTATTATTCATGAAAGAATTTAAATATTTGGAAAAATAATTTAATTCTTGTGGAGAATTTTATAAAAATTTTTAAATAATTTATTTCTTTCGACTAATTTTATGCAAATTCTAATTTAAATAATTGGATTCCTAAGAAATTTTTATTATTCATGAAAAAAATTAAAAGCTTACGAAGATTTTTACAAAAAAATTTTTTAAATAATTGAATTCTGTTTGGAAATTTTATGAAAAGATATTGAAAATCATTGAATTGCGAAAAGTTTTTAAAAATAATTAAATTTTACAAAGAATTCAATTCAAATTTTTGACAATAATTGAACTCTCACCAACGACTTTATTAAAATTTTTTAAAATAATTGAATTTACAAGAAGAGATTTATTGCTTTTAAAAATAATTGAATTTTATCTTACCAATTATATCTAAAACAGAAATTCCAAGTGAAAAAGGAGTGTCTTCTGGTCTTATTGGTTTGTCTTTCCTTAAAAGTAATATTCTCTCGGTGGGTACATTCTCTAACTTTTCAAAATGTTCAAATACATTTTGAAAAGGTTCGTGCTGTAACAAAGAAAAAATATTGTTAGATTCTTAAAAAAAATGATTTTAAATATTTTTATATTTAATTTCCTTATTAGACACTGTACCTAAATAGGACTTTCAATTGTAATACGATAATTAGGAATTTCAAGTCAATGTTGCAAAATTCAAAATGGCGAATTCAATATGGCGGACATGAAAATTAAAAATCGTCTGAATTCACGTGAAAATCATTACTCGTCGGCCTGTAGCCACTTTAATTTATAAGATTAAATATTTTTTTGAAATTCAAATTTAAGAGATGGAAAGTCTTATACATACCATATTCATTTCTAAGTGAACAAGTTTGTGTGATCTCCATAATACTTTAACTTCAGTTTTATAATTATCGTTTTCTAATGAATCGGTTCTTAATAATTCAGCTCCAGTTGGTGCAATATCGTTATCATCGGGGTCAAGAATAATGCAAGCCTGATTCGCTGTTACGCCCGTTATCTCTAAATCACTGTCAATCTGAAAAATTATTAACGTTAATAAAGAAAAGTAAAATTACTTTTAAAAATTAAATTTAAATTTCTTCAAAAAATTGTAAAAATTAGAGGTCTTGTGACCTAAAAATAATTATCATAAGTTCTATAGTAACACGTTCAAATTTTCTTCAAGTATAATGCTCCAATCAGTTGGATTCTACAGTATAGAATTTATTTTTATTTAATTGGACCACTATTCAAGAATACAAATTTAACATATTAGTTAAAAATATTAAAAATTAGAAGTAAATATTTATTAAAAGCAATTATATGCTCATTACCGTTTCATTGGAGAGAGAGGAGTCTGCGGAGTCGGAATCAGCGTCTACTTCTATTTTATCATCAAATATTACTAAACTCGGTTGATCCATTTCTTTACTAACATCATCAGCAATAAGTCTAAAAAATGATCAATTTTAAATTTAAATTAAAATTTCAACATTTTCATAGAATTCTGAGCTTATAAACCTCACAGTGGGATTGAAATCAATTTATATTAGTCTAGCATGACCACCAGACAAATAATAATGCATAATAAAATTTATTTAAATTGTTGCAAACAATGTTAATTTACAAATAGATAACTCTAATCCTTCTTTATAACAAAAAAATTGTTTCTTCAAGACAAATTTAAGTTTATTTAAATATTCTGTCTGTTTTTGGAAAAAAACGATTTTTAAGTTAATTATTATTATTGTTATTGACAATTATAGATATATGAACAATAATCATGAAAAGAATTGAATTCTTATAAAGATTTTTTAAAATAATTTTTAAATAATTGAATTTTATGAAAATAGTAGATATTGAAAATCAGTGAATTGCGAAAAGTATTTAAAAATAATTAAATATAAGAATTCAATTAAAATTTTTGACAATTAAATTCTTGCGAAAGATTTTATTAGATTGTTTTTTTAAATAAAAAAAAATCCTGCGATGAATTTTATTATTTATGAAAATAATTGAATAGTTGCTAAGAATTTTATTAAAATTTTCAAAAATAATTGAATTTTTGAAAAGAATTTTATTATTTATGAAAATTATTGATTTATTGCGAAAAATGTTATTAAAATATTTAAAAAGAATTGAATTTCTGTCTTGGGACAATTTATAGAAGTGAAGTTAAAAAACGCATACTGTATTGAAGAAACTCCTTCATCCATCTGAAAACTATTGTCATTTTTCCTGGGCCTACATCGATTCCTTTTTTTTGCGGCTGAAACAATGAAATATGTACCGTACTATATTTATATATTTAAATGATTTAAATTTTAAATCTTGTTATAAAATATTATAGGGTATAGTCAAAATAATTTTCAAGGTCCATTTAAATTCAAAATAACAGTATGGGCAATGTAAACAAGACTGCGATTATGTTATAACTGAATTTTATAAGAATTCTTTACACTGTAGAATTAAAAATAATATAAATAAAAAATTTCTTTAAGGCATCCTCCAATAGTAATTTAAATCTTGTTAAAACGTACCTTTAAATCTGGCAACTGCATTTGTATAAATATCATCGTCCGAACTGCCAAAAGATTCTTCACTTGCTTCGTTCATATTTACTTTTTCCAGATCTCTACATATATATTTTTCGTCAAAACACTAAATTACAATTCTCCCATACACAAGTAACATACTTTTCACAGAATGTATTCTATCAAATTTACCTAATTTTAATAAACACCACTTTAACTTTATTCACTTAAATTAAAAAATAGTATAATCCAAGCATATTATTTTTGCGAATAAAAATCATAAAAATAGAGAACATAACCAACAATCACATGTCAATCTTATAAACAATCGAAAGCATTAAAGCCCGAAGCACAATAGCACCTTGAACGGAACGTAAATATAACGAACGAAACAATATACTCGTCTTGTTTCGTTACGTTTACGTTCCGAACGGCACCTTAAAAATACACATTTGCAAGCTATTGTAGAAACACCTTTACCAACCTAACCAACCAAGGTGTAAATGCACCCTTATAGCGCATTAACTGCTGCTCGTGTACTTGATTGTACCGGATGTAAACAAATTTTTGGATTAACAGTTTTTTAATAGAAAGAAGAATAATTTTATCACAGAATAAATTCAACATAAATGTAAAATAATTATATTTTTTCAAAATGAGATATGGTCAAATTGTCATAGGGCCTGCAGGTTGTGGGAAGGTAGAGTTGTCTTTTTTAGGTTAACTTTATGTATATATTAACAAATAACAATTTAAATTATTTAATAATTAGAAAAGTGCTTTTAAATTCTATGCCTCTAAATTGCACACTGTTAAACTCATCCAAAAAAAATGGCTTAACAATATTTGATCGTCAAAATTGATTACTCGAATTGACGAAAATGTGCGCCACATTTTGAACAATTTTTGACGTCAATATGACGTTGATTTTGCATCAATTTTATAAACAATTTTGACATTAATATGACGATAATATTTTTCAGTACTAAATTAATTTAAATTCGCTAAGACTAGAAATCAAAAAACTATTCTCAAAAAATATAATCAAATTCTTTAAAACAATTCAATTATTTTCAAAAAGTATTCGAAATTCTATTTTCAATATCTAATACTATTTTCATCAAATTAGGCAAAAGAATTCAATTATTTAACAAAATTTTCCAAAGAAATCCATGTTTTTAAACATTTTAATAAAATTTTCCGCAATTATTCAATTATATCTAAAAAAAATAAAATTCTTCTCAGAAATTCAATTATTTTTGAAAATTTTAATAAACAACCATTCAATTATTTTCATAAATAATAAAATTCATCGCAGGATTTTGAATTATTTTTAATACAATTTTATAGGAATTGTTCAAAAAATGTAATTATTCTTAAAAATTTAATTTCAATTTCCTTGGGAAAATCAATTATTTAAAAAAATGTTTTTTTTAAATTCTTTGGAAGAATTTAATTATTTACAAAAATATTAGAATTTTTTACAGGAATTCAATTATTTTCAAATATTTTAATAAAATTGTTCGAAAGAAATCAATTATTTTGAATACAATTTTAAATAAATTTTTTTGAAATATTTCAATTATTTAATAAATTATTTTTTTTGTTCAACTCAAAATTTTGAGTTTTGTGGGAGTTATGGAGGGGAAAGAAAAATAAAAAATAGCAATTTTCTCGAAAACTATTGAATCGATTTTAATGAAATTTGGATATGTTGAAAAAACAAGTTAAAGAGATTACAAAAAAAATTTTCAAAAATCTTTTTTTTTGTTTTATTCAAGAGTGACACCTCTATTTATTTTCTTATTTTAATCTCTTAACTGTCCTACTTTACAAAAAAATTATGACCTTCATAATATTATTTATTATATAAGTTGAATTATTTCTCATTTCAGTCTACATTCTGTTCCGTCATGCAAAGACAAGCAGCTGATGACAATAAAATAATCGAAATAGTCAATTTGGATCCTGCAGCTGATTACTTCGAATACACTCCTTTTGTAGATATTAGAGAATTGATTCATGTTGATGACACAATGGAAGATGAGGAATTAAAATTTGGTCCTAACGGAGGCCTTGTTTATTGTATGGAGTATGTATTCAATTTTCTATATGATATTGATATTTAAAAAATAATAATGATTAAATATTTATTTATTTAAAATAAAAGTTATTGATGTTTTCGAATAATTTTCCAATTAAAGAAATTCGGAAATAAATGTAATAAAACATTTTTTTGAGTGTCCAATCATTTCTATTTTTAATAAGAATATTCTTTAGGGTCAAGAACAAAAGTCAAAATTTTATCTGTAAATCAGGGAAAAATAAAATAAATTTAGTTACAATCCTGATATAGAAACGAAATATGAAATTAAAAATTTTTTATATTCAATATTAAACTCCTTTATTTGTTTCAGATATTTAATGGAACATATTGAGTGGTTAGAAGAACAACTGGGCGATACGGATGATGATTACATATTATTCGATTGTCCCGGGCAAATAGAACTCTACACTCATATGAGTGAAATGCAACAGTTAATTTTAACTTTGCAAAAAATGAATTTTCATTTATGTAGCGTTTTTGTATTAGACAGTCAGTTTATGGTTGATGGTCCGAAATTTATGTCAGGTACCATGTCAGCACTCAGTACAATGATTAATTTGGAATTGCCACACATCAACATTGTCACTAAAATGGATTTACTGTCGAAGAGCGCAAAAAAACAGTTGGACAAGTTTTTGGAACCTGACCCACACAGTTTACTGGCTGAAATGAAAGATGATCCTTGGAACGAAAAATACAAGAATTTAACAAATGCTCTAGGGGCCTTAATAGAAAATTACAGTCTTGTCAAATTCTACCCATTAAATATTAAAGACGAAGAAAGTATTGGAGACATAAAAATTACTATCGACAATATTATTCAGTACGGAGAGGAAGAAGATGTAAAAACGAAAGATTTCGATGAGCCTGATGAGGAGGACGACAAGGATTAAAAAAAAAGTTCAGAATTTTGTAAAAATATATTTTTGTTTACCAATTGAATCAATAAATTATTACACTTTGTTGATATTTTCTTCAATGTTTAAAACATTTTTATTTACCCTTGAGGATTAATGAAATCGAGTAAGTTACGAATTCATACTTCACTTCAAAATAATTGCAAAAAAAATTCAATTGAAAGTTTTCAAAAAAATTAATTCCACAGAATTTTGTTAAATTTTGTTTTCAAAATTCACGCTATAATGCTTTTTATATTTAATTATTATCTAAAATTTAAACTAAAACTCATTTTTAAATCATTTTTTATTAGAAAATTCGACGAGAATTCCGCATTATTTAAATACCGGCAAAAATAAATAATTTATTGAATAATTCAATGTTTCTTCAAATTTAATTCTTATAAAGAATTTGATCATTATAATTTAAAATAATTTAATTCCTTTGAAGAATTTTAATATGATTTTTAATTACATTTTTCGAGGAATTCGTTTAAAATTATTTATTAAAAATAATTTAAATTCTACGATGACTTCTATAATTCCTGTAAAATTTTTATTACTTTTTAAAAATAATTGAATCTTTGCGAAGAATTTTATGAAATTTTTTTTAAATAATTGAATTCTTTTGGAAAATTTTATTAAAATAATTGAAATTTTGCCAAGAATTTTATTGCTTTTAAAAATAATTGAATTCTTGTGATGAATATTGTTATTTATGAAAATAATTGAATTTTGCAAAGAATTTTATGGAAATGCCTCAAAATAATTGAATTTTCGGGAATAATTTTGTTATTTATCCACATAATTAAATTATTTCGAAAAATTATTTATGTAAATAATTGAATTCTTGGGAAGAATTTTATTAAAATATTTGAAAATAATTGAATTCCTGTGAAAAATTCTAATATTTTTGTAAATAATTGAATTCTTCCAAAGAAGTAACTTTTAGTGGCTGAAATCTAAAAAAAAGTATCCAAATAGTATCATAACGTAAAAAAGTAGAAAATAGTAGATGAGTGCGAATACTGCTAGTGAGATTAAAAGGAAGAGGATAACATATTATTTCTTGACAAGAATAAATAAATCACATTAAATTTAAATCAGTTTTTATGGTAAAGATTTAATATGTACAAGAATAATGTTGACACCTACTTCAGTTATACTTTCACAATTAAAAAAAATAATAGTACGTTAGTATATATTCGTGAGCTAAAATAATGTTGAATAAAATAAATGAAAATTTACAAAATAACAATTTTGTTGATAATCAAACATCAAAAAAAATTTTACAACTGTACAAAAGTGAATTAATTAAAAAAAGAAATCAGACTATTAAGAGTCATTTATAGTGTATTTCTCAATACTATAATAAAAATGTACTTCATTTAATCGCTATCTAAATCTAAATTCGAAAAATAATCAATACACACGTAAATCAAGTAGTGTGTGAAAATTAATAAATATAAAATGACCGCAAAAAATAAATAATAAAATTACATCACAATATCTGTCATTATTCATCGTCTGTACTCTTCTGGTACACAGCTCCAAATTTGCTCATATACTTACGTACAAAATCTTTCGCTTTGTGTTTTACATTATCATTACACTGCAACTCATCCACACTTTTACAATGTTTTAACTCCTTTGCTAGTACAAAATGTGTTAACTGAAAACAAACATTTTTATACACCATTAATAAGATTTTTGTTATTGCTGTTCACGTAAAAAAAATATCTAAATTTTAATACAATTCTTTTTCTTAACATTTTAAACAAGAATAAGGTTTATTTTTTTAGAATATTTATAATAAATTACCTTTCGTGCTAAATGTTTAAAGTCTTCCGTATTGGTGATTCTCCCTTGTTTGCAGTCACCTTTTCGATATGGATTGAGGAAGTGGACCATGACATTAGCCATATTTATTCTAAAGGCGTCCTTTATTTTACGTTCTGCACTGAGTGAAGGATCGTCTGCTACAGTTTGAAGTCGAATACTGTGTCGTAAATGAGCCTTGGATTTGTTGCTACGTCGATGTTTTCTAACTTTATCAATGTGATCTTTCAGTCGAGCTCTTTCCTTCTGACGTCGTATTTTCTCCTTCATTTCTTTATATTTCTTATGATCTATACGATCATCTTCTCTTCGTGGCTATAGTCAAAAAATTCCAATTCATTATTTATGTTATCTATTAAAAAAAATAAAATTCATATTTATATATTGCACGTTATAGATGAAATTAATAAAAAAAATGGTTTCTTTCATTCGAAGAAAATGCGAATAAGAGAACGTTCGTTGTAACGCTTCTTCACTAAATCCGATTGACTAAAGATCGATAAAATATTGAAAATATTAAGTTTTTGTTTCATAATTATTTTATGTAAGACAAAAAGATTCATAAAACATTATTTAGAGTAAAAAAATCAAACATTGATGAAATTTCCATTAGAAAATATATAAACATTAAAAACATATGTGATCCGCTACGAAGAAAGGTATCTAAAGCAAAAACTTTTAGGTTATGTTTGCTATTTTTTAAATAAAAATACATAAAGGAGATCAACTCTCAATATAAAACGACTAATGTTCACGTCTTTATTACATTTAAAATAATTAAAGAAAACTGATATTAGTTTTACACAATAAAAAAAGAAACTTTTAATAAGAAAAAAATATTTTAAACATAACCTTAAAATTATTTGCTTATGAAGTATCTTTCTTCGGAGCGCGTCACATATCCAAAAAGATAAATTTTATAAGCTAGGTTTCGACTGATTAATCGTATTAATTGTATTTCGCTAAGTTACAACTTGTATTTCAATAATCCACAGAGTGTGGAATTATTAATTGTGTGAGTGGGCGCTGGGAATTACGATGAGCCCCTGGAAAGTACTCGAGTTAATTTTTAATTTTTTTTATTGTTCTTCATGTATTGGCAATAAAAATTACCACCGCGGGCTCGATGTCGCTAGTGTTTTACACCAAAAATGGACGAAATGGGTGTACAAATTTAAAAAAATATAAACTTAATTGTGACTTTTCGGTTTTAATTTTAAGTAGTTTTTCAATAAAAAAATAAATAATGACCAACAATCTTAACAAATATTTCTTAAACATTAGAATACTTTAAATATTAACAATTTTTGCAACCTTGTACACCCACAGCAGCCATTTTTTAGTTCACTTTATGGTCACTATGTGTCGCATTGCAATTTTAAATCCCCAATACCCCATTTGGATTTTTACATATTATGACAACCCCTTATGGGAGTTCGGTTTTGACTGGTTTTGACCGTTCCAAAGTACAGTGCTCAAGCATTAATTTAAGTGAGGATTCACCTCACAATGTCTATAGTTCTCTAATTTTGACTTATTTGTATTTTTAAAGTGTCTAACTTCAAGTATTCGGAGGAAATTATTCTAAACAGACTTTTTTTTGAACGTTTTGAACTTAAGAGCGTTCGATGGTCTCTGAAATTTGTAGGTTATGTGCGACCTACACTTTTCGCCCTACAAAAACGGTACTGCCTGGTTTAAATGACGTAAAATTAGTAAACAATCATTTTCGAACGAGTTTTTCTCTGCACAGAAGTACTTTTTGCAAAATCTGAATGCGAACCATTGACACAAATCTTCTTAATTACCTAAATCCAAAATATATTTTTAATCCATGCAGAAACGCGGTTGCAAAATGGGAAATGCAAAAGCCACAAAAGTAATGTAATGACAGGGGGCAAGACGTTTGTTACAACCATTTGCCATTAGAGGGCAGAAGCATGCAGGGCGTGGCTTATTCAACATGGCGGCTTATATACCCCAAAATAGTGCGAAATACACGTGTAATATTAAATTTTTTTCCAAAATGCTAATTAGAATAGAAAATATTTTTGTTTGGGCGAATACGACTTCTTCCATAGAAAAAAAACAAAAAAGCACACTCTTTTCTTGATTGTAACTTTATTTAATTTCACGGCGATTTTCCAAGCCTTTAATTTATCCATTTTTTCCACTTTTCCAAAAAAATATTCAACTTGTACCATGCAATAATTTGGTTTTGGAAATCTATGTATA
This sequence comes from Leptopilina heterotoma, assembly GCF_015476425.1. Lineage (NCBI taxonomy): Eukaryota > Metazoa > Arthropoda > Insecta > Hymenoptera > Figitidae > Leptopilina > Leptopilina heterotoma. The sequence goes on from NW_025110893.1 coordinate 569,023, forward strand.
GATACTAATAAGTCTTTTTTTGCAATACTGTTACATCTAGAAACTAAACAATCTTCCCGATAAGAAGTTTTAGAACGATTTATTAGCTTCACACCTTCCAATTTTCGAATATTAAATATATTTACATTTGACACTGTTAATTTTGATCGAATTGGGGTATTTAAATAGTTTGATTTTCCGCTACCAGTTGGAGTCAGATTTATGTCAATTTCCAATACAAGCATCCATACACTTCTCATTACGGAAAAGGCTCGTATGAGAGATTTTTTATATTTCTCATACGAGCTACCGAGCTCGTATACGAACTCCGCGGTCCGTGTATCGAATTTTTTTTACTGGGGAGGTCACTCATTGCAAAATTCATGTAATCCACCAATCGTATTTAACTCTTTGCTGATGCTAACGACCGTTATCGTCAAAAATCGTCATGCTGGACGCCTGGTGGGGACTATGGGAGTTACGTTCTTTGACGACAAAGCGGGGATAAGTTACATAGCTTCAGCAGAGGGTTAAGGACTTTTAATTTCCCTAATCATATGATATTTGCATTTTGGGATGACTCGAAAGTTTGAATTAATAAGGAGTGAATTAAAAAAATACTTACACTGATGATTCTCTCCTGAACCAATCCATCTCTCTTCTTCTTGACTTCAACACAATTCACTTCGGGTTTCTTCGAAGGAGATTGTTTTGCTTCTACTGAGGCATCACATACGCTATCTACATCCATATCTTCAGTAGTGCGATCAGAATTCTTATCCTCCTCCACATCTTCTTCCTCTTCATTTGACGAGCTAGATTCTTCACTTGAATCAGAAGAGGTCGATGAATCCGGTTGTACGCCAATATGGTCTGGAGGGGGTGGTAACCACTGAGATACTCTTTCCTTAATATGATAATAATAAACCCTGCCGCGCTCATCTTTTGCCCACTTCCACTTCGGAGGAAGATCCAAAGGAGGCGGTATATCGGGTTGTGTCGGTGGTTTTTGCGTTTCCACCGGATGAGCAGGTTGAAAGGGAGAATTTTCAATGGATTTGTCAATGAACAGAGATTGTCCTTGAACAGGAATGGATGAAGTGCCGTTATGAATTTGCACTAGATTGTTTGGAATTTGAAGGGGACTTTCCTGAAACTGCTGTGAAGGAATTGAGAGAGGGGGAGGAAATTGGCTAGTCTGTTGACTGTAGGTTGGTGTTTGATTAATGGGATACATTGCGGCCTGCAAACTTGGCGAAATATCAACAGAAATGCCAGTTTGTAGGACGTGTAATGGAGGAGTTTGGTGCGAGGTACCGGATATTGCTTGCGAACCTCCAACGTAAACGGGAGTCATCTGCTGTTGCAGTTCACTAGCATCTGAAAATAAGTTGATGCCTTTATTCCTAGAAGTTATCAATTTGGAGAGATTACAAAAAGAAGTTGAAAAACTTCTTCCACCTTTAACATTAATTACCGAATGATAAATCCCCTTCCTTTAATTATCAATCGTAAATATTAAAGGAAGAAGATAAATGTTGAAAATTACCATTTGAAGTAGAAAATTAATTCAATAAATTAATTTACTAACCCTGTATGGGATAAGGTTGCCACTGTCCCACCGAAGAATTGAAAAACAGTGGATAACCAGTTTGAGGATCAAGAGCAGCAGTCGTGTGAGGATCCATTCCTAGTGCCAAGCATCGGGTCTCGTGTTCCTTCCACAACTCTTGCTGTTGACGACGTTGCTTCTCCTCCTCTTCCTTAGCAACTTTCAGAGCAAATAGTTGTCGACGTTCATATTTTGTCATCCTTGGCACGGGTATTAGATTCGAGCGTTCGTCAATTCTCTTGTCTTTCGATCGACTGTATTCAAAGTCTGGTGACTCTCGGCCTCGTCTTCTGTCCCGTTTATCAGTTTCGCTTCGAGTATATCGATCAGAACGATATCTGGAATGCGATAAACGAAACTTTCTAGTTTACGTTTTGGTTTTTATTAGTAAATGATGATTGAAATGAAAATAGATTGTTCAAAAGATAAAAAGGAATAAAGATAAATTTTAATTTATAGAAAAACCTACCTTTCGTATGTCTCTCTTTTCTGCTCCTTCTCGAGTTCCTCTTTATATCCCCGATCTAAGAATCAGATAAAAATTTATTATTAATTCAAAGCATCTGGTAAATCGGCAAATAATTAATTAAAATTCTGACGTAATATTTGACTATTTCTTATGAAATTTAAGAAGCTAGTTTTTTTGACTATATCAAACCTGCTTCTCTCTCATGTTCCTTCATTTGTTCGATCCTTTCCTTCTTTGGTATCCGGAAAACCTCCTTCAAATTAGACCAATCTGTTATAAGATTTGCGGCAAGTTCAGTAATAAGTACATGGTCCTTTTCCTGTTTCAAGTTATTATCCTGTTCCTCCTTTTCTTCTTTGACGTTAGTCAAGTTAGTACTTTTATTGGGACTCTCGGTGTCTGGTTCTTCTTTCAATTTTGTTTGCTCGTCCTCCGGTGATTCGCCACTTGGCGATGAAAATGATTGTTTCGACCACTTTTCAACAACGCTGTAAACTTTACTGTCCATGAGCATAGTTTTATTTGGAATTGGCAGTGTAGTTAATGTTTTTAGCACTTCTAATCTAAATTGTTGAACTTGTTCAGTTTCTGCTGCAGCGACATCCATCATGTAACTCCATATTAAACGCAGACCATGATAATCGAGGAATAATCTGCGACATGGCTGCTCTCCATTTTGTATGACGCGTAAAAGGCGTGTTCGATGCTCTAATTCTCTACTGCGAACCATTAAACGACTTAAATTTAAAGTATGATTTCTATTCTTTAATCCACCGGAGCAAAGTTTATCAATTTCCTCCTCCAGCTGTAACAAATAATAGGTTCGTCTCTGTCAAAATTTGGATGTTTCGACATTCTATTTATAAACAGTGTGTCCCTAATGACGCAATTGAAATTTTTTTAATATTTATTTTCTTTTAGATTTAGTTTAACATAAATAAAAATAAATAATAATTTTAAATTACATAATGCGTCATTAGAGAATAAATCTTTCATAAAATAAATTTCTTTTTTAAATAAATTATTTAATAATGTGTTACATACATCTTCATCTTCCATAAAATCGGTAGGTTTCTTCTCTTCCTTCTTCTTTCTTGTTACATCCTTTTCGCGCTTTTCTTTCTTTTCAGTCTTTTCTTTTTCTTCCTCAGGAGTTTCTCCTATCCATCCTCGGCAGTTTGTAGCTTCACAAAAACACTTCTGTGCTTCTTTCCTGTTATGATTTCACAATTTTTTATTTAAATTCAAGGCTCGAACCAGTGAAAGTATTTAAAAATAGGTACGGATTTTACGGACCAAAAATGAAAAATTACGGAACAATTACTAACAAAAATATAACCAGTACACAAATTTTTTAATAAAATTCAACGCAAACATTTAATTATTTTCATAAATATAAAACTTTCCCAGGAATTCAATTATTTATGAAAATATAATTTTGCATAAACTTTTTCAAAAACTATAAATTTAAAAAATCTTAAAATATTACAATTTTTAATAAAAAATTCTTCACAATACCTAATTGAATTATTTTCATAAATAATAAAACTCATTGCAGAATTTTAATTATTTTTAATTGAATTGCTCAAAAAATCCAATTATTCTTAAGAAGTTTATTTAAATTCGTTGAATGAATTCAATTATTTAAAAATTTGTTTATAAAATTCTTTATAAAACATTAATTTTAAGAAAAATTCAATTATTTATTTTTATTTATAAATAATTGAATTCTCGTAGAATTTTCTATTAAAATTTGATTGAAAAATGAATTTTGGTTGAATTCCCTGCGAAGAATTTTATTATTCACTAAAACAATTGAAGTTTTTTGAAAATAATGTAGTTTTCTTAATAATTTTAATTGAAAACTTTGAAAATAATTAAATTAAATAAACAATGTTCTTTAACCTTTTACAATAATCGTGTCTGTTAAGAATTATAATTAAAAATTTTATTATTGAATTTTATTGAGATTGTATTGAAAACAATTTGACTTCATTAAAAGAATTAAAAAATTTTTGAACATAATTGAATTTTTGCGAAGAATTTTATTACTTTTGAAAGTAATAAAATGGACGAATTTAAATAAAATTTTTAATAATAATTATATTTTTTGCGGAATTTGATTAAAATTGTATAAAAAATAATTAAAATTCTGCATAAGGTTTTATTATTTATGAATTATGAAAATAATGGATTCCTAAAAAAAATTTTATTTTTTACGAGAATAATTGAATCTTGTAAAAATTTTATTATTTATAAAAACAATTGAATTATTAAGAAGAAATTTATAAAGAAAATTTGTAAATAATTGAATTTCTGTATAATTGTAATTATTATTTTAGGAAAATGATTAAATGTTGGCGTAGAATTTTATTAAAATTTTTTAAATAATTGAATTCTTTTGGGAAATTTTCCTATTTATATTCTCTACGAGAATTTAATTATGCAAATACAAAAATAAATAATTTATTAAATAATCGAATTTTTTCTTAAAATTGAATTCTTGAAAAAAACTTTATCAAAATTTTTTAAAATAATTGAATTCTTTCTAAGAATTTTAATAAAAATTTCAAAACTAGTTGCATTTTTCGAGGAATTTATTTAAAATTGTATTAAAAATAATTGAAATCCTGTGATAAGTTTTATTAATTATGAAAATAATTGAATTTTTCTAACGAATTTTATTAGAATTTTTAAAAATAATTTCTGAGAAGAATTTTATTATTTATAAAAAAATTTAATTTTTGGGAAGGACTTTGTAAATTTTTTATTAAAAATAGTGGATATTGAAAATAATTGAATTTAAAAAAATTTTTGAAAATAATATTGAGTCGTTCAGAAAGAAACGTAGAAAAAAGTAGTTTTTAGAGTAACAAATTTAAATAAAATAGTATCAAATCGTAAGAAAAGTAGTAATTGGTAGGTTTTAATAGATGAGTACAAAGCCTGTAATCTATAATTTCAAGTAAACAAGCATACTAGTTAGATATACTAACCCATAACGTTGGAAATGGTAATCAAAAGTAATTTCTTCTCCATTTGCTATAAATTTCTTAATAAAAAATCCAATTCTTAACTCTCCGTTTACAGTCCACTAGAATAATATTATATATTAATTATTAATTTATTTCCAACTTTCGCAATCTCTAGAAATTACTCAAAACATAAAAATGTTGGAAATTCTTAAGAGGATCTTCAAGTTTTAAGAGATCCAGCCTAAATGATTAAATTAAATATTTACCTTTTGTGTCTCTGCGTTCGGATCACAACTATGATTTATAAAACGAGAAATATTCCCTTTCATAGTAGCATCAATAACTTGATCAGATTTTAAAGCCATAAAATAATGATGTCTATTTTTATCTTTTGAATACTCCTTGGTTCTTTTACGAAAATCTTTAGGATCAACGACTTCTCCCACATATTCCATTATGAATTCTCCTCTGTAATACACGTAACAATTTAATATTATAAAAAAAAAACATTTAACCGATTATAAAGCAAAAAAAAAAAACCCACGCATCAAGATCAGCTGTAGCTCGAAGACCGAATCCTTTCTTTTCAGTTCGAAAAACTTCGCATTTGGCGTAATCGCAGTTCTGAAATCGTTTATTGGTACATCTGCTTCCAACAACGCATCTAGATCCACTAAAATTGTTTACAAAAAAAATTATAACGTTGGAAATAATAATAGTTATTATTATTATTATTAGTATTATTATTATTATTATTAAAAAATGTCAAAAATAAAATCAAGTTAGTAAATTTTCTACAAACCATTCGATAAGAAGAAGCCTGTTGAGACAATCTTCTCCGCAACCTAATTCGCCTCGCTCGATTTCCTCCTCCGTTAAAAAACAATCACACACCATTCTTTTATGTTCTTTGTTTGTGAATCTATTAAATAATAATTAATAATTAAATATTTTCAAAATTTTTTTATTTCAATATTTTATTATATATTTAAATATATTATATAGTAATTAAATATTAAAGAATAAGTTACAATTCTGTTTTTTATAAAGAAACCTAATAGCAATTTTAAATGTAAATCTTTATGTATAATAAATGATAAAGGCAAGAAGACAAACCTTTCGGTAAGATAGAGGTTCTCTTTAAGGTTCTCAAATTGACTTAATCTTTCTTCCATTTCCCTGTCTTTTACTTCCAAAACCATTGGCAATGAAATTTTAGCACCTACAATCTTTGGAATTTCTGTAGTTATAGGTGAAGTGGTGTTACTTCTATTTTCACAAGAGTCTGAAGGACGTACACTTTCTGCATTAGACGAAGGTGACACAACAGAATTTTCCATTTTCCCAAGAGAATCAGATATAAATGCATCTTCATCTGTTCCTGCTTCTGCTCTGGACTCAGTTAAAGCAGCACCGGAAATACCTCCAGCAGAAAATTTAAAGTTTGTACCGATTCGTGCTCCTGAAAATGAACTCGTTCCACCCATTTCCAATTCACTTGATCTACGCCACCGCGATTTAACTTTCACGGGTTTCGAGGAATCAGAATCGTAACCGGTGGTCGTATTACTAGCTGACAAGCTGATTAAGGAATCAGTGGATGACATCAATTTGTAATTACAATTTTCTTTATCAGACTGAGTCTCAGATACATTGTCTGAAATATCTTTTTGCTCTGTAGTTATTGGAGAGTTACTGCTGCTTGTTTTGTCCCGATCTTGTTGAAAAGCTGTTCTCGACATATCCACGTTTGGTTTTGTCACCAAACCTCTTCCACGTGATCTAAAAACATAAACAAAGTAGAAAAAGTTAAAGTATTAATTATTAAAATATTACATAATTAAAAAAACTGGTTTTCCGAAAATATTTAAAAATACGGACTTTACGGACCAAAAATGGAAAATTACGGACTATTTTTAAAAATTTTCAAAAAAGTTCTTTGACAATTTTCAAATCCATTTCTTTACAATTCAATTTTACGAAATTTCAATTATACGAAAATTCTGCAATTAAATATATATTAGAAAATAACTTCAAAAAATTTCTAAAATATTCAATTAATTTTGAAAAAAAAATTAATTTTACAGAATTGTTAAATAAACTTTTAATTTACAAAGATTTTAAATTAAAACCTTTTCAGAATTCAAATATTTCTAAAAATTCATGCTATAAAATGCTTTTAATATTTAATTATTATCTATAAAATTTTTAATGAAATTAATTTTTAAATCAATTTTTATTAGAAAATTCAACTAGAATTCAATTATTTAAATACAAAAATTAAATAATTTATTGAATAATTGAATGCTTCAGTAAATTGAATTCTCATAAAAAATTTTATTAAAACAAATTTTTAAATAACTCAATTCATTTGAGAAATTGTAATAAAATTTTTAAAAACAATGACATTTTTTGAGAAATTCTATTATAATTGAATTTAAAGTAATTGAAATTCTGTGATGAGTTTTATTATTTATGAAAATAAAGAAATTATTGGAAAGAAATTTATAAAAAAAGTTGTAAATAATTGAATTCCTCATGAAATTTTAATTTTTTTTAAATATAATTAAATGTTTGAGCAGAATTTCATTAAATTTTTTTTAAATAATTGAATTCTTTTGAAAAATTTTTGAAAATAATTGAAATTTTTGCGGAGAATTTTATCAACATTTTTTAAAATACTTGAATTGATTCGAAAAATTTTATACAACATTTTTAAAAATAATTGAATTCTTACAACGAATTGTATTAAAATTGTCAAAAATAATTGAATTCTTACGAAGAACTTTATTGTAACTTCTTCAAAATTATTTTCATCATTTCAATACAATTATTATTTTCTACAATTTTAACTAAAATTCTTCTTTAAATCAGTTATTTTTAATATTTTTTGAAAAAGTGCTTTGACAATTTTTAAATTCATTTGTTTACAATTCAATTTTACAAAATTTCAATTATTCGGAAAGTCTTCAATTAAATTTACATTAAAAAATCAATTTTTATAAAAAAACTCTACTAGAATTTAATTATTTAAATGCAAAAGTAATTAATTTATTGAATAATTGAATATTTCTTAAAATTGAACTCTCATAAAGAATTTTATTAAAATTTTTTTAAATAAATAAAATTCTTTTGATGAATTTAAATAAAATTTTTAAGAATAATTTTATTTTTCGAGAAGTTAGATTACAATTGTATCAAAAATAATTGAATCTCTGTAAAAAATTTGATTGAATTGAGAAAAGTTTTTGAAAATAATTGAAATTTTGCCAAGAATTTTATTAAAATTTGTGAAAATAATTGAATTTCGAAGAAGAATTTTATTATTTATGAAAATAATTAAATGTTTGCGTACAATTTTATATCAAGAAGGAAATTCTTCTATAAATCCATTATTTTTAATAATTAATTAAATATATATTGACAAATTCAACTAATTTTAGAAGATTTTGAATTATTAAAATTTCTCAAAAATTTAAGTATTCTTTAAAATTACAAATTAAATTTATTTAACATTAAAATTTTATAAAATTTCAAATTAAGGTCATGTTATTCAGTGTGAATTTTTTCCATAGTAAAGTATATGGGGCACGTGACCACTGAATAACATGACCTTAAGAGATTTCTTATGAATTCTAAAAATTTAATTTTTTTCAGCTTTTAATAAAAATCCTTGACTTTTCCTTGAATTTCCTATGTCAGAATATATGATATTATAGTTATAATAATATTAAAACTATATTTCAATTCATATTTTATTTTTATGAAAATAAATTTGAATTAAAAATTTTTGCGTACTATTATTTTTAAAATTGCTAATTTTATTTCCAAAAGGGAGTAAAAACTTAGCCGCGCTCAAGCTCGCGAATTGTTGCCAGTTATTTATGGTGGTTATGACAATAAATTGCAAGTAAATAGTAAAAAATTTAATATACCTTTGTTTCATTAATCCTATAGTTCGAATTCGAGTACTACGACGAACTCCAGAACTATTAGAAGTGGATTCCATGCTTGTATCGATACTTCCGCTCCGGCATCGAAATTCACCCTTTTTATCAACTTCATTCGAATTTTGTGTATTTTTACTCTCGGGATTCGAATCTGGAAATTTATAACTAGTATCGCTACTATTTTCACTGCCACTCGACAATTTAGCGTCTTCAACATCTTGCTTTCTATCCGCCTCACTGTCTTGCGAATGTTCCTCAATTTGCGACTGAGTTAAAGTTTTGGAACTATTTTCATTTTTGAATTGGCAATTGTCTAATTTTTCATTGCCTTGAGTTTCTTTCTCCCCAGCAACAATTTGAGAGCTTGTATCCTCCTCTGATACTGAATCACAATTAATGTGGTCATGAATTTTTAATTGTTTCATTTTATCCAAAGGGCTTGATTTATCATCATGCTTTAATAGTAGCATTTTCTTTGTAAGAATTAATTTTTCGCTAGAATTCTCTACACAGGAATCGATAAATATTTCCGATTCCTGTGAATTTTGTAGATTTTCAGCACTATCTTTAAAATCAGATACTTGTCCTTTGTAGCTGCTTTCATTCGATGAATTATCCAGTAAACCTAGAGTTTGTGGTTGTTCATCACTTTTTTCAAAATTAACATCAGTTTCACTAGAGATATAATTACAGTTATTAGAATCGATAATTTTCATTTCCTCTATTACTTCATTCTCAAATTCAAATTTAGTTTCATCTTTATTGCTTTGCTCTGTTGAAATATCGAGGTCATCCATTCGTAAATCTTCGATATCTTTTTCGATATTTTGAGAAATATTTTCATTCTCACAGTCCTGTTGAGTGATATTTTCAAGCTGAGAAGTCATTAGCATTGATTCTGTTCCATCTGCATTTTGTATCACAGTAAATTCGACAACATTTTTATTATCGAACTCTGGTTCGTTAACAACTAATACCTGCTCAACGACAACACTATTGTCTTGTGAATTTCCATCGGTGATGATTTCTTCAACTTCCATTTCCTCGCAAATAATTGTTTCCTCGATAACGTCTTCGGACCATATTTCCTGGGATGTATTATTGTTACGAGCTTCGTTATTTGGACTTGAAAGACATAGAAGTAAATCTTTTGAATATTTCTCTTCTTCTTTTGACTGGCTTTCTGCGAGAATTTCTATTTCGTTTTGTCTATCTTCTTCCTTGAAAGTGATTACTTCATTAGTGGTGATAGTCTCTTCGCAGTTTAGTGGTCGACGACATTTTTGCAATTTTTTCTGAACATCGGAAATTAATTTCGAATTTGATAATTTCTCTTCTGTTTCGTCGTGACTGTCTTTTGAATCATCGGAATTATTGGAACTAGATTGTACAACATCGCCATTAACCTTTTGCTCCTGCTGCTGCTTCTTTGCTATTTGTCGACTGGATTTTCGAACCGCTACACATTTTTGTGGCGATTTTACACTTGGTTTTGCTTCGTTTTTTCTACGGCGTGCCATTTCCGAAATTTATATTTTCACCTGAAAAGAGTTAAGAAATTATGTATTAAAACTTGTCTTGTATAGAATATTCAGCCTTATTACCGAATACATGGCACACAAAAAAAATTAAATCTCGATTGCCACGACTGCCCTGTGGTTGGTTCTCTTCATTAAGATGTATCTAAAGAGAAAAACGTAGTCCGATTTCAAAGTTAGTTTTATATAAAAAAAATTAAATTAGCGGATTCAAAATGGCGGATCTAAAATGGTGAATTTTTAATAAAAATTTCGGATTTCCTTGAAACTTGTTACTCGGGGATTTTCGGGGTCGCTGATTACGAATCTGATGTCAGATTTTCAAAATTAAAAATGGCATAATCTATATGACGGACAAATTTTTTCAAAATTGACAGATTTGTCTAAAAATATTTACACGGGAGTTTTTAAAGTTATGAAATTCAAAATTAATATAAAATTGTAAATTGTAAAATTTATGCATTTTTGGCCAAAATCATACAAATTCCTTGACGACGCTATGGCCATCACCTCCAATCACATTCGCTATATTTTTCCTGTAACACCGGCACAAAAAAAATTAATTTCGAATTTCTCTTCTTTAAGATGTATCTAAAGTGATTCAATGATTTTAACAACATAAAAATTTGACATATAAAAAATAATTGTTCTGATCCCCTTGAAACTTGTTACTCGAGGATTCAAACGAATTTAGTTAAAGTAGAAGATAATCTAGTCTTTCATAGAAGGATTTATTTTTTTATGAAAAACTTACAGTTTTTAAAAATTTATTATCGGAATTTGTAGATTAAATTGTGTACTTTTAGACAATAAATTGTTTTATTTAATTCATGAAAATGGTCAATTTTTGCGCGTTACAACTAGGCTTGCCACCTTAAATTTACTAAAATTTTTAAGAATAATTATATTTTAATAAAATTATTGTCAAAATTTTAATTATTTTCAAAAATTTTCATCATTTCAATGATTTTCAATATCTACTATTTTAATAAAATTTTCCAAAAGAATTCAATTATTTATAAAAAAAATTGTAAATAATAGAATTCCTGTGAATTTTTGATTATTTATGAAAATAATTAAATGTTTACGTAGAATTTTTTTTTAATAATTGAATTCATTTGGAAAATTTTATTAAAATAGTAGAAATTGAAAATCATTGAATTGAGAAAAATTTTTGAAAAATGTAACTAATTTCAGGAGAATTTGAAATATTATAATTTTTCAAAAATCTAAGTTTTTTAAAATTTCTAATTGAATTCATTCAAAATTCAAATTGTATAAAACTTCAAATTGAAACCTTTTGAAGTTCATCTACTTATGAAAATTGTTTAAATTAAGTTAATTATTTGTTAATTATTATAAATTTATATTATAAAAATAAAATATATTATAAATTTATAAATTATTCATAAATAATTATATTAATTAAATTAAATTTTTAAAGGAATAATTTTATGATAGTTCTTCGAGAATTAAGTTCGTTAAAAAGAAATTCTTCTCTGAAATAAAAAAAATTGAAGGTTTTTTATTAGAATTCGTGGTAATTTCATAGTTTATGAGATAAACAAGAAAGACACAAAAATTCGGAGATTTCTCATGAATTCTAAAAATTTAATTTTTTCCAGTACTTTTAATTAAAATGTCTGACTTTTCTCTGAATCCCCTGACCTGTGGCAACCCTTTTGTAATTCTGTTTCAATATATTTCGCAGAATTGGCATTTTGCCGTAAGGAGCGAATCGATATTTTATTCTTCCAAAATTCTTCGAATGACGTTATCGGAAAGTCAGAGGAGAATTATAATAATAAATTGTAAAACTAAACAAGTTTTAAAATATTCGACTTTATCTGATAAACAAATCTGAAGGTAATAAAAGTTGCAAGATGAATTTCGGAAAATAAAATTTAAATGTGAAAATTTTGTTGTCGATAACAAATTAGTAGCAATGATCTTTTATTTATTAAAAATCCTTCCACTTCTGTTTTTCTAAATACAAAAGTGCAATTTATAATTTTTTTATTATGAAGCAGCCGCAGATCCAAATGAATTGTTCTTTTTATAAAAAAATAAAAAATGTATGAAACAAATACTCACCGAAATTCCTTATGAAAATGAACTCGATTTTAATGCAGTCATTACATTTGACTCAATTATAAAAAAAGCATTTGATAGATGTCAAGCTTTCTGAGAGTGAATCCGAGTGAGATGAAAACGATTTTTCGGAAATAAATTTTTCTACTTAAGAGACAGAGACTAGAATAATATTCACTATTTCGAAGTATAAAAAGATAAATTTCACGACTTCCTAGTCAATGATTCACAGCTAATTTCCTTCTCATGTCCGCATATCTACGTTTACAAACTCATAACTTTGAATTGATTGTTAAATTATTTCAACTACTTGATTCGTTCATACATTAATCTGCTTGTAAAGAAATCATTAAATTTAGTACATCAAGTATCGCAAACAATTCAAGATCTCATTAATGCAGTGAAAATGAATAATTTTTCAAACTTAAGATAGCTTTGCTTTAAGCTCTTTTGAGACAAAAACTTGAGATGCGTAATTGATTACTAGAAAATTATAATATTTTATTTTACTCTTTTATAAAATCCACCAAATCAACGACTATGTACTTTTTTTCGTACATATACATACAGGCGAAACCTTTGGCGACTTTCACTATGAAGAAGCAAGGCTAGCCATTTGGCTGTTTTAGAATTAGGCCGGGATCGCAACACAGCGTTTGGGCGGCCAAAGCAGAGTGTGAATGCGAGACGGCAGCAGGACGTGCAAAAGAAAATGACAGAAGATGTCTGTGTTCTTTTATTTCTCAAGTTGTGTCTACAATAACACCTTGAACGGAACGTAACATAACGAAACATTGTACGTAGCGTTACGTTACTTTCCGTTCAAAAGTGCTATTGTGAACTCAACCTTAAGGTTGATTCCACAATAGCCTTATTGAACGGGATGTAAAAGGCCATGAGTGTGAGAGAGATGGAGCAATATGTTCGCTCTATTTGCACTCATGGCCCAGTTACAAAACGCAACGCAAAACGAAGCAAAACGCAAAACGAAACAAAACATCCTTCCTATGTATGTTCGCCATAGGAAGGATAAACAACATACTTCTCCTTCTCTAACTCATTCTTTACGATTGCGGTCCGGTTAAAGTTTCTATTCTGCGTTGGCCTTTTTAAGAGAGACAAAGAAAGAAAATAGAGGGAGAGATCGGTCTCTTGCCAGATGAAAATATAGCGATACGCCATCTGGTTGTCGGCCTTGCTGTGATAGCCATTTTTAGTTGCATAGTTGTGATATCCGTTAGAATATTATATAAAGGCCAACGCAGAATAGATCTGTAACCGGAACCGCAATCGTAAGCGTAACCGTAAGAATGAGTTAAAGAAGGATAGGCATATTGTTTATCCTTCTCTAACTCATTCTTACGCTTACGATTGCGGTTCCGGTTAAAGATTCTATTCTGCGTTGGCCTTTATAATTATTATTATTATATGATATATTTTTTTTTATATAAAATTTAAAGTTTATGAGCGCATTTCAATTTTAGCATATTTTGAAGTTCCTGTGAAGTGAAAAGTGTTAAATGTATTTCTCTCACACTCATAGCCTAGTTACAAAACGCAACGCAAAACGCTGCCAAGGGATCATATTGGAGAAAGGCCGTTAATTTCCTATTGGGGACACACCATAACATTTCTATACCCACGTGTTGTTTATAAAATGATGAAAAGTAAATAGTTTTGGCTGTTGAACAAGTTATTTGAATTGCTCTAAAATATTTATTTGCATGACATATAAAACGAATTGTTTTATTTTGAGCTTATATACTTGCGAATGACATTCTAAAATTGTTTTAGAATTGTGTGCATTAATACGAAGTTATAACGAACAATCATCAGTCAGTAAGTTATAGAAGCTTTAAATTTGTTTACATTAACCTTTTCAGAGGAAATTTAATTTAATACGAAAGTGAGAAAAGCCGGGAATATTGTTAAATTATGTTGAAATTAACTCTACACGACAAACTATTCAATGTGAAATTTGTCAGTCTTTTAGGTATCAGTCAGACTTGAAATATAACCCGTATTTTATTAAAAACTATCAAGCTGAACGAATATATTATGACTCTTCAAAAAAATCAAAAAGTGCAGATTTTTATATTTTGGTAGATTGCAATTAATGCACAATTGCAAAATTTTATTATTTATATTCTAATTGCTAAAAAAAATAAATTTCTTGTTAAATTAGTAAAGAAAATATTAAGGAAACTGCAATGGAGACGGATTCAAATCCTCCAAAAAAGCCCTGTTGCATTATTGTTCTGGGAATGGCAGGATCTGGCAAGACAACATTTGTAAAAAGAATTGTTTCCGATCTTTTTCAAACAAATAAGCCTTATGTTATAAACTTGGATCCAGCTTGTTTGGAGGTGTCTTATCCTGTTAATGTTGGTATGAATTTTTGACTCTATATTTAATAGTATAATTCAGATAAAATACATTAGAATCACGAATGTTGCGGATAAAATATGCATTTCCTGCTACATATTTTAATTGTTTGATAACTAATTTCAGATATTCGAGATACTGTTAATTATAAAGAGGTTATGAAACAATACGGTTTGGGTCCAAATGGTGGTATAGTGACAGCATTAAATTTATTTTCAACGAAATTCGACCAAGTTGTGAAACTCATTGCTAATGCGGGAAAAGATCATGATTACGTAATTTTGGATACACCTGGACAAATTGAAGTATTTACTTGGTCAGCCAGCGGCTCAATTATAACAGACTTATTGGCGTCCTCTTTCCCAACTATCGTTGTCTACGTAATGGATACAGTCAGAAGTTATAAACCTGTAACGTTCATGTCAAATATGCTGTATGCATGTTCAATATTATACAAGACAAAGTTACCGTTCGTCGTTGTTATGAATAAGGTAAGTCACTTTATTTATTTTATTTTCTTATTACCGATCCGATATTTCGAAACTTTTAAGACTCAGTTGGTTTTGGAATCAACAAAAATCACCAAGTAGCCGTTTTCATTTGCAGATTGACATTGTTTCAAACGCATACGCAGTGGAGTGGATGACGGATTTCGATGCCTTCGAACAAGCTTTGGAGTCACAAACTAGTTATATTAGTAATTTGACTCGCAGTATGGCTCTTGCATTAGACGAATTCTATTGCAATTTAAGATGCTGTGGCGTATCCGCTATGGTTGGGACAGGAATTGATGAATTCTTCAAATTGGTTAAAGAAGCTGAAAAAGAATACTTGACGTAAGTTATGAGTTTTTATTTTTCGTTAAATGATATATATTCTGTTTCTTTCAAATAACAAAATAACAAAATGAAAAATGTACTTCTTTGTTATTTATGTTCTATATGTTAACTGGTATAATTCTTTAAACGATTGTATTTTTTTTTAAAGAAGCTATAAAGTTGAACTGGAAAAACTGCATAAGAATCAAGCGAAGAAAATTGAAGAAGAAAAGGAAATGCAACTTAAGAATGCAATGAAAAATGCTATGGGAGAATCGGTACCACTTGTGCTGTCAGTTAATACCGGAAGGGAAGTTTCTGACATCTATTTAAAACATCCTGGGAATGAGTCAAGCGATGATGAAGGAGAAGAAGAGACAATCAATGATCATGAAAAACAAAAAGAAAAGGAAGAAGATTCAACTTTTCACAGTTTTATTGAAAGTCATCAAAAAAGTCAAGATAGAAAAAAACGTGAATTCATGCCTGGGACAAGCAAACAAAATTGAAATTCCTACCAAAAAAAGTATAAAATACTTATTTTTTTATAAAGTTTTACTGTATTTTACTTGTTTAATATATTTTATTCTCTAATAAAAAATTCTTCCAAATATTGCTAAATAAATATTTAAATACTTCTTATTTCTTTTTTCACGGGAAATAAAATTTTAAAAATTTCAACTTCTGAAATTGATTAATTTCTAAAAATTACGACTATAACCCTTTCAAAATTAAATTACTTTTCATAATTTTGAACTAAACTTCATCTCTAAATCAATTATCTATATTAATTTTTAATAACTTTCCGAAACTTCTTCGAGAATTCAATTATTTCAATACAAAAATTCAATTTTTTATAACAATTTAAACTGTTCATTTTTCTTTTTGAAGATATTAAGGTAGAATATTTTCAAAAATTTTAATAAAAAAATCTTAAAATTAATTATTTTAAAAAAATATTTCTAAATAATTTTTGAAAGACAATATGTTTACAATTACACACAATTAAAATATGTCCAAAAAATTGAAATTTGGTAAAATTTTTTTAAAAAAATAATTGAAATTTGGTAAAATCTTTGAAAAATAAATGAAATTTGGAAAAATCTTTTCAAAAAATCAAATTTTTGAAGAATTTTAATTATAAATGATTTCTTTGAAATTTTAGTAAGTCTAAAATGTCATTTTTCGAAAATAATTGAAGTTTTAAACAAAATTTTTGTATAATTAAATAGAAAAAATAATAAATCTTTTGAAGAATTTTAATTAAAAATTTTAATGCTATTTTTTTTGTATGTATTTGAATTTTCGGAAATATGTAATCGAAAATATTGAAAATTTATTGAATTTTACAAAATTTGAATGAACTAATTCTGAGAATTAATTTTTTCAAAAATATTTTAATTTTATTTTGACAATTTTATTAGAAATTTTTCCAGAATTCAATTATTTTAATACAAAAATAAATAATTTATTAAATAATTGAATATTTTTTTGAAATTGAATTTTTTCAAAATTGTTAAGAATAATTGAATTTGTTTGTCGAATTTAAAAAAAATTTTAAGAATAAATGCAATTTTCTATCATTTTATTTAAAATTGAATAAAAAATAATTGAAATTTTGGGATAAGTTTTGTTGTTTATGTAAATAATTGAATTCTTACAAATGATTTTTATTAAATTTTTTTTTAAAGAATTGAATTCATGTGAAAAATTTTATTTGTGGGAATAATTTAATTTCGGAGAAAAATATTATTATTTATGAAAATAATTAATTTCTTGTGAAGAATTTTATTCAAATTTTTTTAAATAATTGAATTTCCACAAGAAAAATGTATTAATGTATTTTTTTAAATAATGGAATCTGTAAAAGAATTTTTCGAAATAATTGAATTTCTCAAAACTATTTTTTTTCAATTCTATGAATATATTTGAATTCTTTCGAGAAATTTCATTAAAAAATTAAAAATAATTGAGTTAGTTCGAAAAAATTTATGAAAAGTTGGTAAGTAATTGAAATCCTGTGAAATTTTTATTAAAATTTTGTGTAAATAATTAAATTATTTTAGAAAATGTTATTAAAATAGTAAATATTAAAAATAATTGAAATAATTTCTAAATAATAATTTTATGATAGTTCTTCAAGAATTAAGTTATGTAAGTGAGGCAAACAAAAAAGACACAAAAATTAAGAATTTTCTTATAAATTCTAAAAATTTAATTTTTGTCCGTACTTTTAATAAAAATCCCTGACCAATTTTAATTTGGCCCTGATTTCCTTGATTATGCACCATTTTTACCTTTTGGATAAATTTCTCTATTTTTATATTTCACTGCTTGCCTTCTGCTATCTGAAATTCTTGTTTCTGCCTGTGGAATAAAAAGTATATTTTTAATTTCTACTTAAAAATATGTTATTTTCATTTGTTTCTTTATTATTCTGTATCAGTCAGTGAATTTTTTTAACTGATAATATATCACTTGAGCAATCCATTCTCGAGTTATAAAACTTTCATATTCTAGAAGATATCAAGTTTTAACTAACTTGTGACAATATTTCCAGGGATGAGAATGTATGCTCGGTATACATAATAACATTTTTGAACAAAATTTATATTGATTTTCAACTATTAATATTTAAAAAAAAAACACTTACGAATGTTTTAAAGTTCAATTTAAAAATGATGATACATAAAGATTTTATGTATAGCTTGTGTTCGATTATTTACCAATTCTTATTGTAAAATCTATTTAATTTTTTTTCTACATTTTAGTATACAACTCGATTCGATCAACATAACAAATGTGCTCATTTTTTATAGTCATTGAAAATATAAAGATATTGTTAACAGTACATGTCAGTAACTATCAATTGAAATGATGATGTTCTGCATATCGGAATCAAATCGATACGCCTTTCTTTAAATGAGTCAATAGTCAATTTATATTCTTTAAATAATAGTTGAGCGATATGTCACAATTTAGGCAATAATAAGACTATGTTCTCGAAAATGTAATCAAGTAATTTATGTATCAATTAAATATCGAAAAAAATGTATAAAAACGTTTTCGCACACTATTAAATAACTATGTAACTTGACAAGATTTTCGAGACAAATGATAATAATTACAAACTATTAATATTTACAAAACAGGAGTCACTACTCAATGACAAAAAATACTTTTTTACATTCAAGGTTTCAGCTTTTTAATTCAGATAAATGTTTCATTGTGCAGAATACTCGTGACTTTAACGATTTACAAGTTTGATTAATGCTTGTATAAATCTGCTTCTGAATATTTTGAGCGACTTCATCACTGCTTTTAGATCCTGTTTCCACTGATGTTCTGTTAAGTAAATTAAGTACTGTTTCTAAACTTTGTAATCTTTCAGATAAAAGTTCTTCAATATTTAACCAATTCTGAAAAATAAAATATTCATTTACAGATTTATTGAATTTTTCTATTCATTCGAAATTTTTTAAAACATATTATAACGGATTCACATCAAATCAAGCAGGCAGTTCAAAGTTAAAGTAAGAATTAATTTAATGAACAGTATTTCAAAAATTTATTCGTGATTTTTTCAACCTTACAAACCTTACATTAAAAAGTTCCAAATTTTTTAAAATTCATTAAACTTTTAAGGGACTTTGAAGAAAAAATTTTCTAAGATTTTACATTGAAAATAACCAAAGATTTTAAGGGGAATAATTGATTGCAGAAATTCAATTGTATTCAAAAGTAATAAAATTCTTCGCAGAAATTCAATTACCTATGTTTAAAATTTTTTTTAAATTCTCGTCCAAATTTCAATTATTTTTATAAATAGTAAAATTCTTCAACGATATTGAATTATTTTCAAAAATTTTAATACAATTTTTGACAAAATTTCAATGATTTCAATTATTTTCGAACAATTTCCTCAATTCAATGATTTTCAATATCACTATTCTAATCAAATTTTTCAAAAGAATTCAATTATTTAAAAAAATTTGAATAAAATTCTACGCAAAAATTTAATCATTTTCATAAAATAATAAAAATTTCACAGGAATTTAATTATTTATAAACTTTTTATAAATTTCTTCGTAATAATTCAATTATTTTCATAAATAATAAAACTTTTACAGAGATTCAATTATTTTCGTACATAATACAATTTTTTTATAAATCAATTATTTTCACAAATAATAAAACTCATTGCAGAACTTTAATTATTTTTAATACAATTTTAATCGAATTCCTCGAAAAATGTAATTATTCTTAAAAAATTTTATTAAAATTCGTCCAAAGAATTCAATTATTTAAAAATTTATTGATAAAATTCTTTATGAGAATTCAATTTTAAGAAACATTCAATTATTCAATAAATAATTTACTTTTGTATTTAAATTATTAAATTTTCGTAGAATTTTCTATTAAAAATATATTTAAAACTGAATTTCAGTTCACATTTAATAAATAATTGAATTTTGAAAAGGTTTCAAATTAAAATCTTTGAAAATTTGGATTTTTCAAATTTTTAACTACCAATTCTGTGGAATTAACTCTTTTGAATAAGTTTAATTGCAGATTATTTTTTAAATTATTTAAATTTTTTATTTTTTCATATATATTTAATTGAAAAATTTCCGAATAATTGAAACTAGGTAAAATTGAATTATAAACAAATGAATTTGTAAATTCTCAAAGAACTTTTTCAAAAATTATTAAAAATAATAGATTTAAATAGAAGAATTTTAGTTAAAAACTTTCTTTGCAAAAATTCAATTATTTTTAATACAATTTTAATAACATTTCATGAAAGAATTTCATTTTTTTAATTTTTAATAATATTTTTCGAAAAAAATAAATTATTTTCTAAAATTTTAATAAATCTTTCGATACAATTTAATAATATAATTCATAAATAGTAAAATACTTTGCAAAAATTCTCAATTATATGCAAAAAAATTTCACGAAAGAATTTAATTTTTTTTTAATTTGTTATAAAAAATTGTAAAGGATTCAATTATTTTCTAAAATTTTAATAAATTCTTCCAAAAAAATTCAATTATACTTGTAAATACAAAGTTAAATTCTTTGCAAAAATTGAATTATTTTTTAAACTTTTAAGAAATCCTTCGAAACAATTCAATTATTTTAAAAAACTTGAAAGAAATTCCTCATAAAATTCATGTACTTTGAAAATTTCCAATTAATATTTATTAAAGAAACTCCCTATGAATAATTGGATTTTTTGAGCAATTCAATTAAAATTGTATTAAAAATAATTGAAATTCTGCAATGAGTTTTATGAAAATAATTGAATTCTTAAATAGAATTTTATTACTTATGAAAATAATTAAATTCCTGAAAAGAATCTTAATTGTACTTAAGAAAATAATTCAATTATTGTGAAGATTTTTAAAAAAAATTTTTTTATTATTTAAAGATTTTATAAATTGATATTTTTTGAAAAAATTTATGCAAAATTCTATTTTCATAAATAATTGAATTCCTGTGAAAGTTTTATTATTTATGAAAATAATTGAATGTTTGCGTAGAATTTTATTAAAAAATTGTTAATAATAATTGAATTCTTTTGAAAAATTTTATTAAAATAGTTAAAATAGTAAAATTGAAAATCATTAAGTTCAGATAATTTTTTGAAAATTGAAATTTTGCTCCTTATAAAGATAATTAAATTCTTGACAAGAATTTTAAAGAAAATTTGAAAATAATTGAATTTCGATGAAGAATTTTGCTCTTTATAAAGATAATTAAAATCTCGGAGTGATCGATATCTTTTAGTTTTATAGTTATGAAAAAATTGAATTTATAGTTTTAAGTAAAATGTTCTTTTACTTGACTCGGACTGCTTATATTTTTGTCAGTAATCCCTAATTTTTTATTTTTTGGTCCGTAAAGTCCGTATTATTAATTTTTAAATATTTTCACTGGTTCGAGCCCTGACTATGATTATAAAGGGAAATAAAATTCATCATGATTATAAAGGGAAAATATCGGAGTGTCTGTATGATTTGATGTGGATCCATAGAAATTAATGTTACCTGGCTTATTTCTGAGAAAGGCTCTTCATTTTCCTTCGTTGGTTTTTTCTTATTTTTCCTTTGAGAGCGACGCGGTTTTGACTGCGACATGATAACAGCACAAATTGATCCTAAAATCGAAAGAGTTTCGCCACAAGTAGATGCTCTTAAGAAAAATTGATTAAACGAAACTGGACTCTCTTGTTCCGGGATTGTTGGTACTTTTATACTCAAAGAATTTCTCAGTATTTCAATACAATTCGCATCTGGATAAGGATATTGGGCTAAACACTCTATAAGATGAACAATTGCCATCAACTGTTCTGATTCGTAGATTTCTCTCAAACGCATCACGGCGTCTATTGGAATCACAACACTGTTAATTACATCCTTCCCATCTTGTGTTTGAAATTTTCGAAGAACGTTTGGTATATTTTCTTGAACTAATGTTTTTATTTCTTTCGATAATTTCATAAATAGTACAGTTGTGTCTGGCTCCGTAACTGAGGCCAATACTCGTAATATAAGGCTTCGAGCTTTCAGTAGGCATTGCATACAATCTCGAGTTTCTTTCCTCATTCTTACATCAGAGTCCTCATTCAGAATTGGTTCCCATCCAATGACAACCTATTTAAGAAAAAGTTATTTTAAAATATAAATTATTTCATGTTTCCTCAATTTACTTTTGTGTTGAGATTGTAAATTTTTAAATTACCTCTAAATCTCGATTATCTCTCAGCAGATCCCAACTAATAGTATCTTCATAAGGTTGCACGTGCATATTTGCTAAAGAATTGAGAAAAGCTGACGAACTCTCGCTCCATGTCAATTCAATCAGCATTTTATCAACAGTTGTTAAAGCAAAATAAACTGATTTTTCTAATCGTTCTCTCAAATCAACAAATTCTTGAATCTTCAAGAAACTTCCATATTTGTAGGCAAAGGTTAATTGATCAGCACTCTAAATCAAATATAAATATGATAAAAAAAGAATAAATCATTAAATTAATATTAAAAAAAAATTATAGTTGTTTCAACAACATACATCTTTGGAGTTGCCAACGAAAAATTTCGCAGTATGATCCAAATTATGCGATGCATGCGACAAAAGACCCATAGGTGCTAGTAAAGGAACATGTAAAAATCCTAAAGAATCCAATTGAATTTGCTTCGCATCTAGCAAAACAAAAACATAATCAGCAGCTCCAATGAAACCAACTTCTATGTACATTCGCGTCAAGGCGATTTTTATATGAAAATTAGAAGTACTTGAACTTAAACATCGTTCAAGGAGCTCTATTGCCCTAAAACAAAAAAAATTACTGTCAGTCAAAGAAATTATTTATCTAAAATTTTCACTAAAATTCATTTCTAAATCAATTTTTATTAAAAAATTCTACTAGAATTCAATATTATTTAAATATAAAAATGAATAATTTGTTGAATAAATTGAATGTTTCTTAAAATTCAATCCTCAAAAAGAATTTTATTAACAAATTTTTAAATAATTCAATTCTTTCGACAAATTTTAATATAAATTTTAAGAATAATTACATTTTTCAAGAAATTAATTAAAATTGTATTAAAAATAATTGAAATTTTGCGACGAGTTTCATTATTTCTAAAAATAATTGAAACCCAAAAAAGAATTAAAAAAATTTTGAACATAATTGAATTTTTGCGAAGAATTTTATTACTTTTGAAAATAATTGAATTTCTGCAAATAATTTGTAATTTCTCCAAAATTCAATTTTTTTGTGCTATTAAATAAAACTCTTCTTTAAATCAATTATTTTTAATAACTTTCGAAAAAGTTCTTTGACAATTTTCAAATTCATCTGTTTACAATATTCAATTTTACAAAATTTCAATTATTCGGAAATTTTTCAATTAAATATATTTTAGAAAATAAAAACTTCAAATAATTTTTAGAAAATGCACAATTAAAACTATCCAAAGATATTAATTCCACATAATTGTTAATTAAAAATTTGAAAAATTCAAATTTTCAAAGATTTTAATTTGAAAACTTTTCAAAATTCAATGATTTTTAAAATTTGAATTGAAATTCATTTTTAAATCAATTATTAAATGAAAATTCTACGAAAATTTAATAATTTAAATACAAAATTAAATAATTATTTATTGAATAATTGAATGTTTCTTAAAATTGAATTCTCATAAAGAATTTTATCAATAAATTTTTAAATAATTGAATTCTTTGGACGAATTTTAATAAAATTGTATTAAAAATAATTGAAATTGTGCAATGAGTTTTATTATTTAAGAAAATAATTGAATTCCTGTGAAATGTTTATTATTTTTTTATGATAATAATTAAATGTTTGCGTAGAATTTTATCAACATATTTCAAATAATTGAATTCTTTTGAAAAATTTTATGAAAACAATAGATATTGAAAATCATTGAATTGAGAACAATTTTTGAATATAATTGAAATTTTGCCAGGAATTGTAATAAAATTTTTGAAAATAAATTAATTTCGGAGAAGAATTTTATTATTTATAAAGATAATTGAAATTTTGACGAGAATTTTGAAAATTTTTTGAACATAATTGATTTTTTGCGAAGAATGTTATTACCTTTAAAAATAATTGAATTTCACTTATTATTATGCAAATTACAAAATTTCTTATTTTCTAATATGAATTTTTTAATAATTTCAGACTCAAACTTTAAAAAAAATTTACTCATTAATTATTCTTGTTTATTAATTTCAAAAATTTTAATAAAATACTTCACAAGAATTCAATTATTTTCATAAATAATAACATTTTTCGTAAGAATTCAATTATTTTTATAAATAGTAAAATTTTTTGCAAAAATTCAATTAACATAACTTTAATTATTTTTCACGAATGAATACAATTAATTTCAAAAATTTTAATAAAATTCTTCACAAGAATTCAATTATTTTTTTAAATAATTGAATTCTGTCGGCGAATTGTAATAAAATTTATAACAATAATTACATTTTCGGAAAAATTCGATTCAAAATAATTGTAATTATGCAATGAGTTTTATTATTTATGAAAATAATTGAATTATTGCGAACAATTTTATTAAAAAAAGTTTTAAACAATCGATTTTTTATGGAAAAAATTTATGCAAATTCTAATTTTAATAATTGAATTCCTGTGAAATTTTCATTATTGTAGAAAATAATTGAATATTTGTGTAGAATTTTGTCAAAATTGTTTTCAAAGAATTGAATTCTTTTGGGAAATTTTATTAAAGATATAAAAATTATTTAATGAAGAAAAATGTTTGAAAATAATTGAATTCTTATCGTAAATATTATTCATTATGAAAATAATTGAATTTTGCAATGAACTTTATTAAAATTCCTGAAAATTTGTCGAAGAATTTTGCTATTTATTAAGATAATTAAAATGTTGACGAGTATTTTTTTTAAATTGAAAATAATTAAATTTCTGGATTATACTCACTTATAAAGATAAACTGCTTCTCCAGTCTCATGCCACATTTGATGTAACAAATGAGTTGCTAATAATATATACACATCTGCTGGACAAAAGTCAGTAGGTAATCTTTCCTCCTCTGGACAAAGTTCACATCCCTTTTTGTAAAGATCACAAAGTCGTTGAACCAATTCTGTTCTTCCTTTCAAATCAAGTTTCGGTGAATGATGCATTCCACAAAGTCGCTTCAATTGTTCAAAGTGAATGTATTTTTGCATTTCGTAAATAGAATCGGGATATCCTTCATTATTGATTACAATACTTTTTTCAATCTAAAATGATGTTCTTTTATATAATGTACTTAAATTAATTAAAATTTACTTAGTACTTACTTTCATTAAAATTGTATTTTTTGACTCTCACCTTTTGTAATAGCACATCTTTTTCAGACGCTGATAAGAGATGTAGGTATATTTTAAAATCACTAACTACGCAGCCTTTGGAGCCAAACTGATTAAAGTATTTAACCATATCTTCAACAGGATCTAAAAGACATTCCAATTTAGAATCTCGAGCTCTTTTAAGCAAATCAAGGCGTGCGAGATGTGGTGCTCTTAACTTTTTTTCAACTTTTCCCGCAGTTTCATCTAAAAATTGTAAACATTCGACTACGGTTTGGCATTTTAAACCGGTTTTCAAATAATCTTGATAAAAAGACCAGTTGTCTGCACTGAAATGAAAAAAGGTGAAGTCTTTAATTATAAACATGTAACAAAATTTCACTTTATTAAATTCTTACATCCGGAAATAAAGCAAAGTCAAAACTTTAAAGGCATTTTATTTTCCAAGATAACTAACGCAAAGTAATTTTACTATGAATCGACACAAAATGGGGTCAGAATTCGTGAAATGAAACTGAATTCTGACCCAATATAATATTTGAAAAAATGTAGTATTTCTACCTTGGTTTTATCCCTATTACTCACTCTTGACTAATTAGTTCCTTGAAAGCACTCACGGCTTCGGGATATTGCTGTAATTTGAGCAGCAGCAGCGCTTTCCTTGGCAGAAGATTCGAAATGCGAGAAGCCAAAGGTCCAGATAAAACCTTCAAGACTTCTTCATCCTTTCCTTGTAATTCCAATATCATTAAATAGAGTTGGACCTCTTGTTCTGCTTCAATTTTGTCTTCCTCGACTAATTTTAATACCTTTAGCAAAAATCTTATTTAGCAGATATATTTCATTTACAAGAATATCTTCGTTAGGACTAAATTCTCTATTGATTCCTCGATGCCGATTTTTTTAACTTTTGTTTATTTATATTTATTTGTTTTTAACAAAGTATGAAAAATCGATATGTTGCTATAAAATAAAGTTTTTAACATTTGAAACATTAATTTTTCTACAGGAAAACGATATTTTTATTTTTTCTTTATAAAAAATAAAAATTATTTTTTAAATAGTCAACTGGGATGTATTTTAGATATTAAGAGTTTTACATTTCAATACGGGAATTTGTCAACGAAATTAAGAGAAATTCTGAAAAATAGAGAAATAACTTATTATTAATAATTCCTTTTTTATAGAATAAAAAGGGTTTGAAATATAATTAGGAACATATAAAAAAATGAGTATCGATGTCAATATAAATTTGGTAGTGAATATCTAATAGAACTAACCATTCTTTCAGCAAGTGGTAACGTGACTCTTTTAGCAATATTTTCATCAGCTTGCAGTGCTTGCATAACAATACTCATTACAGCCCAAAAGTAGTATGGATTTTTAGGAACCAGTTTATATAAGGATAGAGCAGTACGTTGCTGTTTTTTAAAGTCTCCTAGTCGTACGTATGACATAAATAAATGTGTCAGAAGCTCTTCATTGTTTGGATCCGCTTTTGCCGCTGCTTCATATACCTCACTAATTTTATCAGCTGAAATCAAAAATTTTTAAATACTTTTAAGGTTTTCAATTTTCAAATATATGAATAGCGGAAATTGACAACCAGTTATCAACTAACTCTGTACTCAAGTCTGCTTAACCTCGACGATTGCAAGCCACGAAGTCTCATATTATAAAATATATTTTATCTCATATTATAAAAGGTAAAAAATTAAAAAAATAATTTACAAGTAACCTTTTTAAAATTTTCTTTCATTTGATAATTATATTATAAACAAATAACACATAAGTAATATAGTTTTAAAAAATATTAAATCTTTACTGTAACTTCTTAAAAATTATTTTCATATTCTATTATTATCTAAAATTTAAACTAAAATTCACTTTCAAATCAAATTTTATTAGAAAATTCTACGAGAATTCAATTATTTAAATACAAAAGTAAATTATTTATTAAATAATTAAATGTTTGTTAAAATTTAATTCTTATAAAGAATTTTATTAACAAATTTTTAAATAATTGAATTCTTCTTACAAAGTTTAATAAAATGTTTTATGATAGAAGTTACATTTTTCAAGGAATTTGATTAAAATTATATTAAAAATAATTTAAATTCTGCGATGAGTTATATTATTTCTAAAAATAATTGAATTATTGAGAAAAAAATTATAAAAAAAAAATAATAAAAAAAAAAAATTCTTTTTCTTGTGGGTAATTTTATTAAAATATTATATATTAAAGATCATTGAAATGAGGAAAATTATTGAAAGTAATTGAATTTTGAAGAATTTTTTTTATTTCTAAAGATGATAATTATGATTTTGTCGAGATTTTTATACAAATTTTGAACATAATTGAATTTTGTGGTAAGAATTTTATTAATTTTGAAAATAATTGAATTTCTGCAATAAAGAAAAAACTTCTTCAAAATTCAATTTTTTTTCGTGTTTTTAACTAAAATTCTTCTTTAAATCCATTATTTTTTAATAATTATTTAAATATATATTGACAAATTTAAATAATTTAATTTTAGATGATTTTGAATTATTAAAATTTTTCAAAAATCTAAGTTCATTAAAATTTCTAATTAAATTCATTCAAAATTGAAATTTTCTACTTGAAACCGTGTAAAGTTCACTTATTTATGAAAATTGTAAATGCAACTCTTTTAAAATTGAATTAATTTTTAAATTCAGTCAGACTTTAAATCTAATTATAAAATAAATTTTTTATACATAATATATATAAATAAAATAAATATTTTATAAAGGAGTGCACATTCTCAAACAAAGAAAAAATAGAATTTAGTGTTCCAAATCTAAAAAGAAGTAAGCAAATAGTAGCAAATCATAAAGAAGTAGTAAAATAGTTATGGTTTTAGTAGACGACTGTGTACTTTCATCAAAAGAAAGAAAATAGAAAATAAAAAATATATTATTAAAAAAAAATGAACAATGATAAAAATACTAATGATACGTAAACTTACGTTGATGTATTTCTCTATAACAAATACTCATCGCTTGTAACGTAGAATCATCGCAAGGAATTTCCATCCTCACTTTGTCCATAATAACCTGACACTCATTTTCCTTGCCGAGCCTAAGAAGAGCCAATGCTTTAAGAACTCTAGCACATTGATGGCCGGGTTGTTTTTTCAGAACTTTATCTGCCTCTTGAAGAGCTTTTTTATTATTTCCAAAGTCCAGCCAGTCTAGAAGATGAAAACTCATAAAATGATACAGACACTATTACATAACCTCTTCGCCGGCATACATTGATCAGAAAATAAGCATCAATTCAGAAATTCCAAATAAACTTTACCAACTTGAAATTCTCTTTTATGTTTAGAAAGTAATTTTATTTACCATAAATTAGTCTCAAACGCCTTTCATTTGCCGCATTATTCATTTGAGTTTTCGACGCCATTATAAAAAGCTACTTTTATATTATATATATATATAGTATGTATTATATTTTATATATGAAAATGTAATAATATATATAGTGTAATAATAGAAAGCGTTTAAAATAGCCAGGATAGGCACACTAGTAGTAATAAGGGTACAGTCACAACTCACATATGAGCAAAAAGGCTAAAGGTCAACGCACAATTGCTTCGTGAACGTTGTTCGTGAATGCAAAGCATGAGTTAGAAAAAGAGAGAGAGACATTTTTGTCCTTTTCTATCTCATACATCTCGTTTGCGAACGACCTACGCGATTATAATTTACTCATAAAAATTAATAAATAATTAAATAATAGTGTTTGTTTATAATTTGAATTGAGTTTTTTAATTCAAACGAAAATTGGAAAGCCTTCTAATTTTTTTCTTGTCTAAAATCGAGGAAACAATCGATATCTCTACAACTATTCGATATTCGACTATTACGGAAATCGTAACGTTAAGTTGAACCCAGTACGTAACAGTATGAATGCACCTTCACAAATCTCGTTTTCGATATGTCAGAGTCGATTCAGGTGTATAAGGGAGTAAGAGAGACAGATTGTGTATCTGACTCTCTTACTCCAATGCAAATTTTCCTTTCTGGACAATCTTTACAGAAGGTGTAAACGCTCCCTTATGATTAAATATTACTTTGTAGGTTAGGGATGTTTGTTTACTAACGACAGACGTCAAAAAACGCTCACTTGCTTTTAGTAAATCGTAAATTTCTGAGGTGTATGATCGCCTTATGCCTAAAATCATTTTAGAAGAAGCAACAAGAAACTATTAAGTGAAATCAACGAATAAGAGAAGTGATAGAAAACAATGAATCCTTTAACGTAAGTAAAAATTTTGCTTTTGAAAAAGTCACAATAGGAATAGTAATTCAATAGATCAGTCTCTTAAATTTTATTTCTGGCAATCTTTCAGTCTATTTCGATTATTAATATTAATTCTGTAGAATTAATTTTTTAGAAAAAGTTTAATTGCATTTTTTTAAAAATTATTTCAAGTTTTTTAAGGTTTTACAACCTTATTTGAAAAATATGTTTTAGAAATGTTAAAAATATTGCGAAACTTGGACAACAAGAACTAGATGGAAATTTGAAAACTTCTTGGCATGAGCAGTACAAAGACAGTGCCTGGGTTTTTGTAGGTGGGCTCCCATATAATTTAACTGAAGGGGATATAGTCGCTGTATTTTCTCAGTAAGTATTTTTGTATTTACTTATAATTTATTATAAAATGCTACTTATTTCAATTTTTATAATGTGCAATAGGTCTCATTGTTTTATCTTTATGACTAAGTTCTACTGAATTCAGAACTTGAAAAAATATAGTCTCAATTCAATTCTAAGTATATAATATTGTAAAGTCTTCAAAATATTCCTATGAATTAAAGGACATTATAAATTACCAATTACATTAAAAATTATTAATTTTATTTTTTAAAGGTATGGAAAAATTGTTAATATTAACCTTGTACGGGATAAAATAACTGGAAAACAAAAGGGTTATGGGTTTCTTTGTTATGAAGACCAAAGAAGTACAATATTAGCCGTTGATAATTTAAATAGTATTAAAGTGAGTATGATATTCTACTTCTTTCTGATTTAATTTAATTGCGTTAATTTCTGATTAATAGATGAATTTTAATACTTTTTCTAAATTTCATACTCTAAACGGATATAATAAATAATAAAATCTAATTTAGATTTTAGGAAGAACAATTCGAGTGGATCATGTTGCGAACTATAAGGTGCCAAAAGTACCAGAAAAAAAGTCTACCGAACACAGAAGGTCTGACAGATGATTAAACATACCCAATATGAAATGAATTTTTAAAAACATCTTTTAACACAAGAATGTACATATAATTTTAAATAAAAGTTATTTTTCTACCTATATTTTTTTAAACTGTTTATAATTATTATAACCTGTTTATTTATTTTAATCAGGTATTATAACCTGATTATTATTTTTACTATTTTATTTCAAATGCAAAATGCGTTAACTTTATAACATTGTTTACTTTGAAACATTTAAACCATATGTGTTGACAACAATTTTATTTCAATTAGAGTTGAATTGAAACTGTATAAGTCTTACGTAAAATAGAATTCACTTTTATATTTACAGAATAAATTTAAATTAAATAAATTTAATTTTTTAATTTAAATTAAATTTTCAGATAACGGTCACTTGCGTAGGCAGAGGGTTAATAAAGGGTTAGGTAATCAAATAAAGACATACTCGATCAGTCTGAAATTTGATTTTATTAATTAATTGTTTCATTATATTTGTTCTCATCGTAAAAATATCGGATAAAAGTTTACCGACGTTTTTCAATATTTACACGAGTAATTCGAAAGTAATATAAAACCGATCAGGGAGATCTTTCAGTTGATGATTTCTCTAGGAGGATTTTGAAATTTCTTGACCAGGAGACAGTCTAAAACATATTCCTTCAACTACTGCTTTTTCACCAACAACTGCTTCTGGCAATGTTGACATATGACTCTAGAATTAAAAAAATTTCATTAAATTTCATTAGAAAATAGTAGATTAGATTAATTTTTTAGGAAGTTAATTTGTGTTAAATATTTTTCTCGAATCTCTTTTTGGTAATGTAAATTCGGTCTTTAAAGAGTCGAATTTTTCTAATTGTCATATTATGCAAAATTGGAATTTGTAGAGCCGGTCATTGAAGAGTCGGGTTTGGTAACGATGAGACTTACTACTGCTGTTTTCTCTGTTGAGTTCATGTAGCCTATAATCATAGTATTAGTAGAGTGACTCCAAAGTAAATCTCCTATTTTTTCTTCCGACATGTATCTTATAGCAATTGCACCACCCATTTTTTGTTCCAAGGCTGATAAGAATTTAGAATCTAGAATTATTTAAATAATATAAATGGAATTAAAGTCAATTATAAATAATTATGAATTATAATACTATGGAAAATCTAGCAACGGATTTGTATTTAGCTTAAAAAATACGGTAAAAAAAGTTGTTGTCTTTTTGGGTTCAAAACTTGATCCAAAATTGTAAACCTGGGCTATAGTACTTTTTCAACAATAAAATTTTTTGTCAATTCTAAATAAAAGAGTCACATCAAATTTTGTTGGAAATTATTTTATCAAGATATTAACTTACCTAGAAAATCATTTTTCATAGATGCATGAAAACTTGTTATAGGGCACTCAGTATTTGAAATTGCATCTGCAATAGTGCGGGCTAATGTTGTTTTTATTAGATGTTCTCCACAACCAGATGTACTAACTCCAACAGAATTTTTGCCTTTCTCAGCCCACGCACCACAACCCCATACCCCAGCCTGGTTTAAATCAAAATCTGTTAGATGCTGATAGAAATATTCTTTGGCTAGCTTTTGTCAAGGTTATATTAAGCAATTTACCTGACCTACTCTTCCGGAATGTTTTAGAATTATTCCTCCACTTGAACAAGCTGATGCGATATTACCCGATTCGTCTACACAAACAGCACCTACAGTATCCAATCTTTTCTTGGTAATCTAAAATTTATAAGAATCATACAAAGTAATATATTTAAATGCATTAATATATAAATTATACTGGTACATGAAGTTAATGTTTCTTGACTTTTAAGGATATTCTCCGGTTGCTATACTTTCTAAAAAATCAATAAATTTTCTTCAAACTTTTATCATCGACTTTTCTAAAAACCGATCTTTGCAGCCATGTGTTGTAAATTTGTAATGAAAGTAATTCTAATTAAATTTTATTTATAAAAACTTTAAATTTACCCTTTCTATTTCGGAACTATGATTTTCCACTTTTCTTTTGTAATGCTTGTAAACTTTCTCAGCTTTTACTAAAACAAAATAAGCCATGATGGGTACATTTACCAAAATAATATCCATAAATTTCAAATTTACAGATAATATAATTAAACAAATTAATTAGATAATTGGTTTTGATTAAAACAAAAATTCTTGTATTCCTCCATAAGTATATTTTGAACAGACAATTTATTTAACAATTAAGTTTTACCTGATATTAAGTCGTTTGGTGGTATTGTTTCGATTCCTAATTCATCAGCCCACGTTTTAGCTCCAGACCCAACTAAAAAGCTGAAACATGGAAAAATGTAATATAATTTTTTGCATGGTCGGGTACCATTTTGATTCCCGAATGAATTTTTATCATCCGCAATAAATACTGATATTTTTTGTGCAGGAATATTTTTTTAAATTCATCAGATCTGACTTTTTTAATTTTGGAAACTGACTTAAGATTCATAATCATGTACACTGAAAATTATTTAGTAATATTCATGATCAATAGTAAGCGGTCTACAATTAAATTTAGTTTTACCTAGGTGGAATTCTCCCATGTGAAATATTAAGACGTTGACGTTCACAAAGCTGTTTTGCAACAACAATTGGATTCTTGATTCCACTAACAGCTCCAACAGCTCCAAAGTGTAGATTAGATCCGTCCATGACACTAGCATCGCATTCAACTTTTCCATCAAAAGTTAAATTTGATCCATAACCAGCATTAGTCAATTCAGAGTTTTCTAAAATAACAGTCGCATCAACTACTGCTTCCAAGGGCCCACCACCTTCATGTAATTTTTCTATTCCCTATTAAAAAAAGAATTATAACTTTTTGAATATAAGGGGGGGGAGACAAAATTTTCAAAAATTAGCGATACGTAATATCTAGACGGACCTTTTGAAAGTAGAGACAACTTTTCTTATTATGATAAAAAAATTTGAGAAATACTCGATTTACTACGCGCTAGCAAATCCTTTGTTATAAACAATTTAAGAATTATATTACTAAAATAATATGGAACTTAATTAAAATTTTGGTAGTAAATCCCCCTTTACCAGCTTATTTTTCAAGCTGTCGATTCAATCGTGTTTCATATAAGCTGGGTTACAGAAAGGGATATAAAGAAGACAATAATATATAAGTATTCTTATGGTTTAATTTCAAATGCAAATAAGCTTTTACAAATTCTCTATTTAGTCAACTAAGGATGCCCACAGTGTGGACATGAGTATGAATCTACTCAAAGAGTGTTTTAAAAGAATTTCAAGTGCTTTTAGATTTAAAAAGACACAAACTTCTTCATCCATCTCAAACTCGATGGTTATCTTTAACTGCGGTAATTTGTGGAATATTGAAACAGTGGCTATTCTTATTAAATTGTTAATAAGAATAATTAATAACATTAAATTATTTTTGCACTACCAGTCAAAAAAATTGTTACATTTCACATAGTAATCATTACATCACATTCTTACAGTTATGTATTATTATGTATATGTTTAATTGAAATTTATAAACAGCAAATACATACCTTTCTACAAGCTTCTTTGCACAAATTAATATATTTATCTTTAAGTCTATCTGAATGCTGTCCTGCACCTAAAAAATAATAACATTCTTAAACTAATGATAGTTTACTAATAAATAATATCTTTTACATTAAGGTCAATTATTAAAATTTATCTAATTATTGTATTTAATTTAATACAATTTAATACAAAATTATTTAATTTTTTTTTAAATTAAATGTTTCCTTATAAGTCTTATCAATTATTATTAAATTAAATAAATGAATAAGAATTTAACTTTAAGATTATTTTTTAAGCCCTGAGTGAAGAATTTCTAAAATTATTAAGCGTGTATACAGTTTTTAAGAATCCAGATGTAATAAATTTTTTATATACATTAAGATAAATGTAAACGTTTAGGGGTAGTTTTGTAATTTAGCTTTTTTTAACTTTTGTTATAAATTTTAAAGCAACAAAAAAATGTTTATACATCTTTTTGGAGTTAGCAGAATCTTTGAAAAAATTTTTAACTCTTTGAAACAAAATTTGAGGTTGGTTTTATAGGTAAGGGGTGGTTTACAAGGGGTTGATCATTATCAAAATTATATTTAAGAATATTTTCTTGTATGTAAATATGAAATAAATAAATTTTTTCCAATAAATACTGTTGAAATCCTTGATCAAAAAATTCCTTAATTCACAAAGTTAATTTTTTTGTAAATATACGTTCTACATACCCACATGTACAGCAATAAATCCATTATTAACTTTATTCATTTTCTCTTCTTTAAACAATACATTTAGAAATGATTGAAAATAAAGTAGATTTCAAAATAAGATCCGTATAGTCTTCTGAAATGAAAGAAAATTAATATCATTAAAAAGAAGAAATTCCCGATTATTGGGACTACTTAACACTCGGAGCACATAAAATTAAATCAACTTTGACGTCAGCTTAATGCTAAACTTTATTAAAATAAAATACACAATATCAACTTTTATTTGTTGTAAATTGAATTCAACTTTGATTCGTACTTTGAGTCATTCAAGAATAAAAATTTAATATATATTTTTTTTCATTCAACCTGTAGTATGCCTTTTTAAAAAAAATTATTTCGCCATCATAAAACTAGAAAATTTTGCTTTCAAAATTACTAATAATAATAATAATAATTTAGTCTTTTGGTAAAAATTAAAAAATTTTTTTAAAATGATATAAAATATTTTTTTATTTTAAAAATTTACACTAAGAAGGTTAAATTTAGTGTCGAATTGTTATAAAAAACAATTTTAAAATAAGGAATTTTAAAATTCATATATACTTATTGTTTTTGTCTGCTTTTGCCAGCTATTCAATTTTATCCATCGACAAAAAAAGTTATTTTGTGCATTCAAAATTATTTATTTTCTGCATAAAAGCCTAAATTAACATTAGAGACTTTTGTTTTGTTTACAAGTAGACAAGAAAAACATGCAACTACAAAACACCACGAGTTTATCAGGCCGGGTAAGTTTTAAGGCCTAAGCACAATAACACAAGTTCAGATAAAGGCCAAGGCCTATTTTCAGCTTAATGTTGCGATAGCAACCTTATGGGTGGAGTCCCATGACAGCGTTTTGCGTTGCGTCGTAATGGGAGAGAAAAAGACGCAAATATACGTTTGCTGCATTCTCTCTCATTACAACGCAACGCAAAACGCTGCCATGGGACTGCGGCCTATGTGTTTGCAAAATATGCTTAAAAAATACCAAAATGTTGTGTTATTGTCGTTACTTATTGATTTTGCGAGTGAAAAAATAAATTGTTGATAAGATATGTAATAATAATAACAAAATATTAATTATTAAGGCTGCGTCTATAACAGAAAAAAATAATTTGTTGAAGAATGTTTAGGGTTAAGGTTGAGTCCACAATAGCACTTTTTAACGGGACGTAAACGTAACGAAACAATATATTTTGCATTGTTACGTTACAATTACGTTCTGTTCGGCGTTCAAGGTGCTTATTGTGGACTCAACCTGAAGATTTAACCAATAAGAACTCTCTATTTAAAAGATTTCTATTTGAAAAAAGGTTTTAATGGAGCGTTTACACCTTCTGTAAAAATTGTCCAGAAAGGAAAATTTGCATTGGAGTAAGAGAGTCAGATACACAGTCTGTCTCTCTTACTCCAATGACAAATTTTCCGTTCGGGAAATTTTTACCGAAGGTGTAAATGCTCCCTTAGGGTTTAACGTTTTCTGCTTTTACGCCTACATTCTTGTCTTTCTCTCTTCTATGACAGAGGCATAAGTTTGTCTCACTCTACATTTTCCGTTTTTGAAAAAA
This sequence comes from Leptopilina heterotoma, assembly GCF_015476425.1. NCBI lineage: Eukaryota > Metazoa > Arthropoda > Insecta > Hymenoptera > Figitidae > Leptopilina > Leptopilina heterotoma. The sequence continues at coordinate 605,826 of NW_025110893.1, forward strand.
GTAAAAAAAAATGTAGAGTGAGATAAACTTATGCCTCTGTCATAGGAGAGAGAAAGACAAGAATAGTTTTTCCAAAAGTCGTATGAACGCTCCTTTAGGCGCTTTCGTAAAATCTTGTTATTATAGACGTTCTACTGTACTGCTTAAGGCCAACGCAGGATAGATCTGTAACCGGAACCGCAATCGTAAGCGCAACCGTAAGAATGAGTTAAAGAAGGATAGGTATATTGTTTATCCTTCTCTAACTCATTCTTACGCTTACGGTTACGATTGCGGTTCCGGTTACAGATCTATTCTGCGTTGGCCTTTAATCATCTGTTTACTTGCAGAGTATACAAAAGACAATTTCAATAACCAAAACTAACCAAAAGGAAATTTATTTCTAATAATCCAAAGAAGACATTATTTTCTTGTAACTAGTTAATAAATAACAATAATTATGGTTGTAACATCAGCTCACAAAATCATTATATTCCTAGGATTTTTATCTGTTATACATGCAGCTTATTCAGCAGCCCAACGTAAGTTAATGAAATTTTAATATAAATAAATTAAATTAAATAGGTAGTACAATAAACTATTGAATTAATAATTTTAATAGAAATTACATTTAATTGCAAAGTTACTTAAATCTTTTTTTTAAATAATTTCAATGCAAAATGTTAATATTTAGAGCAAAATTCAAAGGTTTTGTTTTTTAACATTTAATATTCAGCTCGTCATCTGTCAAAAGAAGGGGGGAGGGATCAATGCAAATGTCCACGTGGACCCACTAAAAATCCCTTCTATTTTGTTTATCCTACATTCAAATTTTACACCACTGTTTTATTTAATTTTAAAAAGATTTGTTATGAAAAAATTATTTTTAGTATGTAATACAAAAAAAAAAAATTGAAAAAAAAGAAAAAACATTAACCACATTAAGAGGCTTATTTTCATAGATTGTAACTTGTTAAAATTTATAAATTCTACTCATTTTCCGTAAACTTTCGTATTTTCCTGTAAAAAGAATTTTTGCAGGGAAAATAATTTTAATGGCAGTAAATTGTAAGGGAAATTATAAACTGAAAATTGTAAAATTTAAGGAATTACATTTTGTTTCTTAATAATTTTTATTTTTTCAGACCGCTCTTACCTGCGAATAACTGAACAAGAATTTACAACATTACCTATAGATGTAAGTACATTTCACGCACTTTTTAAAGATTTTCAAACTCTTTATCTTCTTCTGCGATTGGAAAATTTTTTAAAATTAATTAAAATCATAAAATATTCTTTTAATTTATAAACTTTCACAACTTATTTTATATTTTTAATTTTTTTGCAGATCATCATTCAAGGAATTTTCAGTCTTTTTGTCGTTATGTACGGAGTGATGTTTATTGCAGGAGATTTCAAAGAAATCCGAGCTGTTGTAGACTTGGAGAACAAATCATGGGAAACTTTGCGCAACTTACCTTCGTTTCAAGTATTCAATCACAGAGGAAAAGCAATGTCACCAGACCACTGCTTTTAATTTTACAAGTATTTTGTTATACGCTTATTTATAATTTACTACTGTATTAAATACCTAAACTTGTAAATCTGATATTTATGAATCAAATTTTAATTCATTAAATAAATAAATATTGAATACAAAGTATTTAATTTTTTTCTACTTTAATATTTCTTATACCCGTAAAAAAGACTTTATTTAAATATAAAGTTTTTAAATAATAAAAAGAATTGTGTAATAAATTAACAATATAATTATTAAGTATAAAAAAGGAAATGAACGCGGAATAAAATTGCAACTACACGTTGTTCTGTCAAAACATAAATAACAATAATTAAAAATTTCATTATTTTAAGAAATAAATCTTTATTTTTGCCTAATACGAAAAAATGTGTATCTAATATAACATGCACGAAAAACTAAATTGACAAAAAATGATTGACTGTTGGTATACAAAGTTGCAAAAAAGTTAATTTATTAATTTTCTTCAATCAAAATTTATCATTTATTATAAGAAATTAACAATATGAATAATTGCATTATAAAAATAAAAATGTTCATTTTTTCTGTTTTTTCTTTTCTGCTTCAATTTCTTTTTCTTTTTCAATTTCAGTGACGTAATCTCCAATTGTGTCAGCATCTAGCATCTGCAAATGTAATATTTTTTCAGATATTTATAAATAGTTTAAAAATAATAAAATAAATTTAAATTTAAAATAATACAATAATATTGTTTTACCTGTAAAGGTTGACCTCTGCGCATAACTGCAATTTCTAGATTCTTTTGACCAGACTGAACAACTTCCAGCAGAGCTCTAATGGCTAATTTAATGGTACCTTTCTCAGTTGCAACTTCGTCAGATGTATAATATTTTTCCAAAAATTCACGAACAGTTTTAGCGCTGCGTCCAGTGGCATTTGCCTTTAAAATTAAAATTGCGGATTATTTATTAAATTATTTGAATTTTTTATTTTCTCACATATATTAATTTAATTATTTTAAACGTTTTCAATTATAATTATTAAAAAATACGATTACTTTAAAAACTTGAAAGATATTGTTAATAAAAATTCAAGTACTTTGAAATAATTTAAAATAATTTGACTGCTAAAGATAATAATAAAATATTTTACCTTCCATTCGTAATAAATGCCAGAGGGTTCTGTTTGATATAAATGAGGAACTCCATCATAATCAAAGCCAGCCAATAAACAGGAAATTCCAAACGGTCTTCTTCCATTACTTTGAGTATATCTCTGCTTTAAACCTATCGTTAAATTCAACAATACATTTCAGAAAATTCTAAATAATTTTTGTTTTAATTTTTGTATGATTTATTAATTATCAATGAAAATTCGTCTTACCTGCGATATACCTCGTAATATATTCTAATGTAGCTGGATCTTCAACAGTTAATTTGTGACTTTGGCATTCTATTTGAGCTCTGTTTATAAGTACTCTTGCATCAGCAGTCAAACCTAAATTTTTTTAAAATAATGTCAATCGTATTTTAACACAAGATATTTTTTTTAGAAAAATTGTCACTGCCTTAATAAATTAACGAGATATAAAAAAGTATAACCTGCAAAAGCCATAACTGCGTGATCATCCAAAAGGCATATTTTACGGACGGTGCGTTCTTCTTGTAATTTGGCGACAGATTTTTTTTCAACTCCAAGAACAACGACATCCTTCCCTCGAACTCCAACCTATTTCAATTATTTAGAAAATTAAATTAAGAAGATTGTTGCATAAAATGAAAAAAGTTAAAAGTATTTATAAAAATTTTTTTATTTTAATCTTTAGACAACTACGAATATCAATGAATTAAAAAAAATTAAATTATTATGTATTTTATCACGGTTGCCACAAAAATTTAATTTTGTTTTTCCAGAAAAAATTTTGACTTTTTCCCTAACCCTGAAGAATATTCTGATTCACTCCAAAAATTATTAGATATTTCAAAAAATGTTCTATTACATTTATTTACGAATTGCTTTAATTGTAAAATTATTCCATTTCATCAATAACTTCTTTTTTAAATAAATATTTAATCATTATTATTTTTCCATAAAAATTAAAATTTTCAAATTCAAACCTTCTGAAATTCAAATTTTTCCGAGTCAAAGACTCGGAGTTATCGATTTCTTCATGTTTTACAATAATAAATTTAAGATGACAGAGTGATAAAATCATTATTTTATATCATAAGAATACTGAAATCTATAGATTCAAATATTCAAAGATTTTAATTTAAACTCTTTTCAAAATTCAATTATTTCTAAAAATTCACGCTATAATGCTTTTAATATTCAATTATAATTTAAAATTTTAAGTGAAATTCCTTTTTTAATCAATTTTTATAAGAAAATGTTTCGAGAATTCAATTATTTAATTATACAAAAATAAATAATTTATTAAATAATTAAACATTTCCTAAAATTGAATTTTTATGAAAAATTTTATCAAAATTTTTAAAAATAATTGAATTCTTTCGGCGAATCTTAAAAAAAATTTAAGAATAAATGCAATTTTCTATCATTTTATTTAAAATTGTGTAAAAAATAATTGAAATTTTGCGATAAGTTTTGTTCTTTATAAAAATAATTGAATTCTTGCAACGAATTTTATTACAACTTTTTTTTTAAAGAATTAAATTCATGTGAAGAATTTCTTTTGTGAAAATAATTGAATTCCGGAGAAAAATATTATTATTTATGAAAATAATTAATTTCATGTGAAGAATTTTATTCAAATTTTTTGAAATAATTGAATTTTTCAGAATTTTTAAAAACTTTTTGAAAATAATTAAATTGCATTTAGAAATTTCATTAAAAAATTGAAAAAATTAAAATCTGTCGAAGAATTTTATTAAATTTTCTTTTAAATAGTTGAATTCCAATAAAAAATTTTATTTTTGAAAAAAATTCAATTCTTGGGAAGAATTTTATGAAAATTTCTTAAATAATTGAATTGCTTCAAAGAATTTTATTTTTTATGAAAATAAATGAATTGTTTCGAAGATTTTTACAAATATTTTTGACAATAATTGTAATTCCTTGAGAGAATGTAATATTTTATGAAAATAATTGTATTCTATGATCAATATTATTATAATTGTTCAAATTTATAGAGCATTTTATCAAAATTTGTTAAAATAATTGAATTCTCGAGAAAAATTGTGTTATTTATGAAAATCATTAATTTCTTGCGAAGAATTTTATTCAAATCTTTTTAAATAATAAAATAATTGAATTCCCATAAAAAAATGTATTATTTGTGAAAATAATTGAATTTTTAAGAAGAATTGTATTAAAAATAATTGAATTGTATTTACATTGCAATTTTATTAACTAAATTTTGTAAAGAATTTTGTCAAAATTTTTTTAAATAATAGAATTTTTAAAAGATTTTTATTCAAATTTTTTGAAATAATTGAATTTCTCAAAACTATTTTTTTTCAATTCTTTGAATATATTTGAATTATTTCGAGAAATTTCATTAAAAAATTAAAAATAATTGAATTGGTGTGAAGAAATTGATAAAAAATTGGTAATTAAATTCCTATGAAATTTTTATTAAAATTTTGTTTAAATAATTGAATTCTTTTGGAATATTTTATTAAAATAGTAGATATTAAAAATAATTCAAATGAGAAAAGTTTTTGAAAATAATTGAAATTTTTCCAAGAATTTTATTAAATTTTTTGAAAACAATTGAATTTTTGTAATCAGTTGTTGTTAAAAATTCTGTTGGATGAACAACTTTAATATTTATAAAATTCTTACGTTATATTATTTAAATCATAAACAGTTGACAAGTGAACTTTAAAATCGTCTTTTATTTACTACTTCTTATCTTTAATTGTTTCTATCAATTTACATTAATAAATTAAGTCATTCTTAATAAATTCCAATTTGTTTACTCTCACATAGAAAATTATGTGTTATATTTAATATTTTCTATTATATTGAAGAAGTGACAGTTTTTAGCACCTCATATACTTTAAATGCTTATTTTACAATCAATAAAATTTTTTAAAAAATTATTTTCATTTCTTAATGCTAATACTTTTAAAATTATTCCTGCAAGTATTAATATTTTTTAAAAGTAGTCGGCAACCACTTTAGTCGAAATATAATGGAATAGCTCCGTAAAAATAAAGTAATTGGCATGTATAATATTTAAATTTCACCCAATATTTGTAAAACAATTTGAAGATTATATTCACATGATGAGCATTTTTTTCTTTCTCAAGAGGAAATTTGTTTATCATAATGAGGAAGCTAAATGATCATGAAATGAACAACTTGTTTTTAATTCGGACTTAAAAATTCTTTTGAGGTTAAACCATATAAAATTATACTTACAGCGGTAGAACCTTTTCGTACTGCTTCCTGAGCGTATTCTACTTGAAGTAAATGGCCATCTGGAGAAAAGACAGTAATCGCTCTATCGTAGCGTGATGACATTTTTAAATATTTCAAATATTTAACTACTTAATTTTCAAACTAAATGACTTTACTTTTCTCCAATATAAATAATGATGCCGTCTCATGCACACACACAAAAGTAACACATACATATAACCAGGGCTGGTCATGTGGAGAGAACAAAGAATCCTAAAGGTTTTTCTTCACTAGGATTCTAAAGTCCAATGCACAATTGGTTCGCGAAAGTCGTTCGCGGACGAGACCTTTGAGATAGAAAAGAACACAAATATATTTCTGTCCTTTTCTAACTCATGTTTAGCTTTCGCGAACGATCGTATTGTAGAAAGACCTTAATAGTAAAGAGTTAGAGAAGGATAAACTATTTTTGAAAATAAAAAATTAAATCGACTTTCGAGTATCGAAGGGGTTATAAAAAAATATATCGAAATCCTATCTCCTCCTTACCACTGACTGACTCTATATAACTTGTCAGGGTGTAATGGTCTGACTTTAGAGCGCAGTTCTTCCTTTTTAATTAAAAAAAAAAGTTATGTGATGTTATTTTTGTTATGAGATATTTTGTGCGACTGATTGAAATCTTGAACTCGCACATTTTGTTGATAGTATGTCAAGTACATTAGAAAATAAAATTCTTAACTTACAAGAGCGTCTTAGGGTAGAAAATGAATCTCTACAAGGAGATAGACAATCAAATGAAAATACTTCATGCACTGGTATGCAAAAATCCTCTGTTTCGATTACAAGCCCTGCTCCTCGAAGACCTAGACAACGTAAGTTCTGTCTTAGACCGATAATGTTTAACTGTTTTTGTTTTAAAATCATTATGAAAATCCACTTTTGTACTATTTCTCAAACAAATATAGGTTATGTCATTCTGTTTTGTTATTTACACTATACAATAAATAGAATATATTTTTAGTGGAGTTTTACTATTTTTAAATTGTCAAAATTTCGTTAATTATTAATATACTTTCCTAGTTGACAGTGAAACTTTGACATGTAACGATTGTTGTGGAAAGTTTAGAGAAATAACAATTGAACTTATATGAAAATTTCCGAACTCTAAAATAGTAGTAAGGTTATGGTCGTCAGGATAAAATTCGAGAAATTGATAAAATAATTCTGATTTAACATTTTTGGAAAAACATTAAATTACTAAAAGTGAAATAAAAATATTTGTCGTTTAGAATATTTATTTATTTCTACACCTGGAAGATATTATTTTTGTATAAAATTTTAATTAATTCCAAGTATTTTATTGATCAGAGTTGACACAGGACGTGAGAAACAGAGAATTTTATCAAATGTACTGAAAAAATAACAAACTTCTATAGAATTATTAATTAGATTATAATAATCGACATAATCTGTCCTCACGTGAAGTTCGTGTTGTTTTATTCCTATCTTTTGCTTTATAGTTCGAATTGTTATGTCAAAAGTTTGACAGTTAATTTGTAAATAATAAAATAAGTGGAGTATGAAGATTTAACCCCAATTTAAAAAAAATCAATAAAGTACAGTTGCAATTTACACGAATAATTAATTATTTATTTTTGTATTTAAATAATTGAATTATGATAAGTATTTGGTAAAAATAAGTAAAAATAACAATTAGAAAAAATATTGTCTTTGGATTTTCATGTTGTCTATGTTTATTGATAGACATGAATATACTTTTACCTTCTTTTTTTTTAATTATTGTTGTTAACAATAATTATATGAACAATAATCAAGTTTCTTTTGCATTTGTAAATATTTTCAATACAATTTAAATAACATTTATCTAAAGAATTCAATTATTTTCAATATAATTTAAATAAAATTTCTCCAAAGAATTCAATTTTTTTTAATAAATTTTATTAAAATTCTTTATAAGAATTGAATTATTTTCATATAATTTTAACAAAATTCGTCGAATAAAACTTGCAAAAATTCAATTATTTTTATACATACAGTCAGTTATTTTCAATTAAAAAAAATTAAATTATTTTCACAAAGTTTGGAATAAAATTCTTAAAAACAAATTATTTTCTAAAATATTTAATAAAATTCTATGCAAAAATTAAATAATTTGAGATTCAAAATTATTAAAGTTACAAAAAATATTATAAAAATTAATAATAAAATGTTATCAAAAATGTTATTTTTTAAAATTTAAAAAAGGGAAATTTTTATTTGGAAAGTTCAATTATTGTTAGGAATAGAAAGAATTTTTTTATTTTATTTATTTACCCTCCTTGATATGTTTGAGGATCAATTTAAAAAATCTTATATTAATACAAAAACTTACAAACTAACTTACTTTACTAAATTCTTAATTATTACAAAATTAACACAAACATAACCTTAAAGCGATTTCCTTATCTAAGGTAGGTACCTTTCTTCAGAGCGTATTACAAATAATCTCGCCAATTTTAACTTAAATTTTAATTATTTATAAAATTAATAACTTACACTGAGAAAACGATTTTTTTCATTCAAGCAAATTTTGTTTAAATCAAACTTAAAATATCTTTGCTATACAGTCAAACATATTAAAGTTTAATTCGAACATATTTTTTTGGTCATTTAAAGAAATAATAATTATATTTAATTCAAACATAAGTTGTGGTAGATTTTAAATTATTTATAATCAACTTTTAAGTTTGAATCAAACAAAAAATTTTTAAACATAATTTTTGTTTAAATCCACACAGGAAATATATTTAAATTAAACATAATTATTTAAACATAACATTTTTGAATCAAAACAGTAAATTTTTTCTACATATTGAGATTAAGCTTACAAACTAATTTTAATTAAACAAAATCACTTAAAATTATTTTTCTATTTGAATTAAGTATGAAGAATTTTTTAATAAATGGCCTGGAAAACATGGAAAAGTCACAAAATTTTATCGATGTTTTGTGGCAACCTTGCTTTAAAGGTTTTTTAAAATATTTTTAATCTTTGTCAATAATCTTATTAACATATTTATAATTATGTATTATTCATGAAGACAGCATTTGTAATTGAATCATTTTTTTAAAAGTATTTAATTTTTAAATTTTTTCTAATTGCACCCAATATTTAATATTGGTAAGTTTTACTTGACTAAAACAAATATTATTTTTCTACGTATTATGCATTTAGATAACAATAAAATAATTGAATTTTTAAAACAATAACTTTTAAAGTGTTAATAAGTTTTTAAACCAATAATTAGGTAATAAAGTTGTTCTATAGATTTTCACAGCCTTTTCAATGAATGTTGTTTCTTTAAATTACATTTCATTGATTCGATTCAAGACTTTCCTATTAAATCATTAAAAATATTCTTCACTTTGTGACTCGTCACTCGTGTACTGAAGTAAAGACTGAACATTTTAAATTTTTTCTTTTCTAATTCCAATCGAAGGAGCTCGATCCATTTTTATCAAATTGTCAATTTAATATCCAAAGTTAATCTATACTGTTAAGTGGTGCTTCATAACTTTTAAATATTTGGATGGAGTCAAAAATAAAATTGCATACAGTTTTCACCCCTTTTTTAAATTTCCTTCTAAAAAATTATACATGTAGCTTCGCTTTTGCTCACCCAAAACATTGACATCAGAAATGTGCAGCCAAATTAACCTTTTGTAAAACTGATCTGAGACTGGTAGTTTGGATAGGGCTAAATTTTGCCCGAAATAAAATTCCAAACATAAAACATTACTTTCAGATAGCTTTTTTCAAAATCTTATAATCTTCAACATTTTGTTTATATCGGTTCAGGTTCTCATTAATTTCAACGAAATAATTAAATTTTGAGCACAAATCGTAAACACTTTTTTCATAATATTCAACAAATAATGAATTTAAGTTACTTAGATAAAGTTAATTTAGAATTTTCAAAATATAAAAAATGAGGAATAGAAATGGTTGCAGTTGACGTAGTACTCTTTTCGGGAATGTAATCAAAAGTAGGAACAATGTTAACGTTACTTGAAGAAATTATCTGCGGTTTATGTGATTCTTCGTTTTCAGAAAAAGTAAAATAATTTTTCCAGTCAAAAATAAAATTTCCTTCGTCATCTTTACAGTTTGCAGCATTCAAATGAATTCGCGTCCTATTATTGATGACAAGTGTCTTGAAGTACCCAATGTATTGATAAATTTTCCATCTGAAATAAATATTTTATAAATTGTAAATCTAAAAATAGGCATGGATTTTTTAATCATACCATATCAAATAAAACTATATTTATAACAACATGTACTTACGTTGTAGAACATTCTTCGCCCATTAATTTTTTAGTGTCTTCCAGAAGTGTCAAAATTTCAGCTTGGTTGTTTGTTCCTCCATCGCATACAGTCGCAACAATGTCGAAAGCAGCATCTGTCACGACTTTGATTGTTTCTTCAATGCAATTTAATAATTGTGAACGCGTAATTTGTTAAGAACAAAAATTGAAGGACAAAGGCAAAATGTCTCCAGTTTCTACAACCCTTATCATAAAAACTAACCCTTCGTCTGCGTATTTTTGCGATCTTACAGTTCCCCAGTCCTCCAACCCTACGATTTTATCGATATTTTTGTCATAATGAAGACCCAGACTCTCTGAGGATCTTCTTTAACATTATCAATTATTATGTCTAAAGAAATGCATTCGAAAACTATTGTAGAAGCTCCTTTACCTTATTACGGTAAAAAAACTCAGTCGTTAAAAAGTAAAAATTTTCAATTATCTTTTCTACTTAGTTGGAGAAATGGGCACACCAACACGGATTAGAAGGGTGTTGGATTTACCAGTCTTACAAATGCTACCGCCAAAGATGTATGATAGTGAATTTGAATTGAAGCTACAAGAAATTATGAAAATGAATGGTAATTTAAACATAAATGGACGAAAATACCAAACAGAAATGAGAGATCTGGAGCATTTAGGAGAACTAGGTAATGGAACGTGTGGTCACGTAGTGAAAATGAAGCATAAACCTAGTGGTGTTGTAATAGCTGTGAAACAAATGCGTCGTTCTGGAAATGCCGAAGAAAACAAGAGAATTATTATGGATCTTGATGTTGTTTTAAAGTCACATGATTGTCCCTTCATAGTGCAGTGCCTCGGATGTTTTATTACAGAATCTGATGTCTGGATTTGCATGGAACTTATGACTACTTGCTTAGATAAACTTCTCAAAAACGGTAGACAAGCAATACCAGAATGTTTTCTAGGAAAAGTAACTGTTTCAGTAAGTATTTTAATTTCTTAACAATTTGGCACTTTAAGGACATAAAAAGTTTTAATAAATTTAATGAATTATTAATTATATTCGGATATTGATATCATTTTTCGCGTAAACATACTAAGATCCGCAAAATCAATATTAACGTTAATTATTTTTATCTAATAGACTGTGAAGGCATTATCTTATCTGAAGGAAAAACACGGTGTAATTCATAGGGATGTGAAACCTAGTAATATTCTTTTGGATGATGAAGGAGGCGTCAAACTCTGTGATTTTGGAATATCTGGTCGTTTAGTAGATAGCAAAGCAAAAACTAGAAGTGCTGGATGTGCAGCTTACATGGCGGTAAGTATCTATTAATTTTATTAGATCCATTACAAAATGAACGACATTTTATAACTTGCGTCAACTTGTATAAAAGATGTTAATGTTTCTTAACATTCTGCTTAGCCTGAAAGAATAGATCCACCAGATCCAACAAAGCCAGATTATGACATAAGAGCTGATGTATGGAGCTTGGGTATAACCTTAGTAGAATTAGCAACTGGAGTATTTCCTTATCGTGACTGCAAGACTGATTTCGAGGTAAATTATTCAATTTAAATTATTTTATACTAAAACTTATTTATATTGTAATATATTTGTTATTTAAATAATTTAAAATAAAACAAATTCAAGTCTATAATTAAATGTGGTCATTAATAAAATATTTTTTTAGGTATTAAGTAGGGTGGTTCAAGATGATCCTCCATCTCTTCCACTCGATACTTCATTTTCAAAGGAATTCAGAAATTTTGTTAATTGTTGCCTTACCAAAAATTATAAACATAGACCAAAGTATCACAAACTTATGGAACATCCTTTTATTAAAAAACACGACTTCACGCAGGAAGAAGAAACTAATGTTACGAATTCAACAGCAGAATATCAGTGGTTCAGCGAAGTTATGAGTCAACTTGATCCAAGGTTTGTTACAAATATTAAAAACCAATAATGTTTTCTTGTTTTTTCACTTTTCGTGTTGAAGGTTTTAAATTATAGGTATATTTTATTTATTTAAAATTCGCCTTTTAAATAATAAGAATATTTTTAATTTTCACATATTTTTAATTATATTTCTCTAATTTTACACCCTAATGATGTTAGATTTGATAATATTTACTTATACTCAAAACCTCTGCATCAACTCAAGTATGAATTCTTGGAACAAGTTGTAAGTAATGCTGATGGAGTAGGGTATTTACCATTTAGTGTGCCCGCATTCCTTCACATTTAGTGCGTGATAATGTTAATTTATTAGTTCTTTTTCGTCAAGATGAGAAAAATTTAGGACAAGTGTATGATGATCACGTAAATACTGACATGACATTTAATCAATTTCGAGAACTATGATCAACATGTTGGAATTCAGACAAGTATGGCTTTGTAGTAATTGATAAGGATTCTGATTTAAATGATGAAAGATATAGGAAAGGATTTGACAGCTTATGGTCATCTTTAAAAATGTTGTTAGTTTAATATGAAACCTTGTAATAATAAAACGTTTCATAAAAAAAATAATATCTTCATCAAATTGCTAAAGCTAGTGAGGCATTTAGGCGAAAACATCGTAAGTTAAATGGGTAACAGAAGCTGCTGAAAATGTGTGAAAGGGATTCATTCATTATTTATATAGGGATTCTTATTGCTACTAATGCACACAAAAAGAAATATAGTTTCTCTGAATCTATCCGTATGGATAAAAGCTACAAGTATTTTGATTTTATATCTCAATTCTTCCCCCGACCACCGACCAAACAGCCATCTGTAAGTGGTAGATCAATACCTAAAATTATTACAAAAATTAATTTTCACCGAAAATATATCTATTAAGATGATCCAAATGAGTTGGTTGACCATCTCAGGCGTTTGATGGCTTCTCAAGCTGCTGGAAATCATAGTCACAATATTGAAATTATGTCCATTATTGAACTACATGAAGCTAAAGGAACCTTCTGGTCCATCTGGAATTTGTTTTAAACTCAATTCTCAAGGTTACTTCGTCGTTGAAGGTAGAAACATCTGTAATCTTGCTTGCGCTGAAGAAGAGAACGATGCAGTCAATTTAAAACTTGTACGCCATATGATAAAAGAGGAAGTGCGTTTATTCTAGAAAGCGAGTGCATCACTTAGATCAAAGGTAGACAATAACAACTTGTTTCTAAAGATCCTTGATGGCTATTGCAGCAAAACTTAAAATTTTTGAAAAAGATATAAATGAAGACTTGTCATATTAAAATTATTAGTGAATTGGATATCCGCTTGAGGGCTCTCGAGAGTGAGCAACAAAACATTAACAATAGTGAATGAACTGCATACTCAGGCTATAAAAATTATCATCTCCGTCGAGTTGAAATGCGTGATATTGATGAGCCATGGCAAGCATATTTAGTAGAAATGATACCTTAGTCAAAAGTAAATAAGTGTTTCAAATATTTACTAACAGTTATAGATATTAGTGACTAAGTTGCAACATTGACTTATGCCACCTTGAAATCGCTGATCTGATGGGTTATCTTATTTACACCATACACCGAAAAAATACAATACAGTGCAAGCAAAACAAAAAAACATGATTAATGAAAAAAACTGAATATAGTGAATGATGTAAAAAATTTATCGCATCATTCTCATGACTCTCCTCAAACGTTGTCGAGCAGTTCCTCTAAGCTGTACAGGTATTGCTGCAACAGCTCGTCGTGAAGCCGGCTCTGGTCGTTGTTGTCGGTTTGCTGGCTGAGAAGTTTGCGGAGTAATGATCTGTGGGCGAGTCCTGCTTCGAATCCAAGGAGCTGGGTTATCAGAATTATCATATATTATTATTAATTGACGATGAAGATAAAACAATGATATTTGTGTCGTTCAACTGCAAAGTATCAAGCCAATCCCAAGACTTCTAATTTCTGGCTGGGACGTTTGAGAAATAATGCCCCATATGGGTGTTCTACAAACCAAGGAAGAAAATTTCGGCACACAATGTTTTTTTTGTGTTTAGGTTCTAAAAAGTGTTTTAAATTCGAGTTAATAGTACTATAAAAGTTGTCTGAAAGAGTCAGTTAATAATTACAAATTTTACAGCTGTTTGTAAACAAATTAACCATGAGATTCAGGTCGTGAAATACTAATTAACAATAACTCACAAAATAATGTTTGGATTACTATAACTTTCGTTACTCGGTGCTTTTTAAGATCGCTGATTACAATTCCGATATATAAGTTTTTCAAAATTCAAAATGGCGGATATAATATGGCTAAGGAATTTTTAAAAATCGCATAGAATATACATGAAACTCGTTATTCGGAGGTTTTCAGAGCCGCTGATTATGAATCCGAAGTCAGTTTTTTAAAATTCAAGATGGAGGATTCAATATTTGAGAGAATATCATTCCAAGTTTACTTACTTTGCTTTAAACAAGTTATTTACAAATTACTTACGGTATCGCTGAAAATTTTTATGTATTAGAAACTATAGAGACGCAAGGTTATTCCCCAAATGTCATTTGACCGAAGTGGCATTTAAAGAACTGTTATATTATTTCGGTCAAATGACATTTGAGGAATAATCATGCGCCTCGAAACTATAAACATGAGTAGTTATTGAATTTCATAAAAATTTAACATTTATTTTATAATTTGCCCCCCACATTTAATTTTGGAAAACTGAAATTGGATTCATAATCAGCACCCTTGAAAACACCCGAGTAACGAGCGTCAAACAAAGTTTATGTGATTTTTGCAGGGTGGCGAGCCATCTGGAAAACCGTAAATAGACAGGGAATCTTAAAAATCCGGAAAAGACAGGGAATTTAGTCTGCAGTCTGGGAAAAGCTCAAGGAAGTGTGATTCTTTTTAATTATACACTTACAATAAATTAAATAAAATCAATTAAACTCTATAGGATCAAAAATTTGTGGCGGAAAATTTGATTTTAAATAATTAATAAGAAGTGCATATTATGTATAAATTATAATTGTTATATGAAATAAACTAAACGTAATTTTTTGTAATTTCAATAAGATTATTGTTGTCATGTTTTTGAAATTTGGTTTCTGGCATTATCGATTTTAAGCCGATTTTTATCAATTTCCAAAAATTTTGTCTATCTGGGGTAGCCACTATGTTTTTCTATTGAAATATTTTAAAAAGATAAAAGTTATTCAAGCTTTTAAACATGTTTGAACCCTCCAGAAGAAAATCCTGCGCACGGGCCTAGCCCCTCTGGATTGAATAAGTCTCTCGGAAAAGATCAATCATGAAGCAATAGTCATGCCTTTTGAACTACACTCAGCACCTGCAACATTCTAACGAATTATCAACCTAGTAATTCCAGTTGAACTAATATCTAATTTATTTTCATACTTCGATTACATCTTTGTAACCAAGGAAACATTCGAAGAACATTTTAAACTTCTTCTTTCATGATTCAATTTATATTGAAGAAGAACGAACCATAGCCTCTCTCGAGCTACGAGCATTCTTTTCGTACTTTGTTGCACTGACAATTTACTCAGTTCGCCCTCGACCGGCTTCGAGAAGCTTCTCAAGACAACCGACAGCAAATCGTTTTACACTTTCGTTCTATTCTTCGATCCCTTATGCCTTCTTTGTTAGGGTATATGATCTGCAGGAGCTACAACGTCCAACAGTCCTTTCGACTTCCTGAGAATGTACCAGGTCTGGGAACTTTCTCGACTAAATAATACCCTTCGTCTTCTTTCCTATCTTTTCGCTCAGATTCTCAAATACACGTGCACACGATTTTAACCCTCTGCCTACGCAAGTGACCGTTATCGACAAAAAACGACAATTCGGTCGCCTGGTGGGGACTATGGGAAATACATTCAAAAGCGCTAGAGTGGGGATAAGTCAGCGTAGGCAGAGGGTTAACATCGCGAACGATCCCTGCCAAGTAGAGGAGCTACTCTCTCAACAGAGATGATGCATCAAGTAAATTTCCTTTCTCGAGGGGCTTCTCGGGTGGAGATGCAACCTGTAATACTATTCAATTCGCACTAACTTCTCGTCAGGCATGAATATCGAATGGATTTCAATATCTATATTCTTCCCGATGTGAAGCGTTATTTGGCCTACAATATAATTGTTAGAACTTAATTCAAATAAAATCTGTTCTTTCAGATTAAAGGCGAGCAGGACCAGCGTAGGAGAAACCGCGCTTCAAGATCGGTGAAAAATTCACTGTTGCTTATTATTTTTCTGTTTTTGTTATAATCAAATTCTTCATCAGCGAATATTAGATAGATTTTCTAGATTTTCACATTGATATTTTGTGTAGTTTTCTATTTTTCTATTTGCATTATATTCAGTTTTTATATTTTCTTGTTTCTTCTACATTTTTTGCCTTGTATTCATTCTCTTATTTTATTATTATTCTTTTGTACAACTTTTTGTTATTATTTTGTTTTGTTAAAAATATATCTTCTTTCGAAGGTTTAAATTATGAGTCGTCATTGACTACACCTAACCTCATTAATGTCGTCACCATTATAAACACTAATTAGGGGAGGACACCACATTGGAAGGCCTATTTTTGTGGATATTTAAAAAAAACTTTGTAAGAAGAATAAATTAGAAGTCATTTGACATCATGTAATTGCTATTTAAAAGAAAATTTTCAAATTTTTTAGACCTTAATGTTTTCTTAATTTGTGGGACGTAGGTATAGCACTTTTAATTTTTTACTAAAATAAAAAAATATACGTTTAACTATTTTTCTGAGAATATGAACTTTAATGCAGGGGAAAATAATTAAAATAAACATTTTTGAAGGTATTTGGAAATAAATATAACATGAAACCCATCGATGTAGTAAGTAGTAGAGTAGTATTTTTTCTTTTTTCTTGACTAGGAATTAATCATTTGTTTTTCACATATTTTTATTAATTTTTAAATACTTTTTTTATTTTTGTGCAAGGAATGCATTATAAATTCCTATGCATACAATATAAATCTAAATATTTAAATGAAAGGAGCAGATCTAAAAATCAAATCAAAGTTCAGATAATTTGATTTATGGTTAATGTCCGTTTAAACTAAATGTTAAATTTTATTTTTGTTGTTCTTCTAGGGTACCAGGAGGACCACATCGGCCAACTGGTCATATCTCTTTGAAACAAACTGTGAGTTTGAAAGGAAAAAGTGAAACATCTCATTCAAGTAGCGTTACTATTGATTCACAAGATATGACTTGTTTACCTAATCATCAACGCTCATTCAGCGATAATATAGCTAATTATGTACCTTATAGTCCATATGCTTTACGGCGAAAAGAGAGCAAACCTTTTTCACCTCAAACAATTTGGGACAATGGTGATATTAACGTACAACGTCCAGTTTCATCATATAGAAATTTTTTGGAACAAAAGAATTTAACATTCAATAGAACTTCTATTAGTAGTCAAAATAGAGATTTTGGAAGAACGCATTCTTCCTACTCAAATAATACGGAACAACAAGAATGCAGTGGAGATCGATGGCAAACTAGAAGATCACAAAGTCCTCATGTCAGAGATTACTCACCTTGGCGTCGGGAAAATGTAGATCCTCCAGGTGTAATTCCACCAGTTGTTGAAAATGGACGACACTCTCCCTATGTACAAAGTCGATTAGAACATATTCCAGTGCCTCAGACACATCTACATTCTCAGGATATTTTTGGTAGTCCTATGATTAATCGGAAACGGTAAGTTTAAAAAAAATTTTAATATGTAATCTAGTATAATTCATATTTCTTTTATTATGTGTAATGTTTCACTCTAGTAAGTTCATGTCCTATAAAAATATTCCTCTTTGAATATGTCATGCGTTGAAAAAAATTATGATGAAGGAGTGTCAAAAACAACGGATTGGTTACGCGATTACTATTAAACACTCATTTATGGGTTATATGAAGTTTTCTATCATAAGTTTTCTTTTCAACACGAAGCGGAATCCACTATTGAACACACTTAGCATATGTTTTCCCTAAAATTTTTCCCCAATTTTGCACTTAAGATTCACTGGCCACCGTGGGCAATTAAGATATACCTAAATTTTTGTTGCAGATACCCTTCAGAAATAAAAACTCAGACTTTATATAATTCACATGCTTCTGAGTTATTGATAACGCGCTTAGGGCATCACATAAAACAGGAACCGCCATCTACAATTCCTCAGTTCCCTGTTTCTTCTAAAGAATCTGCAAAGAAACGTTTGACTTCTTACGTAAGATTAAGGTTGGGAATTGATCGAGTTCCTTCTCCAGAACCACCACCTAGATTAAGCCGAGGAGAATCTCCTTTACCTACTCGACGCCATATAATAGAGCAGTCTTCTCCATCTTTGAGTCGAAGGTTTGTCATTACAATAAGCATTTGAATATATTTTCATTATCTTTATTTTGAAATTTTATCTTTATATGCGATACAAAGTTAGAAATTTTCGTTAATTTAGTATACTGGTTTATATTAAATTTCATTTAAAAACTGTCCATAAAATATGCATTATGTAAAAAATGCTCCCAGCCACACAGCAACATAATTATAGAAACTACCTAATATTACATTTTTAACTTTCTTAACCTGAATAATCGGTCTTTCTCAGTGTGTGAACTATTATCGGTTGTCTTTTTTTGTCATATGAACGTCAAATTTTTGAAGATTTCTATGATAATTAGGAAGTAACTCTTTTGTACATGATCGACAGTAATTATCTGGTAAATATTTTATTGTCCTAAATTATACTACAAAGTGAATTTTTTTCTCAGGTATGTTTCATCTTTACCACCGCAGCCACCTCCTAGGAGGTTATCTGAAAGTTGTTCTGTGCCTGGAAGTCCACAGCATATTAGAGCTTACGTTCGATATACTCCTGAACCTCAAAGAAGGCCACATCCTTCATAATTTATTAGTAACTTGTACATTGCTCATTGTTAACACCTTGTGAAGCTGATTTTAATTAATTTTGTAATAATAATCGCTTCTACGAATGTTACATAAAAAGTTCGTAAAACACAATTTCTATGTTGTTTTTCTTTATAATTAAGTTAAAACTTCAATAAGACTTTCCGAAATAAACGAATAAGTATTAAAAATATATAGAAATAATTAATTTTTTAAACACTTCATTAATTAATAACATATTTTTTTCTTTGTGCTTACTGAATGACTATTTTAGCTGTAGTAATACCGCAAGCCGGTCCTTTAGATACACAAACGGCAACTGGCTGCACAAATGATTCTTGAAGTGGTTGGAACATGAATACTAGACAATGATCCGCTTTTTGACTATCATCTATATCCTCATCATTGTTCCCATAATTAGTAAGTCAAAAAATTTGCATCTTTTTCACATCCAATCTGACTTCATTCCTTGTTGCAACTTCGTCAAAAGATGAAATACCATGGCGATAAATTTCAGACCTTTTTGATATACTTATCGGAGAACAATTTTACGAAAGAGTCATCAAACCCACATGGAGTATCCAATACTTTAACGTTTAAAGTTTAAGAAAACGAACAATATTTTAGGACAATAAATATTTAAATTATCTAAATGACTACAAATACAAAATAATTTTTTAATTTAAGTAATTTAATAAAATACTTTTACATAATTCTACTTTAAGAAGTATGTTTGCCTTGCATTCCTAAATTGATGATTAATTAAAAAAATGAGTACGTTTTAAAATAGAAGGGGAGGTCAAAATTAAATAATTATCCTTACGTAGTTAATAAATGGTACCTAGGCTTGTCACTACCATATCTAAATATGTTTATATTAAAATTAGTACAACCAGGCGAACATTTTGATATCACAGTAACATCACTCTGCGATCAAATTTGTAATTGCATGCTGCGTACTCTACAACTTATGATTGATAAACTCAGATGAATGGAACGAAGAAGAATTCTATGAATATGATATCAACTTTCCTCCAGGAACAAATTCAACAGAAACACAAGAAAGAAATGAGGGAAGCTTGACGCGTGAAGAAAACTACGTGATATGTTGTGGAATTTAAATAACTAAGAAACGAATATTTATTTAATAAATAACTTAAATATATAATTAAACACTTAAATATATTTATAACATTTTAAAAATGTTATTTACTTTTTACGTTTAAAGTACTAAATATTAGTTTCAACATTTCCATTTTTATTTAGTACCTTCTTAGTTTTTTCTAAGACTCAAAATAAGACAGACTAATACTTTGACTTTGATTAAGTACTTTGACTAATACTATGACTTTGATTAATACTAAAAATTAGACTGCTGAGACATAGACTAAGAATAAGACTTAGACTAAGACGTAGTCTAAGATTTAGAGTAAGACGTAGACTAAGACTTAGACTTTGACTGTGACTCTTTCACTAATTTCTAGACTAAGACTTAGACTACGACTCTTTCACTAATTCTTAGACTATGACTTAGACTAAGATTTATACTTAGAATTAGACATTTTAGGCGATTTTATAAAATTAATTAAATTTTAGAGACGTTTCAAATGGGCACACAGCCCATTTGAATTACATTGGCTATATGCCCTTCTACGATCCAGTGGTTCAATTAGATATAACCTTCGAAATGATTGTAAAAGTTAATTAATTTATTAAAATCGCCTGAAATATCCATTATCGTTTGATAAATAAAAAGTAGAATATTTAAGCTTTCGTTTGATATAAATTTTATTAAAATAGGAAATAACGTGTTTTGAATTTTTTCAAAGTTTAGCTGTTATAAACTCAATTCTCTATTGAAATTAAATAATAATTAAAAAAAAAATATATTTTTATTAACAGAAATTTCAGAAATTCTGCTTTTGAAATCGCTAATATAAAAAATTTCGTTCCACTAAATATCTAAGAAATATTTATTGAAAAATTGTCTTACATTGGCAATTCTTTACGAAGGGGGTCGTTTTGAAATCGAATGCCTCATAAACTTAAAATAAACATTCGATTAAATAAGAAGTCTGCAATTCCTGAAGTTCATAATACTCTAAAGTAAGTATCTAAAATTCAGTATAGTTATAGAACAGTTTCTACAGCTGTGCGAAAAAGCTCTTTGTCTCCGACAATGAAAATTGAGGGTTCAAATCTCCCAACTGTCAAATTTTTTTTCCGCGTAAAATATTAAAACGGTATTGAAAAAAATTGAATTAAGCTTCTTTTCGGCTTCTCCAAATGAATACAAATAGAATGGTCAGAAACGAAATTTAAAAGAATTAAAATTTTCTAATTCTTTTCAATTCCTCACTTCTTACTGGGTTGGTAAAATAAAAATTGGAACATATAAATATTGAAACTAAAAACTATAATTATAAATAATAAATACAGTGTGGCGAATATTTACAAGAAAATTTAAAGTTTATAGGTATAACGGGGCTCTAAATAGAAGAAACTATAAAGTCGAAAGGTTCAACGTGGTTCAAAATAGACATAAGATTAACATTTTCTAAATCGTTAGGTTTGACGTTAGGTTTTCTTTTAAAAACCTCTTTTATTTATCAGATTTAATACATGTTTTGTGAGTTAAAACTTCGCGCCTGTTACATAAAACTTATCGAAATATTTATAATTTTGATTATAATGTTGTAAACTGAAATTTTTATTATTAAATTTTTAATTATGAGTTGTATTGGTAAAAAGGTCTGTTTAAAAACCCAGGTTTGACAGGGTTTTAAATAGGGCTCCTTACAAGAAAAGTAGGCCCAAAGGGGTAGGACTTCTGGAACCATTGAGTTTTACAGGAGGTTCAAATGGGGTCTAAAGTAGGTCTTAAATTTTGACTCGGGTTCAAACAGTTTCCTAGATTTTTATCATTTAAACTCTTAAATATGATTTTATAACGATTTTTAAAAATTCTTTGTATTTAAAATTGTTGTTTATTATACTAGTAAAAGTTATCTTATTATGTCAGAACTTGGAAAACTTTAATAATGATAAGAACTACTTATCAGTATAATGAACCTCACTCTAAAATATAATAGTTTAGTTCAAATTGCTGTAGAATATAGTAAATTTTTTCTAAATCTCTAAATATAATAAAGTATTCATTAAGTTATTAGAATTGATCAATTCGTGAGTTATTCACACAATTTGACAAGTTTATTTCGCGAAGCTTGGCGATCAACAGTGACATCCACACAGAGGATGACGTCTATGTATAAATATATGACGCCACTGCAAACACAGAAGGGATAAAGTTGGGAGTCGATATGTCGTGATAGTGGATAGGTCGGTTCGCCTTGGCACATACGATAATGAAGCTTGCGCAGTATTGAAGAGTCGCAAGGGTCGTAGCTGGGCCGAGAAGTTGGATCGCTCAATATTCATCCCTTGGCTATACGATAACGTTGAGTGGTGATGGTGAAAACGGATTCTAGGTGAAATAACGAAAAGTTTGCACTTTGTGTTACTCGCTCGCGAAATTTTATTATAAATAAATTTCCCTTAACTATTTAACAGAACATATAAGCGAACAGTAATTTTAAAAAACCATCTTTATTAATTTGTATTTGAAAAAAAAGTTCTAATCTGATGGAGAAAACTATGGACGGCAAAAAGCAGGAGCAATATTATCAACGGCCACCAAAGCTGGGGAAATGGGAGGGTATCCGATTATTTCTTTGGAATTCGGAAACAGGACAATTTATGGGTCGCACTGGCTCCAGTTGGGGTAAGATTTTTATATTCTTACATAAGATGCTCTATACCTTTTAACTCACTTTTGTAGGTGTACTGCAATAAAGGCAGACATTACTTTTTAGGATACTTTCTAGGTACTTATAATATATAAGTCAAAATTTTAAGATGATTATTTATATTTTAAGTTGAGAAGAAATTAATTTACTATTTTTTAAATATAAAATCTGGGGTGCTTTCTAATGGTGTAGAATGGTGTACGTACTATCGATTTTGAGATTCAAAATAAAAAAGAATCAGACATTTTGTTCTCAACAAATATAGTTTTTAGTTTTTTAATAATTTAAAGTATTTATTTATGTAAAAAGCTAGAATACTGTTGATATTCTGTATATTGTAAAATGTAAAATAACTTAATCATGTAAAATCGATTATTCTTTTATTCTTATATTAGTTCGAATATATGTATATAATACATTTATATATAAGTTTTCTCAATCTGTACAGTAAAAACAGTCTTGAATAGTTTATATCTGAGATTTAGTCAACTTATTGCACTTAAATTTTTTTCCTATCTAGGGAGGGTATCTCCATTTACGTAATGAATTCAGTCTCAAAAATTGATTTGAAATACAAATATTTTTTGTGAAAAAGTAAAAAATTAGGGCAATACATTAATTCTTCCTGTATAAGGGGGCTTGAGACATTGATTTTTAGTTCTCATCAATGTTTTTTTAAATAATTCGAATGTTTTATAAAATTTTCCTTAATTTACATTCACATAGTACCGACCGAGGTATTTAATACTACAAAAAATCGTTAATTTTACATAACATAAGTTTACAAAACATAAGTTTTTATAACAGATTATATGTTAACTTTTTACATTTTAATTAAGTTCAAATTAAATATTAGTGTAAATTTTAAGAATTAATCATTTTCAAAAATGAACAACAATTAATCATTTAAACAAACTAATTGGAGTTAATACTTTAATAAAATATCAAAAAAATTATTTTAGGAAAGAGACTTTATGGAAGTAAAGAATGTCAATTCATCGACTTTTTTTGACGAAAATTATGAAAAAACTTTGCTACTTTACAAATTTGATATTGAAACCCTAAATTATAGAAAAATTTAAATTTGAACTTTTTTCTACAATTTCTATTATTTTTTATCTTTAACTATGTTTTATTAGGTTTTTTTATGGTTTTGAACAATCATTCGTATATAGACTTAAAAATATTTTAATTTTTCCAAAAAAAATAAAATTTTTCTAAAAAATTTTTAAATTGGTCACACAAAACTTTTTTTTATATAATGTGATGGAGTGCAGTTGAAAATTTTAATTAGTGAAAATACCAATAGTGCATTCTTTCAAATTTCAATTTCTTGTACAACTTTTATTATTTGTAATTAACAATTTTTTCATGGTTCCGAATAATTGTATGGATTTTAAAAAAAATTTATTTTTTCTAAAAATGATAATTCTAAAATAAATAAAAAAATTTTCTTGTTCAATTTTATATAATAATATATTTTGATCACAAAAAATGCACCAAAAATTAACATCATTTAAAACGTAAATTTCAATGGGTTAACATTTCAGATGTCTTTCACCTTAACTTGCATTATTTCCGTTAAAATTATTATTTCTAATTTATTCACAATACTTTAATATTTATAAACTTATTTCAAAAGTAATTTAATATTTAACCAAATTAACATAATGCCATTAAGGTCATGTATATTTATATACTTCAAGAGGATAATTAAAAAAAAAATTTTTTAAGTATTTTTAGTTCATATTCGTAGCTGTAGGTGGCGTCTTTCAGATAGACACCATTTTTATTGAGATAGTTTCTTCGTAACCTGTTTTACATAAATTAAAGATTCAATCGGAATTCTCATCATAAGGATTTATTCTAAACAATTAAACTAGAAAACAATTTTTTTAATGTCTTTAAAATTTTTTATGCCCATTTTTCTCAAGAAACCATAAAAACGCTTTATTTTTGGGCCAATTTAACCCCAAAGAAATTAATAGGATTTATAAATGTGAAATGTTAAAGGTTTATTGTAACAGTATTACAATTTTACCAATACTACAACTCCTGCCAAATCTTATGAAGTATTTTGAAATTTTTAAAAAAATTGATGTTAGAAATAAGGACTTTTATACAACTTTAAGACATTATAGATCTAGAAATAAAGATGTTAGCAGAATAAAGTATTAAAAAACCCTACATAGTATCTGCAAACTTTCTGCAAAAAAAAATTTGGTTTAAAAGATTCAAAAATTTTAGAATTTAAAGTTTGAATTGTTTAAATTTAAATGATGTGAAATATATATCTTGTTTATAAAATTTTATTAAATTTTGTGTAATAAATCTCTTTCTTATTAAAAGTAAATAAAATTCAATGCTCATGAAGGAAGCATTACAATTTTTTTTTATTTTTGCTATACGCTTGGATGCACGCGCTAATACCGGTCAAGTAGCAGTGAATAGCTCAGTGGCGTTCATTGGTACTCGACTGGTATTAGTACGTGCGTCCGAGCTCATCTATTTTTGCGAAATTCAGTATAGAATTTTCGTATTATTAAACAGTATTATTATTTTTAAATTATATCTACAATAATAATAATAACAATAATAATAATTAATTATAATATTTACAATTAAATAATAAATTAATTTAAGAAACATTTGAAATGTATTTTATAAATTTTTCTTACTGTTTTGAGAGCAGTACATGCTGAAAGTTATAAACTAACTCAGTTCTATCAGTATTGAGAACCCCTCTCCAGTAAAAAATAATCAATAAGCTAAGTAAATTAGAGTTAGGAGAAAATGGTGCAAGTAACATCAGAAAATATTTAAGGCGTATTTTCCATGAAACTTGGGACAGTTATATTTTAAATTCTTTATGTTTAATAAGTAGTTAACTTACAATTTTTTTTATATTTGAATTTATTTTTGAATTTATCGAGTGTAAAAAATATTAATAATTGACTTAAAAATATTATATGTTAACCTGAATACATAATTTATAAATGTTACGATTAATTTACAACGAATTAAATTATTGTTTTAAACAAAGTAAATTTTTTTATTGGCAAAAATTTTAGTTATTGATCAAAGACATTTGAAGAGCAATAAATGTAAACAGATATAAAATAACCTCAATTTATAAAAAATTGTTTGCAATATAAAATAAACTTTAAATTCAAATGAAAATTCAAGCAAAAAATGCAAAAATTGTAAAAAATATTTTCTAGGCGTAAACATTTTTTTTGCTATTAAAACTAGCAAAATTTTTTGCTACTCTACTTTTAGGTACATGACAGCAAGTCTGACATGTGAGCTGATATGAGATTATTTATTTAATTAATTATTATTTAATGGAATATAATATAATAATTATAATTAAATATAAATAATATATGCTACAATAAATATTTTTAATAATGAACTATTCAAAAATTTAAATTATTTCGGTGTTGTGTGTATTTAAATCTGAAATCTATTTATTGCTTAAAACTAAGAATAATATTTAAATCATAAAAAATTATAATAAATAAATTTGACTTTATTACTACTTTTAAAATGAAATAACCCTCAATATCATTTATTCCAATTGTACATCTTTTCAGGTCAATTAGTCTACAATTCATAATTGGTCTCTTATACTTATCTGGGTTTACTAACAATAAGTGAAATCGCGTCAAGAAATATTATAAATAAAACAGAATGATACTTTATAATTCAAGTGTTTTTAACAGATATACATTAACTTTTTAATAAAAAAACTTTATTATTTGATTATAGAATTTTTATATAACATACATATATTGTTATTGTATATATATCTACCTATGTTAGAAAAAAATATCGCCGCCGCTGTTTCAAGAACTTTTTTACATACCGGTGAAGACTTGACGAGAAAACTCCTTCCCGACGAGAAATGCAGTGCCGTAGTCCAGCCGAGCCTTGACAATTAGTGCTGTCACTGCACAGAATTTTTGTCTCTCTTTAGTATTTTTCTATACTAATGAAATAGTGCGTATTCGTTTACTAATTACCAATTTGAATTTGTAACAGTTTTGACTAATTTTTATTAAAAAACTACTATTTACTAGCATAGTACAAAATTACTGATTCAATTAGTAAGTTGTATTTTATACTATTTCAAATTAGTAAGCCTACTTACTAATGAATTAGTAGTTTTATATTAGAAATTAGGTAGTATAAAACTACTAAAAATTAGTAAAAGCTGTTACTGTTATTTAATTGGTAAACGAATCTGCACTATTTAATTAGTAGGAAACTACTAATTGAGATTTAGAGAGCAAAGTTCAGACAAGCCTCGGCATCAAGTATTGACTGAGTATGGAAAAATTGTTCACAACGTTTTTAGCCAACTTTGCCAACATTGATCCCTACTTTTTTATGACTATTCAATAACTTTTAACTTGAAAAATATAATAACTAAAATTTTCTCCTTTATATTTTCAATAAACTGATAAAATTCTAAAAAAATGACACCTTTACGACAAAAAAATGTTTATTTTTCAATAAGATATTTAACAAAAATTCCATTTTCAGTGATTTCTTTAATTTCTTTATATTTTCCGAAGAAATTAACCTTATTTAACGTCCATATATAGAATCATTTTAACCTTTTGCGGCATAGTAACACTCCAGAGTGTCATCCTTTTTTCTCCACTTTTTTGCATTTCTCAAAGCACTATATCATTTGCTTCAATGACAAAACTATATATTCCTTTTCTATAACAAAGAAAAAAATATATTTTTGTTGAAAAAAGAAAATGTTATAAATAAATAAACTTTAAAAAAACGTTTTTTACAATAAATGTAATTGTGTCTAACCAATAACATAGAATACTTTGAGGATCATGTCTAGACAGTTTTTGGGGTCGCTGATTACGACTCTTAGGTTAGTTTTTAAAAATTCAAAATGTCGGAACCAATATGGCGGACTTATTTTTTTAAATATCGAACAGATTTGCTTCAAACTTGTTACTCGTGTTTTTTTGGGGTCCCAGTTAGTTTTTCATAATTCAAAATGGCGGATCCAATATGGTAGACGAATTTTTTTGAACTAATTGAATTTAAAGTTTCAAGCGATTTCGATTATTATTTAAAAAAATTTCCACCATATTGGATCAGCCATTTTGTATTTTAAAAATTTAACTTTATATTAGTAATCAGCGACTTCAAAAACCCCCGAGAAAGAAGTTTCAAGTGAATTTTTATCAGTTTAGAAAATAAGTCCGACATATTGGATCCGCCATTTTAAATTTTTAAAAACTGACTTCATATTCGTAATCAGCGACCCCGAAGACACACGAGAAACAAGTTTCAAGTGCACAGGAAAAAAAGTCTGACTCCGTTTACACCTTAAATTCAGCCCATGTATTTTACATAAGTCTGTCCTTGTTTAACGGGACTGACTCGGTTTACATCTTAAATTCAGCCTCAAAAATAGGCTGAAAGTAAAACTTTTTTTTTAGTGTGTGAATTTGATCAAATTTAAAAATGAGTCCGCCATATTGAATCCGCCATTTTGATTTTGAAAATTTGATTTCGATAAAACATTGCATACATTGATCTGATTCATTTCTATGAACCACCATTTTGAAAATTTTGAAAATTAAATTTTTGTAAAAGAGCTTTATTGTAGTACAGTAGAGTGCAAAGACGCCTTCCTAGTTTGAACGTGTTGCACTCATATGTTTCCATTGTTTCCATGGAAACATATGAGTGTGACACGTTCAAACTAAGAAGGCACCTTTGCACCCTACCGTACAGCTAAAAATGATGAGATTTGTGATCTGGAGAATTTTTTGATTTTTAAAACGAACAGAATATTAAAAGATTTTAATCATTTATAAATTAATATCAAGTTTTTAATATTCTACTTATATTTAGAAGTCTATTTTATTGTCTTTCAGTTTAACCTAAGTTTTATTTAAAATATATATATTTATAAAACCGTTAAGTATAAAACATTATTAACATTGTTATATTGTTAATATTTTTTTAGCAAAAATCCTATTGTTCTACGTTATATTCTACGCCGTGCTAAGTGGCTTCTTCGGTGCCATGCTAGCAGTCTTTTATCAAACATTGGATCCGAATCAACCTAAGTGGCAAAGAGAAAAATCGCTTATTGGTAACAATCCAGGACTTGGATTCCGTCCTATGCCACCTGACAGTAACGTTGAGAGTACGTTAATCTGGTACAAAGCAACCGACCAAGGCAACTATGGTCACTGGACAAAAGCGCTAAACAAATTCCTTGAGGGTAAAGTAGAAAACACTTTACATTTCAGAAATATGTTAGTCAGCATTCTATATGTAGTGTATGAAATTGAAATTTAATAGTTTGTATAAGTTTAATTTTTTATCTTACAATTAGATATTCATAACCAATTATTTTAAAATTACAACTGCTTTAATTATTAGAAAATAATAATTTTTTAATAATTAAAGCAGTTGTAATTTTAAAATAAGGGGTCGTCCATAAATTACGTAAGACATTTTGGGGGAGGAGTGAGTCTGTTAAATCTTACGAACCGTAGAAAAAATGGCGCTCATGTATGTAAAAATTCTTACAAAGAGGGGTGGGCGGTCAAATTTTCCAAAAAAGTGACTTACGTAATTTATGGACGACCCCTAATTGCTTATGAATATCTAATTGTAATTACACTGGGTTATTTTAACCCAGACGACGCTTAAAAGTTACCACCACTTTTAAAAATGCGACGGTACCGGTCCCGACCAGTCTGTTAAAAAAGTTAGTGGTACCAGCTGTCCGAAAATCGTTTTGGTCAATTTCTGTTCGAGATACCTGATTTTAATCCAAGTTCAAGTGAAATTGAGCCCCTGGATTCTATAACAGCCGCTGCGCGCAGTCCGAAAGGGATAATACCAGTCAGGTAGCAGCAAGCCACTCAGAGACGCTCACTGCTACCTGACTGGTATTATCCCTTCCGGACCGCGCGCAGCGGCTGTTATAGAATCCAAGGGCTCAATTAACCAAGAGTATAAAGAACGTGAGGAAACCCATACTGTACCGGAAAAGATACAGTATTTTAAAAAATCAGGTAACAGTCTTCCCTCTGGGGACGGAAACGTCTTTGTTCTAGAAACGTTCCTAAAACGTTTTTAGAACGTTTCATGTCCGCTACATAACGGCTTAAGAACGTACAATGTTCTAAAAACGCTTAAACTGTCAATAAAAAGACACACTTTCCACTAAAAAAAATTTGAAAGATAATTTATTCGCTACTTTGTCGATATTAAAGAAAAAAATTTTATTTTCCATTTTTGAAAAAACTCCACCTTTATTTTTGATAATTTATTGTGTGGTGGTGGTATATACTTACCTCTAAGTGCTCTGTGATCTGTAAAATGGGATCTGCAAAACTTTACCGAGAAATAAATAAATAATGTTTAATGCTATGGGTCATATTTTTAGTTTTATATAATACGAATATTGCTCGATCCCAAGATCTTGCTACAGATGCTCGTTTTTTTCACGCAAAGCTAGAAATGTGACCCACAGTATTGAACATTTTTATTTATTTCTCGGAAAATTATGCAGATCCCATTTTGAAACTCACAGAGCACTTAGAGGTAAGTATACATATACTATCATCACAAAAAAATTATCTAAAATAAAATGTCATTGTCCCTCCTTACATTTCTTCATGTACGTGTTTCCCAATATATAAAGTCCCCAGATTTGAATTTTTTAGTGTCACCGTATCCCCGCACAAATATTTACCGATATTTCAATTGTGATCAGGTAATAGCATCGGAATATTCAGGACATCCTAGGACGTTCCTGGGATATCCTGGTGTTGTGAGAGTAATTAAATATTTTTAAACTATAAAATAAACGAATTACGATGTAAATTTGATAACATATGATCATGCAGAAGTGTCAAAATCAATTAAAAAAATCAATAAAATCACCCTGCTGGAAGTAAAGAGATACAAAGAGATTAAAAAAAGGGGATAAAAAAAGATTAGAAAATATAATAGTTTGGAGATGCAAAATGAATACTTAAAAGAGATACAATTTTTTTATCTCTTTCTATAACTTTATATTTATATATCTTTTTATCCCTTCTAATCTCTTTATATACAGTTTTAGATATAGAAATATATAGAAAAAAATATATAGAAAGAGATAAAAAATTGGGGATGCAAAGTGGTGAATTAAAGAAGATAGAACTTTTTAATCTCTTTCTATTCATACATTTCTGTCTTCCTCTATCCATTTTCACATCCTTTCTAATCCAAAGGAAAGTAAAAAAGGAGATACCCCTTATAGAAGAAATCGATTAATTTCAATTAAAAACTTTCTCTATTGTTGTTAATTGAGTTTCTTAATCGGCGTGTTGTTTTAATTCATTACGATTAACTATAAAAAATTTGCAAGTAAATCTTTAATACATTTTTAGAAAAGTTTCGATGCTTTGTGAGTTTAAAACTAATTTTGGTTGTCTATTACTGATAAACATTTATTGGTTAAATATATTTACAATAAACTATAAAAATATGGAAGTTATAAACTCAAACAAAAACGTACAATCGCACAGTGCATAACACACGCTTTCTGATCTACGGATCTACTGACCCGACGCCATGACACATAACAGCTGGGAAGATCGACGCATGCGCGTATAAGTTTATGAGTATGTATATAGAAAGGGATATACTATAGTAGATTAGAAGAGATAATCTTATTATATCTCCTCAAATCCCCATATTCTTAACTATCCCTATCTCTTCTAAATAAAGTAATAGGAGATAGAATATGGGATTGAAAGAAGATTAAAAGAATAACATTCGGAAAAGAAGAATGATAAAAAGAAATAAAAAAGGTTTATAGTTTTGCAGTCTCGCATTTCTATCTTTTTCTATCTCAATAATGGGAATAATGGTAATAAATAAGTGTTAATAAGATCCTACATAAAAAGCGATGGAAGGGTATAAATAGGATATCAATAGTTATTAAGAATAGGTTATAAATGTGGAGAAAGAAGAGTATCAAGAACTTCTGTCATAAAAAGAGATAGAAGTTTATAGACAGGTTATTAAAAGGTATTGAGAATAGGTTATTAATAGGTATAAAGAATAGTGTCTATAAGGTCTAACATTGAAAGAGATACAAGGAAATAGACAGGATTTTAAAAGTAATAGAGAAAAGGTGATTGAAAGGGATAACAAAAAGTTGTAATAAGATTGTATATAAAAAGAGATAGAAGGGTTTAAAATGGCTATTAAAAGTTATTCAAAAAAGGTGATTAAAAGAAATAGCGAACAAGTTGATAAAGGTAGGAATAGAAAGGCATAAAGAAGTATAGGTAGGAGATTAAAAGTTATACATTATTCATATCTCTTTCTATATTAGCAATAGAAAGGGATTAAAAGAGAAAAGGTTTCTATCTATTTACTTCCAGCAGGGCATATTTTGATAATTATAAGAAAAGCGAACACAGGAAATCTTCGGTGCTGTGTAGGCACGCTTTTTTAAAATTGGACTCCAACTTTACACCGAATGATTAAAAATTATATTGTTTTAATCTCTAGAAGTTAATACTTTCATTTAATTGGAAGGATTAAAAACTTTATTCCAATTAAATGCATGCATTCACATTATGTGAAATTGATATTTCTTTTCAATCTCATTCGTGTAAAGTTAGAGTCCTATTTCTTACAGTGTAAATCATAAGAATAAGAGTAAATAAGAAATATTTTTTTCCTCTTGTTTCTCATGTAAAGTTTACGTGTTCACTTTTACGATTCTTTTTGTGAATCGGCCTGGTGACTGTAGCACTACTTTACAATTATTTTTTCCAGTATTCTCAAGAAGCGACATTTATCATAATAATGTAACAGAAATATATTTTGATGACAGGTTATGACAAAAGTCTATCCACTGGAGCAGATCAAAGAATAACTTGTGATTATGGTAGACCTCCACCACCCGGAAAAGTTTGTGATGTTGACGTAAAAACATGGACACCTTGCACAAAAGCCAACAGCTATAATTATCACAAATCAGCTCCGTGTATTTTCTTGAAGCTCAATAAGGTATGTATCATAATTTTTTAAGGATGTTCTATCAGAAATAGAATTAACATTACCAATTTAATGAATCTTAAACCACTGTTAAGGCGCTTGCACACTTCCAAATTTTTGGGCGAACACCGAATTTTCACAGCCTTGAAACTAACATCACTAAATATGATTGGCTCTGATAAAAGTACATTTTCACGCAACTTTTTGTTGAGCCAATCATATTTAGTGACGTAAGTTTCAAGGCCATGAAAATTCGGTGCTCACCCAAAAATTTTGAAGTGTGCAAGCGCCTTTTGATAGAGGTTTTAAAAATATGTCTTATGGGAATTCAGTAGTTTTTTATACATATGTATTTACATATCACAAAGTATTTAATATTAAAAAATTAATGAAAATTTTTTAATGAAAAACAGATACATAATGATTAAATGTCTGTTAAAAAGAGTCATTAGATACGTATAATAGTTGTAATAAATTAATTCGTAAAAATATTTCATGTGTTGTACAATACTACTTAAAATGTCATGTAAACAAGTTATATCACAGTGGAGCAAAACGTAGTAAGAGGCGTCAAAATTCTGTAAGCAAGTCAATTTTTAATAACAATTAATGCAACTTCGTTACGTGAAGTTTCAAGTATCACAGAATTTAAAACCCTTGCCGCATTTCCAAAATTCAAAATGTCGTCTGTGCCGTGAAAACTTTTTGATTATTTTCGTATTTTTTAAAGTAATAAACATTGAAATTGCAACATTTTAAACAAATAAATTTCAGGAAGACTGAAAAAGGTATGTTTTGGGACTAACGCATTACTCGTTAAGGGGTGTCAAAGTGGATTGGATTTTTACATTGAGCTTCAATGGGAAAATGGCATTGACTTTGATACCGCCATAAGAATCTGCTTTTAAAATTCAAAATGGCCGATCCAATATGGCGGTCGAAATCCTGAAAAATTATGTAAATAATTCTGAAACTCAGTATTCCAACATTTTTCAAGTT
Organism: Leptopilina heterotoma; assembly: GCF_015476425.1. Classification (NCBI taxonomy): domain Eukaryota; kingdom Metazoa; phylum Arthropoda; class Insecta; order Hymenoptera; family Figitidae; genus Leptopilina; species Leptopilina heterotoma. The sequence continues at coordinate 639,792 of NW_025110893.1, forward strand.
GCTCAATATGAATCTGAGGTCAGATGCACTAAATTCAAAATAGCCGATAAAACATGTTGGGCGTTATACTAAAAAATTTAATGTTTAACAAAAGTTTTTCTAATGTTTCTTGACTGAATAATTACGAATCTGAGTTGAAACTTACGATAAATTAAAATGGATTTGTTTTAAAATCAAAAGAAGTAATGAAAACCCTTTTTGCTTGGCTATTGGGCCTTGGGGTTCCTACTGCTATTTTGACATGTTTCACACCATAAGATTGAACGAATTCAGAGAATTCCTCCTAAGTGGAACATGTCCCTCTGCCAGAAACTGGGAATCACGATTTTCCATAGTGGTGAAAATAGTCTTTTAATTTATTAATTGATTCTCTGAAATCCGCGACTTTACCTACGGGATAGAATACAACAAATTTGGCATATCCGTCAATAATTAGTAAAACATGTTTGTACCCTAGAGGAGTATTTTTCAGTGGAGCATATTGGTCATTCTTTCTGGTACATAGAATAATACATCACCCTTCCACTTTCGAAACAATAATCCATTAGGAGTTTCGTATTTATCGTTTTTACCAATTTCGAGAGAATCTCGGGTCTCTTTTAACGCAGGATCAGACAGTTGTTTGTACGTTAATTCTTGTACAAATGTAAGCTGTTCGATAACATATATTTCTCTGCTCAAGGCATCAACGTGAGGCATTCGGTCTGATGGTCTGTGCTCGATTTGAAAATAAACTTGCAGCTCGTAAGGCCATCGTTGAATTCGTGTATTTATTTATTTTTTTAATGCTAGCTTAACTAAACCCAAGAATTTTGTCACTTATTTCACACTTCGCAGGATAAAATTTGTTAACAAAGCTTTAACATGGTCGTGACTCGGTTTGATCTTCTGATTACATATCCAAGATATTCTATTTTAGTTACACCGAAAACACATTTGTCGATTCTCAACCGCAATCCATTGTCAACCATAAGCCTTAACATTTCCCGAAAATTCTCGAAGTTTTATTTTAACGTTTTTGTAGCGATTAAAAAGTCGTCTAATTACATAAGAAGTAAATCTTTGGGAAGGAATTCGTGGAAAATTATACTCAAGTATCTCTAAAAATAAGACGAAGGATTTACAAGCCCAAATAGCATTTTTAAATACTCGGACTGTACCTCCGGAGTACTGAACACAGTGTATTGTATCGAAGTTTCGCTTAATTTGATGTGGTGGAACCTGTCCCTTAATCATGTTTTGTAAAATAAGCTGTACTTTGAAGTAAGTCTACGCTAGAAATTTTTGTTTCTTTTTCACTCGCGTCGGTTACCCAATAGTTTTCTTTGCTTTTTGGCTAACGTATGATAAAATTGTATTTCCCGTTGAAATATATTTTTCAGATTTCCGTTACAAACCTGTTATAAATTCTAAAAAAATTTTGGCATTGGGAGGGATGTACAATAGTGTTCAATGAAGCCTTCCTCGGATGATCGTGTTGCACTTATGGGAGTATATGAGTGCAACACGGTCATCCGAGGAAGGCTTCATTGAACACTACTGTACATTGAAATAACGTGTAAGTAGCCAAATATTGAATTTATTCTGATGCATACTACCTGCAAAAAGTCCAACCACGGACCATCCAGGTCAATCTTGTCGAAAATATATTGATTTCTGAGGAGGATAGCCGTGCTACCTCAAGGTAAAGGGTTATTACAGTCGCATCTGATACAATTAAATCCCTTAATACTAAATTAAGATTTTTCGGATAGCCAGGTCTCCGTGATACCCAGGAGACCCACATTGTGGTGAAGAATAAAAGTTTCACATTGTAATTTTTGTTGAAAACGCTGCGTGCGTTCCATGTTCAGCATTTGAAATCAGCTTTACCAATTGCTGAGTGCATTTTACTTTGTGGGAAAAGTTTTTACATAACTTAACTTGTAATTAAATTTTGAGCGATGAAACTTATTTCTATTTCACTTTGAAGATTACTAGGGAAAGATTCTTAAGAGATGCTGCTAAAGCAACTGTTCGGATTGTTTACATTGTCTGATGTCATTTTCTCAAATGTCAATGTTAAAGGATTTTGTTTAATCTGTTGAGGATTTCCTCTTGGTGACATTAAGTGAGAGAAACTGTGTGTAGGAGTTGGTGATTTAGGGGCCACCATTAATTGATCAGATTGTTTGAACATGGAAATGCCTTTTTGAAGGAGTTTGTTAATAGCTTCGTCTCTATTAAGATTACATAAGAATCTTTCTTTCATTACTAAATATGCATAGTGATAAACTGGACAGCGATTTGAAGAGGATTTATGATTTCCTGAACAGTTGAAACATTAATTATTGGAGGATTGATTATCACAATCGTTGGACTCATGAAATTATCCGCAGAATTCACAAACGGGCCTAGATGACTGGCATTGAATGATTATATGGCCAAATGATTAGCAATTATGGCACCTTTTTGGTTGAAGAATGTTAGTTGAGACGTGAAAGGCAACGCTGTATATAAAAATTGTTTTAGGAAAAGATTTTTTTTAAATGTAAGATCAATACAATCGAAAGGAGTATTACTCCCTTTTTGTTTCCTTCTGTGAGCTGAGATGATTAAAAGGCGAGATTTCCCATCTAAGTTGTTTATAATTTCCAAAACAGAATAGGTAGCCTGAACTTCGCAAAATATTTTTGCTTGATTCCTGCTACTAATATATATCTTTCTTTCTGAATCAGTTTAGATACCATTTTTACAATTGCAATAGGATCGAACCTGCCTAAATTTTTCTTGGTTGAGCAAGATTCAAGGAAAACAACTCATAATCTTGTTGAAGTCCTTTGATCCCTGAGTACACCACGATGATGGAACACGAGCTATGTGATTGAGATCTTCACATTCTTGTAAGAATGAATGATACAGACTTCTGTAGATTTGATTTTTTTATATTCTGCTGAGCAATGATTTTAAACATCGTTAAGCAGTTGTGAATGAGTCGCCAAGTTGACTAGGTGATAAATTAAATAACTAAAGCGTTAAGCAGATGCAATTGATCAGAATGAGTTAATTGAAGTTTAATCGAGACCGTTGTCGAGTACTGTCAGATGATGTTCCTCCACTCCCAATGATCGGAATAGTTAAGTATTGACGGCTGATATTAAAATACGTACAAGCGACAGATCAATATACGAGAAATCTCTTCTGAGTTTGCGTAGATATGAGGTATGCGTATTGAGTTTGCGTCCTGTAGGACGCAATATACTAGACCAGTACTGGTTGCCAGAACTATTTGAACTCTGTCAATCAGTACCTGAATGAACGCCGTTAAAACGTTAAGCATAGTTTTCTTTTCTTACTTCTATTCTTTTTAAATTGACTCCAAGTGATGGTTAAAATCATCAACATTATTAAAATAAATATGTCTGTCTTAAAGGATGCACATATATTATTTTTACCAATAGATACATTTTTCCACAGATTTTTGGCTGGCTACCAGAATATTTTAACGATACGGAGAAATTGCCCACTAACATGCCAGATGACCTAAAAATGCACATTTTAAATGAAAAATCTAGAAACCCTAAATCTGTGGATACTATTTGGGTTTCATGTGAGGGTGAAAATCCAGCTGATGTTGAAAACATTGGACCGATTCAATATATACCACGAAGAGGCTTCCCTGGCTTTTATTTCCCATTCACAAACACAAAAGGATATTTGAGTCCACTCGTTGCTGTCTTTTTTGAGAAACCAAAGTGTAAGTAATAGTATATTAAGCGACAAGGGGATAAAGTCAGCCATTTCATTAAGGTATATAATCTTATTATTGAAACTTTTTAATAATATTTTATAGATGGAGTTTTGATCAACATTGAGTGCAAAGCTTGGGCGAGAAACATATTCCACGACAGATTTGAAAGACGTGGATCTGTGCATTTTGAATTAATGGTAGATTAAGCAAACGTTGATGTTTCTGCAACATTATATTAACAACAGCTTTGTAAAAAGTTTTTCATATAGTTTTTGTGAAACAACTATGACTTCGGAATATTTTTTAACATGCTTGTTGACCTCACCATCTACGATTTTTCTGTTATTTATTTGAAAACTTTTTAAACTTCATTATTTATAAGCGATTAAGTTGAAGAATAAGTTTCTTCTTTGACAAGTTCTTAATGACTATAGCTTCAGTATACGAATTTTTTGAATGCATACGCGTTTGTACATAGATATTACTCACACCATGTAAACTATATTTCCCTATAAACAAAAAAGAATTCGAAGGTGGTCTTTATAATAAAAAATAGGTCCGACGGATTCGTAAACTTGACTATTATCATTTTAGAAACTTTAGATCGCAAAATAAAAATATTTATCCTTCAAACCTATTTTGAAGAGTATAAATGCAATAATACATGCTATTAAAGTATAGAAATACTGTAAAAATGTTGTAAAAACATATTGTTAATTTTCATTAAAATAACGAATTACACTTGTTGATTGCTAATAAAGTAAAAGTTTTTCTCATTATATAGGTAAAAGTATCTGACTTTAAATTTTTTATCAACAATGAATAAAAAATGAAGATTTAAGATAAACTGAAGTTAATAAATTATTATCACATTTTTCGGAAATACTAGATTTTACTAACATCTATTTCTATTTCTGACATTAAACTTACTGACCACCACAAATAAATACTGTGTATTTCGCAATTGTTATTTTGTTGAATATTTGCAATATTATTTTATAAGCATTTTATAACTTTAATAACACGTAGTTCTTCATATAAAAACATAGTGATATTTACTAATTAATACGGTAATGCTCAAATTCGTGAAAAGCTAACCGAAAATTTGTTGATCTACCAGGTTTACTATAGATGAAAAAATTTAAGCTTTCTAACATTTGCATGGCTAAATTATGAATTAGCTAAACATTACTTTATGTCCTAGCACAATTTAGCATCTAATTTAAAAACTGTCTAAGAAATAAAATCAATAAGAAACCCCAATTGTAATAATTTTCACATGTTTTAATTTAAGTGTTAAAGAGAGACATAATGCATTATTTGTTGTTTGGAACAACAAATGGCTAAAATTAAAGATCATTTTTTCATAAATATATAAAACGTTCTACTTAAAGAAGGTCATTAAATATATAAAAATGAAAACGTCTTCTTCATTCTTTCACAGCATTACCTATAAATTTTAATTTTTATTTATGTTAGACCACATGTTCATGCAAAATAAGAAAGTCCTTTCCAACCAGACCGGGTGGTACAAGTATTTTTTAGAACGATTCTGCAAAGAACTTCTGATATAAATTTACGAAAAACATTTACATTTCTTTCCTGGGAATAAATCTGTTATAAGAATTTGCATAAAAATTACATACAAATTTAAAATTAATTTGACTCTTGTTAGTAGTTTTCTTTGGGGAAAGGATTGAACACATTTTATAATCTTTTTATTGAAAGTATGTATGTGGATATATTAAATTTTTTTTATTTATTTCTTAGAAAGTTTGTAAGTGTACGATATTCTGATATATGCTAAATGTTTGCTATAAACATCTTGAAAAATGTTGTGCTATCTGTGTTGGTTACATTTTATTTAATTGCTATAAACTGCGGTGCATTTTCTTAACAAAACAATTCTACTTTTAAGACCTCTTAAAACAATCTTAAATTTCTGTAACAGAATTAAAAAAATTTAAGTATGAAATTTGAAAAAGTATTTTCCATGGAATTAAAAAATTAGGTGATTCTGTGAGTGCAAGGACTTGAAACAAAGCTAAAATTTAAGCTTCAACTTATAATGTCCATATAATGTATTCAAAGTTTCTTGATATAGAATATCAATCTTTATATTTTTGTTTATTGGAGAAAAAAGCATTGAAAACCATTTTTCATTTAAATTACAAAATTTACACTACCGATGGAAAAATTTTTGTTGCTTCTCATTTAGCTCATGAACATACAGTAGGAGGACCGTTATTTGAGTTACTTTATGGTAAGTTCGGCAATATTACACTGTAATATTCAGACAAAATATTTTGGAGTTGTGTATCACTCCTCGCAAAAGGGCATTTGTTATTAAATTAAATGCTACCTGTGTATCGTAATTCTGATCACGAGCTGTTGTGACGTAAGAAAAATTAATTGAAATATAAATCGTTATGATTATTATGTTATACATAGCATAGATCGTTATGCAATGATAAGTTCCAAGTTGACGTCAAAAAAATGGTTTTCGATCACATCATTGTAATATTTCTAAAAAAAAGTCAACATGTAAAAATATTTTATTGTTAGAAAATGTGACTGCAGAGCAACTTCTATTAATATGTCATCATTAAGTCGAGCTGCTTTGCTATGAGTAACATCTATTTTATGAAAAATAATATCGTCTTATTGTCTTAGGTAAGCTAAGTTATTAGTTTTAAAGGTAAAATTTAAAAATTAGTACTAGCATTTTCATGGGTTAAAAGTCACTAAAAAAGTTTTACATTTCTTTTTTAAATGAAGTAAAAAAGTCACGAATGATTAGTCCCATCCAGTAAGTATAAAAAAGAACTAATTCTTCGTTAATTAATTAATTATGACCTTTAACTATTCTCTTAATAAAGAGTTAAAAATTAAATTGACTTTGATTTTATAATACAAATGTGAAAACGTTAAATCATTTTTCCTATACTTAAGTTATAGTCAATGAAATTAATATTTACAACACTAATTTTTTAACTTTACTTGAAGAAGAAATAGGAAACTTTGTTTTATAGGATTAAATTTGTAAAAGATGGATAAAAGTGGTTAAACAGCAGTATAGATAACTTAAACAAAATGTTTAGATACACACGAATTGAGTGTTTTAAAAATCGAAATGAAGAAACAAAATAGCTTTAAGAAAGGTAATTACTATTGCTTCAAGTAAGATATACAAAATAGTTTGTATATGCAATTATATATTATAAATATACTTTACATATATATAGTATTAGTTTAAGCATTCATGTCGAAAATAAATACAGTAATATTCACTGATACCTTCTTACTTTGCAATTTACTTTGTTTTAAGCAGGAAAACGTTATTTATCTAAACATAGAGCAAAATGAAAAGGCATCGCTTAAAATTACTGTACGTAGATTAAATTTTTAGAGCATCATAAGACGTACGCAATATTAGTAGACATCTGTCCTAAAATGCAAAAATATGTAACTACATTGATACAAATAATTTTTGTGCTTTTATAACAAAACCCTTTTTATTATAATACCATTTAATTCTGAGTAATGATGTTATCTAGTGTATCTTTTTGCGTTTCTGATAATTACTTATAAATTTGAAGGATCAAAAATTTTTACATATTCCAATTGAAACTTATTACTATAAAAATTTTGAAATTTTGTTTTAGAAAGACAAGCTAAAATTATGTACGTAGAAGAGTATTAGGCGCAATCTTTCAAAAAGAGACACGCTGTACGTTGATAAACGCAAAATCCCAGTAGGCTCGGAGGCCTACATTGTTTTTAGGTCGTCCTTACGTCGCCTAAGTTCTAAAAACGTCCTAAAAACAATCTATTTCTCCGTGCTTTATATGTAACTTATTTAGAAACTCAAATATGTAAGTAAAGCAAATAATTCTGAGCTACACTCAGATCTATGTTACACTCTTTCTTAAATTAATTTAATATCACTTTAAACTTAAACAAACGTTGCATCAAGCCATTTTCATTATCATTATAACTACAGTTCACAATTAAATTCCTTACATCACAAGGACCCACACAGCACCGAAACTTTCATAAATATTTATTAAACATTTACTTACAAACCTCGAAGTATTTACTTACAAAGTTTAGTAACAATTTCATAAAGATTGAAATGTCCAACATTTAAATTTTTACACAATTTTCACTAAACTTTGCAAGTAAATACTCTGAAGTCTGCAAGCAAATTTTTTATAAAAGTTTCGGTGTTGTGTGGGGATGTTTAGAATATCTCTGGTACTTCGAAGGAATATATTTTTCTATTGACGAATTCAATTACTCTACATCATCTTATAAACATCCATGGATATCCATTAGAAAATAATTCAGGACAGAAAAAATATTACCTTCGAACGCTAAAGGTATTTCATAAATATACCTGTGTTATAAGGGATTACTCAAATTTATTATATTTATTATTTAAATAAAGTTAAAATAATTGATATATATATACAACATTGTTGAATTATGAAAGGGAAAAAGAATGAATGCTTAAGTATGTAGGAATGCATGGTAGGAAAAATGTGTTTATAATAGTTATAATATTAGAAGTTTTTCTTAAAATGTTTATTCTGACTATCAATTGAACTTTTAACTAATTGGATTCTCTATTCCTCTGAATACCAAAAAATGAAACCAAAAAGGTATATCTGTTAAAAAATACAAATTCTTAAATTAAATATATAAATTCATAAGCAATTAAAATTCAATATTGCGTTAAATATTAAAAACAAAAATTTCATTTTGTATACAAATTACAAATTAATAAAAAACAACAAAGAAATAAAATAAATAACATTCCTTGTATTAATTTATTTATATTGCCTATGTTAAGTCATTGTTTTAGCTAAAATTCATTGGATCTTAAAATAAAGTAGAACTGTTTATAAGTGAATGAACATGTCAGGAATTGTTTGAAGAAAAAAATTAACTGAAACAAAATTCGCAGGTCCAAAAGGGTGGAAATTCCGTTAAAAATTTCATGTTTTTAGTTAACAAATGTAATAAAACAAACTATTTATCCGATCAAGTAGAATTTTTTTAAATTTATATAGCTTTGCAAGGAGAACATTCCTGGTAAGTTGTAAACAAATTTAATAATTATTAACAAAGTTATTAAACAATTAAAGAAATGTTATTTTTAATGATTTTAATGCATTTGCAATTAAAACAAATTCACCTTTTTTAACTTACTACCAGTCATTTGTAAGCTATTCCTAAGCTTTTTATAACTTTCAATAACAACTTTTTTCCCTGAAAAACTGGAAGCAACGGTAATAATTATTTACATCATTTTTCGAAACCGGAAATTGAGATAAAACTATGAGGCTCTTATATGGGGCCCTAAAACTACAAGAAATCACTCAGGACTTTGTAGCTTTCACTTTTTGTACTCACCGACTGGCCTATTAGTTTACATAAAGCTACCATAACTTGGGTAGATTTACGATAGCTCAATCCGCTAGGGTAAATTAATAAAAAAAAAATTTCAATAGAGATCTTCTTTAACGTTCGCGCTGGTCTACCTCAGGGAAAATGCGACTAATTTGAGTCATTATTTATGTTGTGCAAATTTTTTAATTACAATTGATTAATATCTAATTTGAATTGTTTAGTTAATTTTCAAAAAATCGCACATCCACCTAAACTTGCAAAAACAGTTTAAAGCGATTTAACTAAAGGCTGCAAATTAATAATGAAACAAAAGGAACATTGCAAATTTAAAAAAGATATTTTTATTAATAAATGATTATTAAATAGAATTTAAAAAATGCAATTGTTCATGAAAAAATTCTGGATGGCGTCGCAGTTACTAATTCAGTTGCAATTATAACGAGTTATTTTAGTGAATATTGATTCACATTGCCTGACAATATATTTTTAAATAAAAGGATTAATAATAACATTTCAAAAATGTCTACAATTTTTAAATGTTTTGCTGATGTAGACTAAAATACAAAAGCATTTGCTGCGTTAAAAGCACGACTAGAAAATTTATATAATGCCTGTTACGAATAGGATTTAATTTAATAAAAGTAAAATAGATAAATTATTTTATTATCAATTTAAATCTGTCGTGATAACGAAAAATGCTCTTCAGCAAATTAAATAAATTTGAATAGGTAGGGGACTTTTCCACTCTCACAATTATTGATATCAATTGTGTAGTTACAATTAATAAGAATAGAAATTATTGGTTAAATTAATATTTATTTAATTATCAGATTTACATATATTTTATAAACCTTTAATTTTCCAATATATAAATGTTCTGGGATTAAAATATAAATTATAATAAAAAAAAGAATGTGAATATTCTTTTTAGTAAAATCTCATGAAATCAACTTATGAAAATTTACGTATTTCTTTGAAAATTGATTTGTGTATATGATAGTGTAATGTGAAATTATTTACTCACTTTTAATCGTTATGTTTGCTTCTTTTATTTGTATTTATATCGCAGCAATCTTCCTTTTCTCTTACTTGTATTTAGCCTCAAACTTGATATTCTTTAAAGTGGACTTAATCTCAATTCAATATTTCTGTTTTACAATAATTGGGGACTACGCCCTTTAATTCACAAAAGGATAAAAATTCTTTAGTCTTTATGACTCACAATATATATATCACGTTCAGGTACTTTGCCTGAATTAAAACTGCCCAACTTAGTTTCGCCAAGTTTACGCGGGCAACTGCCCAGATTTCTCCTTGTCAATTCTTTTTATTGATTGACAATTAGGTGGGGAAATCCTCAATGCAGTTTATTCTGACAGCTTGCAGAATTTGGTACTTGCGAAATTTAGATTCTGACCACTTCGTTGTTGTGCAATAATTTACAAATAATTGAAAGAAACCCTGCCTTGCGATATTAACACAAAAAGAAAAATGTACTTTGCTTAATTTATTTGTGCTAATTACCCGATTAAAAGTGGGTTGTTAAGAATTTTGCTTAATGTTGGAATTTATTGGTGTTGCTAATAAATATGTATTTTTGTGTAAGAACGATAATTGTGTTTTTAGGTTACAAGTCAAAATTATTAAATGGATTCTATATAATTCAATTAAAATTCGTTGTTTCTATGTAAATATAAATGTTACGAAGTCATACGTAACAATGCCTTTGAAAATTATTAAAATTATAATTGTATGTATAAAACATGTTTATTGAAGCAAGCTGCTGAAAATTATAAAGACTCCTTAAAAAATGCAATAAAAATGAAAATTGCTGCGTTATGTTTTTTACGGCTACTACGTAAAAAAGAAAATCAAATGGATATTGATATTGATGAAAAGAAGTTAATGAAAGAACAAAAAATAATAATGAAAGGAGAAATAAAAATTCGAGAAAAAGAGAAACGAAAGAAAACGTAAATTGATTTTAAGAAATGTAAATAAAAAATTATCAAAAAAATAACAGAATGAAGATACTAGGAAAATTTATTTTTTAAAGATTAGAATACCAAAGAAGAAATGTCATGCAAAGAAACAAATGTAAAATGAAAATGAAAAAATTGACACTGAAAGAGAAGAAGTTGAGAAGATCTAAAGAAGAAGTAGATACACTATTCAATGAAACAATAAATGGTGAATGTAAGGATGAAATCTTTCAGAGACTTTTGCAGAGAAAAAAAATTAAATTTCAAAAATATGGATAATGACAAATTATGTAAACAATTCTTCTCCTTCTTTCAAAGAATGCAAAAGTACTTTATTGATAATTTGGAAAGAAGTTTTACATTAATTCCTATAAAAAGTCTAGGAATACAACCTCAAACTTATTCATATGCTGTATTAAAGGATGATGTACTTCATACTTGCAATTCATTGAAAGAGAAGGTAGTAGATGCAGAAATGCTGAAAAAAATGTAGAATGGGAATATTTAAATTAAAAAAAAGAAAAAGACTATGATATTTTACAAAATTAAAAATGTCAATTTTTATTTAATAAATTATTTAATATTGTCACTTTTGAAAAGAATTGAAAAGACGGTGGTAAAGTTTCAGTAGGTTTTTTAAAGAAAAAAAATGCACCAATGAAAGATACTTTCGAACAAACAGAATTTGCTCTCATAAAAACGTAATTAATCGTGATTCGTTGGATTAGAACCTGGTAAAAAAGCAGCTGTTGCTTGTGTTGTAAGACTTGGTTCTCCGAAGCCATCTTCAAAAAATAAGCAACACGATATTCCTATTTAGATACATAGCAAAACATTAAGATTTAGAACTTTAACACCGCACAATAGAGCGAAAAAGAAGAAAATAACAAAATCAATGAGAGAAAGAACAAATGCATTAATAAATAAAAAAGTAAATTTTAAAAATATAAATTTAAATAATCCGTATGACTATTTGAATATTGCGAAATATCGTATTGCAATATTTAAATGCTGTCAACCAATTTTGCTACGAAGATGTTTTCAACATTGCAATTGGAAACAATTGATAAAGTAAGAGATACAATTAGATGAAATTTCCAATTTTTTAAATGGCAAGGAAATCTTTGCTGAGTTGTAATTGGTAGAAAAGAAATATCTTCATTTAGAAAGGGCATAATTTCAGTAAATTAAATAAAATCAAACGTCGGTTAATGAACAAATCAAAAGAATATAGCGAGGATAAACTGAAAATAATTGTTGTTAATGCAGCATATATACAGCAAGACAATGCTCAAATTGCAATCAAGAATGCTTTGTATCAACAATAATTCATAGATATGTTTTATGCTAAAATTGCAATGTCATGTGGGAAAGGGATATTAAGGCCAGACTTAATATTCTTAATATTGGATTGTACTTAGAGGGATTGTTAACCGACATTGATATACCCAAACCAAAATTTATATAATGCTTTTGAAAGTTATCGAACATTAACCGGTGATATGAAAGGTTATAATAGTGCGTATAAAACATGTGTATTAAAAAGCAAGCTGATGAATATTATGAAGATTCATTCAAAAATGTACATTTCTGCGTTGTTTTTCACATCTTACCACGTAAAAAAGAAAATCAAATGGATATTAATATTGATGAAGAAAAGTTATTGAAAGAACAAAAAAAGAAAAATGACAGAAGAAATATAAGTCGAGAAAAAAAGGAAAAGAAAAAAACGTTGTTAATTAATTTCAAGAAATGTAAATAAAAAATTATTGGAAAAAGAAAAGAATGAAAACATGAAGAATATTTATTTAAAAAAATTAGAATACCAAAGAAGAAATGTCATGCAAAGAAATAATGTAAAAAGGAAATAAAAATATTGACAAGGAAAGCGAAGAAAATGAGAAGATCTAAAGAAAAAGTAGATACACTATTCAATAAAGTAATAAATGGTAAATGTAAGGATGAAATGTTTCAAAGACTTTTGCAGGGATAAAAATTAAATTTCAAAATATTGATAATGACAAATTTTGTAAACAATTCTTCCCCTTCTTTCAAAGAAAGCAAAAGTACTTTATTGATCATTTGGAAAGAAGTTTTACATTAATTCCTATAAAAAGTCTAGGAATACAACATCAAATGAAGAAAATGACAATGATATTTCACAAAATAAAAAATGGCAAATTTTATTTAATAAATTATTTAATATTGTCACTTTTAAAAAGAATTATAAAGCAAAATTCGTTACAACAGAAGGTATTAAAGTTTAGGTATTTTTTTAAAGAAAAAATGCACAAACAAAAGCTACTTTCGAACAAACAGAATCCGCTCCCATAAAAAAAGTAATTAATCGAGATTCATTGGATTAGAACCTGGTAAAAAAGCAGCTGTTGTTGGGGTTGTAATACTTGGTTCTCCAAAGCTATCTTTGAAAAACACGATATTCCTAATTAGATACATAACAAAACATTAAGATTTATAACTTTAACACTGAACAATAGAGCGATAAAGAAAGAAAAAAAAACAAAATAGAGGAGATAAAAAGTGCATTAATAAATTTTAAAAATATGAATTTAAATAATCTGCATGACTATTTGAATATTGATAAATATTGCAGTGGAATATTTAAATGCTGTCAACCAATTTTGCTAAGAAGATGCTTTCAAAATTTCAATTGGAAAGTAAGAGAAAGAATTGGATAAAAGTACGAATTTTAAAATTGGTAATATTAATGAAATCCCTGCTCAATTGTAATTGGTAAAACAGAAATATCTTCATTTTTAAAACGGCATTATTTTAGTAAATTAAATGATATTATAATCGTGGATGAATTAACAAATCAAAAAAATATGGTAAGAATAAACTGAATTTATGTGATTTAAAATTAATTAATTATTTATTGATAATAATTATTAAATTTTTTAAGGTAATTAATGTATTCAAAATAATAAATTATAATAAGTAAAATGTGTAATTAATAACAATACAAAAACTTACCAATTTTAGGAATTCTGATGATCCTTATCTTTATATGAAAAGAGTAGATATGCAAATTAGGTAAGGGAAGACATTCTTATGTTATTTGTTTTGGAAAGAGGAAGAAAATACATGGTAAAATTTGAAAAGAGATATTTTTATATCAAGTCTGTCAGTTTTTTTTATTTGTTATTTAGTGTTATGGTATTTTATTATTATTTTCTTTTTATATATTATTTTGCATTATATGGAGTCATTTATTTTATTATTATTTTTAATCTTTAATTTCTTTTGTAATATTTTTATTGATTTTATTTATTTTGTTTTATATTTTGTTTTTTTATTAATACCAACCCTAAATAACCTTGGAGAGCGGAATCCAAGGTATCTGTAGACAGATTTCTAAAATTCCATAAGCAAAAAAAAATTTTGCTTATCATTCCCACTGAGGGTACAGCCACACGATCAATGCATCTGCATGATGCATGCATGCATCATGCATATATGCATTGATCATGTGGCTGTACCCTGATGGTTGTCCACTACCGAACATCACCAATGTCGTGGATAGTTTGAGCCGTGGTTTTCCTCGCCCAAACATCACGTGCATCATGGATATGTTCGGTATTAGATTCAGAATTTCAGAAAACGTCACAGTTTTTGAGGTTTTATGATTATTCGTGACTTTATTTTTAGTAGAGTGTAATTAAAATAAGCAATTATGTACTTTTCTTAAACAAAGGGAAACAATTATTTTGATAACTTTGAATTGCCAGTCACAATTTTTTATCAAGAAACAAAAACAGTGAAAATTATTTCCTTTTTTTAAAAACACAGACAAAATTAATATGAAACACCTTACGAGATACCTACATTACTCATCAAAATCTCACATCCAACACCAAAAATCAAAAATTCAACATTTTTCTTTTATTTTATATTATATAAAATAGAAGTTACTTTTATAAATATTAATAAATGTAATCAATTAAACAATTAAGTAATTTTAGTTTCTGTAGATTAAATTCTTAAAATTCTTATTAATTATTGACATACAAACAACAAATTTATGTTTAAAAATTGAAGTATACTTAATATAATATGAAGGTGTTTACACCGTGTGGTATAAACTTATTCTCTGCGCGCATAAACGGAAATATTCTCCACGAGCGCCTGCGCTAACACGTGGTCAAGGCAAAGCCTTTCACTACATAGCTGTAGGCAAACATTTTGCGCAGACGCGAATATATGCTCGTGGAGAATATTTTCGTTTATGCGCGTAGAGAATAAATTTCTGCCACACGGTGTAAACACCTTCTACACTTCTATATGAGCGATTCCACGTCAAGTGATCAAGGGGTCTTACGGTGCAATGTTTATTTTGATAATTTTTTACTCTTAAACAATTAAACATAAAAATTTGACCAAGTACAGTTTCGAAAGGTTTTTTATGCTCTTTCGATTGGAAATAAGCATTTAAAAAAAATTTGACCTAAAAAAATATTTTTACCAAAAATCACTATCTACTAGTACTACAAAAGCCCCAAGTTTAGGCACGATTGGAGAAAAATTTTTGTCCACCTTGATCACTTGACATGGAATCGCTCATACATGTTATAACGTTCTATTGTTTTTAAATATTTATTTTAAGATATTTAAGCAATTTTAAATATTTATTCTGATATTTGAATCCTACTTTGTATTTTTATTTAACCAAAACGAATTAACTGTTTGACAATGGGTAAGAAACGAAGTTGATGTTACTGGAATACGGCTGGAATGTTCCCAATATTACGTGCTACTGGGGTACCTATACTTTGAATTTACTAATTTTTTTTAATTTAGAGAAATTATTTTATACTAGCTGTCGTACCCGTCTTCGACGGGTTTTAGTTTCTACCAATACATTTAAGTTTCTACCAATCTGGAAAATCAGGAAATAGCTAGGGAATTTAATTTGACCGGAAAAAAATAATAATTAGTTACCATTATAGCTATTTTAGTAGGAAAATATTACTATTTGAATCAGTGATTGACTTTTTGTTATCAAATTAGTTATTTTAACCAATTCAAATGCAGAGAACAATATTTATCAATTTGTAGTACTTTAATTAATGTATTAAAAAAATTAAATTTTCCATACAGTTTTTGGAGTTATAGTAGAGTCTAATTGGAACTAATTGTATCGCAAGTAGACCCTACGTTACGACTGCTAAAACCTAACATAAGACCTAAATTTTAGGCTGAAAGTAGGGCTTAAATTTTGACTCGGGTCTGTTTTCATAAATATTATACATCAATAAAAATTGAAGTAAAAAGCAATTTTTTAAAAGCGAATTAATATAATGAAACTTTTTCTTAATTTGATAGGAAAATTCCCGGTTCGGCATATTCCCAGCTTTTTACAGTTTTTCCCGTTTGGTAGATACCCAGTTAAATGTATTAGTATAAACAGAAAACTGTACGACAGCAAGTAATACAATCTATATTTATATGAACTTAAGAAACAGTATTTTCATAAAATAAGTAAATTTTTATAGCCATTTGTAGATTTATTTATGGATAAAATCAAGTAAATTTAAATTTGACAAAAAAGAGATAAACCGTGAAAAGTTTGGACAAAGCAGGGAATTTTGTTAAACAAAAATAGACACCGTGTTAACTTTTGTCTTTACATTGCTCAAAACATCTCTTAAAGTTAAATCTAGAGTTAAAATGAAAAAACGTTTTAACATGTAAGTTTTTGCCTAGTGGCATAATATGCTTGTATTGTATCACAGGTGACTTACAATTCTTGACATCCTGCGAAATCATTTTAATCATAAAAAATTTCCATTTTCAATATTTCTGAACTTCTTGAAAATATTAGATTGATTTGATAAATAATTTTGAATTGCACTATTTTGACATCAAAATATTAATCAGAGACTCCAAAAATACTACTGAATTATACTTCATATAGTAATTAGTATCGATTTTTTGATATATTGAAAATTTTTTTATATTTCTTGTAGGATAGTATTTTTTGCAAAATTATGATAAAATCTGACTAAATAACATATAATATTCATTTTTAGAAAGTTTAAAAGCTATCCATTAAAAATTGTGAAATTTGGAAATTTTCCATTTTTCAAGTTTTTGAAAATATTTTTATATTTACATCTTAGTTGTAGAATAGTATTTTTTGAAAAATTATGCTAAAATGTGACCAAATAACATGTAATACTCAAATATAGAAAGTTTAAAAGCAATCCATAAAAAAATGTAAAATTTTGAAATTTTCGATTTTTTGAAAACATTTTTATACTTACATATTAGTTATAGGACTTTATTTTTTGCAAAGTTATGCTATAATGTGACTAAATAACATATAATACTCAAGTATATAAACTTCAAAAGCAATCCATGAAAAATAAAAAATTTTGAAATTTTCGATTTTTTGAATTTTTTGAAAAAATTGAATATCTCCCGTTCTAATTAATATTTTTTAAATCTGTAAATTTATAAACCTTCCTTGGGTCAATACCTAATAACCTACCAAGTTGGACTTAAATCGATTCACATGTTTTTGTGTGATTGGGGTACAAAGTTTTTGTGACAGACAAACATACATACATACATACATACATACATACATACATTAAATTTTTTAAGAACATTTTTGGAATCTCTGATGTCCATAATAACTAATCATGTTAACATTTTGAAGTTTTAAGCAATGTACAGACAGACATCTGATTTTATTAATAAGGATTAGCGCCAGGATATTTTACTTCAAAATATTCAAAAAATTAATTTATTCAAATTTTAATTAAGCCAGACTAATTCAGAAATTGTTAGGAAAATTCCTAACAAACCGCGGAGAGGGAAGGGGGTAAGAAGATTAGCACATCAATTAATTATAATCACTGAATTTAATTATTAATCAAAATTAATTTTATCCAATTCTATTTACCTTAAATTCTAATTTAATGGGACAATTAATTTATTCTACAGAAAGACCGGTAACAAGCGTCACTTTCTGTACTTAAAAATTTTAAACAATTAATTTATGTCAATCTGGCGAGAAACAACAATTAATATTTACTGTGACTCACCGTCGATACGACGCCGGTCCCTTAATGCTCCTCGTCCGGATATCCCTCTAATAAATTTAATATTTTAACTTTCTAAAAAAAATTTTTTGGTGGCTTAATGCGCCTTGTCAGTGTATCAAATCGAGACTGAATTTAAATGGCCGTGTATCTGGCTACGAACGCGTCGCTACACGCGCGCTTCGTTTTCGTTTTGCAAGGTGAGTCCCAAGCGTATTACTTTTTTACATTTTTCATTTATCCGCGGAGGGTAAGTTAGGTGTGACCGACAATGCAGAACGCCCACTATTCGTCGCTTCCGTCCATTCCGCGTCGGCTTTTAATTCAATATGGCCGTAGCCAGTGATTTGACAAGATTAAAACAAAGGTGATTTTTGTATCCTGGTGCTCTTGAATATTCGGGAATCACGACCGAATATATACACCAGGAAGCACTTTCTCTGATGACATTAAACAATGGGATAAGTGATGGTGAAACAGCAAACCAGATTTTCTCGAAGTATTATTTATAGTTAGGTGTTCTTATGCGAGCTTATTTATTAAGAGAAAAATTTAATTTAAAACCGAATTTCTTAAAATTAAACATTTTTTCTACACAGTTTTATGGCATTTAACTTCATTAATTTTAGGCTCTTCAAAAACACTTTACTTATTCGATAGTCTCCAACCTTTGGTAAAAAATCAAAAATTTTTAATAATTGTCTCAAAAATTCGCAAAACCGAATTCATTAAAATTCAACATTTTTTCTTCTCTTTTACTGCATTTAGCTTCATTGTTTTTGTGCTCTTCAAAAACACTTTACTTATTTAATAGTCTCCAACCTTTGATAAAAAATCTAAAATTATCGAAAATTTTCAAAAATTCAAAAAACCGAATTTCTTAAAATTCAACATTTTTTCCTCTCTTTTATGGGATTTAGCTTAGTTATTTTTGTGCTTTTGGAAAATACTTTACTTATTTAACAGTCTCGAATCTTTGGTAAAAAATCGAAAATTATCGAAAATTTTCAAAAATTCAAAAAACCGAATTTCTTAAAATTCAACATTTTTTCCTCTCTTTTATGGGATTTAGCTTAGTTATTTTTGTGCTTTTGGAAAATACTTTACTTATTTAACAGTCTCGATTCTTGGGAAAAAAATCAAAAATTATCGAAAATTTTCAAAAATTCAAAAAACCGAATTTCTTAAAATTCAACATTTTTTCCTCTCTTTTATGGGATTCAGCTTCATTATTTTTGTGCTCTTGGAAAATACTTTACTTATTAAATTGTCTCGACTCTTTGGTAAAAAATCTAAAATTAATGAAAATTATCAAAAATTCAAAAATCTGAATTTCTTAAAATTCAACATTTTTTCCTCTCTTTTATAGAATTTAGCTTCATTATTTTTGTGCTTTTGGAAAATACTTTACTTATTTAATAGTCTCGACTCTGTGATAAAAAATCTAAAATTATTCAAAATTTTCAAAAATTCAAAAAACCGAATTTCTTAAAATTTAACATTTTTTCCTCTCTTTTATGGGATTTAGCTTAGTTATTTTTGTGCTTTTGGAAAATACTTTACTTATTTAACAGTCTCGAATCTTTGGTAAAAAATCTAAAATTATCCAAAATTTTCAAAAATTCAAAAAACCGAATTTCTTAAAATTCAACATTTTTTCCTCTCTTTTATGGGATTTAGCTTAGTTATTTTTGTGCTTTTGGAAAATACTTTACTTATTTAACAGTCTCGAATCTTTGGTAAAAAATCTAAAATTATCGAAAATTTTCAAAAATTCAAAAAACCGAATTTCTTAAAATTCAACATTTTTTCCTCTCCTTTATGGGATTTAGCTTAGTTATTTTTGTGCTTTTGGAAAATACTTTACTTATTTAACAGTCTCGAATCTTTGGTAAAAAATCTAAAATTATCGAAAATTTTCAAAAATTCAAAAAACCGAATTTCTTAAAATTCAACATTTTTTCCTCTCTTTTATGGTATTTAGCTTTATTATTTTTGTGCTCTTCAAAAACAATTTACTTATTTAATAGTCTGCAACCTTTGGGAACAAATCAAAAATTTATTAAAATTGTCAAAAATTCGAAAACTCGAATTCTTTAAAAATCAACATTTTTTCTTCTCTTTTACTGCATTCAGCTTCATTATTTTTGTGCTCTTTAAAAATACTTTACTTATTTAATAGTCTGCACCCTTTGGTAAAAAATCAAAAAATTTTAAAAATTGTCAAGAATTCGAAAAACTGAATTTCTTAAAATTCAACATTTTTTCTTCTCTTTTATGGCATTTAGCTTCTTTATTTTTGTGCTCTTTAAAAACACTTTACTTATTTGATAGTCTCCAACCTTTGGTAAAAAATCAAAAATTTTTAAAAATTGCCAAAAATTCGAAAACCCGAATTCTTTAAAAATCAACATTTTTTCTTTTTTTTTTTACTGCATTTAGCTTTATTATTTTTGTGCTCTTCAAAAACACTTTACTTATTTAATGTTGCCAATGTTAATGGAACATTACGTGCTAGTAGAAAAGTAGAATGAAAATGTATCAATATTTTCATTTCTATATAGGTATTAAAATATTCGAACTTTTAAATTTTAGATTTAAAATTCCTAATTTTTTGTATTTTTATGATAAAATTGAAATTAGAATTACCAAAAATACAAAGTAATTAATTAATCAGAAAATATCAACACCAACTTGATGCAAGAATTAATCAATATTGAAACCTTTTAGGTTCAGTGATACATTCAATTCATATGAATATTTTTTTGTTAATTCGTGCATAACTTTGTTGATTTTAATAACTGAATATTGAAACAATATTTTTGTCTAATGTAGCAAACTTCTTACTTTACATACTGGTCTTTAAATAAAAAACTTTAATAACTTTTTCTGAAAAACTTGCTTAAAAATTAAGAATTACTATTTTTTAGAAAAAAGTTGATCTAAAAAAACGAAAAAAAATTTTAAAATACGTCTTTTTAAAAATTTTATTATAGAAATGGGTTGTATTTATCTGAGAAAGTTAGCTAAGGATAGTTTTGCATCCATTTTACAAAAAATAACAAATTTTCATTTTTTGATTTTTCGAATTTTTTGGAAAAACATCATAACTTTCGTTCAAGTTAATATTTTTTAATCGGATAAGACTATAATTTTAAGTTACGTTAATACCTAATAGCTTTGCATACAGACAGACAAATTTTTTTTACATTTTTCGAATTCTAATGTCTCAAAACGAAAAAATATATAAAAAATTTAATGCTTGGAGCAATGTACAGACAGAAGTCTGATTTTATTAATATAGATAGAAGATTCTCAATCAGCGAAAAATTCTAACATTCAGTAAAGTTAGTTGTATAAAACTATCAGGATTTGTATACATTATAATATACAGGAATATTTTAAGGCTTCAAATATCTTTATTTAAGTATTTAATGTTTATTTAAATAAAATCCAATACAAATTTTTTACGTCTTTTACATGTATAGGAATTTAAAAGCATATTATAATCCAGTTCTTTTCATAAATACGAAAACTTACAATATAAAACCATGTGATAAACTTAAGTTTTGCATTTTTTTCTTATCTCACCTGCACCACTTTCCTTTACTTAATTACTTTTTCTTCTAAAAACTATCTGTTTTATAACCATAAATTTAAAAATCGTATACATTATTCATGTTGTGTCGAACGACCAAGGAGTGTAGCTCTTATTTCTATATCATTATTCCCACTGCTGTTTAAATTATAATAATGAATTTTTCTTATAAAAGCTTTATTTCAAAATTTCCTTTAAAGCCATAAAAGCCTAGGAGTGTTTTTCAGACTTCTATAATTCTAATCCTAGCAACTATCATTCACAATTACATATCTTACCATTCTAAACGTTTTCGATATTAAAATACTAGAGAAGATAATATTGTTAAATGTTTATTTTTTTACATAAAAATCGGATATTGCATTAAAATTTTTCAGGAAATAAAGAAATAAAGTAAGAAAAGAAGCGACGTTTATGTCTCTTAAAAAGACGTCTCAAAGACGTTTTATATTCTAAAGACGTTATTAGATAATTTACGTTTCTGTGCCCACTGGGGTGTTATTTTAAATAGAAATATGATAAAGTATATTTACTGGATATCATAAAACTACATATCTGAGGAAGTATTTTTTTATCAGTGTAACTTAAGTGTGCGATACAGCGTCAACATTTTAAAAAATAAGTCTAACTTTTTCCGAAGTTGAAATACGTGACACTCCACGGTGAGGGATGTTTATAGCTGTAATATTACACATAGTAAAATAATATAACATATGCCTATGTTTGATGAAAAATATTAAAGTTACAAATATGATTTTTTACTTTTATATCTGTAAAAGCAACTCAAAATATATGAAATAATAGCAATTCATATTTAATTTTTTGGACCGTGTAACTTTCACCGAAGAGGGTCAGGTATAATCAATCTTAAAATTAAACGTTAGTTATCCAACAAAGAATTTCTAAAGTTACGTACTTCTAATACTTTCAAAGTAAAGAGAAAGAACCTGCTAAGCACTAAGCATACTACTCATCAAAAAAAAATTTCTGCTCCTCAGTTGCCCATGTACCGCCCGATCAAGACATAGTTACATTTACATTAAAAGTGATTATTTTCAGCAGTAGAAAGTTAGTTACTAATCTCGAATATTAAAGTGGGATTACATAAATTAAATAACAAAAATATCAGAAGACCTATGCTGCATATGCTGCAGGGCAATAAACAATTCAAGCTGACTCGAATGTTCGGGCACTAAATAAAATCTAATCCATATACTTTCTCAACTTCTACTTGTCTATAAGTTATAAGACCATTAAATGAATAAGTAATTACCAGGCTATTAGTCTGACTATTTTTCAGCCGTTGGCATAAAAACAGGAACTATTCAATGTCATTGATCTCTCCTAAAACATTTTTGTAACCCACTGTTATGTTTTAAAGCAAATATTTTGTGCCCTTTTTTACGTAATTTATAACTTAATGTTGCAATTTAAAATAATTCTGCTTAAAGAAGATAATTGATCAAAAACCTACACAATTAAAGTAAAACAGTGTTTATTCAAACGGCTTCAAAATAGATAGGCCACTAGCCTTATAAACATTTATTTAACCAATGGCATGATTTAGTTTATTGGCCGGTCATTGCCAAATCAAGTAGGCTTTTGAGTAAGCCTCCAAGACAGTAAGATTTAAGTAGGATATAGGTGCCACAAAGCCGAACCAAAATAATTTAATTATTCTGAAGGTGACAACTAAAATAATCGAGATATTAAAAAATAAGACTTTGCATCCCAAAATTTGTTATACAAAAGTGTTTTTTTACCCAATGTGAATCAGTTGAAAAAACGCTTATAAAGATAAAAATAAATAACGAATTCTCTTGACTGAAACAAAATGTTCTTATAATACTTATACTTTTTTTTAATGTTTTATATCTATACTGTAGAACACTCCTAGATCAGTAAGTTTTATAGTACTTTAAAAACTTGATATCCATTGCTGTTCGTACTTTTTGCGCGTTTTGGTGAGCCATAAATTACTGACAGAAATGTGATCAGATTTTGCCGAACGTATCCTTTTTATATTTAAACGTATCGCTACTGTTTCCTTAGGAATTTCAAGGTGACAGTTCCTGAAAGCAAAAAATTATTCCACTTATTTTGTATACTAAATGAAATACAATGATATTTACATGTATATAAAATAGTAAAATTAAATCCAAGTATTTTCCTGTTTTTAAAAAATATTAGAATTTTGTGAGAAATTTCTATTAAGACGAAAAATTTAAAGTTCAGTAAGAGTCTATACAATAATGAAAATAAATCTGGTTACATTTTTATCAAAGGAAAAAATTAATATTTTGAGAGCTTGAATCTAATTAGCCACTAAGTTTATTAATTACATAAATAATGAATACTGTGGGTTTGAACAATCAATATAGAATATAAATATAAATTTAAGAATCAAGAAAATAATACAGGTACATGGAATCACACTGTCCAAGTTCATTTTGGTAGTTATTCTTTGAGATTACTGTAGTATATTTTTAAATTAAGTAAGCTTTTCTCAAAGAAAGAACACCAGTTCATTAATAGGGGAAATAATAGATTCTCTTATCACGCATGTATCCGAACAATGTGCGCTTCTGAGGAAGGTTTTTAGCATTGACACATTCGTTCGTTTCACCATCTGATCGACATGCTTCTAGTTTCTCCCTCACTTTCTGAAATTCTATAAAATCTGAATTTTAATGAAGTAATATTTTATATTACTATACAAACCTGCAATTTCTCCGCTACAAATGCCTCCAAAATTCCAAAAAATTGAATAATGAAAACTATTTTTTTGTATAAAGACTTTTGGGAAATCTGTTTACAAATACCTTGGATTCCGCACGCCACGATTATGTGAGGATAGTATAAAAAAATACAATAAATAAATAAATGAACAAATAAAATATTGTAACTAATATAGCTGTCGGTCTATCTACATAAAATCAAAATGACGGATCCAAAATGGCCGACGAATTTTTAAAAATTGAATTAATTTAATCTAAACTCACCAGTCGGAGGTTTTTTGGGTCTCCACAAATTAAAACTTATAATTTCAAATGCATCCGATGAATTTTTTAAAACGCCCGCCATATTGCATCCGACATTTTTAATTTTTAAAATTTGACATCGGATTCGTAAACAACGGCCTCAAATACATTACTATACTCGTTAGGGAAAATTTTATATTTTTAAAAAGTTGGTGACATTTTGAGCTCACTTATGATATTTTAGTCTTGACCACAAGCTTCTACCTTCGGTGGTTCGATCTCAAGGTATCATTATAGTTTCTAAGCAGGCAAAAATAACTTTAGACAACAATTTTTTCTCTGTACTTATTTTATTTAAAGCAATGAAACTTTATATATCAAATTATTGGTATTTTCAATCCCACTTGAGGCCAGCAGTTTTTATTTTTGCCACATTCTTTTGTTGATGGAAGAAGGCTTTTAATAAAAAAATTTCATTTGAAACTATTAAGAATGGATCTTGATAATTGACATTATTTTTAAATTGAACAGTTTTCAATAAATCTTCATAATACTTTTTTGAATCATTCCCCATTTTGTACAACACTGTGAGCGACTTTTAAATTCTTGTATTCGACAAGTGAATGATGAGCTTGGTATCTTAATTTGCTTATCTTTTGAATTAATATCAAAGTCATGCATATTTCTCTCGATGGCGTCTAGAGCTAGCTTTAAACCTGGGTCCAGTCCTTTTAAAACATCATATTTAGTATTATCACGTACCTCTGGTTGTTCGATTACAGTTATTCTTGACCTTCTTGTGTATTGAATTGATTTTCTTTACTTCTACGTTTACTGTCAATATTTCTGTATTTGAAACTTCCGATTTTAATTTCAAGTCGGACAATCGATCTTTACTGACGGGATAATTTTCGAATGTTAGTAAATTTATATCTCTGGACACTGTTCTTTTTTAACATTTAGATTTTTCTTTCTTCTCTCTAACTGGAGGGATGTGGTTCTTGTGACCTATCTCTTGTTTTGTAATTTTGAATCTCGTCATACATTTCGTTCCTTCTTTTCTGTTTACATTTGTTTGATTACCATACAATTTTTTTTCTCTTATTACACTCTTCTCGAAAGAAGAAGAAGTGTAACATATATATTTAGGATCCAGTTTCATCACCGGTACAAACTTTTTTAAACATTTCATTTTTAGAAAAGGCGGCAAGTCAATTACTGTAGTGAAACTTGAGATTAGTAGTAAAGTTTGTATTCATTTGGACGGACGTTTTTCCAATTTGTTGCAACTGACAACAATGTTTTCTTGAGCAATTTGTTGAACACCACTATTCTCATTTTCTATTGAACGTTCACGCCGTAATACGTTTTCTTATACACATAAAAATAAATAATAATTTTCTTCTTGAAAACATTTTTTTTTCTATCACAACGATTACACGCAATGCTACCAGTAAGTTTTTAAATAATTTCAATTCTGTTTTGTGATAATATTACTTTAAATTAATTGCCATGATATGTAAAAATAATTTGTTTGTTAAATGTAATAAATAATATTAAAATAAAACACTGTTTTGAATATTTATAAAAAAAGAACCTCTTTAATTAAATGAAAAAATAGTTGTGAAATTTTGATCAATTTTGGTGCAGGAAGTTCCAATAAAAGTAAAAGTAGTATAACCTTATTTTTATAATTGGAAAGAAAAGTTGACACTTTTTATTATATATTCATATAACTTTTTATTAATATAATTTAAATCGAATATTGATAGAACTATATAAAAGAGCAAAAATAAAAATGGAATTATTGCTAAAATAAACTTATACGTAGTAAGTTTGTGTTATTATAATAGTGTGGAGTATCTAGAATGCATATTAAAGGCGCTTATACACCTCCCCGATTCTGAGTATATTTAGAAACATCGAGAGAATTCACTAATTTTGATTCGTTATGCTCTTTTAAATATCCGAAAAGTTGGAAGTTCTCTATGGGGAAAGCCAATAAAAATTAGTGATACTCATAAATGTTTCCGAATATAGAAAAGTAGAGCTGTACAAGCGCCTTAATTAATGCTCACAAAATCTGTATTTTAAAAATTACCTTTATGTAGGTACTATGTCTCATTTTTCAATGCTGTTTAATGTGTAATTAAAAACCAAGAAATAAGCAGTTCTTAAAAATGTAAGTTAAAAATTCTCAATATAAGAAGCATTACATAATTTGAAATCAGTAAATTGTTTTTAAAAAATTAACAAAAAATCGCTTCACTACTTTCTATTCAGCAAGCTCAAACTTATTTTGAAAAAAATTGCAATCAACTACTATCATAATATTCGCTTTGATATTTGTTTCGCTTTACCTGGTGTATGGGATCATAGCCCATGGAACCATCGTTATAAGGTTGTGAACCATAGTCGCTACCATTTATTCCCATTCCATAGCCTGCCATGTCCTGAGGACCCCCAGGAGGAGCTGGTGACATCATTGGCGTTGGTGTTCCTTGGCTAGCGCCACCCATGCTGTATGGCGATGCTCCTGAAAAATCTGCTATAGAAACAACTGGGGTGCATAGATATTCGAGGATATATACATATAAAACCAAATTGACTTCTCATATTATCAAAATTGAGAGATTTAATCAACCATCTTAGAAATTTGTTTTTTCTCTATTTTAATTGTTTTTGTAACCTGTAGACTTTTAACAAGAACGGAATTTTTTATTGGGCAGTTCCATAGGAAAAGCAGAAAGTTAAAATAATTTTTTCAATAATATGTTTAAATAATAATTTTTTATTGTTAAAAAAACATGCTAGGAACATCATTGATTTTTCCTAAAAAAATTATTTTCTTAAAATTTGAACCTTCCTTAATAAGTAGTAAAATTTTTAAAAAGGTGCTTTCTGATATTTTTGAGAAAAAAATTTTCGAAGTTTGCGCTACGAGTTTTTGTGTGTTGCGCTAACTAGGCAGCGCCTATAACAGTGTATTTTAAAAGAAATGACCTTTACTGCTCGCCTCTAATACATTTATTAATTACATACGTATATATTTTTTTATTATAAACAGTTTAACAATATATTTTTATCTTTTTTATAAACATTACTTTTCTTTTTTAATGTAAAAAATCTTTTCCTTCACACTTTACCCAGGCTTAGGACTGGCAACATATATTTCATTGTAAATGCTGGCGTGTTTAAAAAATTTGTGTTTAATTATTGCAAAACACTTATGCATTAGAAACAATGTTTGAAAAAAATAATTATTAGCGAAATGTTTTAATTTTTTTTTAAATTTTACATATATATATATTACAGATAAATTATATAACTGTGAATACAATAACAAAAGAATTTAAATTAATATAAAAATTATACAATATTTTGAATTTTTACATGATTTTTAATATTTGGGAATGGGTGTCGTCGAAATCAGAAACAAGTTTACATTTTATTTCTTTATTTGAAATTGGAACAAAGGAATGAAAACTTCTTGTAACTTCTTGTACCGGTGATTGTTTAACAAGCTTTAAATCGTTCAGATATTTATAATTTTTTATTTTGATGGTCTTCAATGGAACAAAATTTATTGTGTTAAATTTATTTTCTACTATTAATTAAAAAAAATTTAAGGAAAAGATTTTTTACATTAAAAACAGAAAATAATGTTTATAAAAAAGTTAAAAATATATTGTTGAACTGTTTATAACAATAATATATACGTATATAATTAATAAATGTATTAGGGGCAAAAAGTAAAGGTCATATCGTTTTTTAAAATACACTGTTATAGACGCTGCTTAGTTAGCGCAACACACAAAAACTCGTAGCGCATACTTCAAAAATTTTTTTCTCAAAAATATCAAAAAGCACCTCTTCAAAAATTTTACCACTTTTTTAGGAAGGTTCAAATTTTGAGAATATAATTTTTTAAAGAAATTCCATGATGTTCCTAGCATGCTTTTTTAACAATAAAAAATTATTGTTTAAAGAAATTATTGAAAAGTTAATTTTTCTTAACTTTTTTTTTAATATTATAAAAAATTGACATTTTCTCTACAATTATGAATAAATGACCTCTTCCATTTTAATTGCTCTTCATACATCTTTGTTTATATAAAACGTCGATTTTTTTTTTGAATTTTTGCATCCATGTAGTTCATTGGAAAATATTTTATACCTGTTTTTTAATATCAGCCCAAAATCATTTTCAGGGGTAGTAACCACTCTTAACAATTTTTAGGGGTGAGTTTGATTAATATACGAATAATTCAAAGGATTATTCTAAAATCAAGGGTAGAGGAATTTCAGGAAGCGCTAGTTTCAAATCTGTGATCGGTTTTTAAAAATTCAAAATGGCAGATCCAATATAACGATTTAAATTTAAACAAATTTTCATTTTTTTTTATATTTATTGTCAATTTTTAATTTGTTTATAAAATTATTGTTTATAACATTTATAAAAAATAATGTTAAACAATTTTTATCCTTAAAATTCATTGCAACTATAAAAGTAAGAGCGATATGTAAACAAAAAATTTTTTTTTAATATTTGTCTTTCAGAAAAACAATTTGTTTATAAAAATTTGTTTAAAATATTGTTAAATTAGTCACAGTGAGAAAATTTTATCAAAGATGTCAGTTTTAGACTCATTTTAGTCATTTAGATTTTTTGGCCGCGATTTTTGAACCGCCATTTTAAATTTCGAAAAAATTAAAATTTCTAATAATGCCTATATGAAAGGTCATACATTTTGGACGCGATATTTTGTCATTCTAAATTTTTCCTGAAGCGATTTCCAATCAAAAATATAGTTTAAATGAAAAAAACCATAAAATTTGGTGTCTTTTTTTAAACAATCATAACTTTTTATCCTTAAGTCAAAAGTTAAATTTTCTTTCAGATTCTAAAAGAGGACGAAAAAATACATAAGAAACACTAAGTTTAAACTTTTTTTAGACCTTCTTTGAAAATGGTAAGTACAGGCCTCGGATCGACTTTAAGGATCAAAAAAAGTCACTTTAGTCGATTTAAAATACAAAAAAAGTCGAAAAAGTCGTTTATTTTATTGAGTGTTGTCAGAAAAATTTTATTTTATATTTTTCTGACCATTCAATGATTTCTGAATTCAATTATTCAAAAATTCAATAATTTCGTTCTATAAATATTTAAATACTTCTTGTTTAAAAATTTAAAAATTTTTTATTTAAAACCTTCTGAAATTTAACAATTTCTAAAAATTGCAACTGTAATTCTTTCAAAATCCAATTATTTTCAAGAATTTTATAAATATTCCTTATTAGAATTCAATTATTCGCCTACTAGGTATTTAAATTCTTCGGAGTAATTCAATTATTTTTGATACAATTTTAATTAAATTTCTTTAATTAATTTTCAAAAAATTATAGTAAAGAAATTCTTAAAATTAATTTTTTTTTAATATTTTAAAATAAATTTTGAATGTTAATAGTTTTTTAATTATGTACAATTTAAAAATTTCCAAACAATTGAATCTTAAAAAATTATTATAAAATAATTTCATGAATTAGTTTTTTAAAAATATTGTAAGGTAATTATTCGAAAAGAAATTTATATTTCAAAATATTGAAAATAATTGAATTTTAAAAAATTAAAAAATTAGTTGTAAAAATTCTAAGAATTACTTTTTTCAAAAATATTTGAATATAATGTTTTTAGAAGCTAATTTTAATGAATTATTATCATTTTTAAATTTACACTTGAAGATTTTTTATTAAAATTTTTGAGAATTTAATTATTTTCAAAATTTACAATTAAAATTCTCCAAATTCAATTTCAGCAAAAATGTTAATAAAATACTTGAAAAGATTAATTATTTTCAATTAAATTTCAAAATATTTCAATTATTGAAACTCTTTTTAATTGGCAATTTCGAAAATTTAATTAGAACAGTTATTGAAAAATAATTTTTGAAAGATTTGTCTATATTTATTTTTCACACTATATAAAAATCGAAATAAGTTGCATTTTATACTAAAAACGTGGTATTTTGTTGCAATATTTGGAAGAATAGTCGAAAAAGTCACAATTTTTGAAAATAAGTCGAATAAAGTCGCATTTTTGGAAAATAGTGGAAAAAAGTCATAATATCCGAGGCCTGTAAGTACAAATAAAATATCAAGAAAAAAAACGGACTTCTCGAACGAAATGGGATAAAAAGGTATTTATAAAATTGAATAAATATATATTTAAATTATACAGTAATAAAATAAACTTTAAATTAATTGTAAAATAAAAGTAAATAAAATAAGCAAATAAAAAGACAAGTTTTATTTTATAGAAATTTCGCTAATGCAGTAAAATTTTTAGTTGTTCCAGGTAAAGATTTTTTCCCGTATACAAATTGTTCCTTGTAGGAGTTAATAGTAGGAGAAGATATAATTGGCATATTGTATAAATTATAATCAGAATGAGGGATAAAGCGCGCACATGGGTATTTTACTATTTTTCATTAAAATTATCTTAAGTAGCTCATTTTGAAGAAAAGTAGGTTTCATATGCACTAACCTGCTGCTTTCTTAGCTGCGTATAGATTCGCTTCTTCTTGAGCTTTACCAATATTTTTCTTATAACGAATTCGCTTATTCCCAAACCAGTTGGAAACCTAAAATAATAGAGTAAAACAAATTATTTCAAGTTTATCTGAAATATTTTAATTTACTTAATTATAATAATTTAAGGAGTTTTTCAAATCCTATTCTGTTTTGTTAAATATTTATCAGCAATCCAGTAAACGAAAAAGAATTAATGCGAATTAATTTACCTGGCTAACAGTGATTCCACATTTTCGTGCAAGTTCCTCTTTTGCCTCTTCACTGGGGTAAGGGTTGCTTAGGTGTGAATAAAAGTATTCATTCAAAATTTCTGACGCTTGCTTACTGAAGTTACGTCTCTTACGTCTAAAATAGAGAAAATAACATTAAATTAAATTATATAATCTTAATTGATTATAAAATTACACCGACAAACAAAAGAAATTAATTTCCAGAAAGACTGTCATACAGTAAGTTTTGGATTTCTTTTCATAGACAATTTATTTTTTTGTGTGCCGGTGTTATTTTTAATTTTAAAATTAATTTTAACATCAAGAATTAAATAAAATTAAATAATTAAAGATTCGAACCTAGCATCAAGAAATCGACTTCTCAAAATCATAACTGCTTCACATGTAGATTGTTTCAATTGCATTTGAATGCTGGAAAACTTTTTATGAATAATTTGAACCATTCTCTCGATTTCTTTCGGTGTAATAGGCCTTGTGCGACTTTGTTCTCTCAATAAGTTCATCACATGGGTTGTGAATTCATTACACGCCTGAAACATTAGTAAACAATTTTTTAATAAACAAGAGTTTTTTATTTTTCAAAATTAGAACGATTTTACTGAGTTTAACTCTTTAACTGCGGCTACAATTTTAAAGAAAGTGCCTGAAATGTGCAAACAAATTTCTTTAGATTTTAATATCAAATTTAAAAAATTCAAAATGGCGGACTAATGATTTTAATGGAATATACCTGTTCATATTTTTCCAATTCCTGATGATATATTTGTCTGATTTGAGCAAGTTTAGCACGATAATCCGAATGCTCGATAGCGTTATCGGGCTGGCCAGGCGGACCTGCAGCCGCTGCCGCTGATGCTGAAGCTGCAGCACCAGCTCCACCACCTTTCTCAGGACCTGCTACACCCTCTGCTATTAACATGTTGTCTAGCCTCATTAACTGAGGATCAGGTGGTTCTTCCTCTTGAGTATTTCTCAGTGACAGAACTAAAAAAAAATTCCCGTTACATTTATGCTAAATTCAAGTAATAAATCAAAATACATTATTAATAATAATTTAATTATTGGATACTAAAGTGGTTCATAAAAAACAGAGATACTGAATATTGAGTCTCCATAAATTTTTTCTGTAAAATACCCGTGAAATAAGTGAGAACCGAAACATTGTTACTAAAAGAAAAAAATTACACTTTCCAAAAAATTGTTTATTTAAAATTTATTTTTTAATTTAAATTAAAAGGAAATTAGTAAACTTCCAAGTTAAATTAATATTTGACTTGGAAGATTGATAATTTCTTTTTAATTTAAATTATATAATATTTACCAAGTGATAATTTCATTAAAATTCATTTTTTAATTTATTTGTTTGAAATTTTTTTTTATGGAAATATTTTTTTATGTCAATATGACAATGTTTTATTTCAACT
This sequence comes from Leptopilina heterotoma, assembly GCF_015476425.1. Taxonomy (NCBI): domain Eukaryota; kingdom Metazoa; phylum Arthropoda; class Insecta; order Hymenoptera; family Figitidae; genus Leptopilina; species Leptopilina heterotoma. Next base: position 672,810 of record NW_025110893.1, read on the forward strand.
TCTAAGTAATTAAGATGCAATTGAATAAAAAAAATAATTAAAACTGACATAATTTACTGGTGTAGTTTTAAAAAATTTTAGATTTAAGAAGTTTTTAAAATTATATAACAACTTAATAATTATAAATAATTATATATTAAAAGTCTTTTTTAGCTTTAGCGACGTTATATTTGTCATTTAGTTGTTGTTCTATTTCATACTTAGCAAAAATGAAAATCTTTTTAACAAAATTTAGTGAAGGCGAGAGTATGAAATATATCAAAAATTTTTAAGATATTTTGAAAATGAAGTAACTTCTCTTTCTGAAAATATCTTAATTGCTGTGCATCTAAAACAGGGATGGCTTCATATAAAATACATTTTTTATATCAGCATTTTCAATAGTTTCCAAGACCTGTTCCTGCGGCCCTGATCCTGCGGAATGAATTCCTGCAGTCAAGGTGAACAAGACTTTTTGACATTGAAAAGCTTTACCTCCTTTACCCTATTCCACTCGGCTAAAGAGATGCAAGTCTTCTCTCTTAACTGCTTTGCATTCTATTAAAAACTTTATTTTTATGAAAAAAATGCTCTGATTTCTTTCAGATTACACGAAATTATTATAAAATATTCATTTACAAGTTTACTTTAATACGTAATTATAAATTAGTAATAAATTTTTAGAGTTTCAAAAAACACTAGTAAGCCAAGTTTGAGAGCAAACGATATTGTTTTCAATTTCTTCAGTATGAAATTTCTTAATGAAACATTTTTAATTTATTTACAAGTCTTTCCTCAGTTTGAAATTTTTTAATGAAACCTTTTTAGTTTATTTACTAGTCACTTTTGCGCTACACGCACCCTTACTTTTTTATTCTTAAAAATAAAAATATTTTAACATTAGAAAGCCTCAAACATTATTTTCATATCGAAATTATGTTAATTTTAAACACAAAGAATACTTAATTTTTAAATGTAATTTGGCTTCGTCCATAAATTACATCACACTTTTTAGGGGGGAGGGGGTCTATGAAAATGTGACTAATTGTGACAAAGGGGGGGTGAGGACCTTTTATTTTGTTATGTCACACTTTATACTCTATTTATTATAATGAGAAAATTGTAATAAATAAAAATATCAAATATATTTCTTGTTTTTAAAATATTAAAAAATGTACTAATTATATAAGTAACTTTATTTATAAAAAAAAATTCGAGGGGATAATTACTGATTAAAATGGTGTACACTCTAATACACTAAATTTTTCTGCTATTACGCATATTATCCAGTATTACAGGGTATTATTGATTATTACCTCTATATTATGTGGTATTACACTGACGTAATAATGCTCTATTACACTCTATTACGTGACTATTACATGACTATTACGTGAAGAGCGTACACGCTAATACACAAGTAAATACCCCCTCGGTAAAATTAGATATTGACAGTGATTCATTTTGGAAAAATTTATTAAAGGGGGTTTTACGAATTGTGACGTAATTTAGAGGGAAGGGGTTCCTTCAGATGTTACGTAGTGTGACAAAGGGGGGGGAGGGGGTCAAAAATGGGCTAAAAACGTGTGACGTAATTTATGGACGAAGCCTTTTCAAAATTAAAGGAGTGCTACAAAAACTAGGTGCCAGTTTCAGATTCATATTTTTTAATTGTTTTATATCTAATAGTTAGTATGTAATGTCATAAGTCTCTCTAAAAATATATGCTAGATTTTAAAATTTTATCTACACTGAAAAAAATTTAATTGAACCAAGATTCAATTCCTCCGACCGTGGAAAATTTTCTTTCAAGGTATATTTGTTGTATTCAAATTAAGTTTTAATTAAATATATATGTAAAATAATAATTATGTAATTATTTAAATAAATAATAAAAAATATAAATGTTAATTAATTAAATAATAAAAATGTTTTACCTAAGAATTAGAAGTGATGAGATGAGGGTAAGGGGAGGGGGGATAATTCAAGTAAATATTTACTTGTATTGAGAAAATATTTTTTTCATTGAAATTTTTTCAAATCAAGAAAATATTTTTTCGATTAGAGAACATATTTTCTTGATTTGATATATTAAATGATCTCGACTTAATATATTCAACATTTTTTACATGTTGATTAATTTCTTGATCGAATTGCATATTTTTTATATCAAGAATATGTACTCTCTTACTCTAAAATGTCAGCGAAGGCCGCAGTTTGCAAAAAAACTAATTTTTTGCCTATTTCATAAACAATTTTAGGTTTCGATAGCAGTTCGAATTACCAAATTCAGGTACAGTCAAGTTAGTACTTTAAAATTTTTTTAACTCAGGACCGCAATTTTTTTTCGTTAAACCGTTTTGGGGTAAAATTTATTCTATGGGAATGTAATAGACTGACCTGTAGTTTTCTATATAGGATCTTACTTAGATTTCTATAAGGATAACCTACAAGAATTTATATAGTTTCATATGCAGGATCCTATATAAATCTGACCATAATTTTTTTTTAATTTATAGAATTTACTGTAGACAATTTCTATTTATTCTATAATTTTATTGTAGCTTAGAATTATTTAGAAATCTTAACATTTCACAGAAAACTTTGAAAATAAATTTGGTGGGAAAAGGATTCGAACCTAGGATCGATGAATGCACGCATATTACTATTCAACAACCTATTCACCTACGCTAAACGAGCTATTATTGACAGACAAAAAATCTTTTCCTTGAGGAAAATTTTTTTTTAATGGCATTTCTGTAAAAAATACGAAAAAATTAACTTACCAGTTTTCTCCTTTATTTCGCAAAGAACGGAAAACAAAGCAGGCTTCATTCTGTGACAGTTCAATGTGTGTTTTCTGAAACAAAATATGAAAGATTTTTAAAAATAGTACAGGTTTTAAAAAAAATTATGTAAATGTTTGAGTAGAATTTTACTAAAAATTTTGAAAATAATTGAGTTTCGGAGAATTTTATAATTTGTAAAGAGAATTGAAATTTTTACGAGAATTTCTTTAAATTTTTGGATATAATTGAATTTCTGCGAAGAATTTTATAACTTTTGAAAATAATTGAATTTCTGCAATCATATTTGTAAATTCTCAAAAATTCAATTTTTTTAATAGTTTTAACTAAAATTCTCCTGTAAATTAATTATTTTTAATAATTAATTAAATACGTATTTTAAAAAATTCAACTTATTTCAGAATAATTTAAATTATGAAAATTTTCTGCAAAAATTTAATTTCTTTAAAATTTCTAATGACTATATTCAAAATTGAAATTTTATCAAATTTAAAATTAAAACCTTTTGAAGTTCATCTAAGTAGGTAACTAATTTCAGAATAATTTACTTTATAAACATTATCGCAAAAATTTAAGTTTTTAAAAATTTATAATTAAATTCATTCAATTCATAAGTAATAATTTAAAATCTGTAAAGTTCAATTATTGTTATAAAAATAGAAAGAATTTAAAATTATATTAAATTTTTCAATATTTTTAAAGGTTGTTGGACGACAAAATTCAGAATTTTCTTATATAAATTTTAGAAATTTAATATTTTTCTAGTACTTTGATAAAATTTTTAATTTTGATTTTTCCCTGACAAATTTTCTATTCCCTGACTTTTTCCTGAATTCCCTGACCTATGTCAATCCTGTAAATGTGAATAAATGTTTTAATGGGATTCAAGCTCACATTCATATTTACTTCATAAAATTGTTGTCGGGATGTGAAACAATAACAATAATTTATAACTTTTTGATGAAATTTAGATATTGTTTACATCTGACTATATATAATTATTTTATTTATAGCAAGGACTGAAAAATATATTAGAAAAATGAATTTCTTCCTAGAAAAAATTGAAGAGTAATTTAAAAATGATCGGATTATACAAGTTGTTTGTTTTTATTAATACATGACAAGTAAAAAAAAACTTAAAAACTTTGGTAATAATTTCTAATTGATATACCTTGCTTGTGCCTCATCCAAGCTTTGATCTGTTATATTCATAATAGATTGAAGAATTTCACCAATATCTTGTTTTCTGGCCTCGACGGCTTGATCTCCTCCTTGAGAAGCCGATCCATCGGTAGGCCCCATGTTCCCGTATGCCCCAGTATTTTGCCCACCTTGCCCTTGGTTTCCACCCATTAGACCAACGCTTGATCCTCCGTGTTGAAGCATTCTGCTCGATTCATCCATCAACCAAAACTCTTTAATTTCAAGTCTTCACTTTCAATACACGATTGATGGTTTAAAACTCTAAGCGTCTAACAATGGAACGCATACTACCATTAACTCATCAATTTCTCTCTTTAATATTGCAGTGCTTCAAACAATTTTCTTTCAAACTTTTTTTTCAAATTTTTCTCTACCAGTTTCTTTTAAGTTTCCAAATTTAATACACTTTGTATTTTACCAGTGTACGGCTGTAATTAAATCACATAAGCATTAAAAGTTGTCTCACTTCTCTTGTTTATTTACTGTTTTAATATTTGACTGATTCAAATAACTTTTTAAGTACAATTATGAAAAAGAATGTAATATACAGATTCAAGTGTTTTTAGTTTTTTATTTTAACTATTAATTTAAACACCATTAAAAACATAGTTTCTAAACAAAACTCAACACACAAACATCCCTTAAACAATTTCCACCATTAACCAGTCAAACAAGAATTTTGTGCAGGAGGGGAAAAGGCCAACGCAAAATAACTCAAGCTGTAGTCCAATGTCGGTGTGCAAACTGATAAGTGAAAGAGCTTAGCCAATGGGAGCTTTCGATTCAATGGAAAGTATTCTAGTAGAAAATTCTCATTGGCTTAGAGAAAAGTCTGAAATCATAGAGAGTGGGGAGGGTTCTCACTTGTAAGGGTGCATTTGTACCTGCAATTTACGGGAAGATATTGAAGCCACGTTCATACTTCGCTGCAAAGGTGTTTCTACAATAGCTGACAAATACATTTGTTTAGAGTTTGATTCAAAGCAAATTCATATTCTAGACATAAATTTATAAAAATTTAGTTTGAATTAACTTTCTACAATAGCAACATATGCTAAAATTAACGCATTAGCAACGCGTACTTTTAAGGTGACTGCACATTGGATGGTAAGCGAACGTGAACGTCCGTGCTGATGCTATGCTCATTCCACACTTAAAGGCCTTTGTCCAATAGGTTCTAAAGTTGTGTCCACGATAGTACCTTGAACGGAAAGTAAAAGTAACAAAACAAACAATATACTTAGCATTGTTACGTTACGTTTACGTTCCGTTCAAGGTGCAATTGTGGACTCAACCTGAGACCGTGACTTTAAGTTGTGTCCACAATAGAATCTTGAACGGAACGTAAAAGTAACGAAACAATATACTTAGCATTATTTTGTCTCGATACGTTCCGTTCAGAGTGCAATTGTGGACTCAACCTAAGTGCATAGGACTGCACCTTTAGGGTACGGTCACACCACTTTTGGAAAAATCATTCTTTTCTTTCTCTCTTCTATTGCCAGAGGCGTAAGTTTGTCTCACTCTACATTTTCTTACTTTTTCCAAAAACGGAAAATTTAGAATGAGAAAAACTTATGCTTCTGTCATAGGAGAGAGAAAGAAAAGAATGATTCCGTTTTTGGAAAAAGTAAGAAAATGTAGAGTGAGACAAACTTATGCCTTTGGCAATAGGAGAGAGAAAAACAAGAATGCTCTCTCCAAAAGTCGTGTGACCGTACCTTTATACCACACCGATCCCTGCTTCCCATATGGGAAATGTGACTAGCGCAGTATATTTTTAAATGTCTATGATTTGTCAGATTTGTCATCACAACACATAACCTGTATATTAAAAAATGTCAAACTTGTCACAATAATTACATTAAAAGATTCATGTATTATTATTAAACATACTTAGAATTTGGGAATTGGAGAGTGAATTTTATGTAATAATAATTGCTTTAATTACTTTAAGATTTTAATTACTAATATGGATAAAGAAAAGTTATGTGCTGCTCGCAAAAAGGTACAATATTGTTGACACATATTATTTTAATAAGTATTTCAATTGTATATATTATAGCTAGATAGTAATGAGTAACAAAAAGGGCTTATTTATTACTTACTATAAAAGTGCTTTTTACAAAAAGTTGAGAATCGTAGTAAATTAACACTGAGGTTTTTTAGTGTTAACTCTTAATTTATAAAAAAAATTTCTTTCTAATTTAATATATCCATAATAGTTACATTTAACATGTATCGAAGATTGTTTCAAATAGCAAGCATGTGTTTAATTTTAGGCCGTATGTAAAAAATTTCGCCCGTATGTAAAAATTAATACGTAATGTGTAACCAAACATTGCAAGAAAATACAACAATTTTCAGTAGAAAATTGCAACTTATTTTGATTTTTATAATGCGAAAAATAACTAAAAATAAACCTTTCAAAAAGTATTTTTAAATCATTTTTTAAAATAATTAAATTTTTCAAATATATATATTAATAAAAATCTTTTTGAATAGTTGACATTATATGTAAAATTTAATTGAAAATAATTTATTTCAAATATTTTGTTACAATTTTTAAAAATCAACTTTTGAAGAATTTTAAATGGAAATTTTGAAAATAATTGAATTATCAAAAATATTAATGAAAACTATTTGAAATTAAATTTCGAAATGAAAATTAATGAATATTAGCATAGAATTTTTTTAAATTTATATAATATTTTCAGTATTTTCAATTATATATTTCTGAAAATTCAAAAACATACAAAAAAATGATAACATTTTATAGAATTATTTTTAACATTTTGGTGAAATCAATCATGTTCAGAATTTTTAAATAAAATTCATAAAAAAATTAATTAGTTTTTTTAAATTAAAATATTTTTTAAATTCAATTATTTTCGAAAAATTACATTAAAATATTTCTAAAAAATTAATTTTAAGAATTTCTTTATCATTTTTTGAAAATACTATTATAAACTTTAATAACTAAAGAAAAAACCATCAAGAGCTACGATTATTATAAAAAAATTGATTTTTTGTATTAAGATAATTGAATTCTAGAAGAACTTTCGGAAAATTATTGAAAATAATTGATTTAGAGATAAAGTTTAGTTAAAAAGTTTAGAAAATAATTGAATTCAGGTCGGGTTATAATTGAATAATTTTTTAGAAATTATTAAAATTCATAAATTTTACTCATGTATCTTATTTCGACAGTTACTTACTGTCGATGATTTAATTACTGTTGCTTGTTTCGCCAGACGAGTGGCGAAATATACTCTGGTCGAAATAATAATAAATAATAATTATTTATAATTTTAATTATAAATAATTAAAAAAAATTTTTTAGTATATTTAATTTTTTTACTCTTAGGGGCCAACTAATAGCAACGTAGAAATTTTATGTGTCGTTTTGAGAATCGACGACACATATATTGAGGTATAAATATTAAATATACATTACTTTCATAATCTGCTCTCTGCATTTTATACAGGGAATACTGTCAATGAATTGCCTGCATTATTTTTCCAAAAATAAGAAATTTAAATTGTTTTGAGGAATTTTTATGACAATTTATAGTAATTTATTTTCTCTTTATTACTTTGCGTGTGTTACATGTTTTCGGGAAGAAATAGGAAGTTCCAGATGACGAAAATTTTTTAAGCATAATTTTCCGTTATTTTATCGAATCTCGATTTTAATTTCTTTGTTGAACAACTTGCCTTCACAATGTTCTAATGATTATCATTTAGCTGGAGTTGAAGTTTTAAATTAAATTAAGGAAAAATTTGGACCCTGATGAATTCATTGTATCTTTTGATTTTATCGAAAATTTTGCTTCCATGATGAAAAATTCGGTTCAGTCTTTTTTCACTAGAATAACGACCACTCCACAATATTTACTATTGTTATCTATTCTGTTAAAAATAATAAATTATAGCACAAAAGTATGGCAGTGTTATCAGATAATTTGAGTCATACAATCACTGTATACGAATATAAAAAAAAATTATAATAAATTATTTAAAGGAGTTAAATTTCAATTTAAAGAAGATATATTACATTACAGATGATGCTGGTCAACATTTCAAAAATAAAAGTAACTTTTCCAATTTTTTAACCCATGAAAAAGACTTTGGCATCGTAGCTGAATGGCATTTACATGCTACGGCATATGGGAAAAGTGCTTGTGACGGTAATAGGTGCAAATATGTAATAGGTGCAAATATAAAATGGCAAGAATCGCGATATAGTTTACAATGTGTATACAATGTAACTGTAATGCAGGCAATTTATTGACAGTCTCAACCCTGTATAAAATGCAGAGAGCAGTTATGAAAGTAAAATATAATATTTACACCTGAATTAGTTTCAATAAATTTTATATTTTAAAATGTTTTTCATTCACCTGAAAATGGGTGGTCTCTCTCAATTTTAACTGGTAGTGTAATTTTCTTTTGTATTTGCAGTTAAAGCAGTATCAAACTTTTAAGAAAGATATTGGAGGTAAACATAAAGATACAGAAAACACAAACAATGAACATGCAAGGATAACTAATCGACCAAGAGAAAATAATCCTTTGAAGGTAAGAAAGTATTTGTAATAATTTTGTCTCCTCATAGAAGCATTGTAATCCTTCAAATTATAAAATTTTTAAAAATACTTTAAACAAATATTCTTCTATATGAAAATATGTAGAAGGGGCTTAGTCCTCATAAATTTTCGATATACTAAAAACTTGTGAGCTTTTTTTGACTTCTATCGAAAAATTGTAAGTATTATAATAGCCATGAAGTGGTATAAGGAGCCTCCCTATTCCCTTACAAACATTGTATCTATTTTATTAATATTAAATACATATATTTTAACACAATTACGATGATTATTTTTATCTAAAAGAATTCTTTACGTTTCATTCATTTCATTTTTGTTTATTAATGCAAAGCTTATTTTTAGTATAATACTATTAATTTGGAAATGGAGAACAATGCAAATAGTAATTTTTCGCCTGAGAAAGATGAGTTAAATAAAAACTCAAGTGAATTTACTTCTGTAAATACAAATTACATTGAAAAATGTTCAAATACAACCGAACAGAGCAACAGCAATTCTTCTACAATAAATGTAATTCGTGACGAAAACATTATAAATGACTTACAGTCGTTTCAATGTGCAGTGAATAAAGAAAGTGCACCAGTAACTCAAAGCAATAATTGTGAATTTATTGAATCAGAAGATATTAACAGTTCCAATGCTACTTCCAAACAATCTGATTTTGAGGATAGAAATTTCAGCTCCAACTTATCTGATTCTTCGGTTCTGCAAAAAGAAAATCTATTACAAATGGCTTCTTCAGTTGCTCAGGTATTAATTAATGACCAAGACTTGAGTAAAACATCTGAAGTGAACAACTTAACAGATAAAAATCAGTTCCTAACTAATTGTCTTCAGGAACAAGCTAATCTTATTAGTGAACTTCATGGGCAAGTTAGTCGATATGTAAGTATTATTAAACTATAAGAATTTTAGAGATATATTTGACGCGCTGCTAAGAAAGGTATCCAAGAAGCAAACATTGCTGCGGGTCTTATCTTTTTGCGCTTTTCGGGACGTTGTACAATAAAAATTGTAGCTAAAAATGTAATTATAACACAATATTTATTAGAGTAGCAGAATCTCGGAAATGGAAGCAATTATAGCTGCGAATGAAGCAAATTATGCAAGCAGAATTATGCAAGAAGTTAATCCCTTAAAGCATCAAATTGAACTTCATACACACACTACTGGACTTTTGGTAGCTGAGAAAGCTGAATTGAAGGCAACAGTCGATAAGTGCTACGAAACAATTAAGGAAAAAAAGGGTAATACTTCACACATTTGTCATTATCCCTGCCTTCGTGACCAGTCTTAATATATGCTTCTAACAGCTTCGAATAATAATCTTCTGTGGGAATTACAAACATATATTACATTCTAATTTTAAATCATAATATTATTTCAGATATAATTGAAGATCTTAGTAAAAAGTTAAAGTCTAGTCAGCTTGAACTGACTGTTCACGAAAAGGAATCTACTTCCTACAAGAATAATAATGAAGAAAGAAATAAAGCTTATAATCTCATGCAACAAAGTTATGAAAAGTTAATGGATGAATGTTTAAATTTAAGGTATAAGATAAATATTATTTTTATGTAAGTATTAAATTTTGAGATTTGCTAATATATTTTAATATTTTAGGAAAGATAAGGAAAGTTTAGAGTTAGAATGTTCTGAATTAAAGCAGAAATTAAATTTAAGCAATACGAATTTATCAACTATTAATCAGGAATTGCAGGAAAAAAATGCAATGCTTGCTTTAAATGAAATAAAAATTCGCCAGGTAAAATTCTTTTTTCTCAATTATAGAAGTAATATTGTAATTAGAACTTTTATATTTCTGAAGCCCTTAACTATTTAAAACTTTCTGACAGTTAATAACTACTTCGGATCAAGTTCAAAGTTTAGAAAATGATCGCCAAACAGTTGCAGTATATGAACAACAATTGGCACAATTAAAAGTTACATTGACTGCACTCAATAATGAAAAGGATGAAGCTAATAAACAATATAAAAGTTACTTAGAGCAGGCAGAGGAGCGTCTAAAATTTGTCAAATCACAGGTTAGTACACAAATCATAGGTAGTTCTAAATGTTAATTTTTTGCAATAAGTGAGACAATAAATTGTTTACTTGTAGAATTTGAATTTTTTAAATATTTTTAATAAGCAAACTCTTCCCTTTCAAGACAAGGTCACAAGAAGAAATTTACTGAAACAATTAAACAATTTATTCCATTTTCCTCTTTTGATTAATATTAAGTCTACCGAAAAAGGAACAGGTTAATCAATATCCTCTACATGATAGTCAATTACATGAATTTTTTCTTTATCATCACTTGTCTGTCATTCTGGTACCAACCGGAACTTGATATCTTGCAAACAAGAAAAGTTGTGGTCATTTGAATCAACTAAAGTTTACAGGCTGAAAATTTCAAATTCGTAAAATCATAATTGTTTTCAAATATTTATCGTAGCTAATACTCGTAATGACATAAAAGTTAGGAAAAGAGTCAAGCTTCAATTTGTTACCAACCGGAACTTGATATCTTGCACACAAGAAAAGTTATCGCCATTTGAATCAAATAAAGTTTACATGCTGAAAATTTCAAATTCCTAAAATCATAAAATTTGTTCTCAAATATTTATCGTAGCCAGTACTCGTAATGAGATTAAATTTAGAGAAACAGTCAAGCTTCAATTTGGTACCGACCGGAACTTGATATCTTGCACACGAGAAAACTTGTGACCATTTAAATCAACTAAAGTTTACATGCTGAAAATTTCAAATTCCTAAAATCATAAAATTTGTTCTCAAATATTTATTCTGGCCCATACTTGTAATAAGATAAAAGTTAGAGAAAGGGCCAAGCTTCATTTTGGTACCAACCGGAACTTGATATATTGCACACGAGAAAACTTGTGGCCATTTGAATCAACTAAAGTTTACATGCTAAAAATTTCAAATTTCTAAAATCATAAAAATAGTTCTCAAATTTGTATTCTGGCCAATACTCGAGATGAGATAAAAGTTAGGATAAGAGTCAAGCTTCATTTTGGTACCAAGGGGAACTTGATATCTTGCATACATGAAAAGCTATAACCATTTGAATCAAAAACCACGATAACAGAACACGAAATGAATTGCCATCTCTTAGAATGTTAAGCGTGTATTTTTTAGTATATTTTTCATTGTTATGTTTCTTGCCTTCAGTTTGTCAGTGAAATAATTATCTTAACCTCTAAATTGTTTTTTTAGTTAATCGAAAGCAATAACAATATTCAAGAATTTGAAATCAGAGAAAAAGATTATGTTAGAAAAATAAGGGAAATGGAAGAACAATTGCATCATGAAAAAGAACGAGTAGAATGTTTTAAACCGCAATTGGAACATAAAGTAGAATTACTAACAAAAAACATTGATAATTTGGTTATAGAACAAGAATCTCTGCAACTGTCATTAAATCAAAAGGTAAATAAAAAATTTTATCTTTTCTAATTGAAACATTTCGAGAAAACTGAGGAATCGAAATCGAAAATCTCGTATTTGGTAATGTTTCCAAAACTATCTTCAAAAAATTTGTATGTTTATATTTAACTAAGTTATCAATATTTAAAGAATGTCGTGGTTTTAATGTCACTTTTGCAAGTGGTCTCTCAATTTTGACCGCTAGTGTATATTTTCGCTAATTGACATATGCTTCCCGGAAAATTTTCGTCTGGATTCACTTGTATATTTATAATAATACTATTTACCGCTTCTTGAATATTGTTTTTAGGATAGTGAAATTGAAATGTTAAATAAAGAGTTACAAGAACTGCATAATATAAAGAAGTACGCCATGGATGCATCAGCACTGGCTACAGCTTTAGAAAGTGAACAATTAGGTGCTTCTAGAGCAATACATCAAAATCAACAACTAAAACATCAGATTGATGAAATGCATGACGCATTCGTTTTATTGGTAAGTATTTTGAAACAGATTTTACTATTTAAATTTAAATTAGTGGTAAGTCCTTTTTTATCTATTAAGTAAATGCTTATTTAAGAACACTTATCCTAATATTACGAACACAATTTATCTGTTAGAGCAATAATAAATTGGATCTAACCGAGCAACTTCAGTCTGAGCGCAATCTGTGTAAACAGTTAAATATAAAAGTAAGTGAATATGAAGCAACATGTCAAGAATTAAAAAGTCAATTAAATGAGAAAAACGCTGCTCTGACTGATGTTGAAAAAGGAAATTTCCTGAATGAGGATCTTCGATTTAAAATGCCAATATCTTCTGAATCAAATCAATCAGAAGTTCTAGAATTTCAAAATGCTAAGGTATCCTAATAATATTCTATTCAATAAAAAAATAATTTAAAAGTGTTATAAAATCTCCCAAAGACGTGACATCATTTGTGAACGTTCCCTTAATGATATTTATAATAATTAAATTTCAGAGTTTAATTGAAATTTTGCAAAAGGAAAACAATCAATTAAAGGAAGAATTAAATTTACAAAGTAAAAAATTGACAACAGAACAGATGGAAAATATTGAAACTATTTCAAACCATAAAACTACTTTTCACAATGAAAGTGCCTTGAATAGCTCTGTGATTTCTGAAACCGATTTACATGAAACTGAAAAGTGTATGATGACAGAATTTATTACAAAGTTGGAAAGCAGATTTAAAGAAACTATGGACAAAAATGCCGAACTTATAGATGAAAAGCAAAAATTAGAACATTTGGTTCTGCAATTACAAGAAGAAACAGAGACAATAGGTTTGACACAATTACTAAACAATACTTTGAAAAATTGTTGTCCTATATGAAAGTAATAAATTTGTAAAATATTAGCTCTTTAAAAAAATTGTAGAAAGTTGTGAGGGTTAAAGTTTTGACATTTTAAGTAACACTGACATATTCAAAACCTAATAACTTTTATAAAACTTTATTTATTTTATTTTAATTCTTCTTTCATGAATTTAAAGCATTTTTCATGTACTTTCTAAATACAATTTTTTTAAATTATTAGCTTCTGAGAATCATTCAATTACAATTGGAGATTTAATAAAAAACAGTAATATTACAAAAAGGTATATTTCCCCGTTGTGTAAGCTAATATATTTTTTATACTTTTAGGTGAATATATCGCCCTTTATCAGAAACAGCGATCTGTACTACAGGGAAAGGCTCAAGAAAGGGAATTAACTTTCAGACAAATTGCACAACAACGGGATTACCAACAGGAGCAAATTCAAAAATTGAAATTTTTAATTTCTAAGTTGTTAAAGACAAAACAAAATGCAATTGAAAATTCCCTTGAAGCAACAGAAAATATGCAAATATGTTCAGAAACTAAAGGTAAAATATCTACATATTAATAATTAGGTTGTCTTATTTTTTTACGTTTTGTTAATTTTAATTGTGATAATGCTACTGTTTCCCATCTACGGAATATTTAATTGAATTTTATATTTATCATTTCCTTAAGGGGTAATATGGGTCAAAACGTTCAAAAAGCTTAGGTTTTTATAATTTTTTTTTCATAAAATAAATAAATTTTCTATTTGAACATATTCATATGTTTAGAGGTAGCTAAAATGGTTATAAAAATTTAAATAAAATATAAAATGCAAAATGTAATTTAAAGAACAATTTAATGCTTGTCTCATATAGTAATAAATTTGATATTGTTTAATTTTGGCATTTTTAGGACAGGAAAATGTTTATAACATTTAATGCAACGTTTCGAAAAGGTACCGGTTTCCTTATCATAATTTATTAATCATAAATTAATATAATTCGGCTAAATACAAATTTTATTTAAAGGGTCACGCCACCCTGACAACATGTAAATTGTATGGTTTTTTAAGAATTTTTTTTGTCAAAAATATTTAAGATAAGACATTTTTATTTTTATTATTTTTTAATATATATATTGTCAGCTATGTAAATACGAAATAGTTTTTTAAAAAATTAAAAATGGCAGAGATACACGCATTCCAGTGCAGCAGTACATTCCTTGATGGTGGACATGATTGGCATTTAAATTTCGTATTTTATACTTTAGATTTTATATTCTAATTAAATTGATTTACACCCCCAAACATTATTTAACAATACCTAAATAATACCAATGGTATATTTCTTTTTTAACAGAATACTTGGAAAACGATAGTTGCAACTGTAATCCTGCAGAAAGTATTCTCCCAGATGCAGTAGAGAGTGATATTCAATTAAAGAATGAAGATAAATTATCAACTAAAGATTTATTATCTGAAACTAGAGATTGCAGCGGAGTTTGCAACCTTGAACCTAATATTCATCCATGTTCTTTGTGTTCTGGAAAGTTAATTACAATATAAGTGGTGACAATTAACATGTTTTTTATTACAGATAGAAAGATAGTTAATCCCTATAAATAAAAAAGTTGTCCAATATGAGCGAAATGTATTAAAGGATCTCTTATTATTAGATTCGCCATTTATTTTTTTATAAATATTAAAAAAGGATGTAAAAATATAACAAAACTTGTAAGAAAGTTTAAATTTAAATATTAAATACTTTTAAACACTATCTTCACACTATTAAGAATATCATACTCCACAAAAAATTCTGTTAATTGTTCCCTATCCCCATGTATTTTGAGACGCTGAACACGAAACAATTAAAGTGCACAATGCTCTGGGTTTTTATTGAAAATGTAAATAAGCTTAAAATAAGTTTTATTAATTTTTTAAACTTGGATCTTAAATTGATTACATTTCATACTTCAATTTTGAATATTCTCAAGTTCTAATATTAATATCAAAAGAGGGTCAAAAATTAATATAAAAAAGAAGTGAAAAAGTTTAATAGTGTACATTTTTAATATGTTGTGTGAGGTAAGAGTGGTTGTAGATTCTAATATCCTGCTGTTGTTCCTTGTCTCCGATAATCTGAAATAGCCGTTATTGACATCTTGTTTTTAGCAATTGCTGTTATAGCACTTCCTATACCCGTATAAGTAGTTGCATTATGTTTTATTGCACGCAAGTGATTTAGAACTGCTTGCGGAAAACCATTTTCATATTGGATAGTCATTGGAAAGAGCTGTAACCAAAAATAATTAACATATGAATATTAATTGTTAGATGTAAGTTCTTTAAAGTTAGGGTGAATGTACAAATTAACTTTTTCGGTCACTAAGCATTTTTATAGTATCAGTTTAATGTACATTAAACTTTCTAAGTAAAATTTACAAAGACATAATATAATACCTGATGATGAACTCTGTATGCATCCACAGCTTCTTTAACATTATAATCTGCCCAAATATTTAACATAATTGCAAGCGCTACAGCAGTCGTAATTTTTGTACCACCTGCAGCTCCAATGACTAGTCTCACTTGATTATTTTCGTCTACCTATTAAAAAAATATACATAAATTGGCATATCCCTAGAACCTTATTTATAGACGTATTAATTTTATCTGAAAATAACCTGTCAATAATATTTTTTTGATCCCACAAGCAAAAAATGGTGCTTTTAAATATCTGACGACAGGGAGTAAAAATCATTCACTTGTTCGACTTGTATGAAAATAACGGTCCACTTTTCTCAAAATCCTGACGTGATGGGGGTTTTTTGTTTCAAGATTCAGAAAAAATAACAGCTGGTCCCAAGTGATATTTTTCCTATGAAAAAAAATAACTCCATCTTCATACATGTCGAATAAGTGAATGACTTACTCAATTATTATAAGTGTATAAAATAAATCTTACAATTATTGTTGGTGACATCGAACTTAATGGACGTTTTCCAGGTTTTATGAAGTTAACAGGTGACGGAGGTATACCGAAAGCATTAGTAATATTAGGAGAACTGAAATCATCCATTTCATCATTGAATATGATTCCAGTCGAACTCGAGCGAAACATCGCTCCAAATCTAAAAATAAGTTTTGCTTAGTATACTCAATAAAATATCAGGAAACTTTAATGTTTAGTGGTAACTTATTTTGACCAAAGGGTAAAGTTTATTTATATTTTATATTTATTATTATAATCCTATATTTCATTTGATACTTTCGTAGCAAATAGAGATATATTTTACACTTTCGTTCTTAAAATTTACTTACACTTGATTAATAGTAGATGTCACTGAAACTGCATTGCCGTCTGCATCTAATACTGATACGTGACATGTTCCATGATCTTCAGGATTTGAAGTAACTGCTCCATAAAAGTTAGGGTCATTAGATGTCCATGTATCGTTAATTAATCTTCTTATATCTTTGGCATAATCAGCAGAGGTAAAGTTTTTAACTAAGTTTTCTGTAATATAAAAATTGTTTTTAATTATTTAAGAAAATAGGATTACAGCAAAGGTCGTCTGTAACAACTGCTTCATTTTGGCACGACTTGTATGAACATCGCGTTCATTTTTATGCGGTCGAACAAATGAATGACTACTCCCTGTCATCTGCTATCTAAAAGCGTCATTTTTGTGTATGTGGGATAAAAATCACATTAAACTTAATTTAGAATTTTCAACCTATTCGTTCTGCGTGAATTGAAATAAAAGCAGCCAATAAACTTAACAAAAGTGCGTAAAACTTACCAACATCCTTTTCAAAATCGGGGTCACCTAATTCGGTACGTTTTGCATAAGCCCATTTAAACGTTTCAATCACACGATGCCAAATAATTTCCTTGTCATTATTTAAAAGAAAATTTTCGAGAACTTTTATAATAAATGATACAAGTACTCCAGACCCAGGAGGAGGAGCTGAATAAATAGTCATTTTTCCAATATTTACTTTAATTGGCTCCTTCCATGAGACTCTAAAAGTTAACAATGTAAAACGACTTTTTAAAATTAAATTAATTAAGGGAAAGTAACAAAATTAAACTGTGCTGAGTTAGAGGTGACATATTATTTAAATAAAATTGTCTTTATTAACTAGAGCTAAAGGGCTGAAATCTGGAGTACTCTACATAAGCATTTGTATGTCTCATAGTGTAAGAAATGAGATTGACGAAATTTTTTTTAAATTTATGTTTGCAAATCAAATTAATTTAATTGGTGTATGGATCTCTAAGATTCAGTCCACGTGCAATTCGCACTTGTCCTTCTTTTGTATTTTAAAAAACGAAAACTTTTAATTGAAATGTAATCTTACCTGTATTCTTTAAAGTCTTGTAAATCAATAATTCCTTTAAAGGCTTGAATTTCATCAGTTAACATTTGCGCAATTGTTCCATTATAAAATTCTGTAATCCCAGTATCAGACAGTATTTCTAATGTTTTGGCTAGTTGTGGACGTTTTATTCTGTCCCCCTCCTGTAAAGATTAAAGCATAATTATAATTTTTACACAAAATTTTCATAGATATTACGGATAGAATTCCGTTCGGATCTCCGTGTGAAATGTTTTTTTTCATCAATTCTGTTTCAATCAAATCAAAACGCCTCAGAATACCTATCGGAATTTAGCCCGAATTCTGAAAGAAATTTGTATTTGAAAGTGGAAAGTCACAAAGTGAAATACAAAAGGAATATAATATTCCAAAATCAACTCTTTTACGCATATTAATATTGCGGGAATCAATTCAAGATGCTGCCTTTACGAAACGCGGTAGAGCAAAAAGATTTAAAAATCCTGAATATCTGATTTTAGAAGAATGATTAGTTAAGTGGATGAAGGAATGTCATGACAAAAACGTTCCAATAAGTGATTGTAATGATTTAAAAACTTGAAATTTTTTTAAAAACTTTTGTACTTTCAAATATGTTACCTTAAATAATTCATTGGTACGAGAGTCAATAAGTATTTCAGAAAGAGTAGGTTCGGCTCTAATTAAATGTTCCTTAGACTTAATGTAACCGCTTAAATAACTATTAATGCGGGATCCTGTTTGACAAAGTTTGATTGTTGGTAGAAAAAGATCTTTCCAATTTAGTTTACCAAATTTTTGATGGGCCTCCCAATATCCTAGAAGTTCTCCAGGCACAGCAACAGATAAACCACCTGGAACCAGAGAAACACCTTAAATTGTTAAAAATCCTTGATCGCCGCTTACGAATCTGGAGTCTGATTTTCAAAATTTAAACTGTCGGAGAAATTCAGTTTGAACTTACCGTTCAAAAAACTTGAAGAATTTTATCAGACGGATTAAATTAAAATACAATAATGTTTCTTATACGAACCTTGATATGATAAATTTGGATTCCCGCCAAACATAGAAGAAGTTGCATGTCGCGATGCAGTTTCTCTTGCATCTAAGTAATGTGCTTCTTTCGTAGTAGAATTCCATATTGTCATTAAAAAGCCACCTCCGAGTCCCATACTTAAAAATATTAGCTTTTATTAAAAAAGTAAAATTTAAATTTTGTTGCTAAAATTTGAATCACGTGCAACTGGGTTCCGCGCGTAGAAAACTGATGTACATCGAATAGAAATGTTTTTTTTCGATTGGCAATTTCACTGTAAACCAGTGTTATTATCTGAATTCTATACTTCCCACTAGGAAGACATCTAATAGTTACCATGCAATAATGATAAGCTTACCTGTGTAGAGATGCTACTCCTTCACAAAGTAGTGCTCCAATCGCTGCATCTATAGCATTTCCACCCTTTTTTAATAATCCAACACCAATTTCAGAACATTCTTGTCCCATTGCTGAAATTGCTGCCTAAAAATTAAAAATATTTTGGAAGCATTCGAATTTATGAATTACTAACAATTTTTCATTTTAAATGTCAGGAATTATATTTTAACTGTAATATGTAAAAGTAACATTAAATTAATATTTCTTACCTGTTTGTAAATGCCAAGTTTTGCATCACTGTTGTGTTTATTGCTCCATATAGAGGTTTTCTTATCGCTGAAAATGTAGATGGCGGATACAATAAAAATAACCAATAACAAAATAATTAAACCCATGGCCCATAATTTCTTCCTTGGCATCCTACTGAAAAATAATTATTAAAAATATAAAATTACAATCTTATCTCTATTATATATATTTAGAAAAGTGACTATTTACGAAAACCGAATATACAACAAATTGCACCTAGAAAGTTTTCCCAGAGACATCTCTTCCAAATGCACAAGACTTCACACGGACATCTCTTTTCACACTACAAGTCTCCTCGGGATATCTCTTCCCAGGTAAATATATTTCTTAAACTTATGACAAATCAGGGGGTCGATTATGTAATATCACTCCACTTTCACTCCACTTTCACTAAAATTTTAACCATAGTTAAACTGTACTAATATATATTAAAGAGCTCCTATTTTGTGTCAGCACGTGATACCTACAATTGAAAAAATGCACTTCTTAAGCTCTTCATATCTTCATTTATGGAAATCTGATGTTTACACAAACACACATATATACGGAATGACATTTTTTAAAAATGTCACTTTTGAACTCAATATAAGATAAATAAGATAAGTCAAATAAGATAAAAATATGTCACAAAATTGAATTTGAAAAATTTTAGTATTACGAAGCAGAATTAATAAATTATCTAAAGGTAGACAAGAGAAATTAACATATCAATTTGAGAAAATCTTACGAAATTTGAATAATTTATTGAGATGAAATATGGGAAATTAGTAACATTTAATATTATTATAAAGATACATGATTTATTATAAGAGTAAAAACAAATAATTATTTGTTTTTACTATTTATTTTAATATTTAAATATTATTATAAAATTAAAAATACCTACAAAAATTTTAATATTTAAAAATAGAATATATTAAAAGAAGAAAAATTAAATATATATCTACACTGACAAAAATTAAAGCGCTCTACTATCCTCAATGCGAGATAGCAGCGCGTCCTCCGATATAAACATAAACATGGCGTCTTCCAAAACTCGAGTAAAGATAAAAAGTTTATTTTTAACATAATAGAATATCTAAATTTCCCACCACCAAGTAAATTCCATTTATAGCCAACAAAACCAAACCTACCGTCCACGACATGCGGTAGATAATACTAAGATAATATAACTTAGATAATACTAAGTTTAAACAATAATATTTTCTTAACTGAAATTTTAAACGCAGTTGGAGGGTATGTTGGTATTCAACAGAAGATCAGAATTGAATTTTAATTTTTCATAAACTGTTAACAACCTAGATTGTTGCTGAACAATATTCTGAAGGATTAGAAAATTTTATTATAACTTTCAAGCGCTTTTAAGAAGTAGTAACTACAGCCGAACATTAGCAGAAGATGTTAATTGTCACAAATAGGAGTTTAAATTAAATTCTTTTCAATTTTATTATTTTTCAATTTTCATAGACTGTTAACAACCTAGATTGTTGTTGAAACGTTGCTGAACAACATCCGGAAGGATAGAAGATTTTATTGTAAAATATTAAGTGCTTTTAAGTAGTAGTAACCACATCCGAACACTAGAAGGAGATTATAATTCGTCGGGTTAGTGGAAAAAATGTGCCAATTCGAGTAATGATTATAAAAGGTGCCTACTCGGATAAAATTTATAAAAGGTGCCACCTCGTTGAAAAATTGTTTTCGTATTTTGCGTGTATAAAAATTGTTTAACAAATTACGGAATCGACCTCCCTGGATACTATAAGTGCTACTACGCGCGGTTGCAAGGGATAATTACCAGCCAGGTGTCAGTGAGCGCCTCGAGGCCGTTCACTGCTATCTGACTGATATTATACTTTGCGGACCACGTGCAACGGCACTTATAGTATCCAGGAGCTCAATGTTGTCATATTGTGGTTGGTAGTATTTTGACGCAAAATTATCCTAAGAGCTAATTCATATATTGTCACAATATACAATTTTTAAATGAATAAAAATTTATAATTAAATAAATAATGCGTAGAA
Organism: Leptopilina heterotoma; assembly: GCF_015476425.1. Taxonomy (NCBI): domain Eukaryota; kingdom Metazoa; phylum Arthropoda; class Insecta; order Hymenoptera; family Figitidae; genus Leptopilina; species Leptopilina heterotoma. The sequence goes on from NW_025110893.1 coordinate 694,255, forward strand.
AGATAAACATAAATTTTCCAGGCATTACTGCAAAATATTACTTACAACTAGTAATATTATGACAATATTGTTTAGTAATATATAAATTACGCTGTTTGAACAGCTTAAAAATTAATATAAAACAGGTATTTTTAATGATGTACTAAATGAGTCAAGGAAAAAAAAGGAAAAAAAACTTCAATGCAGAAAATACTTTAGAACATGATTTATTTAGTAATTAAGACATCTTTAAAGCATAGAAGATTATTTAGTTATTTTCAATAGGATCAACAGTCCAATTGTTTGAATTTAACTATACACTGTAAAAAAAAGGAGTTAAATTTTAACTCCCCCGGGGGGTCTATAAAAGTCGAACCTATTGGAGAGTTAATGCCAGGGGAGTTAAATAAAGAGAGTTAAAATTTAACACCCAAATGCTAACTCCCCATGGAAAAAATAACTCGCGCGGGTGTTGAATGAAGGGAGTTAGAAATTAACTCTCTTTTGGAGTTGATTTTTAACTCGAAAAATTTCACTCCCAACTCCCGAGTCCGTTAACTCCCTAAATTTTTTACAGTGTAAGATTACGTGACATTTTTTTGCAAAGCGTAGTAATACTTTAATTACAAATGTTTGAAAAAAATGATAAATTTTTAATTAATTAATTTTTTTTAATTGTCTTAATTAAGCTTAAGAATATTTGACGGTTAATCATAGGGAAACGTAAGTAAGCGTAAAACGATTATGGAGCACCACATAAAAATGTCAGTCTCACGTGCAAGTTACAGGTCGATTCATATAGTTAAGTATTCTTATTCTATTTTAAATTTCATATTTTAAAAATAATATAATGTTAGAATAAAAATTTTATTTCTACTAACCTGAATAATAAATATTTTAAGTACAAGGTTGGTCCCTTTAGTTAGATTTTTAAATGCACAAGAAAATATTTTTGTTAATCCTTAAATACAAGGCAGAGATAATTTGGTAGTACAGACAATGAAAAAGTTTCGTATTTTCTCTATATAATATTGGCACACAGAGTATAGAATGTGTATCTCTGCTTTACGCCAAGGCTATGTGTCTTAAGCTTAATTATCAGACTTTACTATAGATAACACTTTCAACACTAGTAACTGTATGTTTATACATTATTGCGAGATGTATTGTAATTAATAAGCGCCAATTTCAATAATTTATGTAAATAAAATTTGAACTTTATATAATTATATGAAATTATTTATCAATTTTCCCTATATTTACCACTATTACACAAAATATTAAAACTTGCTATTTCATTGTAGAAAATTTATCTATTTCTTTTGTACAATATTAAATAATTCCCCTTATTTCTGCACTTTGCTACAAGTTTTTGTAATTTTTGCTAATAGCTGTCTCTCCGTGTAAGAAAAACAAAATTTTTCGGCCCTAACGCATAGAATTTGAAAAAAATTATAAGTTGTGAAAACATTTTTGCAGAATTTCGATTATTTTGCAAGATATTGTTATTTAAATTTTTAAGTCACTTTTTTCAACAATTTTTATTTCGAAATCTATGATAGTTACAAACAAATGTTCAATATGAAAATTGTAGGGAATCTATTGAATTTTAATCATATTTTATTGGAAATACATTTTCTCATTACTTTTGAGTTAAAATGTTTGTTGAAATATATTCAACAGTTCCATAATCATACAAGAGACTTGTAATTCGACTCTAGTTTATAGTATTTATTTAAATCAACGTCGCAAGCATCCGTTTCCATATCCACATATTGTCCATAGCCAGATAAGGCAATATTCACCTGGTTTATATACTTTTTCAAATCTTCAAAAGCTATCCCATTTTTTGCTTTAAGTTGTACCTCCCATAATGCATATGGACTTAATATAAAATCGCCCTGTTGTAGTTTTTTATATAATAAATTAGTTTGCATTGGATCATTATCACCATTTTTCTTTTGTAATGAAAACGAGAAAGTGTGTCTATTGGTGGATATTGTGTAATAATTTTCACCACATCTGCAAAAAAGGAATTTAATTATTATAATAGTTAAAAACGCTAACAATGTTACACTAAAATAATAATAATTCAACTTTTTTATTTTATTTCTCACCTGTAATATGAAGTACCCATATGTGTCATAGTCACATAAAATTTGTTTAATATCTTATCTAAATCTTCTTGATACCTCGGATTTACTGCATCGAACTCTAGTGCAATTGTCTTGAATTTGACAGCATTTATTTTAAGTCCTTCTCGTACATTAGCTTCCAATAAGATCTTTTCTCCAGACAAAAATTTTTTAATTAACAATTTATAATTAGAATTTTTCCAAGTATAAAAAGGTCCAGAAAATTCATTCTTTATTGAAAATAGTCCCTCATGGACATGCTCATCAACATAAGGTATTATCGATACTTCGCTTTTTTCCAAGTACTTCATAACCCGTTTCATTTGATATATTACATTTGATTGTACGTTACTAAAATCATTTATATCTAAATCGGAAGGCAATCCAAATTCAGAGATGTAAAATTTTGCAAAGGGAAATACATATTGTTTTAAAGTATTCATTGTTCTTTTGTAAGGATCTATTATTGCATTAGTATCTAACACTATCTTTAAATAACTAATGGCATAGTTAAGATTTTCCTCTATATTTAAATTTCTTATGCTGGGTGAATTAATTTGAGCTATATAATCCACTAATACCTTTCTGTCTTGATATTGTTCTATGCGTTCATATATGTTTATTAAAGTATTTAATGTATCAATTAACCGTTGCACAAGACTTCCCAAAGTGTCTGAAATTTGTGGAAAGTCTTTTGTCATAATGTTTAATCTTGTCTTTATATTTGTCAATGTTTCCTGTACTTGCCATTTCGTTACATCTATTTCAACTTCAGACATGGATGTTAATTTATTTTCAATATTATTTACTTCATCTCGCATGCTTCTTAACATTGGCATAATACTTTGATGAATGTCATTTTGAAAATCATCTAATTTTCTAACTTTACTCTTATCAGTGTTTATTTCTGCATTAATTTTGTCTATTTCAGGACTATTGAAGGTACATGAGTCAAGAATTTTGTAACCTGATTTGTATATTCTGTTTACTTTTTCCACACTTTTTAGAACTTCCAAGATTTCTTTTTTTTTATTATAAGCATCTTGACCTACATTTAATAATTTAATAGCATTAGTTAAATTTTGTTCTTTTTCAGAAATAACTAACTCGGTTTGATCAAGTATACTATTGTCAGACAGTAGATCGTTTGTTTTTATTTTTTCTAATTTTTCCCTTGTCTCTTTTAAGTCAGGTAACTCTTTTTCTTTATTCTTCAAATTTTCTATGTTTTTCTTTAAAGCTTCTTGATGAGAAGACCATAATTTATCAGTTATGGATTGTATATGTCCTCTGGCTTTCGATAACACATCAACTGAATTCTTTAATATAAAGTCTCTCGTTTCTTCTTCTGACATTGACTTTAGGACAAGGGGTTCAACATAATTTTGACCAGTTTCTAATAATCCTCCAATAATAGTTCCCCAAGGACCACAGAAGGAAGCTAAAAAAGATACTCCTTTTAGTACTTCAAAAACTCCTCTCATAACTAATCTCTTTTCTACCGATTTTTTCCTTTCTATGTCATTTTCCAGTTTTATTTCTACTCTCTTTTCTTGAAAAATTGTCACATTCGTCAGAGTTTTGATTTCGGATTCCATTTTTTTATTTATTTTTTGAACTTCAGAATCGATAATTTTAATAATTTTATTTGCTTCTCTGATTTTATTGTCAATGTCGTTTTTAAATCTTTTGTTTATTTTGTTTCTGTTTACCTGATTGGTAGCAGCGGAAATTTCTTGTACACTTTCTGAAATAAGAGACAAATGTTTTTTTATATCGTTGATTAGATAATTATTAGATTCGTCTTTGATAATACATTTTTTAATTTGAATAGCAGCACATAAATAGTCTAAAACTTTTTTATGTTCCTTGTTATTTTCCTTATAATATGGAGCCTTGGCATAATTTTCTACTCGTCGCAACAAAGACTTATAGAACGGTAAAAAGTTTATTTTATTATGAAGTTCAAAAAATTGTTCTTCTAGTCCTTCTAATTCATTGACAAATCCTAAAGTTGTTTCAAAACCAGTTACTTTTATTTTATCTTCAGGAGAATGTCCAGCATCTAGCACTATGTAAAAGTTCATTAATTCAATAGAATTTATTCCAGTCGATATTTTTTCCCTTAAATATTTTTTGTATTTGTTTACACTTAAAGGGAATTCGGTCATTGCTGGACTTTTCAAGTTTATCATTCCATTCATGTTTTTGTTTGACTCACCGCTTTTTCCCTGCGGAAGCATAACTATTTCTGTCTTAGTAACATTAATCAGATTGTATACTGTTTTATGTTTGTAACGACCAGCAGCAGGTCGTTCCCATTTTTTGTAAATTCCATATATTGTTCGCCCGTCCATACTTCCTATTCCACCTAATCCTCCAACACCTCCTTCTCCATGTATCCCACTTTTATTATAAACTACTAACTGAATATTAGACAAATTGGTAGGTAAATATAAAAGTACGTTCCCTGCTGTACCTGGTAATCCACCTTTTCCTCCATTTCCACCAACTCCGTTTTCATTTCCCTTCGAACCTTCTACGATTATGCAGGAAACTGTATTGGAGGGTATATTCTGAAAATTGCAATCTTTCATCTCTTTAGGAATGTCACCATAAGACGATACCTCAGAATATGATTCTTTAAACTCAAATGCATATGTTAATCCATCTTTACCCTTTGCTCCATTTCCTCCATCTTGTCCCTTTCCACCATTACCTCCATTCATACTAATAGTAAGTGAATTGTTTGCTAATTCTTCTTCATAATTTGCACAATCATTAACTCCATAAAGTTTAGCCCCAATACCAAGGAAGTTACCAGCCGGCCCTCCTGGAAGTCCTGGTTGTCCATCTTCGCCATCAAAACCGGGTGTATAGCTATCAGGAGCTTTTGGTGGGCGAATAATATTTCCAGATATTCCATCCAATACAATCTTCCTCTCACCGCACACAACCCATTTGGGTGCAATTGCAACAATCTCAAGTTCCTCTCCAGTACGAATTAAATCAGTGTTTATATAGAGTGTATCAAAGGCAAATAATTCTAACCGTTTGATGCCAGTGACGCAATAATTATTTGGGGGTATTTGATCAAATGTAATGAATTCTCCTTTTATTTGCAATGTATTGTCAGAGCACATCATATCTGATTCATCTAATACAGTTCGATAATATATGTTACAAAAACGTTCAATTTTAACTTTATTGATAAATGTCTCATTCGGTGTATAGTAAGTTGGAAAATCTTTCTCCACTTCACGCATGTACAATTCTCTGAAACGAACAAATCCTACGTCAAACTTTTCGGAGTACGTCTTCATTACACATGTATCCTCTAACTCTTTTATTCTAAAAAACTTGTTGTTTCGACGTTTTTGTACCTCTATGTCAGATAACGAAAAGTAAAAATTATCCAAAAAGATGTACCAATTCTTTGTTTCTTCCACAAATTTTCCAACTTCTTTTAAATTGAAAATTTGTGACAAATTTACAGCATTGCTTAATTTAAAAATTTCCAAAAATTCTAAGTAATCATAACACTGATTTATGTTAACAAAATTGTCTTCTAAATCATAAATGTTGTAGTTTTTGATAAAATTTGATATTTTTGATATAGCTTCTTTCTTGTTTATTTTCCATTGATTATTGTAGTCATCTAAATAAATTATACTTTCTTGAAGTAGACTAATATTATTGCTCAAACTCGTAAAATACTTTTTTAAAACATAAACATCATTGACGTTTTCTTCATAATTTTGAAAATATTTTAAAAGCTGATCATTAATTTCCAACACCTGACTTTCTAATCTCTTTTGTATATTCTTTTCCAAAAGATTAAAAATATTGTTTTGTTCAATTGGTTTTGCTTCGTTTTTTAAGATATATTCGTAATTCAAATCAATTTGAGAAAGGTTAACGAACTTCATAAGGTGTATTACTTTGTACAAAACAAAATATATATTATTTGTAAATGAATAAATGTCTCTGATTATTTCATCTTGAGTTGGTACAAAAAGAATTTCAATTCTATTATATTCTTCTATTGAAGTAGTTGTTATTAAGCTATTCAGAAGGTTTAAACTATTTTTGCCTGTATTATATAAAATGTTATAAGCTTGTACTAAATTGTCAATTACTTTTTCATTAAGATTATCAATATTGTAATTTCTGCTTTGAATTTTTGTTGTAGCTGTTACAATAAGAGAGAAGCTATTACTGTATTTATCAGTATTTATAATAAAAGAATTGATGTGATTGATTAATTCTACAAATTCCGAAATGTTAATTGATTCATCTTCCATATAATAATCAATGGTTAAGAGGAATTTAACAGATTTGGCATGAGACAAGATTTTCCAGATATAATATTTTGACTGTATATCATTTAACAAATTTCCATTATTATTAAATGTGGGAAAGTCTAAATACAATGTATTACTACTACATGCATTTACACTTAATAAATTTAAAAGACTTGAATCTTGTAAGAATTTCAAATTTGTATTTGGAATAATCCAATTATTTTCTTGTGTATTATACAATAGTGAATCTGTACTATCCGTAAGTAACTGAATTAAATAATGTTTTCTTGAATTTCTTGTTCCAAATATTATAACTACATTTTCATTATTTAATGGCAAAGATACTTGATCTAAACTTCGTAGGATTTTTTCCACTTCAGGAAATGAATCTGCTTCATCTGAATCCTGCAAACATAGTTAATTTTAATAAAATTAAACTAATAAACATGTTAAATAATGTTTAAATAATCATCAGAAGAATTTTAGGCGATTTCGACAAATTTATCAAAACTTCATGAATATTTTCTTTTATATAATTATATATATAGAGTAACGTTTTATAAACTTTTCAGTTGTTCTGGCTTCTAAAGTTTATCTTAGGATTTTTAGGATATCCTAATAATATCTTCAAGAAATCCTTTTGTTATAAGTATAATAATTTAATAAATACGTAATTTTTTAACTTACGTTATCAAAGTCATCATGGTAAATATCAGCATTTCCGTTAAAATCGTCAGTTTTTAATAACGTCACACACGAAAAATTTATAAAAATCCATGTAAGAAACTTCATCCTGTGATTTATGATATAAAGACTGAAGGAAGTTACCATTAATCTAATTTATATTATATCATTCAGAGAAGTGCTTTCACAAGTGTTATAATACATAATTATACAAATCAAGCTGAGTCAACAATCTATTAGGTTATTAATCCATTCAACATCACAATCAAAATTACTCATACAACTATGAACTTAAATTCAGAATTACAAAAAAATTATTAGCTTATTATTATTATGACCTGTTATTCTAGTCATCAATTCCGGTAGTATATAATAAAAAATTTTCTATTCAATTTTTTTAAAAGTAAAACTATTTAAATTTATAATTTAATGACATAACATCAAGAACTTTGCTTTATACATAAAATCGACATTACTGTAGTACTTAAATATAGTGTTCTAGTTAAAAATTATTATTACATAGTAATAAAGTTACATTTCTTAGGTTTATATAAAAATCTTACGTAATATGTTATTGCCCTATTAGCACGTAATATTACAGTAATATTAAAATGGCGGCGTCAAAGTAATCGTACAGTAATGTTACAATAATGTACATTGTATATACTCTAGCTTATTATTTGATTATCAAGTAGATTATTATTTTCATTATTATTATTATATTATTTATACAACTATTATTACACATAATATTAATTATTCAAAATTCAAATTGTAATGTTCTCTAATATAAAATTATAATTACTTGATTTACAATTAAAATACTGTAGGATTTCAGTTATGATGACATTTATTCAATCCAATTAATATACAAAGGATTGGAAATGGAAATTTACACAAATCTTAAAAGCTCAACACGCAAAGTGCTTGTCACAAAATGACAAGTGATCTTCGCGACAGCTCGCACAAGACTCTCTATTCTTACTCTTTACAATCTCAGGCAAGTCATTACGAAATAATCACAGTTTTATACACGGAAATGAAAATGTTAGTCAAATCAGTTACCATCACTTTATCTAAACACTCAAATGCTACAGCAGCACATGTATGTACCCACACTATACTTAGCGTCCTGCTCAACATGCGTTCCGATAATGTTAAGGGCATGTCGAACCAGTCAACTTCTATTAATAAAAAATTAAATCATTTCTGTTCTTCAGGATCCTGTAGGGCTCCGTTCCTACTACAACTAAGGTGATTTCCAGATGACAAATTATAAAAATTAGAAAAAATAAATTTTTAACGTCTTTTCAGCCAAATTTTGATTGTCTGATAGCGTTCGGATTGTGGTGCTACTACTAAAAAATTTAAATTAATTCCTTTATTCTTCAGGATTCTGTAGATCTAAGTCCCTACCAGAACTCAGGTACAAAATCATTCTTACAAGATCCGAGCGTCACAGAGAATCCCGGGGCCCAACTAGTTCCCTACATTTTTTCTTACAAGATTCTTACTAGAATTCAATTTTTGGTAAAGAAACTTAAGGAAATTTCTACATGGGAGGTAAATGTGTTAGATTACTTTTGTGGTATCCTCGTAAACAGGAGTTTGAAAATGGAAAATTATTAAACCAGGTAATTGAATAATTATTTTTTAAAATTTATATACAATATTTATTATATGAACAAGCAGCAGATACTGTAAAATATTAAATAAAAAAAACTCTTTTTTATTTTCCAAAATTAAGAAAGTATCCGACAGAGAAGGTTGTAGTCAAGGCGAATCCTCGGTATGTTTTGGGCATCGAAATTTCATTTCAACCCTGTTCCACTCTTACAATTCTTGGGGTTATGCCATCTTTTTCTTCTGTGCCAACTTATGAACCCTTGGGACTCTGAAATGCCGGTTTAAAAATTAGGAAAATACAAGTAAGTTTGTAAGGTTTATAATTGTTTAAATAGCGTTATCCATAAACATCATCCTCAATACCAATAGACCGTAAGTCGATACAATAACATATTTTAAATTATTCTTTAACTATGTTATTTAATTCACATACTCATATGTAGTATCACTGCAGAATCCATCTATTTTATTCTTTTCTTTGATGTGAAAATAATCTTTAACAAATTGACAAGTGGTGCTTCGAGAGCAATCGATACACAAAATGACAGTAGGTATGAAGCCACTAGATTTCCCAAATATATAATTATCTGAAATTAAATTACAAAAGAATTAGATTCATCACTATTTAATCAGAATAAGATTTAAAAATTATTATTTTTAATATACAATCAAAGGACATCTTAGAATACTCTGGGTATGAAAACGTCTTTGTTCTAGAAACGTTCCTAAAACGTTTTTAAAAATATTTCTTTACCACTAGGCCATTGTGTAAATGAAAAGGACCATCCAATTGCGTACTAGTAATCATCATAATCACAGGATGGACCAAGTATGCGCAGTATGTTAACCTTGAAAGAGGATGCATCAGCCGTATGGACAGAAGACTATCAATTACTTGAGCTGATCCTGTACAACATTGTATAACAATAAAAGCGACAGCCATTGCCCATGCTGTATGACTCAATGATGCGTATATGGAACTTGTAAGAATGCTTAAATTCCCGGCGTAAAGACCGTAAACCACAGAGAGCATTATTGATGTAGACAAAATCCAACAAAGAACTTTCAGGTACTAAAAATGAAACAAACAAATATAACACAATATAAAATTATTAATTATTTTTTCAAGGCTGATAAACATAAGTTATTACAATTTATTAAATATCATAGTAATATTAAAAATGTTAGTATTATAATTTATAGTAAATAGTCCAGTCGCCTTATGTTTTTTTAAGCCAAAATTGATACTTCACTTTTGACTAAGGATTCATGTAGTGTGGGATGCAACCATGAATATTATATGTTTTCCACTTCAGATGGGGTCATCAAAATACTGTTTTTCAGCAACTTTGGCATTGTTTATAACTCGTAGCTTAAAAATCTGGACTGAAAATCATATGCATATTTATACTACCATCACACACTATATAAATCCACAGTCAAAATTGAAGTATCAATTTTAGCAGAAAATGACGACTTTTTTCATAGGGCGACTGGACTAAAGTCCAAAATTGGCATCCTCTATATAGCCCACACTATAGTTAATCTCATATAAAGAATCTTAGCATTTGTATATTAATGTTAATACTATCAATTTAATGTTAAACTCACATTTGGAATGAAAATCTTGCATTTGCTCTTAAAGAGTATGTAACCAGTTATTGTACCAATAAAGTATGGCCCTGCTCGTAGCCATGGTTTGTCATATAACTCATCAAACAGTGCAAATGGTTCTTGAATTCTGAAAACAATAAGATAATATGATCTAGAGTTTTTATATTTAACGCTAAATAAATGTATATACAAAAATTAAACATACCTAGCAATGTAGTCATTGCTATAAGCAATGGAAAATGTTGTAAACCAAGAAGAAACAATCAAACAAAAAACTATAAGAGCCACCATCTTCAGAAACCTGACAGAAAGCAGCAGTAGTAGAATTCCAAGTACATAAAACTGAGTATCATTTGCCATATACCAGCTCCACAGCATGCACTAAAAAGTATTGAAAATACAAAATTACGATAAAAAATATTATATTAAATAAATACTTAAAGACTAGAAATAACTTACCATTTCTGTTCGAGGAAATAGCGAATTTATATATAAGGCATTTCTCCACCAGAACTGTTCACAAGTTAAATGATCGGCGATACCAGGTGAGAAGACGGTTTTAGATAAAGCATGTTTTATGGCAATCTCATTCATTCCGAGGACGAAAAGATAAGCTGGAGTCAATCTTTAGACAAAAAAGTTTAGCATTAGAGTACATTTCTCAACTTTTTAATTAAATCTTAAGTATCTGCTTACACAGCAGGATCTATCTAATTGCAACATTTCTATTTTCACTGTAGATCTTTCCACAAAATTATCTACGAATATTACCAATGCTAATTGTGTCTCTTACTTAATCATTACTAGTAGTTAATACTGGCGCGCTCTTGATTTATTTACTATTCGAAATAAAAATATTTTAACATCGAACCATTTTTCTTCAATATTAATATCATTCAGTTCATTTCCAGACTTTTTTTCCTAAAAAACTTAAAATTCTCTAAACTGCTTCAACTGGACCAACATATCACTAATGTAACAAACAGTCCTCAAAAACTTATACGTACATATATGTATTCATACTTACCGGAAAAAGCGATAAACTATCATAATTAAAAACTTGGATAAGCATGTTGTAAGAAAACTTTTGTTTTCACTTTTGACATTGCTCCTCGACCGAAAAAACAGTATGGCAACCAATAAACCACTGAAATCAAAATTAAATTACACATGTAGTTCATGCACTGAAATTCACATAGTTAACAAATTAACTATCTTGACTTATCTATTCAAAATATACAAGCATCTTACCTGATGAAGAAAAATGTGTCGACGGAAAATGTAGCATTGCTTACAGTCTGAAACATAACGTTTCTTTCAGTTACAGTCCTCAAAGTTTTGTTGTCTACAAGCAAAAAAATTAACAGCGTTGAGTTAATGAATGTTACGTAATAAAATTTTTACTCTAACATAGCAAAAAAATGTTAATTAAAAAGAAAACCAATGCATAATATTGTTTGCAATGCTTAAAAATATGTATTCTTACCGGCGATAGAAAAGACTTGAAGATACGTATGAACAAGAACAACCCAACCCAAGGAGAAGACCCTAAGTCCATGAATACAATTCAAGTTATCTCTTGCAGGAGGATCAGTATTTATTATTTTACTTCCATTGGTAATTGGATTGAATGCTAGCAAACATCTGTACCACAAATCTGCAAAATGTTTTACATGTGATTCAAAATTTAATGTAATAGACAAATCTGCGCTAATTTGTTATTGTAAAGTTAGTAAATTTTTTAAAGAAGCTCCTAGGGACCTATCTTTAAATAACATGAGGCTGTTTTCCTGAACTGCGCCCGGAAGGCTGTGCCTAATGTTTGGAAGATAGGTCCCTTTCTCCGTGGAGCGTCACGTATTATACAATATTTTCGACAAGAATAAACAGTAAATAAATTTAGTAAATAAAATAGAAAGTGATATACCTTGATTTTTTATTACTGCTGAACGTACATCACTTTCATTATGATTTGAAATTTTATTAAACATTTGTTTGTTACAACGGTCTTCAATGTATATCTTGTGGTCCTTAGGCAAATTTTCCATGTACATACAATTTCTCAGATTATTGGTGGAAGTATTAGATAATTCAGGATCAACAATATTGGAACTATGACCATATTCACAAAGTGCTGAGCATATCATAAGTATTATTATTACTGTCCCAACGCCTCTGAAAAATCCAATTAATTTACATTATAAAAGTCTTTTATTACATTTATATATTAATGTTACTTCAAAATACCAGGAGATTTAAGACTTATGCTATATTTTAAGGTTAAATAAAAGAAAAAGGGATCATTTAAAAAAAAGTCAACAAATTTTTTGATTTACAAAAAGGGTCAAATTTTGAATTTCTTTAAAAAACAGATGGACAGTGCATTTATGATTGAAGTAGTCACTAACAGTACTAAAGTTTGTGGAAATATTAGTTCGCTTTGCCAGATTTTACATTTGAAGGTAGATTTAAATTTAATCTAATTTTTGACACTGTTGACATAAATTGTGACGTACGGTAACGATATTGGCCCTCTTACGTTAAAAGGGTTTCATTTGATATAAACCCATGAAGGGTCCTTTACAAAGCCACTTTTTATCCTGAATGTCAAATTTATCATTAATTTTTGACATAGGGTAACGATCTTATCCTTTAGAGGATTTATATGGAGCCTCTTTTTGACCGACAGGTTACGAAATAGGTCAAAATTGACCTACATTTTGACTGAACAAAACAGCCATCGTGAGGGGACACTCAGACTTTGTTTCATCTTGATTAAATTACATCTTGATTTTTACATTCTCATCACATGAAAAGGTATTAGTTTTGGTCCAAAATTGACTTTTGCCAATTTTATAAAATCTTCACGTTTTGGGATGCCCTGAGTCAGAAAAACATGGTCTAGAAAAATGTCTGTATGTCTGTCTTCGTGTATGTCTGTAGACACAATGGTGTCCCCACGATAACTTTTAAACAATTTATTGTTAAAATACTGATCGCAATCGTTAGGCATCAATTTTCGTGAAAAGGTACAAAAAATACAGAATTTTCAAAATTTAATATGAAGAACGACTTTTATAAAAATAGACGTAATTTTCTTGAAATTCGCAACACTGGGTTTTTCAGGGTCGTTTATTACGAAGCAAGTGTCAGTTTGTAAAACTTTTAAATAGCGTATCCAATATGAATGATATTTTTTTCTATTTAAAATAATAAATGTTTCTTCCATATAACCCACTAGTATTAATACTGCAATTCATAACATTACATAACATTATCGTATAATATTAGATTATTGTTAAATTAAATAATCTATCAAGACTTACACAAGAATAAAAAATTTGTTGTCTTTCAATAAATTATAGTCAGTTGAAGGTACTGGCTTAACAGCGTAAATTAAAATCTTTGGCCCACTTGTTTGATTGATATTTCCTTCACTTTCTACTTTATGTGCAATTGTGTTCATTATTGACGTAACAGAAGTTACATTACACGATGATGGTAAACACAGTCCCAAAAATACCTGTCTTTCCTAAAACATAAAAAGTAATGTTTTACATCAAACCCGCAATGAAATGTTTCATTTTTGAACAAATATAATACTAGTCAATGAAAGTTTAGGGATTCACTTCCTTTAATTTAAAAGTTATGGGATTTTGTAACTTTTTCGGGTAAAAAAATATAATTTTTTTATTTCACTTTCTTATAGGAAAATATGTCTGATTTTTGTGGTTCAAATATTGGTATACGGTATTAATTCTAAGAATGGGGCCTTGTTTAAAAAAAGTTAGTTTTACCTTCTTTTATATTATTTTTGTTATAGAAATTATGCTAAAACTTATATATTGTTCGCTTAGTAATTTATAGAAACATTTTGTCATTAGAATTGCTTTTATTTATTTTATATTGCGAAAATCAAATTCTCTTTTCTTATGAAATAGTAAATATTCATTTCATAATGTTTAATTATTTCCTTTTTTTTGTTGTATTTGTATGTTCGATATTTGAACTCTCACCGTTCTTGAACCCATTCCTATCTCTTCTCGGACAGCAAAACTGAACGGCTTAGCCAAGTACAAATCACTTAGTAGAAACGCGGTAGTTTAATGATTGCTTAGACAACTAAGTTAAACTAAATAGTACATCGATCTGGTCCCTCTTGATAGGAATTACTTAATCATAGATTTGTATTTGCTGATTTAATTTTTATATTTAAGATAATAAACTGAATTATTAATTGTCCTGAGATTTTATATTTTTTGCAATTCTTTATTGTTCCTTTCAGGCCAGTAAAAAACCCTTCTGCATTCAGACAGTACCAAAATATCAAAGCAATCCCAGAACTTTTTAGGTGGTACACTTCAGAAATTTTGCCCCAACCAAATACAAATACGAATTTTCTAAAAATTAATCTTCTGTCGAATATTAAATATCCTTAAGTTTTGTGCAAGAAAAATCAAGATGAAATTAAATCAAGATGGAACATTACAGAACAATTCCACTTTATAAAAATAACTTTTAATATTTATATTCCTTACCCTTACTGCAAACTGCTTTGGCATTTGTAAGAACATTCTTGCTACATAAAATTTGACTGAAAATGGAGGTACTTCATTTGTAAGATTAATAGCGTCTGCCCTAGTATTATTTAGTTCTGTACATTGAATTCTAGAACCGAGCCAATATCCATTTCCAAAGTAGAACTGCGAGGTGTATCTTCCACTAGCATCCAACACTAAAAGCAAAAGATAAAATTATATGAGAAATTTTGTAGTATATAAAAGAATATTTTTGTTTTGAGAGATAAATTTGAGAGGATATTAGATGACACTTTTTCCTCTAACTATGAGATTATTTTTTTAGGGTATGCAACTGCTACTTTTAGGCTTTAATTAAGATTAATTTTCTAAAATCTAATAGAATTTATTTATTTATTATATAAACTTCATTATCGAAAAAATATTTTGTTTTTTAAAAAAATGAATCTTTTGATAAAAGTCAAAAACAATTTTTTTCTGAAGATTTTTGTCATTTTTGTTTCCCAACTATTCCCTATTAAGCAGTTTCTATCGCTTGACTGAACTAATCAAAACATAAACCATTATTTTCTGATTTGACTTGCTTTTTGGTACTTTGAAAAGTCTGGCCACACTGGATTTCTTTAGTCGTGTTGCAAGTGGTTCCTATGATTTGTTTACATTCAGTTTTAAGAAGTAAATTCTATGCAAAGTTGCCAAACTTGTACATATCTGTACCAAGTTTGAGCTCTCTAGATCAAATAGTTTAGCTGCTAGGAGGGGACACGAATTTGGCTACGGACGCAAGAGTCTCACCAATAGGGTTACATTGGTATACCTACGGTGTACGGAACCCTAAGAAACATTAAAATATATATAAAGTTTTTTTGTTTAATTTGCAATTGTTCGCCTACACAATTCAGAAAATTTGTTGTTAATGAGACATAATTATATAATCAGTAGAATCATATAAGAAATGATTTTGTACATTAATTTGCTTATGAGCGTTACTTTACAGAAATGCTTTGAAAATATTGAAAGTTCATTGTCAGTTATGTAAGTCTCGCAGACTTTCCTCAAGTAGAAAGTGCATTTTTACTGCATTCACAGAAACAAATGGTGTCTTAAGTTACACTGATTTATTTGATAACTAATATTTTATAACAGTGCAAATTATTTTTTATCATAACTGATAAAAATTGAATTGGTAAATTTATATGTAAACTTTTAGAAAAATAATTTTTATTTTGCACATTATGACTTTATATATCATTTATTACAAAGAATACTGTATGTAACTACTGTTTATACTATTAGATTGTAAGTTAACTGTAAGCTTACACCGCAATGTCAACGTAAGCTTATATGAAAGATTACTGTAAGCTTCCATCTGAGGATCACTAGAAGCTTACATTACATTACATCACTGTCAGCTTACTCTGACATAATTGTAAAAATGGTGTTAGCTTACAACCAAATGTTAATTAATAATTTTAAAGAATAAGTTTTGCGGAGTAGTTTTCCATAACTTTCACCTGTGCGCAATACATTTTCTAAACTTAATTTTAGCTCTGTTACTACATAACAAATATGGATTGTATAAATTTATCGACTTTTTCAATTACCGGTAGTAAGGTAAAACTATGATATCACAATATCAGGTTATCGCCTTCAGGATCTTACTACTAAAATTTTTTTCATCCTCACATCACTTCCTCTTCTTACATTTTTTTATATCATTTTTTCTAACATCAATCTATGATTTTTCTTTGAAATCTAAAAACTCTCTGATGATGGCTCTCGATCAGAGGTCGAAACGTCGGTGCTTTATACAAAATAACTGGAACCAGTTTTGGTTAATGAATGGGATGTAAAAGGAGATCCTTTGGCCTTTCTTTAACACCTCACTCCATATACAATACTTTCTATTTACGGATCCTAAAAGGATCTAGATTCGGCGAGATTTGGGACCCTAAACCTGTGCTTAAATACTTGACAACACTATGTCCCAATGACACACTTTCATTGGAAACGTTGATCATGAAGTTTTATTTCTTATAACGGCTCAACAAATCTAAACATTGAGAGCAATCCGGCTAGGAAATATAATTTCAGATAGCGAACCCATAAAAATATAAATAACTGACCGTTTAAAGACTACAGACAGAACAAGATACCAACCGCTCAATAAGAATGGGATCAACACCGAAATCTTCTCAACGTACAGTACCAGGCACGCATCAACGTCAGCCGCAGCGAGACAATAAAATCGGTGCGTCCTGGATGGGACACAGTTAGACGTATTATAGCATCCTAACCGCATCCTACCCATTCGCCAAGATATTAAAGAGCAATTGTGAGTTGACAGCCCCCTGCTGAAGGCCATCGCTCAAATTATAATATTTACTATTTACTTTGCATTAAGCGAAACGTAAATTAAGCGTAATCGAACGCTGTTTCGAGGTCGATGAGGCATGCTGCTATTATTTTTTTACGCTTAGTGATTTGCAGATGTAATGAATATTGGTCAGTTTTGCTGAAAACCATTAACCTTAGTTTCTTCACAAAAACATCGATTGTTTCGTAAATCATGAACCAATAAAATTATTTAATATATTTCAAATTAATACATCTTTTCTTGATGTTGATGTAACAGGATGGAAATCTAACGAAACTTACGTAAATTTAAAGTCATTAATGACGTCGCGGAGAATTTATAGAAAACTTAATTAAAATAATAATCAATTTTTTCGACATCTGTCAATCGTCATAATATAAACTTCAGTTCAATTTTAAGAATTTATTTATTATTATTTATTTATTTAAGAACTGAATTTTCTTTAAAAAAAATGCATACATATTAAATAACTAACAGGCGTATTTAAACATTGCAAACTTAATTGAAAATAAAAATTTTTGCCCTAGAAGACAACCGTAGCAAGCATAAATCGAGACCGCATTTGATTAAAAAACTACTTTAATTTTAAATGTTCTACATTGCATCTTAGCCGCATCTTCTCATCACGAAAAGAACAGAAAGTTCTTACAAAAATTTAAAAGAAGATTGTTTGAGAGCTGAAATTGACAACAACGTCGTTACACTCTGTGTTGACTTACATTTCTTGTTGTGTCCCACATTTCGATGGGTGTTATGAAAACAAACACAATCCATATTCAGGACGAGAAAAAACACTCTCCAACAAAATATAACAAAAAATACATTTTTCATTTTAAGTTTTCTGAAAAAATAAAAGCGTTTCTTCGAATTTTCTCTTTCGTGTTGTAATATTTATTTAAAAAATATGATATAATTAAATTAGTTTTTAAAATTAAAACTTAATTGTTTAATTTAAAAATCGGGAGTGTTAGTTTTCTTGCAAAAAATTTTTAAGAGTGTTTTTTAATTAATTAATATTTAATAAAATTTTAAAAATACTGTAAATTCATATGGAATTGACCATATAGAGAGCATTCCACGCCAAATCGGAAATCATTTTGCTTTTGCATCTCAAATTTTTTTTCAAATTTTTTTTTCTCTTAGTGATTGCTGAAACGAGCCTTAGGCCACATAATATATTATTTATTTATAAAACTATTTTATCGAAAAAGTGAATTTAGTTCTATAAATACTTCAACAAAATTTCCTAGATTTCGTTTCTGTAGTATAAATTTCATACTTCGGTAGTCACTGATTTAATTAATTTTGAAATTCGATTTGACATTCTATAAACCATTTACTTGAAAAAAGACAAGAATTTGTAACCTTATCAACTAAGGCAAAAATTGCTTTTTTAAAGAAAGAATTAATTTGCGTGTATTGCTTTTGTACTTAGACAAAATTTTCTAAAGTAAAAAGCACATTCGGCCTATTTTTTTGGTGTATAAGAATATATTCATTATGTGACGATATTTCTATTGTTTGTTGTGTTATTATTTATAGGAGATCCCTCTTAAAAAGTGTGAAAAATATGTCAAAATTTAACATTTTTGTAGTGGTTATACCTAAAATTACCTTAAAAAATCAAAATTTAAAAAAATGGTACGACATTAAATAAAAATTACCAAATTTTAATCTGCTATCCCAGGTCCGTATAGTAAGTCATAGGCTTCCACTTAAGCCTCTTCCTGTTCCTCGCGAGTCTTTTTATTGTTCGTCCTTGCATTTTCAGTCAAAAACCATAAAAAATTGACTAATTCAATGCATTTATCCAAAAACATGCTGACATTTATAATGATATCTTGTAAATCGAATAACATTGTTTTAAAGTTTTGATCTTAAATTAAAGATGAGACTTGAAGGATGACACCTATATAAGTTTTAAATTTTGTCTGCAATTTTTAAAAAAATATGCCAAAGTTTAAAAAATTGTCAAAAAATTTGCATTGTTTAATTTATAAAAATTTCATATTATATATCATTTAACGTGGAATATTATAAGCTTTCAAACGGTAGATTTTTTAATTTTCTGATATTTGTTTTTACAGAAAAATCATAATGTAAATATTTGTATGTTTTTGGGCCATGCGCGTGGAGCCATATCGCTAATTTTTGACGGTAGTGTACAGTTATAGCACATTAGTACTATAACTTTTGATAGGTGCTAAATTACGTTAAAAAATTTTTAAACCTGTATTCTAGAGATTTTAAGAATAGCAAAAAAGCAACAAAAAAAAATTAGAAAAAAACTTTTTTTCCCATGAGAAATCCCCCTTTATTTATTTTCTCTAAATTAATTCACACTTACTCTTTGCAGCCCAAATATTTCCTTTTTTTAATGAGTCTAGAAACAATTCCATGTCTTCTTTACAACTTTCGTCCGCATTTCCCGGTATTTTACGCCACCGTAGTGGATCATAAAGATCTATAAGCCACTGAATACTGTTCAATGTTTTTCCTAAATCCTGAGTCATAAAATCAATATCAATATCCTCTTCTTTTTCAAAATTACTAGTAAACATTTTTACGGCCGTTTTCCAATCCAATTCAGGATTATTTTTACTAAATAGTAAAAGATGTTTGTCATTTCTTTCGTAATCACTTTTCATACTATGATTTCCATTGGATAACACATTTGTCCGATAAACTTTCTGATTTTCGTTAAGATTTGACACATTAGCGTTCAAATCTGTTATCTTCCTGTTATTCACCTTTTGAATGTTCGACTCACTTTTAGAAAAAACGAAATTGGTTGTCCAACACAGGACGAATAAAACAGCTGCTTGTCTACACATTTTAAAAACTTTCTAATTCCTTATAATGGAAGATCTTTCACAAATTAAAACACTTAAAATTTCTTTTTGCTACGACACATAAACAATTTTTAACATTTATTGTTGTTTGTTTCATTTTCCTTTTGCTTGTTAAGGGCTTCAACTCAAGTTATCCGTCAACATCCTACTGTCCTTGACAAATATTATGTACTTCGGTGCAAAACCCCGCAATTACTCACACGTGTTACTGTCACTGATACATGTCAACTTTTATCAAGTGCTACAAGTAGTTGAATACTTTCCTTTTATCTTTGGTGCTTTCTTCTTCATTGGTAATTAGTGTATAACTATTTTGTTTTGAGCATTTTTTTTAAATTATAAGTTAATGCACATTAGTTTTATTTATGTTCAAAAAATATGTTTAACAAACACCAAATAATATGTTTCGATAAATCACTAATAATGTATTCATTATTAAATATTTTTAAAAAAATCAATTTTGACAGTCTAAAAGCGGTACATTACACTTGCACAGAAGATTAAAAAATTATTCAATAAAAAATAGTTTCATTCGCAAATTATAAAATAGTTTGATAGCATTTTTTTTTATTTGAATTGTCAATTTAATTTGTTATTTTAGTAATATTTTTTAAAAACAAAATAAGGAACTGAATTTCATCCGTTAGGTCGAGGAGAGGTGGTAGCCACACATGCGGGGCTAAGTATCACGCACTGAATGGAGTAAATCGACATGCTGCTACGTCGAGTCATAAGAGTCTCCTTTCTCCAGTAATGTATATTTCCTTCTCACATTGGTGAGAATTGTCGCGAGCTTAAGAGTTTCGTTTCGTGTAAAATCCCAGTACCTGAAATAGCAGGTGAAATTTGAAGATTGAAAGTCGTAAAGTATGAAGATGTTTTAAACGACTCTTCCAATGTCTAACTTTTTGTATGCCATGCCGCTAAGGATAATTTATTAAAAACGTATTATTTTCTTGATTCTCAAGTTTATATTTGCAACAACAATTATATTTACAATCTATAACTTTATATTTCATAATAAAATTCATAGTATTACATTCATATTATTAAATTCATATTTAATGTCAACTTTTATCAAGAGTTAAAAGAAGTTGAACTAAAGGGGGAACACCAGTTGTAACGTTAAAAAGAATTACCTTTTTCAAAAATTCTTTCCTAATAAATCATGAAACTTTTTTTAAAATACTATTTATTACCTAAAAGTACAAATATAAGGTTTTAATTTAGAAAGGGAAAATCCTTTTTTTATCCAACACTTTCTGAGATATCAGCAATGGAAGTGATGCCTTCGGAGAAAAACATGAATTCCGGTGACCAGCATTCCGCACGTACGGTTCGTCTGAAGTGCAATCATGTTTTCCCTTTCTAAATTAAAGCCTTATATGTGTACTTATAGGTAACAAATAGAATTTCTTTCAAAGTTTCATGATTTGTTAGGAAAGCATTTTTGAAAAAGGAACTTCTTTTTAACATTACAACTGGTGTTCTTCCTCCCTTCCTTTCTTTTGTGAAAGCTTTTATTTTTTTATGTTCTGATAGATAATATTACGTCACCAGCAACAATTCGCGCGCTAAAGCACGCGACTAACTTTTTCCTTATTTTTAAAATAAAATTTGCAATTTTAAAAATAATATAATTTAAAAATTTTTTATTCAGGGAAAAGTCATACATTTTTATTAAAAGTACTGGAAAAAATTGAAATTTTAAAATTCATAAAAAAATTATGAATTTTGGTGTCTTTTCTGTTTGTCTCATAAACTATGAAATCACCACGAATTCTAATATACAAATCCTTCAAGTTATTGTATTTCTGACAATTAATAACTTAAATCTTGAAAAACTGTCATAAAATTACGAGATTCCGTTAGATTAATTTAAACATTGCTTGACAGATTTTTACGAAATCATGCGAAGTTGAGCGTTTTATCTAGTTCCTTGCGCACGCGTTCAGTGACAGACTCTGACAAAATCTAACATAATTGTAGTTTTGTTGATACAGAGTATGACAAGATCTGAACCAGAATTTTACGTTATTTCATGAGTAAGAAACCCCTCGAATTTTTCTTAAATATTTCAAAATCAATTCAATTTTAAAATAGTTGCTCTCACAATTTTCATAAATAGATCAACTTCAAAAGATTTTAATTTGAAATTTTATAAAATTTCAATTTTTAATGAATTTAAATAGAAATTTAAAAAAACTTAAATTTTTGCAAACAGTTAATAATTCCAATTCTTCTTGAAATTAATTAAATTTGTCAATATATATATTTAATTAATTATTAAAAATAATAATTCTCAACTGTCATATAATGTACCTTGAATGTTTACTAAAGCAATAGAAATGCAAAATCCTTATAAAAACTATTATGTAGAATGGAAATACAAAATATTTACTGTACAAGGGTCCAAATAAGTGAAAACAGACCCTTGAAAAAATTTCTGTGTATTCTAACAGCACATTAAAAATAATCAGTTATACATGATATACAATACATACAAATATACTCAGGAATGCAATTATAATTCAAATAGCACAACATTTTGACAAAAGTCATAAATACAGAGAGTTAATAAAATTGAATTTAGATTTGATTTAAAAAGTGAAGTTTTATGCTAACTTTTTATTTTCAGCACATATAAAATTAGAGGCGCATGAATTTGTGACAATCATTTTCTGTTAAGAAATTTATTGTTAGGAAATATTAGATATCTCCTGAGGATGCCGGATAACCTCCGAATAAAACACGAGGAATGGTTTTCAATGTAATTAAAAACAATGATTTATTGATAATAGTGGAAGTAAATAGTTAAACCAATTTAAACACTGATAATTACAAAAAGAATATAATATTTTTAAAAAAAAAACACGACCGGTAAGCCTGTTACTCAAAATACATTAACTTCAAGTATAAATATAAACCACACACACACGCATTCGTCTCTCACGACTCTCCTATCTTCGCGTCTCGTAATATTCTGCTCTCGTTCTCGTACTCGTCTGGCTAGACCCTACGCACTAAAGCTGCATTCACACTGGTTCGCTATTTTTTTCTACCAAAAATTCCCAATCTAAATAAATTTGTTTTGAAAAATTCTGATGTTTCTTTCAAATTTATTAATTGATCCTTTAGATTTTTTGATAACAAGTCACCAAAACAATGAGATATGAAAGCCATGTCAATCACGTCTTCAAAACATACATCTGCGATTGAATGTTTTAACAAGTATTAAATTTGATCAAGGTGTTCAAGAACTTGGTTTTTATTCATATTTTTAAAAATTTAAAGACAGTTAGTGATTAACACTGTATCCTTATCTTCAGCTGAACATCCATTGATAAATAATTCTGCCTCTACAGCTGTGACTTTATAATGTCTACTTTTTTCCTTTTATTACTAGCCACTGCAGCAACGTGAATCCATTCATTTTCCATATCTTGCCAAAAGAATTACTGAAGAAAAATTTTTTTTTTTTTTCTTAAAAATTCAATGAAAATTCAAAAAGATTTCAAAATATAATTTTTATTTAAAATTTTTCTTTTTAAATTAAATGGTTTTCTGCTATTTGGCGGCTGGCGTTACTTTTATTTAAAAGTGCTTAAAAGTCACAATAAAATTTTCTATCTTTCGGGATGTTGTTCAGCAACATCCTAGCAACAATCTAGAATGTTTCCAGTCAGTAAAAATTATTAAAATTAATAAGAATTTAAATTAAACTTCTATTTACAACAATTTTAATCTTCTGTTATTTGGCGGCTGTGGTTACTTTTATTTAAAAGTGCATAAAAGTGAGAATTAAAATTTTCTATCTTTTAGGATGTTGTTCAGCAACATCCTAGCAACAATCTAGAATGTTTCCAGTCAGTAAAAATTATTAAAATTAATAAGAATTTAAATTAAACTTCTTTCTATGACAATTTTGATCTTCTGCTTCCACGTGAAAAAGTTCCCGAGAATTGGACTGAGAAATTCCTGGGAGTCACTCTCGAGAAATTCCCGGGAAAGTCTTAAGAAAATCCCGTGAATTTCACGGGAGAGTCCCGAAAATTTCTCGAGAGTGACTACCGGGAATTTCTTGGTCCAATTCCCGGGAACTTTTTCACGTGGGTGGTACAAATTTCATATACGATATTTGTGGGAAGTTCACTTGCATTTTAGTAACAAAATTTTTTTAAATTCCTACGATATTCGTAAGAGGGTGTATAGTTTAAAAGACGGGGAAAGTACTTTTGAAGAGTCCAAAAATTTTTTAAGAATTTTTTTTTTTGACGAAAATATTTGAGATAAGATATTTTTATTGTTTTTTAATACATATTGTAAGCTATGTAAATACAAAATAATTTTTTTTAATAAATTATAAATGGCGGAGGTACATAAATTTCAGTGCAGTAGTACATTCCTTGATGGTGGGCATGATTGCCATTTCATTTTTTATTTGCCAAATTATTTAATTTTCCAAAATTTTTTATGTTTGTCATTTTTAATATTTTTATAGTTTCCAATTTAATAATTTTTATCTTTAAAGGTACGAATTGGCAATTTTAATTTTTAATCTTTTTAAAAAATTATTTTAATAAATGTCAAAATTAAAAAATAGTTTTTTTTAATAATTTTTTATTAATTTAATATATTTTATATAAAATATTATTAAAATAACTATTCTTCTTTCTTTTTTTCTGGTGATTTAAAAATAATATTTTGGAATTTATCATTTTATCTACAGGTTCTCTCGGTGACGTGAAATCTGAACGTTATCGGTGGATTTAAATTCGCGAAAACGGTTTAGCAAACAAGTTTGCGAAAAGATTAAATTTATCAAGACACAAGTCGACTCGAGATTGTTTTCTTTTTATTTTGCGAGAAAAAAAGAAAGTGAAAGAATTAATATTGTGAAGGTAAAATGGCATCAAATACATCTGCAATGGATGCAAAGGCTATAGAAAATTTTCAAGAATATCTTCGAATTCCTAGCGTACATCCGGATGTTAATTACAGTAAGTTTTTAATCATTTTTCTTAAATTAATTTTTGAAAGAGATGTTGGTAAAGAAACTTGGATGAAATTTTAAACATTTATTGTAAAGAGTTATTCTTAAGTTTAATCCAAAAGAAAAATTTTCTCAAGTTATCGTGGCGATAAAGTTATACAGACGCAGACAGATACTTCTCTAAAAAATAAAATAAAAATTAAATAAGATAATATGATTTAATTTAGCTATTTTTAATTTCACAGAAGGTTGTGTAGAATTTTTTAAAAAACAAGCCGAAAGTATGCAACTTCCGATAAAGATTTTCGAAGTACGTCCTAACAAACCAATTGTAATTGTCACCTGGGAGGGAACCGAACCAGAGAAGAAGTCAATTCTATTAAATGGCCACATGGACGTAGTTCCTGTTTTTCCTGTAAAATTCTTTCGTTAAACTATTTTGAAATATATAAATATTTAGAAATACAACAAATTCATCTTAAATGTAATTTTTATGTTTCTATATAGGAAGATTGGAAATATTCGCCATTCAGTGCTCACATGGATGAGAATGGAGATATTTATGCGCGAGGTTCGCAAGATTGTAAATGCGTTAGTATTCAGCATTTAGAGGCGATTCGTCGCTTAAAATTAAATGGAATACGTTTAAAGAGAACAATTCACGTTTCTTTTGTTCCGGATGAAGAAATTGGAGGACATCAGGGAATGGGTGCATTTACAAAAACAGATGATTTTCAATCAATGAATATTGGATTTGCCTTGGATGAGGGTAGTGCCTCTGAGAATGATGAATTCTCACTAACTTACGGTGAACGAACATTATTTCGTATTTGGATTCATTGTACCGGAACAACTGGACATGCATCTCTTCTACCAAATGACACGGCTGGGGAAAAATTACTTTTCATTTTAGAACGTTTTCAAGAATTTCGTGAATCCGAGAAGGAGAAATTGAAGAATCCTGATGTTAAAATTGGAAATGTGACGAGTATGAATTTAACGATGATCAAGGTGAGCTAGTGGATTTTGTTTAAAAATATTTTGTTTATTTAGACTATGTTGAACAGTTCATGTCTAACTTATTAAATTTCAATTTAATTTAATTGCAATTAACATTTTTTAGGGTGGTGTGCAGATTAATGTTATTCCCAAGGAATTTTCAGTAGGATTTGATATTCGTTTGGCTGCTGATGTTGATCATGTAAAATTTGAGCAGATGATTCAGAATTGGTGCAAAGATGCCGGTAATGGTGTTTATTATACGACAGAACTTAAGGAACCTTATGTAGATAATACAAAAATGGACAGTTCTAATATTTTTTGGATGGCATTCAAAAAAGCGTCCGATAATTTAAATATAAAACTCGATCCAATGATTCGTTTGGGAGCATCAGATTCACGTTTTCTTCGAAGTGTGAGTATTTTTAAAAATATTTTCTTAATGATTATTTTTTTTATTTTCTTTAATTTTACTTTTATAGAGAATTAATTATTAAATTTCAAATTTATTAAGTATATATAAGTATTTATTAAATAAGAAATTTTTTAAATTATGTGAATGTTCAAATAATTAAATTATTAAAAATTTTATTTTTTTAGATGGGCGTGCCAACTTTTGGTTTCACTCCAATTAATTATACACCAATTCGTATGCATGGTGATAATGAATTTCTGAATAAGGACATTTTCTTAAAGGGGATAGAAATTTTCATGAATATCATAACGGAAATAGCGAATGTCTAAAAAGATATATTTTTCTCTTGGAAAAAATTTTTTAAAAAAAATTGATTATTTTTACTGTAAAATTAAATCTACTTTCTTATAATTAAATATTATGATGTTCAAATTCAAATACGTTTATTTATTCGTATTTTTTAATGTACATTCGTAATTTTCGGTTTGAATTGAAAAAATCTAAGTAATAGAAAGAATTTTAAATTAAACTCCTTCGCGCCTCGATACTAACGCTACTGCGCCAAAAGGAGGAACTATCCAGCAAAAGAACTTTCACTGTCGGTACATGAACGCAGGTTACCATCTGAAGGTTAAAAAATTCAGTTTTCTCCCTCGTAGAAGCACTAGAACTTCAAATACCGACTGAGTGAAAGTCAACATCTAGGGAATTTTCCCAGTTGCCTTAAGTTTCTTCCAATAGATGTCAGGTCACTAAAGTTTTTTCTAAAATATTTTTCAAATTTATCAAAAAAATGTTCTATTACATTTATTTACTAATTTTTTTAATTGTAAAATTAATCAATAACATTAATATTTTTATTTAAAAAATAAATATTTAATTATTATTTTTTCATAGGAATGATTTTCAATCTCTCCGAGTCAAAGAGGGGGAGGGGGGGGGGTGGTGCTAAAAATCTCCAAAAACGAACACAATATTATAATTTATCAAAAAATTATTATTCCAAAAAAGAAATATTTAATTTAAATTTCAATTCTATTATCAAAAATGACTGAAATTGTCTTATTCATTTCATAGAAAGAGCAAAGAAAACAAAGGAGGTCCCGGGACTTGTGCCTATTATTCCCAAAGGAGAAGGTCACAACGCTGTATTGACTTTCGATTGGGAACAATAAAATACTTGTTTTGATTATCGGATCATAACTATAGTGAAAATTGAAATTCACACAATAGAAAATAAATTTTAAATTCAGTTTCAATTCGCGAGTTGCTCTGTTAACACTATAAAGGCGCATTTAAATTCTCTCTTTGAGAAATTTTTATTATGAAGGCCGCACGTGTTTCGAAGGAACCTTATTATTGACTATTATTCCCCTAATTTTATTAAATTAAATTAAATAAAAATTATTTCGGCAGTGTTTGTATTATTTTTTAAACCGTGAACGAATTTTGGGTACAATATTTAACTATTTAAAAAGTGTTCGGGAGTGTTCGATTTTTTTTCTAATCGCGGGTGTTTGTGCAACTTTTTTACAATCTGGAAGACATTGTGTGCAATTTTAGGATGGAGGCCTTGACGGAAATTTTCATGTAAGTTTTTTAATTTTATAAATAAATCTTTCTTTAATATTACAGAATTTTGTAGCACTATTTTATAGCTTATTTTATAACTTTTCTTTATCAGCGACCCCCAATTTTTCATATACTTAGGCGTCATTTCGCATAGTGTCCCTATTATTTACGCTGCTAATGAACTTTCGCGGATTTTTTTAAACAAAATTTCCACTTACAACTCCAGCGGTGGCGTCAGTGAACTAATTAATACTTTTGCTACTGGCGGTTTTTAGACTATCGGTAGCGCCAAAGAATTTAATTTTCTTTTAAAATCAAATTTTTAATCAAATTCTTTAAAACAATTCAATTATTTTCAAGTATTTTTATAAAATTTCGCAAAAAATTCAATTATTTAAAAAAAAATTAATAAAATTTATGCAAAATTCAATTATTTTCATAAATAATAAAATTTCCATAGAAATTCAATTGATTTAGAATAGCATTTTAAAAACAAAATTAAAAAAATCAATTATTTAACGAAATTTTCATACATTTCCTTACAATTATTCAATTACTTTCACTAATAACAAAATTTTCCATTGAAATTTAATTTTTTTTAAAATGTTTATTTTATTTTCGTAAATAATAAAACTCATCGAAGAATTTCAATTATTTTTTAAACTATTTTAAATTAATTATTTGAAAAATTCAATTATTTTCACAAATCAAGTTTTTCACCAAGAATTCAATTATATTTAAAATGAAATATTCATACTATTTATTATATTTAGAAAAAATTAATTAATTTACAACAATGTTTATAAAATGCTTATAAAGTATTCAATTATTTTCAAAAATAATAAAATTCTTCACAGAAATTCAATTCTTTTTAAAAATTCCAATAAAAAAAGAAGGATTTCAAATATTTTTATTACAATGTTACAGGAATTGCTCGAAAAATGTAATTATTCTTAAAAATTTAATTTCAATTCCTCGAAAAAATCAATTATTTAAAAAATGTTTTTTTTTCAATTCTTTGAAAAAATTCAGGTTCGATGAAACTAGCGACCCGCCGGCCGCCAGCCATCAGAAGAATCCATAGGCGCCGACACACATAGTAGCGCGGTGGCCCTATACGGTTCAATCAACGCAAAAACAACGTACGCTACCTATCACAGTTTATAGAAAAAAATTGCAATAGTCACATTTTAAAGAGCAATAATCCCCCTTTGATTTGTGACCAAGAAATAAAAATTTGGACTAAAATTGTTCCAGTTATGAATTTTTTTCCCAATTTTCGTTTTTCTGATACGGGCGGTTGGGGACGCTGACTATCAAAAATTTTTTAAATAAATTCTTATTGGCTACATTTTAAGGACCATTAATCCCTCTTTAATTTGCGACCAAGAAACAAAGAATTGGTCAAAAATTATTCGAGTTATGAATTTTTTTCCGATTTTTTTCCAATTTTCGTTTTTCTGATACGGGCGGGTGGGGACGCTGACTATCAAAAATTTTTTAAATAAATTCTTATTGTTCACATTTTAAGAAGGAATAATCGCTCTTTAATTTGCGACCAAGAAACAAAGAATTGGTCAAAAATTATTCGAGTTATGAATTTTTTTCCGATTTTTTTCCAATTTTCGTTTTTCTGATACGGGCGGGTGGGGACGCTGACTATCAAAAATTTTTTAAATAAATTCTTATTGGCTACATTTTAAGGACTATTAATCCCTTTTTAATTTCCGACCAAGAAATAAGCATTTGGTTTAAAATTGTTCGAGTTATGAATTTTTTTTCGACTTATTTTCCAATTTTCGTTTTTCTGATACGGGCGCTGGGGACGCTGGCTATCAAAAATTCGATCAATTTTCGACCAAATTTTTATTTCTTGGTCACAAATTAAAGGGGGATTATTGCTCTTTAAAATGTGACTATTGCATTTTTTCTATAAACTGTGATAGGTAGCGTACGTTGTTTTTGCGTTGATTGAACCGTATAGGGCCACCGCGCTACTATGTGTGTCGTCGCCTATGGATTCTTCTGATGGCTGGCGGCCGGCGGGTCGCTAGTTTCACCGAGCCAAAATTCAATTATTTTCAAAAATATTCGAATTTTTCACATAAGAATTCAATTATTTCCAATTATGTTAATAAAATTGTTCGAAGGAAATCAATTATTTTGAATACAATGTTAATTATATTTTTTAAAAATAATTTAATTAATCTTTTAGATTTTAATAAAATTCTTCTAAAGAATTTAAATATGTCGATAAATAACAAAATTATTCCCGAAAATTCAATTATTTTGAGGCATTTTAATAAAATTGTTTGCAAAATTGAATAATTTTCATAAATAGTAAAACACTATTCATTACAAGAATTAAATTATTTTTAAAAGTAATAATCGCAATTATTTCAAAACATTCGAATAAAATCGTTGGCAAGAATTCAATTATTTGTATAAATAATAAAATGCTACACAGACATTCAATTATTGTCAAAAATTTTAATAGATTTCTTTGTAAATTTAATTATTTTTAAAAACTGTTCACAATTCAATGATTTTTAATATTACTATTTTCGTAAAATTTCCAAACAGAATTCAATAATTATTTAAAAAATTTTTTGTAAAAATCTTAGTAAGAATTCATATCTTTTCATGAATAAAATTTTTCGTAAGAATAAAATTATTTTTATAAATATTTAAATTTTTTAATGAATAATAAAATTTGTTGGAGGAATTAAATTTATTAGTAGGATAAGAAAGAAGTAAATATTTTTGATGAACATTAGGAAAATGTCAGGAAAATAAAAAATATGGAATGGAATTTTTGTCAGTTTTGTAAATTATCTAAAACGAGTTTTTTGGTCGTCAATAGTTTAATTTTTTGTTATCTACTTTTTACTACTTTTTTTTAGTTTGAAAGCTACTTTTTTAAAATTAATTGTCGAGCGCGAAGTCTGAAATACATTTTAATTTCTCTCTTGCGAGAAAGTGTTTGAGCGCCAGCGCTAGAGTCGGCCAGTGACTCTAGCGGTAGCGTCAGTGAACTATAAATTCAACATTCTTTTCCTTTTCAACACCAACTAAAATATATTCTCTTATTTTCAACAAAAAAAAAGGGAGAAAAATCACAAGGAATAAAGAATAATAAAAATTCGAAAATAATTCATTGTTATAATAATGGTTTATTGTTGAAGTGATATAGGTATAATGATTCGTAACGTAATTAACTACAATGATACGTCATAACTAATAAAGAGTCATATTTATACACGGATTATACAATATTTACAAGAAACATAATGTCGTTAAGCAACATTTTTTTTGGACAACGAGCGGACCACAATCATATTTTATTCACAGGACTTTTTTTCATTATTTTTTTTTCTGTTTTTATTTATTAATTTTTTCGCGTCGTACCATCTCGCGAGATCCAAAAACCTAATTAAATCAGGCTGTGGGACACATCTTGCGTGTACATAGTACGTACAATGTTACAATAATGCTACTTGCTTATCGTGTAAATCTTGGTAAGGTTTACTTTTTTGCAAGAACGTGTTTACAATCGACTTTTGCCAATACGACATGTGTCTGTCATATCATCGACTTTCTCGTTGCGCGCACACGTTTTTTTTCATATGTATATTTTTTCTATTTACAATATATATATTTATTATGTATGTATACATATATAGCTATCTGTAATTTTCTCCTCTCATTTACATAAAAAAAAATTCATTATTTCGTATAGTGTTATTTTCTTCCGTTTTTTTATTTAATTTATATAAGAAAATTTAGAGCTTTGATTTTGCTGAATATCGCACAATGTGCGCTTTTGTTTCGTACCTCTATATTTTATTTATATATATCTTTAAAAATGAGCGTTTTTTTGTTCTTTTTGCAAGTTTATAGATACTGATAGCTGATACATTCTTTTACATAAAAGTTTACATTTTTTCGTAAATCTTTCTCTCTCTCTTTTTCTCTTTTTCTCTCGCTCGTTCTCGATAAATTCGTTATAAATTAATCCTCAAGCCGAATTATTGAGGAAACGTTCGACTTTCTTATTCATGAGATCATGACTAAGCACATTCCGAGGCCTCTTCGACAATGAGTTTTTGAAATCGATAGTTCAACTTTTCTTTTATTTTTCGTTAATTTTGCACTCGGGTGGAAAAAATAAACTATCGTTTTCTTTTTTTTATGGATAAAAAATTTTTTCTCATGCGATCGAATAGGCATCAAAAGCAGATTTCAGTCCACAGTTGGAATGTCCTTTTTCTTCAAATAGAGTAGTTTTTTCTTTTTGATCAAAGCAATATTATATAAACAAAGAATAATGAGAATTTTGGTTTCGAAATTGCAAAACAATTTTCTACCATAACCCAGTGATCTTTTTTTTCTTTTAGTTTCTCTAAGTTTTTTTTCTCGACTATAATTATAAATATTCACTTCAAAAAATGATTTTTTTGATGTTCTTTTGCATGTGATTAATGGATATTGTACATTGACAGTGATTACTACAACTACATGTCCTTTGATAACTATGTCTCGGAATTACAATTACCAACGTATAAATATATTTTGGATTTGTTTTTAAATACAAAAATGTCGATATGCTTTCGTGTCGCACATATTCAAATATAGTCAACTTGAAAGGCGAGTTAAAATGCTCGGTTAAATTTTTTTTTTTTTTTTTTTTAATTTCGTCAAAAATGAAAATAGAAAAAAATTGTCTGCATTTCGTATAATGTTAACACAGGAAGTTTTAAAAATACTAAAATCGCCTTGCAAGCCGAACTGCATGCTTTCCAGTCACACGTGGATAGTGTTTTTACACTTTTTTTTCTCATTTTTTTTTATAAACAGTGTTCGCATGTAGCGAAGAATACATAAACATTGCGCACTGAAGAAGGAAACCGAAACTGGGATGATTACTTTATGAGCATAACCGCGAGTGTCATGTAACCTAATTTTGAAGTAAAATTAACAAACAATAAAAAAAAAAATTATAAACTAGACTTGAAATCAAGATTCCTACCACGGTAATGGAACATGTATTTCATTAATTTTTATCATCTTTTTTTTTTGGTATCGCGTAAATCACATGATATACAATATCGTAAATGCTCGAAAAAAATTAATACGATTGACTTTTTTTTTTTTTTAATAACTTGAATAAATAATGACTAATTAAATTTCACTTTTATCATTATCCTTTACTAACTAATTGTATCCGTGCCTCATTTTCTATTTTTATCGAATACTTTGAGTATTTTTTTTCTCATTCTCTGTGACAGACAAAATAAAAAACCCCTTTTTTTAAAAAAAAATCGAAATACAAGCAAAGGAAATGCAAGTTTCTCTTACCGCGAGTTACAAATATGGAATCATTGTTTTCTATTTTCGAAATATTGATAAAAGATTTATTTTTCAGTCTCTTTAATTCATTATTTTTTTATTCACTCGCGATAGAAGTTTTGATATATTTTTTTTTAAAAGGGAATGCAAAACAGATTAGCCACACATTCATAAACGATATACATTGGTGACATGCAACCAAAAGTAGGTATATATAAATTAGGAAAAAAAAGAAAACAAATTGTGGGATTAAAAAAAATTAGTACCCACGTTCGTTACTTAAATTTCTAAAGACAAAAAAAAATCGAAGTTTTATCACTATTTATGATTTCTTAAACTGAATCACTGGTTCATTGGTCGGTTAAGTTCGTATACTAGGCACAGGCAAAATTATAATAAGGAAGCCTCAAAAAATAATTCATCAGACTTGAGTCAACATTCGTACGCAACTAAATTAACATAACATACCCAAGATTGATTGTCAGTGGAGTTTAAGAATGGAAAAAATTTCGGAAAATTAAATACAGTTGAATATGAATTAATTTTATGTAGTTTTACGTTAAAGTGTGCACTCTAGAGTGTTAATGAACTAAATGCACTTTGAATGCACTTTAGTGCACTTTTTATTGCATATTTATACTCTCCTAAGCTGAATAAGTGAAAATTCATTCTCTTATATCAAAAAGTAACCATACACTTTTAAAAAGAGCATATAAACTTTAAATAACTGAATATTCATTTTAAATAAGTGAATATTCACTTTAAATAAGCGAATATTTACTTTAAATAATTGAATATTCACTTTAAATAAGCGAATATTCACTTTAAAATAGTAAATATGCACTTTAAATAAGCAAATAGTCACTTTAAATAAGTGAATATTCACTTATTCGTAAATGCACATCCTCATTTAAACGAGAGGACACTCTTTAAATTTGAATAAGTGCATATTCACTTACTACTTATTTATGCTTCAAAAGTCTTACGCACGTAAAAAAAATTTGCCTATATACACTTAAATTAAGTGAATTTTCACTTATTCTAAGTGTTTATGCACTTAATTTTTTTTTGGAAGACTTTTCACTTATTCATG
Organism: Leptopilina heterotoma; assembly: GCF_015476425.1. Lineage (NCBI taxonomy): Eukaryota > Metazoa > Arthropoda > Insecta > Hymenoptera > Figitidae > Leptopilina > Leptopilina heterotoma. Next base: position 728,785 of record NW_025110893.1, read on the forward strand.
TTTAAAGAGTATTGAAAGTTAATAGCACTTGTTTCAAGCGAATATTATTTTATTTAAAGTTCATATTCACTTAATTAAAATTCATTTCACTTATTGAAAGTAAATACCACTTGTTTCAAGTGCATATTCACTTACAATTTATTTATCTAATTGAAAGTAAAAATCACTTGTTTTAAGTGCATATTCACTTATTGAAAATCCATTTCACTTGTTTCAAGTGCATATTCACTTATTGACAAAATTCATTTCACTTATTGAAAGTGAATACCACTTATTTCAAGTGCATATTCACTTAAAACTGATTTCACTTATTGAAAGTAAGAACTCATTTGATTCAAGTGCATATTCACTTATTGAAAGTATTCACTTAGTTGCTTCGTATATTTCAAAAAAATTTCAGGTAGAAAAAGTAAAAAGTCTCAAATTTCCAAATTGATTACAAAAAAAGCTGTAAGTGAAAATTCATTGAAAGTGTATTTGCACTTTAAAAAAAAAACACTGCTTTCTTGAAAGTACTAAATTAATACTAAAGTTGATGAAATAAAAAAAATTTGATTTTTTTCCCTATTTTTTATACGAATTTGTTGTAATTTGATAATTTTAAGTTAACAAAGTGAAGAGAAAGACTTTTTAATTATTCAGATTTAGAGATTTTAAGAGCAATAATGGATATTAATTTATAACGATGTTGTAAATTGTAAAAATTGTAAATTATGAGAAATACTCGCCATCAAAGGGTCGATTATGTAATTTTATTTCTATTTTCACTCTCATTTCTTCCTCTTTGACAGATTTTTATTTTCACTTTTTATTTTCAACCCTTTTATTTTCTTTTTCATTTTTCCTTATTTTCACTTCCATTTTTATTTTTTCACTTTCATTTCATTTTCATATTCATTTTCTCTTTCATTTTCATATTCGGTTTCATTTTTTTTAAATTTTCACTTTCATTATCATTTTTCACTTTCATTTCATTTTCACTTTTTCTTTCATTTTTACTTTCATTATTTTTCATCTTTTCACTTTCATTTCATTTTCACTTTTTCTTACATTTTCACTTAAATTATTTTTTATCTTTTTTACTTTCATTTCATTTTCATATTCATTTTCTCTTTTATTTTTTCCGTTTTCACTTTAATTTCATTTTCATATTCATTTTCTCTTACATTTACACTTTCATTTTTTTTTATTTTCACTTCCATTATCATTTTTTCACTTTCATTTAATTTTCATATTTATTTTCTCTTTCATTTTCATATTCACGTTGATAGAAAGTAAAAATGGAAATCTTTCAAAGTGAAAGTGAAAATGAAAGTTGCAATCAAAATTGATCATTTTCAAAGTAAAACTAAAAATAAAAATCTTTTAAAGAGAAAATAAAAATGAATGAGAAAATAAAAGTCTCTCCAAATGGAAAAAAGGATCTTTCAAAAATGAAAGTAAAAGTGAAAATGAACACGTCAAAGGAGAAACGAAATTACAGAATTCACTTCTAGGTGTATATATTCAAACTAAAAATTTGTCTCATTCTGTTTTTTTTTTTGCAAATTTATTCAAATTATGTAATTATTTACATAATTTATTGAATATATTAAATTTATCAAATTACATCCGCAATTACATAAGAGAAAAAAAATTCAATTTATGGATTCATAAATGGATTTTTTCTCTCATGCAATTTACGTATAATAAAATTTACATAAGAGAAAATTTCCACTATTTTGAAGAAGTTAAAAAAATAAACTAAATTTTTATATTGAACTTTGTTGTACATAATAATCGAATCGTGAATTTTAAAAGGATGTTCAAACTCTGGAAACTGTAAAAGTTATTTTCATATAACAAACGATAGGGAAAATGACTTTTATGGTTACCAAAGCAATCGTTACTATAGTTTTAGTTAGTAACTATTTTAATGGTTCTGGTTACCATAGAAACCGTTGCCATAGTTTTAGTTACCTTAGCAACCGTTGCTATGGTTCTGGTCACTATAGCAACCTTTGCTATGGTTATGGTTACCTTAGCAACCGTTGCTATGGTTTCAGTTACTAAAGCCACAAAACCCTAAGATGTAGAGCCCCTAAGAGAAAATTTTTACTTACAGAGAAGTAAAAGTGAATTCCAATATAAAAAAATAGAAAATTTCCACTTATTTAAATTTCGAGATGAGATAGCGTTCGTTTTTCCAAATTATAAAAAAAACTCTACTTCCAATCAAGTTGGGTTTGCAGGTACACTTACATTGATGCGTGTACGAAAATGTGGCGTTACTGCACGCACGATAATAATACAATAATTAATTTATTAATATAATATATAATAATATAATAATATATATAATACTATGATACAGGAAATAAGTACATTGGTTTAGTGATTGCAGGCTGCTCCTCTCATATCACAGCGAGGGGCGCTGCCGGGCCCGCGTCTACTTACATTCGTAAATTTCTATATTCGAAATAATATTCTCTTTCTCTCTCGCGTATCGTCTCATTCATTCACCACATTCATTCTCTTTTCTCTTTTTCCGAAACTGTGTATACAAGTCATACGGTACTACAGAATCACCAGGAGTTTTCAAAATTTCCTTTTTCTCTGAAGGGGAAAATTATACATTCTTCAAAAGAAATTATCATCATGGTCATTCTGTATACAATTATTTATATATATATTTCCATATGCACATGTATGTATATTATATATATATATGCACTATATTTATACGTATCATGTGTTTTAACATCATGATAACTAGAAACTAAGCGAGTAGACCATCACTATCGCGATTTTGGACGGTCCTGATACGGAGGCTTTTTTTTAAAAAAAAAAAGAAAAACGGCGCCACATGTCTTGTGGCTTTACTGTCCTCTAGAAAAGTTTAAACAGAGAGAGCTCAGTCTAGGCGCCGTGTTAATTGCGCCTCCAGTATCGAACGGATTGACAATCTTTTATTCAAAATCAATTTGATTTGAATTCTTCTGTGTTTTTTCTTTTTATGCACGAATAGTATCGTTTGCAAGATACAAAGTTCATCAAGACTATAATTCTAGATTTCGAAAGTTTTCGCGGATCGTCAAAAGATCCATATTTTACATTTTAAGACTAGTATGTGATAATAGGAACATGATGTCTTCTTCAGCTGCAATGATGGCTCTGCAAAACCGTTCGGGGATATGTCGAGTGTAGCCATTTTTTTCTGTGTTAGGAAGACTAAATGAAACAGCATTGTTTCAATTTTTCGGTTATTCCATTTTTAAGGGGGAATTTTTGGAGGGGAAATGCTTGGAAATGAAATGCGTCACTGATTGTGTATTTTACTAGCAGGACGGAGATAGACAAGGAATTGTTTGGGTAGGTTTTTTATGTAATTGGAGAATTTGATCAGCGGGAGTAGATTTTGGAGGGTATGTAGCGAGGAACGGAGATGCAAAATCTTCATGCGGCTAGACCTTCCCCTCGTGGTGCAGGTGGAGGTGGTAAACGTGCTGATGGCGGTGTTGGATTGCTCTCTGTTCTTGATGGTGTATCGCGTTCGTAGTGATGCTGTAGAGGTTCGCCACTCCATGGGGGTATGCTTGCTGAATTTTGATTTCCTGTATTTGAGGATGGCGCTCCTGGGGAATGTGCCGGGGATGGTGTTTGGAATAGCATTGATCCAGAGGCAAGGGCTGATTTTGTGTCGCCCAATGGACCATTACTGGGTGTCATTGGTTGTTTTTCCAGAGGGAATCCCCCACTGTAAACTGAGCCAAAAATTCCCGCGTACTTGCTTGCATTTACCGGATGAACTGGCATACCGTTGCTACCTTGGATCACCGAAATCTCGTTCAGCTGTAATCAAAAAATGTTTTGATTCACTTTCATGCGTCTAGACTAAGACTATAGATGACTGAATCTAGGGCTCATCATCTACATTTTTGATATTATATAATATTCAATCCAGATGATATCATCTGGATTACAATCTTGACAATCTAGTTCTAGATAATTTATAAAATCTAGTTAATCTATAAAATCTGGATAATCTAGAAAATCTATAAAATCAGGATAATCTAGAAAATCTATTAAATCTGGATAATCTAGAAAATCTATAAAATCTAGATAATCTAGAAAATCTGGATAATCCAGAAAATTTAGAAAATCTGGATAATCTAGATAATCTGGTTAATCTAGTTAATCTACAAAATCTGGATAATCTATAAAATCTATAAAATCTATAAAGTCTAAATAATCATTATAATCTAGGTTTTTTAGATTACAATACAAGCATCACACTACCTTTTATCCTCAAAAAAGATGAAAAGAGTAATTTTTTTTCTTAAAAAGTGGACAGAAACAAAAAATTAAAATATGTTTAAAGTTATATTAACAATGTATTATTACTCCAATTTCTTACAGTTTTAAATTCCTTGATAGAAAATAACATTTATTCTTTTCATCATTTCAATTCAATTATTATTTTCTACAATTTTTAACGAAAATTCTTCCATAAATCAATTATTTTGAATATTTAAAAATTTTGAAACGATTTTAATTTGAAACCTCTTCTCAAAATTCAATAATTTCTATAAATTTACCCTAAAATTCTTTCTTTAATCAATTATTATTTAAAATTTTAACTTAAATTCAATTTTAAATAAATTTTTATCAGAAAATTCAATTATTTAAATAGAAAAATAATTTATTGAATAATTGAAAGATTCTTAAAATTTAATTCTCATATAAAGAATTTTATCAACAAATTTTTAAATAATTGAATTGATGAATTTTAATAAAATTTTTAAGAAATAATTACATTTTTCGAGGAATTCGATTAAAATTGCACTAAAAATAATTGAAATTCTGCGATGAGTTTTATTATTTATGAACATAATTGAATCCTTGTAAAAAATATTATTATTCATAACAATAATTCAATTATTGCGAAGAAGTTTGTAAAAAATTTGTAAATCATTGAATTGCTGGGAAATTTTAATTATTTATGAAAATAATTAAATGTTTGTATGGAATTTTATTAGAATAGTACATATTGAACATTATTGAATTGAGGCAAATTTTTGAAAATAATTGAATTCCTAAAAAAAATTTCATTATTTGTAAAAAAAATTGGAATAACTGTAAAAAATCCTATTATATATGAAAATAATTGAATTATTATACGAAGAAATTTATAAAAATTAGCAAATAATTGAATTTTGCAATAAATTTTATTTAAATTCCTGAAAATAATTAAATTTATGGAAATAAGAATTAATTTTAAAAAAATTTTTTATAAAAATTAAGAAAAATTCAATTATTTAAATACAAAAAATAAAAATTTATTGAATAATTAAATGTTTCTTCAAATTGGATTCTCATAAAGAATATTATTTTAACAAATTTTTAAATAATTGTATTCCCTCGTCGAGTTTTAATAAAATTTTTAAGAATAATTACATTTTTGAAGGAATTCGATTAAAATAATTGTATTAAAAATAATTGAAATTCGGCGATGAGTTTTATTATTTATGAAAATAATTGAATCCCAGGAAATAATTGAATTATTGACAAGAATTTTTTTAAATTTTTGAACATAATTGAATTTTTGCGAAGAATGTTATTACTTTTAAAAAGTAATTGAATTTCTACATTTTTTTGTAATTTTTTCAAGATTCAATTTTTTTTAAGTAAAATTCTTCTATAAATCCATCATATTTAATAATTTATTAAATATAATCAAAAATTTTACTATAGTTTCAGAAGAATTTGAATTTTTCAAATTTTTAAAAAATCTAAGTTCTTTATAATATCTAATGAAATTCATTCAAAATTGAAATTTTATAAAATGTCAAATTAAAACCTTTTATAGTTCATATATCTTTTCATGAAAATTGTATTCGCAACTCTTTTAAAATTCAATTAATTTTGAAATATTTAAGTAAAATTATTCATTAAATAATTTCTAAGTAATAATTTTATGATAGTTCTTGAAGAATTAAGTTATTTGGAAAGAAATTATAAAAAAAACACAAATAGAAAAATTCGAATATTTTGTGTTTTATGTGTTTTTATAGAAATAAATTTTCATTGGCAATTTTATTCTCAAAAATTGATATTAATAATAATATTTTAATTATTTGATTGTTAATTAATTATTTTTCTAGAGGTTTTTAAGGTGGTTCATTCTATAATTGAAAGAACCACCTTGAAATTTATAAAATTCTTTACGTTATATTATTTGAATCATAAGCATAAGAAACGCATTTATATTATGTTGTGGTGTTAATAATCTAATAGAGTAAAGATTTTTTTTTAATAATCCAAATCAAAAATAAAACGCACTGATTTAACATTAAGTCTAAATTTTGAAAAAGATTTAAAAAAAAAGAAAAACATGTTTATTATTTAATGGAAAAAGATGAAAAAGGGGAAAAAGTGAAAAAATTGAAAAAAGGGAACAAAAGGGGAAAAGGGATCTATCTGTGATGCCTGTTATAATGATTATTTAGATTATCATCTAGATTAGAATTTATTTAAAATAGCAGTACTCGTACCTTTTGTTGAACTCCATTAAGGAATGGCGTGGGTAGGTAGGGATAGAAGAGATCCGGTCTTCGCTGGAGAAACTCTGAGTCCTTGGGGGTGATGGGCAGAGGAGGAAGATCCAGTGACATTCGCCGTCCTCGTCTGGAGGTTCCGTTGGTCCACATATGCGTACCCATGTGAACCTAAACAGAAAGAAAATGCATTTTCACTAACAATTGAACTTGGATTTTTAATCACCAAAATGAAATGTAAATGTTTACAATGAACTGCGTCGTCATCATCAACTACGTTCATCACCAGATAATATCTGCGATAGTATATGTAGGAGATGCGTTAGCGTTAGTAGAAAGCGATAGCAGCTTACTTATAGCATTAGTGAGAATTTTAGCATTAGATGTTTGTCAAAGAGGAGCAAACGAGTAGCGCGATTGATTTATTAATTTTTTTTAAAAATAAATATCGTGGTTTAGGTGTGTGTACCTTAAGATTGCCCTTGGTGGTGAAGGCCTTCTGGCAGACGGTGCATCTGAATGGTTTGTCACCAGTGTGCGTCCTCATATGAATCTGTAGCGCCGAGGATGAGGAGAAATTCTTATTGCAAACCTGGCACAAGTGCTTGCTGGACATGCCTGCAAATACACACACAATTCGCTAAGCTAAACCCCTATTCCTCATTTAAAGAGGTTGGTATGTTTATCACTCCGAATCGTAACTCTCTGCCTACAATTGTACCGCCGACCCAACCCGAGTATTCTGCTTTAATAGAAAAAAATCTAAAAAGTTATATTGTTATACGTGATGTCAATCTTAACAGATCAACTGCTGTTCCGGTTTAGGAAGTGATTAATTCTCTAAATTTTATTCCATTCTTCTAGTTAACATATCTACCAGATAGTAGGCCGAGAGTTAGTATTCAGATCAAAATTTTAAACCAATAAAAAAAGTATAGAGTGTAAATTATTGGTATATGTGAAAAGAAGGGGAAAATTATTAACTCTCTTTTTTTTCCAAAGAAAAAGAGATATAATGAAGATTTACCTTCGCGATAACAAGCCATAAAAAGGATTGTAGCCTGCCACCAGCGATCAGTAAGTCTACCATATCGATGTTAGCCGCGTAGCGGTTAAAGGATAATAAGTCAGCACATAAGCGGGATTGCGCATAGATCGACACATAGAGATACGCAAAAGAAGCTATGAACCACATTCTCATTGGAAAAATTACTCGGAAAGAAAAGTAGCGAATGAATAGATTTTCACGATTACAAATTAGATCTTAATATCAAAAGCTTAGATTAACCGATGAAAATGTAGTGTCCTGGCTTTTTTGATTTCTATCACAAAAAAAAAGAAATAACTTACTGTGTGGCCTTTTGGGTGCTGACAGTTCAGTTTCAGTGTGAGATCTCTTTACTGGAACTATGGACTCAACAACTGTTGTTGGTGGCATTGGTGGTGGAGGAGGCGGAGGTGGTGGTGGTGGAGGCAAACTAGACTCGTCAGTACACATTGGACTTCTAGAGCTTTCTTGTTCTTGAAGTGGTTGTTGATGCTGTTGAATTGGTGGCTTGGAATCACTAAAGAGATGAGGTGGCATGTCCCGGATTTTGTGAGTTAGCATGTGTTGCTTCATGTTGCCCTGAAGGGACAAAAAAACAGAAGAACAGTCGACATTAATACAAACTTTCAAAAAACTAGTTTCATTTTGGAAAATAGCCATTTTTTTGTTTTTCAAAAGCTCTTAATCTCTATTTTTTAGGTATCTTTCTATCATCTTTATATTTTGATTATCTTTTAATACTTTGATCATCTTTTTATTATTTTTCCAGGTGGAAAAGTTAACGTTAATCTAACGTTAACCTAACATTAGCCTAACGTTAACTTAACATTAGCCTAACGTTAGTCTAACATTAGTCTAACATTAGTCTAACGTTAGCTAACATTAACTTTTCCACCTGGGTTTCTAGTTTACGTTTATAGTTTCTTTTTTTTAAAGGAATGTGGAAATAGTTTCCGCGCGAGGCCTTAGGGGCAAAAAATCGACTTGCTCAGGAGGCTCTTACCAGGAATACGGGGTCCGAGGTTAGAAGTCCGAGGGCGGGGGGCATCAGTGGGGGCAGGCGTACGTCCCCATAGATTGCAGCATAGGTAGACGTCAGTCCCCGCCCCTCTCCAGTCCCAGTCCGCCCCCGATTCTTACGATCCTCGGGCCGCCGTCTCCTGCGTTTTGGCTTCTCTCGTGATTTGGCCGATACTATCGATGGCGGTTGCGCTGATAACGTTTGGTATGGAAGTTCGGTTTTAACTGAAGTTGCTGAAGGTCTTGTGGATAATCCATTTTCCTGCTCAGTGCATGAGCACGATTCTATCATTGTTCCGTCACTCTGAAAGTATTTCTGAATAAAGCCCCTGTATCTTTATTTTCACAAACAAAATGAACCGTTCTAATTTTTTAAAAAGTTACTTTATTTCCATATGGGTTTTTATTTGCTTTTTTCTCTCTTTTTTTTAAAAGTTTGGATCCCAAAAGGTTCCCTATTAAAATCCTGTTAGTGAAAGTAAAAAAAAGTCTGAATCCATATTCGAGATCATCATCCTATGGTTTGATGGGGTGACACTAAGTGTCTAAAAAGAGAAGTGCCTTTTTTTAATTACCTTGGTTGAAAATCCTCGATCGCAGATGGTGCATTTGAAAGGTCGTTCCTTCGTGTGGCTCCGGTAATGAATTTCCAATGCAGAGTTACACGCGAATGTCTTGTAGCAGATATTACACGTAGTGTTGCCACGTACTGCAACAAATCGTGCAATGTTTCAGTCATTCTCACGCGAATATTTATTTTCTTTTTTTTTGGTATAGAAGAAGAATAGAAAAATGAACTTTAGATATGCTTTCTATGCCTGTTGTTCATACTCATTTTTACAGAATGTCTAAAAACAGAATCGATTTTTTGAATTTAATTTAGTAAAATTGACTTAAAAAGAGAAAAACTATAATCGTATAGTGAACTTTAAATTTTTAATAAGAAAGACTGACAAGTGTATATTCATATATATGTGAAGTAAGTCGCGTATTTTAAAATTAAATCAAAAAGTAAAGGAATGGAATGGATCGATGTAAAGCAACTTGTTATGTTGTATAAAACAATTTATTTATAACCGTACATGTATATGTGTATGTTTGAATTGTTTCTCGTCGAACAAAAATAACCTAAAGTCGTCATTTTATTTTCAACAATAAATGCCTAAAACTATTACGTGACGAACGTATATATATATATTTATATTGCAGCAAAATTCTAAAATAACCTTTTTTTTAAATCAAGGCGTAAAAACATTCTTAAAAATACAGCCAGTTAAATTACAATACAAGTTTAAAAGTAACATATATGTATAAATATTTTGTCGAGTATATATCCGAACACTTTTTTTTTAATCTTCTAACCTATAAATCTTTTTTTGTACAACAATAATTTATCAAAAACAATCCTAAAATAAGAGAAAACAATATAGAAATTTACAAATTTACACGTAAATTTTAATTGGTAAAGAAAGATTCGTTTTGTACTCGATTTGTAATAATACTAGCTGAATTTTTTGTATGGTCAACGTGCAAAGGAAGTCGTGGAAATATTTTTTTTTATATATATCTTTCTCTATGAATGAGAATAAAAGTATAAGATATACATCTATTCAGACAAAACTAAACGAGATCAAGGAAATAACACATTTAAAGAACAAGACAGGGGAGTGCTAGGTCCAGCTACACCACATGAGGATTTTTGGATAAATGGTTACTGAGAGGCGCAGTAAAAATAAATACTTATTTCATTCCAACTGTTTGACTCATCATTTTATAATCTGATCTAATCAGATCGTTATAGTCGTTATAATTTATAAAAAGCTAAGGATAACTTAACTTATCCTTTTAGATTAGGATTTACATTTAAAATACTTTTTTACTAACTTTCTAATAACTCAGTAAATTTTGGATCAATTCTTCTATTTTTAGCATCGTTCGGTTCAAAATGGATTAAAGTGCCAGAACCAAGTGCTTTGGACCCCAAGTGAAAAAAATTTTCAGCGAATTTTATCGAATACTCCCGAAAAATTTTCTATATATTCTGGTAATTTCTACGTTGGACCATACTCTCGAAAATTTACGAGAAAACAGTCAATTCTCAGAAATTTCCTAAGAAATGTTTTGCAGGACAAAGTGCAACGCTTCTTGGTCTTGGTACAACCCACATTCTGATTTTGGGGTCTTTGGACCCCAAGACTTCACCAATAGTGAAGGAATTACCATTTCTGAACTATTGGTGCTCCAGAGACCCCAAAATCGGAAGGTCCCCTAACTGCGGTACGTCTGCTGTTCCCATATGATAAAACTCGAAAGTAAAAAAACAGTTGAAAGTAGATAGGCATTTATTTTTCGACTGCGAAAGGTATTTGTTGATTATATAAATATTAAAGGGTGAAATCACTCGGAAGATGATGTAGAGAATTGAGATAAGAAGTGTATGATAGTGTTTTTGGAATAGGAAGGTGTAGCGGGAACTGCGGCTCGCCCTTCGATGTGCTAGCAGCGCCTACCTGCTGGCCCTCCGACAGCTAGGCCAAGCGGATTGTAAGTGGAGGTCGCTGCCAAAACGGCCGATGTTGTTAGAGAGGCTAAAGGCCCGCCGCCACCACCACTGCCAGGACTGACAGCATTCATTGGCGAAATACTATTTATACTTGTCCCCATGGTATTCATTGATGGAGATGACGATACAGCTTGCAAGAGTCCTGCAAACATTCCGAATGGATGAGGATGATGTGGTGTGGTTTGTAGTGATGATGATGGTGGTGGTGGTGGTGGTTGTAGTAGTAGTGGTGGTGGTGTCGATGCTGAAGCTACAGACGCCGGGGTTGATGAGGCTCTTGGTGTTAAGTCTAGTGGTGCTCCAATACCAGGTGGACTTGTACTCTTCTCACTGCCATTGTATCGATGTATTGGTGGCGATCTAATTTGATTTATTTGATTCATTTGTCCCTGAGCCATTGTGGTGATTGTTTTCACTTGATTTTCGAGTGCTGCTAAGGATGTCGAGAAGGAGGGGATTATTGGTATTTCCTTCTGTTCGGGTTCGTCGTGTTCGTCCTCGGGTTCCTCTTCTTCTTCGACCAATCGCCTCTCTCGGGAATCCACGCATCTCTCGTCCTCGTCTCGCCTGTCGTCGTCTTCCTCCTCGGGGTCCTCCATGTCGTCGATGGGCTCGTCGGGGAATCTTTGATGTAAGTCTTTTGTCTCATCGCTCTCCTGTGATTGCCTTTCTAGTGCGTGTCGGGGTGGTGGAAAGGCTAGAAAACCTGGACCGCCTGGGTGGAGGGGTGGAAAGCCTTGCGGTAGAAACGAGGCTAGGGGATTGTGAGGATAGCCGGGGTATTCGTTTACTTCGGCTGCTTGTATTTGCTCGGGAGTGAGATCCGTGGGTTCACCGGTGTGCAGTCGTATGTGTTGTTGAAGAACAAGTGCGTTGGTGAATTTTTTGTGACAAACGGGACACTGGTGGAGGACTCGCAATGGTGGTTTCGCTCGATGAACACCCATGTGAGTCTTGAGATTGCCCTTTGTAGTGAAGGCCCTTCCGCAAATTTTGCATTTGAAGGGTCGTTCTCCGGTGTGTGTGCGGTAGTGCATTTGGAGAGCACTTTTGCAGGAGAGAACTCGATGACAAATGGCGCATTCGTTGGGATCGGTTAGTTTATGCTCGATATTGTCGACAAGTTGTTGGAGTTTCATTGTCTCCGAGGATTTGGTTATTTCGATTAAACTTTCCCAGGAGTTGTCGTTACTTCCAGGTCGGGGTAGGAGGCTGGAGTAGATAGCTGGATCGCGCGCTGGATCAATGACCATGTCACTGACGGAGCCTGTGGGAGTTGTTGCAGTCGTGGAAACGTGATGATGAGGTAAATGTTGATGTGGTAGGGGCGGTGGTGGTGGTCCAGTAAATATTATTCCGGCGAAGGAGGTTTGAAGACTTCCGCTACTGGCACTACTACTTGCCGGTGATGCCCCGGGGTATGTGAATGGTTGTTGGGAGAGGAGATGACCGGGACCTCTTCCTGAAAGGTTCTCGGGTTGCTCCTCCATTTCTTCGTCGGCTTCCATGTCGACGTCGCCTTCCAGCCTCTCGCTAATTTTACTATCCATACTGCAGTCTTCGTATTGATGAGGATTCACCAAATCGTGGGAAGGTGGATTTGCTGAAGATGGTGAAGAGTTCATAAATTTTCTAGATTCCTCAAATTCCTCACCTTCGTCCTCCGGTTGCTCGTCGGTGTCTTCGGGTTCTCGTTTGGGGGTTATTTGCTCTCCACTCTCTTGACTGGACGGCTGTTGCTGAAATGATTCCAGTAACGGTTGCTCTACCTTTATTTCCTCCCTCTGTTCGAACGGTGGTTTGGAGAGTTGGTGATCGAGAAAGGGATGAGAATTCTGAGTGTCGGGTGAGTGAGGAGAGATTGCACGTGCCGTTGTAACAGGCTTGCTGAGGTTCTCGGGGACGTCTTGATCATCTCGGTGATTGACAAGAGGAGGTCGATAAATGGGCGACATACCGGGCATGGTTAGACTAAGAGGTAAGGGAGGTTGTGGTGGAAGAAAACCGTGTGCTGCTGCGGGATGGTAGGGAGGATGATGGGGAGGTGGTGGTGGTGAGGGTAATGGTCTTTGTCCGGAATTTGCGAGCTGTTGAAGGAGAGGAGGATGATACTTATCCAGGTGTTCGGGAACGGGATTTGGATTCATTTTAATGTGTGGAAACTTGGCCGTATGCCTTTGGAAGTGGACCTTCAAGTTTCCTTTGGTGGTGAATCGGCTTCCGCAGACGTTGCACTTAAAGGGACGCTCACCTGTGTGTGACCGTATGTGGATCTGGAGGGCGGAGTCGCTGCCAAAGACCTTGCCACAGTAACGACATCGATGTTTGAAGAAGGGTTCACCCCGACCGCCACCGGATTTCGAATCATAGGGAGACAGTCTTGAACCTTTACTACCCCTGAAGGCAAGTTCATCCGCAAGATTGTTCGCCAAGAGACCTTGACTCGCGTTATCAAGTACTTCTTGTGCACGCTTCTGAAGCATCTCCAGAGTATTTGGTTCGTGAAGATTCGGTGGATCATTGTTTGTGATGATTGAAGCCGCTAATGATGAACTAATTGAACAGAGAGGTGGCATTTGATGACTCATTGTTTGTATGCTGGACGTTGTGGTAGGCGTGGTCGCAGTAGTCGGAGGAAGTGTTACACCGACGGGTGATGCACTGTTTGCAGGAGCCGGCCTTTCCTGCGGTAAATTTGGAGTTAGGGGCGAAGGAGATGATTGATGATGACTGGGCGGTCTGGAAGGAGGGGGAGAAGTGAGGACAGAATGTGTTTTGGGATTCGCAACTGGAGATGGTGAAGCTTCTTTGCTGTCAGAGGCGGTCGATTCTCCTACAGCCATATTTTGTGCACCAGTTTGTGATCCCGATAGCTGTTGGGTCAACTGATTGATCAGCTGAAGTTGGAAAACGTGCTGGTGTTGAAGGGTGTAGAGTGTGTTCTTTAAGAGGGCGTAATCTTGGAGAACTGCCTCACTGTCTGCACCGCCCGCCGCGGTAGTTGCTGCGAATTGAGCGACTGCCACCTTTGTGTTTTCAAGGGCTCCAAGGGTGACGTGACTAGTTCCGGCTGGTGGGAAGATTCCTGCAGCTGGACCACCCTCCACAAAGCTGTTATTATTCTCCGCGTCCTGACGGTGACGCATTTGCTTGCGGGAACCTTCTTCATCCTCGTCCTGCTCCTCCTGTTCATCAACACCTTCATCCTCGTCCTCCTCCACCGGTAATTCTTCTGGGTCCTTCTCATCCTCATCTCCATGATGGGAACGTGTTGCCGTAAGATCAACGGCCTCCTCACCAATGGCTCCTCCCCCACTTTCCTCATCTTCCGAAGCTGAGTCATTTTCTTCTCCTAAAACATAAAAAATACAAAAAACATTTTAGTGACAGTCCAAATGTGTATTTTAATAATTCTTTATTTTTTATTTTTATCAAAAGTCCGACTTGATTTTGTTAATCAGTTTTTAACGCAAATCATCTTCGATGGAGATGAAACTGTGTCTTCGGGGTTCATTAGTTAATGATGATGCACCTTGTTAGCATCCAAGATAATGGTAGAATTTTAGGAATGTATTTTTTAAGTGCCTGAAAGATATTCATAAAATAAAGACGTCTAATGAGCAGCTAACACACTGACGTTATGAAATTTTTTAATATCGGCATATAATATGGAAATGTATTCCTGGAGTTTGGACCCAAGATAAGATTTCCTTGTTGAAGTATTCAATGATTTATATTATTATATACTTATTTTAAGAGATTCTTCACGGAATATTTGAGAACATAAGATATTTATCGTTTTATATTATTCTTTTCGCATATATCATTTGAATGATGAGCATAATTTAAGTCTTTCTTCTCCAAAGGGATAAAAATAAAAACAAGATCTTCAAAACCAATAAATTAAAAGAAAACAAAAATATATTCTATAATTCTTCAAGTCACACGATGAAAATTAATTTTTAATAACACATTAAATATTTTTAAAAAAGTATTGTCAAATTCTTGTATTATATAGAAACATTTTTTTTGTAACAGTTTATCCAGCGATATACGCGATGATAAAAAATTTCACTTTATAATTCCCTTATGAAATGCAAAACACTTTCTGTGACGGGAAGGGATTCCTGAATGGAGAATCGAACACTATCGGACTTTGTTTGAAAAAAAATTTTAATAATTCCAACATGAGTATTCATTTATAGGGAAGAAGAAATTTTTTTTAAATTTTCATAATCCTGACAGTTGGTCGATTTCCGTACTTGACCCGCTAAAAAATTCACTTTGTCAAATTCACTCCGCGGTATTGAACTAGATTTCTTTGTCTCTTGCTTTTTAATGATCAACAGTAGTAAAATCCCGATGAACTGATCTTTAAAAAAAGTATGAATAATTGATATCTAATCTTTAAATTTTCACACGCGTTTAAATTTTCTAAATTTCTTCGATTGGAGAAAAAATCCTAAAGGAGAAAAACCATCAGACATATAGTAGAAATTGATCCTTATCTTTAATATATAATTCAAGTCGTTACCGTTTGCTTGTTATTATATTACTTTAGCGATAAATGCGCACTTATGTATGTGTATACACTTTTCACAAGTCTCTTTTGTAATTAACTATAGTCACGCAAGACTGTCTGAAGTACATTCATATTGTTGCTATGCACAAAAAAGCCCATGAATCCAATTTGCGTATAACTTTTTAATGACCTTCTGATTTTAATTGACGGAAAAGAGTACGTACTTATATATATATGTGTATAAAACGAGAAATTGTCGGTTTAATACCATTCAGTACAAATTGTAGAAAATGCATTAAAGACCTCCATACCGCTTTACAGCAACTATGAATGGAACTTCCAGGTGTTTACATAATTTTCGCATGTGAAATTTAACAGTCGAATGAAAAAGAATTAATTTTATTCATTAAAATGAAAAACTATAATAGTTGCACATTTTTCGCTTGATGCTTTTGATTATATTATACACTTTAATTCTCATGTATTGCATTCTTATTTTTTTATTTAAAAAAGACGGTATGTCGATTGGGGTATACTCGTTGATTGTTAGGAATCACTGTTAACTTGAAAGCAGGGCTTGAATGTATCAAATTGCAACGACTTGTTATCAAAAATTTGGATCAAATAGAAAACTGATCAAAATTTTTGTTGTATGATCCACTTTGGTATTTCGATACTTTTAAGAAAACTATATTCTTAAGTAAGGTGATTAATTACTTTTAAAAGTACTACCGTTAAAGAGCAGCGGATCGAAATTCTTTTAGAGAAGTGTACTCACGGTTTTGTTAAGGGAGAACTTTTTTAGGAGAAATTCTTTAGAAAGGAAGAATCAAGGGTGTTTTTGACAAGTCTTTGTCCCACTTTGGGTAAAACTTTTCGATTTGACGTTTTTTTGACAAGTAAGGCACGTGCTTTTGAATGAAAGGGGAGGAGTGAAGAAGGCGTAAACACATATTGCGGTTTGCGGAAAGAGCTCTCGTAAAATGCGAAATCGTACCGGAAGATCGTGAATCAGACAGGCGGGGTCCAGCTGGATCATTTTGACAGCTCTTGGCGTCGCGACGGCCGTTCATTCCTCGACTGTCGAGGCGCCTTGTTATACTCCATCGCATCAACTGCATTGCTTTCTTCTATTCCTTTCTCGAATTAATTTATTTAATTAATCCGATTAATTTACTCCTTTATTCCAATCGAGATTTATCTCCGAAAATTTCGGATTACCGAGAGCGGACTGAGCCGCTCCAAAACTTAATCACAATTAACCACTCGCGAAACAAAAAACCGTATTTATCCGGTTAATGCCCGATTTACACTACATTAGGAAAAAAAAATTTTTTCAAAGTCTTTTTTTTTTTTTTTATTGAAACAATGTATCCCTGTCATCCGGCAAGGACGAAGAGCGACTGATCGCACGGGGAAAGAACCGGCTCGATCGGGGGCTATGTCGCGACCCCCACTCCTGCGCCGCGGAATCCCCACCCCGCTTACTCCTACGCACTTATGCGCTTCACGGCCTCCTCCACCACCACCTCCACAACCTTCAGTTATGACAGGGAGGGCGTTGCGGTACATAAATCAGGGGGAGAGGGGCGGAGCTTGCGCGGACCACTCACCGTCTGGGGTTATTAATTATTATACGACCAACCCGTCACCCTTCCAATACTCCAAGACTACTAGCCATGTCTCGTTATATTATATGGTTCTCGTTAAGTGTATAGTTTTTTATTGCACCGCGATGATTCTTAATTATTCGACAGGCACGAAATGAAAGTCACACACAACCAACACCAACCGACAACTGATTTTAACCCCCGTAATTTTTTCTTCTTCACACTATTGGAATTTAGTGGAATTTATTTGCTCTTGGCACGTCTAGGATTTTTTAAAATTGTTAGGGGTCCTCCATAAACTATGTTACCAATTTTTCATATTTTTCAGACTCCCCTCCAAACGTTTTTAAGTTTGATTTTTTAGAATTGTTGGGGATCCTCCGTAAAGTATGTTACCAATTTTTCATACTTTTTACACTCCCCTCCAATCTTTGTTACCATTTTCAAGATTTTTGGACCCCCATAATTGGTAACGGTCATAAAATAATAAGTAACGGTAATAAAATTATAATTAGTTAGCAATATTTCCTATATTGTTGATTAAAAATTTATTATTTGCATCCCGGGTTATTGAACCCTAAAAAAGATTGCGTAAACATGGATCATTAAACGTCTGCCTATCCTAACTTGTCCCCACTACTGACGCTAACCACGTGTTTTCTATTGTCCCCACCAGTGATAGCGTCAAAATTGTCACTCAGGTCAGTAGAGAGTGAAACTAGTTTCTTTCTCGCACCTTTTTCGTCAAACATTTTGAAACATTTGAAATTTGACCTATTTTTAAAATTCTCCAGCGGGGACCTTAACAGTAACTAAAGTTACACCCTAATTAACTAATTTGTTTAAAAGAATCATAGTATGCCATGCTTTAAAAAAAATAAAAAATACTCTTTAAAAAATATTATTTCAAATACTATTTAAAATTCTTTTTAAAATACCGTTAACAATATACTTTTCAAAATGTTTATTTTGAGGAACAGAATATACTTCTATTAAATTATAAATGTACAACATTCTGAAAAATTTTATCGAACCTTATGGAAGATATTTCGCAAAATTTAAAAATCAACCGCCTATTAAATTATCCGCACTCCTGATAAAAATGTACGAAAATAAACCCGCATTTCTAAGGCGAAACTTGTTGAAAGATGGATCGATCATTAAAAATATTTGAAAAGGCAAAAATCCATTAGAATCCTTATTCGCTCGCTCCTTAAATTTACAAATTTCGCCATAAATATGCAATGGACCAAGATCCATTGAATAAGATTTAAAAATCTTATATTCCTTCGAATATCATAAACTCTTCCTTTATCAATTTTGATCTAATGATTTTCATCAATTTACATTTTATCCTTTTAAGACTTCCTCTATTTAAAAAATAAAAAAAAAGGAGCTCTTTAATAATGTTGTATTCTATAAAGCTGTGAATCTCCTTTTTATCCTATTTCCGTGGTGTTTGATGGACACGTTGACCTTATGATTTTCAAGTGGAATAAAACACTTAAGTAAGAGGTCAATGACCAGATAAGTTAACTTTTTTGTAATTCATACAAGTTTAAAAATGTTTAAATTAACACTCTATGAATTTCTATTACATTCTCATTTTTTTGATATGAAAAAAAAGAAAACGATATCGTCTTCTTTTTTTTGATAAATTAAAATATTTTTCAAATTGTTAATAAATATTCAATTGGAGAATTTTTTTTCCATTATATACTATACAATTATTTTATCATATTGACAGTTTTATATTGCAGTTGGAGATGAATTTAACTGGATTAATTTTTTATTCATTAAAAGGGGTAATCGATCCACTTTAGAATTATATATTTTATCTGCATAGCGAGACACACATTTGTAATTATGTATAATTAAAATAGAATCATCATTACGTGACCAAGATTTTTATTAGTTGACTATAAGTTGGTATAATTAATACTAGCACTTTAGGAATTTTTTTTTTTTTAAATTGAGAGAAAAAAACAGAATTAACATATATCGCGCAAGGTTTCTTCAACCTTATTTGAAAAATGTAAATTCTTCGCTCTAAAAAAATAATTATTGCAATTTGTCATATTTTTAAATACGGAGAATTCTAAGAATTCTCAGTAGTGTGAATAGAATATATGCTCTATTTTTTATTGAATTTTGAGAAATTTTTTTTTATTTGGAATAAGGTTTTTAAAAATAGGTGGTTGGTTATTTTTATATAAACTCGTTGTGTTAGGGTCTTATCAAACTTAACCCATAGTGTACATATCTTTTCAATTTCTAGATATTGCTAATGAATGCAAAAAAAAAGAAAAAAAAAATGACGAAAAACAGGAAAACGTAAAATATTTCTTGTTGTTGACGATAATTATGTCAATTAAGCATAATCATGGCGGGTTTTGCTCATAAATTCAGTGATAATTTTCACTTTGAAAACAAGGATTATTAAAGTTTCTTAAAAACTATTTATTTCTTAATAGTTTTCTTTCTTCTATTGTTCAATATTGAAAAATATTTTTTTGCAGCTCGAAAAAGTTAATGTTAACCGCCATGGTACGTGGCGCCACCTATGAGGTTCATTTTTCTTTTATGTTCAAAATAAGTCGCAGTTTCACAACTTATTCCAAACTCAGTTTTTTTTTTCTAAAAAATTCCTTAAAAAAAATATTTTTTTTATTTTTACTCCAAAAATTACAAAAAAAATCCTAAAATTTTTGCTTCTTATGTACCTTTCTTGGGGGCGCGTCACATATTTTATATATTTAACAATTACACAGTATTCTTAAAAGTATGAAATTGATACCATAAACTGGATCAAACTGATGCCTAAAATTTGGATAAATTTTTTATTTGATCCATATTTTTAGTATCAATTCGTTTCTGTTTGATGATTTTAAGTTTTATGATTTAAGACACTTAGTCAACAGTGCTGAATTTGAATTTTGAATTTTATTTTTTTTTCCTTTTTCTTTTATTGACTTTTCGAAAGAATTCGCAGTTTAGTTCTTCAGAAAGGAAAAGCTTAGATTAACAGTATTTGTGAAGATATATTGTTAGAGTAAAATCAGTGATTCGATTATCAACTGTCGAGTGCAAACACTTGCCCATTGTACGGCTTCATAGACAACAATTGCACTCAAATTAAGTCAATCACTGCCTAATTGACAAAATTATAAGCCAGCAGAGCTTCTTTAAGCAAACATGACTTCAATTTTAAAGGACATTGATGAAAACGTTATCAACTTAATTATGTCATCTTTGCATTTTTTCAAATACATAATTAACAAAAACTTAGTTAGTAAAATTATTTTTTATAATAATATAAAGCTATGTATAAAATTATAATAATATATATTGACAAAATATTTTTAAGTTCATCTCTTGAATACTATTTTTTTTAAATCCTTCGCCACTTTCTACATTCTTCATTCGAAACTTTCGGAAAGAATTTCTCTTCCTGAAATTAGGGACCGTGAAAAAGGAAATGCCCTTTTTTAAAAAAAAATTTTAAAAAAATTCACTTTTCACTCCTCGGTCCTTGAAGTCCTGCTTACGGGGAATATGCAGGCCACGTGCTCTTCCTTCACCTTTTTTTTTATCCTAACGTTTTCAATTTAAACTTGCGGCTGACAAGTCAAACTGCCCTACCATAAATCCCAGAAACCTGAAGGCACCTCACCCTTTTAAATTTTTTTTTAAATTCTAAATTCAATTATTCTAAAGCATATGCTATTTTACAACAAAATTGAAATATCTTATTTCCGATTTGAAAAAAAAATTTTAAATAGCTTATGATTTATATCCTAATAAAGTTCGAATGGTATTGTTAACGTTTTTTTTTCGTCCAACCAGGGAGGGAAGAAATGCACGTTGCGCAATATTCGACTGACTATTTTTCTTTCATAAAAAATAGAAATATGCCATACAAAAGCAGGCCACTAGCTGTTTTCATTGTCCCGTAACCGAAGAATTCAGAGAGTCGCAGATTTTCTGGATTTTTAAAAACATTTTCAGAGTTTTGGAAATTGATTTATTGCCTTGTTGTAAATCATAGTAGTAGAAGAGAGTACCACCAGTTCATTTTAACAGGTAAATAAGAGGAAGCTCGTGTGTACTACTCTCGACTTGACTTTAACATTTCTATATAGTCATTACTGCGTTTTCGAAGGCTAAAATGTCTTCAGGGACTTACTGACTTTGAATGAGAGCTACTATTGGGACGACAATGCGAAAATGGGTCGGAAGTCATAATTCACGGTCTCCGTCTCAGACGCTCGTCCAGTCCAAGTCTTTCCTGTTCCTTCCTGGAGGGTGCATAAACATTTTACTCTCTCTGTCCCTCTCTCTCTCAGTCTCTCCTCGGAGAAACATGTTTCTCGAATGGAAAATGCATTTAACTTTTACGTTAGTCAGGCGACATAGTTTTTTTTCGTTGAGGAAAATAACAGATTAGGGCGAAGGACACTTTTTGGAAAAAGGTTCAGGGAAAAAAAATTCACTATCGTTTTTGAAATGAGTCAGTGGAGTTTAGATAAGATCTCCAACTGTTAGATTTATTTTTTTTAGAAATTTTTATACATGGGTAAGTTTTTTTAATTTTATAAACTAAATCCTGCGCTACGTGTCACGTAGCGCAGAATTTAGGAAAAAATTTAAAAAAAATAAAAAAAATTAATTAATTAATTAAAAAATTAAGGGAAAGATCCAGAAAGATTTAAGAATTTGGCGCAAAATTCAAAAAGAGTAAATTTAATTTATAGATTGATATGAAGAATATAGGTATAATTAATATAGTAGTAAATAATAAATTAAACTACAATGCAATATTGTGCAATTTTGGAATTTTTAATTTCTCGTTTTGCGACAATAGAAAGAATAGGAGCAAGTCTATAAAGTGAAATAAAAAAGCGAGATATAGAGGGATTATCTCACGATTGAAAGATTAGCTGTTGTGTGCTTAACACCTTCTGATGCGATTAGGAAGACCTGAAAGCTGCAAGCTGTGACGTTCTGGAGACAAGAGTAGGGTGTCGATTGCGCACTAACTAGATCTGGATGTTTTGTTTCTAAGAAGCAAATGAATTTGCAATAATAAAAAAATGAAAGTCGCAAAGTTTTCGACTTTGACTTTCATTTTAACTTTAACTTTGGTTTTGAATTTAACTTTTACATTCAAAATCAAAGACAAAATTAAAGTCAAAATCAATGTCAAAATCAAAGTCAAAATCAAAGTTAAGATCAAAGTTAAAATCAGAGTCAAAGTCAAAGTTAAAGTTAAAGTCAAAGTCGAAGACTTTGAGTTTACTTTAACTTTAACTTTGCCTTTCAAAATCAAAGTTAAAGTCAAAGTCGAACCTAACAATTTCCATCTAAAAATTTTTATACCAAGATTTCTAAAATAAAATTTTCTTCACAGATCGAAGAAGAACCGCAGATGGAAGAGAGTCAACAGAAAAAAATCAAACCCCCCCCAAAAAAAAACCGAAACAGGATAAGAAGATACATCAGGATACACACACTACACACACAATCTTCTAAAATGGTATAAAGTGCGGAAAAAGCGATCGTTTCATGACCCTGTGAGTAACCTATAGATTTACAATTTCCTATCTTATCGATGTGCGAGACCGCAACAACGTCTCTTGCATGTGAAACGTTTATTTATTTCCAAATGAATAAATAAGGGCGATCGATGCTCTCTCGCGCGCGCTATATAAACGCACACAACTCTCTTCGTCGCAGAAACGAAACTGGGCGTCGTTTCAAAAGGGTTTAGAGGGGGGAGGGAAGAAGAAAGAGAGGAGGGGGGAAGGTATGGTCATGTCATACGTGAACTTCTTATCTTTAAAACTCAGCGAAGGCAAAATCATGATCTTATACCTCCTGCAAAGTTCGTTCGCGTTACATCTCGACCTTCCTCCTCCTCCCCCCCACCATCACCATCGCCACCAATCTAAACCACAACAACATTACAACCAAGTGTAAGAGGGTTTTAATGTTAAATGCGCGTGCACCGGCATTTCTTTTTAAGCAACATGCGGATATTTATTGTTATTCGAAATACCAATGTCCGTGTCGAATTCTCATCGAATTTGCGCGCGCGCGAAACCTCTTCTTATCGTGTGCGCGGCTCACTCTCTTTAGATTTACGGACCCGCGTGTGTTATATTCGCCCTCGAGTATTTTTCTTCACGACCGCCACCCCCCCCACCCTGTAGTCTTTAGAAAAGTCTTTCGGGACGGTCTTGTTTCTCTCTTCCTTTTCTTCTCTCTTTCGTTCCTTATTCTCTCTTTTTTCTTTCTTCTTCCTTCTTTTTCTCTCTTTTCTTCTTTCTTCTACTTCTGTTTTCATTTTTTCTCTGTATTTTTCTATTTCTCTCTCTCCTTTTCCTTCTTTTTCTCTTCACACTTTTTGTCTCCTTTCTTTTTGTTTCACTTTTCTCTTTTTTCTCTTTCTCCTGTATCTTCTCTTTTTTCTTCTTTCTCTCTTTCTATTTTCTCTCTCTCCTTTTTTGTCTCTTTTTTTCCTTTCTCTCTCCCTCTTTTTCTAACTCTCTTTTGCATTTTATTCCCTTCATTCCCTCATCTTTTTCCTTATTTCGCTAATAGTTTCTTCACTGTTTAATATTTCTGACACTGAAGAAATATCTGACCAGTGAAGAAAGGAGGGTTCATTTTTAAAATTAAGTAACATTTTCTTCACTGTTTAATATTTGTGACACTGAAGAAATATCTGATCAGTGAAGAAAGGAAAGGGTAATTTTTTAAATTAACTAATATTTTCTTCACTGTTTAATATTTGTGACACTGAAGAAATATGTGCTCTCTGAAGAAAAAAGTAATTTTAAAAATTAATTTTATAAAAAAGTTAACTATAATTTTAAAAATTAGCCTTCCCTTTCTTCAGAGGACAGATATTTTTTCAGTGCCATCATAAATAATAAACAGTGAAGAAAATGTTAGTTAATTTAAAAAATTAACCTTCCCTTTCTTCAGTGGTCATATATTTCTTCAGTGTCCCAAAATATTAAAAAAAGAAGAAAAAATTTAAAATATGTGACTGAAGAAATATCTGATCACTGAAGAAAGAGTCGAAGATAGTTAATTTTTAAAATTAACTAACATTTTCTTCACTGTTTATTGTTTATTATATTTATGACACTGAAGAAATATCTGCCCTCTGAAGAAAGGGAAGGTTAATTTTCATAAATTAGTTAACTTTTTCTTAAAAAGTTAATTTTTAATATTATTAAATTTTAAAAATTAATCTTCCCTTTCTTCAGCGGTCACATATTTCTTCAGTGTTAAAAAATATTAAAATGAGAAGTAAATTTTTAATTCTCGCTCTCTTTGTGTATAGAAAGAAGAAGAGAAAAACTCTCCTCTTTCTTTTCTTTTTTATCCCTCTCTCCTTCCCTCATTCGCCCTCCCCCTTCTCTCTCTATCTCTGTTTCGAACGAGTTTAATAACAATTTGTCCGATGGACTTATCGGTAAGATTCGAAACTGGTATGAGATGGCAAAAGCTGATAATTTAATGGAATAACTCGGGGGGTTTCTGATAAATTTACTCCGCGGTGAACAACAAAATGAGATTCGTGGAGGAATTGTGCGAGCAATGTTCGATAGAGATAAACTTTATACCAATTTCATTTTTTGTATTAGAGGAGACTCTTGTTAATTAGCCTTTTACATTCTTTGCGGAATATACACTTTTCTCCTTCTCTCTATATAGTATATAAATACATATAAATTCTATTACAAAAAAATGTAAATTAATTTTTATTCGATAAATTTATATCGTAAAGACATATTCTGGTGTTTCTTGCATCTGAATCAATTAATGGATATTGCTTTTCATGTGCGCTTATATCTACATACAAATCACACAGAATTCTCATTTGTCTTACGCGTTTAAATTTTTCAAAATTTTTCAAAGTTTGTATTTATTCTATTTTTGGGTATTTGATCTTAAAAAAAGTGTTGCAATTTAAGATAAGACTTCATTCTTACCCTTGAAATAAGATTTCCTATTTGAAAATTAATTTACTATGAATTAATTTTAAATTTTTGGAAAAGTAGACCATTTAAGTCGAAAGTTTTGACTTTGTCTTTTATTTTAACTTTAACTTTGACTTTCAAAATCAATGTCAAAATTAAAGTCAAAATCAGAGTCAAAATTATTATAAACAAAATTTGAAAAAGCTTTATACCCAAAAAAGAGAAAAATTACAATAATTCATTAAGACTTCCCGCATCTGGTTAAACTATGTTAGTAAATCAGTGCAAGTTTTGACAGATGGTTTCAATTCCAAGTAAGGCAAAGGGTCACTGGGCACTGTTGAAGGTCCGCATACACCGGAAGATACGAGAAACTAATCATAATTGAACCACAGTAAAAATCATCTCATTTCAGGTCCGAGAATTTTTTTTCTCAAAATATACAGCCTTAAGGTCCTTGGAACATTTAAATAATAATCTGGGCAGTAAAGAGGGGCCCATAGGGTCATATAACACGTGTAAGCATATGCACGCAGTCGACGCACTCGGAATATGTATATAGATATACATATACTAACAGCAGACACACGTTGTTAAATACTTATTAAAATAGTCGATGTGGGTCGAAGGTTAAATTCTCTATATATACGTATACACTAAATTTTATACCACCAGGAAGAATTTCTTTCCTTTTTTTCCACTCCAAATCTACATAATAAATTATAAAACCACGCGCTATTTATTTTTTCCAAACTATTTTTTGACAAAAAAAATAATTTGCAATTTTAATCATTGATTTAAATGTTTCAAAAATTTCACGGGTCGTTGATTTAATAAATATTCTAACAATGAAATAATTTTTAAAATTCTAACTCTGAGTAGGTATTATTTGCATTTTCTGGAAAAAGAAATATAGAAAATATATAAAAATATAATAAAAGGAATCTTTTATTATAAAAAAAGAATATTTTTATAAAGAGTATATATAGTTTTAGAGTAGAGAAAAAGAGCGTGGCTTAAAAAAATATATATATGCATAATACATATGGTCTATGTTGATGAGTATTATCTTCCTTATTCGTATTCTTCTTCGTCTTCTTCTTTCTTCATCGTTATTGCAACGATGATTATTACGATTATTACGTCTCGGTTCTTAGTGTCGTAAAGCGAAGGAATATGGAGACGTCTGGAAAAGGGCCCCATAAAAAAGATAGCGAGCCTCGGGCCTTGCTTAATAAACGAATTCTCTTTATAATATGCTTATATCTACTACATGTCTTTTATGCGCGTCATAACCGGGCTCTTTTATTATATTTCCGTTTCTTTAAGAACCCTCTTTTTCTTTCTCTCTCTATGAGAACAAATTTTAATTCCTTGGGATAATGATTTTCGTTACATTGTTCTCTGTTTTTTTAAAATTAACATTTTCTTCACTGTTTTTGATATTTGTGACACTGAAGAAATATCTGACCAGTGAAGAAAAAAGGGTTCATTTTTTAAAATTAATTAATATTTTCTTTACTGTTTAATATTTGTAACACTGAAGAAATATGTGCTCTCTGAAGAAAGAAGCATTTTTAAAAATTAACTTTATAAAAAAAGTTAACTAATTTTAAAAATTAACCTTCCCTTTCTTCAGAGGGCAGATATTTCTTCAGCGTCATGAATAATAAACAGTGAAGAAAATGTTAGTTAATTTTAAGAATAAACCTTTCCATATACTTCACTGGTTAGATATTTCTTCAGTGTCATAAATAATAAACAGTAAAGAAATAGTTAACTAATTTTAAAAATTAACCTTTCCTTTCTTCAGTGGTCAGATATTTCTTCAGTGTCACAAAGTATTAAAAAGTGAAGAAAATTTTTAAAATCTGTGACTCTGAAGAAATATCTGACCACTGAAGAAAGGGTCGAAAGTTAATTTTTAAAATAAGCTATAACAATTTCTTCACTGTTTTCAATGGTTAAAGTTAGTTTAAAATTGTTCAAAATGGTTCAAAATAGTTTAAAAACTTTATAATCGTTCAAAGTGGTTAAAAATAGGTAAAAAATGTTAAAAATAGTTTAAAATGGTTAAAACAGTTTAAAATGGTTAAAACAGTTGAAAAAGTTTCAAATGGTTAAGAGCGGTTAAAAAGTAGGTAAAACCGGTTAAAAATAGTTAAATATGTTTAAAAATGGTTAAAAATATTTTAAAATGTTTAAAACAGTTTAAAATAGTTCAAAAAGATTCCAAATACTTGAAAAAGTTTAAAATGGTTAAAAGTGGTTAAAAATAGTTAAAATGGTTGAAATTAGTTTTAAACAAAGTTTAAAATAGTTAAAAATCATTAATAATGGTCAAAATAGTTTAAAATGGCCAAAAATAGTTAAATACCAATTTCAAAAAACGACAAAACAAAACAATTTCTGCGCAAGCATATAGGTTTTATAAAGGAAACTCTTCTACCGCAACAACACATTTGAAACTTGTATATACAATAAGTGAATGCCTAATTTAAAAAAATTATCATTTTTCTCAATTAAAATATACACAACAATATCGAATTCAATATAAATCAGACGAACAAAACTGTCAAGTTCAGAGTTCAAGAGTCAATGAATACTTTACTCCCATATAGCGCAGGAAACCGCGCGTTAATTGACGCTCATTGTACGAGCCTAATCGAATACCACGTGCTCCAGTTACGGTTTCATTATTACAATGCAAACGTATTTGAGTTTAAATGTGCAAAAGCCAGCAAAATTGAGATAGACAGAGAGAGAGAGTATGTGCGGACAATAGCTATGAAAATGTCGATCGAGGAAAATAAAAATATACGTGGGCGTTGATAGAGAACGTCCACATATTTGAAAATACGAATAAGAGTATAGGGAGAGGGGGAGAAAAATTTTTATTTTTTCGAGAAAAGACGGACACGCGTGAATGACGCTTGACCATTTATATAAATACAATTCTCAGTTGTTATAAGTATATATATTCTCGGCAGGTTTTACTACTCGCGTGTCAGAATAATTGTGGAGGATAAAGGTCAAAAAGGGACTTTTATAGTATATCAATAGGAAAATTGGTCCATGTATCCTAATGGGGCATTTCCACTCAGGGTGGACAAAGAATACCCCCCTTCAAAGAATCCCCCCTCTTCTTTTTTTGGGTGGGGGGCCTTGGTCAGTCGAGGTTTTTCACTTCTAAAGCAGCTGCTCTCTATATATATGTATATATAACATAACGTATAAACTGACTGACACCCCCGCAGCTGCACTCTTTAACTTCCACACTGACCAGCAGCCGCCTACACTTTCCTATATAAAATCGGACAAAGATATTCTCTCTCTGACTATTAACCATTACTAAACCAATGAAACACACGGCTACGTCCCAGGAACATTGATTTCTTCATTTTCTAAACTACAATTTGTCATCTATTTTTCTATTGTTGCAGTTTATAACATCAGAACAATATAATCATACATTTTGTGAAAAACAGTTAAATTTCTCTCTCTTCTATATATATATATATGTGTAATAAAAACACCTTTCTTTCGTCAATAAAGTTTATCCCATGATCGCAGTTTCGACAAAACGTATACGGGATAAAAAGCTTGAAAGGGTCGGTTCGGTTCGATATTGGAATCGGGCGTTATATAAAGGGTCGAAATAGTGGTCAGTTTGCCTCGATACATATGAGTTTTGCGTAGAAATCAAAACGCTTTTCCATCAAACGCCGTTTTTTTCCACCTTTGCTTTGTACGTAAACATGATCATCCATTGGGTGCAAAATAAAAAAAAAAGTTTTAACAAACTGGAGCAATTTCCTTTTCCTATTTATAGTTCTTTTTTCTTCTTTTTTTTTTAATGTTCGATTATTTTTTGCACAATTTCACTTTTTTGGACAATTTCAATTTTTTCAATTTTCATGCAAGTGAGTAAATATTTAGATAAAACATATTTAAATTTGATAACAAATATTAAACTAGATAGGTTAATATTTAAAATTAAGTGATTTTAAAAATTAACTAACTTCGACCCTTTCTTCAGTGATCGGATATTTCTTCAGTCACACATTTTAAAAAATTTCTTTACTTTTTAATATTTTGTGACACTGAAGAAATATCTGACCAGTGAAGAAAGGGAGGGTTCATTTTTAGAATTAACTACTTTCTTCACTGTTTAATATTTGTGACACTGAAAAAATATCTAACCAGTGAAGAAAGGAGGGTTCATTTTAAAAATTAGTTATATTTTTTCCTCACTGTTTAATATTTGTGACACTGAAGAAATATCTTCCCTTTGAAGAAAGGTAAGGTTAATTTTAAAAATTGATTTACAAAAAAAATTAACTAATTTTGAAAATTAACCTTCTTTTTCTTCATAAGGGCATAGATATTTCTTCAGTGTTATAAATAATAAACAGTGAAGAAAATGTTAGTTAATTTAAAAGATTAACCCTACCTTTCTTCAGTGGTCAGATATTATTTCTTCAGTGTCACAAGATATTAAAATGAAAAGAAAATTTTTAAAATCTACGACTCTGAATAAATAACTAACCAAGAAAGGGTCGAAGGTTAATTTTTAAAATTAGTTACCAATTTCTTCACTGTTTAATATTTATTACTCCGAAACATAATCTAAAATCCTCGATTGTTATCAGCTTCTTAATCTGATTCAACCTTTACTCGAAATGGGGTTTTAACAAGCAGCTAACTACTTTTTCCTAAAAACTACTTTTTATAAAAAAATTCATTTTTTAAAAAACTAAGATGACAAAAATGGTGAAAATAATTTTAAATGGTTAAAAATAGTTAAAAGCGGTTAAAACTAGTTTAAAATGGTTAAAACAGTTTAAATTGATTAAAAATATTTCAAATAATTTAAAATTGTTAAAAATAGTTATATATGGTTCAAAATAGTTTAAAATAGTTTAAAATGTTTAAAAGTGGTTAAAAATAGTTAAAATAGGTCAAAATGGTTAAAAACAGTAACAATTAGTACCAATTAGTAACAATTAGTAACAATTAGTCATATTTTACTAAATTAGTTTTTTTTGTCCATTTTACTTAATTGGTAAAATTCTACTAACTAAAAGGCCATAATTTTTAGTTAAACTTAGAATTCAAATTTAGAGAGTAGAAATTAGAACTTCAGTTGCTTTATGTATAGTTATTGTTTCGAATACATGCCTAAGACAATTTTCTATTTTTAGACATTTATAATTATTTTTATTTTAAAGATATATAAATTCTTGCAAGAGAAAATTTCTTGAATGTTTAGTTTTTATTTTTTGTTTTGAATAGAGAGGAACACGTGCAGACGAATGAATGCCTACAAGATATTTTTAAGAGGGGATGAATTGTAGAATCGAAAAAGAAACACGCGTGAGACGCGTGCCTAACTCCCGGGGAGGGATGATGGTCACAGATATTATCCGGAAGTCAAGGTCAAATTTATCCTAAATTTGAAGGTCTTCCCTGACAATCGAATTCTTTCCATATACTTTTACTACTTTTTGAAATTAAAAAACATATTTCCTGTAATTTTTTTTTCTCTTCTTTTATGGTTCTTTCTTTTTTTTCCTTCTTCTTCTCCTTTTTTTCTTTTTTTTCGTCATTTTTTTCTTTTTCCTTTTTCTTCTCCTTTTTTTTCTCAAAATGCAATTTCTAAAAATTTACGCTATAATTGAATGTTTCTTAAAATTCAATTCCCATAGAGAATTTTTTCAACAAATTTTTAAATACTTGAATTCTTTCGACGAATTTTGATAAAATGTTTAAGAATAACTCGGAATAATTACATTTTTCGAGAAATTTGGTTAAAAAATTCTATATTAAAAATATAATTAAAATTCTAATTGAAATTCTCATCTTTCGATGAGTTTCATTATTTGTGATTATAATTGAATTTCTAAGAAGAATTTTGTTATTTCTAAAAATAATTGAATTTCGGAGAGGAATTGAATTATTTCTATAAAGATAATTGAAATTTTGATAA
Source organism: Leptopilina heterotoma (assembly GCF_015476425.1). Taxonomy (NCBI): domain Eukaryota; kingdom Metazoa; phylum Arthropoda; class Insecta; order Hymenoptera; family Figitidae; genus Leptopilina; species Leptopilina heterotoma. The sequence goes on from NW_025110893.1 coordinate 760,067, forward strand.
AAATTTTTAAAAAAATTTGAACATAATTGAATTTTTGCGAAGAATTTATTGTATTACAATTTTTAAAAATAATTGAATTCTTGAGAAGAATTTTATTTAAAATTTCTGAAAGTAATTGAATTTCGGAGAAGAATTGAATTATTTTTAAAGATAATTGAAATTTAGATGAGAATTTAAAAAAATTTTTGAACATAATTGAATTTCCGCAAAGAATTTCATTACACTTTTTAAAATAATTGAATAAACGACCCAAAACTGTAAAAAAATTAACTTCAAATTTGTCACTCTATTGGACTTATGATGATTTGTCCAAACAGAAAAAAAGTCCATCACTTTGATGGGAATATTGTTTCTCTAAACAGAAATAGGGAAAAGTGAGTGAGCCCCGGAAAGGGTTTTAAGGGCAAAAGGGATTAAGTGGAGGTCCACAGAGGTTTGAGCGTGGCATTTTTGAAGGGCTGCAAAAGGCAGAAAGAAGAGAAGTGGCGAGTAAGGATAGAAAAGTGAGACGAGAGAAAGAGGGAGATAATAGAAAAGAGTGAGAGGAAACTAGGTAGCGCGTGCCCGACACCCTACTTCAGTTTCAGGGGTGTAACAGCCATAAATAAATAGGGTTTCCGTCTTCGGTTCCAATCGTCTCCTCTATCCTTCTCCGACCTTCTATTTTCTTTTCCTTGTTACACAGCATTATGTCCTCTCTCTCTCTCAAAAAAAAAAAACTTTTCAAGTCCATGTTCTTAAACATATATTATATTCGAAACGTGTGTAGAAAAAATCTCAACGACATGATCAAACTAATTTTATATTTTTAGAATTTCCCTCAAAGTCCCTATTCTTCAATAGAAATATTCTATCTATAGAGAATATTATAAGAATTTAGTCTATACTAAAGGAAAAGCCTTCTTCAGTAAAGGAAATCCTGTATTAACTTATCGGGAAAAAATAAGGATAAACCAAAAATAATGTTTTCTAAACTACATAACCATAACCAGAACCGATTTAGATCTTACTTTCAATTTTGACTAAAATCGTTTATATTTGAACCAATTTTGAACGAATTTTAACCATATGATGATTTTGAATCATAATTGACTTTATTAGAATTGACTTTTATTGACTTTATTTCACAATTCTAAAAAGAGACTCTAATGAGGAAACTGAAACAAAGCTAGCCAGAAACTTGCTAAAAACTGTTTAGGTTCAAAGTAGACAACTTTCCATCCTAGTAAAAAAAATACCCTCAAACTTATATTAATTTTTTTTTAAATGTATCAAACTTTGATGGTATCAAAAGAATTTAAAATAAAATTAATAAATAAGTGGATAAAAATTTAATGGTACGTTAATAATCGTTTTCTTTTATACGACAAAAACGTTAATTTGCTTTAATTTAATTTTAGTAAAAAAAAGGAGGGAAAAAAGTCTTGTATGGTGATGTGGGAAGCACGAATGGGGTTTACGTTTAATGAAAAGATAAGAAGAAAAACAGCTAATTGTTTATAGGTCCACGTCCGGTTAACATCTATTATGGCAAGTCATAAAGATTTTCGCGATGTGATAATTATGGCCGTTTGACCAAGTTTCACGGCATTTAGTGGGTCATCTAAATTACTTGGTCGCTTGTCTCATACCATAATGGGCTTTATATATATACCTACATATAAAAGTATTTATACATATAAAATATAAAGGCACATATAAATGTAAATACGTGTAAATGTATGTACATGTGAACGTATATACGTACAAATATGTATAAACATATAAAAATATAAATATAAATATATAAATGTGTTTATATTTATATGAGTATATGTGCAAATGCGTATATGTGTAAATTTGTACATGTGTACATGTGTACATGTGTATATATTTATATGTGTATATGTGCAAATGTGTACATTTGTCTATATGCACATGTGTATATATTTATATGAGTATATGTGTATATGTGCAAATGTGTACATTTGTATATGTGCACATGTGTAAATGTTTATATGCGTATATGTGTACATGTGCAAATGAGTACTTTTGTATATGTGCACATGTGTATATGTTTATATGAGTATATATGTACATGTGTAAATTTGTATACATGTGCACATGTGTATATGTGTATATGTGCATATATAAAAATACACATGTTTGTATATATATGTGCTCACTTTTATTTCTCTATATATAAAATATTCACCTGCGAACATGTAAAAAGGTGTCGTGCAACAATCCTCTCGCGAGTGTACTGCCATAAGCACTGAAGGCACGCATGTGAGTCGATTTTCCAAGATAACTTGGAAATACGTGCGCTTATTTCAACAAGCCAACCATAATTGTAACTTATCTACCAGAATCTTCATTTAAGAGTCTACCCTTCACGCAAAATAAATGTAACTCATGCAATGAAAGTGCTAATTTTTAAAGATATCTATTATTTATCGTTCTGATTTACAAAAGAGGGATTTTTTTCTGCTCTTTATTATTGTAAACAAGCGAGGGAAAAAAAAGAGGTAAACAAAATATTTTTCTTATCCTTCAATCTTTTGCTTATCCTCTAAAAATAATTGATACAATGCCAAAAGTAACCAATTTTTAAACCTAATGTATAACATGAAATTTTTTAGAAATTTTTTTTTCACTTATTTTGATTTTAAGATGTAAACGGACAACGGTTTAGTTTAAAGATCATAATTTAAGATCAAAATTTGAAAAAATGAACCCAAAATCATGTTCAAAATCAAGTACCCTTCCCATCGCAATAACTTATGCAAATCATAAAAGATTTAGCATAATACCTAATCCATAATTACCGCAGGTCATTAGATACAATTGATTGCGAACATTATTTCGCATTTATAATCGCCGCGAGTCTCTATAATACTATTGAAGCATGTAATGTTGATGCGAGGTGCGTAATATGCATGTACATATTGTACAGAAAGTGTATGCATTATTAAGTGCGAGCACCTGTCCATTAAAATCACAGTGTGTTCGCGCTTTTCGTATTAATTTATATTTTATGGCCGCTCCTTCAAATTTTATTGGATAAAACCGCGAATCCTAGATGTATATACATATAGTATAAGTGTACTATATATGTATAGATATATATTCGCAGGATGGAAGTCGTTTCTCACGCAAAAATAAAATGGTGAACAGTATAACGACGAGTATATGCAAGGATGTCGCGGATCTGCATGAGCGCCTACATTACACTTGTATTCATGCGAGTGCAACGCGAATGAAATATTTATCACCGACTTATTGGTTTGGTGAAAGCAACGTGATTCCCAGCGCCGTTATAAATTATACACTTTCTCATTAAAGCACTAAGTAAATATTAATTTTTTTTATGTCTCACTTTTTTTAAAATTTTATTCTTTTGGTTTCATTTTAATTTTAAAAACAAAGTAATAAAGAATAAGTAGAAGACGAATTAAGTCTCTAAAACCGTTCACATCTTAAAATTATTAGATTGAGTCAATCTTAGGACCTTCAATAATATCAGGGCTAGGCTGAGGATATAAGCTTAGTTATCTTAAAAATTATAATCAAATTCTTTAAAATGATTCAATTGAGAGGCTGGATGCTATAAGGTGTTAACGCGCCATGTTAAGTAAATGGCGCGTAACACCTTATAGCATCCAGCCCCTGAATTATTTTCAAAAAATATTCGAAATTCATATTTTCAATATTTAGTATTTTCATAAAATTTCGCAAAAGAATTTAATTATCTAAAAAAATTAATAAAATTCATCCAAAATTCAATTATTTTTATAAATAATAAAATTTCCACAGGCATTTAATTAGTTTAGAATAGCAATTTTGAAAAAAATTTCGAAAAAATCAATTATTTAACAAACTTATTATACAACACAATAATTCAATTACTTTCACTAATAATAACATTTTTCATTAAAATTCAATTTTTAAAAAGATTTTTATAAAATTCTTCTCAAGAATTCAATTATTTTCATAAATAATAAAACTTATCGAAGAATTTCAATTATTTTTAATAGAATTTTAAATTAATTATTTAAAAAATTCAATTATTTTCACAAATAAATGAGTTTCTTACAAGAATTCAATTTTTTAAAATAAAATTTTTATTAATTTCGAAAACATTAGTTAAAACAAAGTTTATAAAATTCATGTATAAAGAATTCAATTATACTTTTCAAAAATAACAAAATTTTTCACAGAAATTCAATTCTTTCTAAATATTTTAATAAAGTTTTTCGTAAAAATTAAAATATTTTCATAAATAATTAAAATTCTTCTCAGGAATTCTATTTTTGAAAATTTTAATAAAATTCTTTGCAACTATTCAATTATTTTCATAAATAATAAAATCCATTGCAGGATTTTAATTATTTTTAATACAATTTTACAGAAATTGTTGAAAAAATGTAATTATTTTTAAAAATTTAATTTCAATTCCTCCAAAGAACCAATTATTTAAAAATATGTCTATTTAAAATTCTTTAGAAGAATTCAATTATATTTACAAAAATAATAAAACTCATCGAAGAATTTCAATTATTTTTATTACAATTTTAAATTAATTATTTGAAAAATTCAATTATTTAAAAAAACAAGATTTTGAATAGAAATTCAATTCTTTTTAAACATTAAAAAAAAATTTTTGCAATAATTCAATTATCGTAAATAATAAAATTCTTCTTATAAATTCAATTATTTTCAAATATTTTAATAAAATTTTTCGAATGAAATCAATTATTTATAATACAATTTTTATTAAATTTTTTTGAAATAATTCAATATTATTCTTTTAAATTTTCATAAAATTCTTCCCAAGAATTCAATTATTAAAGATAAATAACAAAATTATTCCCAAAAATTCAATTATTTTGAGGCATTTTAATAAAATTCTTTGCAAAATTCAATTATTTTTATAAACATTACTTATCACAAGAATTCAATTATTTTTAAAAGTAATAAATTTCATCTTGGAAATTCAATTATTTAAAAAAATTCTAATAAAATTTTTATAAAATTCTTTAAATTCTTCAATTATTTACATAAACAACAAAATTATTTCCTAAAATTTAATTATTTTGAAGACATATATAAAATACTTTGCAAAACTTAATTATTTTCAAAAATAACTAATTTTTTTTAAGGAAATTCAATTCTTTTTAAACATTTGAATAAAATTCTTTGAAAGAATTCAATTATGTCGATAAATAACAAAATTATTCCCAAAATTCAATTATTTTGATGCATTTTAATAAAATTCTTTGCAAAATTCAATTATGTTCATAAATAACAATCACGAAAATTCAATTATTTTTAAAAGTAATAAATTTTTTCTTGGAAATTCAATTATTAAAAAAAAAAAAATTCTAATAAAATCGTTCGCTAGAATTCAATTATTTTCATAAATAATAAAAAACTTTTCAGGAATTCAATTATTTTCAAAAAAAATAAAAATAAAAATTTATTATTGCCAAAAGTTTTAATTGAATTCTTTGTAAAATTTAATTATTCTTAAAAATTTTTCGCAATTCAATGGTTTTCAATATCTACCATTTTAATAAAATTACCCAAAAGAATTCAATTATTTAAAAAGTTTCTTGTAAAAATCTTTGTAAGAATTTAAACCTTTTCATGAATAATAAAAATTTCTGTGGAATTCAATTATTTAAATTAGAATTTGCATAAAATTAGTCGAAAGAAATGAATTATTTAAAGTTTTATAAAATTTTTCATAAGAATTAATTTATTTTTATAAATATTTAAATTTCTTCATTTTTGTCAGTTTTGTGAAGTGTCTAAAACGATTTTTTTTTTTTTGTGGTCAAGTTTAATTTTTCGATAGCAACACTTTTTTTTAGTTTGAAAAAACTACTTTTTCAGATACTTTTATAAAATTAATTATTGAGTATACGAAGTCTGGAATAGTCGAAGGCAAAATATAATGCAGAAAAAGGTTCCAAGGTTCTAAGCAAAAATGGTTCTAATATAAATAATTTCAGTTCATTTTTGTTTCTTGAAGTTGCAGATTTAGCCAAGTAGGATGTTAATTTTCAAACATTTCAAGCAATTAGTAGAATTTTCCGCAGACTTGTCTGGGGAGAAAAATTAGCCCAAAAGAAACAAAAAAGAATTTGAAGTAATGAAAAAAAGGGAATTTATTTTATACAGAAGAGAGAGAATTAAAAATAGTGCATTGATCCTCTGCTATAATTATAACAAAGTTTAGTGAAAGAATGCGCACATTTTCGCTCGCAATCTTCTTTCTGCACTGAATCCCCCTCTATTGCAAGTCCATTAATTCTTGTTCATTTTGCATAACACAATTCTCTTCTTGATGCAAAAGGAGAAAAATGGGTGGATTCCTCGTCGGAGTATCTCTGTACCATTCTGAGGCCAGATGACGAATTGTTATCCGAGAATAGAGGGAACGCGTGCGGTTAAGCGAGAAGGAGAGAGAAAGTAAAAGAGTCAGCAGAGAGAGGAGTCAGCAGAATTGGAATCAAAGACTGAAGAAAAGAGAGAAAAAGAGAGAAAAAGAGAGAAAAAGAGTAAAAAAAAGGAGAAAAGTGTCTGGGGCAAATCTAGTTGGTTTTCCGTTTAACGCACTTGATCGCGACGACGGAAGGACGTCCGCATTACAAGTAAATATTTGAAGATCTTGAGTCGTTTGGTTTGAAGATCTCTCCTCATAAAAACCACGGGATACAAGTCTTAACAACGAATGTGCGTGTGCGCAGCTGCATATAAGATGCTATTCGTATATATACATGTATAAATCCCATCCAGCCAACTACAGCAAGTGCCCAGCTTATCTTCAACATGTGACCAAAATCGAGGAAAAAAGGGGCTTGACTTGGGCCCTGCCGCCCAAAATTAAGGACCCTCCGAAATTTACTGCCGAGGACTTCCCTCAACTGAAGGTCAAACACACAATAGCAAACGCCGATATCAACCCCATCAAGGAAAGCTACAGCAGACACACAAACCAAAGCAGAAGTGATGACAACCCAGGTAAATTCAAGGAACTACTGGACGTCTTAGCTGAGATAAACAAAATCTGTGATTTAAACAAGGTAATCAAATTAGCATATAATTTAAGAGACTTATTAAAAAATTGTGATAACGATTTAGATAGAATAATGGCCATATCCAAAATTGCTCAGGAATTAGATGGATAATAGCCCAAATAATTTTCGTGAACTTAGAATAGTACATTGGAATGCAAATGGACTAAATAATAAAATGCATGAATTGCCCATTTTTCTCCAAAGATACAATGTAGACATATTGTTAATTGGAGAAACATGGTTCAAACATGACATATTTCCAAAGCCTCCATCAGGTTATAGATGCTATAGGAAAAATAGAGTTAACAAAAAAGCTGGAGGAGTAGCCCTGTTTGTTAAAAATGAAATTCCTTGTATTGAGATTCATATAGATAACCTTGAAACTATAGAAGCACATGCCATTAAATTAGAAAATAATATATTAATCGTTTCTTTATATGCTCCAGCTCAAAATATTTCCAAACAAGATCTAGACAGTATTTTTAATTTAAATAATAAAATAATAGCTGCCGGAGATTTAAACGCAAAACATGTTTGCTGGAATTGTTATAATAATAATAAAAACGGAAAAATCCTCTTTAATTTTGTTGAGAATAGATTACTAAATATCGAAGCACCCTATAGTTTTACATTATATCCTTTCAATCGTAAGGCAAAACCTAGTGTTGTAGATCTATCTATTGTTAAAAATATTACTAATATCCAATCAGTCATTACATTAGATGAACTAAATTCAGATCATAAACCAGTTCTAATTACCCTTAGTAATTCTTTAATAAATCACACACAAAATAAACCTCCAACTTTAAATTACAAACTAGCAAATTGGACTAAATTTAGAGAGTTAATAAACAAAAATTTAAAAATTGACTCCAAAATTGACTCTACTTCTGACATTGACTTGCAAGTTGAAAAATTTACAAATATAATTGACAATGCAATGGATGGGTCTATACCTAGATCAAAACCTTTTAAATATCAATATCAATTACCTTCAGAAATAATAAAACAAATAAATGAAAGGAATAAGCTTAGAAAAATTTCTCAAAAATACAGATACCAATATTTGAAACCATTTATAAATGAAGCGAGTAGGAAAATCAAAGATGCTATTAATAAATTTAGAAATAAAAAATGGGAAGAAAAATTAGTCTCACTAAACATAAAAGATAATTCGCTCTGGAAAATGACAAGAGCTTTAAAAGGTAAAAATAATTCTTTTATTCCTCCCCTAGAGGACAATAATAATATTATTTTCAAAGATGAGGAAAAAGCCGAATTAATAGCAAGTAATTTTGAGGGTGTACACAGGTTGACAGCAAACTTTGGTAGCGCTAAATTTGAGAAAGAAATAAATGATAAATATGAACAAATTTTAAATCCAATAATAAACCTTGATGAAGTAGAACTATCTTCACCAAGGGAAATCAAAAAGATAATTACAAAAACTAAGTCTAAAAAAGCCCCGGGGCATGATAAAATTCAGAATATCATATTGAAAATGCTACCAAAGAAAGCTATAGTTCAACTGAACTACATCTTCAATGCTTGCTTAAAACAGGGCTACTTTCCTCAAAGCTGGAAATGTGCAAAAATAATCCCCATACCAAAACAAGGTAAAAATCATAAATTAGCATTAAGTTATAGACCAATCAGTCTACTTTGCAGCCTAAGTAAACTTCTTGAAACAATAATATTAAATAGAATTAAAAATTTTGAATTCGAACATAAGCTACTAATTCCTGAACAATTTGGATTTAGATCTCAACATTGTACTGTTAAACAACTAGCTAGATTAGTAGATCATATATCGACAAATTTTAATTTAAATAAAAGCACCGGCGCTGTTTTCCTTGATATGGAAAAAGCATTTGACACTGTCTGGCATAAAGGTCTGATAGTTAAATTACATGATTTAAAATTAAATTATTACTTGATCAAAATTGTATCAAACTATCTTAAAGATAGAAAATTTGTAGTAGATATAAATTGTCAGACATCTACCGTAAAAGATGTAGTAGCCGGAGTCCCTCAAGGATCAGTATTAGGCCCAATCCTTTTCTTATATTATATTAATGACATACCAAAGGATGACAAAGTCAAAATAGCAATATTTGCTGACGATACTGCGTTATATAATTCCTCTTGGAGAAAGAAACAATTAGCACAAAACCTCCAAAAATATATTTTAGTTTTAGAAGAGTACTATCTGAAATGGAAGCTCAAAATTAATGCAAATAAAACAGAATTTATAATTTTCAGTCACAAACCAAAAGATAGTTTTATCCCCGAACTTGAAATGTACAAAGAAGTAATTAAACCTAAACCTAAAGTAAAATACTTAGGTATGTTTTTAGACAACGAGTTAAATTATACTCAGCATATTAATGAAACCCTAATTAAAACTTTTAAAGTAATTGGACAATTATATTGCCTTTTAAATAGAAAAAGCAAAATGAGCATTCAAAACAAAGAGATTATTTACAAAACGATAATTAGACCTATTATGTTATATGCAGCTCCCATCTGGGGTAGTACTTATGAAACCTATATTGAAAAGTTACAAAAACTACAAAACAAATGTTTACGATTAATATTAAATGCTGAGAGAAGCAAAAAAGTCATTCTTATGCATAGAAAATTAAAAATTAAAACTGTTAAAGAAATAATATATAGTTTGACTGAAGATTTTTATACTAATAAGTTAAATAATTTAGATATTTTAAGCAACACATGTAAAATTAAGTATAACGAAGCGCCATTCAAAATTAAATATAAATTACCTAACCATCTAATACAATAGCTTGTAAATAATGTAAATAGTATAAATAAGTCCTACATAGTTATATTTTTTTGTTAAATTTTGTTATATAGAAAATCAGATCAATTAGGTTTTTATAAAACTTTTCCTAAAACACATAGATATATATATTTTTACTAAAAGAGAAATATTAAGCATAACATAAAAGAATATCTATGGATAAATCGCAATAAAGATAGGAGCCATAGTTTAAGTTACAAATCTACATGTGTATTTTTTACTCTGTATTTTACTGATCTCAATAAATATCTTTTAATGGTAATGGTATACATGTATAACATACACTGCAGATGCACGCCATCGTGTGTAGCAAAAATTATATATTATGAATAATTACGACACGTGCCACAAACTCTTTTTTTTTTCTTTTTTTATAATTTTATTATTCCCAGACCTTCGGAGAAAAACAATATAAGAAAGACTTTTATGTCTCTTTATTATAAAGAAGACTATCCTCTGCTATGCACATTCACGAACAAAGAGAACCTAATTCTAGGGAATTTATCTTCACGAAACCCAGAGAGGAATAAAGAGAAAATTAATTGTGACATGCTCTGAAGAAATAGAGTAGGTACAGAAGCAAACAATTTTCGGTTAATCCTTAAGAGAAAATGAGATCTTTATATAAATTGCAAACATAATCCAAAATTATATAAATATAATTTTGGATTATGTTTGCAATTTGTTTCTTATCTTTCTTAGGAGATCGTCACAATTAGAATATATCAAAAATTACATATCGTAACTTGTATAAACACACTGAAAATAAAAATTATTTGATTCAAATAACCGATTAATTTATTATTATCAATTCAATATTTAATTGAATCAGATAATATTTATTGCAGTCAATTAAATGGTTCAATGTATATTTGCTTCAAATACTAAAATTATTGGTTCAAATACCATTTAATTGACTCCAATAAATATTATTTGATTCAAGTAAATATTTAATTGATAATAGTCAATCAATCGGTTATTTGAATCAAATAAATTTCTTTTCAGTGCAGAGTTGCCACAGGTCAGCGAAGTCAGGGAAAGTGAAATTGATCAGATCAGAGAAAAGTCAGAGATTTTTATTAAAAGTAATGGAAAAAATTTAATTTTTAGAATTCATAAGAAAAATTTTGAATTTTTATATCTTTTTTGTTTGCTTCATAAACTATATGTGAAATTACCATGAATTACAATATGAAACCTTCAATTTTTTCTATTTTTGACAATAATTTCTTTTAAAATTACTTAATTTTTCAAGAACTATATCATAAAATTATTACATAGTAATTATTGAGTAAATAATTTTATACCTAAATATCTCAAAATTACACGAAAAAATAATTTTCATGGAAAAAAAAATTTTAAGTTGTTTCTAAAAATTTCGCTAATTTAGAGATAAGAAACTTATCGCTGATTCGGGTGAAGCTTTTCTTCCGTGCGTATATTTGAAATTTAAAAGAGTTGCGTTTACAGTTTTCAAAAATAGATGAACTTCCTAAGTTTTTAATTTAAAATTTTATAAAATTTCAATTTTAATTGAATTTAATTTGAAATTTTATAAGATTTCAATTTTAATTAAATGTAATTTAAAATTTTATAAGATTTCAATTTTAATTGAATTTAATTTGAAATTTTATAATATTTCAATTTTAATTGAATTTAAATAGAAATTTTATAAAATTTTAATTTTAAATGAATTTAATTTGTAATATTATAAGATTTTAATTTTAATTGAATGTTCAAAAACTTAAGAAAATTGTCATCAAAATTTTAATTATCTTTATAAATAATAAAATTCTTTTCCGAAATTCAATATTATTTTCAAAAATTTAATTAAAATTCTTGGACAAAATTTCATTTATTTTCAAAAATTTTCTTCAATTTAATGACTATTTTAAACTATTTTAATGAAATTTTCCGAACAGAATTCAAATACTTAAAAAAATTTTTGTAAAAATCTACGTCAATATTTAATTATTTTCATAAATAGTAAAACTCATCGCAGAATTTCAATTATTTTTAATATAATTTTAATCGAATTTCTCAAAAAATATAATTTTTCTAAAAAATTGTATTAAAATTTGTTAAAATCATTCAATTATTTGAAAAAAATTTAATAAAATGCTTCGTAACAATTAAATTATTTTCAAAAAATTTAAATAAATTATTATTTAATAAACACAATTTTTATATACTTTTTCGTAAAAAATCAATTATTTAAAAAGATTTTTATCAGATTCTTCTCAAGAATTCAATTATTTTTTATAAATAATAAAACTCTTCACAAGAATTCAATTATTTTTAAAAACACTAAAATTCTTCTCAAGAATTCAATTATTTAAAAATTTTTTAATGAAATTCGTTGCAAGAATTCAATTATTTTCAAAAATTGTAGTAAAATTGGAAAAATTTCAATTATTATTAAAAATAAAATTAGTTTTCCTCAATTTAATGATTTTTCAACGTCTGCAAATTAATAAAAATTAATAAAAAAAAAATTAATTAAAATTTTCCAGGAATACAAAATTTTTTCGCAATCATTTCACTATTTTTTAAAATTTTCTACAGGGATTTAATTATTTTCGTAATTTAATAAAATTCTTTTCAGCAATTCAATTATTTTCATAAATAATAAAACACATCGCAAAATTTTTATTATTTTTAATACACATTTTTTATCGAATTCCTCGAAAATTAATTAATTATTCTTGAAAATTTTATTAAAATTGGTCAAAATAATTCAGTTATTTAAAAATTTCCTTTTTTTATAAATAAAAGTATAAAGTATAAAGAATTGAATTCTTTATACAAATTAAATTTTATAAGAAACATTCAATTATTCAATAAATTATTATTTATTTTTGTATTTAAATAATTGAATTTTCATAGAATTTTCTAATAAAAATTGATTTTCATTTTATAAAAATGAATTTTAGTTAAAATTCTAGATAATAATTGATAATAATAATTCTACAGGGGTCAGGGAAAATTTTAAAATTTTGTCTGGAAATCAGGGAAAAATTAAATTTTTGTGTTAACCCTGATAAATTAGCTCTATACTTAAAATCACCGCAAAGTTTTTATAAAAAAAAGCATAGTCATTAAAATTCTAATCTAGTTTTAAGAGCTTAAAATAGGCCTTATTTTGAAGCTTAAAACTAATTTAATTTTCATTTTAAGTTGTAAGTTCCGGATTTTGTTTTGCTTTTTTTTATTTTCTGGTGAATAATGTTTCGAAACATGATTATAATAAAGATTGTATAAAAAATCGTAAAGAATTGTAATTGCATTTTATCTTGTTATATTGTAAATAACAATAGAGATTATGTATATAGGAGTTGTATTATATATGCGTTTTTACGAGCGCACGTCACTGTTTTCCTGAAAAGTCATTTGCAATCGTTGAAATCGTATTTTTCCGGTGCACTCGGCACCTACCCTTCTTATTCTCTTTTTATGACGCTATACAGACGTCACGCGATAAATTACACGAAATTTACCGAGCCGCAAGTCCAATGAAACACACACCAACACACGGTTACTGAATATTCTTGTCCGCGAGAGAAACGAGAGAAGAGAGACCGCGACCGCCCCGAGTATATACAAGAAGAAGACATAGGTAATTAACCGGTAAATAACGATAATGGTTGTAAAAGGAAATATTTCCTTTTCTCCTTTCAATGCCATTCCAAAATAAAAGTTTTATACATGAAAAAGTAATCATATATATACATTATATGAAACATTTAAATACACCTCCGTATTTCTAGAAAATACAATCATTTTTATCTTTCTTGTATATTGGATATTGGAATAAGGATGAAAATAAAGAAATATACTTTAAAATGGGAAAATTTACGATTATAATTTGTGATTTACGGAGACATTAGTACATGTCTGCGGAGGTGTTTACACATTGATTTATAATAGGTATGAAAATTCTTTCATATTATGTATATATAGGCATCAGTGGAATAACTTAATTATAATTATAGGAGTCTGTTGTGATAACGAAGCTGTAAAACGGTTGTTACTTAATTATTGTGAGTCTATCTGCCACGCATGTGGGGCTTCCGTTTCCTCTCTCTCTCTCTCTTTCTCTCTCTCTTTGGCTATATAACTTGATATGGATACGGAGCTATTGTGTCGTGTGAGTATCATTCTCCTTTAGTCATCGACCGGTCTCCTCTTTTTAATGCCTACTCTAGCATTTTTCTTCCTCCTCTCCCTTCACGTCCCATAAATAAATTTAATATTGTTCTTGGCAATCTTCATTGCGCAACCAATCGCCTTAGTGCAACGAAGGACATCTATTACCACCCCACTAAGGACACTTTACTCTTTACCCCTTTTCTTCAGTCCCACTTTGAAAAATTCCATGGAAATTCTGCAAGTTTTTTATTTTTTAAATATTTTTACATTTCCAGGGTTGTCATAGGTCAGGGAAATCAGAGAAATTACCAACATTACAATTTTTAGTTCTAATTTGTGTTTTACATATTTTTATAAACTATCGTCTAAATGTTTATAAATTTCCATAAATTACCATAAATTACCGACGTTAGATTTTTTAGTTCTAATTTGTGTTTTACATATTTTTATTAACTATCGTCAAAAATGTTTATAAATTACCGCATAAATTTCCAAAAATTACCAGCGAAAATTTCTACATAAATGACTGAAATCCAAATTTTTAATGACAATTTATCCTTTTTACATATTTTTTTATGAATTATCGCGAAAATTTCTGTAAATTTCCATAAATTACCTCGAAAATTTCCATAAATTGCAAAAATAAAAATTTGTGATTGTAACTTATGTCGAACTTATTTTTATGAATTATTGCGAAAATTTCTATAAATTAACCGCATAAATTTTCATTAATTACCATGAAAATTTCCATAAATTATCGAATTAATCATTTTTAATTGTGATTCACGCTATAATATTTTTATAAATTACCACAACAATTTTTATAAATAACTCTAATTTTCATAAATTATCAGAAGAAAACGCGTTATTCTTACGCGAAAAATGGTCTAAACAGTGAATTTGTTATAATTGTTATAGTTGTTTACAACAAATTTAATTAATTTTAATAATTCTTCTAGGAAATTTTTCTGGATAAATGCTTTTTTCATTACGAACAATTTATATCAAGATTTAAATATTTTATGGAATTAAAAAATCTCTCTTTTAATTTGTTTTAAAAAATTAAAAAATTATAAACAATTTTTCCGGTCCACGATGGATTTTTCTTTCTGAACCCTTTGTCTTCAAAAAAATATATTGATAATTATCATAACGATAAATTTTTTTTTTTATTTTATAAACTAAATCAATTATTTTTAATACAATTTTAATAAATTTGTTTATTTGACAAAAATTAAGGTCCTGAAAAGATTCTAAGTTATACAATTTTAATCAAATTCCTCGAAAAATGGAATTATTCTAAAAAATTTTATTAAATTTTGTTAAAATAATTCTATTATTTTCAAAAAATTTAAACAAATTATTTAATAAACACAATTTTCATGTACTTTTTTGTAAAAAATCAATTATTTAAAAAGATTTTTATAAAATTCTTCTAAAGAATTCAATTATTTTTAAAAATTTTAATAAAATTCTTTGACAAAATTCCAATTATTTTCAAAAATAGTAAATATAATAATATAATAATAATCAATATTAAATAAAAAAATAAAAAATTAAAATTCCTTGAAAAATTCAATTATTTAAAAATTTGTTGATAAAATTCTTTATTTTCTAATAAAAATTGATTTAAAAATGAATATCAGTTAAAAATTTTCATAATAATTGAATATTAAAAGCATTACAACATGATTTTTCAAAAATATAATTGAATTTTGAATATTTTTGAAAATAATTATACATTTTTCGCAAAATTTACTTAAAATTGTATTAAAAATAATTGAACTTTTGGAAATAATTGAATTTTATTACTTTTCAAAATAATTGAATTCTTGTGAAGAATATTGTTATTTATTCGAAAATTATTGACTTTCACCTAATAATTTTATTATTTATGAAAGTAATTAAATCCCTGAAAAGAATTTTAAAATTCATAAAAATAATTGAATTACTGCGAATAATTGAATGTTCGTGTAGAAAATTATCAAGATTTTTTTTGAATTAATTGAATTCTTGTGCGAATGCTATTATTTATGAAAATAATTGAGTTCTTATGATGAATATTGTTATTTATGAAAACAATTGAACTATAGATGGATTTTATAAAAATTTCTAAATATAATTGAATTTCGGCGCAGAAATTTTGCTATTTATAAAAATAGATGAAATGTTGACGAGAATTTTTTTTTAATTTTTGAAAATAATTGAATTTCTAGAAAGAATTTTAATATTTATTAAGATAGTTGAATTCTTTCAAAGAATTTCATTATTTGTGAAATGTAATTGAAAATTCTTGCAAAAAATTTCCAAAAATAATTGCATTTTTCGAGGAATTTATTTAAAAATTTGTATTAAAAATAATTGAAATTCTTATGAAAAATATTATTTATGAAAATAATTTAATTCTTAGAATGAATTGAATTTTATTACTTTTTTTTAAATAATTGAATTCATGTGACAAATTTTATTACTTGTAAAAATAATTCAATTTTTGGGGTGGAGTTTATTAAAATTTTCGTAAATAATTTAATTTTTTTTTTTGAAAAATTTTATGGAAATTTAAATTATTAGAAAACATGAAGATATCAATAACTCCGAGTCTTCGACTCGGAGTGATCGATGTCTTCATGTTTTCTAATAATATTCTTATAAGTCGTTGAATTTGAAATTTTTTGAAATGCTTAATTCCTATGGAATAATAATTTTTAAATATTTATCTAAAAAAGTATTTATCGGTGTTTTGGAATAATTTTACAATTAAAAAAATTCGTAGGAATTAAATGTATTAGTATTTGTTGAGTATCTATTTTTCGAGTGAATCGCAGAATATTCCATAGGGTCCGGGAAAAATTGAAAATTTTGTCTGGAAATCAGGGAAAAGTGAGGGAAATTCTGTAAGTTTTTTATTTTAATAATATTTTATCATTTCTATTATTAGAGTCTAATAATAAGCTTTGTTGGAATATTTTTCCAAAATGCCGATTTGATTCAAGTTTTGCAAATAAATTGCAACAAAGCTTATTTTTAAACTATAATCATAATAGAAATGTTAAAATAATATTAAAGTATAAAACTTGCAGAATTTTCACGGAATCGGTGGAATTCCCAGGGGGTACTTTCGTGAAAGTTTTCAACGTTGGAGGGTATAATTACCAATAAGTAATTGAAGATTGAAGGGAATTTCTTTTTCCCCGCACTATCTGATTATTTGGGGATTTCGTTTTTTCAATTTAAAATTTGAAATCCTGGTTTCGAATGGAATGTGGAATTTGTATAGATTGTGACATGTCGTAGGAGATTTGGGGACGGATGGAGTGCAATATGGGAAAAGGAAGAGACTTATATGGACAGCGTAGTTTTCAATGGAAGTTATGACCGATAAGGGAGACAAGGTCCTGGTCCTGGGGGAATCGCGGTAACGTATCAGGCCGACTTCTCGGGATCTCGCGAGGCATTATGTTATATGGGTATAAATAACCGAACAGGAGCAATAATACGTAATAATATATCAGTCGGGATTTTAGTGCTGCAGCTAGGTCGCTCGGCCCAAAGGTCGTAATTCATCGCGCAACCCGCCTCGCCCTACAACTACTCATGTACTGTATGTTTCGCTCCATCTTCACGCGCCAAAAACTATATAACCCCACACACCACCGCACCTTCCTCACGTGTGACTTTCAGATTCTCACTTGTTTTTCACATGGCGCCAACAACAAAACCTAGTTTTAATTTTCGATAAAAATATTGTCATCACTATTGAAAACTGGTTAAAGAATAAATATAAAAATATTACTTCAACTATATACTAAAATAAACTGGTTGAAGATATAAATTAAAAAATATTTTCCTGATTAAATAATAAATATAGAAATATTTTCCTTCTAAAAACGAGTTTAAAAAAATAAATAATAAACATATATTTTTCTTCACCAAGGTTTTGAAAGGAAAAGAAAAAAAAAGAAAGAAATTGGTATAAAATTATTTTATAATAGAATGAAAATTAAATGATTTAAGAAAAAATTTACTTAATTAGATAAGTTTTATCGGATGAATTTGTACATCAGAATGAGAGGAAGGGACGTATTGAAGGGCCGGGATATAAAAGGAAAAGTCAGAGGAAAAGAGAAATGTAAATTTTTTAAAAGGAAGAAAACTCAATCTCGTAATCGCGAACAACCATCGCCCCCCCCCTTTCCCCTATCTTTTTGCGCGTGGGACTATATAAGGTTCATGAGCGGAGGTATGAGTTAACTTAGGTTCGGTTACAAGAGTCGGGTTTGGGGCGCCAGATTTCATCATAATAATTTTCCACCCCATTAAGCCGACGGTATACGAAGAGAAACTCGAACTGCTCTTGCATAAAGAAACTTTTGACAAACTTTTCGCGATGGCAACGAAAGTCTTCAGATTCTTCTTTATATATATAGTAATATCCTATATTCTCCCAAATAACCCAAAAATGCTTGCACCTCTCTTCTTTTTCTATTTTGTTTCTAGGACGCCTCTTGACCCAAAATTAAAAAAATCTGTTGAGTCGTTTTTGAAAAACCTTAATTAAAAATTATGACTCAAAAATGTCTAAAAAAACGGCCCAACTGATTTTTTTTATTTTAGGCCCAAAATCATCAGGGGAGGGCAATAAATATGCTATTTTTATTCAAAATTTTGAGGGGGTAAAATTTTAAAAAAGCGTTATTTTATTTTTAGAATGGCGCCTATGGGGGGAGAGGGGGGGTTCGACGCTTTTTTTTAAACCAAATAGTATCATATAAGAAAAAGGGAACCCGACTTATTAAAAGCTACGAACCCTCCTCATCGATTTGTATATATATAGCCCATTATTTCATTAGATCGTATCTGAAGCGCATCGTTTATACCGATCTAGGCCACTGGACTCTTTCTTCATGTACCCAGAGTCTTTATTTTGTTTGTTTTCAGTACTAAAAGATTGTAGTTTTAATTTGCTATTTTTCAAACTAATTAATTTCGATTCTTTTCGTTTTTGTAACAGAGAAAAGAATTGAATATCTTGATCAACAATATGACTAATCAGAATAATTGCTGAGTGATTTATTAATATTTGATATTTCATTAATAGGATAATATTTAAAATTAATGATTGATACTAAATTATATATTATAGTTGAATATTAAAGGTGGAAGAAGTTAACAATTTAAATTTAAATATTAATACTAAAGCTAGTAAAGTATTTAGTGTAGGAAAAAATAAGATTTTAAAAAAATATCACGTTTCAAGTGATTATAATATACACATATAGGTTTAAAAGTGGTGCTATAAAGATTTTGATATTCTATTTTCGACGACATTTGAAGATATAGGCGTATATACGAATTCCAACCCCCGAAAAAATATATCTAATATTTGCAGTCTTGAAGCGTGCCAAGCTACGGCACCCGAGGCATTAATAATATATGATATCAATGAAGGGGGTTTGAAAAATGAAGTATCATAGTGGCGCAACAGCAAACAAAGTTGTCTGTAGTTGCTTCTTGAGGTTTTATGTTACACCGCAAACACTCAATTTTTATCCCCCATTTTTTCTTCTCTAAACGTCACTCATTTTTTTATTCTTCTTTTATATTTCATTTCTTGTCCGCGGGCGAAGAATTGTCCATTTCTTTCCGAAATCGAATTTTTAACCCACTGAACACAGTCTGTAACCGTTTACATCTTAAAAATGCAAAATGATTGAAAGGTAGCCTATTTTTAAGCTATTTTTAAAACTATAGATTAAGTCAACTTTAGGACTTAAAATTATACTATCAAGGCTGTAATTCAGTCAAAAATGGTTCTAATGTAAATGATTTTAGTGTTGGGGCTTCTAACACGGAAAAAACAGGTTCAAACCGTTTAAATCTTAAAATTAAATATTAAAATGATTACTTTAATGTTAGGACTTAAAATAATACTGTTAAGGATAAGCTTCTGTTAAAAATATTTCTATTGTAAAAGATTTTTGTCAAAAGTGTACTGAACATCTCGACTTGAACCAAGGAAAATCGATTTTGTCAAGAATAACTGAATAACCGAAGGAGAATGACCTTAAAGAGAAAAAGTTTAACTCCAACTATTAATGGACTAATGAAACTTTAAAGAGATTCAAAGTATAATATTCCAAAGGTTATCGACTATTAGAGAATTGATTGCGTCGAGTATAGAAGAAAAAGATTTCTGATTGAATTGTGCACGCGGGGTTTTATAGTCCGCGTGTGAACTTAGTATTAAGGTCCAACTGTCACGCCCTGGTAATGGACTATCCCTTCCATTTCGAATTGCTATATAACTACATTGGCGTGTCGTATATGTATATATAAAAAAAACCCTAATTCATGAGATCTTCACAAGTCGACAATACGATCACTAGCACTTCTGTACATAACGCGATGCTTGAATGAAGTGCTCTTATTGCGTTAAGAGCAATTCAAGCTAACTTAATTTCCTCTACTGCCACGAAATATATAGTTACAATCATTCCATCGAAAGAAAGACAAAAAAAAGTGTATAGTTTTTTGTTTCCTATAAAAATGAAGATGCTCAAGAGACTTAATTAATCTGACTAATCGCTTTTTATACCATAAGTGCGCAGAAATTGTTCCACTTTGCTCCGCTTAATGTATAGGATGGTAGACAGTGGAAAAAACTGTCTAAGCCTTTAGAATCTTATTTCAGGTCTGGAAAAAGCTCCAGACCTGAAATAAGATTCTAAGGGCCAGAACCAAAATTTTAACACTTTTTATTTTTTTAATTTTTAGGGATCATTTATAAAGTAGGTAGGTAGGTTCCATTAGTCGACAACGATCAACATTTAATAATTCTGCTATGAATTCTGCGCTACGCGGAGAATCACTACTTTTTCAAAAAAAAAAAAAATCAGAAAAGTTTTCGATATGCAACTTTGTGAATAAAAATGTTGAAAGTAGGAAAACTTGGCGTGCAATGGAATCGTATTATGGACAGTCAATCCTCTCTCATTCCCCTTGGGGGACTATGTATAGTGTATCATGAGAAAGGTTTTCTGAAACGAATAAAATCCGCGATCGCGCGGCATGCGTACTTCCGCGAGAGTATATAGCAGACGCACAAAAATCCACAAGGCACGGAGAGTTTGCGTATACATATACATATAAGATAAATAAATAGCGAGGGAGAGAAAAGCCGTTTGAACGTGAAAAGAACAGATCTCTGCCAGAGAAAAGGAAATGAATACACAAGAAGAGGAGTTGACTTTTTCCTTCTTTTTTTCTTTTCTTTCCCTAAAAATAATATATAAAACTCATGTCAAAGTTAAAAAAAAGTATTTAAAATCTCGTCTTTTTATTTCTTTTTTTTTTAAAGACGATACGAATTTTTAACCTCAGGAGACAAAAATAAGGTTAGTTTAGTTATATTTAATTCAGTAGTGATGCAGACCCAAAGGGATGAATAAGGAAAAAATAAAAAAAAAAATTTGTGGAAAAAAGTGATCTATGCTGGAGAACTGCAACAGACAACTGATTTATTATCCCCCTCCCCTTATCGACCGCCTTCCCTTCGTTTTTTTTTTGCTTCTACCGCTCATTCTTCATATGGTAACACGTGACATCCAACGCGTCACTATTCGTAAGCTCTGCGATTCGTCTGAAATGCACTTTTATAAATAGAATATCATCGCCGAATCTCTCTGGTCCATGGCAATTCGGTTCTTCACCGCGATTACTTTCTCTAAATACAAACTTTTCGCATATTTCTCTCATCCCTTAAAGAGCGACACTTCGGATGCTTGAATTCTTAAAGAAACACTGCAAGCCGCACGAGAATTCTCAAAGTCTTCCAAGTCAATAGAAAATCAATTTCTTATGAAAAGCCACATTTGACAAAATTCTTATTTTTAAAACATATCAATTTTAGTCTCAAATTGACTCTTATGGTTAAAATTCAGTAATCAGTAATAAAAATTAAAAGCGGTTACTATGGCAAAAATAGGCTAAAATAAGTAACAGAAGAGAGAAATATCAAAGAAAAATTAATTACGATACAACATTAAATACATATAGGCATGTCATTTATACTGAAAAGCGTATTCATTTAAAATACACGACGATATTAATTTATATTACCCACAGAATTATAAAAACGATTACAATTTAAAGATAATGTTTAGCGGCATTGTTTTTAAAATTTTATTGATCATTAGAGAGGCATTAATTGTCGATTAAATGTAAATGAAAAAAGAAACTTATTAACAGGTATTGGATAAGTTTGTGCCAATCAAAATAAATCATTAAATGACCGTGAGCCACCATTTATACCTTGAATATTTTATTCCGTCATTCTAATATGAGAGATATATATGTGAAAAAAAGGACAGTAAAGTCTGTTCTGGCCGACAAGGAAGAGAAACGTTTACATTAGCCTTAACTGAATCATTACATACCCGCATAATTTGCGCACTTGGCATATAACCTTCACAGTCACACGTAAACTTTTATTTTATTAAAAATTTTTATATTGTATATATGTATATACATTTTATGTACACGTCAAAACCTGAGCAAATACTGCAGTATTGCATACATATATACTCATAAAATAAATGGTTGGCACTATGTACTTTTCAAGTACCCTTATAGGTAATAAAGTAATTTTAACCGACATTTTAAATAAGCTTAATGTTGTAATTATAAATTTTGAACAACAAGATGACATTTTGTGATAAATCGAAAAAAAAGAAACAGTTTTTTTTGCTTGTGTGCTGGGGAAAAATTGATCGTCTATAATTAATGTGCGACATTCTTATAGACATAAATAGTTTTACATAAATTTTCATGTAGTTGTTTTAAAAGGAATAACATTATAATTAACAAGAGTATAACATTATATCAGTTGTTTATTCTATTACAGAAATTTACATGCAATTATTGCTTTTGTGACTCTTGATCATGTTATACGAGCAATTTATATATATACTCTCGTGAACACCTGTCGTTTTGCTTCTTTTCTTATAACTATAATATTTGTTTTCAACAGTGAATTTTTACCTTTTTTTAATAACTTTAACCTTCACTGTTCACTTGTACCTTCAAGATTAGCACTAAAACATTCCGTGTAAAAAATAAATCTCACTTTCAGTCCACTTTTCACTAAAAGCTTTTATATCAGAAGCATTTTTGACAGAAGCTTATAGCCTTAAGTCCTAAAATTAAATTAATCTAGCTTTAAGCTTAAAAATATAGGATATTTGTGAATTATTTTAATTTTAAGATTTGAATGATTTCACTCTTTGTTTTTTACATGTTTAAAAGCCACAACAGTAAAATCATTTATATAAGAAACATTTTTGACTGAATTACAGCCTTGATAGTATGATTTTAAGTCCTAAAATTAATTTTAACTATGTCTTAGGCTTAAAAATTGTGTATTTTTTGAGGTACTTTTCAATTATTTTGGTTTTAAGATGTAAAGGGTTTCCAGATATTTTTTGCTCCGTATGTCAGAGGGTAAAACCTTTTACATTAGAACCATCATTTTTGACTGAATTTTAACCTTGAGATTATGATTTCAACTCCTAAAATTGACATAATCTAGTGGTAAGCTTAAAAATAGGGTACTTAACAATAATTTTGGTTTTAAGATCTAAACGGTTTTAGACTATGTTTTTTCCATGTTAGAAGACCCAACACTAAAACCGTTTACATTTAGAATCATTTTTGACTTAATTTTAGCCTTATAATTGAATTAAAAAAACCAAAATTATTGAAAAGTAGCCTATTTTTAAATTTAAAACTTCGGTTTAAGTCATAACTTTAGGACTCAAAATAATACTTCCAATGCTAAAATTCAGTCAAAAATGGTTCTAAATGCAAACGGTTTTAGTGTTGGGTCTTCTAACACGGAAAAAACACAATCTTAAACCATTTATCATCTTAAAACATCTTAAAACCAAAATGATTGTTCAGCAGCCTATTTTTAAGCTTAACACTAGATTATGTCTGTTTTAGGACAATATCATAATCTCAAATATTTGGACTATTGTAAGTTGTTTTAGTCACATATATAGTATAGTATATACGTATATATAGTTTATACAGTGCAGTACATAGGAAAATACAGTATGTGTATTAAGCTCGCAGTCCAAAGCCAAACGTGAGACGAGAAGAGAGAGAGAGAGAGAAGAGAGCTACTGTGGGTCGTAGCTAATTGCTCCGCGTAACAAAAAGCTCATTCCCTCATCGTGTGTGGGTGTTTGTCTGCGCAAATGTGCAAGTACTACGCATGTATATAGTAAAACATTCTCGTATTTATATTATACACATATAAGCATTAGTTTGTCCACTTGTGTGAACACTAAACAGTTCTAAACCTGAGCGGTGACAGTGTTTATACATATAAGCATTTCATATACTCGAGTGTGTTGTGTATAACGCACATGTGCCTCTATGCCTATCTATACCTTCACATATGTATATATATTTTCATCACCCACCGATTCACGCATATCTCTTATGTCTCTTACATACAGTTTTACAATTTACACTGACTCACTTTATACCCGCGTATGTAAATTTTACATATAACATACCGCGGACCAAATTCTCATTTAACAATTAAGAATACCCTTTTTAATTTGTTTCCTTTTTAATACTCTTCTTTCAATACTCTATTTTAGTAACAAGTACCCTTACATGGAATATTTATAATTAATCAGATGATAATAATTCTAATAATTTATAATTATAACAAACAATATTTAAAGGTTTCAATCCTAGTTCGAATATTTTACACCGATTACACCACTGTTTCAACATCTTACTTTCTTTTACATTTATAAATTGAAATCGATTTTTTCAATTCTATAAATAAGCAACTGAATTATTGAATGTTAGTAAATATTCATATGATAAAAATAATTTTAAACAAACTTGTTAACTAGTCTACTAATAAACGCGTCTTATTCTTTATAAGTGGTTTAAAAGTATCCTTTTATGGGTAAAATTAAAGTAACTATTCTTTAATTTACTAAAGTGAATTAAAGATATTTGAAAGTAGTAAAATATTTTATTTTTGTATAAGAAGTATGAATTTATTTTTCTTTTGTAGGATGTGCATAAGGCCAATGTATAGAAAAATTGATATGAAAATATTCACACAGTAGATTACAACTGGTGCAAACATAAATTCCGCACTACAGAGTTGCATTTTCTATATCAGGTTTTGAACTTTTCTCCATCAATGCATAATCTATAAAAGGCGCAAATAAATCACTTGATTAGTGAAACTGTACAATGTTCACTCTCTGCTGCAGAATAGAATGACTTATGATGCATCCATAATTATTGCATCCAACTTTCGTTTTTGATATATTCTTTTCAATTTGATCAGACATAACCTGCATAGAGAAAGATCATTGATTTTCTTTTTTATATATACTCAACTCAATATAATGAATTTCCAATTGATTCGACCTTTTGAAATTGCAAATTTATGTACTCTATATTAACTAAATATCAATAATAATCGATTCAAGGTAAGCAATTATATACTCTTATAGAATATTATATGCGCATGATTTAATATGCATTGTATAAAGTAAAAAATAAAGCTTACTTTCAATCCATACTTTTGACTATACACTGTAAAAAATAAATCTTACTTTCAGTCCGCACTTTTGACTAAAACCGTTTACACTCGAAAAATTTTGAATTCTAGCCCTGAGAGTATGATTTTAAGTCCAAATGACTTAACCCATTGTTTTAAATTTAAAAATAGGCTCATCATTTTCAATCATTTTGGTTTTAAGATATAATCAGTTTCAGGTTTTGTTTTTCTGTGATAAAAAAAGTTTTTCTCAGAGGTTTCTTGAAAGCAAAGCTTCAAATTGTTACCAAATTGAATCAAATTAATACCAAAAATTTGGCTCAATTTTTGTTTTGATACATATTTTTGGTATCAATTCGTTGCAATTTGATATTTTCGAGATAGTACTAAGAATATCAAATTAAAACAGAAAAGGTATTAAATTTGTTACGATGCAACATATTGATGGTAATAATAATAGTTTCAATTTTAGGATTTTATAAAAACTGTGAATATGGTTTAGAAATGAGAAGAAAAATGATTCTTATCGTGCGGAATTTTATTGGCATAGGTTAAATTTGAGATTATATCCGAGATTCAAATAAATAAATGAAATTTCATTTACATATGCTGAAAGATTTTCCTATGCAAATACATTAAAATTAATGCATCGATGCATGAATTTTCAGTCAGAAGTAACTGAATTTTCAATCACATCTTTCATAAATTTTATGTATATTATGAATGGAAAAAACTTCCGCCACATATGCATTAAAATTCAGTCGGATTTTTCTAACAATGAATGTTAAATTACATTTTAATGTCCTTTTTATAATGCACTTTTTAATGTACTTTTTAAATATTCTCTATTCTTCATATACTTTCAAAAGATTAAATGATTATAATTTCACTGCGATAGATTTTTTGAACTAAATACTATATTTCTTATACACAAATAATTTCTGCAAAACGGCGAATACAAAATATAAGAGAATTATAAAGGTATCAACGCCTGTCCCCCAGAAAAGTAAGCTGCGCCGGCAAAGAACGATATTTCGAAAGAAATCGCGATCATTCTTTGTGTTCGCAATAAATGCGCTATAGGGAGAATTGAACGATCATGCGATACGCGAGGAGATACGATCGTCGAGAACAATCGCTTGTTAAATGAACGAAATGCCTGCGATTCCTCTTCGGGAATCCTTTTAGATAGATGAAAATACAAAGTTATTTGAAACAACTATTGTATCTGAGAATATTTCTTTGTTCTATTTATTCATTTTCAAATGGAATTCACGTTTAACAAATTTTTTTTCAAGTACCATTGTAACTATTTTTTTCGTTTTTAGTAAAAAAAGAAAATTAATACTTGTATTAATTCCGATTTTTTATTTCAGATATAATGTGCGTGCAGAATAAGACCGTGTTTTTTTGGAAATTGAACTCTTGTTTTGGAATTTCTTTTTTGGATGCCATTTTTTGATTCCTTTTTTCATGCCTTTTTTGACGCCCTTTTTTGCCTTTTTTGAATTTCTTCGGATCGATGGTGAGTGGACCAAATATTATACAAAATTGATTTTATAACTTTGAATTAATTGAGAAATATGGTAACAATATTAGTAATGAAATGCTTAACAATATAAATTTTATTAACAAAATATTCATTGCCTGAAATTAGGAACAAAACATAAAGAAAATTTTTTTCCTTAAAACTCGTAGAGCCCTCTGAAAATTATATTTATATATAGTATCAAATAAACCTTCAAAAATAGAGAATAAAATAACTAAAAACCCATATTATTTAAGAATTTAGACTTTTTTAGATTTTTTTGGCTTAAAATTATCTATTTGAAGTCAGAATTTCAAAATTCAAAATGGCGGGGCCAATATGGCGGTCGAAGTTTTAAAAAATCAACGGATTTGCTTGAAATTTATTAATAAGCGCTTTTTGGGATTGGTTTTGGAAAGTATTATTTTTCCCCTTTAAATAGATTGTTTAAAACTTAAAAAACGTTTTATTTGACATTTATTTGACATTAAGAAATTATTATTTACTTTGAAACTGATAAGTTTTTTTTAATATTCACAAATAAAGAATAAAATAACCAAAAACACTCAATATTTGTGTATTTAAATGTATTTTAGAGTTTTTTTCTCAAAAATTACGTTTTTGAAGTCAGAATAGCAAAATTCAAAATGGCGGATCCAATATGGCGGCCGAATTTTTAAAAACTCAACGAATTCGCTTGAAACTTATGAATAATGGTTTTTTAGTGTAAAGTATTGGAATGTACTATTTTTCCCCTTTAAAAAGCTTTTTAAAACTTGAATAACGTTTTTATTTGACATTAAGAAATTATCATTTTCATTTTTTAAAACTGATGAAGTTTTT
Source organism: Leptopilina heterotoma (assembly GCF_015476425.1). Taxonomy (NCBI): domain Eukaryota; kingdom Metazoa; phylum Arthropoda; class Insecta; order Hymenoptera; family Figitidae; genus Leptopilina; species Leptopilina heterotoma. The sequence goes on from NW_025110893.1 coordinate 788,068, forward strand.
AATATTCATAAATTGAATAGTACCGGCTAAAACTTTTAAAAAAAGGAACAAAATGACTGCAGACAACAAATATTAAAGTTCTTTGGGGGTACCTTAGATTTCTTTTGTCCAAAATTACACATTTAAACTCAGAATTAAAAAATTCAAAATGGCGGAGACAATATGGCGGCCAAATTTTGGAAAACTCGACGGATTTACTTGAAACTTAACAATAAGGGGTTTTTGGGGTCACAAATTACTAATATAATACCAGTTTTACAAAATTTAAAATTACGGATCTAATAATGCGACTAAAATGGTTAAAAGTTGACCTAGATTTGCGTTAAACTTAGTGGCAAATGCTCCAAAACCAATTTAATTGCATTTTTACTTCCTTGATCGAATCATAGTGTTTTAAACTTTTACCGAAAAGGGTTTGACAAACCCTTTTGGTTTGTAAAACCCTTTTGGGTAAAAGTGTAAAACTAAAATGTAATTTTTAGGTTCGAATATCCTGAAAATATGGCGCACTGAGGAATGTACAAATAAATAAAATAAAATCCAAGAATTATGACGTCTGCAAAAAAAGTGTCTAATCCTAGGGTCAACACCCAAAAATATGATGATTTTCAAAAATAATTTTAATCCCAAGGGGTTTATAAATTTATTTTTTGTCATCAGTTAGGGATTTGGTCTGATTCGTAAAAAGTGAAAATAAGCGAAGGGGGTAAAAATACTAAAAGGGGGGGTTGGGAATTAGGGGCCTAATCGTAAATGCAAGAGATTGGATATCGACATGAGAGAGAATTGACAGGATGTGGTATGGTACCGTTAACAGCAGTTCAATTCAGCTCTTGGGGATGACTCGCTAGACAGAGTGAACATATACATAGGAGAAGAGAGGTTTTAGTTTGTGTTTACACACCGGTTTTCGGGAGACTGCGCACGAAGAGCGCACCCCAAAGGTACACGGCCGCACGCATATATACAGTACGTTAAACCCGATATTGGGATCACCGTCCCTGTTCCTACTTCTCTGTATACCTTCCACATTATCCCATAGTCCGCGAGGTATTATTAGCTGAGATTCTTTTTTTTCCTCTGTCATTTTAAAAATGTAATACGTTTCTCTGTCCCCGAAGCGGGTTCGCGGTTGACGACCATCACTATATATATATGTTTTTTTCTATTCGAAGTTTTCCTGGCGGAAAATTTGTCACTGAAAGAAATGGAATGGATTCTAGAATAGGTTATGTCGAAGTGAGGCAACCAAGGGGACATTCGGCTCTTTTTTAGTGACACAGGTTCCTGTCTTTCTTGCATGCCGCAGACGGGATTATAGTTTCGCAGACAATGCAAAGGACAATGGAAGACTTGTGGATCAATGGGGGAGAGGTTAGGGTGGTTTTTGGGAGGAATGAGAAGTTGTCATAGCAAGGGATATCAAATTTAATGTCACCAGAACAAAATTTTTGTTGGAATTCTATTTTTTTTGGGGGGGTCAATGGTAATTTGAGAGGAGAAAAGAAACTAAATACGAAGGAGAGAAGTAATCATTTGCAACGGAAATGATCCCAATATGTTGCATTTTAATAAACTCGCCAAGCTATAATAGACGAAAAACCGGTTTTTGATCCATGATGATAAATAGTTGTACATTTATCATAATTCTCTCGTGCATGTTTTATAGACTTTTTTACATATTTCATTCTCTGATGTTTTTTAATAGTTGATAACGAGTTTTTAATATGGAATATTATATCTAATGAGAAAAATGTTAATACTAATTACTACTAATGGGAGCGGAATATATTATACCGAGATAGATAAATCGATTATTAGTACGGAATAATTATAAAATAAATATGGAATAAAGAATGATATTCGAAACAATGGAACATTTATACCAAATAATCAATTTTTCCCGATTCATCGATAGTTATATGTTCACAACTGCAATGTCAGAGTTGAAGAGGGGAACAAAGAGAGTAATACGAGAATGCTCATTGTTGAGCAAAAAAAGAAAAAATGCATTGACCCTGATTATAGTTCCGCTGATATATATAATTTTGAATGTTGAACAGATTTCCGTAATCGGAGCCCGGGTCAATATGGCGGTAGGGTTAAAAAAAATGGCGTTGGAAGGTCGGAACCGCTTTGAGCTGTCCGACGATTGGATAGACAAATAAAAACCAAGCATAAGTGGTTAGGTAGTCAGACAAGCAGGCGGGAACGGTGTTATTTGCCATTATAATGTGGGGCGTATGTATAGGTATGAGTATATATGAGTAAAAGCATGAGTGTAACTCACCGGGGGAGAAAGAGGAAAAGGGTCGCGAGGGAGAAACCTGGGCGACAGCCCAGGATGGATTGTTATTGGCTGAGAAGGATTTAACCCTTTCTCTTCTAACCAACTCGACCCCTCACACGGTATATATGATATGCTAACGAGCACATCAACAGACACGCAGAAGGGATGGAGCCACTCTCAGGGTTCACTGCTCCAACACTGAAGGGCGGATTCCTCATAACATTTTCCAACTCTATATTTTAGGACCAAAGCCTTATCTTTTTCTCTATGTTATTTTAGACCAGGCACACCAATCTGGTGATGCATAATCGAACTGTCAAAAAGGCACCTAGTTTTTTGTCATTATTAAAAATATTGTCTGGTACTACGACACAAGTAAGGAATCGTATAATTTTTTGCATCCGAATTATTTATAAGGTGTTAAAGGGGATTCCTTGTAGAATAAATTTATCATAAAACTGTATTGTTATATTGATATTTGATCAAATAATGAATGTTTAGTGATCGGAAGAGGTCATGCAATCTGCAGTTCTCAGCGTTTTGACTGAGCTGCTGTTGCTCATGGCGTTCCACAAACCACATTGGAAGGTTATGTTAATATTTCTTCAATTTTTGTATACCTATGTAACTTGTGTTTCCTTATAAACATAAATAAATCACTTTTAATTATATTGTTGGGGTTAGGTCCCCACTTTGCCCCACATTCCCTTATATGACGTTCCGGAAGATTTCTATACCAGCTTCCTTTGCTGTCTTCAATTTCATTGATGTTCTCCGGCGCGTGAATTCTTTGGGTCTTTGCTTTCATGCCCTAACACTTCTTTTAAAATGTAATGAGCATCAAGCAGCATAACGAGATTTAGATATCTCTTTTTTACTCCACAAAATTTTATCAAAACAGTACCCTTAGAGTTCTCTTGAAATCATCAAAAGTGTCTCGAATTGATACCAATTTGTCAATTGTTTTGAATTTATGATTTAGACTTATTGATACTGGTATCAATCAATTACATATGGTCACAGTAAACTTGCTAAACCAGAAAAGTTTCGATTTTTATTAAAAATTCCAATAATTTCGGTATGGTATGGTATGGTATATGAATTTTTAAGATTAGATGTTTTCCCGTCGAGATTTGAAGTTTATGCAGTAAACAGTTTTGTCGACGCATTAATATTCATTGCCGAATTCGGATTTTTTTTTAAAGGGGGTTTCTGTGAATAAGTAATAAGTTACTTTGGCGATATAATGTACTCGTTATGAACGCCGGAAGATAAGACCGAAAGGTGACCGGAAGTTAAGTAGATAATTAAGAATCGTGAGAACGATAAGCACATAAAGTATATAGAAAGAGTGTTACGTCTTATTTCTCATATTAACTGCGCATTATGTAAAAATACGTTATCTGTTATATTACTCTGTATATACAAGATACATATGTATAGACTTCTGTTCCACTTTGCTTATAAGTTTAGCTGCAAATATGTGGATGTCAAATATTCTTGTTATGCTGTCCAACATTGCAGTCTGTATACTTTATGTTTTCCATGCATCATAAGACACAAGCTAAACACGTGCGCAGGTCTCTGCATAAATAATTTCTGGTTATAATTTGTGTTCAACAAATTATCATCCAATATAAAATAAGCTTAACTAGCATCCTTATTCCGCATCTATAAACTTATTCTACCATATTATAAATATATCCACAACTTCTAAACTCTATACATTGTAAAAAAACAAACCAAGTTTTTTAAAATTTAACTACATATTCATGTATTTAAAATTTTAAATATTTATAATACGCATTTTTAAAGAACATACTTTCAACTCTATCCATATTCTATATATCATTAGTAAAAATATATCAATTTCCTTGAGGTCAAGTTTGTCGCGTCAAGTTCTTATATCATTCGTACAAAAAGATAAAAAAATAGTCAACTAACATAATAATATCGTGTTTGTAAAAAAACTATAGACCAATTTTTTTTAAGATCACTTTTTAAAAAAGCGGTTCCATATTGTAAACATCTGGAAGCGATGAAAAACTTCAAAAGTACATAAATTTACATTTGTATGTGTGTGACTGTGTGTGCCGGAGAGGAGAAACCTTATCAGAAATGTGCCGTGATTACGCTTACAACTGGTTTTTGATCGAGTGGTACAATCAATTAACGATAAAATCGATTACATATTCGGTGTATGAGAAAAAAATTCATTCGATTAAAATTCCGGTTATTACGTTTCAAAATGAAACGAATTCACATGACCTAATCGCAGAAGGTACAAGAGCGAAATCGGCCATTTCGATTGCACCTGGAATTGTGTTGATCGGCGAGGGCCATCCTTATGAGGAACACCCATACTCCAAGGGTGTGTTCACATTTGCTCAGAGTGTAAAAAAAGGAAAAAAAAATTGAGATGCTAATCTCCCATAACGCTGAAGGGGAAACTATATGTGCTAATGCGATCCCGTTTAGTCAAGTCACCCGGAAAACGGGACAGCCCCAGTTTTTCGCCTCTTTCTTTCTCTTGTCGGGGATTTGTATATTAAAGAAAAAAAATGTGAAAAAAATTATAAATACTACAACTACTGTTGCGGCTTCAATTCTCTTTCACACCTTACATTAATATTTTGCCTCAAATCGAGAAAAGTTCTTAAATTCTAATGATATGTTTGATATAAAGCGATCAACATTAGGGAGCAAAAACTGGTTTTCAGAAGCATTCTTTCTTTTTTTTTAAATTCCTTTGTGAATCTCTTTTTAAATACATATGTATATAATACATATTTACACACGAAGAATGAGAATCGATCATAACGCGAGTGAATGACAATGACAAAACACGAGTAGATCATGTCTGGCCGGGATTTTAGGGGAAGTCCCCTATTAGCCGCTCATCAGCCTTCAGGCGTTGTCGTTGTTGCAGTCGTTGTTGCGGGCATGTATATCCATGCTGCCATTGTCAGGATTGTCATTATTTCGCGATTCCGCTCCCAGCCGGATCACAGTGCGACCAACCGGAAACATTTGGACATATTGGAACGCGCATTGTACTATACCGCTCCGCTATTTTTATTAAGTAAATGCCACGTTTGATAAGTGCACTACATGATCAAATACACGTGTGCACGTTACACATATAAAAAAAATAAAACAGAAATTAGGCTTCATTCTCACATTCTAATTTTTAATATCGGGAACTTTTTATTCGAATTCTCTCTTTTGTATACGTAAAATCGTTTTTCTTCCAAATTAAGACAAAAAACGAATCAAAAGTGTTGCGAACCAACATTTTTGATTCGCTTTTTTGTCTTAATTTGATATCCGCAGAAAATTGTGTTTATGTTAGAAAGAATTGAGTGGCTGGATGCTATAAGGTGTTAAGCGTCATGTTAAGTAAATGACGCGTAACACCTTTTAGCATCCAGCCACTCAATTTTTGACCGAATCTTAACCGTCAGAGTATTATTTTAAGTCCTATGGTTATAATTTAACCATCAGGATTGTTTTAAAATTAAAAATAGGCTATACTTTTCAATTGAACGGCCTACGCGGGGCCAAGGAAAGTTACGCGTAAGCCCTTTTGGTCGCCGGCGGTTCAATTATTTTCTAGTAATGGTAAACCATTTTTAACTTCATTTTAGCCTCGAAAGTATTATTTTAAGTTGACTAAACCCATTATTTTATATTCAAAAATAGGCTACTTTTCAATAATTTTTGTTTTAAGATGTAAACGGATCTTTTTATCGAATTGATTTCTTATTTATAAATTTTTTTTAATTGCAATCTAGATTATAGAAATACTATAGAATTCTTTTTAGCAGTAATATTTCAATCTAGAAATTAGATATCAATTTGAAAAAAAATAATTATGATCATTTGTGGCGAATTCCTTGATCGTTGGCAATTAAGGAACAGTTCGCGTCTCGTAAAATCCGCACTACTCTAACTAATAGCTTCATACTTTTTACTCCTTAATTTCCAATTAATCTACGATTGCAATTCTAGTTTTATTAGATATATCAGATTTATTAGCTATTTTTATAAATTTTCTCTTTATAATTCAGGGGCCGTCCATATATTACGTAACGCTAATTTTTGAAAATTTTGACCCCCCCCTCCCCCCATGTAACACGCTGTTACATACATTAGCGCCATTTTTTTGGCTTATCGTAACAAATAGCTTGACCCCCCCTCCCCCCAAAAAGTGTTACGTAATATATGGACGATCCCTCACGGAAACATAATAGCATTTTTGATAGAAAATGTAAAATATAATTTATAACTATATTAAAATTTCGAAATGCAAATGAACCGTTTAGAAAAAATAGCGTCTGAAACCGTTTACATCTTAAAAATTAAAATTATTGAAAAGTACCCTATTTTTAAGCATAAATTTAATTATTAAGCCAATTTTAGGACTTAAAAATAATACTCTACAGAGGCTAAAATTCTTCAGGCCATTGGGTCACAGAAAGTACAAAATCTGTAACCGCGTCTGCATCTTAAAACTAAAATGATTGAAAAATACCCTATTTTTAAATTTAAAAATTAAATCATAACTTTAGGACTTAAAAGAATACTTTCGAGGAAATAAAATTTTCTAAAATTTCAAGGTTGCAGGGAAAATCTTAAGGAAAAACTATCATATTATAAACAATCTCGAATGCGAGAAATTTATCATCCCACATACGAATTCGCGCGTGGGCATATCAAGAGTAGGGCATGAATTGTGGGATTTGTCTGTAAATGCAATTATTTAAGAGAAAGCGGAACTTAACAGTGTGCACGATTCTTAAGCATCATTAAAAGTAGTCTAATTGCGCGCACCGCGATCGTCCAAATATTAATGGGCTCGTATTTGAAATGTTACCGAGCAATTAAGAAACTATATACAAGGCGCACGGAGAGTTAACGGGGTTTCATAATAAACTATGTGAGCGCATTCCCTAGGATTTTACCATAAGGCAAAATTGGATATTATATTAGAGAAATTTGAGAAATGGATCGCGAACGGTTTTTAAGAACTGCGCGGTATAAAAATAATAAATCTTTTACTAAATTTTAATTTTAGGTTTCAATTACCCTGATATTAATTTATAAGGATTATAAAAAGTGAAAATTCAATTTCTTCGCCTATAACATAACAAAATGAAGGATATAAACGTCTGTACTACAAACGTTTTATACGCGATTTTATCTGAATTGAATCTACCTTTGACAACGCCACCATAATGTCGCACATGTAAGTGGATATGCCTGGGACTATACAATCACAGCCCTCATCCTCTTTTCTTTTTGGTTGAACCTTGAAACGACACGACATTCGTCGTCATAATTCTCATTTAGAGCTCCAATAACTAAAGAGAAAAAAGAAATTGCCGCCATATTGCTATGCGCCATATGAAATCAGGAATATTCTTTTCTTTCCGTGGACAATGATTCAATTTTTTTTTTGTCTTTAAACCGAAGAGAGGAAAACCGATTTCATACATTGCTCATTGGCATTGGCGAAGGGCACGAGACCAATTGGATAAGAGCCAAATGAAGATATTTTCAATGTTTGAAAATTGGGCGTAAATATTTCTGATATAGTCCAATATCTACGATGCCCAAATTTATCGAATTATCGATAACTGAAATTACGTTAACTTTTAGTATATATTTGGCAGTTGTCCGGAAAAGAAGCGAGAGAATCTTATCGAATTTGGCAAATTTCCAGTATTTGATTTTTTACTTACTTTTAGTGTCAAGTTTTTTAAAAATTGTTTTAACGTCTTCGGAATAATTTTTACTATATTGGAGTTCCAATATTTTTGTTTGTTTCTTATTCCACCATTTTGTAGATTATTTCCCAACTATTTTCTATATAGATAATAATAATTATATATAGAGTGCCACTAAAGTGAATTGTTTTTAATATTATAAGTCTTTAGTTCTTTTAAGTTTTTAGTCGCCAGTGATAATCATCGTAAATACAGACGCAATTATTTTAATAACACTAATTATTTCCCTCTTCGTTTAATTGTTATTTTAACTTATTATTATGCCGCGAGTAAAAAGTTTTTACATTATCATTTTAATTTCAATTTTAGTGTTTGTTTCTGAAAAGAAAAAAAATTGCCTGTAACTTACATTTTTCCATTCCTATTATTATTCTGTCTGAGGAATTTTCGACAAAGATTTGGAGACGACCTGTACTCGACTCATTAACTACCCCTCATCAGTAGTTGGCAATTTCCCAAAGTCGCGAGTTAGAAGGTGAAAGAAATGCAAAAAAGAAATTGTCACCACTATTGTAGTGATTAAAAATTGCACCTATTTTTGAAATGGGATTATAAAAAACAAAAAAGAATATTAAGAGGAAAAAATGTCTTTAATCATCGGATTAAGTTGATAATTCTGAATGGCACAATTATTGTAGCATGTTTCATGTAGATATTCAACTCTCCGTGAGATCTGAAATTAGAGGGAAGATCGTGCCGAAAAGGGATGATGATTATGACGTGAGTTTGCGCGGGTGAGTCCAGATTAGCATTGGTGGCTTTTCGGGGGGTGGGAGGAGAAAGGGATGCAAAAGCGAGAAGAGAAATCAACGGATATAGGAGGGAAAAGAGGGTCGGTTCTGAAGAGCGCGCGCGGGGGGAATTCTGTTTAAATTGGGCAGACTGTGAGTGGTGCGCGTTAAAATGTGCGTCCAAGCGATGACACATCAAAAGCGAGTCGTTTAAGGGCTGCTTCATATTATTTGACACCCGCGTGGCGCGCTTTCTAGTGTCAAAAGGGTTATCTCCTGCCTCGCGACCACCGCGACAACAGGGGCGTATTTACCTAATAAGCAGCTTTAATACCGCACCTTGAACATACCCTCGGGCTTATTGCCAACCAACACTATATATATGACGCCTACTCTTCCCACTTTCAAAGTTGCGTGCAGTCTGCACGCTCCCAGACCTCGACGATTGTCAATAAATTCACCTCATGACAAGAAACTTTCATAATAAGATATTATCTTTTGAATAAGAGGACATGTATGGTGAAATATTTCAAATCCGCAAAATTGATAATTAATTTTTCCTCTTTCCTTTTCTTCCTTCTCCTTATTCTAATTTTCTAATTTACTATTTCTTCTTTTTTTTTATTCGGCACTTATTCTGCTCTACTGACAATACTTAAAACTTGTCCGAAAAAAACACTTTTGACTGACATCCTCCTTAGGTTGGTTTGCTCACTTTTTAAAAATCCAAAAATCAGCGAGCTTACAAAGTAAGTTTCTGGTGAAGTTGAAGTGTAATTTTACACTGGAACTTTATTTTTAACTTCGTGTAAGCTTTCTGCAAGCTTCTTGTCAGCTTTGCGTAAATTTGGTATAAACTTCCTGAAATCTTACTTTCTGTCCACTTTTGACCAAAACCGTTCACATTAAAAACATTTCTGACTACAACCGTTTAAACTAGAAAATCTTTTGACTGAATTTTAGCTCTGAGAGTATGATTTTAAGTCCTAAAGTTATGACTTAAACATCATAGTTTTAAATTTAAAAATATAATTTTTAATCATTTTGGTTTCAAGATGTTTCCGTGTTCTAACACGAATCCGTTTACATCTTAAAAATAAAATTATTGAAAAGTAGCCTATTTTTAATTTTAAAACTATGGGTTAAAGTATAACTAAAACCGTTTATATTAAAGCCACTGCACGCTTCACTTAAAGTCCACTTTTTAATAAAACCGGTTATATTAGAACCATTTTTAACAAAAAATCTGAAACCGTTCACATCTTGAAACAAAAATTATTGAAAAGTACTCTATTTTTTAATATAAAATTATGGGTTAGGTCACAACTTTAGGACTTAAAACAATACTCTCAAGGCTAAAATTAAGTTAAAAATGGTTTTAATGTAAATTATTTTAGTGTTGGAGCTTCTAAAACGGAAAGAAAACAAAGTCTAAAACCGTTTACATCTTAAAATCAAAATTATTGAAAAGTAGCCTATTTTTAAAATTAAAACTATGGGTTAAGTTACGACTTTAGGACTTAAAATAATACTCTTAAGGCTAAAATGAAATCAAAAATGGTTTTAATTTAAATTATTTTAATGTTGGGGCTTCTAAACTGGAAAGAACAAAGTCTAAAATCGTTATTACATCTCAAAATCAAAATTATTAAAAAGTAGTCTCTTTTTCACTGTAAAAAATAAATTTTACTATTTCTTCACTTTTGACTAAAACCTATTATATTAGAAATATGTTTGACTGAATTTTAGCCTTAGGAGTATTATTTTAAGGCCTAGTTTTAAACTTAAAAATAGGCTACTTTTTAATAATTTTAGTTTTAAGAACAAGTGAACGGTTTATGACTGTTTTTTTATTTTAAATTCAAACCTAAAGTCATAACATTAGGTCTCAAAATAATACTTCCAAGGCTGAAATTCAGTCAAAAATGGGTCTAATGTAAACGATTTCAGTCAAAAATATTTCTAATATAACGGTTTTAGTTAAAAAATTGTTGTAACGTAAACGGTTTTACTCTATAATTTTTCTAATTGGAACGGTTTTAGTTAAAAATGTTTCTAGTTTAAATGGTTTTAGTCAAAAAATTTTTGTAATCTAAACGGTTTTAATCAAAAAATTTTTGTAATGTAAACGGTTTTAGTCAAAAATGTTTCTAGTTTAAACAGTTTTAGTCAAAAATGTTTCTAATTTAAACGGTTTTAGTCAAAAGTGGACGAAAAGTAAAATTTATTTTTTACAGTGATATAAAAATGAAAACTAAGTTAAATATAAAATCATCATTAGAAGAATTGAAAATTTCTTCTAGTAAAAATATGAAAAATCTGTCAAAGTGAAAATGAAAGTTGTCAAAATGAACAATGTTTTGTTCATTTAACTCAATCAACTCCCACATCAAATTGTTTTTCAGGGAAAAAACAAAATTGGTTAAAAACATCTTTAAGAGTTATAATGTTATAAATTATTGTGATGCAATGTAAAAAGTATATAGAATAGGTAAACGCGAATTCGACTTTGACCCGTAAACTCGATTTAGTAAGAGCGCGATTGGCTTAGAATAGCAATTTTTATAACCACATTCTTTATAAGTATAAAAATAATTTTCTACGAAGCTTAATTGGTCCGAGGTTTCTGACCATATAGTTTTGAGCAGGTTTTGAAATGACAAGAAAACTCATCGATCCGTATTTATACATATACTACGTGAGTATAGTGAGTCTTTACCAATAACTTGGAATCTATTGGATAGATCATTTCTTGGAGAAGAGTTGCGATCATGTGATGACAATTCTTTGACCATAAATACAGGATGTGATACGGTGGCAAAAGAAATTCTTGAATTTTCATGGAAAACAACTGCGACACCTGAAGCTCACATAGAATGCGAAAAGTGAACTTCGATATTTCACTGTCGCTGCCACCCGTTTTTATATAGCCGCATACTATATAGTAAATACGCTCACTGCTATCGAGAACCAGCTTGTCAGCAGCTTCATTTTCATCTTGGAAACGACTATATAGATCACGTTCGTTTGACATTAGGACAATTGGAAAACTCTTCGATTGCCTAAGAACTATAATTGGATCAAGTATAATAAATTCCGCCCGATAAGAAAGAAGAGAAAAAAATTAAATTAGAAATTAAATTTTCCCCTATTTAATTTTTCTAATTTTTTCCGAAAATATATTTAAATTGCGCGGGAAATGTAAATAAAAATACTAGAATAATAATGTATTAACGCGCGAACGCCATTTTACTTCCAAATTGGAATCGAGTTTTACAAGAACCGGTTCCATATTTCATTGAAGGTAAACTCTTGAGCTATCAGATTTCATCCATCATTCTGTTTTTGCGGTTGCGAGAGAGGCGGAAATGGAGTTCTGCACTTGAAATTCGGGTTCTTTCGCGCACGGCGCGAAAAATTCTCTTTCTTTTAGACGGTGAGCGCATTCATTGGCTTGTCTTTTGCTTGCGGCTTTTAAACCTTCTTTCTCCGCGAGAAAACCATCGATACATCTCGCGAGTGTGTATAGAAGCATCAACGTGAAATTGGCAACAAATTACATACTTCGCTCCCTCTGTGAACTGAAGCCGCTTTTGTCCAATTAACCGTTTGGTTAAACTTGCTCCCATACTTTCCCGCGCAACTTTTCTCCTAATATCTCTCGCAACTATATTATCATTTATAATATATACGACGAATTTTAATCATTTTTTTTATTTTTTTAAACAAAAATTTAATTTTCTTTTTCCCTGACTTTTCCCTGATTTTCCAGACAAAATTTTTACTTTTTCCCTGACCATGAATAATATTTTGATTCACTCCATTTATTAGATACTCAAAAAAAATGTTCTATTACATTTATTTACAAATTTCATCAAAAGTAAAATTATTCGAAAACATCAGTAACTTCTTTTTTAATAAATATTTAATCAATACTATTTTTCTATACAAATTAAAATTTTCAAATTCAAACCTTTTTGAAAATTGAATTTTTATGAAGAATTTTATCAAAATTTTTAAAAATAATTAAATTCTTTAGGCAAATTAAAAAAAATATTTTAAGAATAAATGCAATTTTCTATCATTTTATTTAAAATTGTATAAAAAATAATTGGAATTCTGCGATAAGTTTTGTTATTTATTCCGGTGAAGAATATTATTATTTATGAAAATAATTCATTTCTTGTGAAGAATTTAAAAAGAAAATTTTTTAATAATTGAATTTCTCAGAATTTTTTAAAACTTTTTGAAAATAATTAAATTTTATCGAGAAATTTCACTAATAAATTGAGAATAATTGAAATGTGACAAAAAAAAAATTTTTAAGAATAAATGCAATTTTCTATCATTTTATTAAAAATTGTATAAAAAATAATTGAAATTCTGCGAAAAGTTTTGTTATTTATGAAAATAATTGAATTCTTGCAACGAATTTTAATAAAAACTGTTTTAAAGAATAGAATTCCTGTTAAGAATTTTATTTGTGAAAAAAATTAAATTCCGAAGAAAAATATTATTATTTCTTAAAATAATTAATTTGTTGTGAAAAATTTTATTCAAATTTTTCTAAGTAATTGAATTTCTTAAAATTTTTTAAAACTTTTTCAAAATAATTAAATTCCATCCCCAACATTTTATTAAAAAATTGAAAATAATTGAAATCTAACGAAGAATTTTATTACATTTTTTTAAATAAATGAATTTCTGTCAAAAGTTTTATTTTTGTAAAAAGAATTTAATTCTTGGGAAGAATTTTATTAAATTTTTTTAAATAATTGTATTGCTTCGAAGAATTTTATTTTTTACAAAAATAATAGAATTATTTCGAAGATTTTTACAAACATTTTTAATAATAATTGTAATTCTTAGGAAGAATTTTATATTTTACAAAAATAATTGTATTCTATGATCAATTTTATTATAATTTGTTAAATTTATAAAGCATTTTTACAAAACGTTTTCAAATAATTGAATTTTCAAGAAAAATAATTGATTTTCTGCGAAGAATTTTATTCAAATTTTTTTAAATAATTGAATTCCTGTGAAATTTTTATTCAAATTTTGTTTATGTAATTGAATTCTTTTGGAAAATTTTATTGAAATAGTAGATATTAAAATTAATTGATTGATTTTATTACATTTTTTGAAAATAATTGTATTTCAGAGAAGAATTTTATTATTTATAAAGATAATTAAAATTTTGACAAGAATTTTTAAAAATTTTTTAATATAATTGAATTTATGCGAAGAAGTATATCACTTTTGAAAATAATTGAATTTCTGTAATGATTTGTTCTTATAATTTCTATTTAAATTTATTAAAAATTGAAATTTTCTAAAATTTGAAATTGAAACCTTTAAAGTTCATGTATTTATACAGATTGTAAACGCAACTAAAAAAAATTAATAAAAAAAATTCTAAAATTCAATTAATTTTGAAATTTTTAAGTACAGTTATTTATTACAAATATTTAGATTTTAGGATTTTAATAAAATTAGTGATGACTCTTAATAATTAGTGATATTACACTTAAAAACTAAAATTCAGTCAAAAATAATTCTAATATGATAATCACCGACATAAATAATTTATTCGATGGAACAAAACGACCAAAACTAGGTCAAAACCTCCACCTTCATACCTCTTTTAAAACAAATAATACAATAAAAAGTGTAGAAAAAACGATATAATTATATGCAACCGGGAATTAAAAAAAAAGTGGGAAATTGACTCTACAATATTGAAGACATTTTAAAATGCCAATATCCGGAAATCAAATGGATACCCACATAGCACAATAGTATGAGGTAAGGTTATGTTGAATACTAATCGTAAGGCACATAAGGTTACACGATATTGCTGTGGTAGACCTAAGGTGAACTAAAAACTTCCGCCATGGAGGTGAGGTTACATGTTAGGGTGTGGTGACTATATATGATAAGGCCATGGTAACCTTACACGTTAAGGTTGAGGTAACGTTACATGTTAAGGTTGAGGTAAGGTTACATGTTAAGGTTGAGGTAACGTTACATGTTAAGGTTGAGGTAACGTTACATGTTAAGGTTGAGGTAAGGTTACATGTCAAGGCTGAGGTAAGGTAATTATTAAGTTGTAAGGTTGAGGTAAGGTTGTGATAAGTTTACCAGTTATAGAAAATATTGAAAAAATAATTAATAAATAAATATTCAATTAAAATGTTAAGTTTGTTGCTCTTCTCTATTTTGAAAACCTGACATGAAGCAGAAAATTTTGAAAACAAATTTGGGGGGACTGGGATTCGAACCCGAGATCGACGCGCATAAACCTATCATTCTAACTAACTGAGCTAAGTAGAGAACTGGCAGAAGAAAAATTAATGTTGCCTTTAAGGTGAACCAAGAAGATGATTAACTCCTTAAAGGCAACATTAATTTTCCTTCTGCCAGTTCTCTACTTAGCTCAGTTAGTTAGAATGATAGGTTTATGCGCGCCGATCCCGGGTTCGAATCCCAGTCCCCCCAAATTTGTTTTCAAAATTTTCTGCTTCATGTCAGGTTTCCAAAATAGAGAAGAGCAACAAACTTAACATTTTAATTGAATATTTATTTATTAATTATTTTTTCAATATTTTCTATAACTGGTAAACTTATCACAACCTTACCTCAACCTTACAACTTAATAATTACCTTACCTCAGCCTTGACATGTAACCTTACCTCAACCTTAACATGTAACGTTACCTCAACCTTAACATGTAACCTTACCTCAACCTTAACATGTAACGTTACCTCAACCTTAACGTGTAAGGTTACCATGGCCTTATCATATATAGTCACCACACCCTAACATGTAACCTTACCTCCATGGCGGAAGTTTTTAGTTCACCTCAGGTCTACCACCGCAATATCGTGTAACCTTATGAGCCTTACGATTAGTACTCAACATAACCTTACCTCATACTATTGTGCTATGTGGGTAAAATGTTCGGGAAATGTACAATAAAACAGTGTAAGGGAAATATAGTATATATTTATGTCCATTTATATAAAATTGGGAAATCAATTATCGATGAGATGATTGTATGAATTTAAGGAGACATTAATCCAATATCCGGGGGATAATGACGAAAACTTTTCGCAAACTATTTAGCACAAGTGTGAAGAGTAAAATTGCAAAAAATTGCATTCAATAAAATGAAAAGAATTTGTATATAACATTTAAATGATATTAATATTTAAATAAATATATGATTATCATTAATAAAGGGAAAATAAGTCTAAATCAATAAAGTCTAAATCCATCTCTATGAACATAGAATAATAAAATAAATGAACAAAATAAACAATAATAAAGAAAAATGCGATTAAATTTTCTAAACCTGTTAGAGCACAACAAGTTACAATTATTTTAATTCATATTCTAACCTATTTTAATCGAATTTAGTATATCGAAATAAGAGCGTTTAATCATAATTTAATGCCTCACGGTTTTCTCTATATAGGTGAAAGCCGCATCAGAAGAATTTTTGCGAAAATAAAATTGTTTTTATATTCTTTAAAAATGTGTTTTTAGTTATAAGAAATTTGTAATAATGATGATGATCATGATGATGATGATGATTTCATTGAGGTCAATGATCTTGGATAGATAAAAACAGAGGATAAAAAAAACTCAGAGGAGGGGGAGAGAGCGACTTTGGGAGGCCAAATGGACCACAACAATCATTTGAAACTCCCGGGCGGCCTCTTACATGTTACCGACCATGGGCGCTGCAATTACGCGATATTATTTATATTGACGCGTTCCGCCGTTTCGTCATTCCGTCAACCGGCTTCTTCCGTCATTATGTCACAAGGCACTTCTTCATATGTGCATGTATATGCATACCTGTGCACACACATGCATACATACTATGCACATGTGCACATGTACACATATATACACATTTGTACCTGTACATATATATGAACATACATGTGCACATATGCACATGTGCACTTAAGCACATATAGACATGTACACATATGCACATGTGCACTTATGCACATATGCACATATGCACATATACACATGTACTTATAACGAGACTTATACGACTTACAACTTATAATAAGTGAAATTTCACATATTTAGATTTAGAGAGTAGCACATATACACAAATAAACATGTACTTGTAACGACTTATAACTTATAATAAGTGACACATATACACATGTACACATAGACACATGTATACATAAGCGCATATACACATTTACACATGTATACATAAGCACATATACACATTTATACATAAGCACATGTACATATACACATGTATACATAAGCACATGTACATATAAATATACATGTGCATGCTTGTATGTATGTATGTGTGTATGCAATGCATGAGCCTCGCGTGGATGCGCCAAGAGGATCGGTCCAGTATATATACACTTGGGAGTCTCGGGGCTCATCGTCTCAAGAGACGCTTTAAGCGCAAAACATGCCTTAGAGCATTCCTTCGTGGAAGAGGGAAGGTCGCCAATTATTGCAGAAGCGAGCCGCGAAGGCGGCCTTAATGTGTGGATCCCCTCTATGATGGGTCCTATTTGCCCTTTTTGCCAACGTGTATTACGAGTCTCGCGCAGTTCAGAATTCTCCTTCAATGCTCCCACGATCTCTTAATGTCGCTGAGATATTATCATCGCGCATCGGGTCCAAATTTTTCGGGGGAAAATTGTAACGTCTCATCTGCGTGACTTCCGGGTATAATTCCAGGTACAGATCGCGTAAGAATTTTTAAACAATTTTTTGCCGACTTCTAACTTAAATTTCACGTATTCAGATTTAGAGAGGAGCACATGTACAAATACACAGCACATATATAATACAGAAATACACATGTGTACTTGTAACGACTTATAACTTATGATAAGTGACACATATAGACAAAAACACATGTACACATATGCACATATAGACTAATACACATGTACTCATATGCATATATAGACAAATATTCATGTACACATATGCGCATGTAGAAAAATACTCATGTGCACATGGACACATGTACACATATACTTTTTAAAACAATTTTTAGACCGCTTCTAACTTAAAATACGTTTCTTAAACTTAAAATACACATGTACACATTTGCACATATAGACAAATACACATGACACATATGCGCATGTAGACAAATACTCTTGTACACATAGGCACATGTACACATATATTTTTTTAAACAATGTACTTAAAATACACATGTACACATATGCACATATAGACAAATACACATGACACATATGCGCATATAGACAAATACTCTTCTACACATAGGCACATGTACACATGTACTTATTAAAACAATTTTTAAACAATTTACTTAAAATACACATGTACACATATGCACATATAGACAAATACTCATGACACATATGCGCATATAGACAAATACTCTTGTACACATAGGCACATGTACACATGTACTTTTTAAAACAATTTTTAACCCGTTTATAACTTAAATTTGCCATGCAAATTTAAGTTAAAAACGGTTTAAAAATTATTTTAAAAAGTTATACGCGAAAACGTTGACTAAATACAAAACTTAATATTTGTTATATTGTTTAAATTTTGTTCTAACGAAAAAGTTGTCTTGTAAAGACGAAAAAGAGAGAAAGAAGTCTCTTGACGCCTTTGCGGGTTTTCATACGCGACAAAACTTGGAAAGGATGGAAACGTGACTGTGCGACTTTATATAAACCTATCTCTCGACTTAAGAGACTCTATAACGGTCGATTTCTTCTGAGTTTCGCGCAAATCACTTCTACGATCGCGCTCAGATCATCTGTATTACTTCTATTTTATATATATATATATAGAATAGCGCGACTATTGAGAGGTTGACGGTCGATCGAAATCTCATCAGCCTCCTCGCAAATGCTCTACCCGGCATAAAGATATGTTCCCTAACGACATATCCACGAGGAATCCATTAGTGTTCACCTTTCCAGATTTTCTTCTCTCTTTCAATCTTAATTTGCAACATTAATTTGCTATATACTCAATACAATGTTAGCTAAACGATAATCAAATCAGCTCTTCAATTTATTTTTTTAATTTAAAATTGCTGTAAGCTTAATTTTAAATTACCTTTACTGCTCATTAATTGCATTTTTCCTCCGCTTTATTTAAGGTCCCGATCAAAGAACAGGTTATAAGTTTTTTAAGCTGAAAATCATTGTGCAATGAATCAAAAATTAAAAAGTTTCAAATCAAATTCTTGCAATCTTTATACAAATACGAAATAATTACTGTTAAAGTATAACTATTAAGAATTTTGAATATTTAATTTGTTAATCAAAATTCTTATTTTGACAAAATGGTGGCAGCGGTGGGATCTTTATTTTAAATTCTTGTGTTAACTATAATTTGTTTAGCAAATGGTTAAAACTGAATTTTGTGTAAAATAAGAATTTATAAAAAAAAAAAAATTCAAAATTTATCTTTAACAATTATAAGAAATTAAAATTTCAAATCCTATTTTTATTATTAGAGGTCGAAAATTTTGAGCCTCAAAAAATTTTAACCGGTACTTTCATCGGGAGCCTTTAATATAATCACCACGAATGAGTTACTATTTAATAATTAAAATATAATAATAATAATTTGTAACAAAAACCAGTTTTAACAAAAACCGAATAATAATAATAAACAGTAATAGAAATAATAATAACAATAAACATGAATGAATATTTTTCGTTAAGTTTTCATAGATTATATTGTAATTATTTTTTTATTTATTTTTTAATAATAAATTTAAAATTTTTATTATGAATTATAGTGACAAAAAGTTGGTCGCACTCGAATTGTTGCTAGTAATAAAAATAATAATAATAATGATAATAATAATAATTTTAAAAAAATTTCTTTTTAAATTTTTTTTTGTAAAAATAATAATAATAATAATAATAATAATAATAATAATAATAATAATAATAATAATAATAATAATAATAATAATAATACTAATAATGAGTCGCTAAATTAGTATTTATAAATGAATAGTTATTTACACAACAATATCTATGAAACTTTGCCAGAATTAGAACTCTCTACTTTCAATTTTGCAATTTTGCGCGAGGTGGCAAACTTTCATGATAAGAAAGTTTCTAATTTCATTTCGAAATCCAGCTGTCGCTAATTTTTTTTTTTTTTTATAAATAAATCTGGGTTAAAGTGATGCGAATTTAAAAAAAAACTTTTACATTGCATTTGTGAAATTTTATTCCTATATATATATAATGCGTAATACTATTAAAATTGTCAAATTTGTTTTCTGACACACTTAAATGTGTGTAAATTTTTATCTCCAAATTTATACGATATAAATTTCAATTTTTATCAAAAAGTGAATTAACATTTTTCTTTTTTTAAATATTTTTTGTGAACATTATAAATAGTGACACACACACAAAAATTTATAACCACGGACACAAATTCTATTCTTTCAGTGTGTAGAAAAATAATTCTTACTTTCAGGCCTCTTTTGACTAAAAATCGCTGTTACATTAGAATATCAACTCTTTATTGAATTATTTATTTTCTTGCCTTGAGAGTTTTAAGATTTTTTAGATTGAGACGGATTATTATATATTATGTTATTATATTATAATATATTATTTATTATATACATAGAAATTTATATTATTTATTTAAAAACAAAGTTTCAAAAAATGAAAAAATGTCAAACAATGGTTGGAGAAATAATTATATGCAAATTTCACATATATGTATCTAGTGATTATAAATAAAATTGTGAATGTTTTTTTTCTCTAGGAAAGAAAAAAAAGATTGATATCAGTGACAATGTTGGGGTTGGCAGACACGAGTGTCGTAGAGACACCCACGCGTTTCCCGCATCCACGCGGGACCGACCGAAAATATTCACTTTCGCACGACAAAGGGCAAGAAACCGGTAAGTCAAGCAACGAAGCTTTTTTTCCAATTGCACCCGCCGGTTATCTTTCTCTCTCTATTTCTCTCTTTCCCTCTCTCCTTCTTCTTTCTCTTCTTATTTTTCAATCAATAAATTCCTCATGCGCTCATAATGCCAAAAAAGTTATTTCTTTGTTTCTCACATTTTTACACGAAAATTATTATTAATTCACTAATGAAGTTATTACTCATTTAGGCAAACTTCTTTTTTCCTTTTAAAATTTGATTCTTTAAAAAATTTTTTTTTCCTTAAAAAATAATCTAAGTAATTATAAAATAACATTAAACATCATCCATTGAACATTAACACTGAATATTAACATTGAATATTAACACTGAACATTAACATTGAACATTAACATCAACATTGAACCTTGACATTGAACATTTATATTGAACATTAACATTGAACATTAACATTGAATATGAACATTGTCAGAAATCGTTTACATTTTAAAATCAAAATATATAATATAATGAATAATTAGTAATTAAAAATGTAAATAATTTTCTTTTTAAAATGTCAATTTTTTAAATCGATAAAATGTTGAATTAATCATTTAAAAAAATGTATAGGTATAAATTTTTATTTATGTCTTTAAAAGTCTTTAAAAATAACATTTGGCATTAATCAAGAGAAAAAAAATATTGTCGATCACTTGGCAAGTTTTACAGAAATGATGTTTGTAGTTGGAATGAAATGGCAATTATTTATTTCCCACTTACTCAATTTTCTTGGTAAGAGGAAAAACTTGAGAAATATTAGATCATTGAAATTCTTTAAAATCCTTTTTCTTCTTCTTCTTCTTTTTCTTCTTTTCCTTCTTCTTCTCGTTCTCGTTCTCCTTCTTTTTTTCTTTTTCCTTTTCTCCCTCTCCTTTATATAGTTAATGTTACGCAATTATTGAACAAAATCGAAGTCATACTGATTGAATTTTATTCTGCATATATAATCCACATAATATGCACTGAATTATTCAGAAAAAACGAAGAGCGGCACAAGATAACTTTACTCAAATTAAATTTAACTTAAAATCTTCCTATATTTTAATAATTACCAGATTTAATCAGAATTCCCATTTGGAAGTTATTAACATGAAGATTATACTCGATAAAAATCATTTGCAAACTTAAATTGTAAAATTACAATAATGTTTCTTATCATCAACTCATAAGTGATATAGAAATTTATTTTCAAGAATATTCTTTCGGATTTTGTATATCTTAAATTTGAAATGCTTATTCTCAATTATACGTGAAATGTTATAAAGGAGAATAAATAGAAGTGTGTATATATCAATAAGAATTATTTGATAGTGTAAGATTATTACCGAGAACCCGGTGCAACGAACGTTGCAGGTGCATGAGACGGCGAAGTTTGCGTTTATTGCCTGTAAAGGAGCGCAAATGAATATGTAAGAAGTGGTTGAGTCTGTGGAATCATTTATAGCGAGAGAGGTCTACGTTCGTCAATTTCCCCTCTGTTATAACATGAAACACTGATTTCTCAGCTGAATTTTTCTCTTTTTTCTTAAATCCTTTTTTTAAATCGAAAATTACCAATAATTTCTTATTCAGTGTATAAGACAGATAATATAGTTCTTTTCAGTATTTTATATTAACTACCCACGTCGAAAAAATCAACAACTTTTAAGAATTTTAATATAAAACATGAAGAAATCGATCACTCCGAGTCTTCGACTCGGAGTAATCGATATCTTCGTATTTTATAATAATTTAAATTTTTTAAAAAAAAATTAATTATTTACAAAAATTTTAATAAAATCCTTCCCAAGAATTCAATTATTTTTACAGGTAATACAATTTTTCGCATGAATTCAATTATTTCAAAAAAATTAATAAAATTCGTTATAAAAATTCAATTATTTTCATAAATAATAAAATTTTTCATAGGATTTCAATCATTTTTAATCTACAATTTTAATAAAATTTCTTAAATGAATTTAATTCTTTAAAAAAATGTAATAAAATGCGTTATTGCAAGAATTTAATTATATATTTATAAAAAAATACAATTCTTTACAGGATTTCAATTATTAAAAAAAAAAATTTAATAAAAATTCCTTGTAAGAATTTAACGTATTTTCATAAATTGTAATAAAATTCTTGACAAAATTTCAATTATTTTCAAAAATTTTCCTCAATTCAATGATTTTTCAACATCTACTATATTAATAAAATTTCCCAAAAGAATTCTATTATTTAAACAAAATTTTAATAATATTCAACGCTAACAGATTATTATTTTTATAATTAATAAAAATTTCACATGCATTCAAATATTTTTAAAAATTTAATATTTGTTCTAAGAATTCAATTATTTTTATAAATAATAACATTTTTCATAGAATTTCAATAATTTTTAATACAATTTTGTAAACAAATTTCTCGAAAAATGTAAATATTTTCAAAAATTTTTTTGCAAGAATTCAATTACATTTTAGAAATCATGAAATTTTTCACTGAAATTCAAATATTTTCAAAATCTACTCTTTTAATAAAATTTCTTAAATAAATTCAATTATTTAAAAAAAAAATGTAATAAAATGCGTTGCAAAAATTTAATTATTTCCATAATAAATAATACAATACTTTACAGGATTTCAATTATTTAAAAAAACTTCAAGAATTCAATTATTTTCATAAATAATACAATTTTTCACAGGACTTCAATTATTTAAACAAAATTTAACAAAAATTCGTTGTAAGAATTGAATTATTCTTCTAAATAATAAAATTTTTCACAAGATTTCAATTATTTTTAACACAATTTTAAGTAAATTCTTCGAAAAATGTAATTATTTTCAAAAATATTCAAAAATAAATTCTTTTTGTAGATTCATGCTATGATGCTTTTAATCTTCAATTATTTTGTAAAATTTTAACTGAAATTTAATTTTAAATCAATTTTTCTTAGAAAATTCACCGAGAATTCAATTATTTAATTACAAAAATAAATAATTTATTGAATAAATAAATGTTTTTCAAAATTGAATCCTCATAAAGAATTTAATCAACAAATTTTTAAATAATTGAATTTTTTTTGACGAATTTTAATAAAATTTTCAAAAATAATTACATTTTTGAGGAATTCGATTAAAATTGTATTAAAAATAATTGAAATTCTATGATCAGTTTTATTATTCCTGAAAATAATTGAATCTCGTTAAAAAATTTTATTATTTTTAAAAAATAATTTAATGTTTGCTTTAAATTTTATCAACACTTTTTTTAAATTATTGAAATCTTTTGAAAAATATTATTATGAAATATAGTAGATATTGAAAATGATTGAATTGATGAAAATTTTTGAAAACAATTTAAATTTTGTCCAAGAATTTAATTCCAATTTTTGAAAATAATTGAATTTTGGAGAATAATTTTATTATTTTGAAAGATAACTGAAATTTCGACGTGGAATTTTTAAAAATTTTTGAAAATAATTGAATTTCTGCGAAGAATTTTATTCAATTCTTTTTAAATAATTGAATTCTCCTGAAAAATTTTATTATTTGAGAAAATAATTGAATATTTGTGAAGTATTTTATTAAAATTTTTAAAAGTATAGGAAAGTAAATTCTTGAGAAGCATTTTATTATTTATGCGATAAATAATTGTATTCTTGACTGGAATTTTATTTAAATTTTAATAAATAATTAAATTTTCGCAAAAAATGTAATTGCTTGTGAAAATAATTAAATTATTGCGGTAGAATTTTATAAAAAGTGTTTAAATTGATTTTTTTCCAAAATTAAAATTTTTTTTTAAATAATTCAATTCTAGTGAAAATTTTATTACTTACAAAAAAATTAAATGTTTGCGACTAAAATGATTTAAAATTAGTCTATTATATTAGTTTTAAGCTTAAAATTAAATTAAGTCAACTTTAGGACTTGAAATCATACTGTGAAGGTTAAAATTTTAGAAACAAATGGTTCTTGTGTAAACGGCTTTAGTAAGAAATAGGAAAAAATTAATTTCTATTTTTATTGTGCAACCGACTAGATCTTAAAATCAAAACAGTTGAAAAGTAGCCTATTTTAAGCTTAAAACTAGATTGAGTCAATTTTAGGAGCTAAAATCATAAAATTTACAATCTTAAAATTAGATAAAGTCAATTTTAAGGTTTAAGATCATAACATTTACATCTAAAAACTAAAATGATTTAAAATTAGTCCATTTAAGCTTAAAACTAGATTAAGACAACTTTAGCACTTAAAACCATACTCCGAAGGCTAAAATTCAGTCAGGTTCTAGGTTTAAGCCAAACATGAACAGAAAATAAAATTTAGTTTTTACATTAAAATTCACAATGTCTGAAATGTAATTATTGCAAAAATTGTAAATTTAACTAACTACTACTAAAACTTGTTTATAAGAAAAAAAGAAAAAATTTTTTGAAAAATATTAAATTAAAATTAGGACACATTTTAACAGAGGATTAAAAAAAAGGTATATATATTCATTCATGCATTTGGAATTTTGGCATTTTAGAGCTGCGAACGTGAAAACATATAATAGTATTATTGTCCGCAAAGAAAACACGAATGACACAACGGCACTTGTCGTGAAAGCAGCGGGTGGCAACGTATATTAGGTTCTATTAATATGCGAACGTTGTAAGTCAGATGTTAGTCGGTCCTTAGTTACATGTCTCACGTCACTTCGCACATGACGTGAGGTTCAACCCTTCGCGTAAAAGGCGCCTGTCAACAACATGACTACACGAAAGTGTGTATATTTACTAATATTTGCGATCAATACCCCGCCTATTAACGCGAAACGTGTGATTACTCCAATTTTCTTTTATTTATATTTTATACACAAAACTCAATCAAAATTGAAATATCACTATTTAAGCAGTTAATCTGTTTCCTTAATACCAACAGAAAATATAATTTCACGCCAAATATTTAAATTTAAAAAAAAATGTTATGATTTTAAAAGGAATTTAAAATTTAAAAGTTTGAAAATAGATGAAGATTAAGTCAATTTTATGGCTTAAAAGGTGGTCTGAAAGTAAGACTTATTTTTTTTATTGAAAAATATAACGACTCTTAAGGAAAACAATTCCCAGAAGCATTTTTCAGCGAAAAATAATTTACAAAATGTGATAAATAAATGCATATAACAATACAACAAAAAATAATAAATTAAAAACTATATATATCCTTCAACCGACTTGATAAGAAATGACAAAGCCCCTGTTTCATTGTCAATTTATTTAAACATTGGACTTTAGGTGGTCATATCTAAAATTTATTATATTGACCCTTATCCAAAATGTAAATAATTCATTTACTGTTTCTTTATCTAAATGATTTGCTGTTATTTTTTTGTTAAAGATATACTCACTTTGTATATTATATACTTTTTTCTTGATAAAATAATAGTTATTTTTTCCACTGTCATATCAAATTTTGTTATTCTTTTAATCGACTTTTTCGAATATTTATAAAGTGCAAAACAGTTTCTTTCTTAAATATATATCTGAATTTTGAAGAAAAAAAGAAGAAGAAGAAGAAATTCAAATATTGTGACATGTTTGATGTTTATTATTGTAAATTATAGACGAAAATAAATTTGCGAAATATATGCAAAAATGAATATTCACACGCTTTAGAATTTGCAAAATGATTCAACTGAAATCATTGAGATAACCAAATAGTTTTCTATAGATGTATTCTGGTTATTATCAGGCAATTCAAAGCAACGCTAACAATCTTGACGCAAGCAATAGCCGTGCGCTATAAGATTTATTGTAATTGCTAACTATATGTGTATAGGTCGAGACAGTTGAAAATCACTTTGCATATTTTCAGATACTTTTTTTCACATTTTTAAATTAACAATTAAACTATTCTTGAATATGCTTGTTGAGTGTTTTAATTTTTGCAAATTGGAAAATAAATCTTACTTTCGGATCTTAGTTTTGACTATATTATTATTTTAATTCATACAATTTTTCACATGAAATCAATTATTTTAAAAAATGTAATAAAATTCGTTCTAAAATTCAATTATTTTCATAAATAATAAAATTCTTCACAGGATTTCAATTATTTATAAAAAATGTAGAAAAAATTCTTTACTAGAATTCAATTATTTTTACAAGTAATACATTTTTTCACATGAATTCAATTATTTAAAAAAAATGTAATAAAATGCGTTGCAAGAATTCAATTATATTTATAAATAATACAATTATTCTTTACAGCATTTCAATTATTTAAAAAAAAAAATTAATAAAAATTTGTTGCAAGAATTAAACTATTTTCATAAATAATAAAATTCTTCAAAGAACTTTAATTAGTTTTTAAAAATGTAATAAAATTTCTTTACAAGAATTCAATTATTCTCCTAAATAATAAAATTCTTCGCAGGATTTCAATTATTTTTAATACAATTTTAAGTAAATTCTTCGAAAAATGTAATTATTTTCAAAAATATTCAAAATTCAATTATTTTTGGAAAATTTATGTTATAATGCTTTTAATATTCAATTATTATGTAAAATTTTAACTGAAATTCATTTTTAAATCAATTTTTATTAGAAAATTCTACAAGAATTTAATTATTTAATTACAAGAATAAATAATTTATTGAATAAATTAATGTTTTTTAAAATTGAATCCTCACAAATAATGTTATTAACAAATTTTTAAATAATTGCATTTTTTCGACGAATTTTAATAAAAATTTTGAAGAATAATTTTATTTTTCAAAGAATTCTATTAAAATTGTATTAAAAATAATAAAAATTCTGTAACAAATTTTATTATTTATGAAAATAATTAAATTCCTAAAAAGAATACGAATATTTCCTATACGAAAATAATAGAATCCCTGTATACATTTTATGATTTATGAAAATAATTGAATAATTCCGAAGAAATTTATAAAAAATTTGTAAATAATTGAATTGCTATGAAATTTTTATTATTTTATGCGAAAATAATTAAAGGTTTGCGTAGAATTTTATTACATTTTTTTTAAATAATTAAAATCTTTTGAAAAATTTTACTATAAAATAGTAAATATTGAATATGATTGAATTGAGGAAAATTCTTAAAAATAATTGAAATTATGCCAAGAATTTTATTTAAATTTTCAAAAATAATTGAATTTCTGCGAAGAATTTTATTACTTTTGAAAGTAAATTGAATTTCTGCATTCATATTTATTGTAACTTCTTCTAAATTCAATTTTTTTTCAGTACCTACTTTAATAAAAATCCCTGACTTTTCCCTGATTTTTCTGACCTATGACAATTCTGGAAATGTTAAAATATTTTCCAAATAAAAAACTTGCAGAATTTCCATGGAAACTCGACGGAAATATTCTTAAGTCATAAGTCAAGAGATATTTTTAAAAAATTTAGAATAAAATTTTCCAGTGCTCTCTAAATCTGAATATGTGAAATTTCACTTATTGTACGTTATAAGTCGTCCTCTCGATCAATAAGTGCATATACACTTATAAATAAGTGAATTTTTCACTTATTCTGAGTGAAATTTCACTTATTACCAGTGTATATGCACTTATTGATCGAGAAGACGACTTATAACGTACAAATATGTGAATTTTCACATATTCAGATTTAGAGAGTGTAGGAAATTTATTATTTTAAAGAGGAATTTGTTTGTCGCAGAATATAAGTTATTGGAATAAGTATATATATTGAATGAGAGAAGTTGTGTTAATTAATTCATTGATAATACGAATCCTTTACGAATCATGAAAGACCGGTTAAAGTAGTATAATTATTCCTGTCATTTTTCCTTTTCGCAAAAAGACACAAACTTTTTGGTTTTTTTCGTTTTATACTATTAATATCCGCATTTTTTCGAATTGAACACATATTATACAAATATTTTGGTATGAATACGGTTTTTATAATTACTCCTATCATCATAACTTTTAAATTTAAAATAAAATTTCCCACTGTTGAAAATTTATTTTTTTTCATATAATTTCATCTTTTTGGAAAATTTTATAAAAATTATAAAAATTATAAATATTATAAGTATTATGATAATTATAAAAAGTATAAAAATTAGGAAAATTTATGAAATCTTATGAAAAAATAAAAATCTTCATAATCTATAATTATAATACGAATATGTAGCTTTTCTAGAATCTATGTTTTATGAATATTAAGATCTGGCTAGACTCAATATTAAAAATTAAAAATTGCAAATTGGAGAATTATTTATATTCGGGCACAAAAGAGGAATCTATTTCTTTTTCCGCGAGGTTATCGCACTGTGTTGTCGAAGCGCGACATGAATTCCTTTGAAGGAACGACTCAATCGCATGCCATGCAATTAATTCAGCGAAACTCATCGCCTATCACGCATCCGTCAGACCTAAGACACTCCAATCCTCCATAGTGTCTAAATTTATATACTTTTTAAACTAATTCGCCTCATTTAAATAAATTAAACGATAATGGAATCTTATTTTTCTTCTTTAATGGTAGATTCGAATTCCGAACTTCGAATTTCGAAAATATGGAAAGTACAATAAATATTTTAAAGAAAGTGTTAATGTTAAAAGATTTATAAAAATAAATGTATTAAGATTCATAAATAAACAAATTTATAAAGAAACAAACTGATTTTATTCTTGTCAAACAAATTTACATCTTATACAATATATAAAGAAAGTTAACACAATTTTTTTAAAATTATCAAATTGATACTATTTAAGTTTACAGTGAATGAAAAGAAAGAAAAGAAGAACTAAAGAAGTTGATGTTAAAAAATTTATATAAATGTATAAAATATATAAAATATAGAAAAGAATTTATTTATATAAATTCTTTGAAATTGAACATTTTTGATTAGAATGTTAAAAAGATTAACATGAGTAGTTAATGGAATTATAAGTGGCGACTAGAAAATTTCGATTGCCAGTGTCAGTGGTGATAAGATCGTTGTGCGAAGATTTTGTCAAGTTCATAATATGAATGCAATGAAGATTCGCTATAGAGAGAACGATTCGCAATAGTGTGAAAGGAGTTACTGTCATCAGCGCCATACTACGATTCCACTATCAACGAAATCCGACTTTTATCGACTCCCGGAGTAGAAACGATTTTCTTTTGCGGCGCGCGTGAAACTGACGATATGCGATTCGATAAAAAGATAGAGAAATTCGCTGTTTCTGTTAATGTCGATATATTTATAAAGTGGTAGTCGCGTGTTAAATTTAATAATATACATTCAATTACCCGAAGTCAAAAAGTTCACTATTTCTTCTCTACAAATAAATAAATAAAATATATTTTTAAAAAAACCTACAAAATATATAAAATATATTTTTAAATATAATATATAAAATATATTCTTAAATATAATATATAAAATATATTCTTAAATATAATATATAAAATATATTCTTAAATATTATGTAAAATATAAACAAAAAAATATACAAAATATACAAAAATACATAAAACTAACACTTACTATGTTTATAAATTTTATTTTAGATTCTATTCACTTTTTATTTTTAGACAATTTTCTTTTTATGAAAATTTATAATAAATCATGATTCAAACACTAGAGGTTCAATACTGACTTTTTTCTCATAAAATTAGAAAACTATTGTTTAAATGACTCCTAATCTTTCTATGCGGTTCGAATGTAGAGATTAAAACTTCGAAAGACTATGCAATTAGAACGAATATTTTTTCACTATTCGATGCCTTAGAAACTAGAATCAATATAATTAAGAATAATGGACAAAAATAGTTGTTAACTTTACACTGCAACTGTAATTAATCCAATCAAATCACTTTGTATTTTCTAAAAATAATCTTTTAATTTTCTATGTGGCGACTTTTTGAAAAAAATTTTCTACCTTCAAAATAAACAAAATATTCTTTCAATATTTCAATATTTTCAATCTTTTCAATATTTCTTTCAAAATTTAGAAATTCTTTCAAAATATTTTCAAAACTTACCCAATAAAATAAAAATCAAAAATGTAAAGTAAACATTTTTGAATTTCAACACAGTTTTCTTGAAAGTATCAAATTGAAACTAAAGTGGATCAAATTGATGCCAAAAATTAGTATTAATTTATTATTTAATCCGTATTTTTGGTACCAATTCGTTGAAATTTGATACTTTTGAGTTAACAGTGAAATCTTATAAATTATTTTTTAACACATGTTCCGATTACGATAAATTTTCGATTTTGAAAAAAGAAATAAATAAATTCATTTTAAAGTTCTAATATCTTTAGGTTTGTAAATTTTAGCATTAATTTCGGGTGATCCTTAATTTCTTCAAAACAGAATTTTCATTTCCGAATAGGGAAAAATATTTTAATATAATATATTTTATAATGTCGCGTAAATTTTTATTTTTTATAAAATCAGTCTTCAGAACGTTGATCCATAAATTTTGAACTTTCAAGTGAATGTAATATTTTTTATTGACAACATTTTCATAAATTACTGATTGCAATAAATTATAAAAACTTCAATTTTACATTTAGAATATCACTGTTAAGTTAAAAGAACCTTAAGAGAATCTTAATTCCTAAAAGAATTGATATAAAAAAAATGGATGAAATCGAAAACTGATCCAAATTTCTGAATTATTAATAATTTATATAAAAATAAAATAATAAATTAAAATAATAATTTTATTTATTTAAAAATTCTTTTGTTTTTTAGTTTCTGAAGATGGGTCGGTACCCGAAACATTGACACTTTTGTTAATAAATAAATTAATTAAAAGGACCGATAAGCCTTTTATTCAAAAATATTTATTTAATAAACGGTCACTAACTTCAGAAATATATAAATTTTCTTTATGATCGACTTTTAGTAACAATTTGATACTTTAAAGAAAACTGCGTGAAATTAAAAAAAAGTTTCTTTTATAGTGACGCGAAATTTGAAATAAAAATTTAAGAACAAATAAGTAAATTTCGTTCATGAACTTTTGGAACTTCAGAATTATATTCAGAAACAGTTAAAACGTGTATATTTCGAGATTTGAAACAATTTTGTAAAGTAATTTAGTATTAAAAACAATTTTTGAAAAGTAATTTTTCTTTATGAAATAAAGTAAAGTTTAATTTAAATATAAAGTAAAAAACTGATTTTAAATAAAAAAACGTAGGGGTATTTAAAAATGGTGTAAAAAATGAAGATTTGTACTCGCGTATTCAACTTCTCGTTTTTCGGCGGCAAATTCCACGCACTTGTGATAATTGATGGTTAACGATCGGTTATTGGCTACTTTGTCAAAAGTGAGTGCTTTCAGAGAAAAGAACTCTTCCCAATTTTTTCGATTTTTTTATTTACACAATCAACTCTGATATTTTTTTTTCTCGACACTACAGAATAAACGTGTGAAATAGACAAAAATTAAGTGAATATTTTGAGTTATTTAACTAGAGACAACTCCTTAAGTAATTCACTAATTTAAATATTAGATGTAGAAACAGTTTTTTTGTTTTATGTCAAAAAAAAAACCGAAAAAGAGAAATTCGAATTGTCCCAAATTTCCGTTTTTTGCTTCTACAGCCTTTTGTCGCAATTTTAAAAGCAGAAAATTCGGACAAATATTCGAGAAAAGATATTTGATAGTTTCAGAAATAGATTTTTACTATTTTTCTATTTAAAGGGGAATTATGAATTTATTCTTTAAAGGGGGAATCCTAACAATTTTTCAAACTGTAAATTATTGGAGAAAAATTTCTCTCCTGAGATTAAGACCCTCCCTCTTGTTTTTTTTACTAACCACTTTATCAAGTCATCACCTTCATAGAATAAACATAAGCGAACGTGTGTGAGACTTACGGGTATCGTTTTCGAATGTTCTCAGGGGAAAAATCTCCAGAGATCCCTGGACAAAATCGTCCTCGAGGTGGGCACGATTGGGTCGAGCCTGCTTTCTCCGTGTCATCCCTTTGCCTCTTGATTATTATTAGACACTCCTCCGATCGGCGCGTCCACTCAATTCGTGCCGTCGGTACGACAAAAAAAGTCGATCAAATCAAAATTGACAAAACGCCAATGAAAGTCCCTTTAAAGAACCTCTTAATCCACTATAAATCCCTCAAGTCTCACACTTATTTTTTTTTGAAACTTTAATTTCCCAAATTAGTCATCAGTTCACTTTTCTAAAGCACTTGCCTATCACCATTCACACTTTTTATATCCAACTTCCCAGAATGCACCTTTTACGCGAATTTTCTTCCATACTCAAAAGGAATGATCAATTCAGATCGAATGATGGGAAAAAATTTGTTTGGCACTCAATTAGTCCTCGTGCTTGGAGGACAAGTATGCAGGTCAACTCAATCCGTAATCCATAGAGAAGAACCCCTTTTTGGAACTTTAATGAAGAATCAAATATTTTTTTTATTTTAATTCCAGATGATCTATCATCATCATCATCGGGCGATGCAACCAAGATTGTATACGCGACGGCACTGTCCGAAGAGGGTGGTGGTTGCATGTGTGTGCGTACGTGGACATTTGTTGTCTTTTGTCCGTGTCGCTTTATAGAGACGCATGTGTGCGCGTCTATCGCGACGACGCGCGTATGTATGTAACTCTTTTCTATATTCGCGTGTCTAGATCTCGCGAATTTCGCGGTTCCGATGTTTCGAGTCGGCCGGACGACGGACGGACCAGCTCTGGGCCTGACGTCGCGACGCCCCCCTCCACCACTTCACCGCCTCCTTTTCTCCTTCTATCCTTCTCTTTTTTCATCTATCCCTTGCATGCACATATCCAGTGTACGCGAGAGTGAGAATTTTAAGGGTAGGGAGTGAGAGAGAGAGAGACACAGTTTGTGCGCGCGCTTTGACCACCCCCACCACTTGCACCACTATAGCACCCCCGACTTTAGCCCCCCACCAAAAAACGATATACCACCGCGACTACACACCATCAAGGTCCACCCTTGTGCACACTTTTACTCAAAAAACCTCCACGAGCACTTTTCTTCACTTACACCTTCCTATCGTCTTTCCTCTTTTCTTCTTTCTTCACTCTTCCCTTTTCTCCTTTCTTCCTTCTCTCTTTCTTCTTTTCTCCTTTTTCTCTTTCTTCCTTTTCTTCACCTTTTACTCTTTCTTCACCGTTCGCTCTTTCTTCACCTTTACGTCTTCTTTTTCCTCTCGCCTTTATTTCTTCAGCGTTCCCCCACATTTACTTTTCCTCCCCCCCTCACCGGAAATCACCGTCGAAATCATAATTAATAATAAAAAATATTTGCAAAGAGCATGCGAAAAAAAATTGTTATTTCGGGCCGGCAGAGACGTTCGCCGTAGGAGACTCACGTTGAATGAGTTCGAAAGAGACGAGGAGCGTAATTCTCCTCGAAGTTCTTTCCTTGTTTGAAAAAGCAGGCTCTCTCATTCTCCCCCCACCAAAAAGGCTCTTTCTTCACCTCTCTCTCTCTTCCACCAGCGCTATATTTCCAACCCCGAGTCTTCTCTCTCACTGAGAGTTCTCTCTATCTTATTTCCCCCACCAGCTGAGTTGTCGGTGTTCACCCTCCCCACCCCAGAGGGAATCTGAAAGAAAGGGCGTGGCCTATTCCTCCCAATAACTCCGCCTCCTTATGCATTATTATATAGCGAAGCCGCTCTCGTGTCTCTATGATTTTATATGCTCTGTCTGAGCGCATAATTCACTGCGGATCGTTTTACCCCCTCATTCCACCCACCTCTCCCTCTCCCCTTTACACCACCCGTTCATGATTCCACGTACTCTCTTCTCTCTCTCTCTCGTCGGTGTGTGTGTGTGCATACGAACGCCCCCGGTTTCTCTCTCTCCCAGAGCACACGGGCACTCCTTGAACCTCGATGGATGCAAGACGATGCACTTATACTTACCATCGGCATCGGGGATTTGTAAATATGTATAGCGCTCTCCTTCGGATACTTGAAGGAGATGAAAATCCTTATGTATCAGGATTGAAGATGGATGCGATTGATTTTGTTTTAGTCTTCAAGGAAAAGAATGAAATTTATGTCGTTACTCTCTCTATCGAATATGTGGATGGGGATAAATAAACTATAACGATTTTTTTGGCTAAGGGATGAAAAGAAGATAAAGCCCCCTTTATATTTATATAAATCCCCCCCCCCTTCTTTATAAGTGAAGAGTATTTATTTTTTTATTATAAGTTATTATTGCTATGGGATGTTCGGAAATCATCATGAAGTTTGGAGAAAAATTTTATGATCGTCATGCAGAAAAAAACACATAATCTTGCAACCCCTATGTAATTTCTACCCTCTCCCGAAGAGAGAGAGAAAGAGAGAGTGGGGGTGGAAATTATAAATACCCCTGTTACCTCTTTCGACCCTCCTTGATAGGGGGTCAAAATAAATACTCCCAAGTGGAGGGCGCGTATATAAATGATCTTTAAATTTCAAATCCTATAATACCCCGACCGTTTTGCCTAAATTGAATTTTATAATCGACCTAATTGTCACGATAATTTATATTTAACATAATTCGAATGGAGAAAATTCAGAAAAAATTAGGTTAAATAGAGATTTAGAATAATAAGATTTATACAATAGGGAACAATATTAATAATGTTGGTGATAATAAATAAAATACACAGAAAGAAACATTTAGTTTCACAAGAATTGAGTATAATGAAGATAAGAGGATAAAAAGTTTATTTTAATTTGTATTTATATTTAATAATAACTTACAAACTTAACATTTTTCATGTTAATATAATTTTTGTTAACATATTTGACATTTGCATATATTTAACATTAACATCTTTAACATTTACATATTTAACATAAACATTTTTTACATTTACATATATATTTAACATTAACATCTTCGACATTTACATATTTAACATAAACTTTTTTGACATTAGCATATCTGATATTAACATATTTGATATTAACATATTTGTCAGTATAATATTACAATTTTTGTTGTTATTTGTTAATTATAATTTGTTATTATTTATTACAATTGCTTCCTCATGAGAAAGTTTCTGTAACATCAAAATTTTTCAAATTCGATTTTTTGACACATCTTTATGTTATTTGACCCCAGGAATTCAAAAATCACATTTTTAAAAAATGTCATTCCGTGTGTGTGTAAACATCACATTTTCATAAATATCTCGAGATCATGAAGAGCTTTATAAATGAAGTTTTTTTTAAATTGTAGGGACATAAAATGAGAGTACTTTGAGATAGATTAATAAAGTTTAACTATATTTTTTTAGATTTTTAATTTTGTAAAAAAACGTTTTTTGCCCATAATTTAAAAAAATGTTAGGACACCTATATAAATGTTTTTCCATAATTTTGTAGAGTTTTTTTAGGCGCATCTTTTTAGTCATCCTCATTGAACATTTTTCATCTATATATATATATATATATTAGCCGAAGATATTAAACTTTTAAAAATATAAAATTTTTCTAAATAAAACTTTTTTTAAAATTTTGTTAAGAAATGTAGAAGTAACTTAAAATGTCGTATTTTAAAAATAAAAATTGTAAAAAAGTCTTATTTAAAAATTTTTTTTTTTTAAATGTAGAAGTAACTTTTGAAGTCTTATAAATAACTTGTAGAACTTTAAAAATTGCTTTGATTCACCTATTTTTTAACTCAATTCGATAGCAGAAATACGACATTATTGTTATTTTAAAAACCAAAATTTATGGAAAATGTCATTTTCAAAATTAAAGTAAAAATAATTTTATAAAAGCAGAAGCGTTTAAAATATTATAAAATTTATGTAATAATAAAAAATAAATTAATTTGAATTTATATTTAATATTCACTTAA
The DNA here is from genome assembly GCF_015476425.1 of Leptopilina heterotoma. Taxonomy (NCBI): domain Eukaryota; kingdom Metazoa; phylum Arthropoda; class Insecta; order Hymenoptera; family Figitidae; genus Leptopilina; species Leptopilina heterotoma. Next base: position 824,671 of record NW_025110893.1, read on the forward strand.
GAACTTAACATGTTAATATAATTGATATTAACATATTTAACATTAACATATTTAGCATTAACATATTTTCACTAATATTACAATTTTTATTATTATTATTTGTTAATTATAATTTGTTATTATATATTAGAATTTTGTTGATTCTCAATTACAATTTATTACTATTTATTATTAGAATTCTGTCATTTGTTATTGTTACAATTTTGATGTTATTTGTTCATTAATTATTTGTTATTACAATTTTGTGAATTACAATTAAAAGCTACAATTTGTTATTATACAATTGAATTATTATTAGTTGGAACAATTATAATCAACAATATATAAATAACAATTATTATTTGTTATAACTATAAATCTGACCTCAAATTCATAATCAGACCTCAAAAACCCTCGAATAACATAAGTTTCAAGCGATTTTAAGTAAATTTTAAAAATACGACCGCCATATTGAATCCGTCATTTTGAATTTCACAAATCTAACCTATTCGTAATCAGCGCCTCCATAAAGCTTTTTGTATCAAATGTTTAAAAATTATATTAAGTTGAAAGAGCTACTTTAACCTTTTGTTGTGATTTTAGGGGTTTTTTTTAGCAACAAAAAGAGTAGTTTCAACCCTTAAATCGTCTTCTTTGCCAATAACAAAAAATAAGCTACTTTTATTTTTCTAAATCGGTCAAATCGGCCAAATGGGTCACTGACACTTGAGTAGGTTTACTTATTGTAAGTCCACTAATTTATAATTAGTAAAATTTTTCACTTTTAATCCTTTTTTTCCAACTTTAAAATGTGAAAATCAGTATGTCTTATTAAAAAATTATGTTAAACGATGATCACGAAAGTAATATATGCATTCAATTCCAAAGGGAAATACATTAAAAGTTGTATATATGTTAAAAAGATTTATGAATAAGAATTCAGAAAAGATTTATAGAAAAAATTTGTTTTTATTGAAAATGAAGAAATTTTTTTTTTTTTAATAAACTCTCGTATAGTGTGTGGTAATTATTAAATAATGTATTGAGTAAATTGAGAGAGAGTATATATTGAGGAGTCTTAGTGTAGTTGGCAACATTTTTTTTTTACTGAACTATTGATATTTACAGTGGCGTAATTGGTATCTACTTGTATATTTATAAATATACTCTTGATGGCAGTCAACTCACGTCTGAGTGAACACAACTATGACTGGCATTATCTATTGATGTCTTTCAACTTGTCAGCTCGATATGTGAAACGCTGGCAGGTTCAATGAGCTTTTTGCTGAATAGAAACACACAAAAAAAATTCATTTCAACATTGTCTCGCACTAAATATGATCTCAAATCGTTACATCATTATATATAGTTCCATTAATTTTGAATATATATAATATTATTAAAAATTAAATGTATATAACACATATATATCTCACTGTTTTTCTAACAATATCAAATTGATGCCAAAAATTTGGGTCAATTTTTTATTTGATCCAAATTTTTTCAAAATTTCAAAATTTTTGGCATCCTTTTGATCCACTTTAGTATCAATTTGATCTGTTTTAGTATCAATTTGATCCAGTTTAGTATTAATTTGATCCGCTCTAGTATCAATTTGATCCATTTTAGTATCAAATGTATAGAAGTTAATTTTTATAAAAATATATGATTTTCATATATATTTTTAGTTAAATTGATGTATGAATACCAAAATATGCAGTATTCATATCTTAGAAATGTTAACATAAAATATTGAGAAATTATAATTTCCTTATAAAATTTATTGCATTTTTCTCGCAGTGTATATCCATTAGCTCTAATTAAAAATACACTTATAAGGTTTTAATGGATTCTTAACAATGGCTCATTGTTACGTCCCACGCCCGTGATTGATTATCGAAACATCTATATAAACACATACATTCACACATACACAAATTGTATATATATTTGTGGAGAATATCGCACGAAATTCCAAATCTCCAGCATCATGAAGGGTTATTGCTTTATTCCATTAAAATACAACTCTTTTGAGGAATATTCCAAACTTATGATTATGGTTGGATGTATATTTTATAAATAAAAGTTATTTACGCTGCAGCACGTGCAAATGTGCAAATATATATAATATATAATATTTATTAATATTACATTTATTTATATATTTATTAAAATATATTTTTTATATATTTATATTATTATTATATTATTATTATACTATTATTATATTATTGTATTACCTATTTATTATATTTATACATATACATGCACCATATATATTATATATCCATACTGCCAACTCTGTGATATTACTTAACACCGGTGTCGTAAATCTTCCTAATACGTTCATAGAGTCCGACTACATGCGTTTGATTTATAAACGGCAATAAGGTTAAATATGTTAAGTGAAAGCCAGTCAGTATATACATATGTGTATATACTGCAAGATGCACTGGAGAACAAATGCCAACCATGGGTATAAATTCGAAACTTATGTAAGTTTATAAACCAGTAGATCTGTTTTCGGTCTTTTTATCTCTAAAATTCACACTCGGAGAGAATTTGTTTTCTAAAAGTTACAATATTGTTGAATAATTTACCATCGACAACTCTCCACTATATAGCCAACCGCTGCTATATATATATATAACCGCAAATATTCTATACGTTCAATTTTTCCAACATATACATCCAATTTACATTCTCAAGATATTTTCATCAATTTATAATCATTTAAATCGAATCATTACCGAATATATACTATATATATTCTATATACATACACTTATACTATATGTATTTATTTATATATAAATAAATTCTAATCAGGTAGCATTTCTTTGTAATTCACTGTAATACTGTTGCGAACTAAAAATTATTTCTATAGTATTGGGATGTCTGTATAATATTATAAAGAAAAAAATAATTAAACATTTGTAAATGAAATTCAATAATTAGCGATAGAAATATCAATAGTTGAAATCTTTTAAATTGAATTTATAAATTCTTTTTTATTTTTCTTCTTTTAAATATAAATATTGTCTATAAAACTATTACATGGACGCACATATATGAATATGCCTTTTACACAAAGTGAATTGATTCTCTTCTGAGAATCATTCAATAAATTATTATTTCCATAAAACTTGTTAGCTTCCATAAATTGTTGGTAATAACCGCCAGTGGATAGGCACATTTATATATAAATAATATAATTTTATAATACCATAATTCACATTATATTGATTTTCCAATAGAGGTATATATTAGGTATGATGTATATTTTACATTTTTTTTTCTCCTACAAAGTCAATCAGCCCATAATTCATGGATGATTTATATTCTTTGAATAAATTTCATTAATAGCGCCGTTGAAAGCACTTTTAGAGTATATAATATATATAAGTCGTGCCCTTTGAAAAAATTAGCATTTGTTGTTGCAGATGAAATTAACACCAAAAAAGATATTTAAATAATCAATTTTGGTGTTATTTTTTAAAATGAATGAAATTTCAGTTCATTACATTTTTTTTTAATATAAAACATGAAGATATCGATAACTCCGAGTCTTCGACTCGGAGTCATCGATTTCTTCATATTTTATAATAATTAAAGATGACCAAGTAATAAAATCATATAATTATTTTATATTATAAGAATATTATACTTCTTCTAAATTATTTTTATTATTTCAATTCAATTATTATTTTCAAAAATTTTTAACTACAATTTTATTTTATATATCAATTATTTTTAATAATTTTCGAAAAAGTTCTTTGGAAATTTTCAAATCCATTTGTTTATACAATATTCAATTTCACGAAATTTCAATTATTTCTAAATTCTTTAATTAAATGCATATTAGAAAATAAAAACTTCAAATAATATAAAAGAAAATTCAATTAAACTTTGTCAAAAAAATTAATTTCAAAATTCAATTATTTCTAAAAATTCACGCTATATTGCTTTTAATATTCAATTATAATCTAAAATTTTAACTGAAATTCATTTTTATGAAATGAAAATCAATTTTTATTAGAAAATTCTACGAGAAATCAATTATTTAAATGCAAAAGTAAATAATTTATTGAATAATTGAATGTTTCTCAAAATTCAATTCTCATAAAGAATTTTATTAACAAATTTTTAAATAATTGAATTCTTTTGTCGAATTTTATTAAAACTTGCATGAACATAATTAATATTTTCAAGGAATTCAATTATAATTGTATGAAAAATAATCGAAACGCTGCGATGAGTTTTATTATTAGTAAAAATAATTGAATTCTTAAGAAGAATTTTATTACTCTTGAAAATAATTGAATTTCTGCAATAATTTGTATCTTCTCTAAAATTAAATTTTTTTCTCGTGTTTTTAACTAAAATTCTTCAATAAATCCATTATTTTTAATAATTTTTAAAAAAGTTCTTTGAGAATTTTCAAAGTCATTCGTTTACAATTCAAATTTTACAAAATTTCAATTATTCGGAAATTCTGGAATTAAATATTTATTGAAAAATGAAAACTTGAAATAATTTCAATAAAAATCCTATTAAACTGTTAAAAAGAATTAATTCTACAGAATGGTTTGTCAAAAATATGAAAAATTAAGAATTTCAATGATTTTAATTTAAAACTTTTTGAAAATTTAATTATTTCTAAAAATCCACGTTATAATGCTTTTAATATTTAATTATTATAATCTAAAATTTTAACTGAAATTCATATTTGAATCAATTATATTATTATTATTAGTAAATTCTACCAGAATTCAATTATTTAAACACAAAAATAAATCATTTATTAATTTCATGTTTCTTGAAATTAAATACTTATTAAAACTGTTATCAACGAATTTTTTAAATCATTAAATTCTTTGGACGAATTTTAATAAAAATTTTAAGAATAATTACAGTTTTCGAGGAATTAGATTAAAATTGCATTAAAAATAATTGAAATTATGCAATAAGTTTTATTATTTATGAAAATAATTGAATTCCTAAGAAGAATTTTATTATTTATAAAAATAATTGAATGATTGGGAAGAAATTATTGATATTGAAAATCATTGAATTTTAAAAAAGTTTTGAAAATAATTGAAATTTTGACAAGAATTTGATTAAAAATTTGTAAAATAATTGAATTTTGGAGAAAAATTTTATAAGTTATAAAGATAATAATTGACATTCTGACGAGAATTTTAAAAAAAAATTTTGAACATAATTGAATTCTTTAGATGAATTTCAATATTAAATAAATAATTTATTAAATGAAAATTCATCACAAAATAAATAATTTATTTAATAATTGAAAGTTTCTTAAAATTAAATTCTCATAAAGAATTTTAATAAAATTTTTAAAAATAATTACATTTTTCGAGCAATTCGATGAAAATTGCATTCGAAATAATTGAAATTTTTATATGAGTTTTTTTTGTTTATGAAAATAATTGAATTCCTAAAAAGAATTTGATTAATTTGTAAAAATATTTGAATTATTGCGAAGAAATTTATAAAAAAAATTCATAGATAATTGAATTCCTGTAAAAATTTTTATTATTTATGAAAATAATTGAATGTTTGCGTAGAATTTTATTCAAAATTTTTTTTTAATAATGGAATTCTCTTGGAAAATTTTATTGAAATAGTAGATATTGAAAATCATGGAATTTTAGAAAACTTTTGAGTTTTGAGAATAATTGAAATATTGACAAGAATTGGAATAAAATTTTGTTAAATAATTGAATACATATCAAAGAAGAATTTTATTACTTATAAAGAGAATTGAAATTTTGACGAGAATTTTTAAAAATTTTTGAACACAATTGAATTTAGTAACTAACTTACTAGTAAGTTAGTAACTACACTGAAAAAAAAGTTGTGGTTGGAATTACCAGAAAATCTGTTTTTAACTAGAATTTCGTGGTAAATATGCTCTCACTAGATTTTTTCTGGTTAGGTTAACCAGAATTCTAGTTAATTTAACCAGAATTCTGGTTGTTTTAACTAGAATATCGTGTTAAATACACACTAAAAAAAAAGTTTTACTTTTAGCCCGTTTTCGAGGCTGAATTTACGGTGTAAACGGAGTCAGCCCCATTAAACAAGGACAGACTTATGTGAAATACATGGGCTGAATTTAAGGTGTAAACGGAGTCAGACTTTTTTTTTCCTGTGTATTAGGAGTTATTTATAAATTAGCGAAAAATGAATTAAAAATTCTGTTATAGGTAAAAATTCGTATTTCGAAATAAACTCTCATATCTTATAGATCTTAAAAACATTAAGTAAATAAAACTTTTCGCTCTCTTACAACAATGAATTAAATATATGAAGCGTTTGAATATTTATTAGAAGCGTTTCGCTGTTGGCAACACTCTATTGTTGTATATATATAAGTTCAGATGTTCTCCATGAAACGAAGGAAGAACAGGTGGGCCGTGGGAGTAGCAACTTCATTGGGGCGGGGTGAAGGGGCCTGGGGGGTGGGAAAAGGAAAGGGGGAGAGAACTCGCGAGTATGAGAGTGAGTCAGGCGATATGTGCAAGAATTGAATGCGAAGGGGATGAAAGTCCGGGGATATGCCACAACGCTTGTAACTTTCAGCACAAACGATGTATGAATGAGATTCGACCCACACACACAGACACAGACACAAATACACACAGAGAGAGTGAGTCTCGCTCTTCGTTTCATTTCAGGTGTTTCTGAGAGAGTGACCTGAGGCTTTTCTCTCCTTTTACTATTCTCGCGTTGAATAAATGAGTCTGGTCCACGGAAACACCTGAAACATTCCGCACTCGGCCGGTTTTCGACCTTCTCCTCTCATCCTCTCTTGTGAATTAGTCTGTTTATTAGACTGAGACTTATTAGTCGAGAGAAGAAGGGGGGTTCGAGGAAACCTGTTTTTTTCAAGAAACTATAAACTTCGATTTCTATAAATAAGAATAAAGAAGAAAGAGGACCATTCAAGAAAAATATGAAATTTTAAAAAAAGCGTGAATAGAGAACTCGGGCTGAGTTTGTGTTAGAGAAAAGTTCTCCACTAATTAAAACTAGTGTTAATTTTATCTTACGAATTTAGTATAGAATTTTATTTAATTTTAATTACTACAGTGGACTTTTCTTTATAGCAACACTGTCAACTTAAAAGTATCAAAACTTCTATAAGAATTAGTATGGAAATTTTTACTGATTTAAAAAAGTGAACTTCAGATTTAGAATGAAGGGCTTAAATAAAAAAAGAAGTTAAAATTATGTTTCAAAAAGATTAAAAACTTTGTGTATTATTTTCCGGTTTTTAATTGTTTGTTAGAATGAGTGATTATCATAATGGGTGTATAATGAACCCGTATGTCTATATACTTAGTATATGTATTTAGTAAAGATCCATTAACAGAAGTGAATGTTAAAAGCATGTAATCTTCACACTTTTTTTTATTTCATGCAAATTGCTTATTATGTTGAATTTTTTTTCTATTTTTCTTTATTTTCATTTATTGCTTTTATATTTTTATTCATTTCTTTTTATTTCTATTCATTATTCATATATTTTTATTTGATTTTTTTATTTTATTTGTTATTTACTATTTCTTTGTTTTAATATTTATTTAATAAAATAAAAAATATTTTTTTGTAATAAAAAGGCTTAAAATAATTTCAAAAAACGATTTGAACAAAAAGAAAATATTTTTATTTTACATTTCGAAATATATAAAATAAAAATATGAAATAAGTTTATTTAAATTTTGATTAATTTTTTTGATAAATAAAAGAGTGATTTTGTTTATATATGGTTTTTCAATGTTTCACTGTAAAAGTTTTTGCTAGAAGTAAAAAAAAGGAAATAAATGGAAAGAAACAGGTTTCCTCACCGGGTGTATTAGGAGAGCTAGGAAAGTTTATTATCTAAGCTGTCTCGTAATTTTGCGTAAGAACGGTTTTCACCTATTGTGAGGGAGGCATCAGGTATAAAAGGGTGCTCTCTACTCACCAGAGGTCTCTAGAACTATGGGCGCCGGCGCCAAGATTTACACCTGTATCTTCCTCACTAACGGTACTTCTTACTATCAACTTTTTGATTCATTCAATGCTGTGGAGTAAAACAAGAGTCTTAATCCATTTAACATCTTATATTCAGAATATTGGACTCAAGATATATTATAGTTGTTTTCTAACTATAGGCTGCCTGAAACCTTAAATAGATTGAGTTTTAAAAAAGGCAACAATCAAGACAATATTTTTGTTTATCATATTCTTTTTTTGTTTTTTTCAAAATCATTTCTTTTTTTGATGATTCTTTGTTTCGTTGATGATTCTTTCTTCTTTTTAATAATTTCTGTTTTGGGAATAATTTTCTTTTTTGATGATTCTCTAGTGTGTTAATAACGATGTTTTTGACGATGATTCTTCTTCTTTTATTGATGACACTCTTTTGTTGATGATTCTTCTATTTTTTTCACAAATAAAGTTTTCCACATAAGAATTCAATTATTTAAAATAAAATTTTCAGAATATTTATTTTATTTCGAAAAAATTAATTATTTAAAACAATGTTTATCAAATTCTTATTGAGAATTCAATTATTAAAAAAAAAAATCAATTTCTTTCAAACATTTCAATAAAATTTTTCGCAATAATTCAATTTTTTTCATAAATAATAAAATTTTTTTCAGGAATTCAATTATTTTTGAGGAATTTTAATAAAATTCTTGGCAAAATTAAATTATTTTCATAAATAATATTCATCACAAGAATTCAATTATTTTTAAAAGTAATAAATTTCTTTTCGAAATTCAAATATTTAAAAAAATTATAATAATATCGTTCGCAAGAATTCAATTATATTCATAAATAATAAAATTTCTTAAATGAATTCGGTTATTTACAAAAATTGTAATAAAATGCTATACACAAACATTCAATTCTTTTCAAAAATTTTAATAAAATTTAGAGCTGTGCAAAATTTGAAACGAGTTTAGTTCGGTTTTGGGGCGCCGAAATGTCGCATGTCGAATATTCGACATCCGAACTGGGCTAGTTTGAATGTCGAAAAACCAACATTCGAAATATTTTCATAAAGAGTAAAATTCTTCGCAGCAATTCAATTATTTTTTATAAAATTTCTAAAAAAAATTTAATTATTTTCAAAAATTTTAATAAAATTGTTAAAAAGAATTCAATTTAAAAAAAAAAAAAATTTGAAGAAAATTCAATTATTTTCAAAATTATTGAACAACTTTCTTGATGATTCTTTCTTTTTTGATGATTCTTCTTTTCGTTGGTGATTCTTCTCTTCGTTGATGATTCTTTCTTTTTTTGATGATTCTACTTTTCGTTGATAATTCTTCCATTTTTTTATGATTATATTGATGACTCTTCTCTTCGTTAATGATTCTTTCTTTTTTTGATGATTCTATAGATGATTCTTTTTTTTTTGATGATTTTTCCTTTTTTTATGATTCTTCTTTTTGTTCATGATTTTTCTTTTTTTTTTGATGATTTTATTGATGATTCTTCTCTTCGTTGATAATTCTTTCATTTTTTGATGATTTTATTGATGACTCTTCTCTTCGTTGATGATTCTTTCATTTTTTGATGATTTTATTGATGACTCTTCTCTTCGTTGATGATTCTTCCTTTCTTTTATGATTCTATTGATAATTCATCTCTTCGTTGATGATTCTACCTTTTCTCATGATTTTTCCTTTTTTTATGATTCTTCTTTTCGTTGGTGATTCTTCTTTTTGTTGATGACTCTTTTTTTTGATGATTTTATTGATGATTCTTCTCTTCGTTGATGATTCTATTGATGAATCTACTTTTCGTTGATAATTCTTCCATTTGTTGATGATTTTATTGATACTCTTCTCTTCGTTGATGATTTTTCCTTTTTTGATGATTCTTCTTCTCGTTGATGATTCTTCCTTTTTTTGATGATCCTATTGATGATTCTTCTTTTCGTTGATGATTCTTTCTTTTTTCTGATGATCCTTTCCTTTTGCTGATAATTCCTCTTTTCTCATTGATGATTCTTTTTTTCCTAATGTTTCCTTTTTTCTGCAGAGTACTTTCTGAAAGGATAATCGGTAAATTGTAGCATCGCGAAGAAAAGATGAAAGGTTGATTATAAATCTTTGTGTTTATGGGTATTGTCGGTAAAGGGAATAGAATAGATATGACGTATTCATGAGAATGGCGAGAGAGGGTTTGTCAGGCTGATGTTTGCGATAGCGGCTCCTCGGATCGTTGGTAGAGAAAAACACAAAATAGTTGTGCTTCAGGCTCGCTTAAAGGCGAGACCGGACCTGTTTCCTATCACCTTTCTTCGCCTCCACTCTCTCGATGCTATTCCCTTTCCCCTTTGCAATAAAATCTGATTCGACGTCGATTTATCTACGGGCATTCCGATATTTCAGTCGCGGCGCGACATTTTCTTCCCCTAGCCTCACCCATCTCGCTTTTACCTTTTTACCCCCTGGTCCACCCTTTTTTCGCCCCTTTCTATTTTTTTCTCCTTTTCTTCCCATCTCTTCTCATGTCCACTAACTCGGATACACTATTTCGAATTCTATCTACGACAAAGTCTACGACTCCTTTAAACTGTATGAACAGTTTTTTTTATCTGAAATAAAAAATTTTGAAATGAGTATAAAAATAAGTATTCGCCATTTACCTTAATAGTAATAATTTTTATTAACTCTCTTACTCGGAGTAAATGAAATTAATTAATTTTATGATACGAGTTTCTTTCTCTCGTGAAATTGGTTTTTAAGATTCCGATTCTGTTACATTTATCGATTAATCGCCCTTTTTTGGGCGAAAGAATATAGGGTTGGGACGACCATTTATAATCGCCTTGTCAGTGATGTTTTGTAGGATATGACGATCTTGGCTTGTTCCAGTCTCCCCATATACGTAGGTGGAAACGGCCGTATACACACAAATGCAGGTGTAAAGCCATATAAACGACAGTAGAAATAAGAGACTCGAGAGAAGTTGGACATCTCACATTCTGACGAGATCAAAAGCCGGAGTCAATGCAGCAAATACGGATCGCGATCGCCGAGGCTCATAAACCAACGTCATTCGCGCATTCTCCCTTATTGCCTTTAGGCAATTTTTCCACTCTCCGCAAGCGCTCACTATTCCTTTGGGTGCATGTTCTCTATTCACTCACGCCAGTCCACTTTTAATTTAATAATACAAGCACACTTTTTTAACAAAAAGAGAGAAAAAAATTTAGTTGTACTTTTTTTCCTATTCAAGTTCTGCGAACGAAACTTTTTTCTGTTTGAATATTTTTCGAAAAAAAACCCGACCAATCATCATGGTCGGTTAAACTGACTTTAATCATTGATTAACTTTTATCCAGAGTTGGTGAAATTGGCCCTAAATGAAAATGGAAAATAATGTAAACTAGCAACTTCTTACTCCCTTTTTAAAATAAAATTAGCAATTCTAAAAAAAATAGAAAGTAAAAATTTTTAATTCAAATTTAATTCAAATTTTCATAAAAATAAAATATGAATTGAAATATAGTTTAAATATTAGTATGACTATAATAATCAAATATTCTGACACAGGGAATTCAGGGAATAGTCAGGAATTTCTATTAAAAGTACTGCAAAAAATTAAAAATTTTAGAATTCATAAAAAAATTCTGAATTTTTTTGTCTTTTTTGTTTGCCTCATAAACTATAAAATTGACAAGAATTCTAATAAAAAACCTTCAATTTTTTCTATTTCTCACAAAAATTTCTTTTTAAATAACTAAATTCTTGAAGAACTATCATAAAATTAATAAATCATTACTTAGAAATTATTTAATGAATAATTCTAAATAATTAATAATTTCAAAATTAATTAGATTTCAAAAGAGTTGCGTTTACAATCTTCATAAATAGATGATAATAAAATTCTTCTCCGAAATTAAATTATTTTCAAAAATAAATTTCAATTTTAATAAAATTCTTGGCAAAATTTCAATTATTTTCAAAAATTTTCTTCATTTCAATTATTTTCAATATCTACTATTTTAATAAAATTTTCCAAAAGAATTTAATTATTTAAATAAAATTTTAATAAAAATTTCACAGGAATTCAATTACTTACCAATAATTTTTTTTTATAAATTAAATTAAATTTCTTCGCACCAATTTTGAAAAATTTAAATTAAATTCTTTAAAAACTTAATATTATTTAAAAAATTTTCACAAAATTCTTTAAAAGATTTAGTTAATAAAATTGCAATTTTAATAAAATTTTTCTATTTAATTCAATTATTTTCAATACAATTCTTCTTCAGAATTTAATTATTTTCACAAATAATACATTTTTTTGGGTATTCAATTATTTAAAAAAATTTGAATAAAATTCTTCGCAGAAAATCAATTGAGGCCTTGGATCCAATAACTCGCCCGACGCTCGAAGGCACGCGCTAATGCCAGTCGGGTAGCAGTGAGTGGCCCAGAGGCGCTCACTGCTCACTGACTGGCAGTTGCGCGTTCCTCCGAGCGTCGGGCGAGTTATTGGATCCAAGGCCTCAATTATTTTTATAAATAATAAAACTTTTCTCGAGAATTCAATTATTTAAAAAAATTATGATAAAATGCTTTGTAAATTTGAAAAATTATAATAAAATTGATTATTATTAACTATTGAAATCACTACGAATTCTAATACAAAATGCGTTTACAATTTTCATAAATAAATAAAACAACAAATGGTTTTAATTTGAAATTTTATAAAATTTCAATTTTAAATAAATTTAATTAGAAATTTTAAAGAACTTAAATTTTTAAAAAAATTTAATAATTTAAAATTAAGCATTTAAATTTAAATTTAAGCATTTAAGTTAAAAACACTAAAAAATTGAATTTTGAAGAAGTTACAAATGATTGCAGAAATTCAATTATTTTCAAAATTGAAAAAAAATCTCGTCAAAGTCCAAATTAATATCTTTATAAATAAAAAATTATTCTTCAAAATTAAATTATTTTCAAAACTTTTAATAAAATTCTTGTCAAAATTACAATTATTTTCAAAAATTTTTCTTATTTCAATAATTATTCAATATCTATTAGGTATTTTAATAAAATTATGCGTAAACATTTAATTATTTTCATAAATATTAAAAATTTCACAGAAATTAAATTATTTACAATTTTTTTATAAGTTTCTTCTCAATAATTCAATTATTTTCAAAAATAATAAATTTTTTTACAGGGATTCAATTATTTTTAATATACAATTTTAATCGAATTCATTGAAAAATGAAACTATTTTTTAAAAATTTTATTAAAATTCGTCAAAAGAATTCAATTATTTAAAAATTTGGTAATAAAACTTTTTATAAGAATTAAATTTCAAGAAACATTTAATTATTCAATAAATAATTCACTTTTGCATTTGAATAATTGAATTCTCGCAGAATTTTATAATAAAAATTGATTTAAAAATGAATTTTAGATAAAATTGAAGGTAAAAAAAAATTGAGGGTTCTATCAAAGAGCCGGGTTATAAGTTATTGAGACTCAAAATTCTTCACCTCTAAATAAAAAAAAGTATTTAAAATTTCAATTTCTTAAAAACATTTCGCATTAAAAAAAAAAAACAAAAAAAATTTTAATTTATTTTTTTTATTTTCTTTAATGTTTTATAACAATATTTTTAAACTTGACAGATTATTCAAAAAGGTTTGAATTTGAATGTTTTGAAGAATTTTAATTCCTACCAAAAAATAATAATAATTAAATATTTAAAATATTAAAAAAAGAAATTATTGTTTTTGAATAATTTTGCAATTAAAGATATTCGTAAATTAACAGAACATTTTTTTCAATATAATTTTTTCCTTTATTTTCTAAAAATTCAAAAATTTTCAGATTCATTTTCAATTAAATTTTCTAATTGACAAATATAATTTATAAACATGTTTTACTTTTATTTAAAAAAAAAACTTTGAATTTTATTAAAACAATTGAAATTAAGAAATAGAATTGATGCAAATTATTTCCTTATTTTAACAAACGAATATAGTGGTATCATAATAAAGAACTATGGAATGAAAGGATGTATAATGATAGTATTAATTTTTGCAAGAAATTTGATGTTTACGCCAATGTTGCACAAAGTCATTTCTTATCATGTCACTTCTTTTGACGATCCACTCACTCCCGACTAACAGGTGAAGAGGGGAAAAGAAAATTAATCTTAACGAATTATGTTCCAGAATGGTCCATATTTGCACTAACAAGAAACGATCGTCAGCAACTGGGGAAAGAAGTTTGAAAAAAAACATTCCAATTATTGTACACAACAACACATATATATAGCAGTCAATGTAAATTGCCTCTGATAAAACGAAAGATTCCACACGTACGGAACGGTGAGTTTATTTTAAAAATTTTAATGGCAAAACTAATTAATTATAATCTTTGGAACGTTAATTAATTAATATTATTATTATTAACGTGGGTACTTATTAATAATTGATGTAAAAAATCTCATTTGTATTCACTAAAGCAATATATAACTTCGCTTTATTTAACATTTTTTTATAAATAATTATTTAATTTGTGCTATAATATTTAAGGTTCGGTATGGATGCTGGTGATTCCCTTTCGAAATTTCCCTTTCGAAATAAATCAATTAGATAATTGATTTTTTTTACTAAAAATATTGACTTTTTTTCCTTAAACTTCGTGTGGAAACCTGTCAAAATTTGACGTTTTCAGCCTTAAAGTCGATTATGTACGAAAAATTATAATATTAAGTAGGTACAACAATAATAAAAAAAAAAAAAAAAAAAAAAAAAAAAAATTACAAATAACTACAAATTAAGTACAAATGTATCTATTGGTTTATTTCAAAACATAAAATTGCCGTTTTACGTTAGGATTGTAAAAATATATGAAAATTATTTATTATTCTTCCTTCGCAACATGGAAAAAAATCAAGTTCTGCGCTACGCGGAGAATCACCGCATAAATGAAAAGGTATAATACTTTATTTGATCTGAAGGAAAATATTATAACTTATATATCTTAAAAATTATTGCATCGTGCTGTATAGAATAAACAAACTGTTCTAGCAGGAAAAAAAATGTTGAAGCAACATCACTGATTAATTGAAACATGATAATCCTGAGAATGTCAGTAGGATCTCCGTATTCGTTATATTAATACGACCTCCATTTTTAAAAGAATTAGAAATTAACACGCTTTGAATTTTAAAATTTTTGATTTCTCTTTTTCATGTTTTTTTTTGATATATTAGAATTTTTACCTGACGATATACGTAGTATGTGTTTATATGTTCCTTTTTTATTTTTTAATTTCGCGAAGCTTATTAAATGCACTGAAGATTAAAAATTTTGATATGAAGATATACGTCGTTGTCTCTCGTCGCGTCTTATTACCTATAACTTTGCGTGGCAGTGAATTTATCGTGGTCGTAAACTTTTGAATTATAACCGCGCTCTCGTATATATACCTGAACGCGCAAAACTGAAATGGAGACTATATTCTCATCCTCTCATAATTTTATAGATTGAAAATATAGATACGTTCTCGCTTTTGGATGCGACAAAGTCTTCTCATATATATATTTATATGTTTATACACGAAAGTACCCCGTTATGACCTTCGACGATCTTTATTATTTCTGGTTATTATCTTTCTCTCTCTCTCTCTCTCTCTCTACTATCCAATGTTGAATCTCGTATCTAATTACATCTAATGAGTGAGAATTTGTCACGGAATCTTTGATCATAGAAACACCTGGTGGATATATGTTGACTCTGGGATTCCGTAAAGTTTCTTATTTGTTAACTGTGAATGTTACGTAGAATCAAGCGGTGTAATATTTTTCTTTTTCTATATTCTCGTATTGGGATTTCCGTCTCTCTCTTTCTCTTTTTCACCCTCTGTAAAAAAGAATCGAATCACTTCGCTTCTAGTTTTCTAATTGTACTTGGTTTCGAACCAATAACGATAAATTTTTATCGTGACGACTCCAATTTTTTTTCTTTCTTCTTCTCTTTTAATTGAAACTATTTTAATCTTTCTGTCCTCGCACCAAAAGAACCCTCGTTTTTTGCTTTTTAATCTTATAAAGTTTTGGCAAATTCAAAAATTGGAAATTAAAATTTTAAAATAAATTTTTGAGTTAAAATTTTAAAACAGTATTGTAAATAAAAAATTTTAAAATTAAATTGTAAATTATAATTTTTAAATAGAATCTTTAAATTAAAATTTTAAAACTTTATTTTAAAATAGAATTGTAAATTAACATTTTAAAGTTAAATTTGATTAAAATTATCAATTGAGCAATGTTGGGTTAATTAATATGAGAAATAGGTATCGGATGTTAGAGGGATTTGCTTCCCATGGAGAAGGAATTAGAATTACTTTTTAATTTTGTTTCAAGTAAAGGGGTAATATTGTAAATTAATGGGGTAATAAATAACACCTGTTAGTATAAATATATACTTAAAAAATCGACTCAGTCTATCAGGATGTATTCAATGAATCTTTATACGCTCTGTCTTTATATCATTTACGATCTTGATTTTACGATATGTTTTTTACGATCGTTATAGTTGATTCTTGGATTATGACGCACGAATAAGACAATCGATAAATTATTACATGCAAGATATTTTCTTATACTTTGTCCTAACTTCAAATAGGGCCCTAACAAGGGCCTGTCCAGTTAAAGAAAGTGTTATTTTTACTCGTGGTATTAAAATAACACGTAACAAATTGTAAATGGCGCCATTCGTTTTATGTCTCATGATTAATTTCACAAAAAAAAATGAAAATTTTGCTCCCTTTAGAAACACATTTTAACCAGGGGTGCGATTTTGTAATTTGACTTCAATTTTAGACTCGATTTTGACTTTGACTCTAACTTTGATTTTCACTCTGATCTTGACCTTGATTTTGAAAGTCAAAGCAAAAGTCAGAGTGAAAATGAAAGTTAAAGTAAAGGTTAGAGTGAAAATGAAAGTCAGAGTCAAAATGAAGGTCAGAGTGAAAATGAAAGTCAAAGTGAAAGTCAGAGTGAAAATAAAATTCTAAGTCAAAGTGACGATCAGAGTGAAAATGAGAGTCAAAGTTAATGCCAATGTCAAAGGCAAAGTCAAAGTCTTGAAAGTGAATTTTAAAGTCAAAATCGAATCGATAGTCAAGTTATAAAATCCCACCTGATATTTTTAGAAGAGAAATCCTCGACAAATAGAAATGGAATAGAACACTTTTTGAAATCACGCACAATTTCAAAAAGTATTCCCACTGAACTTATATACGTACACAAGATATAATAGGCAAAAGGACGATATTAAAATTTCTTTTCAGAATTATAGACGCTCCTTCTTGGTATAATTATACCTCCCTAATTTGCGAATTCTCGTGAACTGTGTAGACCTTGTATTTCTTTGATCACGATTCAGACTTGCTTTATCTCTCTTTTATTTATGCGTCTTTGTGTATCTATCGGTGCATCGATTTCTTTTCGTTTTTTCCCTTTCGCAAATGAATTTCGCGCGTTGGAGCGCGCAGCTCGTGCGAGAAGAAAGTTCAGGCGTCGTTAGTCCGGCGAGTCGACCTTATCATCGACAAATATCATCGCGACATATAACCAAAAAGAGAAAAAAAAGAAAAAATAAAAAACAAAAAATACCCCAAGAGAAAAACTTGAAAACTAAAAATTATCACTTTTGTATCGTCAATAATTTTATCCTCGGGCATTGCGGTATCGATCTCGAGGAACTTCGTTTATATGCGGTATTTCGTTCGGTATTTTCACACTTCGAGTTGGAAACATTTGCTAAGAATGACAAAAAAAAGGAGGAGGGATATAATAAAAATAATAATCGAGGATCGTCACAAGAGTTTCGGTTTTAATTTAATAGGATTATACTAAATTAATGAAGTAATTTCTTAAATTAATTTAATGAATTTTCTATTGTTTTTCAATTAATTAACAAATCGAATTTTTGTTCTACACGAAACTTTACTTAAAATCAAAACCAAATTAATGATTTATCAAAAAAAATTAAAGTAATGTCTAAGTCTAAGACCAACTATGGTCCAAGTGGGTCTAAGTCTAAGTCAAAGTTTAAGATTTAGTATTAGTATTAGACTTTGACTACGACTAAGGCTAATATTATAACTAAGGCTTTGACCAAGACTTAGACTATGACATGGACTTTGATCCTGACCAAGACTTGGACTAAGACTAAAACTTTGACTAAAACTTGTACTTTGACCGAGGCTTAGACTAAGACTTTGACTTTGATCCTGACTAAGATTAAGACTTGGACTAAGACTTTGACTAAGATTTAGACTAAGACTTTGACTAAGACTTTTGAAGTCGAAGTGAAAGTCAAAGTGCAAATGAAATTCAACGTCAGAGGCAAAATCAATTTTTGGGTGAAATTAATAGTGAAAATTTCTTAATTGACAGTAGAAGTAAAAATTTTTTTTGGTGAAAGTGCAATAAGAATAAGAAGTGAAAGAGGAGGAAGAAAAAGAATAATAATGATAAAAATAATGAGAATAAGAAGTAAAAGAGGAGGAAGAAAAGGAATAATAATATTAATAATAAAAAAAAAATAATGAGAAGAAGAAGAATAAGAGAAGGAGGAAGAAGACGAAGCAGAAGAGGAAGAAGAAAAACAGAAGCAGTATGCATAAGAGTGGTAAGACGCCAGAAGGTTGCGGGGCCTCTTGGGCCGATCGCGGATCTCGGTCGCATAAATTTGTTTTAATTGCCAGCGACGTTACATTTTGCTTTAATTATGCCGCATTATCTGGGAGGTAAATTAGGTAGGTCCAGCTCTTTCGATCTGTCTCGATTCCTCGCATGGGTGCTTCTCTCTTCTTTTGCTCCCCACATCTCTCTCTCTCTCTCTTTCTTGTCATTCGAAAGAGAAAGAGAGAAGAAGAAGAAAAAAAGATCGGTGTGGACTCTCGTTGGCTCTACCTTGGGATAGGATCTATCTCCACCCTCGTCCACCTCTGCCTTCTTCTTCTTCTTCTTCCTCCCCCCTCCCTCTCTCTTTTTCTTCCTCTTACTTTCAATTCTTCCTCTTCGTCCTTCTCTCATCCGATTTCTCTACTTCTTTCAATTTTTTCCTCTTGCTTCAATCTTCGTCACCTCTCTTTCTTTCTCTTTCCCTTTTTCCTCTTTCTCTCTACGTCCTCTTCCATTTTCTCTCTCTACTGTACTCATAATATGTAAATTACAAAGTAAAAACACTATAGATTTTTTTCATCAGTCTATTATAACTTTTATTATCTTTTTACTCTTATTATATTATAACACCAAAGATGTTTTTCTTGGGATTAAATTATTCTGTGACAAATCATTTATTACTATAAAAAAAACTATTTTTTATTTATTACTATATTTATTAGTAAAAAAAATGTTTTTTGTTTAAAAAAAAGAATATTTCTTTACCATTAAAAATTTAATTCTAAAAGTTACAGATGCTAAAACTGTAATCCAATTATTATAGCATCTGTTTATTAACTTTCAGAGTTTAATTTTATACCGAAATATTCTTTTTTAAAAAAACAACGTAAATATTTTAAAAATAAAATCTGGGTGCTTGTTTAAGATTCATTTAAAAAATATTGAAACATGTACAGTATTTCAGAAATTATATCAATTTTAATATTTTTAAACAACACGGAGAAAAAGGAATTGTTAAATCTACTAGCGGATTGTTAATATAGAACTAGCAATTCTAATTTGTTGTTGAAACAGTTTTTTGGTTCTCCTAACAACTCGAAATTGTTGTTATAACAATTAATTTGTTTATAGAACAAAAAAAATTTTGCAACAACAAACCTGATTTGCTAGTTCTATATTAACAATCCGTTAGTAGATTTAACAATTCCTTTTTCTCCGTGAAGGCAAACTCAAGAATTTTTTAACTGATTCTAGGAAGTTACTTAAATTTCTTTACTATAAGTTTAATTGATGAAAAAATAGATTATGTTTTAGTGACTTAGACGGGAAAAATGTTTATTTATTAATTGCAATTACTTACAAAATAAAAAAGTTAATTTTATCATTAAAAAGTAGTATTTTACATAATTTTTAAAAACTTACCTATATCCTCCTTATCCTTATTTTAATCACAAAACTTTTTTCACTTCTGATCACTTATGATATTTTATATATATTTTTATTGTTTTGGCACTTTTCACTTTTTATCATCCCATATATTAAGAATATTATTAAGAATGATGAAGAATGTTTAAGAAAAAAACACGTGCTCTTCACTTTGTAATCTGTAATACTCTGTAATATTCATCATGTATCATGTATAATTCTCGCACTCGACCACGTGAAATAAATTAGAACCTCAAAACTGCGCGCGCACAAAAATTTAAAATTATTTCAGCCAATAGCGACTGTCATCATGTCATTTTCACAACCAATCACGACCGTCACTCTCAAACTCCAGCCAAAAAAATAGCTGTTTTTCCATTAAGGAATAGGCAGGTAGAAAAAATGCAATACAAAAATTCGATTGTTTAAAAATGCTAAGTGGATGTAACCCCTAAAGGATTTTCAAAAACGGATCAGCTTTTCTTCATTTTAGGCCCAAAATCATCAGGAGGCATCCTAGAAACAAAATAGAAAAATAACCGAGAAGTTCAAGCACTTTTGGGTTGAAGTTAGTAGAGACCCACCGTGAGAAGGAAAGAGGGAAGGAGAATAAGAGAAAAAAGAAGGAAGGAAAGTGAGAGAAAAAGAAAGAGGGAAGGAGGGTGAAAGAAGGAGGGAGTGAGAAAGAGAGAGAGAGAGAGAAGGAGCGTGTGACAATTTACTCGGCCGATCTCCAAACCGCATATATAGGAAACCTCTTTTCGTCTCCTCTGTTCCTCCCTTTCTTCTCTGTTTCTTATATACCTTATGGCCGCGTTATTTATGCGCGGGTCCGGCTAATAAACATATGAACGCCCGTGCCTTCCCACACGCTCGCGAGTTCGTCCTTCCCTCTCATATATATGTATGTTCACACACAAACACACTCCACAGACACGAAATCATTTACCATTACAGGTTTACTTTAGCGTGAGCATCCTCTTCTCTTCTCTCGAGGCATTGTCTCGTCTTATTAACAGTCGGCAGAGCGATACATCTCGGTATCCTCTCTTGGCCTTCTCTCCATGTCCACCGCGACCAGAAAACATCTCGACACTTTGCCGGAGTAACCATCTCTTCTTCCTTCCATATATCCTATATATATAAATATAAAAAAAGGAGAGTGAGAGGATTTTATATATAATAAGAGAAAAAGAGATGAGTGAGGCAAGGAGAGTGAAAGGTTTATACATATGTGTGTTTATATATAATACAACTTGAGGGAACATCATAGAAAGCGGTGCAATTTTTCTTCAAGGACCAAAAAATTTTTTTCTCCCATCTTCTCTTAAAAGAGGACCGCTAACCGCTTCAACGATTATTAAGGGGGTGGGAGGGGAATGGTATAAGTTCGCACGTCCCGCGTCTGTAACGTCGCCCAAAGCTGTGCGGAATTGTTTTTATTGGTCGGGAGCTTTGCGCGCCGATTTCCCACGAAGAAATTCTCACGCTATAAATCAGCGCGCCCGCTGGGGACGATCATTGTTTTGGGTACGTGGAATTTCAGTGTGTCGCTCATGAATTAGAATATCAGATCCTCCAACACCGCTTTACCTTCCACCCCTTCTCTCTCTCTCACTCTCTTAAATTTTCATATATGGTGCGAGGGAATGCCCCCGCGTATTTGCAATGAGAGAAAGGCATATATCGAGAGGTGTGAATTATGCACCTCATTATATAAAATTTAATTGTGAAATTAAGATTAGGAGTTGCAATTCCTGAATTCAGGAATTGCAACTCCTAATCTTAATTTCACAATTAAATTTTTCTGCGACTCTATTTGAACTTTGTTTTTAAATTCCATGCGAAATTTTCTAGTTCCCATAGGTAATCAGAGTTTTGAAAATGAAAATTTGTAAAGTTTAATTTGATGCATGGAACACAGGGGGGAGAGAAAAGAGAATGAGACGATGAGAGTTGTTAAGTTCGTGGGGTCCTGCAAAGAGTCTCTGCCCCCGCATAATAATACAGCGGTAGCCGTATTCGCTGCCGCGCCGCCGCCAGCCAATTAAATAAATATTCGTTGACATCGCGACCGCGTCGCTTCTACAAACTGGACCCCTCGGCGAAACCGCAGCGGAGAGGTGCTCATTCCCGTCAAACTCTCCCTCTCTCTCTCTCTTACTCTCTCTTTAGTCTGTACAATAAGTACTAAAGATATATTGAATACATCGTATCGGCGAGTCGTGATTTCCACGCGAATCGAATATATTGGGAGTATTTTAAAGTCGAGGCGATTTATCAAAATTAAAATTCTTATTGGTTTCCATTTAATGACGTTGATCAATCAATCAATCTATTCAAGCCAATCAACTAATTAGTTAATTAGAGAAATTTTTTTTAAAGATATACGAAAGAGGGAAATATTTAAGAAACTCTTCATAGTGTATTCAGGGAACCCTTTAGTTATTGTAACCTAATTGAAACCTAATTTTAATCCAACTGTTACGTAATTGTAGCCAAATTATATCGCTATTAAAACCTAATTGTAACCCGACTGACAATTATACTCTAATTGTAGCGTTATTTCAAGCTAATTATAACCCAATTGTAATCAAATCGTAACTGAATTGTAAACTAATATTGTAACCTAATTGAAGCGTTATTGTAACCTACCTGTTACTTAATTATACCCTAATTGTAGCTTTATTATAATCCAATTGAAACCTTATTGTAGCTTTATTGTAACCCAACCTTACCCTAATTATACCCTCATTGTAGCTTTATTGTAACCCAATTGAAACCTAAACCTAATTGAACCTAATTCTACCGTTATTGTATAGCCTAATTGTAACCCGATTGTAATTTAATAATAACAATTATATTGTAATTGTAGACTAATTATAACCTAATTCTAAGCTAATTGTAACAGAATTTAGGAAATCCTACATTATAACATTTAGGGAATCTTTCAAGACAATATTCTGAAAATCCTATACTGTTAAATATTAAAAAAATCTTATGGGAAATTTAAAAAACCCTTTTATTGTAATATGTACCCCACATGAAAGGATTTCTGGAAAATTCTTATAAAACTTCGGTTATTTTCGGAAATTCATCCACATGGGTCCTTGGGAAACAGCGAATGACATTTCCCGCATAAACAATTTGAATAATTTCTCCAAACTTCCCACGATATTCCAGAGAAATATTAGAAAGTTTCCGCACTGAAGTTTACAATAGAGAAAAGTTTCCCTATTGTACAAATTTTCTACTGAGTGATTTATTGCAGGAACCATGATCTATTCCACCATAAATATATTTAATTATGAAAATTTAAAGAAAAAAAAGCAGTTTTCAAATATTGCGCACATCGTTCATATAATGTAATCTATTATAATTTCCATAAAATGCAGTATGAAGTCATTACATACCATTAAAAGTCACGTCTTAAAGCAAAAATTATCCAAATTAATTCAGTCCCTTGCTATTAGCAAATTAGAAAGCACGCAGCGTTAGTAATACCAGTGTAATAGGAATAGTTACGCAAACATCTACACTCATTAGAACAAAAAAAAAATGTCAAGATTCCTAATTAAAAGTAATTCAAAATGGTCAATGATTTGCAAACTGCTAATAACCGTTTTGGTGATAGAATTGCGAAAATTTCTATCTCTTTTTCCCTGGAGAATTGAATTTCTAAATTATATCTTTTCTGATGCATTTCTACTGAATCGTTAATTATTTAGAAATTTGTATTTAAAAAAAAAGATACGTGTATTATGAAAATTTATGTTGTGAAGATTCTTTCTCGTGTGAGCGGGTGGACATTGATGACGGGGGCGTTGAGGGATGTAAGAGGGAGCGAATGGGTTGACAATGGACGACAGTGGACCCAAAAAGGGGGGTGAAAAGGAAAGAAGAAGGCGCTTCGGCCAAAGGAGTGATTTGTGAAGACGCTCCCGCCGTCGTAATCACGTGGGATCTCTCTTCGCTGTCGTTCAAGGCAGCATCCAGAAGTACACGGTAAAGTCGTTCGCGAGACGAGCACAGGACGAAACATTTTCAGAGCAGTGCAGAGCACGGGACAACCAAACGACTCTTATTGTTATTATACGGAGTGATGGGCGTCCACAATCGTGGCATGTTTATGCGTTCAGTTTCGAAGTGGCCTTGAATATATACTCTCTCTCTCTCTCTTTCTTTATATGCCCTTCCAAATCGAAGTCATTCTGCTTCGTCTACCTCGTCTTCTTCACCTGATTTCGTCTTTGTTTTCTTCAACATTTTTATTTTTTTATTTCTTCCGTCACTATGCAAGGCGAACGCCAATCTGACATGGAGAGACGGGAATAAAACGAAGGGGAGACTTGACGCTTTTGCGAAGTGCCAACGGTTCCCCTTCTCCCTCTCTTCTTTTCGTCAGAAAAAAGGGACCCCGAATAGCACAACATGTGGCAATAATATTGCTTTGTAATATTGCCAAATTTACTGCAATATTTATTTATTTTATTTATGCGTGAAATATTACAGCAATATTGCAATTAGGTGTTATGCCTCAAAGTAAAACTAAACATAATAATTTATATATTTAATTTATCCGGCATCGGTGATTCAACCTGATTTATTCACAGACCGAAAGGCTCTGATACTAAGGGACAGGATTTAAGAAAGAGTAACTGTTAAATTAAAGTTTTTATTTGAATCCTTTACAATTAGAATGAGAGAAAGAGTAGATCCAGATGTCTTCAGGGACACTAAAACAAAATTATACCTTTGTAGAATCAATCGAGGATTTAAGTGGTGACAAAATTTAGGAGTATTAGTAACTTACCGTTTAAGATTATTCTTAGAGTCGTAGACCCAACAGGCGATACCTACTTCAGTGTGAGGTCGAATAGCAATGACGTTGTCTAGTGGAAATTGAATATGAAGCAGATTCCTTCGAATTGTTTTCGGGACAGCCAAAGTGAAAGGTCCGAAATCCAGGTGTCGAATTATTGATTTGACGTTGAAGTCGCAATAATGCAGTTCTTAGTAAAATAGAAATGTGTCTCGCAGTAGAAATTATCTCCTTGAATGAATTCTCCTTGAATGAACTTGATTGAGACTTGAAGAATGCACTTGGTACTTGAAGAGATTTTGGGAACTGGAGTCGTAAAATAAGCTTGATGACAATACACAACTTGTTAACTGGGTCGCGGTTTCTGGACTGATACGAAGTAGACGCGAAGTGGTGACTTGTGCCTAGTTAAGTTGAAGGCTCTTCCTGGACTGACGAAGAACGCAGATTTCTGATTTGAGGCTGACTTCTGGACTGCCTAATTCGACAAGGGTGGCACCTTTTATACTGTTCCTTTTGCAACCGGAATTGACGCATCATACCACCCACTTTTATCATCTTAGGGTCAACGAAATAAAATTTATTGCATTGAAGTGGGGAACCAATAGAAAAATGACAAAATACACATGACCATATTTGTCATTTGCTATCCAGACAAAGACTTCGGATCGGCCATGCAATCTGCAGTTCTTAGCGTTTTGACTGGTTATGTGACACTCCGACTGCTGCTGCCATGTCATTATTAGATTACAATCAGGTTACAATTAGGCTGAAGTTACGCTACAATTAGGTCATAATTAGGTAACAATCAGATTACAATTAAGTTTGCTATTAATTAGCCATTAAGTTCCTGTTTTATAATTAGGTTTGCAGTTAGGTAACAATAGTAAGGTTATAGATTATAATTAAGTTTCCACAACACAAGTAGGTTTCAGTTACATTACAAATATCCTTCCCTTCCAAATATTACGTATTCTAAATAGAACTTTCCTTCTTCTATACCCATGGGACATGAATTAAGAGTATTCTTTAAATATCGGTTATGTCTAACATATGTTTGAGCGAGGAGAAAATTTGATTAAGCGAGATTTCATCATTGATATATAAAATATTGGCTGAGTTTAGCAACAAGTCGAGGAATATTTATGTATATTACAAATTTCAGTGGTAGTCTTATTCATGTAAATACCTTTACAAAGTGCATAGTAAAAGGTAGATTTATGTTCAGGTTGGAAACTGTGTGCGAGGTATATACATATAGTAGGGAGTTAGTAGCTATATACATACATATACTATATACATACGATCAACCTCTTGCCCTATAAGCTCGTTGATCGCGTCTTGCTTTGGCCTCTACGTCATGCAAAAGTCGCATACACAAGTTTGCATTCGTACAACGGCAGCAGTGCTCGCTAATGACGCGAAGAGATACTACTGATATCACTAATTAA
Organism: Leptopilina heterotoma; assembly: GCF_015476425.1. Lineage (NCBI taxonomy): Eukaryota > Metazoa > Arthropoda > Insecta > Hymenoptera > Figitidae > Leptopilina > Leptopilina heterotoma. The sequence continues at coordinate 851,050 of NW_025110893.1, forward strand.
TTCCACCTATCTCTCCTGTATATACAAATACCCATTGGCCCACTGTAATACTAACTCGACTCACTTGTACACGCGAACCAAATTTTCATTTTTTTTTCTAGAAACAATTTTTAATATACTCTTAAGGAATACGTACGTTTCTAGGTTACAATTATTGAAGCGTGCAGTTCTACTTCAATTGGGGATTCAATAAGGCTGTGGCTTTTTTTAAATGAAATTTGCTTCTGATAATAAATCCGATAATCACATAAAATCTTTTATGCTTTCTGAAATACAAAAACAAATTTGTACCATAAGAAAATTATTTTCGTTTATATTATAAACATTATGTCGAAAAATTACCTTATAATAGAATTATTATTTATTTATTTGACAAATAAAATTATTTAAAATGAAGTATAAAGTATTTTAGTTCGTTTCTAGTGAAGGCTAGAAAACAACTGTTATACCAAAGAGCTTGTAAAGTAGGCCCTTGCAACAAAAATCATTCTATTGGATGATCATTCATTGCCAGATGTGGCAAACTTTTCCATACAATTATTTTTTACAGTGTAGAAGTGCGACATTAGAATCTGAGAATTTTAACAAACACCCGAACTCATCGTACATCGTAAATAATGATATAATTTTCATCGTAACCATTCACGTCAATTATCGAATATAAATATAAACTTCTTATAAAGATTCTCTGATGACAGGAAATAGATAAACATCTTACGACCCATATGTATATATACTCGGCCAGGAAGAGAATATTAGCTAAAAATTGTATATCTTGATCTTGGTCTCTTCTTCTTCTTTTTTTTCTTTTCATTCTGAATTATAATCTACGAACTTGTCTATCTGTCGAACTTTTGGGGTTTGAGGAAAAAAGGAGTACGAGCTGTGGTTCGATAATGATCTTTATGCGGGACGGTCCAAGCTGAAATATTATACTCGTTAGAATCCAAATTGGGGTCCCTCTTAAAGGGGCTGTGTGCAAAGCCGAATAGGTATTTATAATTTGAAACGCGTTTTTTTGATAAAGCCGCTGCATTAACTGGATTTACATATGGAGCCGCCTTTGTTTTAGCGACCACCCTTTCAAACTTCCAATTTAATTGCGTTCTTAATATAGTGCTATTGTCGAAAAGAGACATTTTTACGCATTTAGTTTCCTCCAAGTCGATGAAACTCCCTCACCGCACTGACATTATATATAAACGCGGATCAGATTTTAACATCTTTTTATATATAAATGAAAACCGAAACGAAAAATGAAAGGAAAACGTGGGCGTTAATAATGACCAGATGATTTATTCAATTGTCTTCGGAGGTATAAACAACATTTCGTTGACGAAAATTAATGAGGTAACAAATTTTTAATACTTTTTCTCACAACATTATTTTAACGTCTAATTGTCAACTATTTGGGTATCGTGGCCAAAAAAATGTAGAATACAACAATTCTTAAATGCGTATAAGAAAAAGGGAAGAGAGACCTTTTTGAATGAAGCGTTTTCCACCTCCAACATCCATATATATACATGTATGGATGGGATCGGAGCATTGCAATGTCTTTGGAGTTTGCAGTTGTCGATGGTATATCCGGTGATTCAATCGACATTGTACCGATCGAGAATTAATTACGAGAAGATATCGATTGGAAACTCAGACTGAAAGATCCTGTTGGGAGATTCGCAGGATAATCCACCTAAACGTATAGGACCACCGGGATCGAAGGGCGCACACGATTTTAGCTGCGCATACGCTTAAAAGGAACAACACATTGGATGCGGTTGTTCTTTTTAATTATGTTTATAATCAACGCGTCGCATGTCTATGGTAATCGTTTTACCCGCCTCTGTACCCGCGCGCGTCTATTCGAAACTGTTTTGTGTGTGCAGCTATATACTCATCAAGATTTACAGCACCGTTACTTTCTAACACTCCTCACGATATTCAATATTTATTATACGTATGCGCCAACTCTCTCACGAATATAATCAATCATTTTCACTCCTCAAGGGACAATTCAATAATTATCCTGTAATTACGATGAAATTATGTTGTAATTATCTCATACCCAACTGTAACATATTTTTAACGTTATGCTAATCCCAATTGGGTCAAAATAGCGTTAAAAATATGTTACAATTGGGTATAAGTTGGGTCATAATATAATCAGGTTACAATTATAACAGATGGGTTACAATAACGCTACAATGTTAAAAAATGTTGTTCCGAATTTTATACAATAAACAGACATGTCGACATCCTAAGGACTTCCTAAAGACCCATATTTTGCAAAAGGTATTAAACTTAATAAAACAGTAGGAAATTTCACAAAAATTGATTCAAGTTGTTGCTCATATATACCAGTAGTGAGAAAAAGTGTGTGAACGAAAGAATTGAATGATTTCTGAAAATCAATATAGTTTTTGGAACATGTCTATATTTGCGCTAGATTGGCTAATTAATGAACACTGAATTCAAATGGACAAAGTTCCCTCTGGCGGGAGTTGCGGGCGGAGTTGAAAATAAACAGTTCTCGTATTTGCTACAAAGGGTGTGTTTATGACGTGGTTGTTTGCAGATGCTACATTATAAAGAAGCTGTGTGGCACGAGACCTCTCTCTATTCCCTCTCTGTAGATTGTGAGGGGGACCGAAAGGCGTGGCAGGCCCCCGGGGTGCCACCGTTTTCGAATAAATTACGTGAAAAGGGCCACACAGTTATTATTACTTAATAGATAGACAAACAAATTGTTCACGCCTTCTTATAATAACATCCTAATTGTTTCCCTCTATTGAATAGGTAGGTGGTATAACTCAGATTTTTAATATATGGGGAAAAATTATTTTTCAACACAATTATTTTATTTCTACTTTGTCCTGATTGAAGTAGGTACAAGGAAAAGTAGTAAGACCCTTGTTTGGAATAATTTTATCTGAACCCACGTCGAAAAATTCTATATGAAAATACCCCCCCCCCAAAAAAATCCATTGAATTTTCGTAGGGATTCCGTAAAAATTCTGCAAGTTTTTAAATTCTAATAGTATTTTCACATTTCTATTCTGATTAAAGTCTAATAATACACTTTGTTGCAATTTATTTGAAAAACTTAAATGAAATACGCATTTTGAAAAAAATACCAACAAAGTTTATTATTAGACTCTAATAATAGAAAAGTTAAAATATTATTAAAATAAAAAACTTACAGAATTTCCATGACTTTTCCCTGATTTCCAAACAAAATTTGGACTTTTTCCCTGACCCTAAAGAATATTCTGCGATTCACTTTAAAAATTATTAGATACTCAAAAAACACTATTACATTTAATTACGAATTTTTTTAATTGTAAAATTATTCCAAAACGCCAAGAAATTCTTTTTTACATAAATATTTAAAAATTATTATTCCATAGGAATTAAGCATTTCAAAAAATTTTAAATTCAAATCTTTATGAAATTCAACAACTTATAAGAAAATTATTAGAAAACATGAAGATATCGATCACTCCGAGTCGAAGACTCAAAGTTATTGATATCTTCATGTTTTGTAATAATTTAAATTTCCATAAAATTTAAAAAAAAATTAAATTATTTACAAAAATTTTAATAAAATCCTTTCTAAGAATTCAATTATTATTACAATAAGATTTTTCATACAAATTCAATTATTTTAAAAAATGTACTAAAATTCTTTCCAAGAATTCAATTATTTTCATAAATAATACAATTCTTTATAGAATTTTAATTATTTAAAAAAAATATAATAAAAATTCTTTACAAGAATTCAATTATTCTTCTAAATTATAAAATTCTTCACAGGATTTCAATTATTTTTAATACAATTTGAAGTAAATTCTTCGAAAAATGCAATTATTTTCAAAAATATTCAAAATTCAATTATTCTTTAAAATTTTAACGAAAATTCATTTTTGAATAAATTTTTATTAGAAAATTCTAGGAGAATTCAATTACTTAAATACAAAAATAAATAATTTATTGAATAAATAAATGTTTTTTAAAAAATGAATTCTTATAAAGAATATTTTATTAACAAATTTTTAAATAATTGAATATTTTCGACAAATTTTAATAAAACTGTCAATAAAAATTACATTTTTCGAGGAATTAGATTAAAATTGTATTAAAACTAAAAGTAATTGAAATTCTATTAAAAATTTTATTATTTAGGAGAATAATTGAATTCTTTTAACCAATTTTTTATTATATTTTTTTTAAATAATTGAAATCCTGTGAAGAATTTTATAATTTATAAAAATAATTAAATTCTTGCAACAAATTTTGTTAAACTTTTTTTAAATAATTGTAATACAGTCAAGAATTTTGTTCTTTATAAAAATAATTAAACTCCTGCAAAATTTTTAAAAAAATTTCGTCAAAATTTCAATTATTTTTAGAAATTTTTCTCAATTAAATTATTTTTAAATAACTACAATTTTATTAAAAATTTTCAAAAGAATTCAATTATTAAAAAAAAAATGTTGATAAAATTCTAAATAAACATTAAATTATTTTCATAAATAATGAAATTCTTCGCAGGATTGCAATTATTTTTAATACAATTTATCAACAAATTTTTTAATATGTAATTGAATTTTTTCGACGAATTTTAATAAAATTTTCAAGAATAATTACATTTTTCGAGGAATTCGATTAAAATTGTATTAAAAATAATTGAAATTCTATATGATGAGTTTTAATTATTCATGAAAATAATTGAATCTCGGTAAAAAATGTTATTGTTTATGAAAATAATTTAATGTTTGCTTTACATTTTATCAAGACTTTTTTTAAATAATTGAAATCTTTTGAAAAATTTTACTATAAAATACTAGATATTGAAAATGATTAAATTGAGGAAAATTTTTGAAAATAATTGAAATTTTGCCAAGAATTTTATTAAAATTTTTGAAAATAATTGAAATTTTGCCAAGAATTTTATTAAAGTTTTTGAAAATAATTGAAATTTTGAAGAAGAATTTAAATTTTTTATTACATTTTTTTAAATAATTGAATTGATTTAAGAAATTTTATTAAAATACTAGATTTTTAAAATATTTGAATTTTAGCGAAGAATTTCATTATTTGTGAAAAGTAATTTAATTTTCGCAAAAATTTTTTTAAAATTATTACATTTTTCGGGGAATTTATTTAAAAAATTGCATTAAAAATAATTGAAATCCTACGAAAATTCATATTATTTATTAAAATAATTGAATTCTTAGAACGAATTTTATTACAATTTTTTTAAATAATTGAATTCATGAGAAAAATTTTATTACTTGTAAAAATACTTAAATTCTTGGAAAGAATTTTATTAAAATTTTCGTAAATAATTAAATTTTTTTTTAAAATTTTATGGAAATTTAAATTATTTGAAAACATGAAGATATTGATCACTTTGAGTCGAATACTCGGAGTTATTGATATCTTCATGTTAAAAATAAAAGTTTTAAAAAAAAGTTTTAAAAAAAAAGAAAAAAAAAAGTTAAAAGTTAAAAGTTTTTTATTTTTTTTTCTGTTCTTATAAGTTGTTTAATTTCATAAAGATTTGAATTTGAAATTTTTTGAATTGCTTAATTCCTATGGAATAATAATTTTTAAATATTTATGTAAAAAAGAATTTCTTGGCGTTTTGGAATAATTTTACAGTTAAAAAAATTCGTAATTAAATCTAATAGTATTTTTTGAGTATCTAGGGTATCTATCTAGGGTCAGGGAAAAATTGAAAATTTTGTCTGGAAATCAGGGAAAAGTGAGGAAAATTCTGTAAGTTTTCTATTTTAATAATATTTTAACATTTCTATTATGATTAGAGTCTAATAATAATCTTTGTTGTAATTTTTTTCGCAAATTTCGTCTTTCATTCAAGTTTAGCAAATAAATTGCAACAAAGCTTCTTATTAGACTCTAATCATAATAGAAATGTTCAAATAATATAAAAATATAAAACTTGTAGAATTCTCACGGAATCTCTATACGGAAATACCATATGAAATTTCCAGGGGGTACTTCTGTGGTATTTTTCAACGTGGGTGCATTCACATAATAAATTTAAAGATTTTTTAAACTTCGACAGTTTGTAACTTGTAAATTCCAAAATTAAATTCAGTTTTTTTTTTCTTTGAAAATCGAATTTATGATTTCTAACTTAGGGGCCGTTCATAAATTATACGTAACGCTTCAGGGGGGTAAGATATTTGTTACACTCATTATAAAAATGGCGCTAATGTCTGTAAAAGTTTTTTACATGGGGGAGGGGGGGGGGTCTAAAATGACTTAAAAAAAGCGTTTTGTAATTTATGAATGGCCCCTTATAAGCTCTATTTTTTAACGCATAAAAATTAAAAATTCCGATTCAATGAATATGGAGAGGAAGAAAATGGCCATTATGCTTGTACGTGTCTGGGATTTCTCGAAATCCCAAGATCTCTCGCGTTTCTCTTGCAACCCATAATCCAAGTGGCGCTTGCCTCGCAATTACCGAGTCACTTGACGGTTCGTCCACCACGTTACCTTTTTCTCCTTCGTGCTGCGTCTTCTTAGGTAGGTGTGTGTTGGGCGAGGGGGGATACCAAACTGCGGCAGTTAGCGAATAATGCGAGTATAATAAGAGCATAAAAGCGAACAGTGCAATGCTGAAGAGTCCAGGATGAGAGAGTTAGTATACAAGAGAACGCGATTGGATCTCTCCGCCCAGCAAGGGCGAGAGGCCGGGCTTCACCTATGACCCTCGATCTTCACTTCTTCGTCTTCTCTCTTTTCTTCGCTACCTTCAATCCTCTCTATCGCTTCTTCTTCTTCTTCTTTTTCTTCTTTTTTTTTGCTCTCCTCGGGCCGCCAGTGCACTATTTCCCAGGACCGTAAATAACTTTTTTGGGAAAAACATTTTTCTCCCTCTAATTATTCAAAGCATTTTTTTTTAAATTCTGTTAAAATGATTTAAATGTTTGAAGCTTTTTTTTAAATTTTAATTATTTAAAGTTTTTTAACAGAAGCATTTTGTTCTTTCTTCACTTCTTCTCTTATGTTTAAAAGGTAAAATAATATAATTAATAATAATAATAATTTCTATAATTTATTTAAACTACATGGCTCAATATAAGACAATATAATGAAAAGAAGAAAAAAAGTCAAGGAAAATGATTTATTATTATAATATATTTAATAATGTTAATTATAATTTCGCAATCAGCATCAAAAAAACACGCTTCGCTTATGTAAATTTAAAAGCAAAGTGATGGGAATTTTCAACTTGAAGTCGTGATGATTTAAATCAAGGTTTGATTATTGCACAAGTTAAATGATCAGTGAACAATGGTCGATCTTTAAAATCCTCTTGACCCTAGTTGAACCTCTGATTTCTTTGGAATACGGCCCTGTTGTTCTCACATCCTACTCGGTTACTTTTCGTTCTTCGTCTTCTTCTTCTTCTTCTCTTCTCTTCTCTTCCTTTGCTATATGGTGTTTCTTCATCCCTCTTCGCATCTCACTCGAACACAGATGCTGCCATCTTCCCACGTGATCGTCCCTCGCTCTCGCATTAGCATTCTCGTACTACCGATTATTATATTTCATGGCGTACCTTATTTAACGCGACATTCGATGCAGCAAAGGTGCGAACTCGAATCCATTAGCATACGGACAAAATAACATTCCACATTTTTTAAAACCCCCCAAAGTCATCCTTTATTGATTTATTTACTGGAAAACGACGAGGGATAACTTGTTTTTTTAGGAACTTACAACTACATGAAAAATGCTCATTTTTTTAATTAGGCGATGGTTCTTTTAATAGAAGTTATAGATTTTTTAATTGGAAATAATATAATATAAAAAATAATATATTTTTAAATATAATAACTATTATATTTATAATAATATTATAATCATATCGTATCTATCATTATAATATAAAATCATTTCACCGCCTGATTTAAAAAGTTCTGAGGGAAAACATAACCTCAAAATTAGGTCTATATTTAGTTAAACTATATGTCACAGAGGGAAAACATAACCTCAAAATTAGGTACACGGTAAATCGTTAGGTGTTAAAATAACACCAAAATGGATTAAAATAACACTAAATTCGATTATTTTAATCCTTTTTGGTGTTATTTTAATACCTAACGATTTACTGTGTATATGTAGGTGATTCCCCGCATGGAACAGGATTTGGTTTATGAAATAAAAAAAATTTTTTTATCGTTGTAATAATTACCAATATATATTTTTTTGAAGATAAAGGGTCCAGCAAGAAAAATCCATGGCAAGCCGGAAAAATTGTTTACAATTTTTAAATTTTTTAAAACAAATTAAAAGAGAGATTTTTTAATTCCATAAAATATTTAAATCTTGATATAAATTGTTTGGAATCAAGAAAGCATTTATCCAGAAAGATTTCCTAGCAGAATTATTAGTGAAAAATTAATTAAATTTGTTGTAAACAAGTATAATAATTAACAAATTCACTGTTTGGACAATTTTTGGCGTAAGAATAACGCGTGTTTGCTTCTGATAATTTATGAAAATTATAGTTATTAGTTATAATTAATGGAAATTTATGCGGTAATTTATAGAAATTTTCGCAATAATTCATGAAAATATGTTCCACATAAGTTACAATTAAAAATTTTTATTTTAGCAATTTATGGAAATTTTCGAGGTAATTTATGAAAAATTATAGAAATTTTCGCGATAATTCATAAAAAAATATGTAAAAAGGATAAATTATCATTAAAAATTTGGATTTCAGTCATTTATGAAAATTTTCGCGGTAATTTATGGAAATTTATGTATGCGGTAATTTATAAACATTTTGACGATAGTTTATAAAAATATGTAACCCCCTAAAATATTTATTTTCACTTCAGCAAATTTTCCTCATTAACTTAGATTTTCATTACAAAAATAAAAAGATTTTCCCTTTGACTTTCATTTTCATTTTCACTTTCATAGATTTTCTATTTTACACCCCCTGAAATTTTTCGTTTTACTTTAGCAGATTTTCCTTTTTATCTTACAATTTTCACTTCAAAAATAAAAATTTATTCAAATGAAATTGAAAGTGAAAATAAAAATTAGTCAAAGTGAAAGTGAAAATGAAACTGAAAATAAAACTGAAGATAAAAATCTATCGACGTGAAAGTGAAAATGAAAGTCAAAGTAGAAATGAATTCTAGCGGCGGATTCTGCTACATTTTTAACTATATATCATGAAAATAATTATTTAAATCTTCCATAAAATTATTTTTATAATAATTTTTGGAGATAAATTTTTGTTAAAAACTGATAGATTTTAAAATCCATTTGTAATTTTGTAGAAAATTGGTTTATTATATGTACAATAAAATTTCAGAATAAGAAAATTGATATTTACTATTTTTGAAGAATTTTTTTGAAAATAGTTTATTTTTTAGGATAAAAATTTTTAAAAATATTATTGTTATTAATTTTTTTCATATCAAAATTCATTCGTTTATTTCTGAAAATTTTGATAAAATTCGTCGAAACAATTTAATTATTTTTATAAATTATTATCATTATGTTTGCAAATATTAAATTATTTTCGCTAAATAATAAAATAATAATAATAATTTATTTTATTATTTTTTTTTTATTATTAATTATTTTCACAACGATTTTAATAAAATTTTACGAAAGGATTCAAGTATTTAAAATAAATTTTTAATATAACTTTTCTGAAAAAATTCAAATATTCTCAAAAATGTTGATGCAATTTTTTGTAATTATTTTCAAAATATTCAATTAAAATTCCATAAAATTATTTTTATAAGTCATTTTTTCAGAATTTTTTATTTTTCTTAACAATTGATATGGATTTTAAAATCCATTCGTAATTTTGTAGAAAATAGGTTTTTTTGGCATACAAAATGCACGGAAAAATTTCAGAATAAAAAAATTGATTTTTACTATTGTTGAAGAATTTTTTTTGAAAAAACCTTGTTTTCAGGTTGAAAATGATAAAAAATGTTGTTGTTATTCATTTGTTAATTTTTTAACTAATTTCAAATCATAATTTTGAAAAATAAAAAATATAGATTATAAAAAAATTATAAAATTATGATTTGAAATTAGTTAGAAAAATAAGGAAATGAATTTTCATATCCTATAAAAAATTGAATAACAATAAAAGTATTTTTTGGAATTTTCAAGGTAAAAATAATGTTTCAAAAATAGTAAAAATCAATTTTTTATTCGGCAATTTTTTGTAGATACAAAAACATATTTTCTATAAAATTACCGATGGATTTTAAAATCTGTTATTTTCTTGATATTTGTAGTTTAAAATACATCCAAACCCACCCTTAAAGTGAAAAAAATGTAATATAAGTAAACATAAAAATAAATCTGTGAATATATAAAAACAGAATTGAAAATAAAAATAGAAATGATTATTTATTGTAGTTTGAAGTCAAAAGTTTAAAATCTTTTAAAATGAAAATGAAAGTTAATGTCTAAATAAAATAATATAATCGACTATGTTCTCTAAAAAATTACCGATTTTCCCTTAAACTTTGGGGATAATTAAACAGAATTCTAATGATTACAATTTCCACGAAAAATTGGAAAATATACTTTCTTTAATTTTTAGAGAATACTTCTTTTGGCATAAAATTTTTTACAATACATGTATACGTATCGTTTTACTATGTAATGAAATTAATTGTCAACTTGTTAAAATTTTGAAACATGAAAAAATACTTATTTATTGCCAAACACTTGACAATTATTAGGCACATTTTTTTGTTTTCTTGTTTTGAATCCCCATTTCGCGAAACCAATAAAATCTTTCACGTATATATATACACGTACCATTCTATAAAGAGCTATTTTATTAAAACTGTGTACGATCATCAAGAAGTAATTATGACCACCTTGCAACTGTAGGGCAATTTTATTTTACGACCTCGTTTTCATTGCAACAGACACGATTGTCTTTTTCACTGACACTTGGTTATTTACTTTCACCGGAACGTGTATTTCGGGAAGAATGTCGTACGAGGCAACACTTAACTTGGATGCGGTCGTTTCTTAATAAAACTTAAATAAAAAAATGACAACCAAAAAAAAAGAAAAAAAAGAAAAAAAATCTCCGTCGTCAAGATCATCCTCTGTATAATTGATAGAGTGGTAAAGTGACGAAGAAAGAGGTAGAGATGAATCACGCGATGCAGATACACGTATATATATATACGTCCTGTTAATACCGCCGTAAAGACAACCTGCAGTAATAATAAAGTGATAATAAAAAAAGAAGAAGAAAAAAAAGATTTAAAAAAAAATAATGCAGAATCGTCTCGCGGACACGCCACGGGGAGTTTATTACGTGGTGCCATATCGTGTATAAGCGAGCAACAGGGCCGCAACTGGCGCTCTTGTGACGGTCTAATAACTTGGAACGAATCCAGTTCCCTTTGTCTGAGGTATTATTAGTTTAACCCTGAATAGGAGAATCGAAAACTCTTCTCTTTTGGCGAATTTTTTCTTTTTCTTATGGAAATCGTCGAAAATTTAGAGAAGAATGTTTCAATTCGGAAAAAATTGTTTTGCACGTCGAAAGTTCGAAAAAAGTTGGTGTTAGGACAAAAAAAACGTGTTTTAGCCGATTTTCGACATTTTTCACCACTTTTCTCAGAATCGCGAAATGCTATTCAAATTTAGTACCCGGAATCGTGTACAACGGTCAAAAATACGTTGAAAATGATTCCGATGTCAAAAAAGAAAAAAAAAATTTTTTTAGGGACGTTACCCCCACTTTTTTCAAAATTATTTATTTTTTTAATCTTGCGCAAGTGGATCTTTAAGAGATTATAATCGAAAACTCTTCTTTTTCACCGCATATTTTTCTTCTCCTTATGCTAATTGTCAAACATTTAGAGAAGAATATTTCAATTAAAAAAAATATCCAACAAGTCGCAATTTTGAAAAATGATAGTTAACCCTGCATAGGAGAATCGAAAACTCTTCTTTTTTTGGCGCATTGTTTTCTTTTCCTTTTGGAAATTGTCGAAAATTTATAAAAGAATATTTCAATTTAGAAAAAAATTGACTAACACGTCGCAATTTTGTAAATAGTTAGAGTTAGGACTCAAAAAAAACGTGTTTTAGCTGATTTCCGACATTTTTCACCACTTTTCTCAAAATCGCGACATTCTATTCAAATTTAGTACCCGGCATCGTGTTCAGCAGACGAAAATATATTAAAAATGACTCCAATATCAAAAATACAGGAAAAATTTTTTTTTTTAAAGTTACCCCCACTTTTTTCAAAATTCTCTATTTTTTTAGATCCATTTTGAAAATGGTTCTTGAAGTGAATGTGCTTATGAAATTTGCAAACTTTAGTTTAAGACTTCATGGCATTCTCTAGCACGCTATGATAAAAAAATGGTCTTAAAATTCCCAAAAACGTCTCTTTTGGGGCTTTCCCCCTCTTTTTTCAAAATCTTGACGTACTAGGTAATTTTTGAATTCAGGATCGTGTTCGGCGGACAAAAATACATTAAAATCCACTACGATGTTAAAAATATCAAAAAAATATTTTTTGGAAACGTTACCCCCACTTTTTTCAAAATTCTCCAATTTTTTGGTCTTGTTCAAGTGGATTTTCAAGTGATTATGTTTCTGTACGTTTCAAACTTTAATTTAAGACCTCATCGAATTCTCTAGCATGTCAGCTTTTAACCTGACGATCGAGAAAAAAAGAAATGTCTTGAAAACTCTTAAAAACATATTTTTTTTGTCTTTCCCCCACTTTTTCCAAAATCCCGACGTACTAGACAATTTTAGGACCCTGGTTCAAGTTCAGCGGACAATAATACATTGAAAATGACTCCAGTATCAAAAATTGAAAAAAAAATTTTTTTTTGGACATTACCCCCACTTTTTTAAAAATCCTCGTTTTTTTGGTCTTGCACAAATGAATCTTTAAGTGAACGTGCTTATGCACATTTCAAACTTTAATTTAAAACAGCATGGAATTTTTTTAGAGCACGAAAGGTTAAAGAGAAAAATCGTTTTTAAAATTCCCAAAGAAGCCTTTTTTGGGTATTTCCCCCTCTTTTTCAAAATCTTGACGTTCTAGGCAATTTTTGAACCCAGGATATTATTCAGAGGACATAAATACATTGAAATCTACTACGATGTTAAAAATTTTAAAAAAACCTTTTTTGGAGTCTTTACCTCCACTTTTTTCAAAATTCTCTATTTTTACCCCAAAATCGGGGTAAGAAGCATTTTTTTAAAACAAATATGCGAAATTCGACTTTTTCATTTTATATCCAAGGCTACTGTATTTTTATCTACTGAAAATGATCTTGGGTCCCAAAACTGTCGCGAACATTACGATTTTGAAAATAGTGGGGGTAACCAAAAATCGTGTTTTTGGGGTTTTTCGTGACATTTTTTCTCTTTAATCTGACGTGCTGAAAAATTTCCATGAGGTCTTAAAGTAAGGTTTGGAAAATGCACAGCACGTGCACTTTTAGATTCATTTGCGCAAAATAAAAAAACGGGGTTTTTTAAAAAAGTGGGGGTAACTCCCAAAAATTTTTTTTTTCTATTTTCGATATTGTAGTCATTTTCAATATATTTTTGTCCGCCGAATTCGATACCGAGTTCTAAAATTGCCTAGTACGTACAGACTTTGAGAAAATTGGGAAGTAGACCAAAAAAATATGTTTTTGAGAATTTTCAGGACATTTTTCACTTTAACTTCAAGTGTCAGAGAATCCTATGACGTCTTAAATTAAAGTGTGTAACGTGTAGAATTGAACTAAGAAAAGTCGAAAGAAAAAAGAAATGAATTGACTAAGATTTTAAAGAAACAAATTAAACTGACAAAAGATGAAAGAATTGAATTGACAAAAATTTGAAAGAAGAAGAATTAAATTGAAAGATCAAGAGCCCACGGTCTTCAACCCCTAACAAAGTCCTCCAAATACATAATTCATCTAATACCAAACTTGCATTTTTTTCAAGGCAAATTTTAATTTTAACGATCGACTTCGAACTCGTTTATGGACCTAGTGTATATAATTTTATCAGGTCTCCCGATCTTGGTCCATGACGTTCGCCCAAATATTGCGCCTGAGTCTTTCCACCTACGAGGGTCCTCGCATGCAACCCACGATCTTGTTCATATCGACAATCATGCTTTCATATATATATATACAAATACATATATACATACAGACACCACAGTTTTCAGACTCATTAACATCGCACTTAAAAAAAATTTTTTTTAATACTTTATTTCAGTATATAAAAAGTTAGAGATAAAAATTTCCGTTTCCATTCGCCCATTAAAAAAACATGAACATCACAGGAAACAAAATAAAAATTCCAACACATTTTAACGATTAATATTTTTTTTTTGTTTTTTAGCGTTATATAGCTTAACGATGTAAAATATATAAAAAATTGGTTTTTGTTTGGGAAATAAATTCTGTTTCAAAAAGAAAACGATTTCATTAAAATAGTGTTGACTGATGTCAAAAAATCATTTTCTTTCTGTCAGGGAAATTGGGGACAAAAGTCAAAGTAAAAGTTAATGTCGAAGTCAAAGTCAAAATCGAATCGAAAATCAAAGTTAAAGTCAGAGTGAAAATGAAAGTCAAAATCGAATCGAGATTTAAAATCAAAATTAGAGTGAAAATGAAAGAATTTTTTCTTATTAAAAATTAGGAAAAACTTTAAAATTCTCCCTAAAAATACGAGAGAAAAATAAAAAAAAATAATTTCGGTCACAACCTTGAGAATTATTTTATCTTAAAAATGAGAAAAGTTGCTCGAATTATGAGTTTCCTTTTTCGACAAGATTTCAAGGTCAAGATTCTCAGGGGTGTTATGGAGATGATGATAAATTTTAAAATATCCGCATTAGGACATGTGAAGTTAGCTTTATAAATTTGTAGAAAGTTGTAAATCAAAAGTTAATGGGAGACAGTGTCGGGTGTAAAGAGCTTGAAACAACGACGCATAACGATAAAGATAAGGCTCGAGAAGTTTTTTGAGGGGTACCTGCCGTATTGGTTGGCAGTTTTTATGGGCATCTGGAATGCAACAGACAGGTAACCGTAGACAAGTTTGTCCCATGAAATTATATATATATATATATATATATTTCTGTTTTGTTACATCGTTTTTAGTATATTAATAACGTCCTTCACAATTACCATCATTTAGAAAAGGAATTCAGAAAATAAATTTTAGAAAATTAAATTCAAAAAATAAATTTACAAATGGGAAATTGAGAAAAAAGAATGTAGAAAATTGAAATATTAAAAATCTTAGAAAAGGAATTCAGAAAATATATTTAGAAAATGAAATTCAAAAAATGAAATTCAAAAAATAAATTTAAAAAAAGGAAACTGAGAAAAAAATTTTGAAAATAGAAAAATTAAAAAATTTAGAAATTTCTTCAGTAATAGAATAAGTACACCTTTTAGGATCGTCACAGTTTTGTTTCGCGAAAAAGAAACCCTCTATAGTATAATTTTTTAACTACACAAGGAAATTCTGAAAAACGTCGTTGACATTGACTAAATTCTTTGAATTGAGAGTGCTGGAAATTTTTTTTGTGTTTCTCGTGCGTATATCGCGTATTTATACGCAAATAGAAAAGGTAGATTCTTGGAGGAGCGAAGAATGGAAAAAAAGTGTAAAAATGAAATGAAGACAGTTTTTCCATCATTACATACATATTCTCTTGTATGAAAGAAAACCACTTGCTTTGCAGATCGCGTCGCACCACAAGTTCTCGCCATCACGTATATATATATATATATATACGCATATATATACGTTTATAATCCGGTTCAATAGTTGTTCCCTTATTTCCGTTACTCATACCTCCCGCGGTAAGTACCATTTCCAACCCATAATGTTTATATGCCCGATGAAACAAGGTGAGACTATAAGTAAAAAGTCGACATCGCTTATGCGAAATGCATGCGGTTTAGTATTTGCGATGATTTTTCAGAAGAGGCCGAGAGTGCCGTTTAGGGAATCTTGGCGAACGGCCAAGAGACGATACTTATAAGTATGTAGTTCTGCACGCGCTTACAGTCCAGGGAATTAATGTTCTTTTTTTGCCCCCCCCCTCCCCCCTCACAATCTGATTTTCAAGTTTTCCCAGTTTAGATTTCATCATAATAAAAGCAGTCTATCTGTCTATACATTATGAAAGCTATAATTAAATACTTTCTTTAAAATTTATTTATAGTCAAATTTAATTTTTCGATAGCCAATTTTTTTTACCACTTTCTCCTAGTCTTAAACTCACTGTTTGTTACTTTTTTTGAAACTAATTATGAAATACGAAACGATTTAGCAAACATAATTTTACCATCAGAGGCATAACATTATAATTTGACTACAGCGGAAAATTTCTATCAAAAATTTCTATTTAGGTCAATTAACTAAAAAAAAGAATTGGAATTGCAAAATGAATTTTCATTCGACGTACCGTAACATTGTAAGGCGGGAAACAATAATAACTCTCCCGAAAACGTTTATATATATAAATACATATAACAGACGATGAAACAGAAATGAAAACGATTCTTGACATGCCCAGGAGCTTTCTCCCGACAGACTCTAAATATTATGACGTGCAAAATGCGCCAGAACGTCGAAAAGCATTCGATTTCAATACAAATTGACGAATAATTTCGCAATATTCTGTTGTGTATCGAAATCGAAAATGCTTGTTTAACTAGATGTTACAGAATTTATAGTGAGTATCTTCCGGGCATATGCGGTTGCCGAGCCACGTCGTTTGTCTGTTTGAACAACCGCTCAACGATCAATCTGCGGATTCGTGAATCACTTTCAGATTATTATCATTATTTGTTATTATCATCATTGCGGATGGTTAAGAATTCAATTTCACGAATTTTTATTTTTTACATTCTCATTTTTACATACGAATTCTCATATATTATATTTGAAAAGTATTAATTAACTATATTAATCTCCGTGTTCTTTCATTCATTCTGTCATTCTGTCTGTTATATGCTTTTTTCTATAACAAATTTCGTTCGACTGTTCTAAATTATTATTCAAATTATTCTCCTTTTCATTTAGAAAAAATACTAGGAAATTGTTAATTGTTAAAAATTTTTTATTAAGAAATAGGAGATATACACATTTTATGCATAATTTTTATTTCTCGATAACAATATTGTTTACAAACTCATTTTTTTTCTGTTGGAAAAAAAACATTAGATTTTCCCGTTTCTTAATATTTTTGTAAAAAATTCTCAATTTTCATAAGGAAATAATTTGCATCAATTTTATTTCTTAATTTCAATTGTTTTAATAAAATTCAAAGTTTTTAAAAATAAAGGAATAAAATGTTTATAAATTATGTTTGTCAATTAAAAAATTTTATTGAAAATGAAACTGAAAATTTTTGAATTTTTATAAAATAAAGAAAAAAATTTTATTGAAAAAAATGTTTTGTTAAATTTATTTACGAATTTCTTTAATTGTAAAATTATTCGAAAACATCAATGGCTTCTTTTTTAAATAAACATTTAATTACTATATTATTTTTCCACATGAATTAAGATTTTCGAAAATTTTAAATACAAACCTTTTTGAAATTAAACAAAACATAATAATTAAAAGATTACCGAGTGATAAAATCATTATTTTATATTATTTTCTAGAATTTTTTATTGAAATTCTTCTCTAAATCAATTATTTTAATAATTTTTGAAAAAGTTCTTTGAAAATTTTCAAATCCATTTGTTCACAATTAAGTTTTACAGAAATTTTGATTATTCGAAAATTCTTTAATTACATTTATATAACAGAAAATAAAAAATTAAAATCCTAATTTCAAAAAATTGCAATTAAACTGTTTCAAAAAAATTAGTTTCACAGAATTTTTAATTAAAAGTATGAAAAATTCAGATTTTCAAAGATTTTAATTTGAAAACTTTTTGAAATTAAACAACTTATAAAAGTATTATCATTATTTTATATTAAGAATATTGTAACTGTAACTTATTAAAAAATATTTTTGTAATATCAATTTAATTAATATTTTCTAAAATTTTTAACTAAAATTTTCTTCTAAATCAACAATATTTTTATAGTAATTGTAGAAAATAATAATTGAATTCCTAAAACAAATTTATTATTAATAAAAATAATTAAATTCACAAAAAAAATTATTATTTATGAAATTAATTGAATGATTGGGAAGAAATTTATAAAAAAATTTGTTAATGATTAAATTCTTGTGAAATTTTTATTATTTATAAAAAAAACTTAAATGTTTGAGTATAATTTTATTAAAATTTTTTTTAAATAATTGAATAATTTTGGAAAATTCATTACTTTTAAAAATAATTGAATTATCGTGATGCATATTTGTTTTATTTATGGAAATAATTGACGCCCTCCAAATGATTTCATTATTTATGAAAATAATTGAAATACTGCAAAGAATTTAATGCCAATTTTTAAAACATTTGATTTTTCCGAAGAAATTTAAGCAAATTCTATTTTTAAATAATTGAATTCCTATGAATTTTTTTTTTTTTTTTAAATAATTGAATGTTCGTGTGAAGCATTATCAACATTTTTGTTTAATAATTGAATTCTTTACGAAAATTTGATTAAAATAGTAGAATATTGAAAATAATAAAATTAAGAAAAATTTATAAAAATAATTGAATTTTATTAAAGTTCCTGAAAATAATTGAATTTTATCGAAGAATTTTGCTATTCATTTATAAAGAAAATTAAAATTAAATTGCTTCCTCATGAGGAAGCTTTGCATTCGTGACGATTTTCATTTTTTCAAAAAAAGGTTACCGTGTGGAAATTGAATCTGGGCGCTAGCCGTGCAATGTCCGGGGAGCCCCACTTCAAGCTAGCCCCTGACCAGAAACCTAACTTTGTCATGGCTAACTCGGGCTATTTCCACACGAGTTATATAAACTCATTTTCATCTAAAAGATATGTATATTCAATTCTGAGCAAATGTCCAAATGTATATGTATGTGTGTTTGTGTGTGTATGTGTGTGTGTGTATGTCACAAAAATTATGTACAAATTATCTCAGACAAATTTTGATGGATTGTCCTGAAATTTTGCAGGTTTATTGCAGTCATTAATACCCAAAATCTGACACAAGGATTTTCAAAAATATCTACAAAATTTTTTTTTGTATTTTATGAAATAATTTTTTTATTTGTTAATATTTTTATTAATTATTCTCAAAATTACATTCCTGACAAGAAAACGAATCGATTGATGTATACAAAGTATATATTTTATTAAAATTAATAAAATTAATAATCAAAATTTGGTAAAAACGAAAATAAAAATTAATTTTTTCTAAATTTAATAATTTTACTCATCTGAAAATTACCAGAGTTCTAGTTGGGACTGAGCCCTACCGAATCCTGAAGAATAGAGAATTTTAGCTCCACTTTTAAATAGTAGCACCACCACCCGAACGCTATCAGACAATCAAAATTTAGTAAAAAGTAAATTAAAAATTTATTTTTTCCAAATTTATTGATTCTAATCATCTGAAAATTACCTGACTTCTAGTAGGGACTGAGCCCTACTGAATCCTGAAGAATAGAGAATTTTAGCTCAATTTTTAAATAGTAGCACCACCACCCGAACGCTATCAGACAATCAAAATTTAGTAAAAAGTAAATTAAAAATTTATTTTTTCCAAATTTATTGATTCTAATCATCTGAAAATTACCTGACTTCTAGTAGGGACTGAGCCCTACTGAATCCTGAAGAATAGAGAATTTTAGCTCAATTTTTAAATAGTAGCACCACCACCCGAACGCTATCAGACAATCAAATTTAGTAAAAAGTAAATTAAAAATTTATTTTTTCCAAATTTATTGATTCTAATCATCTGAAAATTACCTGACTTCTAGTAGGGACTGAGCCCTACTGAATCCTGAAGAATAGAGAATTTTAGCTCAATTTTTAAATAGTAGCACCACCACCCGAACGCTATCAGACAATCAAAATTTAGTAAAAAGTAAATTAAAAAATTTATTTTTTCCAAATTTATTGATTCTAATCATCTGAAAATTACCTGACTTCTAGTAGGGACTGAGCCCTACTGAATCCTGAAGAATAGAGAATTTTAGCTCAATTTTTAAATAGTAGCACCACCACCCGAACGCTATCAGACAATCAAAATTTAGTAAAAAGTAAATTAAAAATTTATTTTTTCCAAATTTATTGATTCTAATCATCTGAAATTACCTGACTTCTAGTAGGGACTGAGCCCTACTGAATCCTGAAGAATAGAGAATTTTAGCTCAATTTTTAAATAGTAGCACCACCACCCGAACGCTATCAGACAATCAAAATTTGTTTAAAATGAAAATAAAAATTAATTTTTTCTAAATTTATAGATTCTAATCATCTGAAAATTACCTGACTTCTAGTAGGGACTGAGCTCTACTGAATCCTGAAGAATAGAGAATTTTAGCTCAATTTTTAAATAGTAGCACCACCACCCGAACGCTATCAGACATCAAAATTTAGTAAAAAGTAAATTAAAAATTTATTTTTTCCAAATTTATTGATTCTAATCATCTGAAAATTACCTGACTTCTAGTAGGGACTGAGCCCTACTGAATCCTGAAGAATAGAGAATTTTAGCTCAATTTTTAAATAGTAGCACCACCACCCGAACGCTATCAGACAATCAAAATTTAGTTAAAATGAAAATAAAAATTATTTTTTCTAAATTTATAGATTCTAATCATCAGAAAATTACCTGACTTCTAGTAGGGACTGAGCTCTACTGAATCCTGAAGAATAGAGAATTTTAGCTCAATTTTTAAATAGTAGCACCACCACCCGAACGCTATCAGACAATCAAAATTTAGTTAAAAAGTAAATTAAAAATTATTTTTTCTAAATTTATAGATTCTAATCATCTGAAAATTACCTGACTTCTAGTAGGGACTGAGCCCTACTGAATCCTGCAGAATAGAGAATTTTAGCTCAATTTTTAAATAGTAGCACCACCACCCGAACGCTATCAGACAATCAAAATTTAGTAAAAAGTAAATTAAAAATTTATTTTTCCAAATTTATTGATTCTAATCATCTGAAAATTACCTGACTTCTAGTAGGGACTGAGCCCTACTGAATCCTGAAGAATAGAGAATTTTAGCTCAATTTTTAAATAGTAGCACCACCACCCGAACGCTATCAGACAATCAAAATTTGTTTAAAATGAAAATAAAAATTAATTTTTTCTAAATTTATAGATTCTAATCATCTGAAAATTACCTGACTTCTAGTAGGGACTGAGCTCTACTGAATCCTGAAGAATAGAGAATTTTAGCTCAATTTTTAAATAGTAGCACCACCACCCGAACGCTATCAGACAATCAAAATTTAGTAAAAAGTAAATTAAAAATTTATTTTTCCAAATTTATTGATTCTAATCATCTGAAAATTACCTGACTTCTAGTAGGACTGAGCCCTACTGAATCCTGAAGAATAGAGAATTTTAGCTCAATTTTTAAATAGTAGCACCACCAACCCGAACGCTATCAGACAATCCAAATTTAGTTAAAAATGAAAATAAAAATTAATTTTTTCCTAAATTTATAGATTCTAATCATCTGAAAATTACCTGACTTCTAGTAGGGACTGAGCCCTACTGAATCCTGCAGAATAGAGAATTTTAGCTCAATTTTTAAATAGTAGCACCACCACCCGAACGCTATCAGACAATCAAAATTTAGTAAAAAGTAAATTAAAAATTTATTTTTTCCAAATTTATTGATTCTAATCATCTGAAAATTACCTGACTTCTAGTAGGGACTGGAGCCCTACTGAATCCTGCAGAATAGAGAATTTTAGCTCAATTTTTAAATAGTAGCACCACCACCCGAACGCTATCAGACAATCAAAATTTAGTAAAAGTAAATTAAAAATTTATTTTTTCCAAATTTATTGATTCTAATCATCTGAAAATTACCTGACTTCTAGTAGGGACTGAGCCCTACTGAATCCTGAAGAATAGAGAATTTTAGCTCAATTTTTAAATAGTAGCACCACCACCCGAACGCTATCAGACAATCAAAATTTAGTTAAAAAGGAAATTAAAAATTTAATTTTTCCAAATTTATTGATTCTAATCATCTGAAAATTACCTGACTTCTAGTAGGGACTGAGCTCTACTGAATCCTGAAGAATAGAGAATTTTAGCTCAATTTTTAAATAGTAGCACCACCACCCGAACGCTATCAGACAATCAAAATTTAGTAAAAAGTAAATTAAAAATTTATTTTTTCAAATTTATTGATTCTAATCATCTGAAAATTACCTGACTTCTAGTAGGGACTGAGCCCTACTGATCCTGAAGAATAGAGAATTTTAGCTCAATTTTTAAATAGTAGCACCACCACCCGAACGCTATCAGACAATCAAAATTTGTTTAAAATGAAATAAAAATTAATTTTTTCTAAATTTATAGATTCTAATCATCTGAAAATTACCTGACTTCTAGTAGGGACTGAGCCCTACTGAATCCTGCAGAATAGAGAATTTTAGCTCAATTTTTAAATAGTAGCACCACCACCCGAACGCTATCAGACAATCAAAATTTAGTAAAAAGTAAATTAAAAATTTATTTTTTCCAAATTTATTGATTCTAATCATCTGAAAATTACCTGACTTCTAGTAGGGACTGAGCCCTACTGAATCCTGCAGAATAGAGAATTTTAGCTCAATTTTTAAATAGTAGCACCACCACCCGAACGCTATCAGACAATCAAAATTTAGTAAAAAGTAAATTAAAAATTTATTTTTTCCAAATTTATTGATTCTAATCATCTGAAAATTACCTGACTTCTAGTAGGGACTGAGCCCTACTGAATCCTGAAGAATAGAGAATTTTAGCTCAATTTTTAAATAGTAGCACCACCACCCGAACGCTATCAGACAATCAAAATTTGTTTAAAATGAAAATAAAAATTAATTTTTTCTAAATTTATAGATTCTAATCATCTGAAAATTACCTGACTTCTAGTAGGGACTGAGCTCTACTGAATCCTGAAGAATAGAGAATTTTAGCTCAATTTTTAAATAGTAGCACCACCACCCGAACGCTATCAGACAATCAAAATTTAGTAAAAAGTAAATTAAAAAATTTATTTTTTCCAAATTTATTAATTCTAATCATTTGATTACCTGACTTCTAGTAAGGTCTGAGCCCTACTGATCCTAAAGAATAGAGAATTTAGCTCAATTTTTAAATAGTAGCACCACCACCCGAACGCTATCAGACAATCAAAATTTAGTAAAAAGTAAATTAAAAATTTATTTTTTCCAAATTTATTGATTCTAATCATCTGAAAATTACCTGACTTCTAGTAGGACTGAGCCCTACTGATCCTGAAGAATAGAGAATTTTAGCTCAATTTTTAAATAGTAGCACCACCACCCGAACGCTATCAGACAATCAAAATTTAGTAAAAGTAAATTAAAAAATTTATTTTTTCCAATTTTATTGATTCTAATCATCTGAAAATTACCTGACTTCTAGTAGGGACTGAGCCCTACTGAATCCTGAAGAATAGAGAATTTTAGCTCAATTTTTAAATAGTAGCACCACCACCCGAACGCTATCAGACAATCAAAATTTAGTAAAAGTAAATTAAAAATTATTTTTTCCAATTTATTGATTCTAATCATCTGAAAATTACCTGACTTCTAGTAGGGACTGAGCCCTACTGAATCCTGAAGAATAGAGAATTTTAGCTCAATTTTTAAATAGTAGCACCACCACCCGAACGCTATCAGACAATCAAAATTTAGTAAAAAGTAAATTAAAAATTTATTTTTTTCCAATTTATTGATTCTAATCATCTGAAAATTACCTGACTTCTAGTAGGGACTGAGCCCTACTGAATCCTGAAGAATAGAGAATTTTAGCTCAATTTTTAAATAGTAGCACCACCACCCGAACGCTATCAGACAATCAAAATTTAGTTAAAAGTAAATTAAAAATTAATTTTTTCTAAATTTATAGATTCTAATCATCTGAAAATTACCTGACTTCTAGTAGGGACTGAGCCCTACTGAATCCTGCAGAATAGAGAATTTTAGCTCAATTTTTAAATAGTAGCACCACCACCCGAACGCTATCAGACAATCAAAATTTAGTAAAAAGTAAATTAAAAATTTATTTTTTCCAATTTATTGTTCTAATCATCTGAAAATTAACTTCTAAGGGATGAGCCCTTGATCCTTAGAGAATTTTAGCCAAAAATTTATCAGACAATCATTTATCTGTAAAAAGTAAATTAAAATTTATTTTTTCCAAATTTATTGATTCTAATCATCTGAAAATTGACTTCTAGTAGGGACTAGCCCTATGAATCATAGAGAATTTTAGCTCAATTTTTAATAGTAGACCACCACCCGAACGCTTCAATCAAAATAGTAAAAAGTAAATTAAAAATTTATTTTTTCCTGATTCTAATCATCTGAAAATTACTTCTAGTAGGGACTGAGCCCTACTGAATCCTGAAGAATAGAGAATTTTAGCTCAATTTTTAAATAGTAGCACCACCACCCGAACGCTATCAGACAATCAAATTTAGTAAAAAGTAAATTAAAATTTATTTTTTCCAAATTTATTGATTCTAATCATCTGAAAATTACCTGACTTCTAGTAGGGACTGAGCCCTACTGAATCCTGAAGAATAGAGAATTTTAGCTCAATTTTTAAATAGTAGCACCACCACCCGAACGCTATCAGACAATCAAAATTTAGTTAAAATGAAAATTAAAAATTATTTTTTCTAAATTTATAGATTCTAATCATCTGAAAATTACCTGACTTCTAGTAGGGACTGAGCTCTACTGAATCCTGAAGAATAGAGAATTTTAGCTCAATTTTTAAATAGTAGCACCACCACCCGAACGCTATCAGACAATCAAAATTTAGTAAAAAGTAAATTAAAAATTTATTTTTTCAAATTTATTGATTCTAATCATCTGAAAATTACCTGACTTCTAGTAGGGACTGAGCCCTACTGAATCCTGAAGAATAGAGAATTTTAGCTCAATTTTTAAATAGTAGCACCACCACCCGAACGCTATCAGACAATCAAAATTTGTAAAATGAAATTAAAATTTAATTTTTTCCAATTTATAGATTCTAATCATCTGAAAATTACCTGACTTCTAGTAGGGACTGAGCCCTACTGAATCCTGAAGAATAGAGAATTTTAGCTCAATTTTTAAATAGTAGCACCACCACCCGAACGCTATCAGACAATCAAAATTTAGTAAAAAGTAAATTAAAAATTTATTTTTTCCAAATTTATTGATTCTAATCATCTGAAAATTACCTGACTTCTAGTAGGGGACTGAGCCCTACTGAATCCTGAAGAATAGAGAATTTTAGCTCAATTTTTAAATAGTAGCACCACCACCCGAACGCTATCAGACAATCAAAATTTGTTTAAAATGAAAATAAAAATTAATTTTTTCTAAATTTATAGATTCTAATCATCTGAAAATTACCTGACTTCTAGTAGGGACTGAGCTCTACTGAATCCTGAGAATAGAGAATTTTAGCTCAATTTTTAAATAGTAGCACCCACCACCCGAACGCTATCAGACAATCAAAATTTAGTAAAAAGTAAATTAAAAATTTATTTTTTCCAAATTATTGATTCTAATCATCTGAAAATTACCTGACTTCTAGTAGGGACTGAGCCCCTACTGAATCCTGAAGAATAGAGAATTTTAGCTCAATTTTTAAATAGTAGCACCACCACCCGAACGCTATCAGACAATCAAAATTTGTTTAAAAGTGAAAATAAAAATAATTTTTTCTAAATTTATAGATTCTAATCATCTGAAAATTACCTGACTTCTAGTAGGGACTGAGCTCTACTGAATCCTGAAGAATAGAGAATTTTAGCTCAATTTTTAAATAGTAGCACCACCACCCGAACGCTATCAGACAATCAAAATTTAGTAACAAGTAAATTAAAAATTTATTTTTTCCAAATTTATTGATTCTAATTCATCTGAAAATTACCTGACTTCTAGTAGGGACTGAGCCCTACTGAATCCTGAAGAATAGAGAATTTTAGCTCAATTTTAAATAGTAGCACCACCACCCGAACGCTATCAGACAATCAAAATTTAGTAAAAAGTAAATTAAAAATTTATTTTTTCCAAATTTATTGATTCTAATCATCTGAAATTACCTGACTTCTAGTAGGGACTGAGCCCTACTGAATCCTGAAGAATAGAGAATTTTAGCTCAATTTTTAATAGTAGCACCACCACCCCGAACGCTATCAGACAATCAAATTTAGTAAAAAGTAAATAAAATTATTTTTTCCAAATTTATGATTCTAATCATCTGCAAATTACCTGACTTCTAGTAGGGACTGAGCCCTACTGAATCCTGCAGAATAGAGATTTTAGCTCAATTTTTAAATAGTAGCACCACCACCCGAACGCTATCAGACAATCAAAATTTAGTTAAAAAGTAAATTAAAAATTTATTTTTTCCAAATTTATGATTTCTAATCATCTGAAAATACCTGACTTCTAGTAGGGACTGAGCACTACTGAATCCTGAAGGAATAGAGGAATTTTAGCTCAATTTTTAAATAGTAGCACCACCACCCGAACGCTATCAGACAATCAAAATTTAGTAAAAAGTAAATTAAAAATTTATTTTTTCCAATTTATGATTCTAATCATCTGAAAATTACCTGACTTCTAGTAGGTGACTGAGCCCTACTGAATCCTGAAGAATAGAGAATTTTAGCTCAATTTTTAAATAGTAGCACCACCACCCGAACGCTATCAGACAATCAAAATTTAGTTTAAAAGTAAATAAAAATTATTTTTTTCTAAATTTTATAGATTCTAATCATCTGAAAATTACCTGACTTCTAGTAGGGACTGAGCTACTACTGAATCCTGAAGAATAGAGAATTTTAGCTCAATTTTTAAATAGTAGCACCACCACCCGAACGCTATCAGACAATCAAAATTTAGTAAAAGTAAATTAAAAATTTATTTTTTCCAATTTATTGATTCTAATCATCTGAAAATTACCTGACTTCTAGTAGGGACTGAGCCCTACTGAATCCTGAAGAATAGAGAATTTTAGCTCAATTTTTAAATAGTAGCACCACCACCCCGAACGCTATCAGACAATCAAAATTTGTTTAAAATGAAAATAAAAATTAATTTTTTCTAAATTTATAGATTCTAATCATCTGAAAATTACCTGACTTCTAGTAGGACTGAGCCCTACTGAATCCCTGCAGAATAGAGAATTTTAGCTCAATTTTTAAATAGTAACCACCACCCGAACGCTATCAGACAATCAAAATTTAGACTTACCTTACTTCTAGTAGGGACTGAGCCCTACTAATCCTGAGAATTTTAGAGAATTTTAGCTAAATTAAAACCCGAACGCTATCAGACAATTTTAGTAAAAAGTAAATAAAAATGATAAAAATTAATTTCCAAATTTTATTGATTCTAATCATCTGAAAATTACCTGACTTCTAGTAGGGACTGAGCCTACTGAATCCTGAAGAATAGAGAATTTTAGCTCAATTTTTAAATAGTAGCACCACCACCCGAACGCTATCAGACAATCAAAATTTAGTTTAAAAAGTGAAATTAAAAATTTAATTTTTTTCCAATTTTATTGATTCTAATCATCTGAAAATTACCTGACTTCTAGTAGGGACTGAGCCCTACTGAATCCTGAAGAATAGAGAATTTTAGCTCAATTTTAAATAGTAGCACCACCACCCGAACGCTATCAGACAATCAAAATTTGTAAAAAGTTTAAAATTTATTTTTCCAATTTATTGATTCTAATCATCTGAAAATTAACTTCTATAGGGACTCAACTGAATCCTGATTTTTAAATTTTTAAATAGTAGCTAAGATCAAAATTAAAATAAAATAAAAATTAATTTTTCTAAATTTATAGATTCTAATCATCTGAAAATTACCTGACTTCTAGTAGGGACTGAGCTCTGACCTGAATAGAGAATTTAGCCAATGTAACCACCACCCGAACGCTATCAGAGTAATAAATTTTAGATTCTAATCAAAAATTACCTTTCTAAGGGATGAGCCCTACTGCCTGACTCAATTTTTAAATAGTAGCCCACCCCCGAACGCTATCAGACAATCAAAATTTAAAATGTTTAAAAATTAATTTTTTCTAAATTTATAGTGAAATTGAAAATTATGACTTCTATAGGGACTTCTTGAATCCTGAAGATAGAGAATTTTATCAATGTATATCTCAAATATATTGATTCTAATCATCTGAAAATTACCTGACTTCTAGTAGGGACTGAGCCCTACTGAATCCTGCAGAATAGAGAATTTTAGCTCAATTTTTAAATAGTAGCACCACCACCCGAACGCTATCAGACAATCAAATTTAGTTAAAAGTAAATTAAAAATTATTTTTTCCAATTTATTGATTCTAATCATCTGAAAATTACCTGACTTCTAGTAGGGGACTGAGCCCTACTGAATCCTGAAGAATAGAGAATTTTAGCTCAATTTTTAAATAGTAGCACCACCACCCGAACGCTATCAGACAATCAAAATTTAGTAAAAAGTAAATTAAAAATTTATTTTTTTCCAAATTTATTGATTCTAATCATCTGAAAATTACCTGACTTCTAGTAGGGACTGAGCCCTACTGAATCCTGAAGAATAGAGAATTTTAGCTCAATTTTTAAATAGTAGCACCACCACCCGAACGCTATCAGACAATCAAAATTTAGTTAAAAGTAAAATAAAAATTTATTTTTTCTAAATTTATGATTCTAATCATCTGAAAATTACCTGACTTCTAGTAGGGACTGAGCCCTACTGAATCCTGAAGAATAGAGAATTTTAGCTCAATTTTTAAATAGTAGCACCACCACCCGAACGCTATCAGACAATCAAAATTTAGTAAAAAGTAAATTAAAAATTTATTTTTTCCAATTTATTGATTCTAATCATCTGAAATTACCTGACTTCTAGTAGGGACTGAGCCCTACTGAATCCTGAAGAATAGAGAATTTTAGCTCAATTTTTAATAGTAGCACCACCACCCGAACGCTATCAGACAATCAAAATTTAGTAAAAATGAAATAAAAATTAATTTTTTCTAAATTTATTAGATTCTAATCATCTGAAAATTACCTGACTTCTAGTAGGGACTGAGCCTCTACTGAATCCTGAAGAATAGAGAATTTTAGCTCAATTTTTAAATAGTAGCACCACCACCCGAACGCTATCAGACAATCAAAATTTAGTAAAAAGTAAATTAAAAATTTATTTTTTCCAAATTTATTGATTCTAATCATCTGAAAATTACCTGACTTCTAGTAGGGACTGAGCCCTACTGAATCCTGAAGAATAGAGAATTTTAGCTCAATTTTTAAATAGTAGCCCACCACCCGAACGCTATCAGACAATCAAAATTTGTTTAAAATGAAATAAAAATTATTTTTTCTAAATTTATAGATTCTAATCATCTGAAAATTACCTGACTTCTAGTAGGGACTGAGCCCTACTGAATCCTGAAGAATAGAGAATTTTAGCTCAATTTTTAAATAGTAGCACCACCACCCGAACGCTATCAGACAATCAAAATTTAGTAAAAAGTAAATTAAAAATTTATTTTTTCCAAATTTATTGATTCTAATCATCTGAAAATTACCTGACTTCTAGTAGGGACTGAGCCCTACTGAATCCTGAAGAATAGAGAATTTTAGCTCAATTTTTAAATAGTAGCACCACCACCCGAACGCTATCAGACAATCAAAATTTAGTAAAAAGTAAATTAAAAATTTATTTTTTCCAAATTTATTGATTCTAATCATCTGAAAATTACCTGACTTCTAGTAGGGACTGAGCCCTACTGAATCCTGAAGAATAGAGAATTTTAGCTCAATTTTTAAATAGTAGCACCACCACCCGAACGCTATCAGACAATCAAAATTTAGTAAAAAGTAAATTAAAAATTTATTTTTTCCAAATTTATTGATTCTAATCATCTGAAAATTACCTGACTTCTAGTAGGGACTGAGCCCTACTGAATCCTGAAGAATAGAGAATTTTAGCTCAATTTTTTAAATAGTAGCACCACCACCCGAACGCTATCAGACAATCAAAATTTGTTTAAAATGAAAATAAAAATTAATTTTTTCTAAATTTATAGATTCTATCATCTGAAAATTACCTGACTTCTAGTAGGGACTGAGCTCTACTGAATCCTGAAGAATAGAGAATTTTAGCTCAATTTTTAAATAGTAGCACCACCACCCGAACGCTATCAGACAATCAAAATTTAGTAAAAAGTAAATTAAAAATTTATTTTTTCCAAATTTATTGATTCTAATCATCTGAAAATTACCTGACTTCTAGTAGGGACTGAGCCCTACTGAATCTGAAGAATAGAGAATTTTAGCTCAATTTTTTAAATAGTAGCACCACCACCCGAACGCTATCAGACAATCAAAATTTGTTTAAAATGAAATAAAAATTATTTTTTCCAAATTTATAGATTCTAATCATCTGAAAATACCTGACTTCTAGTAGGGACTGAGCCCTACTGAATCCTGAAGAATAGAGAATTTTAGCTCAATTTTTAAATAGTAGCACCACCACCCGAACGCTATCAGACAATCAAAATTTAGTAAAAAGTAAATTAAAATTTATTTTTTCCAAATTTATGATTCTAATCATCTGAAAATTACCTGACTTCTAGTAGGGACTGAGCCCTACTGAATCCTGAAGAATAGAGAATTTTAGCTCAATTTTTAAATAGTAGCACCACCACCCGAACGCTATCAGACAATCAAAATTTAGTTAAAATGTAAATTAAAAATTAATTTTTTCCTAAATTTATAGATTCTAATCATCTGAAAATTACCTGACTTCTAGTAGGGACTGAGCCCTACTGAATCCTGAAGAATAGAGAATTTTAGCTCAATTTTTAAATAGTAGCACCACCACCCGAACGCTATCAGACAATCAAATTTAGTAAAAAGTAAATTAAAAATTTATTTTTTCCAAATTTATTGATTCTAATCATCTGAAAATTACCCTGACTTCTAGTAGGGACTGAGCCCTACTGAATCCTGCAGAATAGAGTAGAGAATTTTAGCTCAATTTTTAAATAGTAGCACCACCACCCGAACGCTATCAGACAATCAAAATTTAGTTAAAAGTAAATTAAAAATTAATTTTTTCTAAATTTATAGATTCTAATCATCTGAAAATTACCTGACTTCTAGTAGGGACTGAGCCCTACTGAATCCTGCAGAATAGAGAATTTTAGCTCAATTTTTAAATAGTAGCACCACCACCCGAACGCTATCAGACAATCAAAATTTAGTAAAAAGTAAATTAAAAATTTATTTTTTCCAAATTTATTGATTCTAATCATCTGAAAATTACCTGACTTCTAGTAGGGACTGAGCCCTACTGAATCCTGAAGAATAGAGAATTTTAGCTCAATTTTTAAATAGTAGCACCACCACCCGAACGCTATCAGACAATCAAAATTTGTTTAAAATGAAAATAAAAATTAATTTTTTCTAAATTTATAGATTCTAATCATCTGAAAATTACCTGACTTCTAGTAGGGACTGAGCCCTACTGAATCCTGCAGAATAGAGAATTTTAGCTCAATTTTTAAATAGTAGCACCACCACCCGAACGCTATCAGACAATCAAAATTTAGTAAAAAGTAAATTAAAAATTTATTTTTTCCAAATTTATTGATTCTAATCATCTGAAAATTACCTGACTTCTAGTAGGGACTGAGCCCTACTGAATCCTGCAGAATAGAGAATTTTAG
Organism: Leptopilina heterotoma; assembly: GCF_015476425.1. Taxonomy (NCBI): domain Eukaryota; kingdom Metazoa; phylum Arthropoda; class Insecta; order Hymenoptera; family Figitidae; genus Leptopilina; species Leptopilina heterotoma. The sequence goes on from NW_025110893.1 coordinate 882,980, forward strand.
CTCAATTTTTAAATAGTAGCACCACCACCCGAACGCTATCAGACAATCAAAATTTAGTAAAAGTAAATTAAAAATTATTTTTTCCAAATTTATTGATTCTAATCATCTGAAAATTACCTGACTTCTAGTAGGGACTGAGCCCTACTGAATCCTGAAGAATAGAGAATTTTAGCTCAATTTTTAAATAGTAGCACCACCACCCGAACGCTATCAGACAATCAAAATTTAGTAAAAAGTAAATTAAAAATTTATTTTTTCCAATTTTATTGATTCTAATCATCTGAAAATTACCTGACTTCTAGTAGGGACTGAGCCCTACTGAATCCTGAAGAATAGAGAATTTTAGCTCAATTTTTAAATAGTAGCACCACCACCCGAACGCTATCAGACAATCAAAATTTAGTAAAAAGTTAAAATGTAATGAAGTACTTCTAATTAAAAATTTATATTAGAGAATTTTAGCTCAATTTTTAAATTAGCACCACCACCCGAACGCTATTGATCAAAATCCAAATATTGATTCAATCTCTGAAAATTACCTGACTTCTAGTAGGGACTGTAGGGACCCTACTGAATCCTGAAGAATAGAGAATTTTAGCTCAATTTTAATAGTAGCACCACCACCCGAACGCTATCAGACAATCAAAATTTTGTTTAAAATGAAAATAAAAATTTATTTTTTCCAAATTTATTGATTCTAATCATCTGAAAATTACCTGACTTCTAGTAGGGACTGAGCCCTACTGAATCCTGCAGAATAGAGAATTTTAGCTCAATTTTTAAATAGTAGCACCACCACCCGAACGCTATCAGACAATCAAAATTTAGTAAAAAGTAAATTAAAAATTTATTTTTTCCAAATTTATTGATTCTAATCATCTGAAAATTACCTGACTTCTAGTAGGGACTGAGCCCTACTGAATCCTGAAGAATAGAGAATTTTAGCTCAATTTTTAAATAGTAGCACCACCACCCGAACGCTATCAGACAATCAAAATTTAGTAAAAGTAAATTAAAAATTTATTTTTTCCAATTTTATTGATTCTAATCATCTGAAAATTACCTGACTTCTAGTAGGGACTGAGCCCTACTGAATCCTGAAGAATAGAGAATTTTAGCTCAATTTTTAAATAGTAGCACCACCACCCGAACGCTATCAGACAATCAAAATTTAGTTTAAAAAGTGAAATTAAAAATTTAATTTTTTCTAAATTTATTGATTCTAATCATCTGAAAATTACCTGACTTCTAGTAGGGACTGAGCCCTACTGAATCCTGAAGAATAGAGAATTTTAGCTCAATTTTTAAATAGTAGCACCACCACCCGAACGCTATCAGACAATCAAAATTTAAAATGTTAAAAATTATTTTTTCTAAATTTATAGTGAAATTTAACTTCTAAGGGATGAGCTTATGAATTGAAGAATTTCCAATTTTATAGTTTATCAGACAATGTATAAATCCAAATATTGATTCAATCTCTGAAAATTACCTGACTTCTAGTAGGGACTGAGCCCTACTGAATCCTGAAGAATAGAGAATTTTAGCTCAATTTTTAAATAGTAGCACCACCACCCGAACGCTATCAGACAATCAAAATAAAAAGTTAGTTCTAATCAAAAATTACCTGTAAGTAATTAACTGAATTGAATAGAGAATTTTAGTTAATTTCTAAATTTATAGATTTAGATTCAATCATCTGAAAATTACCTGACTTCTAGTAGGGACTGAGCCCTACTGAATCCTGAAGAATAGAGAATTTTAGCTCAATTTTTAAATAGTAGCACCACCACCCGAACGCTATCAGACAATCAAAATTTAGTAAAAGTAAATTAAAAATTTATTTTTTCCAAATTTATTGATTCTAATCATCTGAAAATTACCTGACTTCTAGTAGGGACTGAGCCCTACTGAATCCTGCAGAATAGAGAATTTTAGCTCAATTTTTTAAATAGTAGCACCACCACCCGAACGCTATCAGACAATCAAAATTTAGTAAAAAGTAAATTAAAAATTTATTTTTTCCAAATTTATTGATTCTAATCATCTGAAAATTACCTGACTTCTAGTAGGGACTGAGCCCTACTGAATCCTGAAGAATAGAGAATTTTAGCTCAATTTTTTAAATAGTAGCACCACCACCCGAACGCTATCAGACAATCAAAATTTAGTAAAAAGTAAATTAAAAATTTATTTTTTCCAAATTTATTGATTCTAATCATCTGAAAATTACCTGACTTCTAGTAGGGACTGAGCCCTACTGAATCCTGAAGAATAGAGAATTTTAGCTCAATTTTTAAATAGTAGCACCACCACCCCGAACGCTATCAGACAATCAAAATTTAGTTTAAAATGAAAATTAAAAATTAATTTTTTCTAAATTTATAGATTCTAATCATCTGAAAATTACCTGACTTCTAGTAGGGACTGAGCCCTACTGAATCCTGCAGAATAGAGAATTTTAGCTCAATTTTTAAATAGTAGCACCACCACCCGAACGCTATCAGACAATCAAAATTTAGTAAAAAGTAAATTAAAAATTTATTTTTTCCAAATTTATTGATTCTAATCATCTGAAAATTACCTGACTTCTAGTAGGGACTGAGCCCTACTGAATCCTGAAGAATAGAGAATTTTAGCTCAATTTTTAAATAGTAGCACCACCACCCGAACGCTATCAGACAATCAAAATTTAGTAAAAAGTAAATTAAAAATTATTTTTTCCAAATTTATTGATTCTAATCATCTGAAAATTACCTGACTTCTAGTAGGGACTGAGCCCTACTGAATCCTGAAGAATAGAGAATTTTAGCTCAATTTTTTAAATAGTAGCACCACCACCCGAACGCTATCAGACAATCAAAATTTAGTTAAAAGTAAATTAAAAATTATTTTTTCCAAATTTATGATTCTAATCATCTGAAAATTACCTGACTTCTAGTAGGGACTGAGCCCTACTGAATCCTGAAGAATAGAGAATTTTAGCTCAATTTTTAAATAGTAGCACCACCACCCGAACGCTATCAGACAATCAAAATTTAGTAAAAAGTAAATTAAAAATTTATTTTTTCCAAATTTATTGATTCTAATCATCTGAAAATTACCTGACTTCTAGTAGGGACTGAGCCCTACTGAATCCTGAAGAATAGAGAATTTTAGCTCAATTTTTAAATAGTAGCACCACCACCCGAACGCTATCAGACAATCAAAATTTGTTAAAATGAAATAAAAATTAATTTTTTCTAAATTTATAGATTCTAATCATCTGAAAATTACCTGACTTCTAGTAGGGACTGAGCCCTACTGAATCCTGCAGAATAGAGAATTTTAGCTCAATTTTTAAATAGTAGCACCACCACCCGAACGCTATCAGACAATCAAAATTTAGTAAAAAGTAAATTAAAAATTATTTTTTCCAAATTTATGATTCTAATCATCTGAAAATTACCTGACTTCTAGTAGGGACTGAGCCCTACTGAATCCTGCAGAATAGAGAATTTTAGCTCAATTTTTTAAATAGTAGCACCACCACCCGAACGCTATCAGACAATCAAAATTTAGTAAAAGTAAATTAAAAATTTATTTTTTCCAAATTTATTGATTCTAATCATCTGAAAATTACTGACTTCTAGTAGGGACTGAGCCCTACTGATCCTGAAGAATAGAGAATTTTAGCTCAATTTTTTAAATAGTAGCACCACCACCCGAACGCTATCAGACAATCAAAATTTAGTAAAAGTAAATTAAAATTTATTTTTTTCCAAATTATTGATTCTAATCATCTGAAAATTACCTGACTTCTAGTAGGGACTGAGCCCTACTGAATCCTGAAGAATAGAGAATTTTAGCTCAATTTTTAAATAGTAGCACCACCACCCGAACGCTATCAGACAATCAAAATTTAGTTAAAATGAAAATAAAAATTAATTTTTTCTAAATTTATAGATTCTAATCATCAGAAAATTACCTGACTTCTAGTAGGGACTGAGCTCTACTGAATCCTGAAGAATAGAGAATTTTAGCTCAATTTTTAAATAGTAGCACCACCACCCGAACGCTATCAGACAATCAAAATTTAGTAAAAAGTAAATTAAAAATTTATTTTTTCCAAATTTATTGATTCTAATCATCTGAAAATTACCTGACTTCTAGTAGGGACTGAGCCCTACTGAATCCTGAAGAATAGAGAATTTTAGCTCAATTTTTAAATAGTAGCACCACCACCCGAACGCTATCAGACAATCAAAATTTGTTTAAAATGAAAATAAAAATTAATTTTTTCTAAATTTATAGATTCTAATCATCTGAAAATTACCTGACTTCTAGTAGGGACTGAGCCCTACTGAATCCTGCAGAATAGAGAATTTTAGCTCAATTTTTAAATAGTAGCACCACCACCCGAACGCTATCAGACAATCAAAATTTAGTAAAAAGTAAATTAAAAATTTATTTTTTCCAAATTTATTGATTCTAATCATCTGAAAATTACCTGACTTCTAGTAGGGACTGAGCCCTACTGAATCCTGAAGAATAGAGAATTTTAGCTCAATTTTTAAATAGTAGCACCACCACCCGAACGCTATCAGACAATCAAAATTTAGTAAAAAGTAAATTAAAAATTTATTTTTTCCAAATTTATTAATTCTAATCATTTGCAAATTACCTGACTTCTAGTAAGGTCTGAGCCCTACTGAATCCTAAAGAATAGAGAATTTTAGCTCAATTTTTTAAATAGTAGCACCACCACCCGAACGCTATCAGACAATCAAAATTTAGTAAAAGTAAATTAAAAATTTATTTTTTCCAAATTTATTGATTCTAATCATCTGAAAATTACCTGACTTCTAGTAGGGACTGAGCCCTACTGAATCCTGAAGAATAGAGAATTTAGCTCAATTTTTAAATAGTAGCACCACCACCCGAACGCTATCAGACAATCAAATTTAGTAAATAAGTAAATTAAAAAATTTATTTTTCCAATTTATTGATTCTAATCATCTGAAAATACCTGACTTCTAGTAGGGACTGAGCCCTACTGAATCCTGAAGAATAGAGAATTTTAGCTCAATTTTTAAATAGTAGCACCACCACCCGAACGCTATCAGACAATCAAAATTAGTAAAAAAGTAAATTAAAATTTATTTTTTCCAAATTTATTGATTCTAATCATCTGAAAATTACCTGACTTCTAGTAGGGACTAGAGCCTACTGAATCCTGAAGAATAGAGAATTTTAGCTCCACTTTTTAATAGTAGCACCACCACCCGAACGCTATCAGACACATCAAATTTAGTAAAAAGTAAATTAAAAATTTATTTTTTCCAAATTTATTGATTCTAATCATCTGAAAATTACCTGACTTCTAGTAGGGACTGAGCCCTACTGAATCCTGAAGAATAGAGAATTTTAGCTCAATTTTAATAGCAGAAATTACCTGTGACTTCTAGTAGGGACTGAGCTCTACTGATCCTGAAGAATAGAGAATTTTAGCTCAATTTTTAAATAGTAGCACCACCACCCGAACGCTATCAGACAATCAAAATTAGTAAAAAGTAAATTAAAAATTTATTTTTTCCAAATTTATTGATTCTAATCATCTGAAAATTACCTGACTTCTAGTAGGGACTGAGCCCTACTGAATCCTGAAGAATAGAGAATTTTAGCTCAATTTTTAAATAGTAGCACCACCACCCGAACGCTATCAGACAATCAAAATTTGTTTAAAATGAAATAAAAATTAATTTTTTCTAAATTTATAGATTCTAATCATCTGAAAATTACCTGACTTCTAGTAGGGACTGAGCCCTACTGAATCCTGCAGAATAGAGAATTTTAGCTCAATTTTTAAATAGTAGCACCACCACCCGAACGCTATCAGACAATCAAAATTTAGTAAAAAGTAAATTAAAAATTTATTTTTTCCAAATTTATTGATTCTAATCATCTGAAATTACCTGACTTCTAGTAGGGACTGAGCCCTACTGAATCCTGCAGAATAGAGAATTTTAGCTCAATTTTTAAATAGTAGCACCACCACCCGAACGCTATCAGACAATCAAAATTTAGTAAAAAGTAAATTAAAAATTTATTTTTTCCAAATTTATTGATTCTAATCATCTGAAAATTACCTGACTTCTAGTAGGGACTGAGCCCTACTGAATCCTGAAGAATAGAGAATTTTAGCTCAATTTTTAAATAGTAGCACCACCACCCGAACGCTATCAGACAATCAAAATTTAGTAAAAAGTAAATTAAAAATTTATTTTTTCCAATTTTATTGATTCTAATCATCTGAAAATTACCTGACTTCTAGTAGGGACTGAGCCCTACTGAATCCTGAAGAATAGAGAATTTTAGCTCAATTTTTAAATAGTAGCACCACCACCCGAACGCTATCAGACAATCAAATTTAGTAAAAAGTAAATTAAAAATTTATTTTTTCCAAATTTATTGATTCTAATCATCTGAAAATTACCTGACTTCTAGTAGGGACTCAGCCCTACTGAATCCTGAAGAATAGAGAATTTTAGCTCAATTTTTAAATAGTAGCACCACCACCCGAACGCTATCAGACAATCAAAATTTGTTTAAAATGAAAATAAAAATTAATTTTTTCTAAATTTATAGATTCTAATCATCTGAAAATTACCTGACTTCTAGTAGGGACTGAGCTCTACTGAATCCTGAAGAATAGAGAATTTTAGCTCAATTTTTAAATAGTAGCACCACCACCCGAACGCTATCAGACAATCAAAATTTAGTAAAAAGTAAATTAAAAATTTATTTTTTCCAAATTTATTGATTCTAATCATCTGAAAATTACCTGACTTCTAGTAGGGACTGAGCCCTACTGAATCCTGAAGAATAGAGAATTTTAGCTCAATTTTTAAATAGTAGCACCACCACCCGAACGCTATCAGACAATCAAAATTTAGTAAAAAGTAAATTAAAAATTTATTTTTTCCAAATTTATTAATTCTAATCATTTGCAAATTACCTGACTTCTAGTAAGGTCTGAGCCCTACTGAATCCTAAAGAATAGAGAATTTTAGCTCAATTTTTAAATAGTAGCACCACCACCCGAACGCTATCAGACAATCAAAATTTAGTAAAAAGTAAATTAAAAATTTATTTTTTCCAAATTTATTGATTCTAATCATCTGAAAATTACCTGACTTCTAGTAGGGACTGAGCCCTACTGAATCCTGAAGAATAGAGAATTTTAGCTCAATTTTTAAATAGTAGCACCACCACCCGAACGCTATCAGACAATCAAAATTTAGTAAAAAGTAAATTAAAAATTTATTTTTTCCAATTTTATTGATTCTAATCATCTGAAAATTACCTGACTTCTAGTAGGGACTGAGCCCTACTGAATCCTGAAGAATAGAGAATTTTAGCTCAATTTTTAAATAGTAGCACCACCACCCGAACGCTATCAGACAATCAAAATTTGTTTAAAATGAAAATAAAAATTAATTTTTTCTAAATTTATAGATTCTAATCATCTGAAAATTACCTGACTTCTAGTAGGGACTGAGCCCTACTGAATCCTGAAGAATAGAGAATTTAAGCTCAATTTTTAAATAGTAGCACCACCACCCGAACGCTATCAGACAATCAAAATTTGTTTAAAATGAAAATAAAAATTAATTTTTTCTAAATTTATAGATTCTAATCATCTGAAAATTACCTGACTTCTAGTAGGGACTGAGCTCTACTGAATCCTGAAGAATAGAGAATTTTAGCTCAATTTTTAAATAGTAGCACCACCACCCGAACGCTATCAGACAATCAAAATTTGTTTAAAATGAAAATAAAAATTAATTTTTTCTAAATTTATAGATTCTAATCATCTGAAAATTACCTGACTTCTAGTAGGGACTGAGCCCTACTGAATCCTGAAGAATAGAGAATTTTAGCTCAATTTTTAAATAGTAGCACCACCACCCGAACGCTATCAGACAATCAAAATTTAGTAAAAAGTAAATTAAAAATTTATTTTTTCCAAATTTATTGATTCTAATCATCTGAAAATTACCTGACTTCTAGTAGGGACTGAGCTCTACTGAATCCTGAAGAATAGAGAATTTTAGCTCAATTTTTAAATAGTAGCACCACCACCCGAACGCTATCAGACAATCAAAATTTGTTTAAAATAAAAATAAAAATTAATTTTTTCTAAATTTATAGATTCTAATCATCTGAAAATTACCTGACTTCTAGTAGGGACTGAGCTCTAGTGAATCCTGAAGAATAGAGAATTTTAGCTCAATTTTTAAATAGTAGCACCACCACCCGAACGCTATCAGACAATCAAAATTTAGTAAAAAGTAAATTAAAAATTTATTTTTTCCAAATTTATTGATTCTAATCATCTGAAAATTACCTGACTTCTAGTAGGGACTGAGCCCTACTGAATCCTGAAGAATAGAGAATTTTAGCTCAATTTTTTAGTAGTAGCACCTTCACCCGAACGCCATCAGACAATGAAAATTTGGTAAAAACGTTTCTGATTATCGACCATACAGCTGCGTACGCTTGTTTGTATATCGATACACTAGCATGTGTATCTTAACACTTTTAAATAATTATTCTAAAATAAAAAATTATTCAATAGGTGTATATTGTATTGAGGAAGTTAAATGATCATGAAATGATCGACTTGTTTTTTTATTGTTTTCAACTAAAATTCTTCTTTAAATCCATTATTTTTATTAATTAATTAAATATATATTGACAAATTTAACTAATTTTAGAAGATTTTGAATTACTAAAATTTTTCAAAAATCTAAATTCATTAAAATTTCTGATTAAATTCACTCAACATTAAAATTTTCTAAAATTTTAAATTGAAACCGTTTGCAGTTCATTTATTTGTGAAAATTGTAAACGCAACTTTTTTAAAATTGAATTAATTTTGAAATATTTAAGTATAATTATTTATTAAATAATTTATTTATTTTATGATAGTTGTTCAAGATTTAAGTTATTTAAAAAGAAATTTTTGTCAGAAATTGAAAAAATTGAACGTTTTGTATTCTCTCTAAATTCCTGACTTTTCTCTGAATTACCTATGTCAGAATATATGATTATTATACTTAAAATAATATTAAAAATTTATATTCCAATTCATATTTTTTTTTTAAATTTGAATAAAAAATTGTTACGTTATATTATTTTTAAAATTGCTAATTTTATTTTAAAAAGGGAGGAAAAATTTAGTCATTGAATTGTTGCTAGTTTTAATTTAAAAAAGAAAAAATGTATGTCGGGGAAGGAAAATGAGAATTATTTTGTTTTTAAAATTCATTAGATATTTTCGCTTGGAAATTGGATACAATTGAGAATAAGATGAGTTTTGTGTGCATCATTCCTGTAGGGATAAACACATTGGGCCTTAGGGGGACATTCATTAAGCAGAAGGATTGGTTAAAAATGATTTTCCTTTTTGTCTTGTCTTGGGTATGCGAGAGCGAGAGAAGGAGGATGAGAGGCACGCCGTGGCAGTCGAGAACGACCTATGTACGGAAACGGGATGTGCTATGGTATTGCTATTGCTGTAGCTGTAGCGTAGTGGTATGTCGTCGTAGCTGCCACCTGGAACACTTCCCAAACCCCCTGGCATTTCTTGTCCCCCGCTCTCTCCCTCTCACCTCCGATCAGTTGGCAAAAGATTAAATGGCTCCGTTTGCGGAAAATGCGAGGCAATGCTGGACCCATACAATTATAGCAAATTCACTTCGTGTCGATATTTCCAACTAAAGTAACGATTATGTACTGAATTACGCATCGTATGGAGTATTCTTACCAAGAGTGCAATGTCGTCTCATAGCGAACAACTCTCCGACATTCTTTCGAATAAATAAATTTATAGCGATAAAACAGCGACTATTATTATTTTTTCTATTTTTCTTTACACTTTTTAGAAGATTAATTCTTAAGATTTAATATAATTTCGGATAGCACGAAATTTTGAAGTAATTTGGAGGCAAGCTTGTAAGCTTATGAGAGTTGCAAAAAGGAAAAAGAAGAATTTCACTGCAAAAAGTGAAGTATCTTAAAAGTAACTTTGTAGTCACTTTTAAGATAATTCTTTTTGCAGATCTTTTTTATCAGTAAATATAAATAGTAAAAAATTGAATAGGCAGAAAAAACCAGTAAACTTTTCCAGTGATTAAACAAACACTCGGCGAATAGATATAGAATTTTGCCAAGTGTGCTTGTGTTTTAAATCTGCCAAGAACAATCAAGAAGAAACAAGTAAAATGTGTACCTCTAACGAAGCACTTTTTCATAACTAACCAAACATTTTTGAGGTGAAAAAGAAAAGGAATAAGCTTTTATTCGTTACTAACGAGCCTTGTCTAGAATGCCTCCTTGAATCTCGCTGGGCGAGTCGAAGTTATTTCCTCGTGCAACATCCGATCGGTACATCGTACATTTTGGAGCCGATAAATCACAATTAATTAGCGGAGCGTAATGATGTGGCATGTTGCTTCAATTGGTATGAGTTAGGGAGTGTGTTCGTGCGAGTAAACGTTCAAACTGTGTATACCACATAGATATACATGATCATACGATCGTGCTCCGTGAATTTCTTTGTATAGCAAACTATTACTTGCTTCGGCCAATATTGCATATAGGCCTTACAAAAAAGAGAGAAAGAGAAAAAACCATTCCCCTCCGACGATTATCGAATCGAGTTCTAATTCCTCGTGCGGTATAAAAGTCCTCACACGAGTTTTCCTATAAATAGGTGCTTGCGATTGTTATTAATTACTAACAATTGGATATTTATAGCTTCCGATTATAATGGGGTGTGAGATTTTTAATTTATGGGGAAAAATGGCAATTTTTAAAAGTTTCTATGGATTCATTTTATGACAATATCTATTATTTTAATTGTAATGAGTCAAAATTTCTGAACTGAGCTGTTTTATGATAAAATTTAATAATGTATGGTAGCGATATACAAAAATAATGCCTCTTTCAATAACAACAAGAATTTAAAAAAAATTCATCATTATTTATGCAAAATGAATTGTAAATTAATTAAACAATCGAATTTTTATGTGACTTCTGGAATAGTTGCGATAAAAATTCAGAAACTTACAAAAATCTATGTTTTCACTTTAATTCCCCCCCCCCCAAAAAAATAGTACCTTTCAAAATTGAGCAAATGGCATAATTTTAAAGAGCGACGTGACAAAAAAATGTACTTTTTCGTTTTGAATCACTTTACAAGTCACAATTTTTGACCGAAACGATTTTTATTTATTTTTTTTAAATATCTTCGTAATTAAATTCTCTTTCGATCTTTCGAGTCCAATTTTGGAATTTTTGTTTTTAAACATTCTTTAAATAACAAATATAGGTATTGAAAAAAATCATACCTTTATCAACAAATATTTAAATTAATAAATTTTCAAATAATTTCAATGTAAAGCCATTTTGAAATTTAAGTATTTCTAAAAATTACAAAATTCTTTTAATATTCAATCATTTTCTTGCTGAAATTTTTAAATAAAATTATTCAAAACTTTAATCATTTTATTTTAAAATAAAAATTTAAAAGTTTCACTTTTACAACAAATAAAATTTTGAAAGATTTCCAATTTAAAAATCTTTTGAAATTCGATTTTTTTCTAAAAATTCACATTATATTACGCTTCTAATATTATTTAATTATTATCTTAAATTTAATTGTAATTCAATTTTAAATTAATTCTTATTAGAAATGTTTTACGAGAATTTAATTATTTCAATATAAAAATAAATAATTGAATATTTTTTAAAAATTAATTCTTATAAAGAACTTTATCAAGATTTTTTTTAAATAATTGAGTTCTTTTTAAAAATTTTAATAAAATTTTCAAAAATGATAGCATTATTCGAAGAATTTATTTAAAATTTGTATTAAAACTATAATCGAAATTAATTGAAATTAATTAAATATTTGAATTCCTACGAAAATTTTATTATTTAAGAAAATAATAGATAAAAATAATAAAAAAAATAATATTTGTTAAAAATTAAAATACAAATTCAATTATTTCAAAAAAAATTTAAGTTTATACAAGGAATAATTTAATTTAAAGTATGCTGAAAATAATTGAATTCTTCTAAAGAGTTTATTACAATTTTTAAAAATAAGTGAATTCTATTTACAATTTTATTTAACTTTTTAAATGGAATTAAATTCCATAAAGAAATTTTATTCAAATTGTATTGAAAATAATTGAATTTTTCCGAAGAATTCTATCACCTATGAAAATAATTGAATTCTTGACAAAAGTTTTACGGAAATTTTTTTTAAATATTTAAAATCTTTTCGGAAATTTTATTGAAATAGTAGATATGAAAAATAACTGAATTTCGCAAAATTTTTTAAATCAATTAAATTTCTACGAAGAATTTTATTAAAATTTTTTTGCAAAAATAGAATTTTTACGAAGAATTTCATTAAAAATTTTTGAATATAATTAAATTTTTCTAAGAAATTTAACTAAAAATGTATTGAAAATAATAATTATTAAATTTTAATAAACAAATTATATCAAAATTTTTAAATATAATAGAATTATTTTGAGGAATTTTAATAAAATTTTGAAGAATAATTACATTTTTCGAGGAATTTGAAAAAATGTATTAAAAATAATTGAATTTCTGTGATGAGTTTTATTTTATTTTGAAAATAATTGAATTCGTAAAAAAAATGAATTATTTATAAAAATAATTGAATTCCTATAACAATTTTTACTATTTATGAAAATAATTGTAATATTACGAAGAAATTTATAAAAAAAATTTGTTAATTGAATTCCTGTGAAAATTTTATTATTTTTGAAAATAATGAAATATTTGCGTAGAATTTTATCAAAAATTTTAAAAATAATTGAATTATTTGGAAAATTTCATTAAAATAGTTGATATTTAAAAATCATTGAATTGAGGAAAATTTTTGAAAATAATTGAAATTTTGTCAAGAATTTTATTTAAATTTTTGAAAATATTTAAATTTCGGATAAGAATTTTATTATTTATAAAAATAATTGACATTTTGATGAGAATTTAAAAAAATTTTTGAACATAATTAAATTTCTGCGAAGAATTTTAGTACTTTTGAAAATAATTGAATCCTTGTAAAAAATTTTATATTATTTGTGGAAATAATGAAATGTTTGTTTAGAATTTTATTACAATTTTTTTAAATAATTGAATTCTTTTGTAAAATTTTTTTAAAATAGTAGATTTTAGAAATCATTTAGTTGAGGGCATTTTTTTGAAAATAATTGAAATTTTGACAAGAATTTCATTATTTACAAAGATAATTAATTAATTAATTAATTAATTAATAATTAATTTTGACGAAATTTTTTTTTTAAGCTTTTGATCATAATTGAATTTTTGAGAAAAATTTTGTTAATTTTAAAAATAATTGAATTTCTGCAATCATTTGTAACTTCTCAAAAATTCAATTTTTTCTTGTACTTTAATAAAAATCTCTGACTTTTCCCTGACCAATTTTACTTTTCCCTGAATTCCCTAATTTCCCTGATTTTCCTGACATGTGACAATCCTGTGCTTGTTGCAAAAATTAATTAAATATTACAAATTCTGTATTACTTGGCTACTCGCCAGACAGATATAGCGCGAAGCTTATAGAAAAAGGTAAAAGACTGTTTATTGTAAATACCTTTTTATCTACATAGCAATTTTCGATTTATTTGTGACAAAAAGAAAATTCAAAAACTATAACAGAGACCAGTTAAATAGAGGAGAAAAAAATGAGAGCAAAAAAAGAAATTCCAAGAAACTTTATTTCTTATTATTATTATTTCTTGTTTGTGAGGGATTATTTTTTCGGGAGAGATATTTTTGCCGACATCCAGAGAGAGTGAGAGAGAGATGGGATATCGAGTGGTGGGCAGCTGCGTTGTGTAGAGAGATGATCCGTTGCGACAACGACACGGGGACAATTATTAGGTATATGAGAGTCTTATTCGTTCAAGTCCCGTCAGGCATGAATTTCGTGCAACAAGTTGCCCATACTTACGACCTACAAAGGCAATGAACCTACGAGCGAACTTGTTCTGGTGACACAGTATTTTTCACAAAAAAAAAGTCCGGGGAGGTTTATATTTATATATATATATGTAGGTAAGTAGGCATAAGTACATAGGAAAGAGGACCTACGGCTTCTTTTAAACCATTTACTCGCGGATCAATGAACCGTTCAAAATATTGTCGCGTTTGTCAAACCTTTATTTGCCCGTACTCAAAAAATGATGCACTCAAATCGAAGATTTTGTCTCGCCTTATTCTTTTTTTCTCCGATCTTCTCTAAATATTGATGATCCTCAAAATAACTGGAACCATTCGGAAGCGGGGAGCGTGAAAAATGCTGCAATTTACTCACATTTGCTTTGTACTTTTTTTTAATAAATGTTTAAGACTGGTTTTTGGAATTTCAAATAGTGAAAAATGTACTGTTACAAATTTCTGTTACCCACGTGGAAAAATTCCATGGAAATACCCCCTGGAAATTCCATGGAATTTCCGTGGAGTTTCCATGGAAATTCTGCAAGTTTTTTATTTTAAAAATATTTTAACATTTCCAGGGTTGTCATAGGTTAGGGAAATCAGGGAAAAGTCAGGGATTTTTATTCAAGTAACTGGAAAAAATTGAATTTAGAAGTAGTTACAAATCATTGCAGAAATTCAATTATCTTTCAAAATAATAAAATTCTTCTCCAAAATTCAATTATATTCAAAAACTTTAATAAAATTCTTGCAAAAATTTTTTGAAAATAATTACATTTTTCGAAGAATTTACTTAAAATTGTATTAAAAATAATTGAAATCCTCTGAAGAATTTTCATCATTTATGAAAATAATTGAAGTAGGTACTGTAAAGAATTTTTTTTCTATGAAAATAATTGAACTCCTTAAAAATGTTGAAAAAGTTTCGTCAAAATTTCAATTATCTTTAAAAATAATAAAATTCTTCTCACAAATCCAGTCGTTTTCAATAACTACTATTTTAATAAAAAATAATAAATAATTATTTTAATAAGTTTTCAAAAAAATTTTATTATTTAACAAAAAATGTTGATAAAATTCTAAATAAACATTAAATTATTTTCATAAATAATACAATTTTTTACCAAGATTCAATTATTTTAATAAAACTCATCCTACAAATTCAATTAATATTTTTAATACAATTTTAATCGAATTCCTCGAAAAATGTAATTATTCTTGACAATTTTATTTAAATTTCTCAAAAAAATTCAATTACTCATAAATTTATTAATAAAATTCTTTATGAGGATTCAATTTTGAAAAATATTCATTTATTCAATAAGTTATTTATTTTTGTATTTAAATAATTGAATTTTCGTCGAATTTTCTAATAAAAATTGATTTTCATTTCATAAAAATGAATTTCAGTTAAAATTTTACATAATAATTGAATATTAAAAGCATTATAACATAAATTTTCAAAAATAATTCGATTTTGAATATTTTTAAAAATAATTACATTTTTCGAGGAATTTACTTAAAATTGTATTAAAAATAATTGAAATCCTGTGAAGAATTTGATTATTTAGGAAAATAATTGAATTCTTGCAACGAATTTTATTACATTTTTTAAAAATAATTGAATTAATTTAAGAAATTTTATTAAAATGTTAGATTTTGAAAATATTGAATTTCAGAAAATAATTTTGTTACTTGTGAAATGTAATTGAATTCTTGCAGAAAAATTTTGAAAATACTTACATTTTTCGAAGAATTTATTTAAAATTGTATAAAAAATAATTGAAATCCTATGAAAAATTTTACTATTTATGAAAATAATTGAATTCTTAGAACGAATTTTATTACATTTTTTTAAATAATTGAATTCATGTGAAAAATTGTATTACTTGTAAAAATAATTAAAATTTGGGAAGGATATTATTAAAAATTTTTCTAAATTTTTCTAAAATGGAAATTTAAATTATTACAAAACATAAAGATATCAATAACTCCGAGTCTTCGACTCGGAGTGATCGATATCTTCATGTTTTGTAATAATATTCTTATAAGTTGTTAAATTTCATAAAGATTTGATTTTTAAATTTTTTGAAAATCCTAATTCCTGTGGAATAATAATAATGATTAAATATTTATTTAAAAAAAATTTTAATGGTGTTTTGGAATAATTTTACAATTAGAGAAATTCGTAATTAAATGTAATAGAACAGTTTTTTGAGTATTTAATAATTTTTAGAGTGAATCGCAGAATATTCTTTAGGGTTAGGGAAAAATTGAGAATTTTGTCTTGAAATCAGGGAAAAGTCAGGGAAATTCTGTAAGTTTTTTATTTTAATAATATTTTGACATTTCTATTATGATTAGAGCCTAATAATAAGCTTTGTTGAAATTTTTTTGCAAAACTTGAGTGAAATACACTGTAAAAAAAGGGAGTTAAATTTTAACTCCCCAGGGGAGTCTATAAAAGTCGCACCCATTGGAGAGTTAATGCCAGGGGAGTTAAATAAAGAGAGTTAAAATTTAACACCCAAATGCTAACTCCCCATGGAAAAAATAACTCGCGCGGGTGTTGAATGAAGGGAGTTAGAAATTAACTCTCTTTTGGAGTTGATTTTTAACTCGAAAAATTTAACTTCCAACTCCCGAGTCCGTTAACTCCCTAAATTTTTTACAGTGTACGCATTTTGCAAAAAAAAAATTGCAACAAAGATTATTATTAAACTCTAATCATAATAGAAATGTTAAAATATAAAACTTGTAGAATTTCCAAGGAAATTCCATGGAATTTTTAGACTTGGGTAGACAAAATGGCGCCAATGTATGTAACATTTCCTTCGAGGGGGTAGGGGAGGGGGTAAAATTTCCAAAAAAATACCTTTTGTAGTTTGTAAATGGATCCCTTGGTGACGCAAAGGTAAAATGTTAATTTTACCTTCGCGCCATGCCACCAAAGGGTTAACATTTCGCCTGCAGTTTTAATATACTGCACTACTGTTTATTTAAAATGTTTGAAAAGAAATATTTTTCGCATGAATAGTATCGAAATGCATTTGTGTAAATAAGCAGAACAAACTTTGTGCGTGTGCGTGTGTGTGTGTGTGTGTATAGTATAAAGTTTAGATTGCAATGTAAAGCGACAAATTTGAGTAACTTGGTTATTTACATGGTTGATGGTATGCATCGTTGTTTATGTGATTTACTATCCGTGTAGATACACGGATTCGTGGAGAGTCGGCATTTCTATGTCGGAGTGTTTAAATAAAGTGAGCACCAGAGTTGTAGCTGTGCTGTAGTTTGTGACCCTCTGATGCTACCCTGAATAGAGTGTGGCACAGGCCCGAGAGTGCCTACTATATCTATCCAACAGGAAAGTGGGAACCAGAGGACCGACGCGACGATACAAAGAGCTTCGGTCAGTTAAACATGCGCATATTGCATGAAACTGGTAGCAAGAGAGAGAGAGAGAGACCAGAGAATCGACCTCTGTATTAACACCTTTGCTCTGTTAACGTTACGTTTCTAGCTTTGTTTCATCTCTTTCTCCCCTCCCCCTTCTATCTTTCTTACTCTCTTTAGTCATTCCTTCAAACTCTTAACAGTTTCCCATTTGTTTGAATTTTGCTTCCAAGTTTATTAATAATTCACAGTAAATTGTAAGGTATTAAAAGCGTTGCAGATTAAATTAAAACTAGAAAAGATTAAAATAATCCATTTTGGTGTTATTTTTTACCATGAATAAAATTTTACTTCAAATCAAAAGCATGTCACGGTTTGACAAAATTTACCAATTTTAGCTTTACCATGAACAGTAGATCGTGATCTAATCTAGTTTAAATTCAATAAAAATAAAGTCAAAATTGAGTCGAAAATCAAAATTGAAGTTAAAATTTAGTCTAATACCAAAGTTTTAGTCAAAATCGAGTTTAAATTAAAATTCAATATAAATAAAGTCAAAATTGAGTCAAAGTCATATTTTGAGTCAAATTGAGTTGAAATTCAATAAAGTTAAAGACAAAATTCAGTCTAAAGTCGAAGATAAAGTCAAAATCCAGTTAAAATTAAAAATTGAAGTCAAAATCGAGGTAAAATTCAAACTTAATGTCAAAATCGAGTTGAAAGTCAAAGTTGAAACCAAAATTGAGTCAAAAATAAAACTAAAGTCAAAATCGAGTCAAAATTGATTGTAAAATCAAAGTCAAAATCAAGTTTCAATTCCAGAAGTTAAAGTCAAAAAATCAATGTCCAAGTCAAAATCAAGTCGTAAGAGTAGCTGCATGCAACAACTCAATTCAAAGTTGAATTCAAAATCGAGTCGAAATTTAAAGATAAAGTCAAAATATAGTCGAAAGTCAAAATTGAAGTCAAAATCGAGTTGAAATTCAATAAAGATGAAATCAAAATTTAGTCGCAAGTCAAATTTGGCGTAAAAATCGAGTTGAATTTGAAACTTAATGTCGAAATCAATTTTAAATTTAAAGTTACAATCAAAAAATCAATGTCCAAGTCAAAATCAAGTCGAAATTTAATGTTGAATTCAAAATCGAGTCGAAATTTAAAGATAAAGTCAAAATACATTCGAAACTTAAAATTGAAGTCAAAATCGAATTGAAATTCAATAAACATGAAATAAAAATTGAGTCGCAAGTCAAAGTTGGGATCAAAATCGAGTTAAAATTTAAAGTTAATGTCAAAATCAAGTTAAAATTCAAAGTTGAATTTAAAATCGAGTCGAAATTTAAAGATAAAGTCAAAATTGAAGTCAAAATCGAGTTGAAATTTAATAAAGATGAAATCAAAATTTAGTCGCAAGTCAAATCTGGGGTCAAAATCGAGTTAAATTTGAAACTTAATATCAAAATCAAGTTGAAATTCAAAGTTACAGTCAAAAAATCAATGTCTAAGTCAAAATCAAGTAGAAATTCAAAGTTAAATTTAAAATCAAGTCGAAATTTAAAGATAGAGTCAAAATACAGTCTAAAGTCAGAATTGAAATTGAAAATTGAAAATTGAAGTCAGAATCGAAGTCAAAATCGAGTTGAAATTCATTAAAGATGAAATCAAATTTTAGTCGTTTGTCAAATTGGGAGTCAAAATCGAGTTAAATTTGAAACTTAATGTCAAAATCAATTTTAAATTTAAAGTTACAATAAAAAAATCAATGTCCAAGTAAAAGTCAAATCGAAATTCAAAGTTGAAGTCAAAATCGAGTCGAAATTTAAAGATAAAGTCGAAATTCAGTCGAAACTTAAAATTGAAGTCAAAATCGAGTTGAAATGCAATAAACATAAAGTCAAAATTGGGGTCAAAATCGAGTTAAAATTCAAAGTTAATGTCAAATTGAAGTTAAAATTCAAAATTAATGTCAAAATCAAATTGAAATTTAAAGTTGAAGTCAAAATCGAGGTGAAATTCAATGTTGATTTTAAAATAGAGTCGAAATTCAAAGGTTAAGTCAAAATCCAGTCAAAAGTCAAAAAGTCAATTTCGATGTCAAATCGAGACGAAATTCAAACTTAAAATCAAAATCAAGTTGAAATTAAAAGATAAAGTCAAAATCGACACTAAAGTTAAAATCGAATTTAAATTTAAAGTTAAAGACAAAATTGAACATCCGCAGGGTTAAAAAAATAGAAAATTCTCAGAAAGGAAAATGTATATGTGTAAACTTGCAGGAAACTTGCTCTGCAAATTTACAGGTCACTTGTATTCTAGAGAATAAAGAATAAAGTTTATGAAGAAAAATTACATAAAAAGTATAACTGTCGCTATTTTTACTTGCAAAAAGTGAAAATATGAAAACACATCCATAAGTAAAAGTAGTTTTTCTTGTTTCACTTCTTCAAAATGAGAAAATCCCTCTTGACTTTCTAGATATGTGAAAACTATTTCTCATACAGATGAGGATCTGTATCAAGATACAGATCTTTATATAAGTAAAAGAATTCTCTCTTGAAATTGTAAATTGCAGCAGGTCATGAATATTTCAATTTTTCCTTCACTTTAACAAAAAAAAGTTTACTCCCCTCCATGCTTTTGAAAAGAGGGTCAATCCTTAATAATATATTTCAACAACAACTAATATAATTTTTCTAAATTTTCTAAATTTTCTAGTCAAATTTTAATTAATTTTTTTAATTTTTATAAATTTTATAAATTTTTCAGATTTTTTAAAATTTAGCGAAAAATTTTAGTATTATTTTCTATTATAATAGTTTTAATAAAATATTCAGGTGGAATATTTAGCAAAAGCATGTGAATTATACACAAGGAAACAATATATCTCGCGAGCGTCCTTTATAATATAAACAAATTGAAAAAATGTTTGGACACCGATTTCTTTCAAATTTGCGAAAAACAAACCCTACATCTATAAATTGTTAACTCGAAAGTCCCTTTTTATTTATTGAAATACATTTGAAATTCAGCCTTAGTCCATTATTCTATCTGAAAGAGAGAGGATAACAGAAGGGTTCGACTTTTTCTTTGGTTTATTTTTCCAAAGGTCCTCTTCGTTTGCGCTGTAAGGCTTTTGTAATTTATACCCTCGCGCCAAGAATTCTCAACACTTGCGGATTTTTGAATAAGGGCACTTGGCAGTTCTTGCATTAAGAGGGACAATTTATCCTTAAAACAACTAAATGTAATATATATCTTATATCCCCTGCGTTTCGATTACGAAAACTTTTTGTAATATTTCGTAATAACAAAACTTGACAAATGATAAGGAGGTATTATTATTTCCTTTAATAATAATTTCCTTTCAAGGGATGTAGATCTTTGTTTTTTAACAGAAAGTAAACTTTTTAGTGAATTTTACATATTAAATCGTTACGATTTGGTAATAATTATATTTAATTTGGTATCAATTAAATTAAGTTTCATTCAATTTGAAATCAAGTCGAAATTCAAAGTGGAATTCAAAATTGAGTCGAAATTTAAAGATAAAGTCAAAATACAGTCGAAAGTCAAAATTGAAGTCAAAATCGAGTCGAAAGACAAAATAAAAGTTAAAAAGTTAATGTCGAAGTCAAAATTGACTCGAAATTCAAAGTCAAAGTCAAAAGTGATTCGAAAATCAAAGTTAAACTTAAAATTGAGTTGAAATTAAAAATTAAAGTCAAAATCCAGTCAAAATTCAAAGTTAATGTCAAAATTGAAGCGAAAGTCGTAATTAAAGTTAAAATCAAGTTTAAATTCCAAGTCAAAGACAAAATTGAGTCAAAAGTCAAACCTGAAGTTAAAATCGAGGTAAAATTCAAAGTTAAGTTTAAAATCGAGTCGAAATTCAAAGTCAAAGTCAAAAGTGATTCAAAAATCAAAGTTAAACTTAAAATTAAGTTAAAAGTACAAGTTGTAGTCAAAATCGAATCAAAATTCAAAGTTAATGTCAAAATTGAAGCGAAAGTTGAAATTAAAGTCAAAATTAAATAGAAATTCAAAATTGAAGTCTAAATCTATAGTTGAAATTAAATATAATTAAAGTCAAAATTGTCGAAAATAAAAATTGAAGTTAAAATTGTAGTCAAAATCTAGTTAAAATTCAATAAAATTAAAGTCAAAATTAAGTCGAAAATTAAAATTAAAGTTAAAATTTAGTTGAATGTCAAAGTTTTAATCAAAATGGAGGTGAAATTCAAAGTTGAAAGTCAAAATCGAGTCGAAAGTCAAAGTTGAAGTCAAAATCCAGTTGAAATTCAAAGTTAAAGTCAAAATTGAGTCGAAATTCAAAGTCAAAGTCAAAAGTGATTCAAAAATCAAAGTTAAACTTAAAATTGAGTTGAAAATACAAGTTGTAGTCAAAATCGAGTCAAAATTTGAAGATAATGTCAAAATTGAAGCGAAAGTCGAAATTAAAGTCAAAATTAAATAGAAATTCAAAATTGAAGTCAAAATCTAGTTGAAATTCAATATAATTAAAGTCAAAATTGTCGAAAATCAAAATTTGTAGTTAAAATTGTAGTCAAAATCTAGTAAAAATTCAATAAAATTAAATTCAAAATTAAGTTAAAAATCAACATTAAAGTTAAAATTTAGTTGAATGTCAAAGTTTTAGTCAAAATTGAGTTGAAATAGAAATTCAATAAAGATAAAGTCAAAATTGAGTCAAAGTCAAATTTTGAGTCAAATCGAGTTGAAATTCAATAAAGTTAAAATCAAAATTGAGTCTACAGTCTAAGTTAAAGTCAAAATCTAGTTAATATTCAAAGTTTAAGTCAAAATGAAGGTGAAATTTAAAGTTAAAGTCAAAATTTAGTCGAAAGTCAAAGTTGAAATCAAAATTGAGTCGAAAGTCAAAATTTAAGTCAATGTCGATGGCAAAATCGAGTCGAAATTAAAAATTATAGTTAAAATCGAGTCAAAAGTCAAAGTAGAATTACAAAAGTTAAGGTCAAAGTTAAAAATTAAAACAAACTTTAGAATACCAAATTACACCTCGAGTTAAAAATATGAAAAGTTAGTCTGACCCAATTAATATCAATGTGATGTATTTTTTGCTTCAATTTGATCTAATTTGGAATCAATTTGATACAACTTGGTCTATTTGACATTTACTTTTTAATTTTGATTTTGACTTTGGATTTGATTGTTACATTGACATTAATATTTTTACTTTAACAGTTGATTTTCGATTAGATTTTGACATTGACTTTCGATTTTAATTTATTTTTTGACTTTTTGACTTTATAGTTTTTATTTGACTTTGTCTTTGATATGGTCTTTCTCTTTGACTTAAATCACGTTGAAAGTCAGAATGATGGTTAAAGTGGAGTCTAAGTTACCAGATAAAATTAAAAAAAAAAGAATAAAACTAGAATAAATTTTAGATTTTCTTTGTCAAAAATCACGTGTTTGTAGTCAGAATTGCAAAATTCAAAATGTCGGAGTCAATATGGCGTTAGAATTTCAAAAAAACCAACAGATTCGCTTAAAAATTGTTACTCGAGGGTTTTTGAGGTCACTGATTACAAATCTGGTATCAGATTTTCAAAACTCAAAATGTCGACTAAAATATTTAGAAACTGACCAGATTTGCAATTAGCCGAAACAGATACAGATTTTTTTAAGTTTTAAAAGATTTTTTAAAGAATATGGGAATAGTTTACTATCAGATGCCGTTACGAATTTTTGAAACAAAAATTCTATCTTTATGCTATATAACTTTTTGAAAAATTATTTTCTGCTTCTTGGATGTAAGATTCGTTAATTTTTTGTCGACATGTTTAAATATTTCATTGGAAGTATAGTACAGATTACTATGTTTCTAAAAGAATAGTTAGTATAGTATAGTACAGATTACTATACTTTTAATGGAATAGTTAGTATAGTACAGATTACTATACTTCTAACGGAACAGTTAGTATAGTACAGATTACTATACTTCTAACCGAATAATTTATTTATACAATTAAAATAGTGGTTAAAATACAGTATTTGATCTAAATGCACATGAATATAATGAATAATCCTGCGTTGATCTCAAATAACAATTTGCGAAAGCTAAGGAGAAAGGATACCTAAGTGAGTTTCAAGCTTGATTGTAATTTGTATATACAGTATGCACCGTCTGTGTACTCGTTGTCATACCGTTGAGTCGCGTTTCATGCATCACCCTGGGGATGAGGACAGAGGACACTGTTTGTCTATATATATATATATATATGTCTGATACAGTTGCGATGGGGTTGGGTATTCAGTGCTATACTATAGCATAATACGGAACTCTGTATACAGTGATAGTGGATGCGTTTAGGTCAACTTTGTTTGCATTGCTAGTGCATGTCCTGTCGGCCCTGGGGTCGCTTCTTGATGCAAACTGCCCATTTGCAACTACAATCATCTCCACGTCGAATTGCATGGCCTCAGCATCCTGTGCCTGGATTAGAGTCCGGTTGCCGCTGATGTCGGTTTGTGGACCGAGTCTGGATTGGGTGGCTTCATATAGATATACATATATATGCAAGGCAGAGTATATACGACCACACTATCTAAACGCAGAGTGGCTATCCGGTGTATAAACTGACCGCATCCACGAAAGGCTGTGCTTCACTTTCTGCATATAACAGAGTGATAACAACGGGCCAATGGGGAATAAAAACTTTTACCCTCTCCTCGAGGCTGAATTTTTCTTCACTTAAGAAATTCATTTTCCCTATTTTCTATGGTTTCTTCAAGATAGCTTTTAACGATTCTAAAACCGTTTTTAGAACTTTTGACGTTCTTAAGTCGTTCTAAAATCATTTTAGGAACGTTTCTAGAATACATTTTCGTGCCCAGAGAGTTTCTACGTGAATTAAAAGTCAGCATTTCAATTACTTTATTTTCCTACTATCCTCATTATATTATAAGTACTTTTGTACGAAAAGGAACTACCCGTGTAAATAAATAAATCAACAGCAGTGCTGCAATTTTCGGTGCTCTTTGAAAAGAAAAATAATGGCAAATAATCTACTATTGAGTTTATGTCATGTCGATATTCACAATATCAGTTAATATTCATTCATTAAATGGTAAATTCGATTACTGCTTGAAATCGAAGAACTGTAATATGTCATTCTGAGGACACGAAGAATAATCTTCGCGCAGATAGTGAAGGAGAGAAAAAAGAAGAAGTTTTGCAAAGGGAACATTGGCAAGGAGAGAGAAAGAGAGAGATGAGCATTGGGTAAACTGGGCTGTCGGTGGATTGGTCGGCATCGCGGGGATACAAATGGGCAAAACACCGCTCTGTACGGATGCCGCGAAGCCGGTTGCAGGTGGCGCGGTCGCCGATAAATATGTCAGCGGGCAACACTATGCCATGCCGCGCCACACCATTGCAGGGCCGCCTCTTTCGGTTGCTTTCGCGCATTTTATACATTTGAATATTATGGAAATTCAGGGTGAACCTCCACTCTATACATGTTTTGCTCTCCTTCATTCTCTATTTTTTTCTTCTTTTCTTTTTTCCCCTACTACTACTACTACTATTGATATTGTTGCGGTTCTGAAGAGCTGCGCGGCATTTCGAGAAGCATCTCTTGCGAGAGAGAAACAACAAGAAGGTGCTTATGCATCGTGATATGTTCGAGATTGTCGAGTTCCACTCACACGCTTCTTCCTTCCCGAATAAATATTCCCCAAGTGGTATGCGACTTACTATCTACCGCCACATCAGTCATATCGCCCTTAATGAGACTTGTTAAAACTCGTTATTATAATACATACGCACTTAATTCACCGCCATTTTTGGCAGATTCACTAAAAGTTACTTTGCTACTGCGTGTGCTGGCAAAAGGGGAGAAAAAAGAGGACACTCGATCCAACTGGCAACAGGTGATGACGTGGGTTCGATTCTAAGAAAGGTTCTCTCCATACATTTAATCAGTTGAATCAAAGTCGCTTCTTGGTACCATCTGGTTGTATTATTTGCTTATTTAAAAAAGAAGGTTTTATGTTAATAATGGTGTATTACCACAGGATGAAAGAATCGATTCATTTTATCCATTATTATCCCTTGCATGTCAATATTGACGATTTTTAATTGATTCATAAATTTTTGTAGGGAATGAAATAGTGGAGTTGGTATAGATTCAAATTGAAATCAAGAAAGTACGAGTGTGTCCCTGGGCAGCACGTATCGCGGTAGCTACTGATGAGAATGGTCGATAACACCATCGTCGACTACGGTCAGCTCGATCAAAGTATCAGGGAGCACCCCAGGGGTCATACCAGAAGATCGTTCCAATTTAAGCAAAAACTCTTTCACTATTCTCTCCTCAACAATTATCTTACCAACCAAAAACGTCTCTATTTTTTTATTCAATTTGGTTTAAAAGTGACAACTTGTTGAAATTTGGTAACAAATTTGTTGGAAGTGCAACGATGTAGAAGTAGTATTAGTAGAAATTTGGAAAGAACTTGTAGACAAACTTTTGGGTGCAAAACTTTGGTATGAAAAGTAAGGGTCTAAGGTACGTTAGTCTTTGCCTGACTACAGACGCAAACGGTTACAAATACTCTATGAATGTACTCATGTCTTCCCATTTCACGGAATATGTAACAATAAATATTATATTGTGTTTAATTAACTGCCTACTTTATCTAACTTCCTGATTATACATTACCTGTGATGAGGACCTTTCAACAAAATTCAAAACATTTTAGTTAAATTAAGATATACCAAATTTAATCACTTGAAGATAAATTCGACCAAATCGATAAAAAAATTGGGTCTGTTCATTCAAAAGTTGAGCTGCTGACATGAGGGAAAATTTCTGATGCTTTCGATCGTGGAGTGCTAACAGAAGGAGAATAATGATTTGGTATGTTAATTTCTGTTGCTTACCCGAGTCGAAATTTAAGCCCTACTTTCACCCTGAATTTTCAGGGGCTATTGAGTGTTAGGAGTAGTAAAGTAGGGTCTAATTCTAATACGATTAGACCCTACTTTGACTCCCAAAATAGGCTGAAATTTGCCAATCTTCCATTTGGAGAAGCAAAGGAGGGTCTACTTCTAAGAAACCTATACCGTACTTTTAAACCTCGTAGACCCTACTTTCATACTCCTAGACCCTACATTCTAAAAGAAAATTTAGAATTATTTTTTAATGCATTACTTGAAACACTGCAAATGCAAAAAGTACTCCAAATTCATAAATACTGATGTGTTTTATAGCGTCTATATACACTTCGTGTATATAGACGCTATAAAACACATAAAATTCCACTTTTACTCATCCCAAGTGCTTCATTTGAATCTGAGCAAATCTTAAAATTTTTCTTTTTTTAATTGTAGAGTCTAGGAGTATGAAAGTAGGGTCTACGAGGTTTAAAAGTACGGTATAGGTTTCTTAGAAGTAGACCCTACTTTGATTCTCCAAATGGAAGATTGGCAAATTTCAGCCTGTTTTGGGAGTCAAAGTAGGGTCTAATTGTATTAGAATTAGACCCTACTTTACGACTGCTAAACCTGAATAGACCCTGAAAATTCAGGGTGAAAGTAGGGCTTAAATTTCGACTCGGGTATAATTATGATTGCTCTTAAGAGCTGGGCCCCCTGCTGCTGATAAAACCTCTCTCTTTTTTTCTTAAGGTAGTACAACACTGAATCTGTTCAAATAAGGCAACGAGGTAATACTGCTCTGCTGAATTATCATTTTTACGTTTCATTTAAGAAATGTTTGTTGTGCAAACAAACCGTTTTTACCTCAGCCATATTTCATTTAAGAAGTCTTAATTTTTCTGATCCATCTTCATTGTTTGATATAAAAAATAAATTTACACATAAAATTAAATTCTTTGTTATTTCATTCACCACAAATGCGTTTCCCGCTTTGATTTCGCGCTTTTGATTAGATAAAAAATGATTTAAAGTCAACGGTGTAATAACTAAACGACCTTTTACAAAATACAAACTTTTTAATGACTTATTTATCCTCAAAAGCAATAGTTGATGACTTTCACCTTCTGTTCTCAACTAAACGCTGAGCATTAAGTGAGGATAAAGGATTCTCTCGACTCTGTTGAAATAAATTTTCCTCTATAGTCAACAGTAGAGGTCGATTAACATTAAATATAAAAAAGCCTTTTTTTCTCACCACAAGTTGAAATACTCGAAGAATCCATAAGTATACGTGGCATATACTTTGCGTTCTTTTTACAAAGCCGGTTGACTATATAGTCGCGGCATCGGCATCGGCACGATGATATATATCTCAGGTGCTAAACGGCCCATTGTTCACGATACCCTCTGACGAATTTGTATATGTTTATAATGGCGACGCCTGCTTATGTTACGATAGTGCGTATAGCAATTCCAAAGGGTTAAAAACATTCAATTGGATATACTTATACACCTATAATTCCTACCATCGTAAAACTTAAGACAATACTTTTCGATTCATCTTTCCCTCTTCTCAAACAAATTGTGCTTTTTCAAGATGGCTTTTTTTATTTATGATATTATTCGATTAAATTTGATTCAACTTAGTACAGATCAGTACAGATTTAGTACCAAATAAAAAAAAATTGATTCAATATGATATAAAAGTGTCAACTGGCTAAAAGTATGAATGTGAAAAAAATGTATCAATTGAAAATGAAAATAAAAGTAAAAGAATGAAAATAAAAGTGATTATTGTCGAATAATGATTATTGTTCTGTCCGCGTCGGATATGTCGAATAATGATTATTGCGAAATGCATAAAAATACACTTAGGACCAAACTGGGTGTGCACTACATGCAGTCTACATGGGGGCGTTTTAAGAGGGAAGTTAGTTCTTAATTTATTCGACCACTCCAATAACCGGTGGAGAATGATGCACCAGCAATGCAATTATTATCAACTTATTATTATATAATTGGCAGACAGCAGTTAATGAGACCTCTTGAGACAACCCTGTTAAGCGAGATGTGCACTGAAGAATCAATTATTTATTTACCGCTGATTTAATTGACTCTAACAAGTCTGAGACTCGATATTCTTCTTCATCGATGAGATAAAAAAGAAACACCTGCATCCAATATTCCAATTAAGGTAAATATTACCAATGACATCACTATCTATGATTCATAATTACAACACTCTCCAACAATCATTATAATCATTTTAATCATTGCACATCATTAAAATCATTATAATCATTATAAATCATTATAATCTTTATAAATCATTATAATCATTATGAATCATTATAATCATTGTAAATCATTATAATCATTGTAAATCATTATAATCATTGTAAATCATTAAAATCTTTATAATCATAATAAATCATTATAATCATTATAAATCATTATAATCATTATGAATCATTATAATCATTGTAAATCATTATAATCATTGTAAACATTATAATCATTATAATCATTATAATCATATAGAAATTTTATAGAAACTTTAATTGTAAATAAAAATTGCAAACTACTTGTCAAAAAAATTACAAAGAAATTTTAATTGTAAAAAAGTAAGGTCAGGGAAATCAGGGAAAACTCAAGGATTTTTATAAAAGTACTGGAAAAAATTGAATTTAGAAGAAGTTACAAATGATTGCAGAAATCTAATTTATTTTCAAAAGCAATAAAATTCTTCGCAGAAATTCAATTATGTTCAAAAATTTTTTAAAATGTCACGTCAAAATTTCAATTATCTTAAAAAATAATAAAATTCTTTTCGAAAATTCAATTATTTTCAAAAATTTTAAAAAAATTCTTGGCAAAATTTCAATTAATATTTTTTAAAATTTTCCTCAATTTAATTATTTATTTATTTCCAATATAATTTTTCAAAAGATTTCAATTACTTAAAAAAAGTGTTGATAAAATTTAAAGCAAACATTAAATTATTTTCAAAAATAATGAAAATTTCACAGAAATTCAATTACCAAATTTTTTTTATAAATTTCATCGCAATAATTCCATTATTTTCATAAATTATAACATTTTTTTCCAGAGATTCAATTATTTTCATAAATATTTAAATTCTTAGCAAAAATTTAATTATTCTAAATACAATTTTAATAAAAATTCTCTAAAGATTTCAATTACTTATTCAAAAGTTTAAATACAATTCTTTATAAAAGTTTAATTATTTTGAATGCAATTTTAATTAAATTCCTCGAAAGACTTTAATTATTATATCACAAATTATGTTAAATTTTAAGCAATAGAAAATTTTTTGACAAGAATTCAATTATTTTTACAAATAATATAATTTTTCACCAGAATTCAATTATTTAAAAACATTTTTTCTAAAATTCTTAGCAAAAATTGAATTATTTTCACAAATAAATTAAATACAATTTTAATTGAACTCCATAAAAGAATTTCAATTATTTTCAAAAATTTTAAATTCTTTTATGAAATTCAATTAAAATTGTGTTCGAAATTATTTATAATTCTTATAAAGAATTGTATCAAAATTCTTAAGAATAATTCAATGTTTTAGAAGAATTTTATTAAAATTTTAAAAATAATTGAATCTTCTACAGAGGAATTTTTTTTTAAAATTGCATTAAAAATAATTGAATTTCTACGAAAAAGTTTTATTAAAACTTCTGAAAATATTTTAATTTTTGCTAAAATTTTAAAAATTTATGAAAAGAATTGAATACTTACCAAGAATTTTATTAAGTTTTTTCAAAATAATTGAATTTCTACAAAGAATTTTATTATTTAAGGGGACATTCCAGTTCAAAACAGGCAAAAAGAAGGCTTTTTTATTGTATATTATTAAAATAACTATGACATTTATTTAAAAAATTTCTTTTACATGTAATAAATAATTTATTTAAGAATTTGTAAAAAAAAAAATTTTCATTTTTATTTCAAAATGGCGGCGATATACGCCATTTTCGAAAATGCCCATTTTCGGTGGTACGATCGATTCCAAACTTTCTAAAACAGATAAAACCAAACACGAAGTGACATTCTCTTCGTTAGATATTTATTTAGGGGTGGAACCTCAAAAAAGTGGAATTTTCTTCCCCCCCTTTTTTTTATAAGAGAAATTCTGAATAAAAACACTTTTTTTTTTAATATTTTGGGGAAAAAGTACTCTAAAAAAAGGGGGGGAAGAAAATTCCACTTTTTTGAGGTTCCACCCCTAAAGAAATATCTAACGAAGAGAATGTCACTTCGTGTTTGGTTTTATCTGTTTTAGAAAGTTTGGAATCGATCGTACCACCGAAAATGGGCATTTTCGAAAATGGCGTATATCGCCGCCATTTTGAAATAAAAATGAAAAATTTTTTTTTTTACAAATTCTTAAATAAATTATTTATTACATGTAAAAGATATTTTTTAAATAAATGTCATAGTTATTTTAATAATATACACTAAAAAAGCCTTCTTTTTGCCTGTTTTGAACTGGAATGTCCCCTTAACGAAAATTATTAAATTCTTGTGAAAAATTTTATAAAAAATATTTCTGAAAGTAATTGTACATCTGCAAAGAATTTTGTTATTTTTCATTTATGCCGAGAATTTTATTAAAATTTTCGAAAATAATTAAATTTCTACTAATTTTTCAAAGGAAATAGAAATTTATCTATTTTTGAAATAAGATAAATGGATTTGAAAATTGTCAAAGAACTTTTTCGAAAATTATGAAAAATAATCGATTTAAAGAAGAATTTTAGTTAAAAATTCTTGAAAATAATAATTGAACTGATAATGATTTTATATCACTCGGTTATCTTCATAATATTAATTATTATAAAACATGATATCTTCATGTTTTATAGTTATGAAAAAATTTAATAATTTACAGTTTTATGTAAAATCTTTTCTTATTTGACTCGTTTATATTTTTGCCAGTAATTGGACCCGAATTTTTCATTTTTGGTCCGTAAAGTCCATATTTTTAATATACTTTCACTGAAAGTTCGAGCCCTGAAAATTGGATCAAATTTGTTCGAATTCATACCAAATTGCAACTAGTGGATTGTTATTGTACAAATCGGTTCTAATTTGGATCAAATCTGTACCAAATTGTATCAAATTTGTTCCAAATTGAATCAAATTGTTGCCAAATTTATTTGAGTTGATACCAAACTGCAGCAAATTGATACTTTGATACCAAATGGCTACCAAATTGGATGACATTTCTACCAAATTAGTTTGCTATGAACTGAAGTTGGTTTCTTTAATTAAAACCAGAAATTTATTATTTGCGAACTAAATAATTTTTCTATTCTTTATCGATTCTCGATCGTGTCATAAATCCATCAATATACCACTTTAATTTCATTCGACCGCAGATCTAACCTTGAATTGACAAGAAAAATATTTAAAGGTCACTTTTATAGATATTTTATAGATAAGTATACCTTTAAGCAAAAAAGAAAAGAGAAGCAAAAAAAAAAAAAGAAACTGCTTTCTTAAAATACCATTAAAGAGATTCTTTGCGCGAATAATTTGCTTTTTCATACACTTATATATATATATAAACCATTCTTGATGTCTGCTAAGTTTCATTTACAATGAATTTAATTTGTGTAAGTGAGGGACTGCTGGGGATAAAAAAAACTGAGCCATTATATAGGATTAAAAATTGATCAGCATGGAATTGTATATATGGCGAAGTTTGAACTCAAATCAAGAAAGCTAAAGTTAAGTTTCGCGGAACGTCAAGGTAAAGAATAAATTAAATTGGATGAATAGCCAGGAACGTGTTGTGCTTTCTTACTACCAGTATTTCTTATCTCCTTTTGTGCAGTCAATTACTTTTCTTAACGCTTATTTCTCTGAAGTAGAAAGACGATCGATTTTTTTTCAATATTTCTTTTTTTTATTTTACTCTTCCATTTCATTTAAGAAAAAAGAACTTGTCCTCGCAATGAGCAACATTGGTTCTTCTCAAATAGGCGGATACTATATCTCTCACACTCGTCTCTCGTTTTATATATCCGTAAGCATTCGACGAAGAACATTATATGTATCGCCTACAAGGGCGTTCTGCAGTTTTTCACCATAAATGGAACTGGAGCACACGAGTGTCTACGTTACAAAATCGTTAGTGAATAGTGACTAACTATATTTGTAATAGTTTCTACATAATTAGAAACCATTTTTTTTTCAAATTATTTATCTCATTTCAGAATTGTCATTTTTACGGATTGTCACTTTTACGAATTGCCTCAAGGAGCTAAAAAATAAAACTCACTCTCAGTTTTCGCTTATCGTTCAATTTCGATAATGGAAATTTCTTTTCCTTTAATAATTCGAGTGCGAGGGAAAATATTGAAAAGAAAAAAAGGAAAAAAACTACTTTAAATGACCAACGATTTAGGTGAACGATGCGTATCCGAGTAAAATCTTTCGCACAGTGGTATAATCGCTTTGAAGACTCGGGAGATACGAGTCATTATACTTACATCTTGATTTAAAGGTAAGTCCTGCTGACTGCTATTTATTTGAAGGTCTTGTGAAACGAGTAACATAAAGTTTGCCCGCCAGACTGTCAGGAGTCCGCACATTGAGCGTGCCACAAAAGTCAAGACCCCGAGAGAGAAAGGCCCCTAATAAGTGAGGTCCCTCTTTGAAAGGACCTCGCGGAATTCCGCGATTCAATTTTATATATCGCAAAAGAGTCTCGACTGCCTATTATTTTTAATCCCTTTAAACGTATTCGGTGAATTGTCGATGGTGAGAAAGAGGGTTACCGGATATTTTGGCACGTGAGAGTGAGAGCGAGAGGCGGAGGAGAAGAAGAAGGGAATGTCGAGTGTCGAACCTGGCGCGGATTTACGGTACGCTTTGTAAGGCCGCCTTCCTCAATTCACCCAAAATATACCTAAAAATCCTCTTCCTTCTTTCAATTCTGTTTCCATATCTTTTATTTCGGTGCTCTTTTACTTTCTTTATCTTATACAAGACGCAAAGGACACAGAAGGTTCCCTTCGGTCAGCCCTGCATATTATATACGTGTGAGTGTGAGTATCGGCCTGTTCAATTTTCGCGTAACAAAATTTCTTCAATTTTATTGCTGAAAAAAATGGTTCCTTATTCCATGCCGAGTGAAGGAAGAAAATTATAAAAATAATTACAACCACAGTAAATCGTGAGGTATTAAAAAGTGTGGCAGATTAAATTAACACCAAAAAAGATTTAAATAATCAATTTTGATGTTTTTTTTTTTAAATGAATGAAATTTTAATTCATTACATTTTTTTATAACTATAAAACATGAAGATATCGATAACTCCGAGTCTTCAACTCGGAGTCATCAATTTCTTCATATTTTATAATAATTACTCTCTAAATTTGAATTAGTAAAAATGTTTACTAATTTGAATTAGTGACTAACTTTTTGATTTTCAATTAGTAAATTTTACTATTTCATAAGTAGAAATAACTACTTATTAGTAAAATTTACTAATTCAAAAGCAAAAAGTCAGTCACTAATTCAAATTAGTAAACATTTTTACTAATTCAAATTTAGAGAGTAAAGATGACCAAGTAATAAAATCATTATTTTATATAATAAGAATATTCTACTTCTTCAAAATTATTTTCATTATTTCAATTTAATTATTATTTTCAAAAATGTTTAACTATACAATTTTATTTTATATCAATTATTTTTAATAATTTTCGAAAAAGTTCTTTGGCAATTTTCAAATCCATTTCTTTACAATATTCAATTTCACGAAATTTCAATTATTCCTAAATTCTTTAATTAAATGCATATTAGAAAATAAAAACTTTAAATAATATAAAAGAAAATTCAAACTTTTTCAAAAAAAATTCATTTCAAAATTCAATTATTTCTAAAAATTCACACTATATTGCTTTTAATATTCAATTATAATCTAAAATTTTAACTAAAATTCATTTTTATGAAATGAAAATCAATTTTTATTAGAAAATTCTACGAGAATTCAATTATTTAAATGCAAAAGTAAATAATTTATTGAATAATTGAATGTTTTTCAAAATTCAATTCTCAAAAAGAATTTTATTAACAAATTTTTAAATAATTGAATTCTTTTGTCGAATTTTATTAAAACTTGCATGAACATAATTACTTTTTTCAAGGAATTGAATTATAATTGTATGAAAAATAATTGAAAAGCTACGATCAGTTTTATTATTAGTAAAAATAATTGAATCCTTAAGAAGAATTTTATTACTCTTGAAAATAATTGAATTTCTGCCATAATTTCCAACTTCTCTAAACGTAAATTTTTTTCTAGTGCTTTCAACTAAAATTCTTGAATAAATCCATTATTTTTAATAATTTTTAAAAAAGTTCTTTGAGAATTTTTAAATTCATTCGTTTACAATTCAATTTTACAAAATTTTAATTAGATATACAGAAATTCTGCAATTAAATATATATTGAAAAATAAAAACTTGAAATAATTTTAATAAAAATCCTGTTAAACTTTTAAAAAGAATTAATTCTACAGAATTTTTTGTCAAAAATATAAACACTTAAGAATTTCAATGCTTTTAATTTGAAACTTTTTCAAAATTTAATTATTTCTAAAAATCCACGTTATAATGCTTTTAACATTTAATTATAATCTAAAATTTTAACAGAAATTCATTTTTATGAAATGAAAAACCATTTTTATTAGTAAATTCTACGAGAATTCAATTATTTAAATACAAAAATAAATAATTGATTAATTTCATGTTTCTTGAAATTAAATTCTCATAAAAAATGTTATCAACAAATTTTTTAAATCATTAAATTCTTTGGACGAATTTTAATTAAAGTTTTAAGAATAATTACATTTTTCGAGGAATTCGAATAAAATTGCATTAAAAATAATGGAAATTCTGCAATGATTTTTATTATTTATGAAAATAATTGAATTTTTGCGAAGGAGTTTATAAAAAATTTATAAATAATTGAATTCCTGGCAAATTTGTATTATTTATGAAAATAATTAAATGTTTGCGTACAATTTTATTAAAATTGTTTTTAAAGAATTTTAAAGAAAATTTTTAAATTTTAAAGAATTTTATTAAAATTTCTTCAATAATTAAACTGTTTCCATGAATTTTATTTTTTACGAAAATAATTGAATTGTTTCGAAGAGTTTTACGAATTTTTTGACAATAATTGTATTCCTATAGGAAGAATGTTTGAGTTCTTGTGAAGAATTGAATTATTTACAAAAATAATTGAATTTTCATTAAAAAATGTATTATTTATGAAAATAATTGAATTTTTAAGAAGAATTGTATTGGAAATAATTGAATTGAATAGGAAAATTGTATTAAAATTGCAATTTTATTAACTAAATTTTGTAAAGAATTTTGTCAACATTTTTTTAAATAATAGAAGTTTTAATTGAATTTTAATTAATTTTTTTTGAAATAATTGAATTTCTTATAACTATTTTTGTCAATTCTCTTTATATATTAGAATTCTTTTGAGAAACTTCATTAAAAATTAAAAATAATTGAATTGGTTCGAAGAAATTTATAAAGAAATTGGTAAGTAATTGAATTCCTGTGAAATTTATTTTATTAAAATTTTGTTTAAATAATTGAATTCTTTTTGGAAAATTTTATTAAAATAGTAGATATTAAAAATAATTGAAATAAGAAAAATTTTTGAAAATAATTGAAGTTTTGACAAGAATTTTATTAAAATTGAAATTTATTTTTGAAAATAATTGAATTTAGGAGAAGAATTTTATTATTTATTATTTTTATGAATAATTACATTTTTCGAGGAATTCGATAAAAATTGCATTAAAAATAATTTAAATTGTGCAATGAGTTTTATTATTTATGAAAATAATTGAATTCCTAAAAGAATTTTATTATTTATAAAAATAATTGAATCCTTGTAAAAATGTTATTATTTATGAAAATAATTGAATTATTGCGAAGAAATTTATTTAAAAAATTGGTAAATAATTGAATTCCTGTAAAAAATTTTATTATTCATGAAAATAATTCAATGTTTGAGTAGAATTTTATTGAAATTTTTTTTAATAATGGAATTCTTTTGGAAAATTTTATTGAAATAGTAGATATTGAAAATCATTGAATTTTAGAAAATTTTTGAAAATAATTGAAATTTTGACAAGAATTTGATTAAAATTTTGTAAAATAATTAAATATTAGAGAAGAATTTTATTATTTATAAAGAGAATTGAAATTTTGACGAGAATTTTTTTGGAATTTTTTAACAGAATTGAATTTAGTAAATATGTTACTAAGTTAGTTAGTAAGTTTGTAACTAAGTTAGTAACTAACTTACTAACTTACTATTCTCCCTAGAAAAGCTAAATTTGTTGCATTTTTTTTTTAACACCTCACGTTTTACTGTGACACTGATAACTAAAAAGTATCCAGATTGCAACGAACTGATACCAAAGTTGTGGATCAAATAAAAAATTGATCCAAACTTTTGGCATCAATTTGATCCACTTTTAGTATCAATTTGTTACTTTCAAGAAAACCGTGAATTTGTATCGTTTAAAAATGATTGATTTTTTGAAAAATATAAAATAAATCACATTTTTGACTAACTTTAATCATAAATATGAATACAAATTCTCTAAAATTTGAATAAGTCTAAAAAAGCAAATTTTTAAAAATATACTAAAAATATGGTATTTTGTTGCAGTAGTAATAGGTAAAAAGTTGCAATTTTCTGAAAATAAGTCGAAAAGAGTTGCATTTTTTTGAAAATGGCAGAAAAATTACAGAATATCCAAGACCATAAATTTAGATGGATTTTCATTTAGGAAATTTGCATTTTATATGGTTTTTCTCATTAATTTCTGCGTATAGTTGTTGGACAGATCGGTTTCTGGGTTTTATGGGTAATGTTGTAATCTACATAGTGAATTCTCGGACCGCACTGGTTGGTAATTACGTTTGATTACATTCAAGGGTCAGTCGTACAGCTCGATCCGTTGAAATCGGGAACGAGATTCGAGCTTTCGAGTAAGTACAAACAGTGTGGACAGGTTCAGAACAGTTTCGAGTGGATGATTCACGGGAGTAACTGACTCATTCCACAGGATGCTGTGTCAAGTGTATATACACATCTCGTTCCTGCATCGTCTATCAATTATCTACTTGTATATCTATCCAAAATTTAAGCTCTACATTTCAATATTGAAACAGAGTTAGTTCTCCATGCGAATTTGCGAATTTCATTTATTCAAAAAACAATTCAAATAATTGCAAATTCTTTCTTCTTCTCTCTTTGTATACAATAAATTAGTCATTTTTTTATACAGGTGATTCTTCGGATATTGGTACCATTTTGTGCCATTTTGTGACATTTTATGCCATTTTTGTACCATTTTTTTATGATTCCCATGTAGAAATTTCCCTACTTGTCCCTACCAAATGTTGGATTCTGATTAGAACCATCCTAGAAAATCTACTCTAGAAAAATCTGTCTAGAACCTCGCTAGATTCTGACTAGAATCTCTAGTCTACAAAAACTAATCGGTTTCCAATCAAATTCTAGTTAAAGAATTATTATTACTAATTTTGTATTATAAAGAATTATTATTAATTGACATTATTATTTATTATTTTAATAATTTAAATAATTTAATAACTTTATAATTTTTTAATTTAAATTATTATTAGATTATAAAGAATTATTATTAATTGAAATTATTAGATAATTCAGACTAGAAAAACTCACTAGGACCTTATTGATTTCCAACTAGCGACAAACTAGTGTACAAGTAATATACATAAATTGTCTTTCTATAAATAAATATTTTTATGAATTGTCAAAAACATTTTAAAGTATAATTGCACTTACATATATTTTTAAATAATTATTTTTACGGATAATATTACAATATTTAGGTAATAAAAATTAATTATACTCACATAATTAATATTTATTTGTGTCTTATTCTTTTAATTTACTTATTAAATAAAAGATTTTTATTTAATAAAATTGTTTTATTGGAATTTTATGTAAGAATGTTCTACAATATTAAAAATTGGGTTTCAAATATGTTAAAAAATGAAATAATTAAATAATATGCAAAATTTTTTAAAAAATAATGCTGGTAAAAATTATTTAACTAGAATTTGATTGGAACCCGACTAGTTTTTCTAGACTAGAGATTCTAGTTAGAATCTAGCGAGAGCCCTACTAGAGATAGGGGCAAATGGTGAATTGCTGCACGGGATGTTATTTAAGCGGAGGTGCTTCCAAGCTATCACGGCCGGGAGGTATGTGTATCCGACTGGAGTCCCCAAGGTCCAAGGTTCGATCCCCCATGGGCACGAGATTTTTCAACTCAAGTTTCAGGTTTTTCGTGTACAACATTCATTAATAATGTTAATATGAATGAAGAATTTAATTATAAATAGGTTAAGTTGAAAAATAATAATTTTTAAAAGTCAACTAGAAAATTCTAGTCGGGGCCCTATCAACACACAGCTAGTTTTAATACTAGTTCCCGACTAGATATTCTAGTCTATACCCCATCTGCCGACCGTTATGAAAGTAGTTGGGTTCTAACGATTTTCTCTAATCAGTTCCCCACTACAGATAGGGAATTCTGGCTAGGACCCCATAAAATTCCAATCTCAATTTCTGCATGGGTTTCGCTATACCATTTTGTTTCCATTTTCTTAATAATTTTATACCACAATTTGAAATATGGTAGTAGGTATTTTCCAGTTGAGCGCACAAATCAAAACTAAGGGAAATATTAATCATTGATTTATATTTGATATAAAACATATAAAAGCGTCCGGGGAGAAAAAGAAAGACGGCATTTATTACAAGAAGAGTGGTTTATTCTATAAACAAACTTCAATCCATCGATACCGCGAACGTGTTCCATAATATATGAATACAGCGTGTACTTATTGAATACATAATGGCATAATAAATTCTGAAATACCGCGACGCCGACATCGTCAAAGTATATTATATAGAAGGATGATGCGCGTCAGCTCGGAAAGATTATTTAAATTCGTAAATTATCGAAAGGAATTGTCGGCGTCTCACACAAAGTTTTACAATAAACGATTGATTTGCGAATCCGTATAAGGAAACACAAAGTCATATGTGTGATTCTCTGCGCGCTGGATTTTCGATGCAAGAAATTGATATAAAACGATATTGCGTGTCTTTCTTTCACTTTTAACTCTTCTTATTTTCCCTCCTTTATTTCATTCCTCCCTCCCTCTCTTTCCTTTCATTTTTCCTCTATACTGTAATAGTTTTGCTTCGCAGCTACTGTTGGCGGATAAATAATCGGTAGTTTGCGCGATGGTTATATGATAATTTCTATATACCTATCAACATTAATATTGATTATTTATGATTACTCTGCGTATGATTTATGCCTTTATGACTTTCACCTCTCTGATAATCGAGATATTTATCGGTTGCACATAAGCATTAGCAGTACAGCGAATGGCAAAATCGTTGAGTTAGAAAATACCATTCATTTTTTATACTGAATAAATCAATAAAGTTGTATTTCTTTTCACAATTTTACAGTTATAATTTAATGCGAAACGAGGTAGAAAAAAAGTGCCTGGAGACTGGGGGTCAATTATGTAAATTGATTTTACTTTGATAAGACTGTCAGTTATTTTCAATTTTACTTTACAATTTATCGGAATTTCGAACCGAAGCTGTCAAACTCAAAATATAACAGCGTCAATTATTATAGGTTGTGAAATTTAAAAAAGGTTTGAATTTGAAATTTTTGAGAATCTTAATTTTTATGGAAAAATAATAATTAAATATTTATTTAAAAAGAAGTTAATTGATGCGTTTTCGAATAATTGTAATAGGATAAGTTGCAGACCAATAATGGTAAAATTGAACAGAACATACACCTTACAAAGTGGAGGAATCATTTTTGAAATTAGATACTAATCTTTAACGCTTATGTAACCTTACGCAGCTCAGGTGCCTTGTTACGATACTCGAGCGCATGATCCCATAGCCACGTGTTTACTTCAATTACCGAACCAAATCGATTCATTCGAAAGAAATTTTTCATTTTAACCCTCTCTAAATTAATTTATTTAAAAAATTTTAATTTTAACCTCTTCAAATAGTTTTATTAAGAAAAAATTAATTTGCTTTTGTAAAGTAAAATAAAATCTATTTAGCTGCTTTTGCCATAAGGTCGAGATTCGATTGAACCCCAAGTGAACTTCGACTTTACGCCAAATGCGACTATTTTTTCACTTTTGACAGTAGAAATCGAAAATAAAATGGAATAGAATAAAATTATTGTAAAATGACCACAATACCCCCTCCAATTCATATTTTATTGTAAAATGACCCTAATACCCCCTCCACTTTATATTTTATTGTAAAATGACCAAAATACCCTCTCCAAACTATATTTTATTGTGAAATGACCAAAATACCCTCTCCAATTTATATTTTATTGTAAAATGACCACAATACCCCTCCAATTTATATTTTATTGTAAAATGACCAAAATACCCTCTCCAAACTATATTTTATTGTGAAATGACCACAATACCCCCTCCAATCTATATTTTATTGTAAAATGATGACAATAACCCCTTCAATCTATATTTTATTGTGAAATGGTTATTATTTTATATTAACAGTAGGGTTGCCACAGGTCAGTGAAATCAGGGAATTCAGGGAAAAGTCAAGAAAAAATTTTGCTTTGTTGCCCTTTTCCCCAATTTGTAAAATACTTTTACAAAATTTATTATATATATTTTTTTTCATATATTTTCTAATAGAAATTCTGAATTTCTAAAAAAAATCTTAATTTTCTTCTATTTCTGACAATAATTCATTTTAAATGACTTAATTCTATACAAGAACTGACAAAGTTATTTCTTATAAATCATTAAATGAAGTATTTTTTTGACAAATTTTTTTTTTATTTTTTGTTGAAATTAGTTTTAATTTAAAAAATCTTAACTCAATTCTTCGAAAGAGTTCAACTATTAGGTATCTTTATAAATATTTAAAATTCTTTCCAGAAATTCAATTATTTATCTCAAGAATTCAACTATTTTCAAAATTAATAACATTCTTCGCAGAAATTCAATTTTTTTCAAAAAATCTAAAAAAAATATCGTCAACATTTTAATTATCTTAATTGAATTTTATTAATTAATTAATTATCAATTATCTTAATAAATGAATAGCAAAATTCTTTGACAAAATTCAATTTTATTCAAGAATTTTAATAAAATTCGTTGCAAAATTCAATTATTTTTATAAACAATAGTATTCATGACAAAGAATAATTCAATTATTTTCAAAAGTAATAAAATACAATTTATTATTTTCATTATATTCTACTATTTTAATAAAATTTTCCAAAAGAATTTAATTATTAAACAAAAATTTTGATTGTATTCCAATCTTTTGAAACTTTTTTATAAAATTCAATTATTTTCATAAATAATAAAACTCGTTGCAAAATTTCAATTATTTTTTATACAATATTTTAATCGAATTCTTCGAAAAATTTTATTATTCTTAAAAATGTTATTAAAATTCGTCCAAAATTGTATTTAAATAATTGAATTCTTGTAGAATTTTCTAATAATTGAATTTTGAAGAAGTTATACTAATAATTGCAATTTTTAGAAATCATTGTATTTTGTGAAGGTGTCAAATTAAAATCTTTGAAAATCTGAATTTTTCATACTTATAATTAATTTAATTAACTTTATTCATTAAAAATTCTATGTAACTAATTTTTTCAAAAAGCTCAATCGAAATTTTTAAAAATTTGTTCAAGTTTTTATTTGCTAATGTACATTTAATTGAAGAATTTCTAAATAATCGAAATTTCGTAGAATTGAATTGTAGACAAATGAATTTGAAAATTGTCAAAGAACTTTTTTTGAAAATTTTTAAAAATGATATATTGATAATAATAATAATAAAAAATATAATAATATTAAAATATAATTAATATAATTAATATATTGATTTAAAGAAGAATGTTAGTAAAAAAATTGTAGAAAATAATAATTCAATTGAAATGATGAAAATTATTTTGAAGAAGTTATTAAGTATTCTTATATTATAATGTAAAAAAATATAAAAATCTGTAATTATTATAAAATATGAAGAAAGTGATCACTCCGAGTCGAAGACTCGGTGTGATCACTTTCTTCATATTTTATTATTATATTCTTATAAATAATTGAATCTTTTTTTG
This sequence comes from Leptopilina heterotoma, assembly GCF_015476425.1. Taxonomy (NCBI): domain Eukaryota; kingdom Metazoa; phylum Arthropoda; class Insecta; order Hymenoptera; family Figitidae; genus Leptopilina; species Leptopilina heterotoma. The sequence goes on from NW_025110893.1 coordinate 925,652, forward strand.
AGCATCTAATCATATCAGAATATTTTTTAGGATCAGGGAAAAAGTGAAAATTTTTTCTGAAAATCAGGAAAAACAAAATTAAATTTTTGTGGCAAAAAATTGATTAAGAAAATCTAATAAGCACCGTGTGATGGACAATAAATTATTCATTTACAACAGTATTGGAATGCTATATATGATCATGTCCGCGTGTCGATTTATGCGCCGAGTCGAGTCGATCGAAACGAATCGATATCGCCATCAGCAGGACATAATGAATCCGGGTGATGTTGCGATTAAATTTTCTTCTGCCTACTCGATACCGCATTATGAAATCAATGATACGATGATATATATGTTTTCAGTCACGGGAAACAATGTTTATGAATGTAATAAACATTGTCTTCACGACATATGAATTGCAAATCAAATGGTCGTTGACAAACGTTCCTGAATATCAATTTTTCAAGGGCTCAATTATCTATTTGTTTCGAATCGAGTTTATTTTCTTTTTATTTTACTACCTTTTTCTACTATTTATATATTTATTCGCATTTAGTTTAATAATTTACATTTTGCCAAGAATTTTATTTGAGTTGAATTTCGCGGAGTTGAATTGAATTTCAAGCCTTGAACTATAGAGAAGCGTCTCCCCACTTTCCGCCTTCGAGGAGTGGGGGGCGCTTCTCACTGCCCTCTGAAATTATTAAATTGTCGAAATTGGGAAAGGAACACTATGCGCATTTGAGGAGTGGGGGGACGCTTCTCATTTCCATTAAAATGTTATCGTAAGAGAGGAAAAAACCAAAGAGTATTTAATAGTATAAATTAAAATATTTTTTTATTTTCTAATTTTTATTAGAATTATATTTTATTTTCTAAATTGAAAGGCTAAAAAAGCAAGGAATAGAAAAAAAGTAAAAAAAACGAAAGAAATAATATCGTCGGTTAGGAAATTCAATTAGCCCTTCTAGTCAGGTGAAAAATTGAGGAGCCACAACAAGGTTTCTGCTTACTTGTGTAAGTTGGGGGTATGAGCTCGTTAGACTGTTAGAGGTTACGTTATGAGAATGGAGGTGGGGTTGTGAGTTAGCGGATTAATAACGCGTGGCACGAGGCTAATCAGCTGGTGTAGAGTTCACGGAACATTTGGATCGTACTTGGTAGGTGTAGAGTGCTATGAACCCCCCATAACAATATCATATTCACTCGCAGTCAGCCAACCCCCTTAAGTTATTAACCTCTAAAGTTACCACATATAGTCACCCTCGCGACCCTATGTACACCGAAACTCTCACTTAATTACTTCGAAAAACCTTTGCTACACTACCTTTAACTACTAGATCCAGAGAACATTTTTTTTTCTTGAACCAAATTGACCCAAATAGGCATTAAGCTACGTCAGAATTTAGGTCAAAGCTGACCTATTTTTCACCTCTAGGTCAATTGCCCTTATTTTGCGCAAAGTTTGGGCCAAGACTTTCTTTAAATTTTAAAGAATTTAAAGAAAAGAAATACACTTTTAAAAAATTTGACTAAAAACCAAATTTAAGTTATCAAGTTGATAATATTTATAATTTTAGTCGTAAATTAAAATTGAGGGATTATATTTGCATAAACTAGAATTAATAATAATAAATAACAATAATAAAAATAAATAACGTTCTATAATTATTTTAATAGTGAGTGAAATTTCCTCACAAATCTAAAGTTCGAAAGTGTGAACTATGAGAGCCTTTCAGTAAATGTGTTCCCTGTACCTATCGGCAAATTCAGCGAAGAAAGCTGTTTACGCGGAGAGTGTGAAAATGAGGTTCACACTCAGTGAAGTTTAAATTACAAAAGTTTTGATACGTCCCCGAGTTTCATTGTGAATCTCAAATAAAGATCGGTATACGAGTGTGCTGGTCAGAAAAAGTGTAATTTCCCTAAATTGCAAATCAATTTCCAAACAATTAATTAATCTTTTAATATTATTAACTATAATAATCTTCGTCTTTCATTCTTGTCCACACTTTGAAGTTAGTTTCTGTGTAAGCTATTGTTTTCTTCCTTTAAAAAATATTGTTTGACGAATCGAAAATATGCATGATTTTCATAGTTTATAATAAAATAATATTAGAAATTAGAAAATTAAAAAAAAAATTATGATTAACAAATAATAAATATTTTCATTTTCTATTATTATTTAAAATTTAAACTAACATTCATTTTCAAATTAATATTTATTTCTACGAGAATTCAATTATATAAATACAACAGTAAATTATTTATTGAACAATTGAATATTTCTTTAAAATTTTCTTTTTAAAATGTTTATAAAATTTTTTTGAATAATTGCATTTTTCGAGAAATTTGATTAAAATTATATTAAAAATAATTAAAATTCTTCAATGAATTTTATTATTTATAAAAATAATTGAATTCCATAAAAAGAATTTTACTATTTATAAAAATAATGAAAATGTTCCGAAAGAATTTATTAAAATTTTAAGAAATAATTAAATTATTATGAAGAATTTTATAGAAATATTTGAAAATTATGAAATTTTTTCGAGAAATTTAATTAAAGTTGTTTCGAAAATAAATTAATTTCTGTAAAAAATTTTATTAAAATGAAGTAGGTATATTCAAAATAATTGAATTTATCAGAAAAATTTTATTATTTTTTGAAAATAATTGAATTCTTTCTTTTTTTTATCGAATATATTTATAAATTGGATTGACAGTAATTTAATTTTCATACAGAATTTTTTAAAAATATTTTGAGAATAATAATTGAATTATTTTTAGAGAATTTTAAATTCTTGTAGAAATTAAATTTTATAGAAATTTTTTAAAATAATTAAATTCTTTCGTGTAATTTTATTTAAATTGGATTAAAAATTATTTAATTCCTGCAAAGAATTTTAGTATTTATAAAAATAGTTGAATTGTTTCGAATAATTTATTAAAATTTTAGGGAATAATTGAAATTTATGGAAATATTTAAAAATATTTGAATTCATCCGAGAAATCCAATTAAAATTGTTTTGAAAATAATTGAATTCCTGCAAAGAATTTTACTGTTTATAAAATTAATTGAATTCTTGTGATAAATTTTACTACTTGTAAAAATAATTGAATTTTTTCGAAGAATTTATTGAATTTTTAGAAAAAAATTGAATTTTTTTGAAATGTGCTAAAAATTTCTTTTAAAAAATTGAATTTTTCCGAGGAATTCAATTAAAATTTTTTTGAAAATAATTGAATTTGTACAAAGATTTTACTATTTAGAAAAATAATTGAATTGTTTAAAAAAATTTATTAAAATTATAGAAAATAATTGAATTTTTTTGTGTAACTTTTATTAAAATTTTGTTAAAAATAATTGAAATTCTACAACGCTCTAACATTTTTAATATTCAATTATTATTTAAAATTTTTAATAAAAATTTATTTTAAAATAAAATACTAGAAAATTCTACGAGAATTCAATTATTTAAATACAAAAATAAATAATTTATTAAACAATTGAATGTTTCTTAAAATTAAGAATTTTATTATTTATAAAAATAATGTAATTTCATTAAAATTTTTGTTATTTATGAAAAAAATTAAATGTTTGCGTGCAATTTTGTTAAAATTGTTTTGAAATAATCGAATTCTTTTGGGTATTTTTTATTAAAATAGTAGATTTTGAAAAATCATTGAAATGAAGAAAATTTTTGAAAATAATTGAAATTTGGACAAGAATTTTCTTAAAGGTTTTGAAAATAATTGAATTTTGAAGAAGAATTTTTTTATTTATAAAGATAATAATTTGGATTTTGTCGAGATTTTATTGTAAATTTTTAACATAATTGAATTTTGTGTTAAGAATTCTATTACTTTTGAAAATTTGAATTTTTTGAATTTCTGCAATAATTTGTAACTTCTTCAAAATTCAATTTTTTTTTACTGTTTTTAACTAAAATTCTTCTACAAATCCATTATTTTTAATAATTAATTAAATATTTATTGACAAATTTAACTAATTTTAGTAGATTTTGAATTATTAAATTTTTTCAAAAATGTAAGTTCATTAAAATTTCTAATTAAATTCATTCAACATTGAAATTTTTGAAAATTTTAAATTAAAACCGTTTGAAGTTTATTTATTTATAAAAATTGTAAAGGCAACTCTTTTAAAATTGAATTAATTTTAAAATATTTAAGTAAAATTATTCATTAAATAATTTATTTATTTTATAATAGTTGTTTTAGATTTAAGTTATTTAAAAAGAAATTTTTTTAGAAAATGAAAAAATTGAAGGTTTTGTATTAGAATTCGTGGTAAGTTTACAGTTTTATGAGTCAAGGAAAAAATACCCAAAAATTCAGAATTTTCTTATGAATTCTAAAAATTTAATTTTTTTCAGTATTTTTAAGAAAAATTCCTGATTTTTCCCTGAATTTCCCATGTCAAAATATATGATTATTATAATTATAATAATATTAAAAATTTAAAACTATATATTCCAATTCATATTTTATTTTTATCAAAAAGATTTGAATTAGTTAAACATTTTTAAAGTCCGTATTTTTAAATACTTTCACTGGTTCGAGCCCTGCTATAGTTTCAAACCTAAAAAATTATCAAAAATTTTCTAATAATTGAATTTTTAATTAGATAATTTTTTTTTCAAATAAATAAATAAATATTATAAATAATGTATTATTATATAAATAATAATTATTGTTATGAATTTTTTTCAGAGAATCCATCTGAAATATAATCACTTCGGTATGCTCTGCTTTATGAGGTGTGTAATGGTGGGAAAAATATAGGACGTCGACAAAACCCAAAGGAGACGTAAAAACAGGACAACGTATGTAGTTTTTTACGGGATACCGCGACGTTAAAGGTATAGAGGGAAAAAAAGGGTATGGAGGATTGGATATATTATTGGTGGAGCGGCAATCATAAAATTCCACCCCGGAGGACTCTGACGCGGTGTGGGGCTCATCGAATTTGGCTACGAATCGTGTTTATCTTGCCCACGTACGAAATGTAGGGATGTAAATGGCCTTGTAAACCAAATATGCTGTCAGCAGTTTTGAGCATTATGTGAAATCACCGGGGGATTTCGCAGGAAATGAGAAAAAAAAGAATATTGTCTCACGAAGAAAACGCAAAAATGAAATATTAATTTTTAATATTACTAATAAAATATATTTCATAGCCAAAAGCACCTAATGACTTTACCACTAAATTACTAATTTACTAATTGAAATTATTTAGCTTCTACTAACAAAAAACCATTTTTCAAATAAATTTTAGAGATTTTACAATTACGAATCATTATTTAAAAATAAAATTCTAAACTTGTAGGTAGAAGGTAATAAACACGCGGTATATAATTAAAATAAATTTCAAATAAACTTGATGTGAAAAAAACAAACAATCTTTTTTCACAGTAGCAAAAGAAAATGATGAATATCCATTAGGCAGTAAATGATGAATATCATCATTAGTTATAAAAAAAGGAAAAAAAATAATATTTATAAAAATTCCAAGAGACATTTTCATTATACGAGAGGAAATTTCTTAGAAAGCAAGAAAATGACAGATAGTAAGGAATAATCATTCGATACGACCCTGAAAAGAACATAATCGCTGTTGTAGGGTTTCTACCTTCGGGATAAGGAGAGAGTCGTGAACGTACACTGACTCGTATCTGATCTGTCAAGAGTTATGTGTTATTACCTTGTCTCGAATTCCCCCCCCCCCTCTCTCTCTCTCTCTCTTGTTTTAAGAATATCACATAACTATTTTCTGACAGAAAAAAACCCCCCTCTCGATATATTGCTAATTGAATAAACATTAGTTTCTGCCTGTGATTCATTCCTTTCTTCTCTTTCTTTCTTTCTTTTTTTTTTGTTTACTAAACTAAATCGAAGCGTTGAAACATTTTTTGAAAACAAGAGAAAATTTACAAAAGAAAAAACACTCAACAAATAAGTGGGTTTAACAATTGTTTTATATATATATTTATAAGTTATTACCTATAATTTAAATTATAATTAGGCGAAAATGTAATTTAAATGTTCGGGAAAGTTTCGCGCTAAACATTTAATTATCGGGACATTTAAATCTTTACACAATTTTCACTAAACTTTTCAGTTAAATATGCCGAAATATTGCAAGTAAATATTTAATAAATTTTTAGGAAAGTTTCGGTGCTGTCGAGGTTATTGTATATATACACAAAAAAAAATTTATTTTCCGAAAAATTCATAACATTTATTTAACCTAATATTTGTTTTATCAAATATGGCTAATATTTTATGTTATTTCTGTAAATAAACCATAAAAATCATAATCTAAAGCTTTTTGGGCATACTATAGTACCTATACCAAAAAAGCTTTAGACTACGATTTTTATGGTTTTTATCATCAAAATGAGCTATATTTATTAATCTATCTTTCTATATAATATAATAAAAAGATTTTCCCCCGGGATTCAACTTCCTTAGGGGCCGTTACGTTACGCCAACATTATTCAAAAAACAAGTCAAATTTTACCTAAAATTAAAGTTTTTCTATAAAATTGGCCATAAATTGAAATTGGGGGCTTGGCGCACAAAGTCCCCCTTGTATTATGAAAAATTATTTCAAATGATCATAAATCTTAATAGGAAAAGATCGAGTTTAATGAATTTTCAACACAATATATATGAAGAATAGCATATTTCCATAGACAGCGATTGGTTTACTTACGCGTGCAGTGATTTAAAGAGTAGATGGAGAGGGGGTGAATTTGGCTCGAGTAGAGATAGAGTCCAGGGGTCAGAGCAGACAATGGCAACCAGGGTCCCGATGCTCACGTTTCCTAACAACACTCGCCCAATTTCACTCAAACAGAAGCCGATTAATTCACGGCGTCCAATTTAATCCGCTCGTCGCATCGAGCAGCATCGACGAGTACAGAAGAGAAGCGTCGTGATCCTCCCCCTCTACCCATATTCGCAGGGTGGCATGGAAACTCGCCATACGTCAATCCATTATACATATTTTAAACTGTCAATCTCTTGGTCGATGCTATTACGAAGAGAGCGAATGAATTAGAAAACTAAAGAGAGAGGAGGAGTGGGGTCAAGTTTTTAGATTACTCTCCCGAGTACAATGACGTAATACAAAAGACGCGAAATCATGCGAAGGGGAAAAAACTATATACATACCCCGTTTATATTGACAGACCCAGTTGTATTATACGATCTTCTCTTTTCCTCCAATTACCACTTTTGTATGCACGTTTAACGAATCGATAATAATTATCGGAAATTCGCCTTTGAACCGTCAGACATTATAACCCTTTTCTGTATAAATATAGTCGTTGATTGCGCCCAAAATGCTCAATATGACTGATGAACATGTGGACTAATTTATAAGAACTTTTCGTTTCTTTCATGTATAGAATAGAAGAATAAGAATGTAAAATGTTAGACTAATATTTTTGGATCTGTTTTTTTTTTTTTTTTGGCGAGTTTTAATAAATAAAATTGCTGTCTTTATATTCATTATTAGAGTTATTAGCGGAAGTTGTTAAACGAAGACAATGGTACGACCATTATCTCATTTGATGGGGTCAATGATAATAATAGAATAATGATGACAATAAAGAAATCGAAACGCGTAATGAACACCGAATTTATTATAATGCTGGTACCGATATTAGCAATTAGAGTCTAATTAACCTAATGGAGATTAAATTAATAAACTTCTCTGTACAGTTTTTTTTAACTTTTTTTACTCTGTCTGGAAAATTGAGAAAGTAACTATTCTGATTAAAAGGAAGTAACTACTAAATAAATAAGTATAATATCAAAATAAATCACAGTAAAACGTGAGGTGTTAAAATAACGCCAGAATGGATTAAAATAATCTGCAACAGTTCAATCCCTCTGGGATTAAATTAACACCAGAAAGGATTAAAATAATCTATTTTGCTGTTATTTTTAACTATGAATCAAATTTTACTTTAAATCAAACATCAAAGTCAACGATTTGGAAAAAATCAACGAATTTAGCTTCACCAGGGAGAATAGTAAGTTAGTAAGTTAGTTACTAACTTACGAACTAACATAGTAACATAGTTACTAAATTCAATTGTGTTCAAAAATTTAAAAAAATTCTCGTCAAAATTTCAATTCTCTTTATAAAAGAGATACAAAAGAGTCACAAAAATACCAACAAAATTAACACAAAATAAAAAAAAATACATAAAAAAATTTTTTTGTTTGTTTACCGTAAAATAGTATATTTCGTAACGAGTGCGAGCAATTGTCATTATAAATAATTTTTTTAATAATTTTTTTTACGGTAAACAAACAAAAAAATTTGTTTATGTATTTTTTTTTATTGTGTGTTAATTTTGTTGGTATTTTTGTGACTCTTTTGTTTTATTTTTTTTGTTTGTAATTTATAATTAATTTTGCAGTTTCTAAAGAGGACAGCTGTGCTGTCGAAACGTTAAAAAAAGATTTTTTCTTTTTCCTTTTTATATTGATTGACTAGGAGGATTGATAACTTCTTATATATATTAATATAATTTTACTAAGTGATAAATTCAATAATATTATATTAAATAAATTATTTATTTTGTGATGAATTTTCATTTAATTATTTATTATTAAAATTAGTCTAAAGAATTCACTTATGTTCAAAAAGTTTTTAAAAAATTCTCATCAAAATGTCAATTATTATCTTTATAACTAAAAAAATTCTTCTCCGAAATTCAAATCTTTTTCAAAATTTAAATTAAATTCTTGTCAAAATTTCAATTAATTTCAAAAGTTTTCTAAAATTCAATGATTTTCAATATCTACTATTTCAATAAAATTTTCAAAAAGAATTCTATTATTTAAAAAACTTGTTGTAAAAATTTTCCGTAAGAATTCAATTCTTTTCATGAATAATAAAATTGTTTTAAGAATTCAATTATTTTCATAAATAATAAAACTCATTGCATAATTTCAATTATTTTTAATGCAATTTTAATCGAATTTTTCGAAAAATGTAATTATTCTTAAAAATTTTATTAAAATTTGTCCAAAGAATTTAATGATTTAAAAAATTTGTTAATAACATTTTTTATTAGAATTTAATTTCAAGAAACATGAAATTAATAAATGCTTCATTTGTGTATTTAAATAATTGAATCCTCGTTGAATTTACTAATAAAAATGGTTTTTAAAATTAATTTTAGTTAAAATTTTAGATTATGATTAAATATTAAAAGCATTATAATGTAGATTTTTAGAAATAATTAAATTTTGAAAAAGTTTCAATTCAAAATCATTGAAATTCTAAATTTTTCATAGTTTTGACAAACAATTCTGAAGAATTAATTTTTTTAAAAAGTTTAATAGGATTTTTATTGAAATTATTTCAAGTTTTTATTTTTTAATAAATATTTAATTGCAGAATTTCCGAATAATTGAAATTTTGTAATATTGAATTGTAAACTAATAGATTTGAAAATTCTCAAAGAACTTTTTTAAAAATTATTAAAAATAATAATGGATTTATTGAAGAATTTTAGTTAAAAACAGTAGAAAAAAATTTACGCTTAGAGAAGTTGGAAATTATTGCAGAAATTCAATTATTTTCAAGAGTAATAAAATTCTTCTTAAGGATTCAATTATTTTTACTAATAATAAAACTCATCGCAGCGTTTCAATTATTTTTCATACAATTATAATTGAATTCCTTGAAAAAAGTAATTATGTTCATGCAAGTTTTAATAAAATTCGACAAAAGAATTCAATTATTTAAAAATTTGTTAATAAAATTCTATATGAGAATTGAATTTTGAGAAACATTCAATTATTCAATAAATTATTTACTTTTGCATTTAAATAATTGAATTCTCGTAGAATTTTCTAATAAAAATTGATTTTCATTTCATAAAAATGAATTTCAGTTAAAATTTTAGATTATAATTGAATATTAAAAGCAATTTAGCGTGAATTTTTAGAAATAATTGAATTTTGAAATTATTTTTTTTGAAAAAGTTTAATTGAATTTTCTTTTATAAATAACACCAAAATTGAATATTTTAATCTTTTTTGGTGTTAATTTAATCTGCAACACTTTTTAATACCTCACGATTTACTGTGTATAGTATAATAATAATAAGCAACAATTCGCGCTTAAGTTTTTAGTCACTTTTTTAACTAAAATTATGAATTTTAAAAGTAATAGAATTTAAAATTTTTTTTCAAATTCAAATTTTTCTTTATAAAAATAAAATATGAATTGGAATATAATAATAATAATAATAATAATAATATTAGAAATTCTTTCATCAGATGGAAAGTAAGTACAACCCAAGATAATTAAGCCCAAAGAGAAACAAAGAAAATATGCAAAGAGGCACATAAGAAAAGTCATTGTCCTGAAAATATTGTCAAAGCATTAGCGTAAGGCAAATGAGGCGTGTGTGGGGTTTTGTTATTTTTGATGCGCGCACAAACATTCGATTAAAGTGACAGGTGAACAACAACGACGACGACGACGACGACGACGAGAGACAGACAGCCAATCGACATCTAGATCTTTTCTAAGCGTGCCTAAATTCACAAGTCCGATCAAGTACTCATCTCTGCGATCTAACTAAGTACAAATTTATAAAGTCCCTATTATTTAATTCCATCTATGTCTCATTCTTGAGAAGAGCGTGTAGACAGGGCGTGAGATCGCGACTAATGTTCATTCACCTTCCACTTATGATGCAAGGAACAATCAGATTCTTGCTAAACATCCACGCGACTAAAATTGCAAATGCTAATTGCCAATGAGTTTAAAAACAAACTCAAAAAAGAAAACAGTTCTATTACATTTAATTACGAAGTGTTTTAATTGTAAAATTATTCCAAAATATCAATAAATTCTTCTTTAAATAAATATTTAAAAATTATTATTCCCCAGGAATTAAGCATTTCAAATTCAAATCTTTATGAAATTCAACATGAAAATTATTATTAACGAGAATTATAGAATTCGGCTTTTATTCATGAACAGATAAGAATCAAAAGGATGGAAAACATTTTTCGAGGAATACATTTTTTTTCAACAATGGTTTAATAATGAGCCTGGTAGAATGTGACTTTTTTCGAACTACGTCGATCAGTTGCAAAGAGAGAGAGAGCGCGTATATAGCGCGAGGATAATTTTGTTGAGAACCCCAATGTCAAGTATCAGACATTGACAGTGGAGGAGGATGCCATTAGCAAGGATTGGACAGCACACGCCGAACGAAATGCTGATCAGACCAGTGGCGTCGACCAAAAAAAGAGAATAATCTCTTTCAAACTACACTTTTTCTCTCTTGTCCCTCTATATTTTTGGAAAATTGAAAGTAAACTTTTATTTTTTTCAGAAAACAATATAAACATTTCCCCTCTCGAATATACAGCACTTTTTACATACATATTCCACAACAATTGTCCTTTTCGTCCCTATTTACATATCATACAAGAATCCTCCACAATCCTTCCGAATCTAATATATTTCAACAAAAGAAATACATTAGATGCGGATATGATATGAATAAAATGAGAATAAGAGAAAAATGTATAATAAAGGAGATTTTTGTCTGTGAGGAAAAGAAGAAGAAGAAGAAGAAGAAGTAGCAGAAGAAGAGGAAGAACAAGATGCAAAGGAAGAAGATGAAAAGCGTTTTCATTCTGTCGACGTCGTTGGGGCGGAGGAAAAAAGGAAAGGAGGAATGGGCGAAGGCCAGCAAATCATGTATGTACGCAGATTGTTGGCAGATCCTGTCAACAGAGACTTACAGTTATGCGGCTGCGACAGGGAGAGCCTGCGAAGCAAAGGAATGCCTTTATATGCAAATAATGTGAAGAGTTGGAGAAGAGAAGTCTTGAAGGTTGGATATAGTGTGTATATACCGAGTACTCGACCGGAGTTCGAGGATCGATTCGAAGATATGAATACCGTTTTGCTGTATATATATATACATATAGGCTCTTGTCGCTACTAGTGTGCTATTATTACTGCCATTTGTGCATTAACGTGACGGTGGTTCGACGACGACGATGATGATGATGATGAATGAATGAATTATTAATGACCGCGCGACCACTGAAGGAGAGGATTTATCAATGACGGTACGTGCCTGGCCCTCTAGAAAGAAATATCACGATATCGCCAGTTCTCGTGCTTCCAAGCGCGTGACTTCGTCACGATGAAGTAAAAATCGCGAGAGCCTACTTGGAATATCAAAGGGTAATTAGGATACCTCTTTTTGAATACCAAATAATTCCTGTCCTCATGTGTTTATATGGAAGATAAGGGAAGAGAACAATTGAATTTATTCCCTTTCTTTTCTATTCTTTATTTACTCGCAATTTTTGTAGAAAAATTTTTCCCTCGCCTTCTCTACTATTACTATTCCTTACCCCCTCTTTCTCTAATTTTTAATTATTAAATTAAGGATTGGCTAAAGTATTTCAATCGTTTAGCTAATATTATTCGAAAAAGCGAATATAATTAGCTAAACCATTGCGTTTCAACTAACTTCAACTCAAAAGTGCTTGCACCTCTCGGTTTATTTTCTATTTTGTTATTTGTTTCTAGAATGCCTCCTGATGATTTTGGGTCTAAAATGAATAATTTAATTTATTTTTTATACTTAAAAATAGTTTGGGCCGTTTTTGAAAAACCTTAATTTTTGTATTTTTAAAAAAGGTTAATCAACATATTTTTGCGAAAATAGGTTTAAATAAGTCCCCCCCACTCCTCAAAGGCGCAAAGTGGGGAGACGCTTCTCTATAGTTCAGGACTCGAACTGGGTCCGTAAATTCCGTAAAGGTCCGTAAATTTGCATAAAGTCCGTAAAAATCAGTTTTTTTTAAAAGGTCCGTAAAGTCTGTAAGTTGATTGAGAAAAGACGAAAAGTTCGTAAATTTGTACGATATAATTTGGAGAATTTTAGAGAAATTACAAATGATTGCAGAAATTCAATTATTTTCAAAAAATCAAAAGTAATAAAATTCTTCGCAAAAAATCAATTATGTTCAAAAATTATTAAAAATGTGACGTTAAAATTTCAATTATCTTTAGAAATAATCAAATTCTTCTCCGAACTTCAATTATTTTCAAAAATAAATTTTGATTTTAATAAAATTCATCGCAGAATTTCAATTATTTTTAATACAATTTTAATCGATTTGCTCGAAAAATGTAATTGTTCTTAAAAATTTTATGAAAATTCGTTAAAATAATTCAAATATTTAAAAATTTATTAATAAAATTCTTTATGATAATTCAATTTTAAAAAAAATATGCAATATTCAATAAATTGTTCTTTTTGTATTTAAATAATTGAATTCTAGTAGAATTTTCTAACCAAAAACTAATACAATTTTAGATTATAATTGAATATTAAAAGGATTAGAGCGTGAATTTTTAGAAATAATTGAATTTTGAAAAGGTTTTAAATGAAAATCTTTGAAAATCTGAATTTTTCATATTTTTAACTATAAGAACTGTGTGGAGTTAACTTTTTTTTATTAATTATTATTTCTTAAAATAATTGAATCTCTATAAAACATTTAATTATTTATGCGAAAATAATGAAATTATTGCGAAGAACTTTATTTAAAAAATGATAAATAATTGAATTTCTGTGAAATTTTTATCATTTATGAAAATTAATAAAAATAATTGAAATTTTGACGAGAATTTAAAAAAATAATTGAATTTTTAGGAAGAATTTTATTACTTTTAAAAGTAATTGAATTCTTGTAAAACTTTTAATATTAATGCAAATAATTAAATTATATTGTGAAGAAATTTAAGAAAAATTTTGTAAATAATTGAATTTCAGTGAAATTTTTATTATTTATGAAATAATAATTAAATGTTCGTGTTGAATATTATGAAAATTTTTGTTTAATAATTAAATTCTTTTGTAAAATTTTTTTTAAATTGTAGAATATTGAAATTCATTTAAATGAGGAGTTTTTGAAAATAATTGAAAGATAAGAATTTTATTAAAATTTTTGAATAAATTGAATTTTGAAGAAGAATTTTTTTTATGTATTTTGTCGAGATATTTTTGTAAATTTTAAAAATAATTGAATTTTGCAAAAAATTGTATCAGAACTTTTGAAAATAATAAAATTTCCATGATGAATTTTATTATTCATGAAAATAATAAAAATTTTAACAAAAAATTTAAAAAAATTTTTAAAATAATTGAATTTCTGCGAAGAATTTTATTACTTTTGAAAATAATTGAATTTCTAGGATGAATTTTATTATTTATAAAGATAATTAAAATTTTGACAAGAATTTTATTAAAATTCTTTGCAAATAATTGAATTTCAGGGAAGAATTTTATTATTCACAAAGATAATTGAAATTTTGAACAGTTTTTTTATATAAATATGTTTAAAAGTAATTGAATTTTGCGGAAGAATTTTAATATTTATAAACATAATTGAAACTTTGAGGAGAAAAAAAAAAAAAAATTTTGAAAATAATTGATTTTCTGTAAAGAATTTTCTTACTTTTCAAGATAATTGAATTTTGCAAAGAATTTTATCAGAACTTTTGAAAACAATTAAATTTGTATGATGAATTTTATTTATAAAATTTTTTAAGAAAAATTAAAAAAAAATTTTTGAATTTAATTGAATTTCTGAGAAGAATTTTATTACTTTTAAAAATAATTGAATATATTAGAGAAGAATTTTATTATTTATTAAGATAATTGAAATTTTGACAAGAATTTTATTAAAATTTTTGTTAAATAATTGAATTTCGGAGAAGAATTTTATTATTTATAAAAATAATTGACATTCTCCAAAATTCAATTTTTTCAGTGTTTTTAACTATACAATTTTTCTATAAATTAATTATTTTTAATAATTAATTAAATATGTATTGACAAAAAATTTAACTAATTGTAGAAAATTTTGAATTATTAAATTTTTTAAAAAATCTAAGTTTTTCATTATGGTCCGTAAATGGTACGTAATTTTTCATTTTTGGTCCGTAAAGTCCGTATTTGCTTTTTTTAAATACTTTCACTGGTTCGAGTCCTGAAATTATGACTCAAAAATGTCTTTAAAGGTTTAAAAACATTTTTTATGGGTAATTTTTTTTAAATTGTCGACATTTTTTTAATTTTTAATATTCTTTGTCCGGGTTAGTGGATATGCCTAACTACAAGCCTCAGCTTCAAAACCACCTTTAGTTTTTTCAGATCAAATGTTCTTATGAACATTTTAAAAACTTTTATTATTTATTATTATTATTTATTATTATTTATTATTATTTATTATTATTTATTATTATTTGGTATTAAAATAACGTTCACAAATAGGGACATTTACCGTAATGATTTGAATTTAGAGTTGAAACAGAAAAATCTAAAAATTGCCGAAGAACGAACTGCTCTATTACTCGCATTGCCATCAAATATATCGCAATATCTAAATTGTTTTTGCAGAAAAAAAGATCTCTCTGAAATAATTGTATTCACATTATTAGGTTAGAGAATCGATCGAATAATTTATAAACCTTATGCAGTGGATAGTTGTCTTTTTCCGCGAGTATATCAATGACAATTAGATGAAATTCTTATTTGTTTATTATGTGAAAAAGGGTCTACGGTGTGGGATCTCTACGAAGTGGATAGTTAAAGCAGATATACGGTAGACAGGCGTAATATAGGGTTCGCTCTCGAGTATATAGAGAAGACCACGTATAAGAGAGTGAGACAGGAAAAAGATCATTGAAAGCTTCAAGGGAAAGGGGGGGGGGAGGAGGAGGAATGAAGAGAAGAGAGAAAGAGAGAAAGATAAGAGAGAGATTCATCTTGAAATTGTATCGGCATCTGTATGGCCATTAGCATACTGGAACTGACGTATCTCCAAATGTTCTCATTAGCCGAAATTCATGGGCGGCTCTTCTCAGCGGTTCCAAAACGAAAATCTTTTCTCTATGCTTTTCTACCCGCAGCAGAGGTCGTCGTCGTGTCGCTTCTTCAAGAATACGGACGAGAGAAACCTCCTCGAATTTGGAGCAAAATCGCGACGCCAAGATCGACGAACCTTTCTCACTGACTCTTTTAGAGAAACCCTTTGATTCATTACTGACCATCGAAGAAACCTCCCACCCCTCTCTCAATATAATACCAAACAACAACCATGGAAAGTGCCTCAAAAACCTGTTCGCAGCTTCCAAATCTGTCCTCAACGATAGTACCTGATATCAGACACACTAAATTCTTCGCAAAATTTTAATTGACTCTCATAGTCCCATAAGTTACATTTTTAGGGAAGATTTTTATTTTTTAAATTGCATTTTTATGCTAATTAAATATCATCAATTTTCGGGGAATATGCTAATTTCTCATATAGTCAGTATTGTTTTTAGCTTATCTCAATATATAGTCTCTTTGAGTTTTGAATTTGTTTATTTTCATATTTATATTGTTATTGTGGTTAATCTTATGTTATATACATTATTTGCAAATTCGTATATTCTTTCATTCATTCTGTCCGCAAGTTGAAGTTACACTGAGAAAACTGGATAGTCAAACTTAGAGGGTTAGGTTTTGAGTGTTAAGCCTGATTCTCTGGATAGTTAACTTTTCCCTCCGAGTTAGTCAAATTAATCATCGGAGTGTCTATTTATCCCTCCGAGATGGTTACGAAAAACTTAACCTCAAATATAGTCTGTTTGTCCCTCCAGATAGTAAGTTGAATACTCCAGTTTTCTCCGTGTAGTTTTAGAATATGCTTTTGTTTAAAAACTCTCCTCATAAAATTACATTTTCTTGCTATTTTGTGGAAAATTCACTAAAATTTTATACAAAATTTCCCCACTTGATTATTGAAATTTTTAACTATTTTGTGGAAAATTTCCTAATATTTTATCATTTTCCACAATTTTGTAGAAAATTTCACTAATTTGTGGAAAATTTCAAATCGTATAGTAAAAATGTATGTTTTTTCATGAAGTTTTTTGGTTTTACAGTTTGGCAAAAATAGAAATTTGACCAGAAAAGCAAACGAAAATAATTGTATTCTATGATCAATTTTATTATAATTTTTCAAATTTATAAATCATTTTCTCAAAATTTTGTAAAATAATTGAATTCTCGAGAAACATTTTTAAAAAAATTTTAAGAATAAATGCAATTTTTTTTAATTTTATTTAAAATTCTATAAAAAATAATTGAAATAATTTTTTGAATAATTCTGCAAAAAGTTTTGTTATTTATAAAAATAATTGAATTCTTGCAACGAATTTTATTAAAAAATTTTTTTAAGCATTGAATTTCTGTGAAGAATTTTATTTGTGAAAATAATTAAATTCCAGAGAACAATATTATTTATGATAATATTTTGAAAATAATTAAATTTCATTATAAAATTGAAAATAATTGAAATCTGACGAAGAATTTTATTAACTATATTTTTAAATAATTGAATTCCTGTGAAAAGTTTTATTTTTGAAAAGAATTGAATTCTTCTGAAGAATTTTATCAAAATTTCCCAAATAATGGAATTACTTCGAAGAATTTTATTGTTTACGAAAATAATTATTGAATTGTTTGGAAGATGTTTACAAACATTTTTATTGTAATTCATACAAAAAATGTTATATTTTACGAAAAAGAATTGTATTCTATAATCAAATTTATTATAATTTTTTGAATTTATAAACCATATTTTCAAATGTTTTTAAAAGAATTGAATTCTCGAGAAAAATTTTATTATTTTTGCAAAAAATTGATTTCTTGCGAAGAATTTTATTCAAATTTTTTTAAATAATTGAATTCCCATAAAAAATGTATTATTTGTGAAAATAATTGAATTCTTAAGAAGAATTGTACTGAAAATAATTGAATTGAATAGGAAAATTTTATTAAAATTGCAATTTTATTAACTAAATTTTGTAAAGAATTTTGTCAAAATTTTTTTTCAATAATAGAATTTTTAAAACAATTTTATTTAAATTTTTCTAAATAATTTAATTTTTCAGAACTATTTTTTTCAATTCTCTGAATATATTTAAATTCTTTCGAGAAACTTTATTAAAAAATTAAAAATAATTGAATTGGTGCGAAGAAATTTATAAAAAAATTGGTAAGTAATTGAATTCCTATGAAATGTTTATTAAAATTTTGTTTAAATAATTCAATTCTTTAGAAAAATTATATTAAAATAGAGATTAAAAATAATTGAAATGAGGAAAATTTTTTAAAATAATTGAAATTTTGCCAAGAATTTTATTAAAATTGAAATTTATTTTCGAAAATAATTGAATTTCGGAAAAGAATTTTATTATTTATAAAAATAATTGAAATTTTAACGAGAACTTTTTTTTAATTTTCGAACATAATTGAATTTTTGCGAAGAACTATATTATCACTTTCGAAAATAATTGAATTTCTCTAATCAGTTGTTCTTAAAATATCTATTTAAATTCTTTAAAAATTGAAATTTTCTAAAATTAAAGATAATTTTCAATTATTTAAATACAAAAGTAAATTATTTATTGAATAATTGAAAGTTTCTTAAAATTTAATTTTTATAAAGAATTTTAAGAACAAATTTTAAAATAATTGACTTCTTTTGACAAATTTTAATAAAATTTTTTAGAATAGTTACATTTTTCAAGAAGTTTGATTAAAATTGTATTTTTTTTTTTTTTTTTTTTTTTTTTTTTTATTTGCAAAAGATTATAAAAATATTTATAAATATTATATAGTATTAAAATAATTGAAATTGTGCGATGAGTTTTATTATTTATGAAAATAAATGAATTATTGAGATGAAACTTATAAAAAATTTGTAAATAATTGAATTCCTTAGCAATTTTTATTATTTATAAAAATAATTGTTTGTGTAGAATTTTATAAAACTCGTTTTTAAATAATTGAATTCTTTTGGGTAACTTTTTTTAAATCATAGATATTGAAAATCATTGAAATGAGGAAAATTTTTGAAAATAATTGAAATTTTGACAAGAATTTTATTAAAATTGAAATTTATTTTTGAAAATAATTGAATTTTGAAGAATCTTATTATTTATAAAGATAATTGAAATTTTTGACTAAAATTTTTTAAAATTTTGCGTAACATAATTGAATTTTGTGATAAGAATTTTATTACTTTTGAAAATAATTGAATTTCTGCAATTATTTGTAACTTCTTCAAAATTCAATTCTTTAGTGTTTTTAACTAAAATGTTAATTGAACAATTTTAGTAATTTTCGTCCGCAATTCGAAATTTTCGAAAACTTTACACATTTGTAAAAAAAACCCCAAAAGTTGTAAAAAAGCATTTGCCGTTGTATGCCGGAAAGGGTAAAAAATAAATTTTTCTGCATTTCACAAATTTTATATAATTTTAAATTTCAAGAAGTTAACAATTTTAAAAAAAAAATTTTTTTTTTCTAAAATTTTGTTTTGGTTTTCAGATTTTTTTTTCTCTGTTTCTTGAGATTTAATCAAAATGAACTTGTGGTTTTTTTTCTTCTTTTTTTTATAGGTTTTGTCATTTTGTGTTAACAATATGTTAGATGAATTGACGTCAAACTTGATCAAAGGCGTCGTGTGCACGTATATAGTAGGTATATGGATAATACAATGGCGAGCCAATAGGAAGAAGCTTAAAGTATCGAGCTCGGTAAGCTGCACATGAGTTTACGACCGGTTTAACTTTGCTCTTATTGGCGGATTCACCTGGCGTGCGTTCCTCATAATACTTAAACTTACATTTCAGTTTCACGATAAACGAAGATGTTAAGCCCTTCGATGGCAAAAGCATCACTCGAGTTATAGTGAGAGGATAAACTTTATGACCCACCCCATAAACCTAATAGAAAAACTAATAAAAAGTATATACGAAGAAAAAAATATTTTTCCGTATCAATGAGCTAGATTTTTTTCATTTGCAATTGTTATAGAAGAAATAAAAATTTTTCTTTTCAAGAATTTTTCTTTTGCTTTAAATATTTTTTTTCCATTCATGTATATTTGGAATTTCCCCCTTCAAGAAATAGATGCGTTTCTTTTTAATATTTTACGACCTCGTTTTCCGGTCAGCTGTTGCATCTTTCTATAATTTCGAGAAATTTTTGAATATACATTTGTGTTTCTTTTTTTGTTTTTTTTCGGGAGCAAAGAAAGAAAATATACCATTCATAATATTTAGTCCTTGGTTTGTCCGCAATTGGCCCAGGGAAATTGTAAAAAGTCCCTAAATCTGTCATGGAGGTGAGAGCGTTCATTTTCACCCACAAAAAAAGGAAGGTACGACCTTCCTCTTCATGCTGTGCTTTTTAGGCATAAATTCGAAAAAAAAAATTCTTGATGTTTACCGGTGTGTGGTGTTCACCGCTCATAGGTCTAGACAGATTTTCCCTGATAAAAGATACTGTGAATAATAAAAGACAAAAAAAAGTGAAAGTCTTGTTTTCTAACATGAAATTTGAATCTGTGGGGTATTATAATTTACCTACTACTATTTTCTATTTTAACCAAAACTTGTTTCAAAAAACACAAGGATAATTTTCTGTAACTAATTTCCAATTTTCTCCAATTTTCTTACTTAGAAGGGGGAAAAAATTTCTTTTTCTAACAATTTTCTGATTTTTTCGTTCTTTTAATTATTTTTTGTTATTTTTAATAATTTTTGAAAAAAAAGAATAACTTTTCATTTAATCATTCAATTAATTAAAAAAAAAAAAATTTGAATCGCAAACACTTTTTTTATTTAAAACTTTAAGTAAAAAATTAAAAATAAAAAAAATAAAAATTCACCAAATCCAGAAACAATAAAACAACTGCATATTCTTGGAGACAAAGAAAAAAATATCAATACTAAAATTGATGAGGGATCAAAAAAAAAAAAAAAAAAAAAAATAGTCGAGATGTACATTTCATGTTCATTTCATACATACGGTGGATAAGAGCGGAAAAAGAATAAGACAAAAAAGAAAAAGGGGGAGTTTTATGCCGTAAAAGTTGGGTTACTGCGTGTTACCAAAAATATATCTACAAACATCCCATGAGGATATAAATGAGCAGCAAGAGTCGACAAATCAAGAAACTATCGACATAAATAAATTTGTGGAGCATATAGGGGTTTCGCGAGAAATTGAGGGTCGATGAGGGAAAATGGTTCTTTTTTCTAAATAAGTCATATAGCAATTACTCGCGTATTTCGTACCACGATGAAATACTTCTACACGTTTCTCTCTCTCTCTCTCTCTCTCTCTCTCTCTCTTTCTCTTTATTACGTCTGGTAGAAAAAAAAATTATTTTCGCTAAATACAAATTTTTCAGTTTTTTAGTTCAACAAATTTACAAAAAAAAAATAAATAAATATAAATACTATAAAAAGTATTTTTTTTTAATTTAACCTTATTAATCTCCGTATTCTTTCATTCATTCTGTCCGCTCTCCGCAGTTTGAAGTTAGTTTCTGTGTATACTTTTTTTTCTTTAAAAAATATTGTTTGACAAATCGAAAAAAATTTGAAAATATTTTTAATGGACAATAAAAAAATTAAAAATAAACACGATATTATTATAACACAAGCATTCCTGTAAATGAAGAATTTATTGGTTTCTCTCCAGGGGAATATTAGAGGTCTTGATGAAAAAATAACTTTTTGAAATTAGTTTTCTGCTATACATAAATAAATATATATGATTCTACCTCCTCTGATAAAAATGTGTTAATTCTTTTCTCCCAAATGAAAAATTTATTATCCACGACGGGAGAGTAAAGAAGATTTTTCAGAAAATGATACATCTTTCAAAAAAAAAAAATATATTATTCTACGCGTTGGTCTTTAAACGTATCGTTGTATGGGTCCGACACAGGTTATTCAACCGCACATGGTCTTGATTTTCTGGAAACAAAGTTTTCATCTTATATAGAATAGAGAGTGAGAGAGAGAGAGAGAGAGAGGAAAGGAAAAATCGAGAACCATATATCTATAGGTTGTAAGTATAGAAACTAGGAGAAGCATTACGGACATTAAATCGGGACACGAGCGCAATAAACCTATCTGTATAATCTGCCCTGCAGGAATTAACAGCCCTCTGACGGTAGCCACTAACGAAGTAATTCACTGGATGAACGCGAAGGGCGAACTATTCCCATATAGAAATGGAGAAGACGGAATTGGTGACGGTGGTAGTAGACTTATTTTCTATATATATATATATGTATTTGTACCTTTGTAGGAGGAACTGCGAGAATTAGTTAGCAGCCATCGATTAGGCATCAAGTATTGCCGCTTTTGGATCTTCATCAACGAGATTAGAAATTATTTCTCGAATTTCCGTTTTTTCTTTATTTATTTTTCATTTATTTCAATTATTTTCGTTTCATTTTTTTCACTTGAAATATTATTCATCCAGTTGGAAAAGTTCTATAAAATTTTAATAACACTGTAAATCGCGAGGTATTAAAAAGTGTTGCAGATTAAATTAACACCAAAAAAGATTAAAATAATCAATGTTGGTGTTATTTTTTACAATGAATGAAATTTTCGTTCATTAAATTTTTTTATAACTATAAAACATGAAGATATCGATAACTCCGAGTACGGAGTGATTCGACTCGGAGTCATCGATTTCTTCATGTTTTATAATAATTAAACCGGATCGAGTAATAAAATCATTATTTTATTATTTATTTATAAAAATTTATAATTTTCATTATTTATTGTAAGAATATTGTTACTGTAACTTCTTCAAAATTATTTTCATCATTTCCATTGAATTATTATTTGCTAGAATTTTTAACTAAATTTCTTCTCTAAATATGAATTATTTAAAATAATGTTTTTAAAAGTTTTTTGAGAATTTTCAAATCTATTTGTTTACAATTAAATCTTACTAACTTTCGACTATTTAGAAATTCTTCATTTAAATATATTTCAGAAAATAAGAACTTCAAATAATTTGAAATAAATTCAACTAAACTTTTTCAAAAAAAAATTAATTCTACACAATTGTCAGTCAAAAGTATGAAAAATTCTAATTTTCAAAGATTTAAATATAAAACCTTTTAAAATTCAATTAAAATTTAAAGTTTTAAGCAAAATTCATTTTTAAATCAATTTTTATGAGAAAATTTTTCAAGAAAAATTTCTTTGGCAAATCAAATCTATTTGTTTACAATATTCAATTTCACGAAATTCCAATTATTCCTAAATTCTTTAATTAAATGCATATTAGAAAATAAAAACTTCAAATAATATAAAAGAAAATTCAATTAAACTTTTTCAAAAAAAATAATTTCAAAATTCAATTATTTCTAAAAATTCACGCTATGTTGCTTTTAATATTCAATTATAATCTAAAATTTTAACTGAAATTCATTTTTATGAAATGAAAATCAATTTTTATTAGTAAATTCTACGAGAATTCAATTATTTAAATACAAAAATAAATACATAATTTTTTGAATAATTGAATGTTTCTCAAAATTGAATTTTCATAAAAAACTTTATTAACAAATTTTTAAATAATTGAATTTTTCGCTAAAATTCAAATCTTTTCAAAATCTGCTATTTTAATAACTTAAATGAATTCAATTATTTTCATAAATAATAAAACTTTTCACGAGACTTCAATTATTTAAAAAAATGTACCTAATAAAAGTTTTTACAAGATTTCAAATATTCTCCTAAATAATAAAATTCTTCACAGGATTTCAATTATTTTTAATACAATCTTAAGTACATTCTTTGAAAAATGTAATTATTTTCAAAAATATTAAAAATTCAATTATTTTTTAAAATTCATGCTATAATGCTTCTAATATTCAATTATTATCTAAAATTTTAACTAAAATTCATTTTTATTAAAAAATTTTACAAGAATTTAATTATTTTAATACAAAAATAAATAATTTATGAATAAATGAATGTTTTTCAAAATTGAATCCTCATAATGAATTTTATTAACAAATTTTTAAATAATTGAATTTTTTCGACAAATTTTAATAACATTTTCAAGAATAATTGTATTTTTCGAGGAAGTTGATTAAAATTTTGTTAAAAATAATTGAAATTCTGCAACAAGTTTTATTATTCATGAAAATAATTGAATTCCTAAAAGAATTTTATTATTTATAAAAATAATTGAATCCCTGTAAAAAAGTTATTATGAAAATAATTGAATTATTGCGAAGAAATCTATTTAAAAAATTGGTAAATAATTGAATTTCTGTAAAAATTTCTATTATTTATGAAAGTAATTGAATGTTTGCGTAGAATTTTATTCAAATTTTTTTTTTAAAATGGAATTCTTTTGAAAAATTTTATTGAAATAGTAGATATTGAAAATAATTGAATTTTAGAAAAATTTTGAGAATAATTAAAATTTTGACAAGAATTTGATTAAAATTTTGTAAAATAATTGAATATCAGAGAAGAATTTTATTATTTATAAAGAGAATTGAAATTTTGACGAGAATTTTTTAAAATTTGTGAACACAATTGAATTTGGTAACTATATGTTACTAAGTTAGTTACTAAGTTAGTAACTTACTATTCTCCCTGGAGAAGCTAAATTCGTTGATTTTTTCCAAATCGTTGACTTTGGTGTTTGACTTAGAGTAAAATTTGATTCATAGTTAAAAATAACAGCAAAATAGATTATTTGAATCCTTTCTGGTGTTAATTTAATCCTAGAGAGATTAAACTGTTGCAGATTATTTTAAACCATTCTGGTGTTATTCTAACACCTCACGTTTTACTGTGTATAATTAATATGATAATTATTAACAATTTATTAATAATTGAAAAAAATGGTAAGTAATATCTATTAAAACGAGTTCATCAGATATAATTCTGAACAGAAAATTTTATCTCCCATCGAGTAATTATTTCGTTTAGACCAAGTTTCCTTTTTTCAAAAAGTACATACATATATAGTTTATATAGCAACCCCTGGCACAGAGAAATTTTGTGCATTTGACACTCAGTTAATTAGGAAAGGACCATTGGTCAGCTCAAAAGTTTCCCTTTCAGCTCTTTGTTCCACGTGAGTAAACGCATTAAGTTCCAAAATTTTGGTAACGAGTTTAACGTTACATCCGACGAGTTCTAGATACTGTTGCAGTTTCATATAGGGTGTCTGATTTTAATGGCTTGGACATTCGGGCAAATGGTCTCCTCTCAATTGTTCGAGCCTATTTAACCATTTGGCATTGAGGCTGAGTCATTTATGAAAATAATGACATACACACAAAGATTTTCAATGAAATCATCCGTAGACATTAATTTAAACTGTGTATCCCATCCGCTTTCCCCATTTTAACTATAATATATCATTTACAGATAAATAACATTCTCTGCTCGCGACATTTTAATTTCGAATGAAAATCATCAAAACTTAAAAGTATTCTGTGAATTCAATTCTGCATTTTTCTTTTGAATTTATTTTCGAAATTCTTTTTTAATTTATAATATACAGCAATTTAGTAAACATTTTCACTTCGATTCATATTTAGAGAGTAATTTTAAGATTATAAAACAGGAACGAAATTAATGGTACGTTTTAGAGATGATATTGTTTTTTGAAAAAGGGATTTTCTTTGTGCTTGAAAAATTCCTTTGAATGAAGATTCATTAAAAAACGAATCAGCCTCTTAATTAAAAGTTTAATAAATCAGAGGTTTATTGCTCTTCTTTTTGACTCTAGGGGTTGAACGTTTGCGTTCATCGAAAGGTAAACGGGAGGTCTCGCGAAAATGAACTTATCTGCATCAAATAGTGATTGTACTTAATGAAGGAAAGTTATACGAGGCAGTTGGCACGAAGTATTCTTAAACTTTTCCCAGAGTCACAGAAAAGACTTTAATCAACGATATTGTTGAAAAATAATAAATAGCACCTAGAATTTAATTTTTGGGTCATTCTGGACCCTTTATCTTCAAAAAAAAGTATATTGATAATTATCATAACGATAAATTTTTTTTTAATTTCATAAACCACATCCTGCGCTACAAAGAGAATCAAATCACCCTTTTATAAAAATTGAAGAAAAAATTAAGAGTGGAAAGTAACTTTTCTTTTTCTCTCCAAAAGTGCGAAAGAGCTCAATTTACAGTTGACTTTATAAAAATCTAACTGTCCCGCCAAGAAAAGTATTTAATAATTTAATGAATTTTATTTATTTGGAACGATGACTTTAAGACCTGGTATGTTTGATGACGGCTCCAAAACTACTGTACCGTCACAAAAATTGATTATAAACTCGCGGCATCAACAAAATTGCCTTTCACCGGATACCCCCATAATTCATTAGTGTCATGCTTCAATGCTACCGTGAGGCAGAAACCGGGACTATATATTTATAGCTATATACCTGTTTCAAACCAAGTGGAATCGAAAGACCACTGGGACAGTTTCCTCGGACTTCAATATAAAAGCCAATAGAGTCGTCCGTTTGTTAACTCAAAAAAAAAAAAAAAAAAAAAAAAAAATAAGGAAATACCGTGAAATTGCGATTTGTTTTCATTTTTCTCAGCATTCAAAACCGAACCACCGCTGATTATTATTTATCCATCTAAAAGGCTTTCTTCTTCCTTTTTTTTATATCAATTTTCAATGTTTTCTACAATAATCATAAGATTTTAATTAAAAATAAAATTTAAAAAAAAAATTTCTTTCTAAATCTTTACCACCGGAAGTTGTATTGTTTACCTGAAAATATTTTTTAATAAACGAAATGGTTTACGAAATGATTGCTTTTCTGAATGAAATATTTTTGAAAGAAGTCCCTTTTTTCAATTTATGCGTCTAAATATACAATAATGTAAATGAGTAAAAAAGATATTGGGAACAAATATATTATATGAATGGAAAAGAAGGTATCATATATAAAATAATCTGACACTGATATCAATTTGACTAAACCATTTTATCCTCGAAATATGTTGGAAAATACAAATGGGCACTAAAAGTCGACTATAAATGAGTCTGAACCCTCGTTTATGTTTTAAAGATATATATATATATATTTTTTTTTGAAAGAATGTGCTGACTAAAAGATATTTATTAAAGAAAGATAACGTTCGCTAATGGGTGAAAGGTTAAAAATATATATATTATAAGAAAACGTGATGGTAGGTTGTCATAAATCTGGCCACCCTACAGTGGAAATTTAAAATAACCGGAAATTGATAGTCCTTTGATTGGTTTAGAAAAAAAAATCTTCGCAGGAAATCGGGAGTCGATTTTATTGAAAAATAGAAAAATTTGTGACCATTTTTATATTTTTTGAATATTTACATCAAGGAGATCGAATATGTAATTTTATTTCTACTTTCGACTTTGATTTTCATTTTCGCTTTAATAGTCTTTTTATTTTCATTTTCATTTTCACTTCTACATTGACAGTTTTTTATTTTCAGAGGCCTCGGATTGACTTTAAGACACAAAAAAGTCGTTTTTGTCGATTAAAATATTTAAAAATACAAGAAAAGTCGAAAAAGTCGTTTATTTAATTCAGTGTTGCAACAGAACTTTTATCTTGTAACTGTAATTATTGTCCATGTTTTTTTTAAAGTTATGAAGGTATAATATTTTTAAAAAATTATAATAAAAAAACTCTTAAAATTAATCTTTTAAAAATATTTGTAAATATTTTTTTAAGATAATAGTCTTTCAAATAAATATACAATTAAAATATTTACAAACCACTCTCTAAATCTGAATCAGTGAAATTCCACTGAAAATCAGTGAAATTTCACTGATTCAAATCGCGAGAATAGAGTCACTGATTCTCAGTGAAATTTCACCTATTTCAGTTTTAGAGAGCATTGAATTTTGGTAAAATCGTTTAAAAATAATTGACATTTGATTAAATCTTTTTCAAAAACAATTGAATTTTGATAAAAGCTTTTGAAAAAAATTAAATTTTAACAAAATCTTTTTAAAATAATCGAAATTTGATATAATCTTTTTAAACAATTGAATTTTGTCAAAATCGTTTAAAAATAATTGAAATTTGACAAAATCTTTTAAAAATAATTGACATTTGATAAAATCTTTTTCAAAAACAATTGAATTTTGATAAAAGCTTTTGAAAATAATTAAATTTTAACAAAATATTTTTAAAATAATCGAAATTTGATATAATCTTTTTAAACAATTGAATTTTGTCAAAATCATTTAAAAATAATTGAAATTTGACAAAATCTTTTAAAAATAATTGAAATTTAATAAAATCTTTTTCAAAAACAATTGAATTTTGGTAAAATTGTTTGAAAATAATTGAATTTTGATAAAATCATTTTAAAACAATTGAATTTTGGTAAACTTCTTTGAAAATAATTGAATTTTCGTAAAATATTTTTAAAATAATTGAAATTTGATAAAATCTTTTTAAAACTATTGAATTTTGGTAAATTCGTTTAAAAATAATTGAAATTTGACAACATTTTTTGAAAATAATTGAATTTTGTAAAAATCGTTTAAAAATAATTGAAATTTAATAAAATCTTTTTCAAAAACAATTGAATTTTTGTAAAATTGTTTGAAAATAATTGAATTTTGACAAAATTTTTTGAAAATAATTGAATTTTGATAAAATCTTTTTAAAACAATTGAATTTTGGTAAACTCGTTTGAAAATAATTGAATTTTGGTAAAATATTTTAAAAATAATTGAAATTTGATAAAATCTTTTTAAAACTATTGAAATTTGACAACATTTTTTAAAAATAATTGAATTTTGTAAAAATCGTTTAAAAATAATTGAAATTTGACAAAATGTTTTTAAAATAATTGAGATTTGACAAAATCTTTTAAAAATAATTGAATTTTTGAAAAATATAAAATAAATTATAAAATTTTTGAAGAATTTTAATTATAAATATAAACATGATTTTTCCGATATTTTAATAAGAATCTAAAGAAGTAAATTTAAAAAAAAATTTAATTTACTTTATTCGAAGAAAAGTAAATCTGAAAAGATTATGATAAAACTATTCTGAAAATTAGTTTTCTAATAATATTCTATAATGTAATTTTTCGAAAATAATTGAATCTCTTAAAAGAATTTTTGTATAATTTAAAAACATTTCAGTAATTTTTTGAACAGTTTTAATTAAAATTTTTCACAATGATTCTTTTTTCCAAAATGTTAAGAATAATTCTGAAAAATTTTAATGTTTTGAATTTTTTCAGATTTATATTTTTGAAAATATTAAAAAAAATAATTGAATTTTAAAAATTTATAACGTAAAAAATTCTAAGAATTAATTTTTAAAAAAAAAATTTTTAATTATTTTTTAGAAGCTTAAGTTTTCATTAATTTTCATTTTCATAAATTTACACTTGAAGATTTTTCATTAAATTTTTTTGAGAATTCAATTATTTTCACAAAATTTGCAATTAAATTTCTTCAAAAGTTGATTTTTAAAAATTGCAATAATAAGTAATACTTGAAAAAAATCAATTATTTTCCATTAAACTTTACAAAATTTCAATTATTCCAAATCTTTTTAATTGTATATATTTCAAAAATTTAAATCGAAAAATTATACAAAAATTATTTTTTTAAAGATTTGTCTATAGTTATTTTTCACGCACTAGAAATATCGAAATAATTTGCAATTTATACTAAAAATGTGATATTTTGTTGCAATATTTGAAAGAAAAATAGAAAAAATCGCAATTTTTAAAAATAAGTTTCACTTTCACAGATTTTTATATTCAATTTCAATCAAAATAGAAAAAACGAAAGTAACAGCGAAAGTAAAAATTAAAATCTATCAAAGTAAAATTCAATGACAAAATGAAATCAAAAATTTATTAAAGTGAAAAAGAAAGTGAAATTGAAGGTGAAAATCAAAATCGCTTGGAGGGAAAGTGAAAAATAAGTTTATCAAAATGAAAGTGAAAATGAAAGTAAAAGTAGAAATAAAATTTTACATTCACTGGACCATCAGAAAAATGTTTTAGCAGAAATAAATTTTTTGTTTTGAACCAAATTCAATTTACTTGAAGCAAATAATTATTTTATTTAATTGACCTAAATAAAATAAAAACAAAAAATAAAAAAAATAAAAAAAATAAAATAGAAATAACAAAAATTGTTTGATACAAATAAACTTTTGATTGTTAAGAGCCAAGTAATCGTTTATTTGGAACAAATACTTTATTTTTCATTCTAAGTATGCAAAGAATTACTATAAAAAATTCAAGAAAAGAATAAAAATAATTCTCATTATTTTGTACATATTCTAATGTATAAAAATAAATTATAATAAATTATAAATAAATTATAAAATTTGAAAGAGAAAGAATAAATTTAATTCCTCGTGCAATAATGGCGCTCAAACGAATGTGAATGTAAAAACTAATAATATTTTGGCACATACATAAGTGGCCTTCATGCTCAAGAAACGCTTGATACGATCAATTTCACACATGATGAGAACATGAATGAGATTTCGAGTGTGAAGCTCGATAATGAGATTTCTTTTACATGACGACAGACTCATATCATATCGTTCTTTCACGCCAGATAGAAATCTTTCTAAGCACAGAGATACCTGGCGAGCGTTTAACGTGTGATAAAATGTTTATTCGTTTTTCTTACACCAAATTAAATGTAAATATATTTTACACAAAACTTCCACAAAAAATAAGGTTTTTAATCTCTTTTAGATTAAAAATTATTTTTTAAAATGTTCTTTTAATGCTGTTTACAATTTTTATAATTTCGAATATAATAGCTACAAATCCATTAAAAAAACTTAATTTTTTTCCTATCAAACATTAAAAAACATTCGACATTTAAAAAAATTACTTCAAGTTTCATAAGTTTGACACTAAAAATTCCGTAGGTGGCAGTGAAGTTAAAATCAATTTTAAGGAAACACAACCTACAAAGACATTAAAAAAATTTTTACTCGATAAATTTTTTCCTATGAAACATTAACAAAAATTACTTAAAGTTTTATAAGTTTTCCACCAAAGATTCCAAAGGTGGCAGTGAATTCAAGTTTCAAGATAATAAATTATTAAACATCGATAAAATTCTCGAGTCTGCGCAATAACTTCCACAATGCATTTAGAAGAATTAACGAAAATATTTGAATTTGACCGAAATTAGTCCGAATGGTGTCCCATTCGGACTAATTTCGGTCAAATTCAAATATTTTCCTCAATTCTGATTTAAAGAATGGAGCATTAAGCGTCATTGAAGCACGTGCTCTTGAATTGTGTTTGTATGCATATATAAAAGGCGCTGGACACAGAGTCCACAATATAAGAAGAAGAGGGCACATAGTGCAGTCTCTTATTTATAAGCACGCTCGACGACCTCGGGATAAGAGTTTGAGACGGGCGACATTATTTATTCGACTGCGCGTGTTTTTAAAGCTTCCTTCGCTTCGTGAAAATGATACCTCGGGATGAATATAAAACGCACGCCTACGCCTCTATACGACACGCCGACGACACTCTGGCATGGGTGCCTAACACCTTGGATATTATACGAGGTCCCGGTCCATTCGCGCCTTTATAAACACTCTGCTATATGCCATATACCATCAGGTACCAACGAATACATTGACACCAACCTTCCTGGCGAAAGAGTTTTTTGGAATATAACATAAGCACAAATCAAGTCCTCCATATGCCATTGCACCAAAGTGATTTCTTTAATTTACTCCCTTCCAACCTACCTACCTCTATCTTAGAATTAACGTTGAGGCCAAAAATTATTTTTCTTCAAGGCTTATTTAAAAGGTATGCCAACTAGGGAGAAAGTTACAAATTCTACTATAAAGATATACAACTATTTGTAACCATAAACACGAAAAAAATTACACCTAAGAAAGAAATTACAAATACAAAAAGAGATTACAACTGAAAATTCAATTATTCCAACAACAAAATTTTCATAATTATTATAGTTCGAAAAAATTAATTATTAAAACAATGTTTATAAAATTCTTCGGAAAAATTCAATTATTTTAAAAAATAACCAAATTTTTCACAGAAATTCACTTCCTTTTGAACATTTTAATAAAATTCTTCGCATGAATGCAATTATTTTCATAAATTGTTATTTAAATTCTTTTTACAAATTCAATTACTCATGAAAATTTTAATAAAATTCTTTGCAACTATTCAATTATTTTCATAAATAATAAAATTCTTCTTAGGAATTCAATTATTTATGAAAATTTTAATAAAATTCTTTGCAACTATTCAATTATTCTTACATATAAAGTTTTCCACAAGAATTCAATTATTTAAATAATAAAATTTTCATAATTATTATATTTCGAAAAAACTAATTATTTAAAACAATTTTTATAAAATTCTTCGAAAAAATTCAATTATTTTCAAAAATAACAAAAATTCAATTCTTTTGAAACATTGCAATGAAATTTTTCGCAATAATTCAATTATTTTCATAAATAATAAAATTTAACGCAGGATTTCAATTATTTTTATAAATAATAAAATTCATTGCAGGATTTCAATTATTTTTAATACAATTTTACAGGAATGTTCAAAAAATTGTAATTATTCTTAAAAATTTTAATTTCAATTCCTCGGAAAAATCAATTAATAAAAAAATTATTTTTTCAAAATTATTTGGAGAATTCAATTATTTACAAAAATATTAGAATATTTGTACAGGAATTCAAATATTTTAATAAAATTGTTCGCCAGAATTTAATTATTTTAAATACAATTTTAATTAAATTTTTTTGAAATAATTCAATTATTCTTTTAGATTTTAATAAAATCCATCCTAAGAATTCAATTATATACATAAATAATAATTCGAAAGAATTCAATTATGTCCATAAATAATAACATTATTCCTAACAATTCAATTATTTTGAGGCATTTTAATAAAATTTTTTGCAAAATTCAATTGTTTTCATAAATAACAACATTCATCACAAGAATTTAATTATTTTTAAAAAGAATAAATTTCTTCTTGGAAATTAAATTATTCATCAGGATTTTAATTATTTTAAATATAATTTTAAATTAATTCCGGTAAAGACGCAATTATTCTTAAGAATTTGAATAAAATTCAATTATTTTAAGAAATATTGATAAAGTTCTTTATAAATTTAATGAATAAATTAAAATAATTAAAGTTTTGAATAATTTTATTATGAAATTAAAAAACAATTTATTGTTATGATAATTATCAATATATATTTTTTAAGATAAAGGGCCCAGAAAGAAAAATCCATGGCGGTCCGGAAAAATTGATTATAATTTTTTTATTTTTAAACAAATTAAAAGAAGTTTTTTATTTCCATAAAATATTTAAATCTTGATATTAATTTAATGGAAATTTATGCGGTAATTTATAAACATTTTGACGATAGTTTATAAAAATATGTAAAACACAATAAAAAGTATAAAAATTAAAACAAAATAAATTTTTATTACTTAAGCCACTCTAATTTTTTTTAAATAAAAAAATAATTTGTTTAAACAATTTTGAAATTAGATATAAGGAAGTTTGTTTTTACAGCTATTCTTACAATTTCTTAATATAAATGTTTTAGAATCCAGGGTAAAATGTAAATTAGTACCTTGATTCTATTAAAAGTTAAAAATATTAATAATTTGTTTAAATAATTATAAAAATTAACACTTGCAAGCCATATTTTTGAGTTTATTTCATTTAAATAGAAAAAAATTTGAAGATTAAATAAAACCGAAATTTTAATTTTTTTCAATAAAATTTGACAAAAAACATAATTAATTTGTTTAAACAATTGGTTATTATTTACATAATGCCCTTTATTTTTGTATTTAATTATATTTAATTTTTTCCTGCGTAAAATGTTAAAAATTGTCAAAGAAAATTAGAATTTTGTTGGTTAATGTTAAAAAAAAATTTACAATTAAAAATAAAAAATTGTTTAAAGAATTTAAAAATTTTTTAAATTACTACTGAACATTTTTTATAAATAATTATTTAATTTGTGCTAAAATATCCAAGGGTCGGTGGATGCCGGTGATTCCCTTTCAAATTTCAAACTTGAAATGGGTAAAAAATTAATAAATCAATTCGAAAATTGATTTTTCCTCATGGCTTAACTTAAGGAAGTTAATTTTTGCTTTTACTAAATTAATTTTATGTAAACATTTGATTTTTATTTAAATAATTTACTGTTTATTAATAAAACAAAGAATAGCACCCAAAACTGCACTCAAGCATAAATAGCAAAAAAAATACAATAATTTTTTTTTGATAGTTTTCACTCACCTGAACTCGAAGAATGAAAAAAACCATCATCATCACTTTAGAATTGCGAATGAATCCGTAATTGAAATCTCTCAATTGGAAATCTGTAACATAATAGAATTAAGTTAATTTTTTTTTAAAGTGAGCGAGAAAAATCTATATATTCTAGAGATTAAACGATAGTTATGCGACTATAAAGATAAATTGACTCATTATGAGGTAAGAATTATCGTTTTAGAAATCACACATCCGCGAAGTGAGAGGTCTGCACGTGCGATTCCCTATATCTCGCTCGAACGGAAGTCGAAAGGGACGGCTGAGAAGTCCCTGAATTAGGAAATGGTGAAATAGCGTATAGCCACAGTTAAATATACATAAGCCTCTTAATCCTCCCTCTTAATAATGTATGTAGGTAATGTAACGTAACGTTCGTAATATATGTCCTACGACTCGTTGGCAACCCGTATAATAGATAACTCACCAAGGTATATATATTCTCACAAAGGTAACATACATAAGATGTACTACGTATACCTCAAAAACTATAAACCTCCCCCCACCCCAATGGCTTCTTTAAACCACCTCTTCAACCCCCTTTTTTATCAGGGGTTAAAAGAAAAATTAATTAAAAGTTTTAATTAAGCTTTGCAACTAAAAATTCCGAAGGTGGCAGTCAACTTTAACTTTCTTTTTAATTTTAACTTTCAGGATGCATTCCGTACTGTATGGTAAAATATATATGCTACGTAGTTTTTCGAATCTTCTTTTTATTTTAATCTGAAACCTACCCCTGAGATTAAAATATTTTCGAAAATCTAGAGATATTAAAATGAAACTAATAAAAGTTTGTAGAAAGGGAGGAGAGAATAAAATGTTTTGGTGGTATATACTCAACTTAAAGGACGTTTTAATGTTTGCTATGGAATGTCAATAAAAAGCTTAAAGGCCATTGCAAAAAAGAAAGAAAGAAAGAGAGAGAGAAGGGAAAAAAAATTATGGACACATTTAATAGGACATGGAGAACATTTCCAGTGAAATCAGATTTAAAAAAAATTTACGTTGTCCTCATCATCTGAAAGCAAGTTATGGTGTCGGAGGATTCACCTTGTTGGACATATTTTTATGACCGCAGGAGGACGCGATTGCCCAATATCGTGAACCTGATACACGTTCAGTGTGTGTGTGTGTATGGCTAAAGGATAATTATAAGAATTTTATAGTCGCTTTGAGCACTTCACCAAAATGTAATCGCATCATCTCGTTAATGGATTCAACTGACACCTAAGGTTGATACAATCCACGCAAGGCGAATTTAATATAAAGACGGCATTATTTTATGTACCTTATACTTACTTAGCAGAAAATTACCTAATGCTTCTTAGTTTATATTTATTTCGCATCGAAATACTGTTGTAATTTCTTTTCTATTTGTGTGATTCTCCACGTAGCGCATAACTTTATTTTTCCGCATATTGCGCGAAGGAAAAATAATAAATACTTTTCATATATTTTTACAATTTTAACGTAAAACGGTAATTTGTATGTTTGGAAATAAACCAATAGAGATTGGATCTTACAAGAGAGGGGTGAAGCGTTAAAATTTTCAATAATAAATGGCCCCTTATGGGAAAATGATGAATATAGTAGAAATGTTTTCTTGGCGTATTTCTATCGTTTATTGTTACATATGCGAGAAAAGAATTTCCAATGAATGCGGATATATTGAAATTTGATTATTCTATTAGTGAGTTTTGATTCGTGGGTTAGGGACGCGTGCCGCACTTGAAGGCGAACGGTACATTTGTATCAGACTCAGATATCGTTTGAGAGCACGCAAGCGGTAGGTGCATGTCAAGTCACCCCTAATTTGAGTTTACATCTCTATCAGGGGGGCACCCAGTGCCTACATTGGTTACACCGCAAGCAACGTTGGCCCGACTTGAACCTTCTACAAACATGGAATATATATGTATACTATATACACCACGGCGCCAATTTATACGCCTTTACCTGTCACGCATGTATGGTGGATATATTTACATACAGTGGCATAGGAGAAATCTAATGTAAATCAACCAAATTTATACAATATATGTTATACAATATCTACTATACACATATGCTAGCTAAACATATCTACTATACATAACTGAAGAAAGGTACCAAAGAAAAAATTATTTTAAGGTTATGTTTATGTTATTTTAGGGGCGCATGATTATTCCCCAAATGTCATTTTTCCGAAATGTCATTTTACCGAACTGCACTTTTGCGAATCGACATTTTTACGAATTGTCAATTTTTCGAAAAGTCATTTTTGCGAATTGTCATTTTTACGAAAAGACATTTTTGTGAAATGTCATTTTTGCGAAAAGACATTTTTGCGAAAAGTCATTTTTACGAATTGCCATTTTTGCGAATTGTCATTTTTGCGAATTGTCACTTTTGCGAATCGCTATTTTTACGAATCGCCATTTTTACGAATTGTCATTTTTGCGAATAGTCATTTTGGCGAAAAGTTATTTTTACGAATTGTCATTTTTGCGAAAAGCTATTTTTGCGAACTGTCATTTTTGCGAATCGACATTTTTACGAATTGTCAATTTTCCGAAAAGTCATTTTTGCGAATCGCCATTTATACGAATTGTCAATTTTTCGAAAAGTCATTTTAGCGAATTGTCATTTTTGCGAAAAATACAATAGTGAATTTATAGACCTACAGGTTTTCTATTGTATTTTTCGCAAAAATGACTTTTCGGAAATTTGACAATTCGTAAAAATGGCGATTCGCAAAAATGACTGTTCGGAAAATTGACAATTCGTAAAAATGGCGATTCGCAAAAATGACAATTCGCAAAAATGACAATTCGTAAAAATAACTTTTCGCAAAAATGACAATTCGTAAAAATGACTTTTCGCAAAAATGGCTTTTCGCAAAAATGACATTTCACGAAAATGTCTTTTCGTAAAAATGACAATTCGCAAAAATGAGTTTTCGAAAAATTGACAAATCGTAAAAATGGCGATTCGCAAAAATGACATTTGGGGAATAATCATGCGTCCCGTTATTTTACCTTTATCTTGGTGGTAATATAAATATGGTTATACTGTCTAATCTTAATTAACTTAAAATATCCTTTTTCTCTGCGACATGAATTGAAACTTTTCTTTTTGATTTTTCTTCATGATTCTTAGTTAATAGGCGCAGGAGTATAATCTGGATTGCCACAGATCGGGAAAAAGTCAGGGATTTTTATTAAAAGTACTGGAAAAAATTAAATTTGTAGAATTCAAAATAAAACTCTGAATTTTTTGTGTCTTTTTTCTTTTTTGTTTGCCTCATAAACTATGAAACTACCACTACATAATTCGAATACAAAACCTTCAAAATTGATTTCTAATTCTATAACCATAGAATGAATTTCTTAATATTATTTAATTATTTCAAAAGTTTTAATGCAATTATCTTGATAAATGACAAAATTCTTAACAAAAATTCAATTCTTTTATAGGAATTTAAAAATAATTCTTTGGAAAATTCAATTATTTTCATGAATAACAATATTCATCACAATAATTCAATTATTTTCAAAAGTAATAAAATTCTTCGAAGAAATTCAATTATTTTTAAAAATTTTCACGAATATCTCGTCAAGAATTCAATTATCTTTATAAATAGCAAATTTTTTCGCCAAAAATTCAATTATTCTCAAAAATTGAAATAAAATTCTTTGCAAAATTTCAATTATTTTCAAAAGTTTTTCGCAATTTATAATGATGTTTACAATATTTACTATTTTCATAAAATGTATCAAAATAAATTAATTATTGAAAAAATTTGTTTGATACAATTCTACGTAAACATTCAATTATTTACATAAATGATAAAATTTCATTTCATGAATTCAAGGAATTCAATTATTTTCATCGCAGAATATCTAATATTTTTCATAAAATTTTAAATAAATTTTTAGATTTAAATAAATTCAAATTTAAGAAACATTCCATTATTCAATAAAATAATAAAATTCGTTGCAATAATGCAATTATTTTCATAAATAACTTTTCATTCGTCGCAGGAAATTAATTATTTTCAAAAATTTTTAAGTAATTCTGCCAAAGAATTCAATTATCTTGATAAACAAAGTTTTCTCCATAAAATCAATTATTTTAAAGAATTTTAATAAAATTATTTTCGAAAATCCAATTATTTCGATAAATATCAAAATTGATCATAAAAAATTCAATTCTTTTGAAAAGTAATAAAATACTTTCCGAAAATTAAATTATTTTCAAAATTTTTTAAAAATTCCCGTTAAGAACTAAATTACCTTTTTTTTATAAATAATTAGCGAAAATTTCCTCAAGAATTAAATTATTGTCAGAAATTTTAATAATATTCTTGTCAAAAATTTCAATTATTTAAACGAAATTTAATCAAAATTCTTCGTATGAATCAATTATTTTCATAAATTGTTATTTGAATTCTTTTTAGGAATTCAATTATATAAAATAAAATTAAATTATATTAAATAACTTTTCATTCATCACAGGAAATTAATTATTTTCAAAAATTTTTAAGTAATTTTGCAAAAGAATTCAATTATCTTGATAAACAAAGTTTTCCCCAAAAAATCAATTATTTTAAGGAATTTTAATAAAATTATTTTCAAAAATTCAATTATTTCGATAAATATCAAAATTCATCATAAAAATTCAATTCTTTTGAAAATTAATAAAATACTTTCCGAAAATTAAATTTTTTTCAAAATTTTTTAAAAATTCCTGTTAGGAACTAAATTACCTTTTTTTTTATAAATAATTAGCGAAAATCTCCTCAAGAATTAAATTATTGTCAGAAATTTTAATAATATTCTTGTCAAAAATTTCAATTATTTAAACGAAATTTAATCAAAATTCTTCGCATGAATTCAATTATTTTCATAAATTATTATTTAAATTCTTCTCAGGCAGTTAAGAATTCAATTATTTAAAAAAATTTTAATAAAATTCTTCAAAAAGTTTTCAATTATTTTCAAAAATTGTTATAAAATTCATTAATATAATAAATTTCAGTGAAATTTTAAAAGAACTTAATTATTTTCAAAAGTTGTTAATAAAATTCTTTGTAAAAATTAAATTCTAAGAAACATTCAATTATTTATTTTTGTATAATTATATAATTGAATTCCCGTAGAATTTTGTAATAAAAATGGTTTTAAAAATGAATTTCAGTTAAAATTTCAGATAAATAATAAATATTAAGTATTAAAAGCATTAGAGTAGGGATTTTATTATTAATTCACTGGGCCATCTTTAATTATTACAAAAAACATGAAGAAATCGATTAACGACTTATAAGTTGTTGAATTTCATAAAGATTTGAATTTAAATCTTTTGAAGAATTTTCATTCCTATGGAAAAATAATAATTAAATATTTATTTAAAAAAATGTTATTGATGTTTTGGAATAATTTTACTTTTAGAGAAATTCGTAAATAAAAGTATTAGAACATTTAGCATCTAATAATTTTAGAATATTCTTTTCGGGTCATAGGGAAAAAAGTTAAAATTTTACCTGGAAATCAGGGAGAAACGAAATTAAATTTTTCTGGCAAGCTTGATAATAATATTAACTCTGCGGTTTATGCACAAGGAAATTATTTTATTTTTTATTTTTTCACTACTTTTTTGGAATAAAATTAACTGATTTTCACAACGATGCCGGATGCGTTGGATTCATGAAGCGTAAATTTATTTTACAACAGTGCAGTTTTCAATGAAGAGAAGTAGATTCGTAGATCGTTTCTACTGCGAGAGACTTCCTTCGGTATATTATACGCATCCTTTAACCCTGCCACGATCTTGGATGCAAAACAGCATTGCGTATATTACCGAAGCAGTATTAATTAAGTTCCTTCGAGTTCTGCACAACTTGCGGCGCAAAATTTAACTATATATATACAATAGATAGTATAGTCTGGCATTTTCTATGCGGATATTCCCCCCAATATATATATTTATGTCTATGTGTGTGTATGTGTGTGTGTATAAAATGTCGTTTCCATTTCGCGGCAATTTAAACTTTACGGCAAAACATGACAAGAAAGCCACCCCCTTGTCCTCAAGCACCCATCTTACTCTGCAACATTGGTGATTGCCAGGGACCCTGTGTTTAGTGTTCATTAAATAAACCACCCCCTCCAAACGAGCTCACCCCACCC
Source organism: Leptopilina heterotoma (assembly GCF_015476425.1). Lineage (NCBI taxonomy): Eukaryota > Metazoa > Arthropoda > Insecta > Hymenoptera > Figitidae > Leptopilina > Leptopilina heterotoma. Next base: position 966,131 of record NW_025110893.1, read on the forward strand.
TCTCCCTTTTATCCGTCGTCTATCTTCGAGGCCCGTCACTCACACGTTCTAAAGTTTAATTGATCAATGATAAAGTTTATCGATCATTTCGAATTCATTTAACTTTGGCGCAGTTTATATAATACTGTGAGAAATTCGTCTTCTTCCATTTATGCCTAATATGTAAAATACAATGGAAGGGTGGATAATTTAAATGGAACCACCATCAAGTTTTACGCACCAACTTATTCCAACTCGATGTTCAAAAGAATATATTAACCCTCAACATCTTGATATTAAACTTTAATATCTAAATACATTCGAATCAGATGCTAGACATTAACTAACAACGGCAGATATTTACTTTCAATGTCGGGATAGCTTTTATATAAATAATAACATTCTTCGAAAGAATTTCAACTATTTTTATAAATAGTACAATTTTTTGCAAAATTTCAATTTTGTTTTTAACAAAATTTTAATAAAGTTTCATAAAAGAATTTAATTATTTTCTAAAATTTTAATAAATCCATCTAAACAATTCAATTATTTTTTTAAATAGTAAAATTCTTCGCAAGAATTCAATTATTTTTATATACATAATAACATTCTTTAAAAAAATTCAATTATTTTGATAAATAGTACAATTTTTTGCAAAAATTTAATTTTGTTTTTAACAAATTTTTTATAAACTTTCATAAAAGAATTCAATTATTTTCTAAAATTTTAATACATCCATCTACACAATTCAATTATTTTTTTAAGTAGTAAAATTCTTCTCAAGAATTCAATTATTATTTTATAGGGTAAGTGTACCAATTGCCGAGGGTGTCCCATTTGTCGATGTTACCATGGTAATAACCAAAAAATATTGTCTAAAATGTCTCATTTGTTTGTGTATATAATATTAATATATTTTTTCATATTTATAACGCATAAGAAAATTAATATTTATCACTTTTTTCCATTAACAATGTGCTACAATGTTTAAATAAAATTCAAAGTTTGTTTACTCGACAACAGGAACCATCCTCGACAATTGGTACGTTTACCCTATAAATAATAACATTCTTCGAAAAAATTCAATTATTTTGATAAATAGTACAATTTTATGCAAAAATTCAATTGTTTTTAACAAAAATTTAAATAAATTTTACAAATGAATTAAATTATTTTCTAAAATTTTAATAAATTCTTCTAAACAAACCAATTATTTTTTTAAATAGTAAAATTCTTCTCAAGAATTCAATTATTTTGATAAATAGTACAATTTTTTGCAAAATTTCAATTTTGTTTTTAACAAATTTTTGATAAAATTTCATAAAAGAATTCAATTATTTTCTAAAATTTCAATAAAATCCATCTAAACAATTCAATTATTTTTTTCAGTAGTAAAATTCTTCTCAAGAATTCAATTATTATTTTATATAAATAATAACATTCTTCGAAAAAATTCAATTATTTTGTTTTGATAAATAGTACAATTTTATGCAAAAATTCAATTGTTTTTAACAAAAATTTAAATAAATTTTACAAATGAATTAAATTATTTTCTAAAATTTTAATAAATTCTTCTAAACAAACCAATTATTTTTTTAAATAGTAAAATTCTTCTCAAGAATTCAATTATTTTGATAAATAGTACAATTTTTTGCAAAATTTCAATTTTGTTTTTAACAAATTTTTGATAAAATTTCATAAAAGAATTCAATTATTTTCTAAAATTTCAATAAAATCCATCTAAACAATTCAATTATTTTTTTCAGTAGTAAAATTCTTCTCAAGAATTCAATTATTATTTTATATAAATAATAACATTCTTCGAAAAAATTCAATTATTTTGTTTTGATAAATAGTACAATTTTATGCAAAAATTCAATTGTTTTTAACAAAATTTTAAATAAATTTCACAAAAGAATTCAATTATTTTCTAAAATTTTAATAAATCCATCTAAACAATTCAATTATTTTTTTAAATAGTAAAATCTTTGCACAAATTCAATTATTTTCAAAACAATTTTATTTAAATTCTTAAATTTGTAATAATTCAGTTTAAAAAAAAAAATGTAATACATTTCGAATAAATTCAATTATTTTCTAAAATCTTGATAAATTCTTCGAAACAATATTCAATTATTTTTATAAATAGTAAAATTCTTCGCAAGAATTGAATTATTTTTATGAATAATAAAATTCTTAGCAAGAAATCAATTATTGTTTTGAAAACAATTTTAATTGAATTCCTTGGAAGAAGTCAAATATATTTAAATGTTTCCATAAAATTCAATTATTTCCTAAAATTCTAATAAATTCATCGAAACAGTATTTAGCTATTTTTCTAAATAGTAAAATTTTTTGCAGGAATTAAATTATTTTTAATCTAATTTAAATAAAATAGCACGAAAGAATTTATTTATTTTCAAAAATTATATACATAAAATTCACTTTCAACAAGAAATTTTAAATAATCTAAAAATAATTAAATTATTCTTAAAATATTTTTAAAAAATTCTGTATGAAAATTAAATTTCTTTCAATGCAAACTTTTAAATATATTCGTCAAATAATAATTGAAAAATATAAATTATTTTCAAAAAATAATAAAATTCTTCTGATAAATTCAATTATTTTGAATATACTTCATTTTAATAAACTTCTATACAGAATTGAATTTCTTGAAAGAATTTAATTATTTTCGAATATTTTTATAAAATTCATCGAAACAATTAAATTATTTCTTAAAAATTTAATAAATTCTTTGAAACATTTCAATTTTTATTATTTTTATAAATTTTAAAATTCTTTGGAGAAATTCAATTATTTTCATAACAATTATTTTAATAGCATTCCTTGAAAGAATTTAATTATTTTCAAATATTTACATAAAATTACATTATTTCCTAAAATTTTAATAAATCCTTCGTAAAAATTCAATTATTTTTATAAATAATACAATATTCCTCTCGAGAATTCAATTATTTTCATAAATATAAAAATTTTTCGAAGGAATTCAAGTATTCTCTTCAAATTTTTTAATAAGATTCATTCCAATGAAATTCAATGATTTTCAATACATTAATTGTAAAATTGAAAATATTTTAAAAGAAATTTTTTTTTTAAATTTCTGTGTATGCTTTTGTTTTTTTTTCTTCTTTAAAAAATATTGTTTGACAAATCAAAAATATACAGGCATTTTGTTAATTATTTATAATAAAATAATATTACAAATAAAAAATTTTTTTTAAAATTATGATTAACAAATAAAAAATTTACCAATTTTGTTTATTTTATGCTTTTTTCTATAAGAAATTTCGTTTGTTTGATCAAAACTATTATGCAAATTATTCTCCTTTGTTTTATAAAATAAACTAGAAAATTGTTAATTGTTAAAAAATTGTTATTAAGAAGTAGGAAACGTACCCATTTTATGGATAATTTTTATTTCTCAATAACAATATTGTTTACAAACTCATTTTTTTCTGTTGGGAAAAAAAACATTAGATTTTCCCGTTTCTTAATATTTTTGTAGAAACTTCTTAATTTTCATAAGGAAATAATTTGCATCAATTCTATTTCTTAATTTCAATTGTTTTAAGAAAATTCAAAGTATTTTTTTAAAATAAAGCAAAAAAATGTTTATAAATTCTATTTGTCAATTAGAAAATTTAATTGAAAATGAAACGGAAAATTTTTTAATTTTTAGAAAATAAAGAAAAAAATTTTATTGAAAAAAATGTTCTGTTAAATTTATTTACGAATATCTTTAATTGTATAAACTTACTCGAATTCTAAAAATTTATTTTTTTTCAGTTTAATAAAAATTCCTGACTTTTCCCTGAATTTCCCATGTCAGAATATATGATTATTATAATTATAATAATATATATTCTAATTTATATTTTATTTTTATGAAAAAAAATTTGAATTAAAATTTTTCACCTTCAATTTTCAGAATTGTTAATTTTTTTAAAAAAATTGAATGAGAAGTCAGCCACGCGCGAATTGTTGCTAGTTTATTGTTAATCAAGGAGAAACTAAAAATTCTTTCTGAAAATATCAAGGAACACTTTGAAAAATGAAATCAATTTTTTCTAGTAAAAAATGTTTTTCACATTAAAATACAATATTTATCGAAATATTTCAGTTTCGTGTTTATTTTTTATTTATTTCATTATTTTACCATAATATACATTTTAGAGGCACGTTATAAATTTAGATTCGGCACATATTGATGGGAAATTATGATTTGAAAGTCAAAACTGTAAATTTTATTCCATAGATATGATCTTTTTTGTGTTTTCTTAGCTTATTCGGATGTAATCTAAAAGTCGTAACAAAAGTAGAGTTTGACTTGAATCTTCATAAATTTATAATTTGTATAAACAACTTTGAATCACAAATATTTATTTTTATTAACTGCGCACTTACAAGTAGTGTATGTATTTTTAAAATCGAGTTGTAAATAATTTTCTGTCATGGAGAGCAGACTTGAATTTTTCTTTAAAATACATATATTATGGGTCATTCCAGATAAAAATTTCATTAAAAAAAAAATTTTTTCGAATTTGAAATAAAATATAAAAAAACACGTATTTTTTTATTTTGCTATTAAATGAAAACTGTGGAAATTGTGATTTTTTTAAATTCAATAACTTCTTCGAAAGCCGAGAATTTTTTAAAATACATTTTTCTCTTTAACTACTAGAGGAGATAGAAAAAATTAACTATTTAAGAAAAATCGAATGAATTTTAAAATTAACTATTTAAGAAAAATCGAATGAATTTTTTAGTTCCTAGTAGTCGAAGAAAAAAACGTGTTTTAAAAATCTTCGGCTTCGGAAGAAGTTAAATATAAAAAAATAGTAAATTCCACAATTTTCATTTAATAAAAAAAAACGCTTGTTTTTCTATTTTTCGTATATATATAGAATTCGAAAAAAAATTGTTTCAAATAAAAAAAAACTTTTTTTATGAAAATTTCGTCTGGAATGTCCCATAATATACATTTCTCAATAATACACATTTGAGAAAAATGTGTAGCACTATTTTCTATTGTAACATTTGTGAATTCGCAGCGTGACGAATTTTTGAAGATGAACGTAAAAGGGTCGATGTTACTGGGTCATTGGAAAATTTCCCGAATGAAAAATGAATGAAAAAAAAGGAGGTCGAAAGCGAAGGTCAAAAATTGTTCCCTCTGGATGCACTCACCGCAGGAGTAAAATCTCTCTAAGAAAAATTTGTGAATGGACAAACACATAAATTAACTATTTATCAATTGTCTTCCTTTTTTCGCTCTCCCCCTCAATTTATATACATTCTTGGAACGATCGTAAATAATTTTTCACCAATAGAGATATTTTACTTTTAAAATATCCATTGTTAGGATTTTGACTTTTTCTAATAGAATTGCAAATCTTCATTGATTCGTTTTGAGTAAAATATTTTTGCGGAATAAAATCTCGCCTGACATTTATAAACGAAATGTTTATGTCTTTGTAATGCCTTTGAAAAAAATTAGTCTTCTTCGAAAAAATAAAATATTCCAAGAATATAAAATTTGAAGAACTTTTTTAAGTAAAATTAGCAAAAAAATTTTAATTTTAAAAAAAGAAGAAAATAATTTTCGGACTTTTCGGTAACAAAACGATTTTTTAGGTGATCCGTTTAAGAAATTCGGACCCAGAAATAATAAGTTTGAATAAGTTTGAATAAGTTTGAATAAGTTTGAATAAGTTCGAATAAGTTTGAATAAGATTGAAGTTAAAATTCGAAGGATAAGTTTTGAAGAAAATACTGAAGAGAAGAAATCGGAAGAAATTGAAGAGGCGAAGAATTGAATGCCTGCGGCACAGGTGAAACGTTTTACGAGCTCGAACATTCTGAAAGGCTAATGAAAATATATAAGTTGCACGTGATGGATTTAAATACGAAAAAAGAGAATATTTATTTGGCAGAGTCAACCTTTTGAACCCTTTTATTTAAACTGTTGGCTTACCCCCTCCCTCTTCTCTCGTTGCTCATCGACTCCTGCAGTATCGTGTCTTGAATTAAGTATAACTAATATTAGAGGCGGCTTTGCATTCAGAAACTTTTAGTATTCATTGAAAAGACGCGGGAAAAAGGGAGCTGTACTCTTGTTGAAAGAACGCTTGAATAAAGGATGATACCTAGCCCATCCTAAAACTCGTGCACGTATACAGTCTGCACTATCTGCTATTTTTCCTCGGACGCCGGCCGATCCGAGTTTTCCTTTCTTTTATTAGATCTTGCTTTTCTGATTTGTCTTCGCCTCACTCTTCCTCACTCTTCCTCACTCTTCCTCCCGTATATATATCGAACTTGTGGAAGTGTACAGAGCGAAAATAAAAATTCTATTCTTTGAGAAAAGAGATTAAATTATCCCCCCCCCAAGGAATACAATCTAATAATTATTAGTAACTATATTACTATTTTAATAAAATTTTCCAAAAGAATTCAATTATTTAAACAAGATTTTAATAAAAATTTCAGAGGAATTCAATTACCAAATTCTTTATTAATTTCTTCGCAACAATTCAATTATTTTTAATTTTTTAATAAAGTTTCTCGAAAGAATTCAAATATATTCAGAAAATTGAAAAAGATAGTTCTAAGTAATTCAATTATTTCGAAAAATTTAAATCAAATACTTTTAAAAATTCTATTATTTAAAAAAATGTTATTGACAAAATTCTTTTCAATACAATTCTTCTTTAGAATTCAATTATTTTCACAAATAAAACATTTTTAATGCGAATTCAATTATTTAAAAAATTTTGAATAACATTCTTCGCAAGAAATTAATATTATTATCATAAATAATAAAATTTTTCTAGAGAATTCAATTATTTTCATAAATAATATAACTCATCGTAGAATTTCAATTATTTTCAATTCAATTATTTTCACAAAAATTTTAATTCAATTATTTCAAAAAAAAAATTTAATAAAATTCTTGTCAAATTTTCAATTACATACATTCAAAAATTCAAAATTCAAAATTTGACTTGTTGTGATATTTTACAACAATTTTATGCATAAAATAAAATTCGACAAAAATTTTGAAAATTCAAAATTCAAAATTATTTTTAAATTTTTAATAAAGTTTGTCGAAAGAATTAAAATATGTCCAGAGAACTGAAAAAAATATTTCTGAAAATTCAATTATTTCTAAAAATTTAAATAGAATTCTTTTAAAAATTTTAATATTTAAATAATTTTACAAAATTCTTTACAAGATTTAGTTAATAAAATTGCAATTTTAATAAAATTTTTCTATTCAATTCAATTATAGTCAATACAATTCTTCTTCAGAATTCAATTATTTTCACAAGAAAATACAATTTTTGGGAATTCAATTATTATTAAAAATTTGAATAAAATTCTTCGAAAAAAATCAATTATTTTCATAAATAATAAAATTTATCGCGAGAATTCAATTATTTTCATAAATAAGAAAACTCGCATCTCAAAATTTCAATTATTTTTAATTTAATTATTTTCAAAAATTTTAATACAATTCTTGTTCAATTTTCAATTATTTTCAAAAATTTTTCTCATTTCAATTATTTTTAATATCTACGAGTTTAATAAAATTTTCCATAAGAATTCAATTATTTAAACAAAATTTTAATAAAAATTTCACAGGAATTCAATTACTTACCAATTTTTTTTTATAAATTTCTTCCCACAAAGACACAAAGTCAATTATTTTTAATTTTTTAATAAAATTTCTCGAAAGAATTCAAATATATTTAGAGAATTGAAAAAAATAGTTCTGAGAAATTCAATTATTTCGAAAAATTGAAATGAAATACTTTTTTAAAAATTCTATTATTTAAAAAAATTTTGACAAAATTCTGTACAAGATTAAGTTAATAAAATTGCAATTTTAATAAAATTTTCCTATACAATTCAATTATTTTTAAATCATTTTCACAAATAATACGTTCTTTATGGGAATCCAATTATTTAAAAAAAGTTTAACAAAATTCTTCACATGAATTCAACTATTTTAAAAAAATTTAATAAAATTCTTGGTCAGATTTAAATTATTTTCAAAAATTTTTAAGAAATTCAATTTTTTTAAAAAATTAACAATTCTGAAAATTGAAGGTAAAAAATTTTAATTCAAATTTTCTTTCATAAAAATATAATATAAATTAGAATATATATTATTATAATTATAATAATCATATATTCTGACATGGGGAATTCAGGGAAAAGTCAGGAATTTTTATTAAACTGAAAAAAATTAAATTTTTAGAATTCGAGTAAGTTTATACAATTAAAGATATTCGTAAATAAATTTAACAGAACATTTTTTTCAATAAAATTTTTTCCTTTATTTTCTAAAAATTCAAAAATTTTCAGTTTCATTTTCAATTAAATTTTCTAATTGACAAATATAATTTATAAACATTTTTTTGCTTTATTTTAAAAAAATACTTTGAATTTTCTTAAAACAATTGAAATTAAGAAATAGAATTGATGGAAATTATTTCCTTATGAAAATTGAGAATTTTCTAGAAAAATATTAAGAAACAGGAATATCTAATGTTTTTCTTCCCAAAAGAAAAAAATGTGTAAACAATATTGTTGTTGAGAAATAAAAATTATGCATAAAATGGGTATATTTTCTACTTCTTAATAAAAATTTTTTAACAATTAACAATTTTCCAGTATTTTTTATAAATAAAAAGTTGAATAATTTGCATAATAATTTAGACCAGTCAAACAAAATTTGTTTTCGAAAAAGCATATAACAAACAAAATGGGTATATTTTCAATTTGTTAAACATAATTTTTTTTAAATTTTCTAATTTGTAATATATTATTTTATTATTTTTATGTTTAACGAAAAATTTTCCAGTATAAAAAGAATTAAAACTGACTTTTATAGTAATAAAATCAATATAAATGAGTCACAGGCAGAAAAATCCCACGCAATATTAAACGGCAATAAATCAGAGATATTTTCTCGTCGGTAAGAATAAAAGAAGTGATGATTATCATTTGCAATAAATTATCTTCAATTTTATAAACAATCACTTGTTCGAACATGAGCGGATTTATGGTCATATAAAGTATATACATAAACCGTTAATGTTTAATTCCAGTGTCTCTCTCGATTGTACAATCATTGATCTATAGATTCATAATTGTAATTAAAATTCATATTCGTAAATCAAGACATATTCCATTGTTATCTGATTTTATATATTCACTTCTGATATGGTCGTAAATTTTTTCTCTCCTCAATTATTTGTTTTTCAACATTTCTAATATTATAATGTTTATTGAGAATGGAAAATTTGTCCTTGAATTCTCAGATGTCTTTTATTAGAAGCGAAAATTGTATAAATTATTGTAAAATTATATAAAACAAAAATAAAAAATAAAATGCTTTTAGAAAAAAAATGCTTTTAGTATAAAAATTCATAGAAAACGAAAAAGATATATTTCAAACAAAAAAAAATTGATCTAAATTTTCAGCAATAATTTGAGTTATTTGTATTTTATTTATTTGTTAATTTATTTAGAGAATAAAGTTCTTAAAGGTAATGAGTCTTATTTTAAAAAAAATTTTTTAGCGAAAAATTTATATTCAAAGAAAGAAAGATATTCAATTAAAAAATCATTAACCGAATTATCACGAAGCGACGATTAAAATCAAGGTATTCGCTACCAAAAATATTTAAATCATTTCGAAATGAGAATATGAGAGAGAAAAGAGGAGAAATATTTAAAATTTTCAACTAAAATTATAGACGAATTTATAAAAGTCGCGAATGAATAAAAACGAAGGAGCTTTAAATTAAAATATGCCTTGTTTTTAGCGGGCATTAATTATTTTGACCGTTACGATCGTGCGACCGGAAATCCTACGACACACAGGTCGACCTTCGTGATTATTAAAAGAAGAGAGCCCCGTCTTCAAGATTTTTGGCTCTGCCTGAGATAATATCTTTATCTCGCTCCTTGGCCGGCCGTTTATGTCTCTCAGGATCCTCTCTCAACGTAAAAAAGGAGCCCAACATTGGTCAGAGACCACATATCAATGGGCCCTTTAAAAAAAAAGATGCCCATTCATATACAATTTACAACCTCTCAGTTATAGATCTTTAATGTAGTAATAATTTAATCACTATACTACCAGACCAAAATCTACGGAATTTTGATTTTTCAAACCAAAAAAAAAAAAAAAAAAAGAAAAAGGAGAATAAAAACCCTCCATTTATAAAATATGAAAAAGAAAACATATAAATCACCTGAAAGGCATTTCCGTTTTAAAAATGTTGGAATATATAAAATTTTAGTCTTTAGATTGTATCATTTAATTTTTCTATACCTTGTCTCTATTTTCTTCTTTTTGAAAAAGAATATTGGAAATGAAATATTTTTTTAAAAACTCAAAACTCATTCATAAGCAGGGTTGAAACAAGTCAGGGAAGTCGGGGAAAAGTCCGGGAAATTAGAATTGGTTCGGGAAATCAGGGAAAAGTCAGGAATTTTTATTGAAAGTACTGGAAAAAATTAAATTTTTACAATTCATATGAAAATTATGAATTTTTGTGTCTTTTTTGTTTGACACACAAACTATAAAACTACCACGAATTCTAATACAAAACCTTCAATTTTTTTTCAATTTCTGGCAAAAGTTTCTTTTTAAATAACTTAAATCTTGAAACAACTATCATAAAATAAATAAATTTTATTTAATGAATAATTTTACTTAAATATTTCAAAATTAATTTAATTTTAACAGAAATTCAATTATTTTCAAAAGTGATATACTTCTTCGCATAAATTCAATTATGTTAAAAAATTTAAAACAATTCTTGTCAAAATTTCAATTATTTTTAGAAATAATAAAATTCTTCTCCGAAATTCAATTATTTTCAAAAAAAAATTTCAATTTTAATAAAATTCTTGGCAAAATTTCAATTATTTTCAAAAATTGTCCTCATTTCAATTATTTTTAAAGTCCACTATTTTAATAAAATTTTCCAAAAGAATTGAATTATTTAAACAAAATTTTAATAAAATTTTCCAAAAGATTTCAATTACTTACAAATTTTTTATAAATTTCTTCGCACCAATTCAATTATTTTTAATTTTTAAATGAAGTTTCTCGAAAAAATTCAAATATATTCAGAGAATTGAAAAAAAATAGTTCCGAGAAATTCAATTATTTCGAAAAATTGAACTAAACTTCATTTAAAAATTCTATTATTTAAAAAAATTTTGACAAAATTCTTTAAAAGATTCAGTTAATAATATTGCAATTTTAATAAAAGTTTCCTATTCAATTCAATTAATTTCAATACAATAAATTCTTCTCAAGAATTCAATTCTTTTGAAAAGTAATAATTTTCTTCTTCAAAATTCAATTATTTAAAAAAATTCTAATAAAATTATTCGCAAGAATTGAATTATTTTCATAAATATTAAAATTTTTTACGAAAATTCAATTATTTAAAAAAAATTTGATAAAATGCTTTATTTTGAAAAATTATAATAAAATTGTTCATAGAATACAATTATTTTCGTAAAATATAATATTTTTCCTAGGAATTACAATTATTGTCAAAAATGTTTGTAAAAATCTTTGAAACAATTCAATTATTTTCGTAAAAAATAAAATTCTTTGAAGTAATTCAATTTTTTGAGAAATTTTAATAAAATTCTTCCAAAGAATTCAATTCTTTTCAAAAATAAAACTTTTTACAGGAATTTAATTATTTTAAAAAAATTTAATAAAATTCTTGGTCAGATTTCAGTAATTATTTTCAAAAAGTTTTAAAAAATTCTGAAACATTTAATTATTTAAAAAAATTTTAACAACATTATTTTCAAGATTTAGTAAATGAAATTGCAATTTTATAAAATTTTCCGATTCAATTCAATTATTTTCAATACAATTCTCAAGAATTCAATTATTCTTACAAATAATACATTTTTTATAGGAATTCAATTATTTAAAAAAATTTCAATACAATTCTTTGCAAGAAATCAATTATTTTCATAAATAATAAAATTTGTCTCGAGAATTCAATTATTTTAAAAAATTTTAATAAATGCTTTTTAAATTTGAAAAATTATAATAAAATTGATTATAGAATACAATTATTTTCGTAAAATAGAAAATTCTTCGAAGTAATTCAATTATTTACGAAATTTTAATAAAATTCTTCCCAAGAATTCAATTCTTTTCAAAAATAAAACTTTTTACAAGAATTTTATTATTTTAAAAAAATTTAATAAAATTCTTGGTCCGATTTCAATTATTTTCAATTCTTTAATGAAATTTCTCGATGAAATTTAGTTATATTTTCAAAAAGTTTAAAAAAATTCTAAAAAATAGAATTGTTTAAAAAAATTTGAATAAATTATTATTAATTATTAATTATTTTCATAAATAAAATTCTTCACAGGAATTCAATTCTGTAAAAAAAAATTTAATAAAATTCATTGCAAGAATTTAACAAAACTTATAGCAGAATTTAAATTTTTTTCTATACAATTTTAAATAAAATGATTGAAAATTGCATTTATTCTTAAATGTTTTTTTTAAATTCGCCGAAAGAATTCAATTATTTTAAAAAATTTTGATAAAATTCTTCAGAAAAATTAAATTTTAAGAAATATTCAATTATTGAATTTTAATTTATTTTTGTATTTAAATAATTGAATTCTCGAAAAATTTTCTTATAAAAATTGATTAAAATAGGAATTTCACTTAAAATTTGAAATTATAATTGAATATTAAAAGCATTATAGCATGAATTTTTAGAAATAATTGAATTTTGAAAAGGGTTCAAATTAAAATCTTTGGAAATTTAAATTTATAGTTACAATATTTTTATGAAATAAAATAATGATTTTATCACTCTGTCATCTTTAATTAATTATTATAAAACATGAAGAAATGGATTACTCCTAGTCGAAGACTAGGAGTTATCGATTTGTTTATGTTTTATTATTGAATTAAACATAATTTTTATAGAATTTCATAAGGTTTAAATTTGAAAATCTTAATTCCTATAGAAAAATAATAATAATAATAATAATATTTATTAAATAATAATATTTATTTTAAAAAAAGTGATTGATGTTTTCGAATAATTTTACTTTTGAAGAAATTTGTAAATAAATGTAATAGAAAATTTTTTTGACGAGTATCTAATAATTTTTAGAGTGAATCAGAATATTTTTCAGGGTCAGGGAAAAAGTCAAAATTTTCTCTGTAAATCAGGGAAAAGTCAGGGGAAAACAAAATTAAATTTTTGTGGCAACCCTGCTTAGTTAATAAATGAATTTTGAATGAGTTAATTATTAACTCCAAATTCAAAACTCATTAGGTAAAACTTTTTCTATATTCATACTGTGAAATTTTTTTCTCCTACTTTTTTACAATACAATCAAAAATTTTATTCAGAGAGAATATTCTTGAGAGAATGAATAAAATTTTTGATTGAAATATAATTGTAGATTTCATGCTATGATGATCTATATAGATAGAAAATATATCTATATAGTTATTTCCTGTGTCGTGGAATCAAGAAAATGTCAAAGAAATCGATATAGCAACACTTCATCTCTTGCCTATGAATGGTCTCGAAACGAACACAATTCCAGGAAACAGCATTTCTTCTGCGATTATACCGTACACCGTAAAGAGGAACATTTGAACCATAACGGAAGCCAAGAGCCACAGGAATTATCTGCTATTCGAGTTTTCTTCACCTATTATGGCATTATGAACATTTAGTTGCGTTGTCACGATTACAACCGCCTTGAAGTTGAGAGAAAAAATGAAGTTCCCCTACCACTTCACGTATCACTTCTTGTCTGGCAACTGCGAGAGTTGTTTTAATCCAATGATTAATTTTCATCGATTGTTTCAATCGGTTTTACAAATAATATTGTGTCCAAGTAGCACTGCATTTGAACACACACGCCAGCAGAATAAAAATATTTCCTTGACACAAAGAAATTGTTTTTTAAAAGTTAAATTAAAATGTTGAATTGAGTTTAAATTAAAAGGAATAAATTAATTATATGAATAAATTTTTAAATTATTTGAATGAGAAAAAATATTTAATTGCTTTTAGAAAATAAAGAAAAAAAATAGAAAGAAACAAAAAATTCCTTTGATTTAATTAGAAGATTTCTAGAAACAAATAAATATTTCTCTTTGACTAAAATTATTTTTTCAATAATATATTAAAGCTCCATATCGAATGAAATTTTCAAAAATTTTAGATTGAAACCATTTGAAATTTAATTATTTATAAAAATTACTTTTACAAAATTCGAAAAAATTCAATTATTTTCTAGAACTTTCAATAAACTTCATTTCTAAATCAATTATTTTGAATAATTTCGAGAATTTTTTTTTTTAATTCAATTATTCAAATGGAATGGAAATTAATTATTTTTTTGAATATTTCTAGCAAATGTTTCAAAATTCAATTATTTTCTAGAATTTTAAACTTAAATTCATTACTAAATCAATTATTTTTAATAATTTTGAAAATTTTTTTTTAAAATTCAATTATTCAAAAAATGAAATAAAAAATTTCAATTCAAAATAAATATTAAAATATTCCAAAAAACTACTAATAAATAAGTAAATTTAAATGATTTGAATCAAAATTTTCCAAAAAAATTTAAATTGTTCAGAATTTTTAATTAAAATTATTCGAATTTAAAATATTTAAAAATTTTAATTTAGAACCTTTGGGAATTTAATTATTTTTTTGAATATTTCTCGTAAATCTTCCAAAATTAAATTATTTTATAGAATATTAAACTTAAATTCATTATTAAATCAATTATTTTTAATAATTTTGAGAAATTTGTTTTACAATTCAATTATTCAAAAACAAGGAAAGAAAATTTTTTAATTGAATATATTTTTTTAAATATTCCAAAAAATTACAAATAAATAACAAAACTTAAATTTATTTGAATCAACATTTTTCAAAGCACTAAATTCTTTATAGAATTTTTAATTAAAATTCTTAAAAATTTCAATTTGAAACCATTTGAAATTTAATATTTTCTGAAAATTCCTACTGCAAGTTTTACAATGTTCAATTATTATTTAGACTTTTTAACTAAAATTCATTTCTAAATTAATTCTAATAATTTTGATAAAGATTTTTAAGAGTTCAATAATTATTCAAAGAAGAGAAATAAAAATTTTCAATTAAATAAATATTTAAATATTCCAAATAACTACTAATAAATAACTAAATTTAAATTAATGTGAATCAACATTTTCCCAAGAAATAAATTGTTTAAAACTTTTAATTAAAATTAGTCAAAATTAAAATTTTTTTAAATTGCAACTCAAAACCTTTGGAAATTTAATTATTTTTAAACTGGTGAATCATCCAAAATTCAATTATTTTCTAGAATTCTAGAAAAATAATACAACTTAAATTCAATACTAAATCAATTATTTTAAATAATTTCGAGAAATTTGTTTTTGAATTCAATTATTTAAAAAAAAGAAAGAAAACCTTTTAATTTAATATATTTTTAAATATTATACAAAATTACAAATAAATAACAAAACTCAAACTAATTTGAATCAACATTTTCCAAAGTGCTAAATTTTTTATAAAATTTTTAATAAAAATTATTCAAAATTAAAATTTTTAAGCGCTTTAATTTATAATCATTTGAAATTTAATTTTTTCTGAAAATTCCTATACTACAAGTTCTACAATATTTACATAGTAGATAAGTTAAAATATACGTATACAAGTAATTTAGTTAATTAAACATCTGTGTTTATTTAACAAAAGCTTTAGAAAATTTATAAAGTTAATAAATTAAAATTTCAAAAAAAAAAATTTTTTGGTTTATTTCACGTGAACGGTCTTGTTTTTTTTGACAAAGTACTTGCCTAATGTCAAATAAATAATTTTTAAACAAATAAACCCGAAAAAAACGAAAAATGTAAAAAACATTTTTAACAACTTGTAAAAATATATTTAACATTTAGCCCCAGGGTGCATTTTTGGCTTTAACAACAAATATACAAAATCTGACTACAAATATTGCCGTGCAACATTGCCTGAATATTTTCATGAAATATTGAAACAATATTGTGCTAATGTTGTGAAAATACGTTGTGCTACTTCGGTACCTTTTTAATAAAATTTCAATTTTAAAAAGTTGATATAAAAAATGTATACTTTTCTATTTGTCTTTTTGGATTTTATTTTGTGGCTTGGATTGAATCCAAAAAGAATGTTTTTTTTTTTTTTTTTTTTTTGATGCAGGTGGGCTATGTAATTTATGGCACCCTGGACTAAACTGTCAAATCACGCCCCCTCTCCACACGGTTGTTCCGCGACTAAAGAAGCTCTTGGCTCAAAGTGATGTTGTCACAAAGTCTCAAAAGTCCTTGTCGAGAGAGAGAGAGTGAAAGAGAGAGAGAGAGAAAGCATGTTATGCATTACTATACCTGCAAGCGTGAAGGATCTCTGTCAAACTTTTCAGTAGGAGACTTTTAAAAAGGAAACGGTCACTATGTCAATGGGTTTTAAGACCTTATTATCTACTTTTCGGTTCAATTTAAATCAGCACGTGCCTTCAAGAATTTATCTTTTTCTTTCTCATATTCTCATTTTTTTTTCATTTTTCGTTGTCCCGCTGATATTTCTTTTATTTATTTCGTCTCTTGCATATTAATCATCAATTTCTGAGAATATTGTCAAAGAAATTTCCGGTCTCGAGACAGTAATAAATTTTAGATTTCTTAAAAGATTTCATCAGTGTAATTTACATTTTTACATTCTCATAAATGTATATTTTATAATAGAATTTATATTTTTTCTTTCTTTTTAATCGGAAATTAATATGAAATTACCCGCAGTTAACACAAGCTTTTGAGGACATTATTGTTTCTGTCTTTCAGTATAGACAATACATTTATTATGTCCTTGATGCTACATTATCACTCTCTAAATTCGAATTAGTAAAAGTGTTCAGTAATTTGAATTAGTGATTGACTTTTTGTTTTTGAATTGGTCAATTTTACTAATAAATTAGTAGAAATTACTATATTTCTTAGTAAAATTTACTACTTAAATTAGTAGAAATTACTATTAAGTGGTAAAATTTACTAATTCAAAAGCTAAATACCAGTCATTAATTCTAATTAATGACTGATAAAGAAAATTTAACAATTAATTCTATTTAGTGAAAATTTTTACTAATTTAAATTTAGAGAAAAGGTATAGTATTGAGGTAATATTTTTTTAAAAATTCCGTCTGACATTTAACTTTAAACAACTTTAACATTAATAGTTGATCATTTTTACGAAATGTTATTTTTGCAAATCGATATTTTTACGAATTGTCACTTTTGCGAAAAGTCATTTTTGCGAAATATCATTTTTACAAATTGTCATTTATGCGCACTGACATTTTTTCGAATTGTCATTTTTACGAAATGTCACTGTTGCAAATTGTCATTTTTGCAAATCGACATTTTTACGAATTGTCACTTTTGCGAAAGTGACATTTCGTAAAAATGACAATTCGAAAAAATTGTCAGTTCGCATAAATAACAATTCGCAAAAATGGCAATTCGTAATAATGACATTTCATAAAAATGTCGATTCGCAAAAATGCCAATTCGAAAAAATGACATTTCAGAACAGTAACTATATTCGTAAAAATAACAATTCGTTAAAATGATATTTCGCAATAATGATTCTTCGCAAAAGTGTCATTTCGTTAAAATAACAATTGGGATCAATGTAATTCGGTAAAATGACTGTTCGGACAAGTGACAAATGGATTTTTAACTTGGCAGCGATTTTTTTTTTTGTTTTTTCAAATTCAAAAATGTCTTAAAAAATATTTTTTGTGAGTAATTTTTTGAATAAGAATTTTGATATTTATAAAGATAATTGAAATTGTGAGAAGATTTTAAAAAAAAATTTTGAAAATAATAGAATTTCTGCGAAGAATTTTATTACTTTTGAAAATAAATTAATTTTGCAGAAGATTTTTATTATTAATAACGATAATTAAAAATTTTACAAGAATTTTATTAACATTTTTTTTAAATCATTGAATTTCGGAGAAGAATTTTATTATTTATAAAAATAATTGATATTTTCAAGAGAACTAGCAAACAATTCGCGCGCTAAAGCGTGCGGCTAACTTCTTACTATCTTTTTTAAATATAATTAGTAATTTTAAAAATAATAGCATTTAAAAATTTTTTAATTTAAATTCATGTTGAAAACACTAAAAAAATCAATTTTGAAATAATTACAAATAATAATTAAAAAAAATAAAATTCTTCTTACAAAATTCAACTATGTTCAAAATTTAAAAAAATTCTCGTAAAAATCCCAATTGACTTTATAAATAACAGAATTCTTCTCCAAAATTCAATTATTTTCATAAACGTCAAAAAAATTATTGTCCTAATTTTAATAATTTTCAAAAAATTTTCTAATTTTAATGATTTTCAATATCTACTATTTTAATAAAATTTCTCAAAAATAATTCAAATTTTAATTACTATTTTACTAAAATTTCACAAAACAATTCTATTATTAAAAAAAAAAAAATGTTAAAAAATTCTTCTCAAACATTCAATTAATATAAAAAATATTAAAATTTTTCCTAAGAATTCAATTATTTCCAAAAATAATAAAATTCTTTACAAAATTTCAATTATTTCAAAGATTCTAATCAAAATTCTTGTAAAGAATGTAATTTTTTTTATAAATAATTAAATTGTTCTAAGTAATTCAATTATTTTTTAAAATTTTAACAAAATTCTTTACAAAAATTCAATTATTTTCATAAATAATAAAATTCTTCTGACGAATTCAAGTATTTCAAAAAATAATAAAAATTCTTGTAAAGAATTCAAGTATTTTTATAAATAAGTAAATTTTTTTTAGGGGATTTCAATTTTTTTTATAAATAATTAAATTTTTCAGGGGAATTCAATTATTTTTTAAAATTTTAACAAAATTCTTCATAAAAATTCAATTATTTTCATAAGTAAGAAAATTCTTGTGAGGAATTCAATTATATCAAAGATCTTAATCAATTTTTTGAAAAGAATTCAATTAATTTTCTAAATAATAACATTTTTCTGAAGAATTTAATTTTTTTTTAATTAAAATCGATGCAAAAATTCAATTATTTCTATAAATAATAAAATACAATGTAGAATTTCAATTATTTTTTCATACAATTTTAAATGAATTCCGCGAAAAGTGCAATTATTTAAAAAAAATTTTATTAAAATATATTTATAAAATAAAAAATCTGATTTAAAAACAAAATTCATTTTTTCGATAAAATTTTTGAATAAAAATAATAGAATTTTTAAATAATTGCAGAAATTCAATTATTTGAAGAAAAAATTCTTGTCCTAATTTCAATAATTTTAAACAAATTTTCTAATTTTAATGATTTTCAATATCTACTATTTTAATAAAATTTCTCAAAAAGAATTCAATTATTTAAAAAACAGTTTAATAAAATTTTGTGCAAACATTTAATTATTTTCATAAATAATAAAATTTTTTTAAGGAATTCAACTATTATTTTCATAAAAAATAATTTGAAATTCTAGAAAATAATAATTGAATTAAAATGATGAAAATAATTTTGATAAAGTTACAGTAACAATATTTTTATAGTATAAATTATAAAATAATGATTTTATCTCTCGATCATCTTTAATTATTATAAAACATGAAGATATCGATTGCTCCGAGTCGAAGACTCGGAGTGATCGATATCTTCATGTTTTATAACAAATTCCTGTGGTAAATCCTGTTAAAAAAAAAGATTAAAAATAAGATTTGTGCAAATTTTTTTCTTCTTTTTCTAAAACAAAATAATAATTTTGTTTAAAGAAATTGTGACTCACAAACAAAAATAATGCAAAATAAATAAATTTTCTATTTCTTAATCACAGTTGTTTAACAAGTTTCTAATTTTCTTTATAGAAGGAAAGAACAAAAATTATTTCAATTTGACAAAACATAATATTTAAGAAAATTTTAGTCTTTTAATGAAAAGATGTGAAAAAAATTCTGATGATTTCTATTTTTCATTAAAATTTTGAATTAATTATTATAAAATAAAAATAATTATAACATAATAATATAATATGTATACAATCTTTCTAATGTTAACAAAAAACAAAATTATAAATAAAAGACAACTTCAGAGTGTGAGGGACAGAAAAAGTGAATGAATGAAAGAATGAAAGAACATTCAAATTAATATAGTTAATTTTTAAGAAAAATGTTAAAAATATTTAATTAAAATTTTTCTATAAATTTTATTAAATATTATTCCGGATTGTTTGATATTAAAGTATGTATGTTGTCGAGAAATGTGATTTTTTTACAATTTTGACAATTTTGTGTTTTTTCTAAAATTCCATGTGACTTTTTTCCGACATTTTCGGAAATTTTATGCGACTTTTCGTGACTTTTGTTGTTAATTTATGCGACTAAAGCTACTTTTTTTTGAGTCTTAAAGACAATCCGAGTCCTGCGAATTCAGTAAAATTTCAGGAATTAATTTTCTCCGTGTGATAATCAGTTATTTTTGACTAATTGTCAGTAGAAATATTACTATTTGAATTAGTGGCTGTCCTTTTACTTTTAAATCAGTTTTTTTAACTGATTCAAATTAAGAGAGTAAGTAGCTTACTAACTTAATAATTTACTAACTAATTAACTTACTAACATACTAACGTACTAACTTATTAAATTACTATCCTTGTTACTAACTAACTTAGTGAGGTAGTAAGTAACTAAGTTAGTTAATAATATAGTTCGTAATTAAGTTAGTTATTAGTTATTAAGTTCGTTACTTAGTAAGTTAGTTAAGTAAGTTAGTTAGTAAGTTAATTAGATATTAAGTTTGTAAGTTAGGTAGTGAGTAAGTTTGTTAGTTAGTTAGTAAGTTAGTTTAGTAACTAAGTTAGTTTGTTAGTTCTTAACTAAAATATTTAGTTAGTTTGTTAGTAATCGTTAACTTCCTTTGATTTGAAGTAAAATTTCATTCCTAATCAAAAATAACACCAAAATAGATTATTTTAATCCTGTTTGGTGTTAATTTAATCTTCAACGCTTTTTAATACCTCAAAATTTACTGTGAATTGAATAAACCTTCCGATAAGCTTCCCAGGAAAGCTCGTAATTTGAATTAACAAAAAGTTCGCAATATGGGGTTTCCTAATTGAATAAACATTGCGGCAAACTTGCTAAAAAATCATAGGCTTATTTTTTGAAAGATAGCTGAAAGTGGTAAGCTTACATGAAGCTTGCAGCTAGATTACCTATGCAATCGAGATGAGCCTCGAGATAAGAATCTGAAAGGTGAACGCTCTTTATGGAACAGTCGCAGGGAAGAATTGAAGAAATGAAAAGGTAATACCGCAAACCGCAATAGGCAGAGAGGATAGTCACAGTGAAGAGTGAAGAGTGAGTCCTTGTTGTCTCTCGGTAGCAAAACGAATCGACCTCGAGAACGAAACGAAACACGCGCCACATAAATTGTCCCTCTGTCTGCATGGGTGAAAGCTGGATTTGTTACAGTTTGCACTCAACGACGATGTCTAGCTCGACTGCCATTCGTGCTTCTCGTTCGCTCGCGAATTTCGTCGCAATCTTATCTCCTCACCTTCTCCCGTCGAGAACTCGATTTTGGCCCCTCATTATACCCCCTTAAAAACTTCTCTATTCAATATGTGTGTCGCGTTTTTCTCCCAGCCTCATCTCTATCTTGATTTATCACATTCACTTTCATTTCACTCTTCCTCTCTAATCCCTCATGACGTTTGTTTTTATTTGGTTCGTCCTCTTGCTCTTCTCTTTCTTCATCTCTCTCTCTCTCTTTTCTTTTTTCTTTTATCCCTTTCTCTCTTCTTTTTTTCTATTCTCTTTATCACTCTCTTACTTTATCCTAAAGATCCTAAGATCCTACAAACCTAAGATCCAACTTTTTCGACAAGAGAGAGAAGTGGGTCGTAATTGGGTTAGGCCTTTAACGCTTTTAAAGGATACTGAGCGTTGAATTCCAAACGGGGTCCATACAAAGCTTATAAATTCCCTTTTCTCGCAATGTTCTCAAGAGAAGAAGAAGAAGAAGAAGAAGCGGACATCTCATTACACACGTTCGTGACATTAAGAATACGTTGACAGTCGGCATCGACTCGAGGAGAGCTGCGGAACGGCTATCGACCTTTCTTCGATAATCGCACACCTGCTACGAGAAGTGGAACCTGCTCCTCTCTCGTCTACCTGACAAACCGATAAACACGGATCATCTGGTCACTCACGAGAGATGGAGAACCGGCACTGATTTGTCTCCAAGCTTTTTATGACAGTGTTATAGTCACAGGACGAGTGACCGGAATTTCTTCCTTTATACGCAGCATATACGACAATTTGCAACTCTTTACAGTTTTAACCAAACCAATTACTTTTTAATGAGCAAAATCCAATCTTTCAATTCTACGAATTAGAAAAAAATAATTATTTTCTATTTTCGCAAACAAAAAAAATTACTATTTTCTATTTTTGCAAACAAAAAATTACTATTTTCTGAAAGATTCAGAAAACTATCGAATTTTAGATTGGCACAAAAATTTTATTTTATTTTTCCCTGTCTTTTCTCTGATTTCCCAGACAAAATTTCGACTTTTTCCCTGACCCAAAAGAATATTCTTAATTCACTCTAAAAATTATTAGATATACTCAAAAAGAGGCGCATTATTATTCCCCAAATGTCATTTGACTGAACCGTCATTTTCCCGAATTGCATTTATCCGAACTTTTATTTTAACGAAATGTCACTTTTGCGAATCGACATTTTTACGAATTGCCACTTTTGCGAAATATCATTTTTACGAATTGTCATAATTACAAATCGTTAATTGTTTCGAAATGTCATTTTTTCAAATTATCATTTTTACGAATCGACATTTTTTACGAATTGTCACTTTTGCGAAAAATCATTTTTTCGAATATATAGATTTACTATAACAATTTTCGCAAAAATGACAATTCGCAACAGTGACAATTCGTAAAAATGTCGATTCGCAAAAGTGACATTTCGTTAAAATAACAGTTCGGATATTAAATTATAATTTTAAATTTTAACTGAAATTTATTTTTCAATCAATTTTTATTAGAAAATTTTTCAAGAATTTAATTATTTAAATACAAAAATAAAGAATTTATTAAATAATTGAATATTTCTTAAAATTGAATTCTTTCGGCGAATTTTAAAAAAGAATTTAAGAATAAATGAAATTTTCTATCATTTTATATAAAATTGTATAAAAAATAATTGAAATTCTGCGAAAAGTTTTGTTATATTTAAAAATAATTGAATTCTTTCAACGAATTTAAAAAAAAAAATTTTAAGCAATTGAATTCCAATGAAAAATTTAATTTTTGAAAATAATTAAATTTCGGAGAAAAATATTATTATTTATGAAAATAATTAATTTCTTGTGAAATTTCATTAAAAAATTGAAAATAATTAAAATCTGCCGAAGAATTTTATTAAATTGTTTTTAAATAATTGAATTCCCATAAAAAATGTATTATTTGAGAAAATAATTGAATTTCTTAGAATTTTTTAAAACTTTTTGAAAATAATTGAAATCTGATCAAAAATTTTATTAAATTTTTTTTAAATAATTGAATTCATGTAAAAAGTTTATTTTTGAAAATAATTCAATTTTTGCGAAGAATTTTATTAAAATTTCTTAAATAACTAAATTACTTCGAAGAATTTTATTTTTTACAAAAATAATTGAATTATTTTTTATTAAAATAGTAGATATTAAAAATAATTGAAATGAGAAAAATTTTTCAAAATAATTGAAATTTTGAGAAGAATTTTATTAAATTTTTTGAAAATAATTGAATTTTGACGAGAATATTTTTTCAATTTTACGTGAAATTTCGATTATTAGGAAATTCTTCAATTAAACAAAATTAGAAAATAAAAACATTAAGTAATTTCATCAAAAATTCAATTGAAATTTTTTAAAAAACATAATTCTACAAAATTGTTAAGTTAAAACTTAAAACGTATAAAAATTTCAAATTTTCAAAAATTTGAATTTGAATCCTTGTCGAAATTCAATTATTTCTAAAAATTCATGCTGTAATGCTATTAATATTTAATTATTATCGAAAATTTATTTAAAATTCTATTTTAAAAATAATTTTTATTAGAAAATTCTATAAGAATTCAATTATTTAAATACAAACATGAATAACTGAATGTTTCTTAAAATGTAATTCTTATAAAGAATTTTATCAACAAATTTTTAAATAATAGAATTCCTGTGAAATTTTTAATATTTATGAAAGTAGTTAAATTTGTGCGTAGAATTTCATTAACATTTTCTTAAATAAATGAATTCTTTTGGAAAAATTTTATTAAAACCTTCGATATTTAAAATCATTGGATTCATGAAAGTTTTTGCCAATAATTGAAATTTTGCCAAAAGTTTTATTAAAATTGAAATTTATTTTTGAAAATAATTTAATTTCGGGGAAGAATTTTATTACTTTTGAAAATAATTGAATTTCTGCAATCATTTATAAATTTTCCAAAATTCAATTTTTTTTTGCGAAAATTTATATTTCAGAGATGAATTTTATTATTTATAAAGAAAATTGAAATATTGACGACAATTTTTAAAAATTTTTGTATATAATTGAATTTCTGCAGTAACTTTTATTAATAAATTGAATTATTCTTCTAGGAATTTAATTATTTTCAATACAATTTTAATAACATTTTTTGCGAAGAATTTTATTAAAATTTCTAAAAATAATTAAATTCCTGTGAAAAATTTGCATAATATATAATAACGTAGAGTGTTTTTAGGACCTTAATTTTTGTCAAATAATACAAAAATAATAATGATAATAATAATAATAATAATAATAATAATAATAATAATAATAATAATAATAATAATAATAATAATAATAATAATAATAATAATAAAAATAATAATAATAATAATGTATAATAACATTAATACGGTAATAAATATTCATTACGAAAAATTGGTGAATATTCGACCAAAATTTTTTCAATGTGCACGTGATATTAAACGAGAACCTTGAAAGCGATAATTAACCAGGAATCTTAATAATCATAAATATTTTGTTTTAACGCAGAGGATAATTTTCTTAGACCAATTGAAATTCCATAACGCTTGGTTGTTGGAGCAGTGTGTGTGAGTGCGTGTGTTTTTGAAGGAAGAACTTCCAAAGCGGTATAATGTCGGTATGCTTGCTCTTATATAAAGTTTTTGTTGAAGCGATGCGCGACTGATGCTGCTGCTCCTTGGTACAGCCGCGCCATAATACGATTATAATACAACAGCACGCTTTTAATTCCCGGCATGCCTCCCCCTTTCGATTCATGTATATAACTGCAGCGATACGTTTATATAGGTACTGCCGCTCGCACTAACAGGTGTCACCGATATGGCATGTTGCTGCTTCTCTCTGCTGACAACTGCCAACCAGCCCAAAACTCGTGCCGAACCAGTGCCATAACGAGCATTTTCACCATTTGTATAAATAAGTTGTGCGGGGAATAAAAACAAAGATGGATGGGATTTTTAGATTGTAATTATGGGTATGATTTGGGTGTATGCGACAAATTGGATTTGCGTAAATGAAAATCAAGTGTCTTGGGATATTTTTTAAGCATTTCGTACTTTAACGTCGATTCTCTAACTTTTCCACTTTCCAATTTCCACTTCCCACCCTCACTTACCACTTTCCACTTTCTCTTTCGACGCTCACTTTCCACTTCCTATCCTCACTTCCCACTTCATATTCTCACTTCCCATTACACTCTCACTTTCCACTTCCTATCGTCACTTCCTACTTTCCACTCTTACATCATAAAGTTACTTTCCACTCTTACTTCCCAATTTCCTCTTCTCACTCTCACTTTCTCTTTCCAGTCTCACTTCCTCTTTCCACTCTCACTTCCCACCTTCCACATCACACTCTTACTTCCTCTTTCCACTCTCACTTCCCACTTTCCACATCCCACTATCATTTTTCACTTCCTACTATCACTTTCTACTTCCTACTCTCACTTTCTACTTCCTATCCTCACTTCCTCTTTCAAGTCTCACTTTCCGCTTCCTCCTTCCACACTCACTTTCCACTTCCTACCCTTACTTTCCACTTCATATCCTCACTTCCCATTACACTCTCACTTTCCACTTCCTATCGTCACTTCCTACTTTCCACTCTCACTTCCTCTTTCCAGTCTCACTTTCCTACTTTCCACATTCCACTATCACTTTTCACTTCCTACTTTCACTTTCTACCCTTACTTTCCACTTCATATCCTTACTTCCTATTACACTCTTACGTTCCACTTCCTATCGTCACTTTCTACTTTCCACATTTAACTCTCACTTCCTAAACTTACTTTCCACTCTCACTTCCCCATTCCCACTTCTTACCTTCAGTTCCTCTCTCCAATCTCTTCTTCCACTTCGTCTTCCCACTCTCACTTCCTCTTTCCAGTCTCACTCTCACTTCCTCTTTCTACATTCACTTCCCACTCTCACTTCCTCTTTCTACATTCACTTTCCACTCTCACTTCAAACTTCCTCTTCCCACTTCCTATCCTTAACTTCCTCTTTCCACTCTCACTTTCTACTTTCCACTCACTTCCTCTTTCCAGTCTTACTTTCTACATTCAATTTACACTCTCACTTCCTAATTTCCACATTACCCTCTAACTTCCTCTTTACATTTCCACTTTCCACTCTCACTTCCCACTTTCCACATCCCACTATCTTCTCTTTCGACACTCATTTTCCACTTCCTATCCTCACTTCCTCTTTTAAGTCTCACTTCCCACTTCCTACCCTTATTTTCCACTCTCACTTCAAACGGTCAAGTTCCACTTTCCATTTTCAATTCCCACTGTCGACTTTCACGATCTTGTCTCACCCATCCACAGAGTAGGATGGGAAATTATTGTGAAAAATGGAAGTAGAAAGTGAGAGTGGAAAGAGGAAGTGGGAAGTCAGAGCTGAAAGAGGAAGTGAGAGTGGAAAGAGGAAGTAGGAAGTCAGAGCTGAAAGAGGAAGTGAGAAGTGGAAAGTGAAAGTGGGAACAGAAAGTAAGTGTGGAAAGAAGAAGTGGGAAGTGAGACTGGAAAGAGGAAGTGGGAGTTGGAAGTGGAAATTGGGAAGTAAGAGAGTGGAAAGTAAGGGTAGGAAGTGGCAGTGTAAAGTGAGTGTGGAAAGATGAAGTGAGAGTGGAGACTATGATTGGAAAGAGGAAGTGAGTGGGAAGTAGAAGTTGGGAAGTGAAGTTGGGAATTGAGAAGTGAGGGTGGAAAGTAGAAAGTGAGAGTGGAAAGAGGAAGTTAAGGATAGGAAGTGGGAAGAGGAAGTTTGAAGTGAGGGTGGGAAGTGGAAATTAGGAAGTGAGAGTGGAAAGTGAATGTAGAAAGAGGAAGTGAGAGTGATACTGGAAAGAGGAAGTGTGTATGGAAAGGAGAAATTGGGAAATAAGAGCGGAATGTGAAAAGTAAGGGTAGGAAGTGGGAAGTGATGATAGGAAGTGTAAACAGAGTGGAGAAAGAGGAAGTGTGATTGGATAGTGGAAAGTGATAGTGAGAAGTGGGAAGTGAGAAGTAGAACGTGGAAAGAGTGGAAGTTGAAAGTGAGACTGGAATGAGGAAGTAAGTGGGAAGTGGAAATTGGGAAGTGAGAGTGGAAAGTGGGAAGTGAAGAAAGTAAGGGTAGGAAGTGGAAACTGAGTGTGGAAAGAGGACGTGTGAAGTGAGAGTAAGAAGTGGAAACGCGAACACACCCCAGTTCCATTTCGAAAGGAGAAAAAAAATACTAGATTATGAAAAAAGTAGGAAAAAACTTACCTTATTTCCTACTTTTTCCATAATCTCTAATGTTAAATTTACAGTAAAAACCCCACTGTAAATATACTAGAACACAATTTACAGATTTCTCGTTCAGCATATCTGGCGCGATCTTGACGTAATTAGCTTAATAATGCATATCTGAGACATTTTAGGATAATATCTTGATTTGAAGGTAACGAGAGAGAGAATGATCGTGCAACGATTCACCTTCGCCGTCGTACGTGTATGCCAACTTGTATCAGGTTGACTCAATCGCAAACGGAACTTGCAGTCAATTCAAAATGCATTTCGACTTCGATTCGTACTAAATTTCTCGCCTTCTTTTATATAAAATAAAAGTTGCGCGCGGCTAAGTGGAAAGAGAGAGAGAATCCTTGCGTCCCTTCATCTATAACGAATCGATCCGATCAAGTTCGATCGGCCAGGGATCCGCAAAGATTTATGCGCGATCGGTCGCGCTTCACATTGCGCATATATACCAGAGCGCAGATCTAATACCCTCGAACGCCTTGTTTAAAAAATAAAATAAAAAAAAAAAGAAAAAATCGAGCCTGAGAGTAAATACGAAACACGAATCTTAAAGGCAAAGGAATCGGGACGTTTCCTCGTTTCTCGAGGTGGCTAGACACCTGACTGCTTTAACACACCCTTTAAACTTATTACCTGCCCCCGACGCTGAATACTATCGATCTTGATGTTTAAGAGAACGATCTTTCCACACCATTCTTGCCAAGTCCTTCTGATCAGTCTTCTGATCAGTCTTCACTACTGATCAATCTTCACAAAACGAAATTTTCCTTTTAATTCTTAATTTTTGTTTTATTTTTTGTTTTTCTTTTTTGATTTGCGCAATAAGAGTCATTGTACACCCGGGAATAGGAGAGTAACACAGAAGCGGTGACAAGTCCTCCTGACATTCCATGCAGTGCATCGCGATATAATATACGAGCGATGCAAGGAAGCAGTCGGCTTTCCTCAACGACAAAGGCTTCGCTAACTGACAAAGGGGAATAGAAGGGGCTGCGGCATATTAGGACGGTATGCGGAATGTCTCGGTTGCTCGATCCTGCTATACACAATATAAAACGTATAAATATATATATATATATAACGTATATATATCTCTCCTCGTATATAATAATGCTTCAAGCGGGACTGTCGGACCCAAGTCGAGTCCTTACGTCACCAGATGTCATCGCGAAACCCGCACTGATTTACATCCCGGCCCGCAAGAATTCAAGTAAAACGGGGGAGGGGGGAGAAAAATAAAGAAGGGGTAAAGGACCCCCCCCCACCCCCTTCCCTTCCGCTTATACATAAAATATTATGCGACCATCATATCGTTATGCTTTGACCAAAAACCGAGGACTCGCGTCCGACAAAGGGAACTTTGCCTTGTATCGTGGATTTCTGTCGCCAAGACGAATGTCCGGGTTGAAATTGCCAACTCGAATTCCACTCTTCGAAATCGATTCCCTTGTTTTCGTTTGGCCTTGAACGTATTTATTGATTATGACACTGTGATAGATTCACGAAACTTTTTTTTTGTCTCTTAGAAAGATATAAATAATAAAATTTCTACACAGCTTTCCAAAAAGTATCAAATTGATAGGTACTAAAGTGGATCAAATTGTTGCCAAAAATTTTATGGAATTAAAAAAACTCTCTTTCAAACTAGAAAACCAAGTTTGTCCCTTGACAAAGCCACGTTTCAAATGGGGTCAAATGGAAAAGATCCTTTTTCAGTTTATGTTGGAAAAAAGGAAATTATTTTCTAAATTTGTAATTTAGTTTTTATTACTCTCTCTTTAGTTTAATTTTTCTTGTTTCGATTTACTTTTCTTCTTTTACATTTGTCGTTTGGTTTTACCTTTTTTTTTTACAAATTACCTCAGAGGGGAACAATCGAAAATTACCGACAGCCTCTTTGCATCTGTAATGAGAGCAGATCCCGATAAGGAATTGCAGTTGTTAACGACCTTCACTGTATGAAAGAGACGAGCATGGTGGCTTTGTAAATTTACTCTCCGTCTGACAATTTTGTCATCTTACATTCACTCTTCGATGATTTACAATTATCTCTCATATTTACAAAAGACTGTCACAAAAATAAAGAAAAAAAATTACTTACTTATAAACATCAATCAAAAACAATAATTGCACCATAAAATAATAATTATAAAATAATAAAATTAAATTAATAAAGAAAAAATAATTCTAAAAAAGCGCTGCCAAGTTGTGTTCATTTGATCAACAGTTTGCTTTCACGGAATAGGTAATGTCTTCTTCTAAACCTATAATTTTGATTATAACACTAAAAAAGAAAATTTTTTAATTCTCTTCTTATATTATGTGACAATATCCAAAAGTCAATTCTTTGTATAAAATTTAATTATTTTAAAAAACATTTCGCAGTTGAATGATTTAAGGCGCACTGGCTCAAAAAAAAATTACGCTCATACACAATACTATTGCTGTGCTTGGTAGGTACGACGATTAAGTCGCGTGAATGTAAATAATATAGACAACCTATTTAAAAACACTGAATTGTACTCAAGTTGTACATCCGAAATTTGAACAATTGGTGGCAAATGAAAGCACATAGAGAAATGAGTGCAGCTTTAGAAAGTTGTAAGCTTTTTAAGCTCCAGGCGGAGGTAAAACTCGCGCCCGTCAAATGAGTGAGCACTTCCATTTGGGTGCTGACAACAACAAAAAATCGAAAAAACAGAAAAAAACAAAAAAAAAACAACAAGAAACGGAAGTTGCAACGAGTTGGTGATGAGGGCAAAATAAAAAAAAACGCATCGAAACGAAAAAAAATGTAGTTCCTCCGATTAATTCTTAAACAATGCGTTCATCGCCAGTACCCTCAGCGAGATGATGGGTCGTCGACGTTATTGTTCGTCCCGTGGAATTGGAAAAATAAAACGGTCATTGGTCTCTCTCTCTCTCATTCTCTCTCTTCTCTCTTTCACTATTTTTCTCTCTCTTTCTCTCCTTTTTCTCTTTCTCTCTCTCTCTTCTCTCTTTCACTTTTTCTCTCTTCTCTCTTCTTTTCTCTTTCTCTCTTTTCTTCTCTCTCTTTTACTCTCTCTTCTTTTTCTTTCTCTCTTCTTCTCTCTTTCACTCTTTTTCCCTCTTTTTCTCTCTTTTCTCTCTTTTTCTCTCTTTCCCCCCTTTCTCCTCTCAATATAGAGACCATCGCATCGTATCGCATCGGCAGAGCCAGAGACAAATATATATCGAAGCGAATGCGTTTTTCGCGTGCGGGACAGACGACTAGAAACGAGGCATCGACGGTTGCATTGAAACGCGAGTCGATCTAGCGCCGTACCGGTTTTTCCAATCAAGCAACTTGCTGAATTTGTATCCCCAAACGTCGCTCTGTTTCAAAGTTATTGATTGCCACTCCGTATGGTTGGACTGTGTCGATCGTTGGAGGCAGAAAGAGAAAGATGACCCAACAAAAAGAGATAAAGGTGAAATAGGGAGAGAGAGAGACTCCAAGCTCGTTTCGTTCCGTTTCGTTTCGTTTCGCCTCGTTTCGCTACGTTACGTTACGTTTGCTCGGCCGTGTATCTCTTCGCGCGCGATATAGGGGCGGAATAATAATTACGATCGGTCCGTTTCAATGATTGCGAACGGCAAAAGGAACAAAAAATAAATAAAAAGCATAGAATGAACGACCCCCCACTTTTATGGAACTGCTACACTAAACTTCCGCTCGATTCGTAGCAAAAATTTCAGCTCACACACTTTCTGTTATGTAAAGCTTCTTTTCTGCGTAGGTATAAAGCCGCAAACTCTTATCCCACGCGGGAACTCAAGTCGAAAAATTCTATGGGAGTGCTTCTTGGAAATTCCATGGAAATTCCGTGGAAATTCTGCAAGTTTTATACATTTTAATATTATTTTAACATTTCTGTTATGATTAGAGATAAAAAGCTTTGTTGCAATTTATTTGCAAAACTTGAATGAAATACGCATTTTGCAAAAAAATTCCAACAAAGCCTATTATTAGAGTCTAATAATAGAAATGTTAAAATAATATTAAAATAAAAAACTTACAAAATTTTTCTTACTTTTCCCTGATTTCCAGACAAAATTTTCAATTTTTCCCTGACCCTATGGAATATTCTGCGATTCACTCTAAAAATTATTAAATACTCAAAAAATACTATTACATTTAATTACGAATTTTTTTAATTGTAAATTTATTCCAAAACACGAAGAAATTCTTTTTAAAATAAATATTTAAAAATTATTATTCCACAGAAATTAAGCATTTCAAAAAATTTCAAATTCAAATCTTTATAAAATTCAACAACTTATGAGAATATTATTAGAAAACATGACTCGTAGTTATTGGTATCTTTATGTTTTGTAATAATTTGAATTTAAAAAAAAATTTTCAAAAAAAAATTAAATTATTTACAAAAATTATAAGAAAATCCTTCCAAGAATTTAATTATTTTTACAAGTAATAAAATTTTTCACATGATTTCAATTATTTAAAAAAATATTTTAATAATATTTTTGAAATGAATTTAATTATCTAAAAAAAATGTAATAATAAATAAGTTGCAAAAATTCAATTATTTTAATTTTAATATTTGTAACAATTCAATTATATTCGTAAATGATAAAATTCTTTGCTGGAATTAAATAATTTTCAATACAATTTTAATTAAATACGTCAAAAAATTATTGTATTCCTTTAAATTTTTTTTTTATAAAATTCGTCGAAAGAATTTAAATATTTAAACAAAATTTTTTATATAATTCTTTATAAGAATCCAATTATTTTTATAAAGAATAAAACTCTTCATAAGAATTAAATTATTATTATTTTCATAAAAACTAAAATTCTATGCAGAAATTTAATTATTTTCAATTTAATTCAAAATAAATTCCTCAAAAAAATTCCATTATTTAAAAAAAATTGTTATAAAATTCGTCAAAACTATTCAATTGATTACAAAAATTTTAAAACAATTGAGGCTCCGAATCTTAAAAGGGCACTTTTATCATTTAAAATCAATGCTAAAAGTACTCTTTTAAGATCCTGAGCCTCAAATGTTTATAAGAATTCAATTATTTTGATAAATAATACAATTTTTCACAAAAATTCAATTATTTTTATAAATAATAAAATTTTTTACAAAAATTTAATTATTTTCATAAAAATAATTAAATTTTTCACAGGATTTCAATTATTTTCATAAAAATAATAAAATTTTTCACAGGATTTCAATTATTTTCAATAAATAAATTCTTCGAAAAATGTAATTATTTTCATAAATATTCAAAATTCAATGATTTTTAAAAATTAACGATAATGATCAATTTTTAATAATCAATTATTATCTAAGATTCTAACTAAAATTAATTTTTAAATCAATTTTCATTAGAAAATTCTACAAGATTTCAATTATTTAAATACAAAAATATAAAATTTATTGAATAAATGAATTTTTCCAAAATTAAATCCTCATGAAGAATTTTATCATGAAATCCTTAAATAATTGAATTTTTTCGACGAATTTTAATAAAATTCTTAAAAATAATTACATTTTTCCAGGAATTCGATTAAAATTGTATTAAAAATAATTGAAATTCTATGATTTGTTTTATTATTCATAAAAATAATTGAATCATTTTGCAGAAAAATTTTATTACTTATAAAGATAATTGAAATTTTGACGTGGCATTTTTGAAAATTTTTGAACATAATTGAATTTCTGCGAAGAATTTGATTACTTTTGAAAATAAATAGAATTTCTGCAATCATTTGTAACTTTTTCTAACTTCAATTTTTTCCAGTACTTTAAAAAAAATCCCTGACTTTTCCCTTATTTCCCTAACCTATGACAACCCTGGAAATGTTAAAATATTTTTAAAATAAAAAACTTGCAGAATTTCCATGGAAACTTCACGGAAATTCCATGGAATTTCCAAAGGGTACTTCCATGGAATTTTTCGACGTGTGAAATTACGTTTTTGTTTCAAGAATCTCGTTTCCTTCGAAGAGATTTTTAATCGAAATTTTTCTTTTCAAGAATTGTCCATTTTTCATTTCCAGGAAAAACAAAATTCTTTTTTTTTATTGTCCTTTTAAGTTTATAAAAAAAAATGGTTCAGAAAGGAAAAAAGTCTCGACGGGAGATTCAAATACTTTCCTTTCCTTTTTTTTTTTGCACTTGTACTTTAGATTCCTTCAGTATTCGTCACACTTTTTTATAAAGGCAATAACTGCGCCCTTATACCCTTAGAAATAAATTTTAGTCCTGACTTTCTAAAAATTCGAAAATTTATTTCTTACCTTTAAAATTTACAATATCTTCTATAATTTCACGCTTGGCTTTCATATTTAAACAGAATATTTAAGAATTTGATATTTAAAATATTCACGCACAGAAAACAAAATCTAAAAATCGTTTAAATAAATATTTATTTGATTCAAATAAACATTTAGTTTAGTTTAGTAAATTTTGCTTTGAAGGAATGAATTTAGTCATCTGAAGAAAACTTTTAGTTGAATCAAACAATCATTTGGTTAACTAGGCTGTTTTTTTTTTTAATTTGACTTTAACTTTTGATTCAATTTTCAATTTTCACTTTGACATTGGCTTTAAAAACTTTCATTTTGAATTTTTTTGATGCTAACTTTTGATGTTAACTTAAAAAGTTGTCACTTTCACTTGAAATATCAAAATTTTTCAAGTGAAAGTGAAAATAATTTGAGTCAAAGTAAACACTCTTTCAGTGATAGTGACAATTTTTTGAGTGAAAATGCAAGTATTTGAGTCAAAGTGAAAGTGCGAGATTTTTTTAAGGGAAAGTGAAAATTTTTTAGTGAAGTAAATACTTTTTTTAGTGAGAGTGGGTTCTAAGTCTTCTTGGTTAGTCAAAAGTGGGATGAAAGTAAGATTTAATTTTCACAGTTTAGAAATTTGTTTGTGAGAATGTAAATATATATTGTTTATTACTGAGAGCGTGAAAATAATATAACCCATCAAAAAAATGTATAGGAAAAAAAAGAAACAGGAGTAAAAATAGTCACCCCACCGTGACATCGGTATGGCAGTTGGCTCTCTCTCTCTCTCTCTCACTCTCTCTTTTTCTCTGTTTAAGAAAAATGACGATAAAGAAGATGCACGATAAAAATAAGTCTACGACAAATAGCATAAACCACATAAATCACTTGACTCCACCTACCTAACAATTTAACAGATTGATATTCCTCTAACATTAAAACAACACTTCTTTATAATTAGCGTAGCATCTGTGCATGAAAAGACATAAAATATTGAATTACGTGGGTCGCTGAATAAATAAAAGAAAAATATGACCTCCAATATTTTCTTCTTTTTCTTCAATGGTGTGAACAAAAGTCAAGGTAAAGGTTTAATAAACTGCCTCTGTCATTACCGTTTGGAAATTTAAAATCAGTTTTGTAAAGATTCAAAAATCGTTCTTCAACTTACTGTATTCGCAGCTTTCTTCACTTCTCTTCTCTTTCTTCTTTTTCTTTCTAAAAATCTTCTTTTGATGTTTTTAAAAAATAATTCGACTACAGTTTTTCTAAGGATATTAATTCAAGATATAAAAACGTATTCAAAAGTTGCATTGCAACAATTTTGATATACCTATATGGCTTAATTTGATATCTATAAATCTAATTTTCGGGGGTCGATCACGTAATTTCATTTCTACTTTCAGTTTCATTCTCACTTTCATTTTTACTCTCATTTTCACTTTGACTTTGATAGATTATTACTTTCATTGTCATTTTTTAGAATTTGATTTTCACTTGTATTTTTACTTTCACTTTGTAATTTTTTTTCTTTGTATTTTTATTTTCATTTTCACTTTGATAGAATTTTATTTTTATTTTCATTTTTACGTTCACTTTGATAGATTTTTTTCCTTTTATTTTCACTGTCACTTGGATAGATTTTTATTTTCACTTGCACTTTAATAGAAAGTGAAAATTTAATTATTATTCAATCTTTTACGTTCGAGAAATGGTAATTTTAGTGAAGGAGAATAAAACGAAAACATGAAAATCTAATGAATAAAGTAAAGTAAAATGTAAAGTGAAAAGTGAAAGTGAAAATCTGTCTATGGAATGTCAAAGTGAAAATAAGAGAGATAACAAAAATCAGTAAAAGTGAAAATGAAATAATATATCGTAGTGAGAGTGGAAGAGTAAATAAAAAACTGTGAAAGTGAAAATAGAAATGTCTCAAAGTAAAAGTGAAAGTGAAATTACGTAATCGACCTCCTGAATAGGAAAAAAATGTGAAGAAATGAATTTTTAGCAAGAGCATAACTAGTATATCTACACTGTTAGAAATTTCTGTAATTTTACAGCAACTTTACAGTACAAACATATTGTGAATTTACAGTTTTTGCTGTAATAACACATAAATGTAGTAAATTCACAAAAATGTTGTAATTTTTACAGTAAAACCTTACAAATACAGCAAAATTTCATTGTATTTGAATAATTCACAGCAAAAAAAATTGTACTTTTTATTTACAGTAAATTGTTTGCGAAATCACAGTATAAAACTCAAAGAATTTTACAGATATTCATTTTGTGATTTTAGCTGAGGTTTTTTACATTATAACTATAGCATTGACTGAATTTTAACCTTAAGAATATGATTTTAAGTCCTAAAAGTATAGCTGAATCATTTTTTAAGCTTAAAAATAGTTTCAATAAAAACTATTTTTTAATTATATTGCATTTTAGTATTAGTGAATAATTTTGGACTGAAAAGAAGAATAGAGTATGGTACACATGTTTCTTATATTTGATACTGTAACAAATTTAGTTTATTTTTATTTTTTGTCTTATGCAAAATTTTAATTTAACTTTACTTTAGTTCGGAGATGTATAATTTTAATAAATATAACATTAATTTTTATAATTTGACAAAAAGATAATATTTTATTTCTTATTAATTTGCGATTATTACATTAAATTAATTCATTTTTAACTGTCGATCGAAGAAAAGTCATTCAACATTCATATAATAAATAATTTGATTATTATAATGACTATTTCGCGTCGGGACAATATATACATAATACTTTGCAAGAGACTTTCATAGCCTCCCTTGGTCGAGCGCGTCTAGGCGCAGCTCCCAAGGTTGATGGCTCCATACAAGATAGACAACACTATATACGACTAAGGGTTCCAATCGTGGCGTCGCATTTCCGTAATAATGATAATAAAATGCTAATAAAACTTTTTTTTTAGTTAATTTACTTTTATTATAACATATCAGAAAACAATATAAACAGTTTTGATTTTTTATGTAAATATTCAAATGATAGAATTTCCGAATTAATAGTAGGGAATATTTTTGAAATACATGGTATACTGTAAATTTACAGCACTTTAGTGAAGTAAAATTACAATATTATTTTGATGGATAATTGTTTCTTGTACTTTTGCTGTAAAATCACAACAGAATTTTCTAACAGTGTAGTCAACAACAAATGACTTAATGTTACCCTATTTTTCTTCTTGCACCCCTATAAATAATTTATCCGCTTTTTCCAGTCGTGAGTGTATATCGATTAATAATAATTCTCCCAAAAATAATTACACAATTAAGAATTGTGATTTTCGAAAAAAGTGATTGAAGTGTTACAAGAGAAGAGCGGAGAGGAGGGCGAGAGGGTTGGGAGATTGACGACCACAAACGAATCGGATTTTTGTCATTCGATATTTCTATAATGGTGGCAAAGGGGGGAAAAAGGGAAAGTTTTGGTGTGAAACATATACATATATATACATGTAACTTTGAATTGGACTCTCTAGGAAATTTGTCGTTGTTAAGTATCATAAAACGATCCAAAGAGTGACATCTGTGTCAATAAGGTGGAAGAGAATTCACCAGGGACGCTGGTTACGTTCCTTCCTTTAGGGGCCATATCCACTAGAACTGCCACGATCATCCTCATTCAATCATCGATTTTATTTAGTTAATAAAACGATTATCCCACTCCACTTGGCCTTCCACTTTAGCGCAATAGCCCAGGACCTGATTTAAGTCCAAATGCGGATGGTAACTGTTGTAGACAGACCTGCGAGCGCCAGCCGTGGGCGTTGGACCAAAAATGTAATTTACATCCTTTTATGTCGCGAAATTGAAATATTTGCGCGAATTAATTTGTACGACGGGATTATGAACAAGCACCCTCTTTCAAAAGTCCATTTCGTATATAAGCGTCGTCTTCAATTTTCAGTTCAACTAAAGCCACTTCTGTTTCTTAATGATTCGTCCTTTTATTCCCACTCACAAAAAATATATATATCACACCTTCTCCCTATTTCAGGTTCAATTCGATTCGATTATAAGTAGACGATACTGAAGAAAAAAAAGGAGATGAAGAAGAAGAAGGAGAAGGAAATCCACTCTTCAAGTGATCGATGAACGAATTATTTTTCATTAAAATTCAATCTTTAAATTTAGTTCAATTCACAAATCAGCAAAAGGTGCGCGATTCGAATGATAATCTTTACATTTGCAAAAATTCTTCTTTCCTGAAACTGAAACAGCTCAAGATTTGTGAAAAATATTCCCTCAACAATGATTATGATCCCCCACTGTGGTAAAATTGTCATATTGGATCCGCCATTTTGAATTTGTGAAAATCGACATCAGGGGGTAAATTATGTAATTTCACTTCACTTTTACACCTCTTTCACTTCCATGTTACTTTCACTATCACTTCACTGTTACTTCATTTTCACTTCACTTTAACATTCTTTAAAATTTTTGAGTTAATGATGTTCTGACCTAACAACATAAATTAATAATTATTCAATAAATAAAATTCAATTATTTGCCAAAAATTTTACAAAACTTCTTACAAAATTTCTATGAATTTCTTTATAAGAATTTAATTATTTCCAATACAATTGTAATTGAATTCCTTCGAAAAATTTTTATAAAATTCTATCAGGGTTGCCACAAATATTTAATTTTATTTTTCCCCGACTTTTCCCTGATTTCCAGACAAAATTTTTACTTTTTCCCTGACCATAAAGAATATTCTGATTCACTCTTAAAAATTATTAGACACTTAAAAAAATGTTCTATTATATTTACTTACGAATTTCTTAAATTGTAAAATTATTCGCAAACATCAATAATTAAATTTTTAAATAAGTATTTAATTATTATTTTTCCATAGGAATTAAAATTCTTCAAAACATTCAAATTCAAACATTTTTAAAATTAAACTCTTATAACTTATAAGAATATTATTATAAAACATGAAGATATCAATTACTCCGAGTCGAAGACTCGGA
Organism: Leptopilina heterotoma; assembly: GCF_015476425.1. Taxonomy (NCBI): domain Eukaryota; kingdom Metazoa; phylum Arthropoda; class Insecta; order Hymenoptera; family Figitidae; genus Leptopilina; species Leptopilina heterotoma. The sequence goes on from NW_025110893.1 coordinate 1,005,447, forward strand.
GGATTGATATCCTCATGTTTTATAAAAATTTTAATTTCCATAAAATTTTTCAAAAAAAAATTACAATTATTTACAAAAATTATAATAAAATTCTAAGCAAGAATTCAATTATTTTCATAAATAATAAAATTCTTCACATGGTTTCAATTATTTTTAATACAATTTTAAATACATTTCTCGAAAAATAAAATTATCTTCAAAAATTTTTTGCAAAAATTTTTTGCAAAAAAAACCTAATTTATTAAGTACATTTTACAAATAATGAAATTCTTCGCTGAGATTCAAAAATTTTCAAAATTTACATTTTTAATACAAGTTTTCAAAAGAATATAATTATTTAAATAAAATGTAATAAAATTCGTTGCATAAATTCAATTATTTTTACAAGTAATAAAATTTTCCACATGAATTCAATTATTTAAAAAAAATTTATAAAATTCGTTGTAAGAATTCCACTATTTTCAAAAATTATAAAATTTTTCTGCGGATTTCAATTATTATTTATAATACAATTTAAAGTAAATTCATTGCAAGAATTCAATTACTTTTATAAATTAATAAAATTCTTCAGAGGGTTTCAATAATTTTTAATACAATTTTAAGTAAATTTTTTGAAAAATGCAATTATTTTCAAAAATTTTTCGAAAATATTCAATTATCAATTATTTTTTAAAATTCATGCTATAATGCCTTTAATATTCAATTATTATATAAAATTTTAACTAATATTCATTTTCAAATCAATTTTTATTGGAAAATTCTACAAGAATTCAATTATTTAAGTACAAAAGTAAATAATATATTGAATAAATGACTGGTTTTCGAAACTAAATTATCATAATTTTATTAACAAATTTGAATTTTTTCGAGAAATTTTAATAAAATTTTCAAGAATAATTAAATTTTTCGAGGAATTCAATTAAAATTGTATTAAAAATAATTGAAATTCTATGATGAATTTTATTATTCATGAAAATAATTGAATTTTTGTAAAAAAATGTAATTATTTATGAAAATAATTGAATTATTGTGAAGTTTGCTTAGAATTTTATCAAAAATTTTTTTTTTGAAATAATTGAATTCTTTTGAAAATTTTTTTTAAAACTGTAGATATTGAAAATCATTGAATTGAGAAAAAAATTTTGAAAATAATTGAATTTCTGAGAAGAATTTTATTATTTTTGAAAATAATTGAATTTCTACATTCATTTATAACTTTTCTCCAAAACTTCTCCTGACTTCGCTGACTAATTTTACTTTCCCAGACTTTTCCATGAATTCCCTGATTTCCCTGACCTGTGGCAACCCTGTCTATGCAAGAATTAAATTATTTCAGATATAATTTAATTTTGTAATATTTTTACATAATATAATAAAAGTTTTCATAAAAATTCAATTTTTGTTTGAATTTTTCCCAAAATTTCAGTTATTTTCACAAATAATTAAATTTTTTAAAAGAATTCAATTATTTTTCAATGTTTTTAAATACAATTTTAATAAAATTATTTAATAAACAATTTTCAATTATTTTAAAAAATTGTTATGAATTTCTTTATAAGAATTCAATTATCCTCAATACAATTATAATTGAATTCTCGGCCGAAATAATTTTTATTTTCTATTTTTAAATAATATTTTTAAAAATTTCCATAAAATTCTTCAAAACAATTCAATTTTGTTTTAAAAATTGAATTTTTTAAAAAAAAAGTGTTGTTAATTGTTTTAATACCACTTTTGGTGTTGAAACAACTACTTTTTTCCTGCGGAAAAGATTTAATTTTTTTTTGAAATTTTAATAAATTCTAACCAAAATTTCAACTATTTTCATAAATAATACATTTTTAATTTTTTAGATGAATTCAATTATTTTGAATATAATTTTAATGATATTCTTTCCAGGAATTCAATTATTTTCATAAATAATTAAATTTTTCAAAGGTATTTTTAATTATTTTAAAAAATTTCCTGAACCGAAAGGTAAAAAAATAAGCCAAATTTGACCTTAATTTTGATCTAACATATCAGTCCTTATATTGGACGTAATGTGAAGGTTTCTTATAGGGATACCTTTTGATATTTGTTATGGTTTTATAAGCTTTAAGCTCCTATGAGGCCTATTTTTGACCTGTAGGTTAAAATATAGGTCAAAATTGACCTAAATTCTGACTAATGTTACGGCATTTACTGGGCCTCAAGTTGTGTAGGTCAAATTTGACCTAAATTTTGACGTAACCTACGGGCCCTTAAGCGGTCATAATGTAATGGCTCTGCTTTTGACCTTTATGTTAAAATATACGTTAAAATACTTAAAATTGACCTAAATTTTGACTTAATGTTACGTCCTTTACGGGATCTCATTTTATATAGGTCAAGATTGACCTAAACTTTGACGTAAAGTTACGGTCTTTTTGGGGTCTCATTTTCTGAAGGTTAAATTTGACCTTAATTGACGTGACGTGACAACTCTTTTGGGGGGTTGAACCCGGCGCGGCCGCGAAAAATGTTTATAAAAGAGAGAGATAATATCAATTAGTATTTTTAATGAAAAGAGTAATTTAACCTATTTAGGTATTTATTTTTTTTTCGAGAAAACGCTTTAACGCTATACCGCATTTTCATATAAAAGAGTTCGTTGTGGCTTTACCGATAGCAATATATATAGGTATATACGCAGTAAGTCCAGTGCAGTAGTAAGCGGTCTCGTAGTAAAATTTTAATCCAAACGATTAAGATACTCGATCCGCAAACACGGCTTAATGCGAATGACGAAATGGATATCCGATTCAGGCCGTATTACGTATATATTGGAGTGAGAAGGTTTTTGGACGATAAAGGGTAAGGAGAGGGTGGAGAGCGAGAGAAACTCTGAATCTAATGGGCGAGGAGTAGCCCGGGGTTTTCAAGACAGACGGGGATATAATGTCGAATCCAGGCCGTTAAACCGGCATACAATAATCTGCGCAACGCCAATCCGGGCCGGTGTATTCAATTAATTCGCCTGAAAATTTGTCGCTCGTATTAAATCTCGTTGGATTAAAGGCAATCTTCCTTCCTTGTGCTCTCTTCTCTTTCTTCTTATATTCCTCCTCCTTGCCTTTCTTTCTCTCTGCTGTATTCTCGTTCCTTCGCCATTGTCATCCCTTTTATCCCTCCTCGGCTATCACTTTCCTCGGTTTTACGATCTTCCAACTTCCAGCTTCTGCAACACTGCAATTCGAGTGAGGGAATCCTTTTTAAAACCTCTCCTCGAAACTTATATATATATTTGAACAACGAGCAAGTGATCCCAGCCTGTATTGCATCGATTGCTCGGAACGTCTTTTCATACACGGCGAACATTGATGGATACTCGCCTGCGAATCAGACAAAAAAAAGAGAGAAGGGTGGTGGAATTGAGGGATGTAGAGAGCTAGCTTCTCATTCAAATGGTAACGAGTAAAATCGATTCTTTTCAGATTAACTGGACTACTAGGCTTTTTATTCTACTGACACCTGTTTGACGAATTAACGAGACGAAAAAACGAGAGAGAAAGAAAGAGAGATTCTGTTTTGAATTCATATGTATTCACTTGTATGCTGAAATTGCTTTTTCTTGTACCGAAATTAATTGCTGTTTATAAATTATAAATATTTATAATCGATTTTGTATTATCCGTATACGGTTATATTGCTATAGGGGCGATTATGTCTTTAAAATCAAATACCAGACTTTTTTAAATTTTATTAAATTTTCTCAAATAGAACCAAATTTTAGGTTTTATTAAAATTGGTTTATTTAATATTTAAAACCAGAAATTTTTCCCTGACCCTAAAGAATATTCTGTGATTCACTCTAAAAATTATTAGATACTCAAAAAATACAAGTAATAAATTTTTTCACATGAATTCAATTATTTTCAAAAAATAATAAATTTTTTACTGGAATTCAATTATTTTCATAAATAATAACACTTTTCATAGAATTTCAATTATTTTTTATACAATTTTAAATAAATTCCTCAAAAATCTCATTATTTTCAAAAATTTTCTGTAAGAATTCAATTGCATTTCATATATAATTAAATTCTTCGTTGAAATTAAAATATATTCAGGAAATTAAATAATATTTGTTGCAAACTTCAATTATTTTCATAAATAACAACTTTCATCACAAGAATTCAATTCTTTTCAAAAGTACCTAATATAATTCTTTGCAAGAATTAAATTATTTTCAAAAAAGAATAAATTTTTCACTGGAATTCAATTATTTAAAAAATTTTAATAAAATTCTAATAATTTAACTATTTTCATAAATATTACAATTCTTTTCAGAAATTCAATTATATTTATAAATAATAATATTATTGTAAGGAATTCAATTATTTTCATAAATAACAAAAAATAAAATTAAAAAAAAATGTTTTAAATAATTTATTTACGAAAATTTTAATAAAATCTTTCCCAAAAAATCAATTCTTCTTACAAGTAATAAAATTTTCCACATGAATTCAATTATTTAAAAAAGTGTGATAAAATTCGTTCTAAGAATTTAATCATTTTCATAAATAATAACATTTTCCATAAGATTTCAATTATTTTCAATACAATTTTAGATAAATTTCTCGAAAATTGTAATTATTTCCAAAAATTTTTTGCAAGAATTTTCAATTACATTTCAAAAATAATAAAATTATTCTTCGCTAAAATTCAAATATTTTCAAAATCTACTATTTTAATAAAATTTCTTAAATGAATTTAATTATTTTTAAAAAATATAATAAATCGCGTTGCGAAACTTCAATTATTTTTATAAATAATACCTCAATTATTTTAAGACAAATTTAATAAAAATTCGTTACAAGAATTCAACTATTTTTATAAATAATAAAATTCTTCACAGGACTTTAATTATTTTTAATAGAATTTTAAGTAAATTCTTCGGAAATAGTAATTATTTTCAAAAATATTCAAAATTCAATTACTTTTCAGAATTCATGCTATAATGCCTTTAAGTTTTAATATTCGATTATAATATAAAATTTTACCTGAAATTAATTTTTAAATCAATTTACATTAGAAAATTCTACGATAATTTAATTATTTAAATACAAAAATAAATAATTTATTGAATAAATGAATGTTTTCCAAAATTAGATCATCATAAAGAATATTTTTATCAACAAATTTTTAATTTTAATTGGGAAGAAAAACATTAGATATTCCCGTTTCTTAATATTTTTCTAGAAAATTCTCAATTTTCATAAGGAAATAATTTGCATCAATTCTATTTCTTATTTTCAATTGTTTTAATAAAATTCAAAGTTTTTTAAAAATAAAGGAAAAAAATGTTTATAAATTATATTTGTCAATTAGAAAATTTTATTGAAAATAAAACTGAAAATTTTTGAATTTTTATAAAATAAAGGAAAAAAATGTTCTGTTAAATTTATTTACGAATATCTTTAATTGTAAAATTATTCGAAAACAATAATTTATTTTTTAAATATTCTAAACATTTAATTATTAATATTTTTCCTTAGGAATTAAAATTCTTCAAAACATTCAAATTATTATCTAAAATTTAAACTAAACTTCATTTTCAAATCAATTTTTATTAGAAAATTCTACGAAAATTCAATTATTTAAATACAAAAATAAATTATTTATTGAATAAATAAATGTTTTTTAAAATTTTAATTCATATAAAGAATTTTAGTACCAAATTTTTGAATAATTGAATTGTTTTGAGGAATTTTAATAAAACTTGTAAGAATAGTTCCATTTTTGAAGTATTTGATTAAAATTGTATTAAAAATAATTGAAATCCCGCGATAAATTTTATTATTTATGAAAATAATTGAATAGTTACAATGAATTTTATTAAAATTTAAATAAAAATTGAATTCCTGAGAAGAATTTTTATTATTTTGATGAAAATAATTAAATTATTTCGAAAAATTTTATTAAAATGTTTAAAAAAGTATAGAATTTCTGTGAAATTTTTTTTATTTTTGAAAATAATTAAATTAATTATAAGAATTTTATAAACATTGTTTTAAATAATTATTTTTTTCGAAATATAATAAATATTATGAAAATTCTATTTTAAATAATTGAATTCTTGTGGAAAACTTTATTTGAGAAAATAATTAAATTTTTCGATTAATCAATTTAAAATAATATTAAAAATAATTGAAATTCTTTGATTAGTTTTATTATTTATGAAAATAATTTAATGTTTGCTTTAAATCTTATCAACACTTTTTTTTAAATAATTGAAATCTTTTGAAACTTTTTATTATAAAATTGTAGAAATTTAAAATAATTAAATTCAGGAAAATTTTTGAAAATAATTGAAATTTTCTCCAAGAATTTTATTATTTGAAAATAATTGAATTTTGGAGAAGAATTTTATTATTTTTAATAACAGTTATTATAGTTTCAGATTAGATGTTAAAACCTAAGAGGCTTTAATTTAAAATCCTAAGAAAAAATACAAAAATTAAGGTTTTTCAAAAACGATCCAACCGATTTTTTCATTTTAGGCCCAAAATTATTAGGAGACATCCTAGAAACAAAATAGAGAAAGAACCGAGAGGTTAAACACTTTTTGGTTGAAGTTAGTTGAGACCCACATAATTATGGTAATAATTATTATTAATTATGTATATTTATTGTAATATTGTAATATATACTATAGTTGTTTGTAAAAATTTTTCAAATTTCTTTAGTTTTCTATCCTTTGAAATAAAAGGATTTTTCTCATATTACTTTACAGACTTTTTTTATAGCGTCCATGCGACAACACCCGCTTGTGTTCTGGTCTCCGTGACACAGGGTCGCGACCCTGACGTCTTTAGCGTCGGGTGATGAACCCCAGACTGAGATACGTTACTTAAGACCACCCATGCGATGCACGCATTAAATCGACTCGTACTTTCAAACAGAAAATTGTAAATTGTCTAAATCATTTCCCCTAGACATGCGATTTTATTTTATTTCATTTTTTTTCTACATAATAATATAAGTACTCTCTTAGTCTCAATTAGTAGTTTTCTACTAAAAAGTGTGATGCTCTCTAAAACTGATCTTTTACTAAAATAATTAGCCCCGATAGTAGAATCTTCAACAGTTTACTATTTAAATTACATACTCTCTAAATTTGATTTAGTAAAAATGTTTACTAATTTGAATTGAAAATTGACTTTTTGCTTTTAAAATAGTTTTTTTCTTTTGAATTAACAACTTTTACTAATAAATTAGTAAAAATTACTATTTATTGGTAAAATTAATTGAATTTACTAATTCAAAAGCAAAAAATCAATCTTGCTTATGAATTAGTAAATTTTTCTAATAAATTAGTAGAAATTACTGTTTATTAGTAAAATTCATCGAATTTACTAATTCCAAAGCAAAAAGTCAATTTCTAATTCAAATTAGTAAATTTGTTTACTAATTTAAATTTAGAGAGTAATTTTATATATTTCATTAGTGAAAAAATAATATTTTAAATTTTAATAAAATTACTAATTTTTCAGTAAGATTATATTTTCTCTACTCTCTAAATTTAAATCAGCAATTAACTAATAGTAATAATTTTAATACCAAAATAAGTTAAAAGTGTTAATTCCCCCAAACGAGTAAAAATAAAATTTCCACTCTTAAAGAAAAAATACGCAATTTTCTCCCTTAATATATTACTAATTTAGAAAAAAAATTTGCAAATTAAACAGTTTAAAATTCACTGCTTGGAAAAAATTATTCGAGATTGTTTGGTAAGCAATATAGTATATATGTTCAACCAATTTCACTAATGGCCTTTACGTTGTCCCCTTCGCGGATCCTTTGCCCGTCCTCTACCATTCACCCCTATGAATATTTATTCTGGTGACTTGTTTCGTTTTATTAAAACTAATAAATTGCAACGTAATCGTGCCTTCCCTCTCGTGCGCGCTTTTTCCAATCTACCATTAAAATATAGGAACCAATAGATTCGAGTCAAATTATACAAGCGAAAAAAAATCTACAATTTATTTTTCTACACTACAAAAAAAAACTAACTTTAAAGAAATATTCTCTCTCTCTCTCTCTCTCTTTTGAAAACTTTTCGAAAATTATAGAGAAAAATTGTTTATTAATATTACGATACAAAAAAAATGTTGGTTTCTAAATTAACACATGGCTCCCATGAAAGTTCATCTTCCAGTGTAGGCTATAAATGTTTTAAAATCAACATGCTATAAATTCTTTTTAAAAATCATGAGAGAATTGAAATAAGCATTAGGGTAGAAAAGAATATTTCTTTCATAAATAGAAAAAAAATTTTATTTTCTATTAATAGAATAAGCACGCGTGGGTATTTAGACTGCAGTTTAGAATTTAGATACAGTAGGCACCCCTTGAAATAATTTTTTTTGAGACTTAAATCTCATATGTATTAATGACGTTGACCAACTGCAAGGAAGTCTGTGTCATCAATAATAACACAACTATTTTTGACTACAACTGTAAACAACTATTTGTAATCTACGTTTTGAATTATTGAGAACCAAACTAACACTATTTGTATAGCTATATATTTTCTGAGACTACCATCAAAATGATTGAATTAAATTAGTATAATAATTTTTTTTTATATCAAAAATTAATTATAATAAAATAATATTTGAAATTAGAAAATTAAAAAAAAATTATAATTAACAAATAAAAATTATATCCATTTTGTTTGTTATATGCTTTTTTCTATAACAAATTTCGTTTGACTGATCTAAATTATTATGCAAATTATTCTCCTTTTTATTTAGAAAAAATACTAGAAAATTGTTAATTGTTAACAAATTTTTATTGAGAAGCAGGAAATGTACCCATTTTATGCATAATTTTTATTTCTCGATAACAATATTGTTTACACATTTTTTTCTTTTAGGAAGAAAAACATTAGATATTCCCGTTTCGTAATATTTTTCTAGAAAATTCTCAATTTTCATAAGGAAATAATTTGCATCAATTCTATTTCTTAATTTCAGTTGTTTTATTAAAATTCAAAGTATTTTTTTTTTTAAATAAAGAAAAAAAGTGTTTATAAATTATATTTGTCAATTAGAAAATTTTATTGAAAATAAAACTGAAAATTTTTGAATTTTTAAAAAATAAAGGAAAAAAATGTTCTGTTAAATTTATTTACGAATATTTTAAATTCTAAAATTATTCGAAAACAATAATTTATTTTTTAAATATTCTAAACATTTAATTATTAATATTTTTCCTTAGGAATTAAAATTCTTCAAAACATTCAAATTATTATCTAAAATTTAAACTAAACTTCATTTTCAAATCAATTTTTATTAGAAAATTCTACGAAAATTCAATTATTTAAAATTTAAATACAAAAATAAATTATTTATTGAATAAATAAATGTTTTTTAAAATTTAATTCATATAAAGAATTTTAGTACCAAATTTTTAAATAATTGAATTGTTTTGAGGAATTTTAATAAAACTTTTAAGAATAGTTCCATTTTCAAAGTATTTGATTAAAATTGTATTAAAAATAATTGAAATCCCGCGATAAATTTTATTATTTATGAAAATAATTGAATAGTTGCAATAAATTTTATTAAAATTTTCAAAAAAAAAAATTGAATTCCTGAGAAGAATTTTATTATTTTTATGAAAATAATTGAATTATTGCGTAAAATTTTATTAAAATGTTTAAAAAAAGTATTGAATTTCTGTGTAATTTTTTTTATTTTTGAAAATAATTTAATTTATTATAAGAATTTTATAAACATTGTTTTAAATAATTAAATTTTTCGATTAATCAATTTAAAATAATATTAAAAATAATTGAAATTCTTTGATTAGTTTTATTATTTATGAAAAAAATTTAATTTCTTGCTTAGAATTTAAAAAAAAAAATTTTTTAAAATTGTATTTCCATGAAAAATGTTATTATTAGTGAAAGTTATTGAATTATTGAGAAGAAACTTATAAAAAAAAATTTGTAAATATTTGAATTCCTATGAAATGTTTAATATTTATGAAAATAATTAAATGTTTGAATAAAATTTTATTAACATTGTTTTTAAATAATTGAATTCTTTTGGGAAATTTTATTAAAATAGTAGATATTGAAAATCATTGAAAAGAGAAAATTTTTTGAAAATAATTGAAATTTTGATAAGAATTTTATTATAATTTTTGAAAATAATCGAATTTTGAAGAATTTTTTTTATATATAAAGATAATAATTGGGATTTTGTTGAGATTTTTTTGTAAATTTTAAACATAATTGAATTTTGTGATAAGAATTTTATTACTTTTGAAAATAATTGAATTTCTGCAATCATTTGTAACTTCTTCAAAATTCAATTCTTTTAGTGTTTTTAACTAAAATTCATCCATAAATCCATTATTTTTAATAATTAATTAAATATATATTGACAAATTTAACTAATTTTAGAAGATTTTTAATTATTAAAATTTTTCAAAAATCTAGGTTCATTAAAATTTCTAATCAAATTCATTCAACATTGAAATTTTATAAAATTTCAAATTGAAACCGTTTGAAGTTCATTTATTTATGAAAATTGTAAACGCAACTCTTTTAAAATTAAATTAATTTTGAAATATTTAAGTAACATTATTTATTAAATAATTTATTTATTTTATGATAGTTGTTCAAGATTTAAGTTATTTAAAAAGAAATTTTTGTAAGAAATTAAAAAAATTGAAGGTTTTGTATTAGAATTCGTGGTAATTTTCTATAGTTTATAAGTCAAACAAAAAAGACACAAAAATTCATAATTTTCATATGAATTCTAAAATTTAAATTTTTTTCCAGTACTTTTAATAAAAATTCCTGACTTTTTCTTGAATTCCCTATATCAGAATATATTATTATTATTATAATTATAATAATATTAAAACCATTTATTCCAATTTATATTTTATTTTTACAAAAAAAATTTGCAATTATAAATTTTTACGTTGTATTATTTTTAAAATTGATCATTTTATTTAAAAAAGTGAGTGAGAAGTCAGAATTGTTGCTAGATTTATAGTATAAAACTACTAATTTTATGGTAAACTCAGGAGAAAAATAATATTTGACTCAGAGTTTACTAAACTCTTGTCGAAAACGTATTTATAGCGAATGAAGAATTTTGCACAAATATATGTATTTCTCTCTTTCTGCCTGTGTGCGGATATATTTTATTTATAATAAAAATCATGTATACCTGGTTTATCAACGTACATGCTTTTGAGTAGTTTCAAGATTGTATTGACTCGTATTTCTTATTGTTAGTGCGCAACGACCGAGTCCCGTACGAGATGAGAATATAGGTTTTATATATACACGATTCGCCAAAGAGAAACTGGATTCAAATCTAATCTTTAAGGATTACAAATGATTTTATTATCAATCCGAAGGCATTAATACTGTGCGTTCTTGTATCTAAATTACCTCTCTTTCCAAAAATAGGAATACTAAAATTACACTACCGAATTTACATCTTTATAAAAAATAAAATTCTATATAAAAAATAAAATTAAACTAAACCTTTTAATTCTTAAAATAAAAATTCATTTTTGTGGCTCCTAAATTTTACACAGTCAAATTTTGATCTTTAGCTGGAAAAATATATCAAATCTTACCCAAGTGTTTACGTAACCTAAAGGCCCTTAAGAAGCAAGTAATGTAACGCCCCCTAAGGGACTTCTTTTTTTACCTATTGGGTCTAAAATTCAAGTTGATTTTTAAGGGTGGTATGGGGGACAACTATTTCTTATGGTCAATTAAAAAAATAGCAATATTTATTACAATGGGGAGGGTGGGGGTTAAAATTTCTAAAATAACGTCTTTTACAGTTTATGCACAACCCCTTATACAATTAAAATCCAATTAAATTAAAAATTCGAAGAGGAACGATTTTTTTATTTAAAAATACACTTAATGGGATAAAAAAATGTTTTTATAATATGGATTATAAACAGTAATTTAGATGCTGGATAAATAGAATTTTTCTTTTCTGTATATAGAACGTACGGTGATTCTGTAATAACAACATATAATAAACGATAAATCTTGAGAGAAATTTGAGGACAATTATACATTGAAATGATCACGTGGCGAATCGATAAATCTCGACGGAAGTTGCTAAGAGCAATTTCCAAATGCCTAAGGCGGAAATGTCGTGTCGGCGCACTGTCATAACAGGGGCACACACTCTCCGCATATTGCCACGTGCAGCCCTTCGACCTTCGCGCCTTCGTCTGCATTCATAACTGCACTCAGTCAACCCCTATTTGGGCGTTTACACGCGCCAAGCAATACTAACGTCCCATTCGTTTACTTAAACAGTGGTGCAAAGTTACTCTAACTATTTTATTGACAATTCAGAAATCAGTTTTTTATTATTACCTTTCAATTCTTGTTTCACTGTAATAATTTACTAAAAGTACTGGAAAAAATTTAATTTTTAGAAATCATAAAAAAATTCTGAATTTTTGGGTATTTTTTCCTTGACTCATAAAACTGTAAACTTACCACGAATTCTGATACAAAACCTTCAATTTTTTCTATTTCTGACAATAATTTCTTATTAAACAACTTAATTCTTGAACAACTATCATAAAATAAATAAATTCTTTCATGAATAATTTTACTCAAATATTTCAAAATTAATTGAATTTCAAAAGATTTTCAATTTTAAATAAACTTCAAAAGTGTGGGTATTAATTTAAAAATTGAATTCTACCAATAACCTATAGCTTATCGTCTATATTTATATTTTCCATCATCTATTTAGTGTTTTCAGAGGAAGAAAATATTGTTTTCGATTGTTTGATTTAATCGATAGAGAGAAACAATTGTGATAAAGATAAAGCCGTACATTGAAGCGTGCGAAACGTTGTGATCCCTCTTTCTTTCTTATTGTTCGTATACACACGTCGATCAATTCGTTTCTATTTCTATAAGTCTGACGGCTCGTGTCTCCGTTCAGGAAACGTTTACACTGCTTGGAGCCAATCTGTTGTTATAAGTTTCCAAATGTATCATAAATCAGGGAAAATGGTTCATTTCATACATAATACTTTTTCGTATTTATGTATATGCTTCGTGAAAATATTTTTGGATGTACTTGGAAAAATAAGATAGTACACTCTTCTTATAATATCGATATAGACAAATATTAGCAATGCTCAAACGAAATTGTCAGTTATGTAAAATTTCTTTTTTCACAATATTATTGAGGATTGCCACAGGTCAGGGAAACTACCACAAATTCTAATATGAAACATTCGAAATTGTTATTTCAAAAGTTTTAATGCAATTCCCTTGATAAATAACAAAATTCCTTACAAAAATTCAATTATTTTTAGGAATTAAAAAAAAATTCTCTGCGAAATTCAATTATTTTTATAAATATATTTATAAAAATAATTGAATTTCGCAGAGAATTTTTTTTTAATTCCTAACAATATTCATCACAAGAATTCAATTGCTTTCAAAAGTAATAAAATTCTTCGAAGAAATTCAATTTTTTTTGGAATTTTAAACGAATATCTCGTTAAGAATTTAATTACCTTCATGAATAGCAAAAATTTTCGTCAAAAATTCAATTATTGTCAAAAATCTAAATAAAATTCTTTGCAAAATTCCAATTATTTTCAAAAGTTTTTCGCAATTCATAATGATTTTCATAATATTTACTATTTTCATAAAATTTATCAAATAATTTAATTATTGAAAAAATTTCTTGATACAATTTTACGTAAACATTCAATTATTTTCATAAATAATAAAATTTCATTTTAAGAATTCAATTATTTTTATCGCAGAATATCCAATATTTTTCATAAAATTTTTAATAAATTTAAGATTTAAATGAATTCAAATTTAGGAAACATTATTCTATTATTCAATAAAATAATAAAATTCGTTGCAATAATTCAATTATTTTCATAAATAGCTTTTCATATTCGACGCAAGAAATTAATTATTTTCCAAAATTTTTAAGTAATTCTGCAAAAGAATTCAATTATTTTGATAAACAAAGTTTTCCCCATAAAATCAATTATTTTAAGGAATTTTAATAAAATTATTTTCAAAAAATCAATTATTTCGATAAATATCAAAATTCATCAGAAAAAATTCAATTCTTTTGAAAACTAATAACATACTTTCTGAAAATTAAATTAATTTCAAAATTTTTCAAAAATTCAAAAATGGAGCGAAAATTTCATCAAGAATTAAATTATTGTCAGAAACTTTAATAATATTCTTGGCAAAATATCAATTATTTAAACGAAATTTAATCAAAATTCTTCGCATGAATTCAATTATTTTCATAAATTATTATTTAAATTCTTCTCAGAAATTCAATTAATTTTAAAAATTTTAATAAAATTCTTTACAAAATTTCAATTATTTATTTATTTTCAAAAGTTTTTCGCCATTCAATGATTTTCAATATTTACTACTTTCATAAAATTTATCAAATAATTTAATACTGAATACATTTTTTGATACAATTCTACATAAACATTCAATTATTTTCGTAAATAACTTTTTCATTCGTCGCAGTAAATTAATTATTCTCCAGAATTTTTAAGTAATTCTGCAAAAGAATTCAATTATCTTGATAAACAACAAAGTTTTCCCCATAAAATCAATTATTTTAATGAATTTTAAAAAAATTCTTTTCAAAAATTCAATTATTTCGATAAATATCAAAATTTATCATAAAAATTCAATTCTTTTGAAAACTAATAAAATACTTTCTAAAAATTAAATTATTTTCGAAATTTTTCAAAAATTCCCGTTGACAACGAAATTATCTTTTTTTATAAATAAATTCTTGGTAAAATTTCCATATTTTCATAAATTATTATTTAAATTCTTCTCAAGAATTCAATTATTTAAAAAAATTTTAATAAAATTTTTCAAAAAGTTTTTAAATTATTTTCAAAAATTGTTATAAAATTCTTTAATATAATAAATTTCATTAAATATTTAATTAAATCCTCTCGTATAATTTTCAAATAAAAATTGTTTTAAAAATGAATAATTTCAGTTAAAATTGTAAATAAAATAATTAAATATTAAAAATATAGCATTAAAGGGGAATATTTAGAAAGAATTGAATTTTAAAAAGGTTTCGAATTCAAATCTTTGAAAATCAGAATTTTTCGTACTTTTAACTAAAAATTCTGCGTAGAATATTGATTTTATTTTATTATAAATTCACTGGGAGTGAATCGATCACTCGTAGTGATCGATTTCTTCATTTTTTATAATATTATTCTTATAAGTTTGTTGAATTTCATAAAGATTTGAATTTAAATCTTTTGAAGAATTTTAATTCCTATGGAAAAATAATAATTAAATATTTATTTAAAAATGAAGTTATTGATGTTTTCGAATAATTTTACTTTTAGAGAAATTTGCAAATAAAAGTATTAGAACATTTAGTATCTAATAATTTTTAGAGTGAATCAGAATATTCTTTTCGAGTCAGGGAAAAAGTTAAAATTTTGTTTAGAGATCAGGGAAAACCAAAACTAAATTTTTGTGTCAACTCTGATTTATTGATTTGAAATTTGCTGGAAACTTGTATAAAACTTGCACAACAAACTAAAAGATTACATGCAAAAGGGTAGCAATAAGAAATATAAAAACTATATTTTACTGTTTATTGTCCACTGAGATTAATTTACGATTAGAAACTGAATTTAAATTCAGTAAAGAATTTTTTTACTTTTAGTTTTAGCAGATTTATATTTTTTTTTTTTGCAGATTTGAAACTCAAATGGTAGGGAGTGAATAAAAGAATAAAATTTTGATAATAACAATCTGAAGTGTGGTATTCTTATTGTCGGTATTGTTGTACAAAGAAAATCAATTGTCGGCTTGTGGTTGAGAATTCGCTGATATGGACGAGCCTCGTAAAACGATTATTGTCGCTGAAAGTATATGATTATGGCTTCGTTATGACCAGTCAAGATTTTCATTATACCTCTTCACTCGCGTACACACATGGCCTCACTAAAATTTAACGCTGCGGCTATTTTGCACTTTGTACATCTACACTGACATTTACTATACGACTTGTTTACCAAAGTTCACCAATTTATGTACTATTAAACAATTAACAACATTGACGTTGATCGCGCGCTGTGCAATAAAATATGAACTGACTCATTACTTTTTAAATAACTTTCAAAATTAACGATATTGTTTATAGATAACATTCAATGACGGCAATATTTTTAAAATAACATTGACATTATTTTTAAATAACAACAAAGATAAAAGTATTGTTTAAATAATATTCGAAGATAACAATATTATTTAAATCACGCTCAAGGGTAACGATATTATTTAAATAACGTTCGAGGGTAACAAAATTATTTAAATAACGCTCAAAGGTAACAAGATTATTTAAATAACACAGACAACAATATTTTTCTAAAAATTAGGTCAAATTTGACCTAGAGAATGAGGCCCCTTAAGAACCGTAACATCACGTCAAAATTCAGGTCAAATTTGACCTTACGTCATAATTTATTTTAAATTTACATATTTTTGACCTAAAAGTCAAGCGTCGTTTCGTTACGTTAAAATTTATATTACCCACTTTTTACAATAGGTTTACAATAGATTATGATAATTTAAAATTTAGCCATAAATTGGAGCAGAGAGTTAGGGGGCGGGTAGGTGCTCCCAGTTTAATATAACAATAATATTTATGAGAATAATTGAGAATCAAAGGAGAGAGAAAAAAATTGAGAAATTGAGAGACGAAACTATATCGAGAGTATAGTAATTTTTTTTCTGAAATGTAAAAGTAGGCAAATAAAACGTGACTGTTTTTCGAAAAAAAAATAGCGAGCAAATTGGAAAGTATAAAAGGACATTGGCACGACGCCATTTACATGAGGTCAGTACATTTTGTTGTTATATTACGATATTAGCGATTCAATGCGGCATATATGGTGTCACTCGCCCGCATCTTCATAGAGGGATGTATAATACGAGTACAGACGTGAATACGTACGTCAATAGGTACATTATACATGCATAAGCAAATGTGTATTCATACACACGCTCTCCCTCAACATATGGGGGTTATATAAATTCCAACATTCTCCCAAAAAACAGAAAAAAAGAATCATCGAAAGAAATAACTATCAAGATGATTATTAAAGAAATCATCTTCGATTCGATCTAATCGAAACGAATAGTTATAGTCTTCGAGTATACTATAACTAATTCGGTTGAATTTGTCATCATTAATTCCAATCGTAACTAGTAGTTAACATGTATATTCTATAATTCAAAATATAATTTCCCCACTACATAGGATCATACAGGCATAATTATTGCGACGAGGAATAAAGAT
Organism: Leptopilina heterotoma; assembly: GCF_015476425.1. Taxonomy (NCBI): domain Eukaryota; kingdom Metazoa; phylum Arthropoda; class Insecta; order Hymenoptera; family Figitidae; genus Leptopilina; species Leptopilina heterotoma. The sequence goes on from NW_025110893.1 coordinate 1,022,834, forward strand.
GAAAAATCGCACCACAAATTATAATTTCTCTTCCTTCTCAATTGTATCTGTATGGCGAGAGTTGATATAGAGAATAAATTTATTTATTAATAGGTGGATGACAGGAATTTATTCGGGTGACAAAAATTGAAGATAATAAATTTTTTTTCTTCTATAGATAAAAGCCGGATGTGCTTGTAAAAGTCAATATTCACCCTCTAGATACCAGCTGTTGTTATAAACCATCATTTCTTCTAGTCCTTGAAAACGTATTTTATATACGGATGACACAAACTGGAAAAACAGTGAACCTCGATCATCAATTACTATTAGCATTATTTCTGAGAGGTCGCATATGGTCGATAGGCGGTGACATCACCTTTTTTTTTTCTTCTTTAATGCACTCTCGCCGTCATTTATATATTGTCCACTTTTATATATCACAAGTATCACAAGATCACATCAAACTGATTGGAAAAAAATATTCTCAATTACTTTTTTCAATTAGGATTTTTTTCCTCTAGAAAATTTTCCATATCTTCAAGATTTCTCCTACAGATTTCTTTTTTCTTTCCACGTCGAAAAATTCCATGGAATTTCCCTGGAGATTCTGTCGAAATTCTGCAAGTTTTATACATTTTAATATTATTTTAACATTTCTATTATGATTAGAGTCTAATAATAAGCTTTGTTGCAATTTATTTGCAAAACTAGAATGAAATACGCATTTTGCAAAAAAGTTCCAACAAAGCTAATTATTAGACTCTAATAATAGGAGAGTTAAAATATTATTAAAATAAAAAACTTACAAAATTTCCCTCACTTTTCCCTGATTTCCAAACAAAATTTTCAATTTTTCCTTGACCTTCAGGAATATTCTGATTCACTCTAAAAATTATTAGACACTCAAAAAACACTATTACATTTAATTACGAATTTTTTTAATTGTAAAATTATTCCAAAACACCAATAAATTCTTTTTTACATAAATATTTTAAAATTATTATTCCACAGGAATTAAGCATATAAAAAAATTTCAAATTCAAATCATTATAAAATTCAACAACTTATAAGAATATTATTACAAAACATAAAGATATCGATCATTTATTGATGTCCTCATTTTTTGTAATAAGTTAAATTTTATAAAATTTTCCCAAAAAAAATTAAATTATTTACAAAAATTTTAATAAAATCCTTTCCCAGAATTCAATTATTTAAAAAAATGTAATAAAATTCTTTCTAAAAATTTAATTATTTTCAAGATAATTTAAAATAAATTCCTTGAAAAATGTAATTATTTTTAAAAATTGTTTGCAAGAATTCAATTACATTTCACAAATAATAAAATTCTTCGCTGAAATTCAAATATTTTTAAAATCTACAATTTTAATGAAATTTCTCAAAAGAATTCAATTATTTAAAAAAAATGTAATAAAATTTGTTGCAAGAATTTAATTATTTTCATAAATAAGAAAATTCTTAACAAGATTTCAATGATTTGAAAAAAATGTAATAAAAATTCGTTTCAAGAATTCAATTATTCTACTAAATAATAAAATTCATCACAGAATTTCAATTATTATTAATACAATAAATTTTAAGTAAATTTTTCGAATAATGTAATTATGTTCAGAAATATTCTTAAAATTTTTTATTAAAATTCGTCGAAAAAATTCAATTATTTAAAAATTTGTCTATAAAATTCTTAATGAGAATTTATTTTTGAAAATCATTCATTTATTTAATAATTTTTTCATTTTTGTATTTAAATAATTGAATTCTTGTAGAATTTTCTAATAAAAATTAATTTAAATATGCGAATTTCCAGTTTAAATACATAACAATTTTAGATAATAATTGAATCTTAAAAACATTCTAACATGAATTTTTAAAAATAATTGAATTTTAAAAAGGTTTTAAATTAAAATCATTGAAAATATATCTGTAGAATTATTTCTTTTTAAAAAGTTTATTTCAATTTTTTTTTGAAATTATTTTATATTTTTATTTTCTAAATATTTAATTGAAGAATTTTCGAATAATCGTAATTTTGTTAAATTGAATTGTAAACAAATAGATTCGAAAATTCTCAAGGAACTTTTGCAAAAAGTATTAAAAATAATTAATAATTGAATTCTTTCGAAGAATTTTGATACCTTATATTTTTTAAAATAATTACATTTTCGACAAATTTACATAAAATTGTATTAAACATAATTGAAATCCTGTGAAAAATTTTATTATTTTGAAGAATAATTGCATTCTTGCAACGAATTTTTATTACATTTTTTATAATTAATTGAAATGTTGTTAAGAATTTTATTATTTATGAAAATAATTGAATTCTTGAAAAAAATTTTCAAGAATAATTATATTTTTCAAAATTGAATTCTCATAAAGAATTTTATTAACAAATATTTAAATAATTGAATTTTTCGACGAATTTTAACAAAATTTTCAAGAATAATTACATTTTTCGAGGAATTCGATTAAAATTGTATTAAAAATAATTGAAAATAATTTAATGTTTGCTTTAAATTTTATCAACTCTTTTTTTAAATAATTGAAATATTTTGAAAAATTTTATTGAAATTTATGAAATTAATTGAATTTTCTTAACATTTTCTAATATTAATAATTAAATATTGAAAAAAGAAATGTTTGTTTTAGAATAATTTTACAATTAAAGATATTCGTAAATAAATTTAACAAAATATTTTTTTTTTCATTTTTTTTTTCAATTTTTTTCAATATTTTTTTCATTAAAAATTTTTCTTTATTTTTCAAAAATTCAAAAGTTTCCAGTTTCATTTTCAATTTAAATTTTCTAATTGAAATTTTTTCTTGTGCTTTACTTTTAATTCCATATAGAAAAATTCGATTCTTTAACTTTTAAAAGCAAAGTTAAAAAAGGATTACAACTTAAAAGTAGTATTGAAAAAGGTTTTCAAATTAAAAAAAAAGAGTTTTGCAGTTATAATAATTTTTTTAACAGTGCACTTTCATGATATGTGAATATACTAAAAGTGTGTGAGGAATTACTTAGCGAGTCGCGATTCTTCTTTTATTTTTGCAGAGCGAGCGTCCAGAGAACAATGCCTTAAAGATTTAACGCGGATAAATAGATTTTTACACGACACACATATATATAACTACCATCGCAACTTTGCTTAATTTTTGCGATAAGGTGGCTGTTGGAATTATGTTATTTACACGGGATTAGCAAAGCTAATTGCCAGATTGAATATCATGCTTCAGGAAACGTAAAACTTTATGGAGATGGGTTTATTCTTATTATACAAAATGCGATCGACGGTGGAGGGGCTCATGTGCGAAATTTCATGCGCCACTGCTACTAATATTTAACATACATCACTTTCTCCTTATACCCTTCTTTTCCCATCATTTCTTTTTGTTCAATACATTTCTTTACTTCAAATACATTTTTTGACTCAAATACATTTTATGACTTAAAATACATTTTTTTACTTAAAAAATAAAAGTCAGCCAATTTCAAGTCTTTAAATCATATTTCTAATCATCAGACAACATTTTTACTAACGTAATTTTTTTTAATAGTTTGACCCCCCCCCTCTCTCTACCCTTCAAAAATCTACGTGGCCTTTAAATTGTGTTTAAAACAAGAGTTTTAAAAATGTGTTTATTATTTCAATTCAATAAAAAATCGATCATTTTAATATAGTTTCGTCAACTTCATTAAAAATTCAAACGACGAAACAAAGAATAAGTTAATTTATTATAATTTATTTTCTTTTTTAAGTATTTTTTTATCGACAAAAAAATAGTGTATTTATATATATTTATATGCGAGAGTTGTATGACTAAATCGAGTTTTAAAATAAAGAAAACATTTTTTTTTTTAGTTTTTTCGATCAGCATCAATGCGCGTTATATTTTTTTTTTGGCTGCCGCATAATGGGACCCGCATTATGCTCAACATGATCATACAATTTATGGCTGTATAATATATCCGTAAAGTATATAAAGTCAATAGACAGAGTTCTTTGAGGTCAAGTATAACGTTCCCTAATATTGTCTTTGCTTTAACCCGATCTTTAATTTATGCCAATTCGAAATCCGGTGTGCTTATGATTCTTACATTTATATTTATAAGATCTATATCGCACGTGGCGTCAAGGCTCCTTAAAATAAAATTTTAAAAAAAATCAGTAGCTGCGTTTTTCAATATCACCTTGTCAAGTTAATCTTTTTCGCTATAAATGGTTTTTGAAATATTTTCGATAAAATGATTTTTTTTATTTTTTTCATTTTACTTCGAAAAATTCCATGGAATTTCCGTGGAGTTTCCATGGAAATTCTTCAAGTTTTTTTATTTAAAAAATATTTTAACATTTCCAGGATTGTCATAGATCAGGAAAATCAGGGAAAAGTCAGGGATTTTTATTAAAGTACTGGAAAAAATTGAATTTAGAAGAAGTTACAAATGATTGCAGATAATTCAATTTATTTTCAAAAATAATAAAATTCTTCGCAGTAATTCAATTATGTTCAAAAACTTTTTAAAATTCCACGTCAAAATTTCAGTTTTCTTTAAAAATAATAAAATTCTTCTCCAAAATTCAATTATTTTCAAAAATTTTAAATTTTAATAAAATTCTTGGACAAAATTTCAATTATTTTCAAAAATTTTCCTCAATTCAATTATTATCAATATCTATTTTATAATAAAATTTTTCAAAAAATTTCAATTATTTAAAAAAATTGTTGATAAAATTCCAAGGCAAACATTAAATTATTTTCATAAATAATAAAATTTTTTACCGAGATTCAATTATTTTCATGAATAATAAAACTCATTATAGAATTTCAATTATTTTCAATACAATTTTAATCGAATTCCTCAAAAAATGTAATCGAATGAAATTTATTTAAAAATTCTTAAATTAAAAACTTATTAAAAATATTCTTGAAAATTTTTTGCAAGAATTCAATTACATTTCAAAAATAATGAAATTTTTTGATGAAATTCAAATATTTTCAAAATCTACTATTTTAATGAAATTTCACAAAAGAATTCAATTATATTTAAAGAAATGTAATAAAATTTGTTGCAAGAATTCAATTATTTTCATAAATAATAAAATTATTAACAAGATTTCAATTATTTAAAAAAAAGGTAATAAAAATTCGTTGTAAGAATTCAATTATTCTTCTAAATAATTAATAATATAATTCATGGCAGAGTTTCAATTATTTTTAATACAATTTTTAAGTAAATTTTTCGAAAAATGTAATTATTTTCAAAAATATTACTAAAATTCTTTGAAAGAATTTAATTATCAATTATTTTTAATACATTTTGCAAAAGTTCCTTTAGAATTTTCGTATCCATTCGTTTAAAATTCAATTTTACAAAATTACGATTATTCGGAAATTCTTCAATTATAAATATTTAGAAAATAAAAACTTGAAATAATTTTTAAAAAAATTCAATTAAACTTTTTCAATAAAAAATAATCCTACAGATATATTTTCAATGACTTTAATTTAAAACCTTTTCAAAATTTAATTATTTTTAAAATTCATGTTATAATGTTTTTAAATATTTTATTATTGTCTAAAATTATTTATATATTTTAACTGGAAATTCATATTTCAATGAATTTTTATTAGAAAATTCTACGAAAATTTAGTTATTTTAATACAAAAATGAAATAATTATTGAATAAATAAATGTTTCTTAAAATTGAATTCTCATAACGAATTTTATAAACAAAATTTTAAATAATTGAATTCTTTTGATGAATTTTATTAAAATAGTAGATTTTGTATATATTTGAATTTCAACAAAGAATATGTATTTAAAAATATGTATTATAAATAATTGAAATCCTATGAAAAATTATATTATTTATAAAAATAATTGAATTCTTAGAATGAATTTTATTACATTTTTTTAAATAATTGAATTGATGTGAAAAATTTTATTACTTTGTAAAAATAATTGAATTCTTGGTAAAGATTTTATTAAAATTTTTGTAAATAATTTTATTTTATTTTTTTTGAAAATTTTATGGAAATTTAAATTATTACAAAAAAAAAAAAAAAAAAAAAAACTTAAAAAAACTTAAAAAAAAAACTTACTTACTTACTTACTTACTTACTTTTTAACTTAAAAATTTTGTCTAGAAATCAGGGAAAAGTCAAGGAAATTCCCTTGTAAGTTTTTTATTTTAATATTATTTTAACATTTCTATTATGATTAGAGTCTAATAATAAGCTTTGTTGTAATTTTTTTGCAAAATGCGTATTTCATTAAAGTTTTGCAAATAAATTGCAACAAAGCTTTTTATCTCTAATTATAATAGAAATGTTGAAATAATATTAAAATATAAAACTTGCAGAATATCTACGGAATCTCCGCAGGGAAATTCCATGGAATATCCCGGGGGCACTTCCATGGAATTTTTCAACTTGAGTAATTATAAAAATACACTAGAAAAAAGTTGGTGTGATTTTTGTTGCGTGTTAAATTAACCAATGTTAAACGACATAGAATGTGGCGCCACCTATGACGGTTAAATTTGTTGAGTGTTATTTTAACACCAAATTCGGTGTTAAAATAACACTTTTTATTTTCTGTGATTAAAACTATAATATTTCAATTCATATTTTATTTTTATAAAAAAAATGTGAATTAAAAATTTTATTTTATTTAAAAAAGTGAGCAAGTAGTCAGCCGCGCGCATAAGTGCCCGAATTGTCGCTATAGTTGATTGATAATTGTGAAAAAAAATTTTTTTTTTTAAATTGTTCACAATTGTTCACAATTTGGATAACAGAAAAGAAAAGAAAAGAAAGAAAAAAATTGGTGATTTGCCAACTATTTATTTAAAATAGTAACATGTAAATGTGTAAAATAGTCTGAATATTCAGTGTGGCTTGAAATAATTGTACCGTGGACGTATACACAGAAGGATGTAATCCTCTCGTTAATAGGATTCATGAAAAGGCAGTACAAACACTTATATACCCGTATTGAAAGTTGGGCTCTTAGTTTAGGATTTGATCAGTATGTGTATAAGTGAGACGTTTTCCAATGTGTGCTGGGATTTATGTGTTTTAGTGCTGATGGCTGTATGAGTGTTTGCGACTGTTTTATGTACCAACACACAGAGATACGTGTACATGTATACACCTTTTATATATATATAACTTTATGTATATATATATACACACATTTATACTGTGGTCGGGGTATCGAGCTGGTTTACAAGTATAATGAGTCTTGCGCGCCGCATAACATTACATCGCTGCTTGCTCTGGATTTAGATTAACTGTTTACATGAACAGCGGCGAGCGGAGGAACCAACCGATTGCCATTGCTGCCAACGCCGAATAGTACATTTCTATAGTGCCATTATACCGCGGGACAATATCTCTTTCCATATAAATATATATATGTTGGTAATTCACATCCGCATACTGTTCTCTCCTGCACCTACGTTGTTTACCGTTTCGTGTATGGGTGATTCTTCTCAAAGTGACATTACTTCGGATATCTTCATTAATTTTCTTAAATCTTTATTTATTATTGGACGATTTTTATAGTAAAAATTTAGGATTTACTTAATATTAACCTAAAAGCCAAATTTTATCTGAGTAATTTTTTCATATTTTTGCATTTTGCCGAATCTTTATATTTAGGATAAGTAGTAAAGCTCAGATTCGGTCAGACATTCTTCAAAATTTTTCATGTAAGTAGTAAAAATCAGTCTTGGTCAGACGTCACTGGTAATTGTTTGCATTAGTTATACAAACCAATGGAAGTTAAATACTGGTAAAATATATTTTAAATCAGTAGGGAAAGTTAGTTTTCGTTAGACATTGTTTGTAATTTTTATACAAGTAGTAACGACTAGTTTTAGTCAGACAATAATTGTATTTGCTATACAAACCTTGTGATAGGAATATTACTATGAAAAAGAACGATGAAATTTATTTTGTACGTCTGTATTCAAAATAAGTAGTACAAATCAATTTTTTTAGATTTTCTTAACTACTTTTTGAGTCAGTAGTGAAAGACGTTTTCAGTCAGACATTACTTTTAGTGTTTGATATTAGCACTAGAAGCCAAATTTTACTTTCAGTATTTCGGTATCAGTAGTAAAGCTCAGTTTCGGTCAGACAGTATTTATAATTTTTTGTATCAGTAGTAAAAATCAGATTCGGTCAGACATAGTAAATTTTTTTCTGGCATCAGTAGTAAAAACAAGTGTTTGGTCAGACGTCAATTGCAATTGAAATTAAAATATTTATTTTGCTATAAATTTTACCAAAGATTCGTTATTGAAATAGAAATTATAAAAAATTCTCGTCAAAATTTCAATTCTCTTTATAAATAATAAAATTCTTCTCTAATATTCAATTATTTTACAAAATTTTAATCAAATTCTTGTCAAAATTTCAATTATTTTCAAAAGTAATAAAATTTTTTACAGGAATTCAATTATTTACACATTTTTTTTATAAATTTCTTCGCAATAATTCAATTATTTTCATAAATAATAAAACTCATTGCATAATTTCAATTATTTTTAATGCAATTTTAATCGAATTCCTCGAAAAATCTAATTATTATTTTTAAAAATTTTATTAAAATTCGTCCAAAAAATTTCATGATTTAAAAAATTTGTTGTTTACATTTTTTATAAGAATTCAATTGTGAAAAACATTCATTTATTCATAAATTATTTATTTTTGTGTTTAAATAATTGAATTCTCGTAGAATTTACTAATAAAAATGATTTTAAAAATGAATTTTAATTAAAATTTTAGATAATAATTGAATATTAAAAGCACTATAGCATGAATTTTCAAAAATAATTAAATTTTGAATAGTTTTGAAAATAATTACATTTTTCGAAGAATGTAGTTAAAATTGTATTAAAAATAATTGAAATCCTGTGAAAAATTTTTTTTATTTAGGAGAATATTTTAAATCTTGTAAAAATTTTTATTAGGTACATTTTTTTAAATAATTGAAGTCTCGTGAAAAGTTTTATTATTTATGAAAATAATTGAATTCATTTAAGAAATTTTATTAAAATAGCAGATTTTGAAAATATTTGAATTTTAGCGAAAAATTTAATTATTCTTGAAAATTTTATTAAAATTTGTCGAAAAAATTCAATTATTTAAAAATTTGTTGATAAAGTTCTTTATGAAAATTCAATTTTGAGAAACATTCGATTATTATAAAAATTATGTATATATTTTTGTATTTAAATAATTGAATTTTCGTAGAATTTACTAATAAAAATGGTTTTTCATTTCATAAAAATGAATTTCAGTTAAAATTTTAGATTATAATTGAATATTTAAAGCAATATACCGTGAATGTTTAGAAATAATTGAATTTTGAAATTAATTTTTTTGAAAGAGTATAATTGAATTTTTTTTATATTATTTGAAGTTTTTATTTTTTAATATGCATTTAATTAAAGAATTTAGGAATAATTAAAATTTCGTGAAATTGAACATTGTAAAGAAATGGATTTGAAAATTGCCAAAGAACTTTTTGGAAAATTATTAAAAATAATTGATATAAAGTAAAATTGTAGTTAAAAATTTTTGAAAATAATAATTGAATTGAAGTAATGAAAATAATTTGGAAGAAGTATAATATTCTTATAATATAAAATAATGATTTTATTATTTGGTCATCTTTAATTATTATAAAATATGAAGAAATCGATGACTCCGAGTCGAAGACTCGGAGTTATCGATTTCTTCATGTTTTATAGTTATAAAAAAATTTAATGAGCTTAAATTTCATTCATTGTAAAAAATAACACCAAAATTGATTATTTTAATCTTTTTTGGTGTTAATTAATCTGCAACACTTTTTAATACCTCACAATTTACTTTAAAAATATAAACTAAAATAAAAAAATTTTAGAACATTAATAAAATACTGAAAAAAAATCTCGGTTTAAAGACCTCTTCGATATTCAAAGAGATCTAATACAAAAAAAAATCGGAAAAAAATTGAAAACTTTTTCAGAAGCAATTGATGATTGATTGCAACATCGTTTGATATAACTTTTTTTTTATATTCGAAGGTAAACATGAAAATTGAATGCACGTGCGGATAGAAAATCTCGATGCAAATACATATATATGTATATGAGTGTGTATACACGGGATTCAAAGAGCCGTCAGTAAAAAAGGCCTGCTGATGGACTTTTCATATTGTCGATAAAATTCCCATAGAAAAAATAAATATCAGCGATAGTTTGAAGAGATAAAAAAAAGAAGCACGCGCTTGAACGAAATTTCTAAAGTGTCTCTACTATATTGATAACGTAAAAAAAGTATATAGGGTTTTTGTGAACGAAATGTCGATGGTACGGGCCTGTCGGTCAGCCGAGGGTGGTTATGGTTTTACTTCCACGATATATGATCAGTCGAGTAATGCACTGAACTTTTACGAGCGGCGCTTGACCCCTTTATAGATATGGTTTCCTATATATATATATATATATATATATATATATATATATATATATATATATATATATATATATATATATATATATATACCATCGACGCTTAAGTATCTTTCGAAGACCTTTACAGTGAGGCGAGCTTCTTTCTTTCTAACATTAAAAAATTGTTTCTTTGATATTTTTTTTCTCTTTCCTTAATTTCCCCTTTTTTACATTTTCACCTTATTTTCCCCTTTTTTCATTTTTCCCTTCTTTTTCTGTATTTGTATTATTTCTTTTTCCTTATTTTTACCCTTTTCCCTATTTTTTTTCTTTCCTTATTTTCCCCTTCTTTTTTTCTCTTTTCTTATTTTTTTCTTCTTTTTCCTTTATTCTTAATTTCCCTATTTTCTCTCATAACAAAAAAAGATCAAAACAAAAAATAGATTAAAAATAAAAAATAGATCAAAAATAAAAAGAGATTAAAAATAAGAAAGAGATCAAAAAAAGGAGATTAAAAATAAGAAAGAGATAAAAAACAAAAAGAGATTAAAAATAATAAGGAGATCAAAAATAAAAAGAGATTAAATATAAAAAATAGATCAAATTTTTCTTTTTCTGCAGCAAAAAAATCGTTAATCTAGTGGAAATGATACGCTTAGGACAATATGATGTATATCAACATTTGAATGAATGATGCTATCTAATTCAATTGAATTCCATTTCTTTTTTTTTTTTTTTTTTTTTTTGCTCTAGTCATCAATCTTAAAAGCGTATATCTAAAAAAATGCTATAATGGATGACATTATTCGCGCGTCACTGACCAAGAAGTTAAGAATTGATGTATTGGCCCTTTGAGAATTAATTTAGGATTTTTTGTTCAAGTACATACACAATGGTACATAGTTTAAAAAAATCTCCTTCCAATTCCCTCCCACAGCCGAAATATCAATAATTGAAGTGATTTGTATTCTATTTTATTAAGGACAAATTAGTTAAATAGGAAACTCGTCCTAATTTACACACTATCAGGATGACGTATATATATATATATATTTAGAGCCACTGTAATCGATTGACCTCCGAGTAATTGATTACGAGTGTAGCGTTCGACGGAATTAATTGTGCCTAATTGCCCACTATTCTCTTTTTTTTCATTTCAACACATCTTTAATTAGAAAATTAGACAAAAAACTGAATATTTCGGAGGAATTTTGTTTAAAAAATAATTGCAAAAATTTATTATTTGTCAGTGTATAAATTGATGACTAAAATTATACAGTAAATTAGTGACGAAAATTATATCTTAGGCTCTAAAATAAATGACAAAAATAAATTAACTAATCTAATTAGAAATTTAGAAAATTTTAAAAGCAAATTAAACAAATAAAAAATATACCCATTTTGTTTATTCTATAGGGGAATGTAGTCAAGGTTGGCCTACTGTCTAGGTAGGCCACTCGCGTTTTTTTGTCAGGTTCACTAGCGCCACCTACGCGCATTTTTGTCGAAGCTTGTCTTAGTGAAACCTAACTTTTTGTTCAATTACATTTTCGGAAAATCGAAAATTGTGTTTTCTGTGACGTCGGTACAAAAAAAGCTCAAAAAAAGTTTTGTGCATAATGTGAAAAACCATGAATAAAAGATAAAAAACAAATTGAATCGTCAAGGCAAGTATGCAGAAAATTTGTGGGACTCATGGTTGAAAGGAAAACAAAGTAAAAAATCGAATCCCGAAACGTATTTCTTTATGGTTACAACAATTCGGTAATGTTACTTACTGTCAAGGTCGGCCACTATGTGTTTAAAATGCGCAAAGTTGAGGACGAGCTACTTCATTTGCAAAAACTGCAATTCTGTATAACTCATAATATAATTGATCATCTTATTAATATTTTTATTTAATTTTATTAATATTTTAGTGCAAAACTTTTTTTTATTTATATTTATTTTTTTATATTGTTTATTGTTATTATTTTGTTATTTCATTAAGTTACAAACTGTAAACAATAAAGAATCAATTTTCCGTAACTCCAAACATGTTATTTTATTTTTTAACGATTAATGCCCTTTGAATTTTAAACATGGCCGACCTTGACTGTAATGGCCAACCTGGACTACAAATTTTTTTTTTTTTAAATCTTTATAACTTTTTCATTTTTAAACCTGTCAATTTACTTTGTACAGAAAAAATGTTCTTATTAAACAGGACTTTCCAACCATATACTTCAATTGTCCAAATTCATTTTTAAAAAAAAGTTATAAACAAAAGTCAAAAAGGTGGCCGACCTAGACTATGTTCCCCTACTTTTTTCTATAACAAATTTCGTTTGTCTGATCTAAATTATTATGCAAATTATTCTCATTTTTATTTATAAATAATACTAGAAAATTAATTGTTAAAAAATTTTTATTAAGAAGTAGGAAATATACCCATTTTATGCATAATTTTTAATTTTTTATTTCTCAATAACAATATTGTTTACACATTTTTTTCTTTTGGGAAGAAAAACATTAGATATTCCCGTTTCTTAATATTTTTTTAGAAAATTCTCAATTTTCATAAGAAAATAATTTGCATCAATTCTATTTCTTAATTTCAATTGTTTAAATAAAAATCAAAGTTTTTTCAATATAAAGGAAAAAAAAAAATGTTTATAAATTATATTTGTCAATTAGAAAATTTTATTGAAAATGAAACTGAAAATTTTTAAGTTTTTAAAAAATAAAGGAAAAAATTTTATTGAAAAAAATGTTCTGTTAAATTTATTTACGAATATTTTAAATTGTCAAATTATTCGAAAACAATAATTTCTTTTTTAAATATTTTAAATATTTCATTTTCAATATTTTTCCGTAGGAATTAAAACTTCAAAAAATTCAAATTCAAACCTTTTTGAAATTAATCAACTTTAAAAATATTTGTTATAAAACATAAAGATAACGATTAGTCCGAGTCGAAGACTCGGAGTGATCGTTATCTTTATGTTTTATAATAATTAAAGATGACCCAGTGAAAAATTAAAAGTATCAAAAAATTTTATTATTTATAAAAATAATTGAATGCCTGTAAAAAATTTTTATTATTTTAAAAAATAATTGAATTTTTGAAAAGAAATTTTTATTATTTATTAAAATAATTGAATCCCTGTAAAAATTTTTTTTACCTATTTTTAAAAATAATTGAATTATTGTTAAAAAATTTATAAAAAATTTTATTTTTATTATTAAAAAATTTTATAAAAATTTTTTTTTTTAAAATTGAATTGTGTTTTGAAAAAATTTATTAAAATAGTAGATACTGAAAATCATTGTATTGAGAAAAATTTTTTTAAAATAATTGTAATTTTGCCAAGAATTTTATTTAAATTTCTGAATATAATTGAATTTTGAAGAATTTTTTTATTTATAAAAATAATTGAAATTTTTATGAGTTTTTTGGTAAATTTTGAACATAATTAAATGGCGATGAATTTTACTACTTTTGAAAGTAATTGAATTTTTACAATCATTTGTAACTTCTCTAAAATTCAATTTTTTTAAATGTTTTTAACTAAAATTTTTCTATATATCCATTATTTTTAATAATTAATTTAATACATATTAACAAATGTAACCAATTTTAGAAGAAGTTAAATTATTAAAATTTGCGAAAAATGTAAGTTCATTTTTCCAATTAAATTCATTAAAAAATTGAAATTTTATAAAATTTCTAATTGAAACCGTTTGAAGTTCATTTATTTATGAAAGTTGTAAATGCAACTCTTTTAAAATTAAATTAATTTTGAAATATATTTAAGTAAAATTATTCATTTAATAATTTATTTATTTTCTGATAGTTGTTCAAGATTTAAGTTATTTGTAAAGAAATTTTTGTCAGAACTTGAAAAAAATTGAAGGTTTTGTATCAGAATTTGTGGTAATTTTCTAGTTTATGAGTCAAACTAAAAAGACTCAAAAATTCAGAATTTTCTTATGAATTCTAAAAATTTAATTTTTTCCAGTATTTTTAATTTTAATAAAAATCCCTGACTTTTCCCTGAATTCCCTGCTTTAGAAAATATGATTATTATAGTTAAAATAGTATTAAATTATATTCCAATACAAATTTTATTTTTATTAAAACAAATTTGAATTATAATTTTCTAAATTCTATTATTTTTAAAATTTCTAATTTTATTTAAAAAAGGAAAGAAGAAGTTGGCCGCACGAATTGTTGCTAGTTAGTAATTATAGTAAATTAGTGACTAAAATAAAATATTGGCTAAAATAATACTATAAAAAGAAAGATACTAATTTAGTACCAATTTTGGTACTAAATCGTCATTTGTTTCTATTTTAATACCGAAAATCAGCTCTAATTTAGAACCTTTTATTTACAGTGAAAATACAAAATAGTGACTAAAATAAAATAATGACTAAAGTAAATTAGTGGTTTAATTAAAATAGTGAATAAAATAAAATAGTGACTAAAATAAAATACTGACTAAAATAAAATATTGGCTAAAATAAATTCGTGACTAAAATAAAATACTGGCTAAAATAAATTAGTAGCTATAATAAATTGATGATCAGCATAAAAAGATAACCTGAGGGAAATTGAGACATCTTACTCCGAAAATAAAATATGGAGGGTTAAAAGGATTTTTTTTGTTTGATTAGCGATTTATAAACCGCTGGGTATAGCAAATGAGAATTATAAATGAAACACAAAGCAGGGTTTGCACCTTGCGCGAGCAAAATGTGCAAAGGGTGGTACTACTTCGTAAACACGTGCATCGTCACCCCACGCGTGCCATTTCTGGTACACACAGGGTAGTTTTTCGAGAGAGAGAGAGAGAGAGAGAGAGAGAGAGAGAGAGAGAGAGAGAGAGTCAGTGCACATGCTATATATAGGAACGAAAAATACGAATGTAGGTGCAGACTCGGCACACGTGGACATTCTCAGCTTACGCGAGACAAATCCGCGATCCTGCATGCATAAGCGATTAAGCTGCTTTAAATTTATTAAAATGTCTGTCATCTTCTAACTCGATTCCTACCCCTGCTGAGTAAAAATATTACTAAACTGTGATCAGCAGATTCGATTCAGTTATAAAATACGTCGACTCGCACCCCTTCGGGACTTTAATCCCAAATCATTTCCTAACAATTTAACTCACACCCTTTATTGTTGTATATTTGGATATATGTATGAAAGTCCAAGTTTAATTCACCTGCACTCTATCCGAATGAAACGAATATTTTTTATTTTGGTTTTTATCTGACAGAAAAAAATACTATGTCTGACCGAATCTGATTCTTACTACTGATACCAAATATTAAAAATTTGCCAAAAATAACAATAAGAACTTGGAGTATTTTCTTTGATAGAATTTGGCTTTCAGAGCTAATAACCAACACTAAAAGTAACGTCTGACTGGAAATATCACTTACTACTGGCTCAAAAAATAGGAAAGTATGTCTAAACGAAACTGACTTGTACTACTTATTTTAAATATACAAAAAATAAATTTCGACTTGCTGGTAGTACTAATGTTTGTAGCACAAGTTTAGTATCGCAAATAAAATTGACGTCTGACTAAACACTGGTTTTTACTACTGTTACAAAAAAATTATAAATACTGTCTGACCGAAACTGAGCTTTACTACTGATACCAAAATACAGAAAGTAGGCTTTTAGTGCTAACATCAAACACTAAAAGTAATGTCTGACTGAAAACGTATTTTACTACTGACTCAAAAAATAGTTAAGAAAATCTAAAAAAATTGATTTGTACTACTTATTTTGAATACAGACGTACAAAATAAATTTCAACATTCTTTTTCATAGTAATATTCCTATCACAAGGTTTGTATAGCAAATACAATTATCGTCTGACTAAAACTAGTCGTTACTACTTGTACAAAAATTACAAACAATGTCTAACGAAAACTACCTTTCCCTACTGATTTTAAATAAATTTTAACCAGTATTTAACTTCCATCGGTTGGTATAACTAATACAAACAATTACCAGTGACGTCTGACCAAGACAGATTTTTACTACTGACATAAAAAATTTTTGAGAATGTCTGACCGAATCTAAGCTTTACTACTGTTTTCAAATATAAAGATTTGCTAAAATGCAAAAATATGTAAAAATTTCTCTAATAGGTGCTAATTTTTGCATCACAAGGTTCATAGAAAAAATACAATTGATGTCTGACTATAGCTGGTTTTTACTACTAAAATAAAAAAATTATAACCAATGTCTGACCGAAACTGACCTTTACTACTGACGCGACTGAAATAAATAGCGACTGAAGAAAAATGGAAAATAATTCGAACAAAATAAATTGAAACCAGTCTGACAATAATTGTCTTTAACTACTAATATACAAAAGTACATAGAAAATTATGAATTAAAATTCCACGAACAAGTTAATTGGCGCAAACATTAAATATAAGTTTTTGTATAAGAGGTATTTTTAAAAAGTTTTTTTTTATTTACACTCTCTAAATTTGAATTACTGAAAATATTTCACAGTAATACGTGAGGTCTTAAAATAACATCAGAATGAAGTCAACGATTTGTAAAATTTCGAAGTAACTTAGTTACTAACTTGCTAACTAACTAAGTAACATAGTTACAAAATTCAATTATGTTCAAAATTTACCAAAAAAGTCATAAAAATTTCAATTCTCTTTTTAAATAATAAAATTCTTCTCTGATATTCAATTATTTTACAAAACTTTAATCAAATTCTTATCAAAATTTCAATTATTTTCAAAAGTTTTATAAAATTCAATAATTTTCAATATCTACTATTTCAATAAAATTTTCCAGAAGAATTCAATTATTTAAAAAAAATTTTTAATATGTAAAAATTTTACGCAAACATTTAATTATTTTCATATATATAATAACATTTTTTACAGGAATTCAATTATTTACACATTTTTTTTATAAATTTCTTTGCAATAATTCAATTATTTTCATAAATAATAAATTTTTTACAGGGAATCAATTATTTTTATAAATAATAAAATTCTTTTCAGGAATTCAATTATTTTCATAAATAATAAAACACATTGCATAATTTCAATTATTTTTAATGCAATTTTAATCGAATTCCTCGAAAAATGTAATTATTCTTAAAAATTTTATTAAAATTCGTCCAAAGAATCTAATGATTTAAAAAATTTGTTGATAACATTTTTTATGAGAATTTAATTTCAAAAAAGATGAAATTAATAAATTATTTATTTTTGTATTTAAATCATTGAATTCTCGTAGAATTTACTAATAAAAATGGTTTTTCATTTCATAAAAATGAATTTTAGTTAAAATTTTAGATTATAATTAAATATTAAATGCATTAAAACGTGGATTTTTAGAAATAATTAAATTTTGAAAAAGTTTTAAATTAAAATCATTGAAATTCTTAATTTTTCATATTTTTGACAAACCATTCTGTAGAATTAATTCTTTTTAAAAGTTTAATAGGATTTTTATTGAAATTATTTCAAGTTTTTATTTTTCAATATATGTTTAATTGCAGAATTTCCGAATAATTGAAATTTTGTAAAATTGAATTGTAAACGAATGAATTTGAAAATTCCCAAAGAACTTTTTTAAAAATTATTAAAAATAATGGATTTAATGAAGAATTTTAGTTAAAAACACGAGAAAAAAATTTAATTTTACAGAAGTTAGAAATTATTGCAGAAATTCAATTATTTTCAAGAGTAATAAAATTCTTCTTAAGGATTCAATTATTTTTACGATTAATAAAACTGATCGCTGCGTTTCAATTATTTTTCATACAATTATAATTGAATTCCTTGAGAAAAGTAATTATGTTCATGCAAGTTTTAATAAAATTCGACAAAAGAATTCAATTATTTAAAAATTTGTTAATAAAATTCTTTATGAGAATTGAATTTTCAGAAACATTCAATTATTCAATAAATTATTTACTTTTGCATTTAAATAATTGAATTCTCGTAGAATTTTCTAATAAAAATTGATTTTCATTTCATAAAAATGAATTTTAGTTAAAATTTTAGATTATAATTGAATGTTAAAAGCAATTTAGCGTGAATTTTTAGAAATAATTGAATTTTGAAATTAATTTTTTTGAAAAAGATTAATTGAATTTTCTTTTATATTATTTGAAGTTTTTATTTTCTAAAATGCATTTAATTAAATAATTTAGGAATAATTGAAATTTCGTGAAATTGAATATTGTAAAGAAATGGATTTGAAAATTGCCAAAGAACTTTTTCGAAAATTATTACAAATAGTTGATATAAAGTAAAATTGTAGTTAAAAATTGTTGAAAATAATAATTGAATTGAAGTAATGAAAATAATTTGGAAGAAGTATAATATTCTTATAATATAAAATAATGATTTTATTAAAAAATTTAATGAACTAACATTTCATTTCACCTACTATTATTTTTATAAATTTTATTATGACAAGAAGAGAATAGAAAATTTAAAGTTTTGATTTAATTTCGTAAAAAAGTTTTTTTTTGACAAGCTCTTTAAAACATATATGCGAGTGCATCACCCTGTATTATACTATACAGTTCACCCTAATATTGATATTGGGAGTACAGAAGTAGGATCTTAGCTTTATCCCCCAAGGGAGAAGTGACAACGCGTTTGTATTCGCACTCTCAGCCCCCGTTCGCCCTTCTTCTTTTTTTTGCTTTTCTCTCTTGTGTCAAAATCGGACCGATCTCAATTTGAGTACGCTTATCAAAATAACGGTTACAACTTCATAAATATTTGGTCGTATGTTTTATAAAAGGGACCATTCAATATGGAAATATATGGGGTTTAAAGTGTTTTGAAATGAGTTTATACTTTGTACAGACGCTGACCAATAAAAATATGTTCACCAAACAATTCAAATGTAAATAAATCAATGAAAATTGTCGCCAATTTCGAAATATTTCAATTACGACATCAAAAATAAAATCTGATTATGAATTTTTTTTATTAATTTTATTATAAAACTGTTTCAGAATTAAAAAAAAAAATTTTAACTTTTTTTTAAATATTATTTCCGAATTTTTTTCTTAATTTTTTTTATAAATATGTTTATAAATATTTTTATAAATATTTTAATGAATCTTTTTATAAACATTTTAATGAATCTTGTTATGATTCTTTTTTTGAATCTTTTTATAAATTTATGATTCTTTTTTTAAAACTTTTTATGAATCTTTTTATGAATCTTACTATAAATCTCTATGTGAATCTTTTTATAAATTTTTTAATAAATTTCCTTTTATTTAACTTTTTTTTATAAAAATTATTTAATCGTTTCATTTTATGACCTCCTTTCGTTGAATTTAAAGTGGACAATAGATTTTATTTTTTGGAAAAAAGTGGTGGCAGTTTTCGGGACGTATCAGTATACTCCTTAAAAGTGTGCGCGGGCGTAAGACTGTATAAACATTTCAAATTAGTATTCAGATCCGCAGCTGTTGACTGCTCGGTGGCCGCTCACTTTCGAGGGCTTCTGAGGCTTCCTTTAATTGTGAAGCAGATGCCCTTTTCCCATTCTCATTTCATCCACCTTAAAAACTCAAAACTATTTCACAATACCATTTCAATAGAACAAAAGAAAATTTCCATTAAATTACAACTAGAGAGACCAAATTTCCGAAATTAATTTCCTCCACTTTTATCTAATTCTCAAATTTTGTCAGATTCAATAAAGAAAATAAATTTTTTTCTCATTTTCATTTATAAATTTTATCAAATTCGATAAAAGAAATTAATTTTTCTTATTTTTATTTAAATAAATTCAATTAAATTCGATAAAGAAAATTAATTTTTAAACTGGCAATGATTCGCGCAATTACGATTTTCTCACTCACTTTTTTAAATAAAATTATCAATTTTAAAAATAGTAGAACGTAAAAATTTGATTAACGATTAACTTGATAAAAATTTGGATAAAACTTGATGAATTTAGAAAAATAAAGAAAATCATGACAATATTTAAAATGAAGAGAGCAGGGAATTTAATTTAAAATGAATTTGGAAGATAAGGAAATAGTTTATTTTCCGCCATCAGCGTTAAAGAGACAACACTAAATAAATTTCCCCGAGTCATTTTAAGGATTAGATGGAGCGACCCTTGGTTTCGATAGCACCCTCAATAGATGCCCTCTCTCTGCTATCTTATCCTCATTCCTCTTTCCTCCCGGTCATCACGGTGCCAATTCCGCTCGTTTTTCTATCTCGAACCCTCTTGTATTCACCAAAGCGACATTATACGCGATCTGTACTCACGTATGGTTTCTTCTGTAATGTATCTGCAAATATACGAATACACGCATATACATACGAAACAGTACATAACGCGAAAGATGTCTATTGGTCACTATATATATACACACACAGATAAACATTAGTCGCGAAGCTCGGATCGTTCCGTTATACCCCCTCGCGTTGCAGTGTCGAGTTTCCTCCCTGCTTCGGAAATTAATTTGCCCACCGGCGAAGGAAATCGCTGCGTATATATATGTATACAAGTTTGGAAAGCATTCCCTAAGTTTTATAATTTTTTGTAATTTTTTTCTCTCTTTCTTTCTCTCTCTCTCTCTCTCTTGGCCTTTAAACGTGTTGACTGTAATCGATAGTCCTATCGGTGCGAAAGTCCCCTCTTCCTTCTCATTTTTATAAAGAAACTTTATATTGACACTGAAACTGAGACTATATAAGTACAATCATCATTAATTAAATTCAATTTCAATTTCCTGTTACGAAAACAGTTTTTTATTTTTTCTTTGATAATTTCAGAAAACGAAGGAAGGAAAAATTTTTTCTTTCTTTCATTCTTTTTCTCTTTCTCTATTTCTTACTTACTTTCTTCTTTTCTTCCATTTTTGCCATAGAGAAAAATAAAATAAAGAAGAAAGAGAAAATTTTTTCTCTCTCTTTTTTATTTTCGTTGAAAAATAAACAAATAAAGAATAAATAAAATAAAGAAACAAACGAAGAATAAAAGAAAGAAGATAGTAAGCAAGTATGAATAAAACAAAGAAAAGAGGAAAAGAAAGAAGAAAAGGAAAAAAAGAAGAAATCGGAGAAAAAGAAGAAGAAAAGAAAAAAAAATGCGTGAAATAAAAAAGTAAAGAAAGAATGAATAAAATTGAATAAAGAAAAAAAAGAAAGAGAGAGATTTTATTGGTCACTTAGTAATGAGCGGTAATAATAATGAGGCGCCGGTACAAACTGGCAATTCCGTCTGATTATGAACGATACTCCAAATGTCCTTTTTCATATTTAATAACCGCAATTAATTTCAGTTTCACTTGGAAAGAAGGGCGTTAATTTGAATCTGTTACAATTACATTTATCACGATCCCCATTACCTTATCCCTAACGATCTCAACTCTACTAACCATAAAAATAAATACTCGCGTGCAGTAACGAGCTTCCAAAGTTGTGATTCAGTTTGAATGAAACAAAAAAAAAATTAAAAGAAACAAAAATTTCAAATCAAGATTAGAGCGAGAATTTTTGTTAAAAGGAAACTGATTGTGTTTTCTTTAGAGTTTAATTAGAGAAGTAGTTCGAATAATAATCTTTTGAAAAGTGTTTAGCAACAGAAAATGAATCTTTTAGTTGGCGCCAATAGGATATAAAATAAAAAATTTTTGTTAATTTAATTTAGTGACTGAATTTTTGCTTTTGAATTAGTACAATTTAGTAGTAAATTAGCAGAAATTACTATTAATTATTAATAATTAATTATCAACTATATTAATCACCGTAGTCAGTTATAGTTACTTTATTAGTAAAATTAACAAATTCAAAAGCAAAAATAGTAAATTCTACTAATTTATTAGTAGAATTTACTAAATTAAAAGCAAAACGTCGGTTACTAATTCAAATCAGTAAACATTTTTACTAATAAGTATTTAACGAAAAACATTAAAAGAAAAAGAAACAAAAATCGAATAAAAACTAGAAACAAAAAAATAACGGATAAGAACAAAAAGAAAACATTAAACACAAAAGAAGCAATAAACGAAAAAGAATTGCACGATAAGAAAAAAATGTTGTTCTTCGGAACAAAACTGAAATTTTCACACATAAAACTGAAATTTGTGAGACGATCAACCCTGTTAATTGAGAGGCAGTCGTATCTTGATTCGAGCTTTGACAAGGTAGCATTAGAGACCTCACCGGATATCTTTTGACATGAACATTATACGATTCAAGAACATTCACGCGGTCGACAGGTCGCTATTACAATATTAAATCTACACACATGGAATAAAGAATGCTCGATTCGATTTGACCGATAGTCAGTAATCGAGCAGTCATAACCCATGGTTAAATCAATTTGCCACTCAGACTTCATGTCAATTATGAATGCAACATTTCACCGTCAAGAAGAAATAAATGCCAAAAATTATTCTTCTTTTTTCTCCTTCTTTTTTCTCTTGTGTGTGCATTGAAAACAACAGACCAGTTATTCTCGATTATATACCGTTTGAAATTTTTTACAAATATTTTCTTTCTTTTTTTTCTGCTGTAATTTTTAAATACCGCGTGCAGTGGAAAAGAAATTTTGACGTGTAGAGTTTTGTATAAAATCATAAAATTGCAGTATAAAGAATGCAAAATAAAAAAAAATTTTAAAAGATGACCTTCTTCTTGAGGGCAATGGACAGAAGGATAATAATTACGGATAATTTAAAAACCCTTTCGCAGTCTAGTGAAAAAATCGTGTTTGGGAAAAAAAGGGTTCAAAAAATGTCTAAAGAAAATTTAGACATCACAGTAAAACGTGAGGTGTTAATATAACATCAGAATGGATTAAAATAATCTGCAACAGTTTAATCCCTCTAGGATTAAATTAACACCAGAAAGAATTAAAATAATCTATTTTGTTGTTATTTTTAATTATGAATCAAATTTTACTTTAAATAAAACACCAAAGTCAACGATTTGTAAAAATTCGACGAATTTAGCTTCTCCAGGGAGAATAGTAAGTTACTAACTTAGTTACTAACTTACGAACTTGGTAACATTTTTACTAAATTCAATTGTGTTCAAAATTTTTTAAAAATTCTCGTCAAAATTTCAATTCTCTTTATAAATAATAAAATTCTTCTCTGATATTCAATTATTTTACAAAATTTTAATCAAATTTTTATCAAAATTTCAATTATTTTCAAAAGCTTTGTAAAATTCAATGATTTTCAATATCAACTATTTCAATAAAATTTTCCAAAAGAATTCCATTATTAAAAAAAAAATTTAAATAAAATTCTACGCAAACATTTAATTATTTTCATAAATAATAAAATTTTTTACAGGAATTCAATTATTTACAAATTTTATTATAAATTTTTTCGCAATAATTCAATTACTTTCATAAATAATAAAACTCATTGCATAATTTCAATTATATTTTTAATGCAATTTTAAACGAATTCCTCGAAGAATGTAATTATTCTTAAAAATTATATTAAAATTCGTCCAAAGAATATAATGTTTAAAAAATTTGTTGATAACATTTTTTATGAGAATTTAATTTCAAGAAACATGAAATTAATAAATTATTTATTTTTGTATTTAAATAATTGAATTCTCGTAGAATTTACTTAAAAAAATGATTTTAAAAATGAATTTCAGTTAAAATTTTAGATTATAATTAAATATTAAAAGCATTATAACGTGGATTTTTAGAAATAATTAAATTTTGAAAAAGTTTCAAATTAAAATCATTGATATTCTTAATTTTTCATATTTCTGACAAACAGTTCTGTAGAATTAATTCTTTTTAAAAGTTTAATAGGATTTTTATTGAAATTATTTCAAGTTTTTATTTTTCAATAAATATTTAATTGCAGAATTTCCGAATAATTGAAATTTTGTAAAATTGAATTGTAAACGAATGAATTTGAAAATTCTCAAAAAACTTTTTTGAAAAGTATTAAAAATAATGGAATTATTGAAGAATTTTAGTTAAAAATAATAGAAAAAAATTTAATTTTACAGAAGTTAGAAATTATTGCAGAAATTCAATTATTTTCAAGAGTAATAAAATTCTTCTTAAGGATTCAATTATTTTTACTAATAATAAAACTGATCGCAGCGTTTCAATTATTTTTCATACAATTATAATAATTGAATTCCTTGAAAAAAGTAATTATGTTCATGCAAGTTTTAATAAAATTCGACAAAAGAATTCAATTATTTGTTACTAAAATTCTTTATCAGAATTGAATTTTGAGAAACATTCAATTATTCAATAAATTATTTATTTTTGTATTTAAATAATTGAATTCTCGTAGAATTTTCTAATAAAAATTGATTTTTATTTCATAAAAATGAATTTCAGTTAAAATTTTAGATTATAATTGAATATTAAAAGCAATATAGCCTGAATTTTTAGAAATAATTGAATTTTGAAATTAATTTTTTTGACAAAGTTTAAATTTTCTTTTATATTATTGGAAGCTTTTATTTTCTAATATGCATTTAATTAAAGAATTTAGGAATAATTGGAATTTCGTGAAATTGAATATTGTAAACAAATGGATTTGAAAATTGCTAAAGAACTTTTTCGAAAATTATTAAAAATAATTGATATAAAGTAAAATTGTAGTTAAAAATGTTTGAAAATAATAATTGAATTGAAGTAATGAAAATAATTTGGAAGAAGTATATAATATTCTCATAATATAAAACAATGATTTTATTACTTGGTCCTTTAAGTAATTATTATAAAATATGAAGAAATCGATGACTCCCAGTCGAAGGCTCATGTTTTATAGTTATAAAAAAATTTAATGAACTAACATTCATTGTAAAAATAACACCAAAATTGATTATTTAAATCTTTTTTTGAGTTAATTAATTAATTTAATCTTCAACACTTTTTAATACTTTACGATTTACTGTGATAATTTAAAAATTCGTTTGGTCGCCATATTCGATCCGCCATTTTGAATTTTTCAAATCTGAGATTCAGAATTAACGACCCCTTTTTAGGAATATTTTTTGCAAATATTAAAGCCATTTGGAAATAATCTATTTCAGTGGAAAATTGGAATATAAACGAAATAAATTGATGGTGAATCGTAAAATTAAAAAATTGCGGGCATTGATCGTCTCTTACGATCGAAATGATCGTGAACAGCTTCCCTTTTTTAGTGACACACATATAAACGATGAATAAGACTATATACCGCAGGATGATGCTCAGCAGAAGGCTAATTTATTATAGTCGGAAGCAAAATGGAATGGACCCTCCTGAGTATATTAGGAGATGGTATAAAATGAGAAGACGCTAGCAATGTTAATCTGTTGGGAATGCAGTGTTATGACGTATCATAAACACCCCATCTTCAATGATGAATCACCACCAGTTACTCCTGGAGACACATGCTAAATAAACACACGTTATTAACTCTATAAACTTTTGCTTCTAACAACAAACACCTTACGATGTTAGACAGTTATAACGTGCCGATCTCTCCTACTTACTCAAAATTCTTCGTTCATGATTTTTCTCTAACCATTTTGTTACCAATAAATACCGCAGTCGTGCACGATTCCAATAACCTCCCACTGTAATTTATTGTTTGTTTATTAAAATTGTTTCATTTTCTGTTGCAATTTTGCATATTGGAACTTTTAACTTTCCTTTTCATAAAAATGAAAAGTTTTTGTGGAAAAATTACCAATTCCCTAAAGTTGGGAAAAATTTTAAGTAATTTTACACAAGATGCCTTGAAATTTTGACGCAATTTTGTGTCAATAGAATTTTAAGGGAATTTTTACCAAAACATCTTTTACTCTTTTAAGGATTTTTATTTACATGGAAGATTCGAACCTTGGTAAATATTTTAAAGGTTGAAAAATATTTGTAAAAAGAATTTTAAGCTAATTTTTTACCAAACCATCTTTTACTCTTTAAGATTTTTAATAAATAAAAATTTGAGTCTTGGTGAATAGTTTAAAAGATAGTTTTGTTAAAATCCCTTAAAAATTGTTAAAGGAATGTTTATACCAAACTATCCTTTACTCTTTAGGATTTTTAATAAATAAAGATTCGAATCTTGATGAATATTTTAAAGGTTAAAAAACGAAGGCGCAGTTTGTGAATTTGACTTTCGCGCAAAACAAAAGAGAAGAAAAGAAGAGAAAAGAAAAGCAAATTGCATAGGAGATAAAGAAGCAGGGTTTTAATTTAAATTTTGATTTAAAATTCAAAAATTTGCGTTCGCGTTGATCGCAAAATACAATAAAGTGATAGGGATCGGCGGAAGATCATAGATCAAACACGTGAACGCACGTTTCACGGGGGTTGCTGGCTGTCTCACTATGCTTATTATACATTCACGCCACGATAAGCGTGACGCGCGAGCTTAAAGTTACCATGATGGTTACATAGGTAAGGGGTAGATATGTCCGCGTTATAAATGTCAGTATTATACGGAGCATCTTGCATTTAAACTTCAAGAAACTTCACGTTACGCCTACATATCCGTTCTGTGCAAAAATTATTTTCAATGCTGATATCATTTCCAGCACTATCACTTTTAAATTTATCGAGTTCGTGATATTCCCACCCACATTAGATATACTTATACAATAACGTCTCAAGTCTTATTTTCTAATGATGAAATTAGAAAAATTATTATTTTTTTTATTTCTAATATTTTTCCATTCAGAATACTTTCGTATCCAGATTCTAAAAAGGTTGTCATCAAAATTTTTTTGTCCTGATTTGCAGTCATAAATTTTGATGTTTTTCCTGCCCCCTGAAAAATATTCTGAATCAATTTAAAAATTATTATACAGTAAAAAAATTGACCTACTACTTCTATTTTGTGAATTGCTTTAATACATCCTATAATGCTTCTAATATTCAATTATTATCTAAATCTTTAACTGAAATTAAAAAAAATTAAATAAAAATAAATTTTTGTTACAAAAGTCTACGAGAATTTAATTATTTAAATACAAGAATAAATAGTCTATTGAATAATTGAATATTTCTTAAAATTGAATTCTTATAAAGAATGTTATTACTTTTGAAAAGAATTGAATTTTTTACATGAATAAAAATAATTGAAATTCAGTAATAAATTTTTGTTATTTATGAAAATAATTGCATTCTGATATTTAACAAGATAATTGAATTCTATCGATGAATTTTAATAAAATTTCTAAGAATAATTGCATTTTTCGAGGAATTTATTTTAAATTGCATTGAAAGTAATTGAAATTCAGCAATGAATTTTTTTATTAACATATGAAAATAATTGAATTCTTGCGAAGAATTTTATTTAAAGTTTTTAAATAACTAAATTCTAGTGAAAAAATTATTATTTGTTAAAATTATTTAATTCTTGCAAAGAATTTTATTACATTTAAAAAGAATTGAATTTTTTACATGAATTTTTTGTGATTTATGAAAATAATTGAATTCTGATATTTATCAAGATAATTGAATTCTATCGACGAATTTTAATCAAATTTCTAAGAATAATTGCATTTTTCGAAGAATTTATTGAAAATTGTATGAAAAATAATTGAAATTCAGCAAAGAATTTTTTTATTTATGAAAATAATTGAATTCCATTGGAAAATTTATTATTTGTAAAAATAATTTAATTCTTGCTGAGAATTCAATTTCCTTTCAAAAAATTGAATTCTTGAGTTGAATTTTTGTTATTTATGAAAATAATTGAATTTATTAGGAAGAATTTTGATATTTATCAAGATAATTGAATTCTTTTGAAGAATTTTAATAACATTTTCAAGAATAATTGCATTTTTCGAAGAATTTATTTAAAATTGTATTAAAAATAATTGAAAATCAGCAATGAGCTTTTTTATTTATGAAAATAATTGAATTTTGCAAAGAATATTAATAAATTTCCTGAAAATAATCGAATTTCAGGGGAAAAATGTTGATCTTCATCAAAATAATTGAATTATTTCAAAGAATATTTCGTTCAAATTTTTTAAATAATATTTAATATATTTAAAAAACTTTAACTATTTTCAACAGCATTGAAATTAGAATTTTTTTTTAAAACCATTTCTAAAGAATTGTTAATTAAAAGTATGAAAAATTGAGAATTTAAAAGATTTTGAATTTGGAATAAATTACAAAATTAAATTGCAATTATTTATAACTTTTACAAAAATCAATTTTATTCTAGAGATTTTAAATTAAATTCTTCTATAAATCAATTATTTGTAATAATTAAATATATTAAAAAATGTAATTTATGTGAAAGGAATTTAAATTATTATTATTTTAAGTGAAATTATTCATTAAATAATCTATAAGTAATAATTTTATGATAGTTTATCAAGAATTAAATTATTTATAATAAATTATTGTCAGAAATAGTTTACGAGGAAAACAAAAAAGACACCAAAGTTCAAAGTGTTCTTATGAATTCCAATATTTAAATTTTTTCCAGCACTTTTCAATATAAAATTTCCTAATTTCCCTGATCAATTCTATTTTTCCCGACTTTATCCTGATTTCCCAGACCTGTGGCAACCCTATCTAAATTAAAATGAATTTGACGTTAAAGTTAATTCGAATTCGTAATCAAACTGAAATCAAATTACATAATCAACCCCTTTCCTCATATGAGGAAGCAAACATAAATTTAGTATTAAGGTTAGGTTAGGTGTTCAATTTCAACTGAATTTTAAGTTCGACTTTTAGATTATTTTTCTGATAGTGTACGATTGAACCTTGATCAGTTGAGAATTTGAAAAAAACTGAATTTTAGGTGCACTAGTTGATGATGACGATAAAGATATTGCTATTGATGATTACATTACATCAAGTGTTTTATAATTTATTTCTAAACAAAATTAAGGTTATAGGCTAGGTTTTTATTTTCAACTGAATTTTAGATTCGACTTTTAGGTTCTTATTTCTCTAATGCAGTATTGAACCTCCATCAGTGTCAGGAATTGTAGAAATTGGGATTGTAGGAACTGCAGAAAAACGCAATTTTAGTTGCTCTAGTTGATCATGACGATAAAGATGTTGCAACCGACAATTATTACATCAAGTGTTTTATAATTTGCATTTCCAAAGAAATTAATGCATTACAAATTATGTAAAATGAAGAGTTTAAATACAAATAGGGTAATGAAAATCAGTAGAGTGTAAATGCTAAAGTCAAAAAGTGATGGTTATTTTTCGCCGATCTACAACAGATGATATCATAACAATTAGTTCACTCTCGCAATCAAGTTTGTACTCCATCAAGACTTTCGTTCGCAAAACTATATATATGTGTGTGTGGAATTTTATATGCGGTGTGTTTGGTTATGGGGATGAGTTCAGTCAGGAGAGAGAGGAAGAGGCAATACGTTAGCTAAGCTAGTGGTTAGAGCGGAAGAGGAGCCGCGGGTGGTACGGACGATAGCATCAGATCCGATCCTCTCATCTACTACGAGCTTAGTAGTTTCTCACTTTATCTGACACACATATATGTATAAACACACTTTAATGCATGCGCGTCTTTGTGGCAGAAAGCACTTCGCGGCACTACAGAACCAAACCATCATTGTTCCAGGTGCCATTACGCCAACCTCTCCCTATATACATAATATACATAGGTTCTTATGTTGCAAACGGCGAAAGCCCAAATGCGGAAGCCTCCTTTTCACAATCAAACCGATTGTCTTTTTTGGAATTAATTTTCAAAAACATTTATATATTTTATTCAGTTAATTAGGGGTTACATACTCTGAGAAAGAAATTCTATCAAATCAATGATTGTCAAAAATCAAATCAATCATTGTCTGGTGTACCTTAGGGTCCCCTACTCTTTATCCTTTACATAAATGACATCTTCAGTTCTTTTCTTCTATTTGCCGATGATCTCAAATTTTAGGTACAAATTAATTAAAAATGACAGTGATTATTCTCAATTACAAATTGATTTGAAAAATGTTAATCAATGGTGTTCAGATAATAATGACATATGCTATCAATTTTAATGTACATTAATTCATAACATAGCATAGCATTAATTCATAGCATAGTATAGCATAGCATAGCATAGCATAGCATAGCATAGCATAGCATAGCATAGCATAGCATAGCATAGCATAGCATAGTTTCAATTATCAAAACTGTTGCTTTTCTAAAAAAAATGTTTTAACAAATAAACGCATCTTTGCTCTTCAATACCTATTTCTACACTTTTTTATGGCTTAACATACACAACATACATAATTTCAGATAGAAGCTCAAAACTTGATCCAAACTCACAATTTATCGCAATATAAACTTAACACGCTACATACAATCATAATACATTCAAATGATGTTGATTTGAATTCCCTTGTATATAAAACTGATGAAATTTATACCGCTTGTGAGAGAGAAAATTAATTTTCCAAGTAGGTATATTCAGAGGAAAAACATGTTTAATAACCTAATTACATTATATTATAAATCTTCTTTAGACTTTATTTTTTATATAATTAATTAATTAATTAAAAATCGTAATGTTTATCCTCTAGAGGGGGGAAAAGGGGGGGGAGCTTTGCATAATTATTCCCGCTTCAAATTGCAACCGCAATTTATTCCTAAAATAAAGTTCTCAACAACTTTTGCACGACACGCTCACGTGCCACCAAATGTACATACTAAATCCCAAAGGATCATTTTAAAATTTAGATTACCGAAGTTAGATTAAAACAAACTTTGCTCTCAAAACATTGCAGTCGTCAAACTATATAAAGTGCAATGTTATTGCACTTCAAATTTCGTTTACATATTACTGAAATTTCTCTGTTCATATATAATTGAAAACCGGTTACTTACACTTTTGGAGATCTTATTTGTACTTTTAAAAATTTTTATTTTTACCTCAAGAAAGAGTATTTGTTTTCAGTTTTATTTTCCCTTTGAAAGATGTTTGCTTTTATTTTCAACTATTAATGATATTAATTTTTACTTTTGATTTTACTTCCGAAGGGAGAATAAAAATGAAATTGAATTGAATGCGGAACTTCAATTCAACTCCATTCAAATGCTATTCATTATTTTATTCTAACTACAAGAGAGATATTAACTTTCACTTTTATTTTCAATTCCAAAGTGAAATTGAAATTGAAAATAAAATAAATTCCATTCAATTCAATTTAATTAGACAAATATTCATTTTTATTGTCACTACAAAATATATTAATTTTCACTTCTAAGAATTATTTTTCCTTTTATTTTCATTTCTAAAGTAAAAAATTCCCACTTTCATTCAAATAATATTCACTTTGATCCAAATTAGTTTCACTTTTGCTTGAAAAACTTAATTTTGAAGTAAAACTAACATTTTTTTGAGTGCCAGTGAGTATTTTTGGGATGAAATTGAAAATAAAAATACTTTCACTTTTAATGAAAAAATAAAAAAAATTTACTTTTAATTTCAACGAAAAAATTTTCATTCTTAATTTCACCAAAAAGATTTGCTCTTCGAATTAATTAAAAAAATATTTTTTGTAAAATTGAAAGTCAAAATATTATGTGTGAAATTGAAAGTGAAAATTTGTTGGCAATAGTGAAATTAAGAATCTTTTAAAAGTGAAAATTCTTTGTGTAAACATCTTTTCATAAAGTAAACATTATTTTGGGTGAAATTGAAAATTTCTTAATTGACAGTAAAAGTGAAAATTTTTATTGTCGAAATATTTTTTGGAAGCAATTGAATATTTTTTTATTGAAAAAAGGAATTTTTTGAGTGAAAGTGAAAATTTTCTTGACTGAAAATGAAATTTTTTTGCAAGAAATTGAAAAAAATAAAAATAAAAATAAAATATTCTCAATTTTTATTACAAAATTTTTATTTTCATTAAAAATATTTTCATTTTTACTCACAAAATTGGCACTTTTACTTTTACTCAAATATTGTTATTTTTACATAAAAAAATCCCACTTTCACTTAAATGATGTTCACTTTGATCCAAATTATTTTTACTTTTACTTGGAAAATTTTTAATTTTGAAGTCAAAGTAAAATTTTTTTTAATGACAGTGAGAATTTTTGGGTGAAATTGAAAGAAAAAATACTTCTACATTTACAGAAAAAAATTTTCATTTTGAATTAATTAATATACTTTTTGTGAAATTGAAAGTGAAAATATTTTGTATGAAATTGGAAGTGAAAAATTTGTTGGCAATATTGAAATTAACAATCTTTTAAAAGTGAAAATTTTCACTTCTAAAAGATTGTTAATTTCAATATTGCCAACAAATTTTTCACTTCCAATTTCATACAAAATATTTCTTTTTTTTCTCTTTGTGCACGGAGAGAGATTTTGTATTAATATTTGTTAAAATTGGCAATAGAATTTAATATATTCTTTTTCAATTTAGGGAAATCGTGTTTTATATTAAAAATTAATATTGTGCATATTAGTAGGCAGCCCTTGATATATTTTACAAAAATTAATAAAATTGTAATACAATTTAATAAAAGAATTATAATTTTTAAAAATGACTATATTAAAATCGCAGTCCGTGAAAGTATCGAAAGAATAAGAAAAATTGAAATAGTTCTTTTAAATTTTAGAATAAAATACATATTTCAATCTTTAATATAGTCAATACTAAAAATTATGAGTGAGTCGAAAAGGACAGGAAATAAAAAGACGTAGGAAGGAGGAGGATAGAATTATCGTTTCGAAAGTATTTCCCACACACACCAATGAGCTAACGCAAGCATCATACTATACAAACACAAACTATATACAATTTCGGAGATCTATGTTAAAACCTATAAACGCATACATATAAACTTAACTTAAATACAAATAAACGCAATAACGCACGCACGCTGTACATTGGGAGATACAGTTCTCAACTTCCTTATATACTAAACTCGAGAAATTTTCTGAACTTGTGAGAAAGTGATATTTTCTCCATATTTTGTTTAAAAAAGTTCTTAATTTATTTTACATTATAAATACATACTTTTGTATGCTGGGTCAAAATTTTATTCAGAAATGTTTATCATAATACTGTTTTTAAAATTGTTTGTTTCTGGAAAATGATTTCTATTGAAATTATATCCAATTTTTCGTTATATAAAAAAACCCATCATTTAATTTATTGGCATAAGAAAATGCAGCATATCTTAAATCATTTTTTTTAAATACCTTCCAATGTCCTAATTCATTTTCGTACACGGAAAAAAATTAATATCTAAACTTGAAATAATATTAATTTGAAATCCAATGGAAT
The DNA here is from genome assembly GCF_015476425.1 of Leptopilina heterotoma. Classification (NCBI taxonomy): domain Eukaryota; kingdom Metazoa; phylum Arthropoda; class Insecta; order Hymenoptera; family Figitidae; genus Leptopilina; species Leptopilina heterotoma. Next base: position 1,056,553 of record NW_025110893.1, read on the forward strand.
GTAAGTATGTCTAAAATAGACATTATAGTCACAATTAAATTCACATCTCTGATTTAGAGATTTGTTAATTTCACAACTTATCTGATGTGAATTACATTGCGTTTTAAGTTCATCATTGTCAAAGAATATTTAAACCATTTTAATTATTTAAGTATTAATTTTATATTTTAAATGCAGTTTCATTCCCAGTTTTCACTTTCCATATTTTACAAATGTTTTTCGCGTTATCACGTGTGGGACATATTTTTATTTATTAGTATTTTCAGGTTAAACTTTCGTTTGACACTTGAAAACCTAACCTATATTGAAAGTTGTACCAAACCATGTTTTTTTATTAAGAAATAGAAAAAGAATGTTTATATTGTGTGATGTTGAGATAATTTGATTCAAATAAAGAAATGAAATAATAAAAAATTCATATTATCTTCAAAAAATGTCCAATTTTTTATGATTGTCAATGGATTTGTTTATAAGTTCATACTAAAAGAAAAATATACATTCTTTGAATAATTCTCACTCTAAATTGTGATAAATCATAAAATTTGATATTTCTAATATCATTTTCAGGCATAAAAATACGGATTCTTCACACTGATAATATATGCGGATTAGATATAACTCTAAATTTCAGTTTTAGAGATCTGTTCAAATCACACATCCGATTCCAGTGATAGTTTATGCCTAAATCTCATATTAAATCTCTAATTTAGAGATTAATTTTTTTCCGTGTAAATTTTGAATGCTCTCAAATGCTCATTTAAAAGACAATGGACTATGCCTTTTACTACAATTAGGAAATCTTCATTGTCGATTAAAATTATTGAATGAACAAAATAAAATTGTTCACCCAATTCCGACACATTTTGACACATCAAATTAAAATATTTTGGGGTAAACACAACGTGCACATGTTGCCACGAGGTTTGACTCGGATAATTTCGGAACTGCTCGACTGAAATATTCGGCTAATCTCGGACAGCTTCGTAACCGCTCTACGTCAGCCTGACGTCAGACCATAGCCTGCTATGGCCTGCTACTAGGCTGGTCATAATTTTTATTATAGTCGATAATACTATTCATAACTAAATTAACAACTTATGTAATTCTTCGATAGTATTTAGTATAATCATCTGGTAATACTTTTTACTATTGCATACTTTCTTACTTATAATATTACAACTTCTTATTGACTATTTCAATTTCTAATACTTCAGAATAATACAAAGTAATAATTTGATTATAAACTTTCTTAAAAATGGTAATATTAATTCATAAATGTACATGATTTCCCCAAATTGCAATCGGTTTTACTAAATACTAATATAATAATACGAAATATTAAAACAGAATCTCTCTCCGTGTGTGAAAATTTTTTCATAGAAAGCGAAAATTATTTTGGGTGAAATTGAACATTTTTTATTTGACAGTGAAAGTGAAAATGTTTTTGATGAAAATCTTTTGGGAGAAATTGAAAATTTTTTTCATTGAAAGTTGAATTTTTTGAGTGTAAATGAAAATTTTTGGGTGAAAATGAATTTTTTTTTTTTTGATGAAATTGAAAATTTTCCTACAATATTCTCAATTTTGATTAAAAAATCTTCATTTTCACTCACAAAGTTGGCACTTTTCTTTTACTCAAATATTGGTATTTTTACTTAAATAATGTTCATTTTAACCCAAATTATTTTTACTTTTGCTTGGAAAATTGTGAATTTTGAAGTGAAAGTGAAATTTTTTTAAGTGACAGTGAGAATTTTTGGGTGAAATTGCAAGTGAATATTTTTTTGTGAAATTGAAAGTCAAAATATTTTGTGAAATTCAAAGTGAAAATTTGTTGGAAAAATTGAAATTAAGTATCTTTTGAAAGTGAAAATTCTTTGCGTGAAATTGTAACTGAAAATTATTTCATAGAAAGTGCAAATTTTTTTGGTGAAATTGACTGTAAAAGTTAAAATTTTTTTGGTGGAAATTGAAAATTTGTTTAATTGAAAGTGAGAATTTTTTTGAGTGGAGGTAAAAATTTTTTGCGTTAAAGTGAAAATTTTTGGGTGAAAATAAAATTTTTTTTTCATGAGTTTGAAAATATTTTAGATGAAATTCAGAATTTCTTTCATTGACAGTAAAAGTGAAAATTTTTTTTATAAAAATATTTTGGAAGAAATTGAAAATTTTTTTCATTGAAAGTGAGAATTTTTTGAGTGGAGGTACAAATTTGTTGCGTTAAAATGAAAATTTTCTTGAGTGAAAGTGAAAATTTTTGGGTGAAAATAAAATTTTCTTTTATGAAATTGAAATATTTTTTCATTGAAAGTGAGAATTTTTTGAGTGGAGGTGAAAATTTTTTTGCTTTAAAATGAAAATCTTCTTGAGTGAAAGTAAAAATTTTTGGGTGACAGTGAACATTTTTTTTTATGAAGTTGAAAACTTTTTGGATGAATTTGAAAGTGAGAATTTTTTGAATGGAGGTGAAAATTTTTTTTCTTTAAAATGAAAATCTTCTTGAGTGAAAGTAAAAATTTTTGGGTAACAGTGAACATTTTTTTTTATGAAGTTGAAAACTTTTTGGATAAATTTGAAAGTGAAAATTTTATGAGTGATAGAATTGAAATTCTATCAAAGAAGTGAAAATGAAAATATAAGAATATTCTGTCAAAGCGAATGTAGAAGTGAAACTGGAAAAACTCTCAAAGTGAAAATGAAAATGAAAATGAAAATGAAAATGAAAATGAAAATGAAAATGAAAATGAAAATGAAAATGAAAATGAAAATGAAAATGAAAATGAAAATGAAAATGAAAATGAAAATGAAAATGAAAATGAAAATGAAAATGAAATTGAAAATGAAAATGAAATTAAAAATGAAAATGAAAATGAAAATGAAAATGAAAATGAATGTGAAAATGAAAATCGAAACGAAACTACACATTTTCGATCCCCCGGGTTATTAAATCCAAACAAGTCTCGCCTTCTGTTTTCATTTATGTAATAATAACGACAGAAAAAAAGGATTCTGGCAATAAAGAGCAATGATACCGTAATAAAAACTAAAAAGCTCGCATATCGGCTGTGGTCCGGATGGATGGATGGACACACGATATTTTGCTTCCCGTTCTCATAAAAGCCAACATTTCTGGTGGGAACGTTACAGTGACAGTGGTACGTGACAGGAAAGAGGTCCCACCGCACCGCAACTATCATAATACACCGAAGTATATCCGGAACATGGATCTCCTATATTCCGTCCATGTAAGGTGCGCCATCATTGATTTACTCGTGCGTTCTGCGTTTGCCAACGCGCGCTCATCGACGACCGATTTTGTAGCAGTTAACCAAGACTCGCAGATACCATAAAAGAGAGTCGATTGTGCCAACTTTAATGGAAACGCGTTTATTGCGCTTGGCAAATAGACTCCAGGACTACATTCCAAAGTGGTTCTCCTGCATTTTATAAGAAATATAAATCGAGCAAAATATAACGAGCTACACTCACCAATTAAGGCCTGTCACTCCTATATGTTATTAAATATAATTGAACAAGTATCCCAATTGATAGCCGCTGAATTTTTCATTTATCTGCCAAGACATACACAATCGTATATTCCACTGGACGGAAAATTCATCTAAATAAACACAATTCATCTATTAAACCGCAAAATTCAAAATCAACCTTCCACTTTAAAATAAGTCTTACTTTCAGTCCACATTCGACTAAAACGTTTCACGTTAGAAAAATTTTTTACCGAAATCTTAGCCTTGAATTATTTTAATTTCTAAAGCAGGGTTGCCACAAAAATTTAATTTTATGTTTCCCTGACCTTTCCCTGATTTTTAGACAAAATTTTCACTCTTCCCCTGACTCTAAAGAATCTTCTGATTCACTCCAAAAATTATTAGATACTCAAAAAAAAAAAATATTCTATTCCATTTATTTACAAATTTCTTCAAAAGTAAAATTATGCAAAAACATTAATAACTCCTTTTTTTAATAAATATTTAATCATTATTATTTTTCTATAGGAACTAAGATTTTCAAATTCAAATCTAATGAAATTCAATAACTTATAATAAATTAAAGATGACAGAGTGATAAAATCATTATTTTATATCATAAGAATTTTGTAACTATAAATTCAAATTTTCAAAGATTTTAATTAGAACCCCTTTCAAAATTCAATTATTTCTAAAAATTCACGTTATAATGCTTTTAATATTCAATTATAATTAAAAAATTTTAAGTGAAATTTATTTTTTAATCAATTTTTATTAAAAAATGTAAATACAAAAATAAATAATTTATTAAATAATTAAATATTTCTTAAAATTGAATTTTTTTGAAGAATTTTATCAAAAATTTTAAAAATAATTGTATTCTTACGGTGAATTTATTAAATAATTGAATATTTCTTAAAATTGAATTTTTATGACGAATTTTATAAAAATTTTAAAAAATAATTGAATTTTTCCGAAAATTTAGATAAAAATTTTAGAATAAATGCAATTTTCCATCATTTTATTTAAAATTGTATAAAAAATAATTGAAATTCTGCGATAAGTTTTGTTATTTATGAAAATAATTGAATTCTTGCAACGAATTTTATTAAACAAATTTTGTAAAGAATTGAATTCCTGTGAAGAATTTTATTTGTGAAAATAATTGAATTCCGGAGAAAAATATTATTATTTCTGAAAACAATTAATTTCTTGTGAAGAATTTTATTCAAATTTTTTTAAATAATTGAATTTCTCCTAAATCTTTTTAAACTTTTTGAAAATAATTAAATTCCATCGAGAAATTTCATTAAAAAATTAAAAATAATTAAAATCTGATGAAGAATTTTATTAAATTTTTTTAAATAAATGTGAATTCCTGTGAACAGTTTTATTTTGGAAAAAAATTTAATTTTTGATAAGAATTTTTATTTAAATTTCTTAAATAATTGAATTGCTTCGAAAAATTTTATTTTTTACAAAAATAATTGTATTCTATATGATCAAGTTTATTATAATTTTCCAATAAAACATTTTATCTAAATTTTTTTAAATAATTAAATTCTTGAGATAATTTTTATAATTTATGAAAATAATTGATTTTTCTTGCGAAGAATTTTATTCAAAATTTTTTAAATAATTGAATTCACATAAAAAATTTAATTTTTGAAAAATAATTGAATTCTTAAGAAGAATTGTATTGGAAATAATTGAATAGAATAGGAAAATTTTATCAAAATTGCAAAATTTATTAAGTAAATCTTGTAAAGAATTTTGTCAAAATTTTTTTAAATAATAGAATTTAAAAAAAAATTTTTTTAAATTTTCGAAATAATTGAATTTGTCAGAACTATTTTTTTTAATTCTCTGTATATTTTTGAATTCTTTCGTGAAATTTCATTAAAAAGTTGAAAATAATTGAAATCTGACGAAGAATTTTATTAAATTTTCTTTAAAATAATTGAATTCACGTAAAAAGTATTATGTTTGAAAAGAATTGAATTCTTGGGAAGAATGTTATTAAAATTTCTTAAATAATTGAATTGCTTCGAAGAATTTTATTTTTTACGAAAACAATAATTGAATTGTTTCAAAGATTTTTACAAACTTTTTTGACAATAATTGTATTCCTAGGAAGAATGTTATATTTCATGAAAATAATTTTTATACATTAATCAATTTAATTAAAATTTTTCAAATTTATAAAGCATTCTATCAAAATTTGTTTAAATAATTGAATTTTCGGGAAAAATTGTATTATTTATGAAAATAATTTATTTTTTGCGAAGGATTTTATTCAAATTTTTTTAAATAATTGAATTCCCATAAAAAATTGCATTTATTGAGAAAACAACTGAATTCTTAACCCGTTGCCTGTTTCCAACCCACGGGTGGGTCGTGAAAAAGTATGGCCATAACTGTTTCCGACCCACCCGTGGGTCGTGTTCACTATCACTCAAAATAAATATAATTTGTATATAAATTGATAGATATTTTTCTTTATATCAATATTATAAGAAATTATAAGGGTCATTAATGATATTTTAGAAAATAATTGAATAATTACTTATAATTTAAATATATTATACTATTTGAAGAAGTATCACATTCCGCTGGGCAGTTTGGGACAATCATGTTGTATTTTCCTCAAACAGTTAAGGGGTTAAGAAGAATTCTATTGAAAATAATTGAATTGAATAGGAAAATTTTATTCAAATTGCAATTTTATGAACTAAATCTTGTAAAGAATTTTGTCAAAATTTTTTTATTCAAATTTTACCAAGAATTCTATTAAAATTGAAATTTATTTTTGAAAATAATTGAAATTTTGCCAAGAATTTTATTAAAATTGAAATTTATTATCGAAAATAATTGAATTTTGCAGAACAATTTTATTATTTATAAAGATAATTGAAATTTTAACGAGAATTTTTTTTTTTAATTTTTGAACATAATTGAATTTATGCAAAGAAGTATATCACTTTTGAAAATAGTTGAATTTCTGTAATCAGTTATTCTGAAAATTTCTCTATTTGAATTTAAATTCATTACCTAAAAATTAAAATTTTCTAAAATTTCAAATTGAAACCTTTGAAGTTCATCTGTTTATGAAGATTGTAAATGCAACTCTTTTGAAATCCAATTAATTTTGAAATTTTTAACCCTGTAAAGTTATGACTTAAGTTTACTTATTCTTAGTTTTAAATTTTAAAATAGGTTACCTTTCAATCAATTTTGGTTTTAAGATCTAAACGGTTAAAAAGAATTTTACGGAATCCGTAGAATAGTAGTACAGTTTTTCTAAAAGTATCAAATTGATACCAAATTGGATCAAAATGATATTAAAAATGGAAATAAAATTATGATTTGAGCCACTTGTTGGTACCAATTTGTTGCGATTTGATTTATTTTTAAGTTAACAATGAGGATATCCTGGAATATCCATTGACATTAGGATTAAAATCTTTAAAGTCCTTTTTCTCTATTTTCCTATAAAAAATTTTACAAGAAAAATACATAGAAATTTATTTTTTCCCTCTTAATAAACGTTGAATCAAAATTAATGACCTCAGCATTCATTTCCTTCAGAAACTTTGGGGAAATATTTATTGCCTACTGTAACCTTGTCATGGCTCACCATTCGTTGCACGTTTAACTTTATACTGAGAAAAGGATGGTGTCTGTGTCTGTTGTGATCGCGCCTCTCAGACATGGTCCTTAATAAGCGATAATTTCTCGGAACGCAAATGAAAAATATGCTTTTCAAGCACGCTCACTTTACGTGTCGCGATTCTTTTATTTCCTCTATTTCCTCTCCGTTATCAAACACACAAAACTCGATCATTTTTCTAAATTTGAAAACTTATTTTCCTTGAAAATTTTTCCAATTCGAAATTTTTCACTTTCGATTGTTGTGAAATTTTTGTACATTTTTTTAAAAAACTAGCTACAATTTTAACAAAAAGGAGTAAAAAATCAGTAAAAAGATGATATATTCATCATCATGTGTATAAAAGGAATAATTAGATGAATTATAAAATGAAAAAGAGGTCAGTAGTTATAGGTGTAAGTTGACTTGATTCGTCAAGGCGTAACAGGTTCATAAATGGATGCCCCACCTCATCCGCTTTAATGTCGTTTGTCCAAAGACTCAACGGAAACAGGCGATTTGCACTCTTTTAACAAAATGTTCCGATGTCGAATGTGTATGCGACTTCATAACGCATACAGTACATATAGTTTATCAACATTAGCCATTTAAATTGTCGTATTAAATCTAATTATGGGAAAATTTTCAATTCCAATAAAAAGCATACCTACTCGCATAATCGCTCAATACATTGTGTAACCATCCAAATTAGAATTAATTCCCCGCCACAGACAATAGCCAATTCACGCACCTAAATTATAGAACAGCTTATTCCCGATAATATATATCTAAACCGCCAAGTGATTTATCGGATTTCATTGCGACAGCAATAAAATTCCACCTGTATTATTATTTTTTCTATTCACTACCACTATTACTACTGAACAAAAAAATTTAATTAGTATATTTTATTTACCTATTGGTTCTATCTTGATTTTGATTTTTTTAATATTTCTTGGAAGTAATAAAGTTATGTTAAATGTAGATTATAATAATTATAATAATTTTGAGGTACTGGAAAAAATTTAATTTTTAGAATTTATAAGAAAATTCTGAATTTTTGTGTCTTTTTTTCTTTGCCTCATAAACTATGAAATTGACAAGAATTTTAATGCAAAACCTTCAATTTTTTCTATCTCTGACAATAATTTCTTTTTAAATAACATAATTTTTGAAGAACAATCATAAAATTATTATTACTTATAAATTATTTAATGAATCATTTTACTTAAAAATTTCAAAATTAATTGGATTCCAAAAGAGTTGCTTTTACAATCTTCATAAAGAAATGAACTTCAAAGGTTTCACTTTGAAGTTTTAGAAAATATCAATTTTTTATAAACTTAAATAGAAATTTTAAGAACAACTGATTACAGAAAATCAATTATTTTCATAATTGATATACTTCTTCGCATAAATTTAATTATGTTAAAAATTTAAAAAAATTCTTATCAAAATTTCAATTTTCTTTATAAATAATAAAATTCCTCTCCGAAATTCAATTATTTTCGAAAATTTTAATAAAATTCTTGTCAAAATTTCAATTATTTTTAAAAATTTTCTTCATTTCAATTATTTTCAATATCTACTATTTCAAAAAAATTTTCCTAAAGAATTCAATTATTTAAACAAAATTTTAATAAAAATTTCACAGGAATTCAATTAATTGACAATTTTTTTAAATTTCTTCGAACCAATTTTTTAATTTTTTAATAAAGATTCTCGATATAATTCAAATATATTAAGAGAATTGAAAAAACAGTTATGAGAAATTCAATTATTTCGAAAAATTAAATAAAAATTATTTAAAAAATCTATTGTTTAAAAAAATGTTGATATAAAATAATAAAATTTTTCTGTTTAACTAAATTATTTTCAATACAATTTTCCTTTAAGAATTCAATTATTTTCACAAATAATACATTTTTTATGGTAATTTAATTATTTTCACAAATAATACATTTATTGTGGGAATTCAATTATTTAAAAAATTTAAATAAAATTCTTCGCGCGAAATCAATTATTTTCATAAATAATAAAATTTTACTCAAGAATTCAATTATTTAAAAAAAAATTTCATAAAATGCTTTATAATTTGAAGAATTATAATAAAATTGGACATAAAATACAATTATTTTCGTAAAATATAACATTCTTCATAGGAATTAAAATTATTGTCAAAAATGCTTGTAAAAATCTTCGAGACAATTAAATTATTTTCGTAAAACTAAAATTCTTCGAAGCAATTCAATTATTCAAGATATTTTAATAAAATTCTTCCAAACATTTCAATTCTTCTCAAAAATAAAACTTTTCACAGGAATTGAATTATTTAAAAAAATTTAATAAAATTCTTTGTCAGATTTAAATTATTTTCAATTTTTTAATGAAATTTCTCAATGGAAATTAATTATTTTCAATTTTTTAATGAAATTTCTCAATGGAAATAAATTATTTTCAAAAATTTTTTAAAATTCTGAGAAATTCAATTATTTAAAAAAATTTTAATAAAATTCTTTCCAAGAATTCAATTCTTTCTTCAAAAATAAACATTTTCACAGGAATTCAATTATTTAAAAAAATTTAATAAAAATCTTCGTCAGATTTCAATTATTTTCACTTTTTTAATGAAATTTCTCCATGAAATTTAATTATTTTGAAATTTTTTTTTTAAAATTCTGAGAAATTCAATTGTTTTAAAAAAATTGAATAAAATTCTTCACAAGAAATTAATTATTTTCAGAAATAATATTTTTTTCCGGAATTCAATTATTTTCACAAATAAAATTTTTCAGAGGAATTCAATTGTTTAAAAAGAAATTTTAATGAAATTCTAAGCAAAAATTCAATTATTTTCATAAATAAAAATAACAAAACTTATCGCAGAATTTCAATTATTTTTTATAAAATTTTAAATAAAATGATAGAAAGTTACATTTATTCTTAAATTTTGATAAAATTCTTTATAAAAATTCAATTTTAAGAAATATTGAATTATTTAATAAATTTTTTATTTTTGTATTTAAATAATTGAATTCTCGAAAAATTTTCTAATAAAAATTGATTAAATAAAAAATGAATTTCACTTAAAATTTTTAATTATAATTGAATATTAAAAGCATTATAGATTCATGCTAGCATGCATTTTTAGAAATAATTGGATTTTGAAAAGGGTTCAAATAAAAATCTTCGAAAATTTGAATTTATAGTTAAAATATTGTTAAGATATAAAATAATTATTTTATCACTCTGTCATATTAAATTTATTATAAAACATGAAGAAACCGATCACTCGGGTCGAAGACTCGGAGTTATCGATTTCTTTATGTTTTATTTTTGAATTAAACATAATTATTTTATAATTGAATTAAACTTTTAATTTTATTGAATTTTTATTGAATCAAATTTATTATATGTATTGAATCAAAATTATTATGTTTATTCAAAGCTAATTTTTATTTGACTGTATAACAAAAAATATGTTTGATTCAAAAAAATATTGTTTTCTCAGTATAGAATAAAAATAAAAATTTCTCATAATTTTATGACATGCGATACGTTGAATGAATACATTTTTGAAATTATCAACTAAAATTCTGGGTGGGTTATGACTTGAGTGTAAAGTGAAATTTTTCCAGACTTTAATATTTGGAATAAATGTGGAGGAAAAAAATAATTTTTTTTTATGCCTTGGGAACTTTATGGATTACGACATTACATGTTTGGTGTGTGGTGTCCCTAATATATCGCATAGCGTTAGACACACGTTTGAGAGATTTGGCGCCAAGAAAGGGAATAATTAATAGAGTATATACTCACTCAGGGAACGTAAACGAAGAGTACCCTGCTAACTTCAGCTGGTCCCCGGGGCCATCTGAAAAGTTGTACTCCTAATGATAACATTCGAAATATAACCTGCGTCAACTTTTAAACAACTTGAAATCATATTTATAATCTTTTTTATTAAATCATTTTTAACTACAGGAAATAATTTTAAACTTTATTTGATAATTTTTCAGTGTATTAAATAATTTTCAACTTTATTTGGGTAATTTTCAACAATTATAAATTGTATCAAATATTTTTAAACTGGGGGTCAATTAAGGGGTCTTCGATAAACCACGTGGCGCTTCAAGGGGAAGGGGGGGTCAAGCTATGGACCACACTATTATATGTAACAGCGTACCACATGGAAGAGGGGGGGGGGTTGAAAAAATTTTTACTATTCTGAAGAGAATGGAAAATAAGTTTTATTATAAAAAAAAGGAAATAATGAAACAAAATATGAAGCGCGAGTAGGTAGAAATAATTATTCTTTTACTTCTCTTTATCTGGCGATAAATAAGATTAACCGACGTGTCTTAAGAAGCGTAAACAATAAAGGTACTTGCACAGCTGGCCCCTTGAGCGCAAGAGTCAAGTTATATACGCCACCCGCAAGACAATTTTAATTCTTTTTTTCTCCCTTTTAATTCAGTGAGAGAGGAAGGAAGCAAGCGCAGTTTTTGGACGCACGTGCTTAAGCAGCAAACCCGCGCTAATTCATATTCCTACACCTGACTGACCTCTTATTCTTTCCTCGGATCTCATTTAACACCCCCGCGGGCACTATAGACAACAACGGCGTTGAGAAGATATTTCCGATGCATAAGTATAAAATATATATATAATACACACATAGAAAGCATAGAGGAACTTTCGTTATGGAGTTGGTTCTCTCTCACCTGCTTGCCATGATGCTTAACTCTCGGGCACCTTGCCTCCAGGCTTCTCTCATTGCCTTTCCCGCTTTTATGGTCGAGCTGCTAATTTTCTACTTGAATATTATTAATACCGAAAGCTACACCGAAAAAAAAATAAAAGAAAGAGAGAAAGAGAAATACAGCTGGCTTCTTTACACTTAAAGGATAAGATACGTAAAATCGCACATTTCAACAGAAGAAGAAAAAAAAATTTTAGCGTCTACTTGAAAAGATTTTGTAATACACAATTCTAATTTGTAATTTTCCCTTCTGAAAATTTTACGAACATGGTAAATATTACACAAGAAACGAGTTTATTCAGTAGTCGGACAAATTTATGTTTTCATGTATTCTTTTAATTTCGAGCCCCATACAGAAATATCTGTGTAATCATTAGGATTTTTTATAATTTTTGCTGAAAAATTTTTAAAGTATAACCGCACTAATTTTTTTCTGAGAAACTTGGGGTCTATGCGATGAATTTTGATTCAAATAACTGGTTACTTGTCTATTATCAAATAAATATTTAAACTTGAATCAAATAATTTTTATTTAAGTTAAAAACAAAATTTGGACCAATAATTATTATTTGAAGCAATAATTTTCAGAATTCAAATCAGAATTGAATAGAATAAAAAGTTATTTGATAAAACAAATATTTATTTGATAATAGAGAAGTAATCTTCTATTTAAATCTAATAAATTTTTTCCAATGTGTAATTTAATTTCTACTTTGATTTTCATTTTCATTTTCACTTTGATATACCTTTCATTTTCACTAGTACTTTCACTTTCAATTTTACTTTGACAAATTTAAATTTTCGGTTACATTTTCACTTTCATAATTTTTTGTTTTTAGTTTTCTTCACTTTTTTTCACTTTCAGCTTAATTAATTTTTATTTTCACTTTTATTTTGATAGAAAGTAAAAATAAAAGTGAAAGTAAAAATATAAATCTCTCTAAATTTACAAAAAAAAATGTTAGAGTAAAATTAGAAATCTTTTGAAATAAATATAAAAATCAAAGAAAATGAAGATGAGAGTAAAACTAAAAATCTATGAAAGTGAAAATGAAATTCAAAGTAGAAATTAAATAAAATAATGGACCTCCATGTAACCACTTTTTTCAGAAATTTTTCATTTTTCGACAAAAAAATTTTAGTAATAAAAAATTTATAATTAAAATTGATTTTCATAATTTTTGAAGCATTTTTTTTAAATCTTTCTTTTTAGACTGCAAATGCTAAAAAATATCATTATTATTCAATACTAGCAATTATTCGTGCGCTAAAGCGCGCTGCTAACTTCTTAATTCATTTTTTCAATAAAATTAGCAATTTTAAAAATAATATGATTTAAAAATTTTTAATTCAAATATTTTTAAACATTTGAATTTTTCCGTGGAATTCAATTAAGATTGTTTTGAAAATAATTGAATTCTTTAAATTTTTTTGACGAATATATATTTAAAAATTGCATTGAAAGTAATTTAATTTACATATAGAATTTCGTTAAATATTTTGCGAATAAATGAATTATTTTTAGCGACAATTTTAAATTCTTTTTGCAATTGAATTGTATGAAAATGTTTGTAAATAATTAAATTCTTACGTGAAATTTTATTAGAATTTTTTAAAAAATAATTGAATTTTTGCAAAAAAATGTTATTATTTTTAAAAATAATTGAATTCTTGCGAAGAATTTTACGATTTCTAAAAATATTTGAATTGTTTAGAAGGATTTATTAAATTTTTAGAAAATAATTGAATTCTTTCGTGAAATTTTATTAAAAATTTTTTTAAAAATAATTGAATTTTTAGACAAAATTTTACAGTTTATGAAAATAATTGAATTCTTCCCAAGAATATTATTATTTATATAAAAAAAATAATTGAATTCTTGTAAAGAATTATATTAAAATTTTTCAAATATAAACAATAATAAAATTTTATTATAAGTCATGAAAAATACCTGCATAATTTCGATTTGTCAAACAATATTTTCTAAAGAAAAAAAAATCAAAAGTATACACAAAAACTAACTTCAAACTGTGGACAGACAGAATGAAAGAATAAAATACGTAGATTATTATAGTTAACTAGGCAAACTATCCGCGCGCAAGCGCGGAGGAATGTTGTATGGGGCTGCTTATTTTAAACAATTTAAAAAATTTTAAAGAAATAACTATTATAACCTAACAAAGAAATTTAACTAACTAAAATTTAAATAATTTCACTCAATGGTCTTAATTTAAATAGAATTTACATTACTAGACTTAAACTATGGCTAAAACAATTACAATTAGTATCTGGGTCATCTTTTGCATTGCTTATTTTATAAAGCCATTTTAAATTAAATACTATTTAAAGAAATAATAATTATTACACACTGAAAAAAGTTTTACTTGAAATAGCGATAAGTTTCTCTAGAATAACGAAAGTATTAATTGAAGCACTGAATAATTTCGCTACTAAAGTGAAATCTGTAGTTCATCCAGCTAAATATTTTTTGCCGTGCATAACGAAAAAAGAATTAAATTAACATCAGATTTTCTACATTCAAAAAAAACGAATTCAAATAGAAATTAATCATTTTACAACTAAACCAAATTCACCCCAGAAATCACTGAATTCGATAATTTAGAAGAAAGTCAGACAAAAGCAGGGTTCCTACAGAATCTGGAAATCATGGAAATCATGGAAATGGTATGGAATTTTTAAAAGGCTTCTGGAAATCAGGGAAATCATGGAAAAGGCCTGGAATTTTTAAAAGTTTCTAAATTTTTTCAGTTTTCCATTTTTTCTCTTGAATAAAAATTCAAATAATAATAAAGCTAAATGGCATTAAAAGAGAAGAAAAAATGTTAAATTTTAAGAAATTCGATTTTTAATAATTTTTAATAATTTTTGATTTTTTACCAAAGAGTCGAGACAATTTAATAAGTAAAGTATTTTCCAAAAGCACAAAAATAATGAAGCTAAATTCCATAAAAGAGAAGAAAAAATGTTGAATTTTAAGAAAATCGGATTTTTGAATTTTTTCGAATTTTTGATAATTTTAGATTTTTTACCAAAGAATCAAGACTATTTAATAAGTAAGGTATTTTCCAAAAGCACAAAAATAATGAAGCTAAATCTCATTAAAGAGAGGAAAAAATGTTGAATTTTAAGAAAATCGGATTTTGGAATTTTTTCGAATTTTTGATAACTTTAGATTTTTTACCAAAGAATCAAGACTATTTAATAAGTAAGGTATTTTCCAAAAGCACAAAAATAATGAAGCTAAATCTCATTAAAGAGAGGAAAAAATGTTGAGTTTTAAGAAAATCGGATTTTTGAATTTTTGATAATTTTCGATAATTTTAGATTTTTTACCAAAGAGTCGAGACAATTTAATAAGTAAAGTATTTTCCAAAAGCACAAAAATAATGAAGCTAAATCCCATAAAAGAGAAGAAAAAATGTTGAATTTTAAGAAAATCGGATTTTTGAATTTTTTCGAATTTTTGATAATTTTAGATTTTTTACCAAAGAGTCGAGACCATTTAATAAGTAAAGTATTTTCAAAAAGCACAAAAATAATGAAGCTAAATCCCATAAAAGAGAGGAAAAAATGTTGAATTTTAAGAAATTCGGATTTTTGAATTTTTTCGAATTTTTGATAACTTTAGATTTTTTACCAAAGAATCAAGACTATTTAATAAGTAAGGTATTTTCCAAAAGCACAAAAATAATGAAGCTAAATCTCATTAAAGAGAGGAAAAAATGTTGAGTTTTAAGAAAATCGGATTTTTGAATTTTTGATAATTTTCGATAATTTTAGATTTTTTACCAAAGAGTCGAGACAATTTAATAAGTAAAGTATTTTCCAAAAGCACAAAAATAATGAAGCTAAATCCCATAAAAGAGAAGAAAAAATGTTGAATTTTAAGAAAATCGGATTTTTGAATTTTTTCGAATTTTTGATAATTTTAGATTTTTTACCAAAGAGTCGAGACCATTTAATAAGTAAAGTATTTTCCAAAAGCACAAAAATAATGAAGCTAAATCCCATAAAAGAGAGGAAAAAATGTTGAATTTTAAGAAATTCGGATTTTTGAATTTTTTCGAATTTTCGATAATTTTAGATTTTTTACCAAAAAATCGAGACAATTTAATAAGCAAAGTATTTTCCACATTAAAAAGTTTGACCTTAAAAAATATATAAAAAATGCCAATACTTAACCCACAAAATTTAATTTTCAAAACAAACAAATGAATGCAGATAATTTGCTAACGGAAAGGAAACTTACGATTATTATAATGTATTAATTTTTATTTGAAAATTTATTTACTTATTTTTCTAACTAATTTCAGAACATAATTTTATATTTTTTATTTTTTATACATAAAAATTTTTTTTATTTTATTTTATTTCAAACACTGTACGGGCTTACAATATAAAATGCCCTTTCGTGCATATAAACACGAATTATGATTTGAAATTAGTTTAAAAAATAAAGAAATGAATTTTCATATAAAAAAATTAAATATAATATAAAGGTATTTAACGTTTTCAGCCTAAAAACAAATATTTTTATTTTAAAAAATGCTTAAAAAATTATGGCAATAAATTTTTTTATTTGGCAATTTTTTTGTGGATTCAAAAACATTCTACAAAATTGAATTTCGTATTTATAATTCAAATAGAAGAAACAGAAGTAAATTTTCATGACGATCCCTGCTGAGAAACACAATTTGAAAAGCCAGTTTTGAAGTCTCTTTAGAAGATAAAATTGCAAATAAAAGAACCATCATCCCTCACGCGGAGAAGTATAGCAATGAAATAATAAAACTCGTTTATTCATTCGAAAGATAAGAGAATCAGTATTTAATTCTTAAAGTTGGCGATTTAAAACTAAATAGTACCACGGGATCATTAAAGAATTTATCTCTTGAGATTGGCAACACTGTGCAGATGCGTGTTCCGGAATATCGGTGTTGGTTACCTTTACTTTGTCCTCAGTGGGCTATCATATCTCAGGTGTCGCCGAAGACAAATAACGCCGGCCCGAGCGCCTTGCCTGTAATGTGTGAATTAAAAGTTCGATGAGCAGGTGGAATCGGGATTGTAATCTCAAAGACCGCGAAGAGGGTTCTTTAGAAAAATTAGCCTTATTACTTTTCCTCGGTAATTTCAAATGAAACCACTTTTGACCGCTAATTCACTATATATACATACATCTGAATGTGAATTTAAAAAATTCATTCACGCAAATTAAATTTGTCGTATTATGCTAATGATATATTTATTTGCAAAAGATAAATGTTACTTTTATTTTTTCGAGATTTTTTTTCATTTGCATTTTTATTTATTTGCATTATTATTACGTTTAAAAATTTATTAAATTATTAAATTTTACAATATAAATAGATTTTGCAACTGTATTAACAAATTTTGCTATTATTTTAACAAATTTTGCAACTATTAACAAATTTTACAATTTAAATATTTTTACTAACATTAACACACTTTACTGATTTAAAAAAGGTGGAAATAATTATATTATCAATTTTTCAAGGTATGGACTATGAATTATGAATTAAAAAAAAATTAACACACTTTACACTAAAGGAGTTAAATTTAGTTCTTTTCTAAATTATCAAAACAAAAAAATTGCGCAATTTTATTGCAGGAGATATTTTGCATATAGACAAGTTTAGAAATCGTGTAAAATAGACGATTCAATGCTTAAAGTGGAAATGGATTTCGAAAATTCTCTACTTTTGAATGTAAGTCTTGAAAATTGGTAAATTACCGGATTTGCACGGTCTGAAGCTTAAAAAAAAAGAAGTGGAGCTATATAGAGATATTGCAGAAAGCCCATAAGTGTAATCATCTAATTTCCGGATGTGAAGTATTTCACGGTAATGCCTATCGAAAGAGGTTACAAATAAAAAACCTGCCTAATTAATAATCACGTAAAATAAGCGAGTAACTTGCTATGTAAGAGAGTAACGTAACAACACTCTTCACTTTACTTGACATATCCTCGATCTCTTTCTCTTTCCTTTTCCTGCTTTATAAGTAGACTTCAACTATTGTTTCGACCGGTAAAGAAACCCTTTAATTTTTAAGGAAAAGACAATAATTACACGTTCTTTCTAAAATGTTATACAATTTATTTTTTTCTATTATTTTCTTCTTTTGTTCAAGTAATTTTTTAATTATTTATTTTTATTAGTAAAATCTTTAGTTAACCTATTTATTCACCTTAAAAGTTTAATGAAAATAGATAATCTTGTATAAGAATACATAAAATTAGAATCGGAAGACAGTTTTTGTATAAGCACAACTGTACTTTAACATTAAAATGTTTTTGCTAAAAGTATTTAAACATATTACATTTATGCATTTCTAAACATAAATTATATACTCATAGGAAATTCAGTATTAACAATATGTCAAAAGCAGAACAAGCACCTCGGGTCAAAAGATGGAACATGCTTTTTACATTAGATTAACATGCTTCATTCTTAACAATAAATTTTAAATGAAGGAAGTGTAATTTCCTTTTTCAATCTTTCTAATCTACTGACAGGGAAAAAAATGTTAAACTCACTATTTCTATGAAAAGACTCAAAAATTCCACTGACACATTTTTTTCGTCACAAAAATAGTGTCAAAAAATAGTCCATTTTTTTCCGCACAACTTTTACGAACCCGTCAGAGAAATTTTTTATGAGAAAAATAGCGTAAGTAAAAAAAAAGAAAATCCTGACATAATAGTAAAGCATAGCCTTTATATCTCACTTAGATAAAGAATAATGGATAGTGACTGGACTTGTCCGAAAAAAAGTGTGTTCCGTTTTCGCACCCATGGGATCATAAACTTTATGGTTAATTTTTTTGTTGTATTTTTTTGTATTTTTTGTTTTTTTTTTCGTTGAATAAAAAAATTTTTTCTTCTTCAATTTAATTCCACACACCTGTATTAAATTCTGCGCATTATACAAAACATGTCAGGTCAGGCTTCTATGAAAATGAAAATCCACTTTCATTATATGAAGTGTGTAACTATAAAAAGAGAGATATGTGAAAGTAAATGGGTATTAATATTTACGTTTGTTATTGAGGTTGTGGTGTAAATCATTTTGCTATATGGTCACTGCGGATGGATGTCTGTATACATGTATATATTTAATATAAAAGAGAATTCATGACAGACATTGCATGACTTAGAATACCAACCGGATTCCCTACTAACACCCCTATCAATATACTTCCTGATTTACCTTATCTACACGCGAATACACACCTACAGATAATAACACGCGAGACTTAAACACCGTTAGATAAACTGTGTGAGTTAATCGAATTAAACACTGGATATATTTTCCTCTATATCTCCAAGCCAAGAGCTAGATTATAATTTCAAAACTTTATTTATATAATTGATCGCCCTATTATTTCGTTATCCGAATTCATACAAACTGAAACGAGTTATAAATAATTTATTTGCGTTCAATTTAATAAGCAATGTCATTTATTAATTCTTTATAAAACGACTTTATATATTTCAAATGTCGTGCAGTTGGAATTTTATGCAAGCGACAAATTTCTCATTTGTGTAATTTTCAAATTTAATAAATTATTATACATTTTTAATTAAATTAATTCATTATTAATTTTAAGTTTTATTTTACTAACACAGTGAGGTGTTAAAATAACGCCAGAATGGATTAAAATAATCCGCAACAGTTTAATCCCTTTAGGATTAAAATAACACCAGAAAGGATTTAAATAATCTATTTTGGTGTTTTGTAACTATGAATCAAATTTTAATTTAAATAAATCACCAAAGTCAACGATTTGGGAAAATTTAACGAATTTCGCTTCTCCAGGGAGAATAGTAATTAGTCTTTATAAATAATAAAATTCTTCTCTGAAATTCAATTATTTTTCAAAATTTAAATTAAATTCTTGTCAAAATTTCAGTTATTTTCAAAAGTTTTCTAAAATTCAATGATTTTCAATATCTAGGATTTCAATAAAATTTTCCAAAAGAATTCCATTATTAAACAAAATTTGAATAAAATTCTACGCAAACATTCAATTATTTTTATAAATAATAAAATTCTTTTAGGAATTCAATTTATTTTCATAAATAATAAAACTCATTGCATAATTTCTTTTCAAAAATTCAATTATGTTCAAAAATTCAAAAAAATTCTTATCCAAATTTCAATTATCTTTCTAAATAATAAAATTCTTGGCAAAATTACAATTATTTTTAAATACTCTCCTCATTTCAATTATTTTTAATATCTACTATTTTAATAAAATTGTCCGTTAAGAATTCAATTATTTAAACAAAATTTTAATAAAAAATCCACAGGAATTCAATTACTTAACAATTTCTTTATAAATTTCTTGGAACCAATTCAATTATTTTTAAATTTTTTAATAAAGTTTTTCGAAAGAATTAAAATATATTCATAGAATTGAAAAAAACAGTTCTGAGAAATTCAATTATTTCGAAAAATTTTAATAAAATTCGCTTAAAAACTAATATTTAAAAAAAATTTGACAAAATTCTCTACAAAATTTAGTTAATAAAATTGCAATTTTAATAGAATTTTCCTATTCAATTCAATTATTTTCAATACAATTCTTTTTAGGAATTCAATTATTTTCACAAATAATACATTTCTTATGGGAATTCAATTATTTAAAAAAATTTGAATAAAATTCTTTGCAGGAAATCAATTATTTTCATAAATATAATAAAGTTTTTCTCGACAATTCAATTATTAAAAAAAATTTGATAAAATGATTTATAAATTTGAAAAATTGTAGTAAAATTGATCAATATTTACAATTATTTTCGTAAAATATAACATTCTTCCTAGAAATACATTTATTGTCAAAAATTTTTGTAAAAATCTTCGAAATAATTGCATTTTTTTCGTAAATAATTAAATTTTTTTATAAATTCAATTATTTTCTTAAATAATAAAACTCATTACAGAATTTTAATTATGTTTAATGCAAATTTTAATCAAATTCCTCGAAAAATGTAATTATTCTTAAAAATTTTATTAAAATTCGTCCAAAGAATGTAATGATTTAAAAAATTTGTTAATAACATTTTTTATAAGAATTTAATTTCAAAAAACATGAAATTAATAATTTATTTATTTTCTTATTTAAATAATTGATTTCTCGTAGAATTTACTAATAAAAATGGTTTTAAAAATGAATTTCAGTTAAAATTTTAGATTATAATTAAATATTAAAAGCATTATAACGTGGATTTTTAAAAATAATTAAATTTTGAAAAAGTTTCAAATTAAATTCATTGAAATTCTTAATTTTTCATATTTTTGACAAACAATTCTGCAGAATTAATTCTCTTTAAAAGTTTAATAGGATTTTTATTGAAATTATTTCAAGTTTTTATTTTTCAATAAATATTTAATTGCAGAATTTCCGAATAATTGAAATTTTGTAAAATTGAATTGAAAACGAATGAATTTGAAAATTCTCAAAAAACTTTTTTGAAAAGTATTAAAAATAATGGATTTATTGAAGAATTTTAGTTAAAAGCACTAGAAAAAAATTTAATTTTAGAGAAGTTACAAATTATTGCAGAAATTCAATTATTTTCAAGAGTAAAAAAATTATTCTTAAGGATTCAATTATTTTTACTAATAATAAAACTGATGGCAGCGTTTTAATTATTTTTCATACAATTATAATTGAATTCCTTGAAAAAAGTAATTATGTTCATGCAAGTTTTAATAAAATTCGACAAAAGAATTCAATTATTTAAAAATTTGTTAATAAAATTCTTTATGAAAATTGAATTTTGAGAAACATTCAATTATTTAATAAATTATTTACTTTTGCATTTAAATAATTGAATTCTCGTAGAATTTTCTAATAAAAATTGATTTTCATTTCATAAAAATGAATTTCAGTTAAAATTTTAGATTATAATTGAATATTAAAAGCAATTTAGCGTAAATTTTTAGAAATAGTTGAATTTTAAAATTAATTTTGTTTGAAAAAGTTTAATTGAATTTTCTTTTGTTATTTGAAGTTTTTATTTTCTAATATGCATTTAATTAAAGAATTTAGGAATAATTGCAACTTCGTGAAATTGAATATTGTAAACAAATGGATTTGAAAATAACCAAAGAACTTTTTCAAAAATTATTAAAAATAATTGATATAAAGTAAAAGTGTAGTTAAAATTTTTTTAACATAATAGTTGAATTGAAAGAATGAAAATAATTTGGAAGAAGTATAATATTCTTATAATATGAAATAATGATTTTATTCCTCGTTCATGTTTTATAGTTATAAAAAAATGTAATAAACTGAAATTTCATTCATTGTAATAAATACCACCAAAATTGATTATTTTAATCTTTTTTGGTGTTAATTTATTCTGCAACACTTTTAATACCTTTAATACCTCACGATTTACTGTGAAAACTGAGTTGTCAGAGAAATTTGATTTTCCCTAATTTTCATATTTTCCCTTATACCTTAAAGAATATTTTGGATTCACTCTAAAAATGAATATAAATTGAAAAAAATTTCTATGATTCAAACAAACGATTATACGGAGAGAGAATAAAAAAAAAGTATTTTACAAATTGGAAAAACATGACGACCAAAAATTAAAAATTAATTTACTTATGTCTAAAAATGTTTTATCGAGGAGTATTTGACTGCGTTTCATTTAATATTTAAGCAAACGTATAAATTCATCGATGATGACTACGACGACGACGACGACGACGACGGCGTTAGGAAGCCGTACAGCACAATGTGAAATATCGGATTCTGGATATATATTCGTTTTGGAATACAAGGCGAGCATGGAATATCAATTTTGACGTTTCTCCGCGGCAATATAGCAAAATCGAGAGTCTGGCGCGCGGTTTTATATATATTCGTTGTGAGGGGGGGTTGTGGCTATAAAAGCCGATATATTCCTATTTAGTCAAAACGAGGTTGAATCCGGTGAAATCTATGGAATACCGATCGATATCGGTCCGTTCAAGCGACTCACGTATATGCCGCCACTGGCAGTCACAGGAGGGAGGAGGAGGAGGAGGAGGACTGATTTATTTTATACCCATACCTCTTCTTCGATATGTCTGATAAACTCTCGTTCGTCCAACACTGACATCTGAATGACTCGTTCTTTTCGAAATATGGGCGTGTACCCGCACTCAATTTTTCTACCCTTTTTTGCATTTGTCTCTCTTCAGTCGATTTTTGAATTACATTTATTACAATACTTTTCTTAATCTCGTTAAGGTTTAAAAAAATTTTGAATCTTTTCTAACGTAAAATCTTATTTTTAACCATTGCACACTAAGCTTGCTGCAAGCTTCCATCCTGCCTGGAATAAATCACAAGAATAATTTAACCCCAATTATATAGTTAGTTTCAATGAAACATTAAATTTCTTCTGCAACCGACTTTTGATTTACGGATATTACGATTATTACCTTTCATTTCATAGGAGAAATAACGATATGTCATCGTTGCCGTGAAAATCCGAATCCCGTACAATGGCGATTTCTTTATCCATAAATCGAAAGTCAGCTCGTGGAGATTCAATATTGGGTTGGATGAGTAAAGTGAGACACTTGGACGTATATCAATAACTTTCGGAAATCCCCATAAAGCAGTTGGTAGTCGAAGCCAAGAAAACAGGCATCATCCCCCTTTTCTGGACGTTATGGCCATAAATGAAATAAAATGATATTTTCCCGATAAGAGGAGTCTCGCCGAGGTAAGCCGCGTTATTCAGGGGTCAGCAGGCACTGTCCTGCCTTGGTCAGTGGTCAAGTGGCCTGTGAAACGGTGGATATAGGAACGAGAGCCATATGGGAAATCCATGAGTTCTCCATCAAGTTCCCGTCTGTCTTACACTATAGATATATATAGTATTTCGGACGCAGAACATTTTATTGTACACGTCACTCTTGTCCCCTTTTTATATTCTCGCCTCAAACCATCGAAATATATCAAATCTTTATATCAACCATTTATTTTCACTAAAATATATTTTATATAGTGATATTCGAGCCACTAAATTTAGAAAATTGTAATTTATATATAATTTAGCTCAATTTGGCACCAAAAATTAGAGAGAAATTTTTTTTTCTGTAATACAAAAAAAAAAAAAATATTTGACTCAAAGCCAACTTAGGGTGGCCAGTGAAGTCAGTAAAATCAGTAAAGTCAGGGAAATGTCAGGAAAAACAATTTTTTGGCAGGGAAATTTAGAAAATTGAGATTTTTTTTAACTTATTTTAAAGAATTTTCGACTTTTCTTCCAAATATTGCAACAAAATATAATATTTTTTATAGTATTAAATGTAACTTATTTTGATTTTTATAGCGCAAAAAATAACTATAAAAATTTTTCAAAAATTATTTTTGAATCATTTTTCTATTTAAATTTTCGAAATATAAAATTAAAAAGATATTGAATAATTGAAATTTTTAAAAAATTAATTGAAAATAATTACATTTTTCTAAGAATTTACCTAAAATTGTATTAAAAATAATTGAAATCCTGTGAAGAATTTTATTATTTAGAAAAAGAATTGAATTCTTGTAAAGAATTTTATTACATTTTTTAAAAATAATTGAATTCAGTTAAGTTTTATTAAAATAGTAGATTTTGAAAATATTTGAATTTCTGTGAAGAATTTTATTATTTGTGAAATGTAATTGAATTCTTGCAATAAATTTTTGAAAATAATTATATTTTTCGAGGAATTTCTTTAAAATTGTGATTAAAAATAATTGAAATCCTATGAAAAATTTCATTACTTATGAAAATAATTGAATTCTTACTACAAATTTTATTACATTTTTTTAAATAATTGAATTCATGTAAAATATTTTATTACTTGTAAAAATAATTGAATTCCTGAGAAGTATTTTTTTAAAACTTTTGTAAATAATTAAATTTTTGTTTTTTTTTTGAAAAATTTACATATGTAGGTACTTTTATTTAATTCAAATAAATTATATTTCGTTTAAATAAAATTTTTCCCTGGGTGAAGAAAATTTAAAAAATATTCTTTGCAAATATCAAAAAATGCGCTCGAACGCAAAGAATGTTTTTTTAACGGGTTTCTTGATTTTGAACAAAAGAACATAAATTAGAATTGATTTTGTTGAAGTTTTGAGATGTACTTCGTGACGAGTTCACCTCTATTCAATCACTATGCACCACATGTGAGACATTTTTTTTCTTATACATCGAGCCTGCTGAATTTTATTATATTCAATAAAGAAACGATTTTTACGACATCATTTTTTATAAAATTTAAAAAATTTGTCAAATACTCGTCGCAATTTTTTTATAAATAAATATTACACATTTTCTGTGAAAACTGAAAAAGTATTGTTTTAGTAATTAAAACTTAAGTAAAAAAAAACTAATGGAATTGTAATTATTTAAAAAATTCATAATAAAATTTTTCACAAGAAAGTAATAATTATTATAAATAATAATATTATTTTCAAAAATAACAAAACTTATTACAGAATTTAAATCATTTTTTATACAATTTTAAATAAAATGATAGAAAATTGCATTTATTCTTAACATTTTTTTTTAAAATTCGACGAAAGAATTGAATTATTTAAAAAAATTTTGATAAAATTCTTTATGAGGATTTTTGGAAAATGTATTCATGTATTCAATAAATTATTTATTTTTGTATTTAAATATTGAATTCTCGAAAAAATTTCTAATAAAAATTGATTTTCATTTCATAAAAATGAAATTCAGTTAAAATTTTAAATTATATTTGACTATTAAAAGCATTAGCTTGACAATATTCTTATGATATGAAATAAAATATTATTATATTCTCATAAGTTATTGAATTTCAGAAGTTTTGAATTTGAAAATCTTAATTTCTACAGAAAAATAATAATGATTAAAAATTTATTTATTTAAAGTTCGTCTATTTTCCCAGAATGGTAAAATTCCTTCAAGTGTAATTCAGAGGGGGAAAGTGAATGAAATTAAGAATTCCCTTCCTTTTTTGAAAGTGCCAACAAGAAAATTGACTCTGATTATAATTTATAAGTGAAAAAAATGCGTCTCTTGAATTAAGATTAATACATAAAGATGAGCCAGTTAAGTAGGCATGTAATTGCTCTCTCCAAAAGTGTGCAATTCAAGAATCCATTTAAGGCTCTAAATAGCGATGTCAAAAGGATTGAAATAAATAATTTTTATGGACTGATGAAATGATAGTTGAAGTTTAGCTATACAGATATATATATGTATGAAATGTTGGTAAACGCGAGCGAGCGCAGCTGTGGATGAAGCAGGTAAATAAGTGGTACGCGTCTACGTTTACAAGACGCGTTTAAGCATGTGGCCTACGTGCGCCACGTTTTGCACGACAGGAAAATATGGAGCGAGCGGAATTCCACAAGCGTTCCACTCGGCTCGATTAGGTCAGCCCGTTTATAATGCGAATGGCCGCCTCATTCCATATTCCAGGAAGCGTACTCTTTCGATATTTCTTCGCCTATACGATCCTCCCCGACACATGTGCACATACACTGCTCCCTGTAGATGTGCAAGTACATTATAGACTTTTTGATATCCAAACCTTTTTATCCGCAGGTTTTAGAGGGAAGAAAGAGGGAAAAGTTTCGAAAGGCCGTTGGGTGTATTCACAGTTTGCGGGATCATAAAGTGACACTTTGAGAGTTGGGGAAATTCGACTTGTCCGCGGTTGATAGAGAGCACATCAAAAGGCATAAAATAAGAGAGACGAATGCGTTGGAACGGAGCTTTAGAGGTTTCGGCCCATGGGAGTATTATGAATTCAAGGTGAATGAAGGGAGGCTGTGTGTGTACATATGCAAGGAACGTTCAAGTTGAAAGACATCAGCTCGGTAATATTTCCATATTCCGATATCGAATAAATGGATCGTTGCCTCGCGCCCGACGAGCGCATAAATCCTCTCAGGCCTATCATGCATCACCAAGTCGAAACCTCGCGATCTTATGGGGTGTGTCTGTTGCCCCCTCGCATCCTTCTGTATTCGTTAGTCTCCTGCGGATCGTCTCTTAGTTCTCATCTCGAAAATTATTAACCTTTCCTAGAATTTGCATTTATTTATTTATTTTAAAAATAATTTATCCCTAAAATATTCCATTTTTTCAACAAAACTCTAAATTTGGAAAGACGAGGAAAAATTATACAACGGAAAATAAATATATCTATACGATTCCTAATTTCCTGAATTTAAGATTGATCTTAAATTAAGATTTTCTTTTTATTGTGCATAGAAGTGATTGAATAATTATTGCCCAAGGGTAAATAATAGTCACTTTTTTGACCTTCTGAGAAAAATACTATCGGAGAAGTCAGTGGTGAGTCTTATCGTATAAATTCGAGACTCCGGTTAGGTGATTAGCATGCTAGCGACTGGTTGGATGATGGTAGAAGAAGGACTGGGACCACACGCGTAACACTTTCCCACAATGCGTCAAGTGTGACGATCTGTTAGATGAGTGTCGACTCCCCACTAAGAGGGCATTCTAGTACGACAGCCTCCGTAACATTTCGTACAGTCCATTTCGCGGTCGGTTAGATTACCACCACCATTCCCATTCTAAAGGCCACCCACTCCTCCCACTCACTACGCAAAACTCCCGCGCTCGTCTCATTTTTTTAACTCTCATTCAGTTTTCTGTGGCTAATATGGCTAATATACCTAATTAGAGAGTATTAGAGAAAAAGTTAGATCATTTTTAGCATTTTTGGCAATTGTATACAGCTTATTTTTCAAATATTTTGCTTATTTTTACTAAGGAAAATAAAACTTAGGCGACTTTGGAAAAACAGCTGAAATTTTTCTTTAAAAAAAGTGGCCCCAAGGTGGCCATCATTCAAAAATTCACCGAAAAATTTTAAAAAATAGTTTCAAAAATCAATTTAAGGTAATTTTATTTAAAATCTATTGTTTTTGGCTTCACAGTAAATTGTGAGGTATTCAAAAGTGTTGCAGATTCGATTTCACGAAATTTCAATTATTCCTAAATTCTTTAATTAAATGCATTTTAGAAAATAAAAACTTCAAATAATATAAAAGAAAATTCAATTAAACTTTTTCAAAAAAATTAATTTCAAAATTCAATTATATTTCTAAAAATTTACGCTAAATTGCTTTTAATATTCAATTATAATCTAAAATTTTAGCTGAAATTCATTTTTATGAAATGAAAATCAATTTTTATTAGAAAATTCTACAAGAATTTAATTATTTAAATGCAAAAGTAAATAATTTATTGAATAATTGAATGTTTCTCAAAATTCAATTCTCATAAAGAATTTTATTAACAAATTTTTAAATAATTGAATTCTTTTGTCGAATTTTATTAAAACTTGCATGAACAAATTGAATCCTTAAGAAGAATTTTATTACTCTTGAAAATAATTGAATTTCTGCAATAATTTGTAACTTCTCTAAAAATAAATTTTTTTCTAGTGTTTTTAAATAAAATTCTTCTATAAATCCATTATTTTTAATAATTTTTTAAAAAAGTTCTTTGAGAATTTTCAAAGTCATTCGTTTACAATTCAATTTTACAAAATTTCAATTATTCGGAAATTCTGCAATTAAATATATATTGAAAAATAAAAACTTGAAATAATTTCAATAAAAATCATATTAAACTTTTAAAAATAATTAATTCTACAGAATTGTTTGTCAAAAATATGAAAAATTAAGAATTTCAATGATTTTAATTTGAAACTTTTTGAAAATTTAATTATTTCTAAAAATCCACGTTATAATGCTTTTAATATTTAATTATAATCTAAAATTTTAACTGAAATTCATTTTTGAAATCGTTTTTATTTGTAAACTCTTCGAGAATTCAATTATTTAAATACAAAAATAAATAATTTATTAATTTCTTGTTTCTTGAAATTAAATTCTCATAAAAAATGTTATCAACAAATTTTTTAAATCATTAAATTCTTTGGACGAATTTTAATAAAATTTTTGAAAATAATTTCATTTTTCAAGAAATTCGATTAAAATTGCATAAAAGTAATTGAAATTATGCAATGAGTTTTATTATTTAAGAAAATAATTGAATTTATAAAAAAATTTAATTATTTACGAAAATAATGCAATTGTTTCAAAGATTTTTACAAACATTTTTGACAATAATTGTATTCCTAGGAAGAATGTTATATTTTACAAAAAGAATTGTAAATATTGATCAATTTTATTACAATTTTTCAAATTTATAAAGCATTTTATCAAATTTTTTTTAAATAATTGAATTGTCGAGAAAAATTTTATTATTTATGAATAATTTTATTCAAATTTTTTTAAATAATTGAATTCCCATAAAAAATGTATTATTTGTGAAAATAATTGAATTCCTAAAAAGAATTGTATTGAAAATAATTGAATTGAATAGGAAAATTCTATTAAAATTGCAATTTTATTAACTAAATTTTGTAGAGAATTTTGTCAAAATTTTTTTAAATATTAGAGTTTTTAAGCGAATTTTATTAAAATTTTTCGAAATAATTGAATTTCTCAGAACTGTTTTTTTCAATTCTATGAATATATTTGAATTCTTTCGAAAAACTTTATTAAAAAATTTAAAAATAATTGAATTGGTTCCAAGAAATTTATATAGAAATTGTTAAGTAATTGAATTCTTGTGGATTTTTTATTAAAATTTTGTTTAAATAATTGAATTCTTAACGGATAATTTTATTAAAATAGTAGATATTAAAAATAATTGAAATGAGGAAAGTATTTAAAAATAATTGTAATTTTGCCAAGAATTTTATTATTTAGAAAGATAATTGAAATTTGGACAAGAATTTTTTTGAATTTTTGAACATAATTGAATTTTTGAAAAGAAATTATGCAATGAGTTTTATTATTTAAGAAAATAAATTGAATTCCTAAAAGAATTTTATTATTTATAAAAATAATTGAATTTTTTGTAAAAAAGTTATTAATTTTATGAAAATAATTGAATTATTGAGAAGAAATTTATAAAACAATTTGTAAATAATTCAATTCCTGTAAAAAATTTTATTATTTATAAAAATAATTGAATGTTTGCGTAGAATTTTATTCAAATTTTTTTGAATAATGGAATTCTTTTGTAAAATTTTATTGAAATAGTAGATATTAAAAATCATTGCATTTTAGAAAACTTTTTAAAATAATTGAAATTTTGATAAGAATTTGATTAGAATTTTCTAAAATAATTGAATATCAGAGAAGAGTTTTATTATTTATAAAGAGAATTGAAATTTTGACGAGAATTTTAAAAAATTTTTGAACACAATTGAATTTGGTAACTATGTTACTATGTTAGTTAGTAAGTTAGTAACTAACTTACTATTCTCCCTGAGAAGCTAAATTCGTTGAATTTTTACAAATCGTTGACTTTGGTGTTTTATTTAAAGTAAAATTTGATTCATAGTTAAAAATAACAGCAAAATAGATTATTTAAATTCTTTCTGGTGTTATTTTAATCCTAAACGGATTAAACTGTTGCAGATTATTTTAATCCATTCTGGTGTTATTCTAACACCTCACGTTTTACTGCGCGAGATTAATTTTTCCCAAATTCCAAAGAAATATTATTAAACTTCCTATTTTCCATTGTTCTCTCTAAAAGAGGATTAAAAGTATTCAAAGTACATTTAAAAAAGAGGCTTATCTATAATTAAGTTAGCGAATTTTTTGTCGACCTATTTTCACATTGAGAATGCAAATTTAAAGAAGAAAGATGCATCTTAGCGAAGGAATGCTTCCAAATGGAACCTAATTTTAATCATGTCCCTTTGATTTCGTTTTTTTCTCTCTCGCTCTCTCTAACCTTTTTTTTTGTTATTTTCCAGCCAAGACACTACTGTATCCTCACGAATTCACTTTACGTTATTGTCGTGTCGCTCTTTTTCTCGCTTCCTTTTTAACCGGTCGCTTTCTTGATCTCACTCGTTCTCACTCTTCCTTTCACCTTTTCTACTTTTCTGTTGCTCTTTCTTCTTCTGCCAGTTTATACTTTCTTTTTCTTAGAGCGTGCGAGCATTCCAAGCTAGCCTTAGCCACGTCTCGCGCATACTTACATACCTTATGCTCCTGTGCAAAAGCGAAAATGTTTCGCGAGCAACATTACTACCACTAACAATTTCTCTTCCCCCCTTTTGAATAACGATAATCGACATGTCGAAGAGAATTTAACGCTCCCTTTGTGAATCTATTTGTGTTCTTTTTTCTCGATTTATACAATAACAATACTTGTAAATTTCACGAGATGAAAAATAGTGTAAATATTTTTAATTTCGTCATTGTAAATTTGTGTGCTGGGAGAGTAAGAATTCTATAGTTACGACAATAAATCGTAATTAAGAAAAGAGAAAACTGGTTGAATTAACCTTTTCCCCCGCGCGAGCATGTCTCTTTTTTTTCTCTCCGCGCGCACAAGATTGAAATTAGAACTCTCTGAACGCAAATCTTGATTACATTAATCTAAAAATATTCCA
Source organism: Leptopilina heterotoma (assembly GCF_015476425.1). Lineage (NCBI taxonomy): Eukaryota > Metazoa > Arthropoda > Insecta > Hymenoptera > Figitidae > Leptopilina > Leptopilina heterotoma. The sequence continues at coordinate 1,088,014 of NW_025110893.1, forward strand.
ATTTACTTTTCTAGCTAACGATCCTCGGTCAACTTTGTAGAAATCAATTTACAACCATTCAAAAAGGATGATTTAAACTTTCAAACTTCCAAATCAAGAAGTCTGATCGAGTTTATTCATCTCTAGATATATCTCCATTTGAATAATCTGATTTTCCTAAAATTCTACTTGATCAAGTTTTTTCTTACTTTTCACTTTTCAGCTTTCGGGAAATTATACTTTTGGCTCGAGGAAAAAAAAGTTGTAAAAAAAAGAAAAAAAAATTGAAAAAAGAATATTTATGCAAAAGAAAGTGGGTGGGGAGAGAAAAAGGTTAGTTATTACTATATAAGCACTTAGAGGATATAATTGATAAAAAGTTGTTCTTAGTCACGTATCTCAATGATTCCTGGGAGTCGTGATGTCGTTAAAGGTCGCTTAACGCCATCAGCGTACAGCTTAGGAATAAAAATGGGAGGAGAACGCTGCAGGTCGGGATGCATCGACCATGCCAAGTTATGTCAAGTCGCTAAGGATCGCTGCCAACGCCCCGGCAAAAGCGGACAAGTGCGAACCAGACCAGACGTTTTGTACCACCAGCCTAGCGTATCGTTGTGGCACTACGTCGTAAACATCGTTCACAGCGACTTGTAAATTCTCCCCTGGCATTTTAATGGTGGTCATGCCACGCTCTTGTATTAGTTTCATGAACATTAATAACTCAACAACGAAAGTCTATCGCCGATTAATTAGTCACCCGATGCGTACGTTCAGCTCTATGAGCCGCGACTATATTTTCCCAGAATATTTCATACTCAACATTTAAATTAACGACAAATTCAAAAAAAAAAAAAAAAATTATTTTTGAAATTTCAAAATAAATTTTTACAGGCTTTTTCATATATAGACAAATGCAACTGATGTCTGACCAAAACTATTTCTTACTACTGTCAGAAAATATTACGAACAACTTTGCGGTCGTTCACGGGGCTCAAAGCAGTGAAAGTATTTAAAAATAGTAAATACGGACTTTACGGATCAAAAATTAAAAATTACGGACCATTTACGGACCAACTGACAAAAATTGAATCAGGCCGAATTAAATAAAAGAACATTTTACTTTAAACTAGAAATTCAATTTTTCATAACGAAAAAAAAAATCGACAACAAAAAAGAAATAAAAATAATTTAAAAAAAAAATAAAATAAGAAAGAAGGTGAAGGAAATCGATAACTCCGAGTCTTCGACTCGAAGTCATCGATTTCTTCATGTTTTATAATAATTAATAATAATTGAATAATAATTATTAATAAAAATAAGTTATAATTAAAATCATTATCAATTCAATTATTATTTTTAAGAATTTAAAACTAAAATTCTTCCATTATTTTTTTTTAATTTTCAAAAAAGTTCTTTGACAATTTTCAAATTCATTTCTTTACAATATTCAATCATACGAAATTTCAATTATTTGTAAATTCTTTAATTAAATAAATATTAGAAAATAGAAACTAAAAATATTTTTAAAAAATCAATTAAACTTTTTCAAACAAATTAATTACAAAATTCAATTATTTTTTTAAAATTCACGCTCTATTACATTTAATATTCTATTATCTAAAATTTTAACTGAAAATCAATTTTTATTAGAAGATTCTACTAGAATTCAATTATTTAAAATTTTAAATACAAATTTAAATGTAAAAATGCAAATAAATAATTTATTGAATAATTGAACGTTTCTTAAAATTTAATTCCCATAAAAAATCGTTATCAACAAATTTTCAAATAATTCAAATCTATCAACGAATTTTAATGAAATTTTTAAGAATAATTACATTTTTCGAGAAATTCGATTAAAATTGTATTAAAAATTAATTAAATAAATAAAATAATTGAAATTCTGCATTGAATTTTATTATTTACGAAAATAAATTGAATTCTTGCGAAGAATTTTATTAAAATTTTCAAAAATAATTAAATTCTTGTAAAAAAATTAACAGGAATTCAATTCATTTTAAAAATTTTAATAAAATTCTTAGCATAAATTAAAAAATAACAAAATTCTTAGCAGATCTTCAATTACATTCAGATATTTTAATAAATTTTTTTTCAAAAATTAAAATATTTTTGTAAAATAATAAAAATTTTTTCAGAGATTCAATTATTTTCAAAAAGTCTTAATGAAATTCTTCGAAAGAATTCAATTATTTTTAAAAAAATCTGAATTTTAGTCGAAATTCAAACATTTTAAAAAGTTTTGATAAAACTTTTTTTTGGTAGAAATTCAATTATTTTTAAGAGAATTTTAAAAAAATGTCTCGATAAAATTCAATTATTTAAAAAATTTTAATGAAATTTCTTCGAAAGAATTCAATTATTATAATCTAAGATTTTAACTGAAATCCATTTTTAAATCAATTTTCATGAGAAAATTCTACTAGAATTCAATTATTTAAATACAAAAATAAATAATTTATTAAATATTTGAATGTTTCTTGGAATTAAATTTCCATTAAAAATTTTATCAACAAATTTTTAAATAATTAAATTATTTGGACGAATTTTAATAAAATTTTTAAGAATTTTTTCCAGGAATTCGATTAAAATTCTATTGAAAATTATTTTTTGATAATAATAATTAAAAGTTTTTGTAGAATTTTAATAAATTTTTTTTTTAATAATTAAATTCTTTTGGTAAATTTTATGAAAATAGTATAGATATTGAACAATATTTAATTTTTGCGAAAAATATTATTACTTTTGAAAATAATTGAAATTTTGCAATGTATTTTATTAAAATTTTTGAAAATAATTGAATTTCGTCTAAGAATTTTGCTATTTATTTATGAAGATAATTGAGATGTTTTGACCTTTTTTTTAAAAAAATTTTTTGAAAATAAATGAATTTCGGAGAAGAATTTTAATATTTCTAAAGATAATTGAAATTTTGACGCGAATTGTTAAAAATTTTTGAAAATAATTGAATTCGTGTGATAAATATTGTTAATTATGAAAATAATTGAAATTTTGTAATGAATTTTAATAAAATTTTTGAAAATAATTGAATTTTGTCAAAGAATTTTCCTATTTATTTATAAAGATAATTGAAATGTTGACAATGTTTTTTAGATTTTTTGAAAATAATTGAATTTCTAAGAAGAATTTTAATTTTTTTAATTTTTTTTTTTTTTTTTTTTAAATATTTTTAAAGATAATAATTGAAATTTTGACGAGAATTTAAAAAAATTTTTGAACATAATTGAATTTTTGCGAAGAATTTTATTACTTTTTAAAGTATTTGAATTTCTGCAATCATTTGTAAATTCTCTAAAATTCTCAAAATTATATTGTACAATTTACGATTTTTTCATTCTTTTTAAATAAAATTACAAACTTTACGGACTTTTTTGTAAAAAAACGGACTTTTACGGACTTCAAGCAAAGTTACGGACTTTTACGGGATTTACGTTCCTACTTCCAGCCCTGCGTTCATAAACTACCCAACTTTGTTTGAATATTATTTAAAAATATTTCTACCAAATATTTATTAGGCGTCGTTCATAAACTACCTAGCCCCTTTTTTTAGTTAAACATTAATTTCGTTTCGGATTTGTAATCTTTAGGATAGAATCTGTTTCATATATAATTTTTCGAATTTGTAATCCTTAGGATCTACAATCTTTAGAGTGTATAATTTTTAGAATACATTATGTTTAGGATGCAAAATTTCCATCATTTCAGTTAAAATCATTAGAAGCGGAAGGGACAAGAAAATGAAAAATTTAAAAGGTAGTTTTTTATGGATTAATCGACGACGTGGAACTTGAAATTCGTTTAACGAGATAGCGGCTGTGATCAGAGTCTTGAGATCAGAAACTCGCTCATTTAGGGAGACATCGAGGAAGGAAATTGAAGATTGCATACTAAATCAGTAAGAAATAAATAAATGAAGAAAAAAAATAAATGCGTAGGGAAAAAATGTTTGTATATACATATAGAAACTGGGGGTATAGGAAAGAAGGGACATACACGGTCACATCTTCACGCATCCCTCTTTTTCCCGAACGAACTTGAATCCAATTCTGAAGATTTCTATCTAACGATAATAATGACATCGCAACGAGAATTTAAGATGAATAACCTTGCATTGTGATGGCACAATGACACGATGGCTGTTTGCGAACGAAGTCCTACCGTTATACCAGTCTCTCTTGCGTCCCGCATATCAATCGGCTGCTTCTTCTTCTTCTTCTTCTTCTTCTTCTTCCTCTACTTCTCCTGCGAACATTTACGAGAGTCCGTTCGCTGTATACGCGTCGTTAACGATTCCCCCGAAAAACCTCATCGATTATTTGCATAAACTTGTACATTTCGATTTAACAAATGTACCCTCCTTATTAAGAATCACTTTTTTTGCTGCGTATCGAGATTTAGAATGATAGAGTCCGAATAGGACAACGTATGGCGAATGATGTTGGTGATATTGAGGCAGTAGCGCAACAATATTTTTCCTAATTCTAAGGAAGCTTGAGACATAAATTTTGAAAATTAATATTAGCTATTTTAAATTTTGAAAAAATAACATTGGACTTAGGTTCTGTATTTAAATATTTACAGGAACATACTCAGGGACTAAAGACTTGTTGACAAATTAAATTTTAAAATTAATTTTGAAGAAAAAAAGAATTGACGTTTCCACTAAATTTTAATTACTCGGTGAATTTTTACACGCAAACATATATAAACACACACACACCATACGTATGTTTCCATATAGTTTCGAGTCAAGAATCTAATTCATGTCTTCCTTTGCAAACTTATAATTCAAACCCGTAGAGTGGAACCAAACTGAGCAGAACTACGCTAACTTGCACAACGATAATTATACACTCCATTCTGCCCCATTCTCTCGCTCTTCAATTTCGATTTATTTACGCTCATCTTAAACGCTGCTTCTTTAGAAAAGAATTCTTCCCACAGCAATTAAACATCAAACCATTGTAATTATAATATCGATATACTGTACAGTAAAATTGCAGTTGAAATTAAGAATCTAAAATGCAAACAAAAACATAGGTTGGCGCCACTGTTTTTCGAACAAAAATGAGTCTTTTCTTTTTTTGGAGAAATTATAGAATTGATTTGAAAATTGGCGAATGATTCACTTATTTTTGCATTAGCCTCGGTATTTTCCAATTACGTCCGCTTTTTATAGTCAGGCGTTATAAATTTTATGGTGCAACTACAAAATTCAGCATCAGAAAGAGGAAATTAGTTGGCGGGGGTAGAAGAGAGGTGGCAAAGCAGGAATGGAATAAGAAGGAGAAGCACGGAAGGACCATGCTGAAGGGGAAGGTGGTAGATTGTAAGGTTGGCTATAGGAGGTAAGAGCTAAGAGCAGAGCGAGAGCAGTAATTCCTATAACAGCATTAAAACAGAGCACTTTAATTTACCGCACTGTAGATTTCATTTCATTCCTTGGGTGCGGATCCTTTGTCTCGCCTCCGACCTTTATTTATATTATACCCAGCGAGTATATATTATACGGTTTTCAAGCTTACGCAAATGTCTACTAAATCCAACTTTGAGATTGTTTCCTTTTTTTTCTCTTAATTCTTCTTCTTCGTCTTCATATTGCAAATATATTACTTCATATCCAGAAGCATTAGTAAAATAATCTTGAGATTAGCACTGAACATTTTCTTTTTTAGGGATTTCTTAGGGCTTGGTTTGTGGAAATTAGGATATTCTTAGGATACCTTAAGGATGTTCATAGACATCCTACCGAAATTTCGGGGATATCCTAATTTGCGGATACGCCTAGACCGTTCTTAACCAACCAACTTTATTTTCCTACATTTTTGTGGTCACTGATTACGAATTTGGAGGCAGATTTAAAAAAATTCAAGTTGATGGACATTTTTTTCCAAAATTGCTTATATTCGCTTGAAACTTGTTAATCGGGGGGTTTTTTTTGTAACTAATTTCAGAAAATAGTTTTAGCATAATTTTTAAATATTTTTTATCTTTTATATTTAAAAATTATGATCTGAAATTAGATGAAGTAGTCCCCCTCAAAGCCTACGTGGTTTATGAAACAAACCCTTAGCCAATAAAACCAGTTTTTCCCATTTCAATTTTCCCGATAGAAAAAAGAAAATTCTGACACAATAAAAAGATCATTTGTCATGATACAATTAAGAGGTCGGTGGTAATTTGCGAGGGTGGTAAGTAGGTTCGCGAAATTTACGGACCAAAGATCTAATAAACCTAGCTCATAATCATTAATCACCGCAGGAGGCAAAAGGAATCCTACCCCACAAATACTGACAAACAAAAAAAATCACTATTTTTATCTCCATGACAATGTTCAGAAATTCCTTTTTTAACTAATTGTATATCATTTACTGCAGAATATTATAAGCTTTATAATGGTGTATTTGTTTAATTTTCTGACATTTTATACACCAAAAAAGAAATCGGTAAAGACGAGAAATTGATTAGAAGTGACCGTGACAACTGATAATTTTAAATTAATTTGTAATAATTGATTTTAAAAATATTAAAACTTTTCCACATCACTGCCCTTCTTTATTGTATTTTAGACTTTTGTACAAAATTTCAGCTCAATTTATTAACTATTTGAAGAGAAAAGTGGATGAAAAAATTACCATTGAGAGACTAATAATCACATAATCTAAAATTTTAACTGAAATTCATTTTTATGAAATGAAAATCAATTTTTATTAGAAAATTCTACCAGAATTTAATTATTTAAATGCAAAAGTAAATAATTTATTGAATAATTGAATGTTTCTCAAAATTCAATTCTCATAAAGAATTTTATTAACAAATTTTCAAATAATTGAATTCTTTTGTCGAATTTTATTAAAACTTGCATGAACATAATTAATATTTTCAAGGAATTCAATTATAATTGTATGAAAAATAATCGAAACGCTACGACCATTTTATTATTAGTAAAAATAATTGAATCCTTAAGAAGAATTTTATTACTCTTGAAAATAATTGAATTTCTGCAATAATTTGTAACTTCTCTAAAAATAAATTTTTTTCTAGTGTTTTTAAATAAAATTCTTGAATAAATCCATTATTTTTAATAATTTTTTAAAAAAGTTCTTTGAGAATTTACAAATTCATTCGTTTACAATTCAATTTTACAAAATTTCAATTATTCGGAAATTCTGCAATTAAATATTTATTGAAAAATAAAAACTTGAAATAATTTCAATAAAAATCATATTTAACTTTTAAAAAGAATTAATTCTACAGAATTGTTTGTCAAAAATATGAAAAATTAAGAATTTCAATGATTTTAATTTGAAACTTTTTCAAAATTTAATTATTTCTAAAAATCCACGTTATAATGCTTTTAATATTTAATTATAATCTAAAATTTTAACTGCAATTCATTTTTAAAACCATTTTTATTAGTAAATTCTACGAGAATTCAATTATTTAAATACAAAAATAAATAATTTATTAATTTCATGTTTCTTGAAATTAAATTCTTATAAAAAATGTTATCAACAAATTTTTTAAATCATTAAATTCCTTGGACGAATTTTAATAAAATTTTCAAGAATAATTACATTTTTCGAGGAATTCGATTAAAATTGCATTAAAAATAATTGAAATTCTGTAATGAGTTTTATTATTTAAGAAAATAATTGGATTCATAAAAAAATTTAATTATTTACGAAAATAATGCAATTGTTTCAAAGATTTTTACAAACAATTTTGACAATAATTGTATTTCTAGGAAGAATGTTATATTTTACAATAAGAATTGTAAATATTGATCAATTTTATTACAATTTTTCAAATTTATAAAGCATTTTATCAAAATTTTTTAAAATTTCCTGCAAAGAATTTTATTCAAATTTTTTTTAAATAATTGAATTCCCCAAAAAAATGTATTATTTGTGAAAATAAGTAAATTCCTAAAAAGATATTGCATTGAAAATAATTGAATTGAATAGGAAAATTCTATTAAAATTTCAATTTTATTAACTAAATTTTGTAAAGAATTTTGTCGAAATTTCTTTAAATACTAGAGTTTTTAAATGAATTTTATTAAAATTTTTCGAAATAATTGAATTTCTCAGAACTATTTTTTTTTTCAATTCTCTGAATATATTTGAATTCTTTTGGATAATTGTATTAAAATGCTAGATATTAAAAATAATTGAAATGAGGAAAATATTTTTAAATAATTGTAATTTTGCCAAGAATTTTATTAAATTTTTTGAAAATATAATTGAGTTTCGGTGAAGAATTTTATTATTTAGAATGATAATTGAAATTTGGACAAGAATTTTTTTGAATTTTTGAATATAATTGAATTTATGCAAAGAAATTCTGCAATGAGTTTTATTATTTATGAAAATAATTGAATTCCTAAAAGAATTTTATTATTTATAAAAATAATTGAATCCCTGTAAAAAAGTTATTATTTATGAAAATTAATGAATTATTGCGAAGCAATTTATAAAAAAATTTGTAAATAATTGAATTTCTGTAAAGAAATTTTATTATTTTTAAAAATAATTGAATTTCGATGAAGAATTTTGTTATTTCTAAAGAGAATTGAAATTTTGACGATAATTTTTAAAAATTTTTGAACACAATTGAATTTAGTAACTATGTTAGTAAATAACTTACTAACTTACTATTCTCCGGGAGAAGCTTACTTACTATGGAGACGCTAAATTCGTTGATTTTTTCCAAATCGTTGACTTTGATGTTTTATTGAAAGTGAAATTTGATTTATAGCTAAAAATAACAGCAAAATAGATTATTTTAATCCTTTCTGGTGTTAATTTAATCCTAGAAAGATTAAACTGTTGCAGATTATTTTAATCCATTCTGGCGTTATTCTAACACCTCACGTTTTACTGTGTAATAAACTTGAGTTTGGATTTGAAATGAATAAGTGGATTTTCGGTTTGAATTTATAAATTTGGCATTTAATTATAGTCGAGTTTGGAAGTTTATATGGATATGGTTATATGTATAGGACAAGGAGTCTTGCGTGGAATACACGTCCGTTGCTAACCCAGCTGACCGGTCATTAATAAACCGAAGCCATTACCAAGCAACCCCCGAACGTGTATGGCACTATTTCCGAAGTGTGAGCGTATATACGTGTATGGTGCTTGAAACCACTATCCTCAGAGTTTCCCACCTACCCCTCATCCAAATTCACCCCTTCGGACTCTCTCTCCTTCTCTCTCTTCCTTCCTCTTTCTCCTCTTACACCTATTTTCTCTTTCTTCTCTTTTCTCTCTCACTCTTTCTTTTAGGGTGAGAAAGAGAGAGAGAGTAAAGGAGAGAAAGAGAGTAAAGGGGTGAGAGAGAAAGTAAAGGGGAGAGAGAGAAAGGAGAGAGAAAAGAGGTGCCAGAGAAAGGGGGTGAGAGAGTAAATAGAAGAGAAGGAAAGGAGGAGAGTGAGAGAGAAGAGAGAAGAGAGAGAATAGGTATAGAGAAAGGTGTCCTATAGTCAAGCAGTTATAGTGTTGCGGCTCTGGTATGTCATTTATAAATGTCCTCGCGAAATGACCCGTTCGTCCATCTCATCCCTTAAGCACGACCATTAAAGTCAACTACTGGTATGTTACCAACGTATAAACCGTACAGCCGTCACTTTGGTCCAGAGACACTTAGTTAATTAATTCCCCGCATCGTATCTGCCCATCGGCATTACCAAATTCCGTATAAACATACACATATATATATATTTGAACGTCACAAAACATTCAGTTTCTGATCGTTGATAAACTCGAAAAACATGCTGTTTAATCCAACTAACCAACACCTCTCTCTCTCTCTCTCGTTGGATATCAAAAATAAATCTCAGTTTTACTCGATTGAAAACATAAGTAACATCTGGGGAAGTTTATATTTTCGTCTGTAATTGCTAAAATATCCCAAGGAAGAAAAAAAATTCCGCGAGCAATACAAAACATCTGGAATGGAGAAAAAAGCACTGTACTCGAGAATTAAACTGTGTAAACAAAATTCCGAGTTAAATAGAAAATTGTTTCGATAAAATTTTGGAAACTTTTTGTTGTTCGAATTAATTCTAGATTTGTTGCAGAACATTTGGAATTTTCTAATGGTTTTTTTTCCTAATGGACGTTTTCAACGATAATATTTACAGATAAATATAAAAATATAAATAAATAATTATAAACATCTAAAAATAAAAATATTAATAAACAATTATAAACGACCTAAACAAAAAAATATTAACATATAAATACAAATATACAATACAAAATATATTCCGTCAACCTTCTTTTAATTAACAACTCCAAAGACAGGGAAGAAAAAAGGAATCCACATTGATTGACAAGCGTGACGAAATAGTTCGGAATGTGAGCAATGAAATGAGAAAATTGATGTCACAGGGATGAATAAACCTTTTGTTGTAAAGATTTGGAAATTTCGCTTAGAAATTGTAATAATGACACAATTGTCATATTGCAGTGAGAAGCAGTATAACGATTATCAATTTTTTTTTTTTTTTGATTTTTTGCATTTCTTATAACTGTAATAGCAAAATACTACATTGAATGTAATTACTAACCGCATTCACTTGACAAAACATAAATAGAGTACACACAATTGGAACTGCACTTCCAAACAAGAATCCCTTCTCTTTTCTTATGTTAGCCATTTGCCAATGCCACCTGCACCCTTGCTTTGGCCGTGAACCTTCCCCTAACCGCTGACGCGTCTATAAGCCGGCTTAATCTTATTTAGCACCTACAGGTAATGCATGTTTCGCCCACATCATTATAAAAAGAAGTGAAATGGAGTCACTCTCTAGAATTCAATTTTTGATATTTCCCCTCTATTATCTTCATTCTTTTTTGAAAAAATTAAATTTCTTTTTGTCACTTTATTTTACTCCCAAAATTAATTATTAACTACACTAATCTTCGTATTCTTTCATTCATTCTGTCCGCAGTTTAAAGTTAGTTTCTGTGCATGCTTTTTGTTTTTTTTTCTTCAAAAAATATTCTTTGACAAATCGAAAATATGCAGGTATTTTTTCACGATTATAGTTATAATTAATCTACAAGTGCAAAATAAAAAAAATAGAGAATTTTTAGAAAAGTGTATAAGTAACACGTTTGAAAGTTAAAGTCACATTTAACATAAAAAACGTTTTTTGGATATTTGCCCCTATTTTCTTAAATACTTGACGTGTTAGGTAATTTTAAGACTTGGGATCGTATTTAGAAGACAAAAATATATTGAAAACCACTACCATGTCAAAAATAACCAAAAAATAGTTTTTTTGAGTTTTTGACCCCACTTTTTTCAAAAATCCCAATTTTTTGGCCTTGCATATAAGTTCTTCAAAATCATGACGTTATAATCAATTTTAGAACTCAGCATTGTGTTTAAGGGACGATAAATAATATACAAAACCACATCGATATAAAAACAGGGATGGCTTCGAAACTTTAGTTTTGAATAGCGCAACAAAACTAAAAACAGGGACCTTTAGTTTCGGTGCCAGCACAAGAACTTTAATTCAGGGACCTTTTAGTTTTGATTCCTGCACCAAAACTAAATTATTTTTTCGTTTTTTATTTAGTTTCGAAGCCATCTCTGATTAAAAATAATAAAATTAAATTTTGCAGACGTTTTTTTTTAAATAGTTAAAGAGGTAAATCTCTATTCGAAATTAGGTTAAAAAATATATAAAAATTTAAATAGTTCGACAATTGTTATCCTAATTCAGAATCGTCTAAGTGAATGATCACTATGGTTGAAATTGCCCTCAAGAAACAATTGTACCACCTTTTTTTCCTCTCGGAACACTTATGATAAAAGCTTGTCAGTAAAATATTCGAATAAAAGTCATCATAAAACATTTTTAAAAGGTTAATCGACACGAGTCTCTCAATTACGAATTCGTAAATGGAAATCTGTGCGTGGCGAAACGAGTCTCATTTGCCTCGTATGAGTTTGACCCCCATCATCTCTTTAAGGGTTAAAGTTTACAGTTTAAATAATCGCGTGCTAACCAGACAACATCCGGCCATTTAGAAACTCCATCTAATTCTCGCAATTATATGCGTGAGATTAAAATTTTTAAACTCAAATTTTGAATAACACCTTTTCCAAAACTTTCTTGCATACTTATTTTTTTTAATTCGTTTCATTTTAGGGATTAGTTGGAAATGATATATTAATTTTGAATTTTTTCGCAATTTTGGAAATTTTATAAATTTGGTAAAATTTTACAGCAGCAAAAATAAGAATTTATATGAAAATAGTGGTATATAATAAAAGATTGTCGAGGAATATTCTTCTCTCCAATTTTTCGTATCGTGTTGAAATAAAGCTGATTTTTATGTTCACATATCCAAGCACCGATGAAGCCTGTCACATATATGGACGTCTGTAGGGAACATGTATGAAAAGGGTGTGAAAGAAAGGAATGTATCAGCTTAAGGGTGAACCCCAAAATCCTAGAATATTTCCAAAAAAAGAGATTTATTTAAACATTTTAAACATTTATTTCGATTTATTCAACATTTTTATTTTACTATTTTGTATTGTATCAGGTACATTTTTACAATTATATAAATAAATAAGAATTCATTATTATATAAATTATATGTCCCATTTTGACAATTTGCGTAAGGAAAAATATTTTCTATGTAGAAAAATGATTATTCTTCTACATACAAATGTTACATAATTGGAATTATGTGAATTGCTTCAGAAAAATAGTTCTTTTCAAGAAAATATTTCAGTTTTCTCTAATAATCGTTTAATCCCAGGGTTCTGATATTTCTCTCTCGTTCCTGTCGGTAGATCCTTGTCACTTCTGAGAGGAAAACCATGTATTTTGTAGATCTCCACGGGCCCAGAAGCCTTATCTGTCTGTACAGAATATTCTCCATATAGAACCACATAACTACTTGTCGGATTTCTTTCTGTTTTTTTTTCTCTTTTTTGCAAACTTGCAACGCTATGAAAAGTAAAGAAAAGTATAGTAAAAGAGCTCATCGACAACAATCGATCAAATTTTACAGTAACAGCTGACATTTCAGCTTCTTCATAACAAAAGCAATTCTTCTCACTTGGGAATTTTTTGTGAATCAAATCAAATCCGAAATTTTTGTATCAAATCTTGTTTTTTTGACGAAATTAGCATTTTCTCTGTACTCTCCGAGATTAATTAACTAATTAACTAATTAAAACAAGCAACAATTCGCACGCTGGCTTCTCACTAGCTTTTTTATAAATAAAACTAGCAATTTTAAAAATAATAGAACAACAATTTTTAATTCAAATTTTTTTTTATAAAAATAAAATATGAATTGGAATATAAAATTTTAATATTATTATAATTATAATAATCATATATTCTAAAATAGGGGATTCAGGGAAAAGTCTGGAATCTTTATTAAAAGTACTGAAAAAATTAAATTTTTAGAATTCATAAGAAAATTCTGAATTTTGGTTTCTTCTTTGTTTGCCTCATAAAATATTAAATTGCCAACAATTCTAATACAAAACCTATGAAACATATTTTACTTTAAATAAAACACCAAAGTCAACGATTTGTAAAAAATCAACAAATTTAGCTTCTCCGGGAGAATAGTAAGTTAGTAAGTTATTTACAAACATAGTTACTAAATTCAATTGTGTTCAAAAATTTAAAATAATTCTCGTCAAAATTTCAATTCTCTTTATAAATAATAAAATTCTTCTCTGATATTCCATTCAATTATTTCCATAAATAATAAAATTTCTTTACAGAAATTCAATTATTTACAAATTTTTTTATAAATTTCTTGTCAATAATTCAATTATTTTCATAAATAATAACTTTTTTACAGGGATTCAATTATTTTTATAAATAATAAAATTCTTTTAGGAATTCAATTATTTACATAAATAATAAAACTCATGGCATAAATTCAATTATGTTCAAAAATTCAAAAAAAATTCTTGTCCAAATTTGATTTATCTTTCTAAATAATAAAATTCTTCACCGAAATTCAATTATATTTTTAACAAATTTAATAAAATTCTTGGCAAAATTACAATTTTTTAAAAATATTTTCCTGATTTCAATTATTTTTAATATCTACTATTTGAATAAAATTATCCAAAAGAATTCAAATATATTCATAGAATTGAAAAAAAATAGTTCTGAGAAATTCAATTATTTCCAAACATTTTAATAAAATTCATTTAAAAACTCTAATATTTAAAAAAATTTCGACAAAATTCTTTACAAAATTTAGTTAATAAAATTGCAATTTTAATAGAATTTTCCTATTCAATTCAATTATTTTCAATACAATTCTTTTTAGGAATTTAATTATTTTCACAAATAATACATTTTTTATGGGTATTCAATTATTTAAAAAAATTTGAATAAAATTCTTTGCAGGAAATCAATTATTTTCATAAATAATAAAGTTTTTCTCGACAATTCAATTATTTAAAAAAAATTTGATAAAATGCTTTATAAATTATAAATTTAAAAAATTGTAATAAAATTGATGAATATTTACAATTATTTTTGTAAAATATAACATTCTTCCTAGGAATACCATTACTGTCAAAAATTTTTGTAAAAGTCTTTAAAATAATTGCATTATTTTCGTGAATAATTACATTTTTTTATGAATCCAATTATTTTCTTAAATAATAAAACTCATTACAGAATTTCAATTATTTTTAATGCAATTTTAATCGAATTCCTCGAAAAATGTAATTATTCTTGAAAATTTTATTAAAATTCATCAAAAGAATTTAATGATTTAAAAAATTTGTTGACAACATTTTTTATGAGAATTTAATTTCAAGAAACATGAAATCAATAAATTATTTATTTTTGTATTTGAATAATTGAATTCTCGTAGAATTTACTAATAAAAATGATTTTAAAAATGAATTTCAGTTAAAATTTTAGATTGTAATTAAATATTAAAAGCATTATAACGTGGATTTTTAGAAATAATTAAATTTTGAAAAAGTTTCAAATTAAAATCATTGAAATTCTTAATTTTTCATATTTTTGACAAACAATTCTGTAGAATTAATTCTTTTTAAAAATTAAATATGATTTTTATTGAAATTATTTCAAGTTTTTATTTTTCAATAAATATTTAATTGCAGAATTTCCGAATAATTGAAATTTTGTAAAATGGAATTGTAAACGAATGAATTTGAAAATTTTCAAAGAATTTTTTTAAAAATTATTAAAAATAATGGATTTATTAAAGAATTTTAGTTAAAAACACTAGAAAAAAAATTTAATTTTAGAGAAGTTACAAATTATTGCAGAAATTCAATTATTTTCAAGAGTAATAAAATTCTTCTCAAAGGATTCAATTATTTTTACTAATAATAAAACTGATCGCAGCGTTTCAATTATTTTTCACACAATTATAATTGAATTCCTTGAAAAAAGTATAATTATGTTCATGCAAGTTTTAATAAAATTCGACAAAAGAATTCAATTATTTAAAAATTTGTTAATAAGATTCTTTATGAGAATTGAATTTTGAGAAACATTCAATTATTCAATAAATTATTTACTTTTGCACCCGTGTGGAAAAATTTTAGGGCGCTGACCAAGCGCTTAATAGACTGTCTAACGTCTTTCTAGACCCAGGGCAGACGGTCTTGTCGAGCGGCTGTTCAGAATTGAAACGAAACTTCCACGCTATAGTCTAGAATAGACCAGCGTTTCTGGTCTGATCAGCAGTGCTAGTAAATTCTAATCTACGTCTATTCAAAATTTCTCATTATATGTTATGACAACTATTCTTAGAATGATAAAACTTAATTATATTTGAAATAATTTTGATGACTTTTTTTTACATAAAAAGTATAAAAAAATATTTTAATTTTCTGTATTTTTCACTTCAACTTTCTTTAAGCGAAAGGCTTTGTGTCCCTCCCAATCTTTGGCATTGGAGATATAGTAGTCTTTTTGTAAAATAAAATTTACTGCAAATCAAAACAGCCGGATGAAACTAGCAGTCGTACTCAGCACCAATCTTTAGGCGTCAACCACTAATTAATGAAATTAATAAATAAAAACTTACTAAATTTGCTATTTAGTGTACAATTTATTCTTAAATAACAATACTCGATGGTTTTTTAAATCATTAAGTATTTCTAAATTTGAAGGAGATGCATATTGGTAGATGACGCCTAAACATTGATGCTGAGTACGACTGCTAGCTTCAGCCTACTAATCAAAACACATAGAAACACATCAAAATCTATTTTTTTAGTGCACATTTAAAATTAAATTATACAGAAAACAGCAACAACATAGCACATTATTATTCAAATAAAACAGAAATCACAACGAATACTAAAATTCACAAAGAAAATGTACCATACGCTGACTGATCTAACGACGCCAAACGACGCGACGCCATTAGGCGCCATGTTACTTAACAGCTGGGCATACATCGACGCATGCGCATATAACATCCTAGACCAAATCTAGACGGTCTTAATAACACCGTACTAGGCGGACATATTTGACTTAGATTTTTTCTAATAAGCCCATCTGTTAAGTCACTGATTCGGGACTTGATGGACCGTCTAGAATTAGACGGACTTGATGATTGCTAATCGGGAAATCATTGGACTCTAGACTGCCACAATATTTTTCCACACGGGCATTTAAATAATTAAATTCTCGTAGAATTTTCTAATAAAAATTGATTTTCGTTTCATAAAAATGAATTTCAGTTAAAATTTTAGATTATAATTGAATATTAAAAGCAATATAGCGTAAATTTTGAGAAATAATTGAATTTTGAAATTAATTTTTTTGAAAAAGTTTAATTGAATTTTCTTTTATATTATTTGAAGTTTTTATTTTCTAATATGCATTTAATTAAAGAATTTAAGAATAATTTAATTTTTGTAAAATCGTATTGTAAACAAATGGATTTGAAAATTGCCAAAGAACTTTTTCGAAAATTATTAAAAATAAGAGACATAAAGTAAAATTGTAGTTAAAAATTTTTGAAAATGATAATTGAATTGAAGTAATGAAAATAATTTGGAAGTAGTATAATATTCTTATAATATAAAATAATGATTTTATTAGTTGGTCATTTTTAATTATTATAAAATATGAAGAAATCGATGACTCCGAGTTATCGATATCTTCATGTTTTATAGTTATAAAAAATGTAATGAACTAAAATTTCACACATTGTAAAAAAAACACCAAAATTTATTATTTTAATCTTTTTTGGTGTTAATTTAATCTGCAACATTTTTTAATATCTCACGATTTAGATTTTTGAAAAATTTTAATAATTCGAAATCCTTTTCGACATGGATATAAAGGCTAGTAGAAATGCAGAGAAATTGAAAACATTTTATTTTATGACGTAAAAGCAGCATCAATAAAAAAAGTTACTGTAAATTGTTTGCTACGTGCCGAATTAATAAAGAAATTCCTCCACATTATTGGTTTGTATAAAATTCAAAGTGAACATTTGTATTGAATTGAAAATATGATTTTTCCTGTTTGCTCCATTTGTAATATGATCTGAGAGCAGTGCACGTACTCTGGTAAATTTAACGAATCCTGTTCTAAAATATGTCGTTTATACTAACGTGAAGGTACGTGGCGAGTGCATCGAATATGTAATTCCTACTTAGAGTCACCATTACGGTAATATATGGCACATTAAACAAGTGTCTACCTTCGATACGGGAGTCAACTCCCTCTTTCGCTCTGTTCTTTTCCCTGCCTTTCTCTCTCTTTCTCTTTCTCTCTTGTCTCTCCGTATGGTGGATTCACACGTACGAGGAGAAGCTTCTATGCACATGTTCAAATGCTCGTTCGTTCAGGTGCTTCCACGGTTTCTCACCGGATGCGTCGTTAGGTCCGTTAAATGGAAAAGGTTATTCTTGTAACTTTAAATCCGCAATGTCTTTGCCCGCATATGGAATGAACTATTGGTCACTTTTGTATTACACATGTCATTCCACTGGACATGACAAATTAATGAATTCAAGATGAAACATCACTTCTCTTTGTATTTTTTATTTTCTTCAAGAGGGGAATACGTTTTCTAATTAAAAATTGAGTGTTTTAACGTTTTGAATATTTCGGTAGTAGCTACTAACGTTATCAAGTTTACATTAACTTAAATTTTAAATGCAAAGGCAAAAATTTCTATATTTTGACTATGGTCAGGTTTTTAGATATTTTTATCAACTTGAGAATTGTTTCTAAACAATATAACTAATAAAAACTCGGAGAATTCTAAAATTAGATTGGAATTTCTAGTGGTGCAGTGGATGCTGAATTATCGAA
Source organism: Leptopilina heterotoma (assembly GCF_015476425.1). NCBI lineage: Eukaryota > Metazoa > Arthropoda > Insecta > Hymenoptera > Figitidae > Leptopilina > Leptopilina heterotoma. Next base: position 1,106,363 of record NW_025110893.1, read on the forward strand.
GAATGGAATAGCAGGCGGAAGTGGATATTCATAGAATTCGTCTATAATCTGGAGAGACTCGACTACTGTCCTTGGAAGGTCGTGGTTCTAATCCCCAAAAGAGCCAGCTTAAGCAATGTACGTGGGATAAATTGAGTCAGTTCTGAGACACTTTGAACATTTAGAAGGTCCTCGAGCACGGTGATTTGGGTCCCTGAACCCCTTCGAAATTCGCGTTACATTCGATTCTTGAATGAGGGAAACTTGAGTATATGGGCTTGAGGTCCCTGTACTGTTTCGGCTCAAGTGTATACTTGTCAATATAGAGAAAGGGAGGTCGACAACCTTCTGCTTCGATCTGGACCCAGAATCTCTCTCTCTCTCTCACTCGTTTCTAGTTGAGAGTGTCCAGTAACTCGATGATCTCCAACTATCCTAGAGGATTACTAACTATTCTCGAAGACGGGGCCATTCGGGATTAGAGCTGCTGGTTGTTTCATCCCTTTCCGCAGACTCTCTCTCTCTCTCTCTCTCTCTCTCTCTCTCTCTCTCTCTCTCTCTCTCTCTCTCTCTCCTTCTTCATTGGGATTACTATACACTATCTCTTAAAGCTCGTATCTTTCTCTGAGTTGGACTTTCCAGCTGTTCTGACCACTGCTCGACTGACGGAAGCCAATATCAATTATAAGAGAAGACAAGAGCCTGCAATCACGCCCGAACAGACCTTAACGGATCAAAAGGTTTCTCCTCCCGCCTTTGGCTGTGGGATCACCACTTTTTAGATAAGGAATACTTCAATTAAGCATCACCCCCCTCTACCCCTCTTTCTCTTTCTTTTCCTCAAGTAAAAATCATTTCTCCCGGAGACGGTATTTGCCGCGCGGGATTAAACTCAAATCTCTGACCTGTCATAAGGTTAGAACTTATAAATTATCAATAAAGAAACAAGTGTCTAAATTTTTTATTCCAGATAATGCACTGCTATCGAATCAATTACATATTTATTTGTATAGCAATAAACGGCATATTAAATATCGTTCGAATACAAATACTGTTGGTTTAGTGACATGTTCTATTTATAACTGCACTATAGACTTTAATAAATCTTGTATTTTATTATTACAGAAGTTGTGGTGTTGATAGAAAATGCTATAATATCAAGAAATGCATTTCTTAGGTTTAATTAAATCAATTCAATAGCGTGTACTAGTGATTTCATTTGTATTTTATTTCCAATCATGCAAAACTGTTGCTTTTCGAAAAAAATGTTTTAAGAAATAAACAAATTTTGACTTTTTCCTTGACCTTCAGGAATATTCTGATTCACTCTAAAAATTATTAAATACTCAAAAAACTGTTAATTACGAATTTTATTAATTGTTAAATTATTCCAAAACACCAATAAATTCGTTTTTGAATAAATATTTAAAAATTATTATTCCATAGGAATTAAGCATTTCAAAAAAATTTCAAATTCAAATCTTTATGAAATTCCACAACTTATAAGAATATTATTTGAAAACATAAAGATATCAATCACTCCGAGTCTAAGACTCGGAGTTATTGATATCCTCATGTTTTGTAATAATTTAAATTTCCATAAAATTTTTCAAAATAAAATTAAATTATTTACAAACATTTTAATAAAATCCTTCACAAGAATTCAATTATTTTTACAAGTAATAACATTTTTCACATTAATTCAATTATTAAAAAAAATGTAATAAAATTCGTTGTAAGAATTCAATTATTTTCATAAGTAATAACACTTTCTCTAGGATTTCAATTATTTTCAATAAAATTTTAAATAAATTTCCCGAAAAATGTAATTATTTTCAAAAATTTTTTACAATAATTCAATTACATTTTACAAACAATGAAAATCTTCGATGAAATTCAAATATTTTCAAAATCTACTATTTTAATAAAATTTTTCAAAAAAATTCAATTATTTAAAAGAAATTGATAAAATTCATTCAAAATTCAATTATTTTTATAAATAATAAAATTTCCACAGGAATTCAATTATTTTAGAATAGCATTTTTAAAAAAATTCGAAAAAATCAGTTATGTAGGTAATAGAATTTTTAAACAATTCTTCACAATAATTCAATTATTACTTTCACTAATAATAACATTTTTGCTGGAAATTCAATTTTTTAAAAAAATTTTTGACAAAATTCTAAGCAAAAATTCAATTCTTTTCATAAATAATAAAACTCATCGAAGAATTTCAATTATATTTCAGAAAAAAATTAATATTTTAAAACAATGTTTATAAAAATTCTTATTTAAAGAATTCAATTATTTTAAAAAATAAAAAAAAATTTCACAGAAATTCAAATCTTTTCAAACATTTTAAGAAAATAGTTCGCAAATATTTTAATGAAATTGTTTGAAGTAAATCAATTGTTTTAAATAGAATTTTAATTAAAATTTTAATTTGAATTTTCCCAGAATTTTTCACGAAACAATTAATAAAATTCTTCCTTTAGAATTCAAATATTTACATAAATAGTTCTTCGAAAGAATTCAATTATTTCGATAAATAACAAAATTATTCCGGAAAATTCAATTATTCTGAGGCATTCTAATAAAAATAAAATTCTTTGCGAAATTCAATTATTTCCATAAATAACAATATTCATTAAAATAATTCAATTATTTTTAAAAGTAATAAATTTATTCTTGAGAATTCATTTGTTTTAAAAAATTCTAATAAAATTGTTCACAAGAGTTCAAATACTTCCACTAACAATAACATTTTTCATGCATATTTAATTTATTAAAAAAAATTTTCATTCTTGTTATTTTCATAAATAATACAATTATTCAATTATTCTTTTAGATTTTAATAAAATTCTTCCTAAGAATCCAATTATTTACATAAATAATAAAATGCTTTTTAGAAATTCAATTATTCACAAAATTTTCTAATTTCTAGTTCTAAATGATAAATTATTATATTTTAATATATTTTCTTAATTCAATACAGAAATTATCGCTTCAAAAAAATTGAATTCAATAGCATTGGCGCTATTGGGCCAATAGTTTCTTTTCTCAGTGTGGTGTTCAAATAAAAAAATTTCAATAACTTTTTCCTGAAGTTTAAAAATTAAAAATACAATTTTAAAAAAATGGTCTCCTAAACGAGTTGAACAGATAGACTAATTAATTTCAATTTTAGAGGTTTTTTTTAAGATGGACTAATTATTAATTTTACTTTTAGAATTTTTCTATCAAGATCAAATGAAGAGAGGATATTGAGAATGGCTCATAAAGTTATGTTTTTGAAAAAAAGCTTTTCAATCGGCTGCAGCGTCGATCGACATGAATTTTGCAACATATCTGATAGGGGCACGATGCTTGCTTAATAATTGATGAAACATTCCAACCGCAATATGCTCTCCCACCCACACTATACAACCCATCCCTTTTCCTAAATTCAACCCCCACCTCTCACTACCTCTCTCTCTGATAGGCGGTCCAGCTACAGATTCCCATTAGAGTAATATATACGCTCACGTTTCCGGTAGAATTGCGCTTTATCAATTCATTCCTTATATTTATGTATCAATTCTCAGCGAATCAATCAAGTTATCATATTTCTATTCTTTTCTTTTAAGACCCAGTAACTTTTATGTATAAAGTCACATAGTAGATAAGATAAATATAAATTATTTTATTTGAAACGCAGTGTTAGGATCTTTTGCGTCCACATAGTAAACATTCTTTGGATAAAAAAAACGAAAGAAGAGGAAATGGTGTTTCTTGACTTTTGCACATTCACGAGGTGCTGATGCCTTATGGACTGTGTTTATATCGCGGCCCGGGCATATGTAGTTATGAGGGGTTACAAATGGCAGGAAACGGTTTAACCTAGACTAAACTGCGACTTAACCTTTATGGAAATTTAGGTTCGTTCCAAGAAAGACACTTAAAATCGCGCACACAAGAGAGGGAATGACATCGTTCAGTGGACAAATATTAAGTTTTACGCCCGATGGCCGCCAGTTTGCATATAATGAACGAAATTTGCATTTTCTGGCCCCTATGCAGTGTCATTCTTTTTTTTTTTTGCTTTTCTCAACTATATAAATATATAGAAGCAATAATTTCTCAATATCGATTTTATAAGTCTAGACACAGAACTAGATATAGCCATTAGGGATGTCCTTAATCTTTACTTATCGTTTTTCATTATTCTCATCTAGTGTTGAACTTTTGGGAATATTAAGAGAAATCCGAAAATTACTTTTTTAGGTTCCCTCCCCCTACCCCTCGTTACTATTGCGTTAAATGCATTTTTATAGATTTTTAGCCCCCCCCCCTCATAATTAAATAGCATAGTATATTTGGTGCAAAACTCGAGGAGATATTACATTTTTTATTGCTGGGTCACCGGATAATCTTAGTCCGTAGGATAATCTGGAGCAAACTTTACACTGTTAGGGAAGCTAACATTACGAATATCCAATGTAATATTACACTAATATCAAGGTTCAAAATATCAATCTTGATACACGTGCTGCTTGAGCATACAGACCATTTAGTGTTCCATATTGTTCGTCGACTATATAGAAAAGAAATGCATATTTAAATTTCCAAATCTGATAATTTACAAGCGGGGCGAAGAAGTAGAGAAAGAGAGAGAAAGGGAGAGAAAGGGAGAGAGGTGTGTAAGTTTGCTAAATAAGAGGGTTAAATTGGGATTTACATATACGCCAAGCAACGGATCTTCTCGAATGCAATATGGCGTGTGTGTACCATGGTGCAGTCACATAGATTCTATCGTGCAGGTGTCGTGGCAGGACCAGCGAATATGTGCGAGACAGCTCACAAATTCGTGGTATCTTACGTTCTTTTTCGACATAAATTTTGCTTTCAATACAATCGCGATGTTACTAAACTCGAACACGAGCCGTTTTATTAAGTCCCTATACTATATATCCCTTCTTTCTTTTCATTTCTTCACACAGAATTGAAAATCTTTCTATTATTATTATTAACTGCACCTGTAATCTTCATATCAATTCTTTCAAAGTAATCAATTATTAATTTATCTAACCCTTTAATATAAAATTATTTAACCCCCATTTTCCTCAATATCAAATTGAGAAAAAAATGTATCAAACCGTTAATTCACAACTAGGTTTTTTATCTCAAAATTTGATATCCTTAGAAAAAGTGTACAGATTTAAACTGTACTGATTTAAAAGGTTCGTAAAGTTAGGTCTATTTATTTAAACTATAGGTTGAGGGTCATAGATTAGAAGCAAACAGAACTTTAAAAATAAAATAGTCCACTTACTTCTGGAGTAAAGATATATACCCAAAGGTTACAGAGTATAATAAATAAAAAAAAATTGATTGAAAGATTAATTCCAGTCTCGTTCCTTGATTCCTTGCCGAAAAAAAGAGAAAAAAGAAAGAAAACGTTTTGAGTGTTCTCAAGAAAGCGATCCTCGAGAGTTTGCACTGGGATTACCGGTGAAATCTCGCGAAATCACACATCTAGTGGGAGCCATTGTTCGTTCGATACGGCAGTCGTTAGATTTCGAAGCGTAATTGCTGAGAATCGTGGTGAACCTTTAGGAGGCAAGGGTGAGTTTCGCTTAAGGGGTGAAAATGTGGTTTCTTGTCTTGTGGAGGTATAGTGGTATAGCTATTGGGTTTACGGGAAATGAAAGTGAGAGGGGAAGGCAGAAAAGGTGAGAAGGGAGAGGCCCAACTATTGCACTTGGACAAACCTTGTGAAACCTTGGGTGGAATGCGAGTGAACACTGTATACCGTGGGGAGCCACAGACTAGGAAATATATTATATTACATGGCGACGGGTCAGCAATGAAAACTAAGTGCATATGAGAATCCATGGGGTTTATAAGGGTGAGAATTCAGAGGAACCATATACCACGGTCTCTTGACCACCACCTTCTTAGGAGGAAATCGAAAGGCCTCTTCTTTATTTGCCGAATACTTCTTCACTAGGCGCGACAGAGGGTAAATGTATACTTTAAATGTTGTCCAAACTCTAAGGGGTTGTTCATAAAGTACGTAACTAATTTTCCATTCCTTTTAGACCTCTTACCCCATCCCCCTATTTTTCGTTAAATGCATTTTTATAGATTTCAAAAAATTTCAAATTCAAACTTTTATGAAATTCACTATAAGAGTTCATTTATTTTGATTCGAGAATCAGTAAATTTGGTTTAGTTATTCAAGGGACAAAGAAAATTACTTTGTCTAAGGTTTTAGCATAAAGAAAATTACAAAATGGTACACTAGGGCCATTTTAATGTTATAGAAGGCTAGGATAAGGTTCCAGTCCAGCGCCGCAGATTTTTTCTATCAGAAAATGTTGACTCATAAGAATATTCGTCGATGCGGTTATTTGCGTAGTGAAAGGGGAGGGAATATACACGAAGGAAACATTGTTTCACATCGACTCGAAGCAATCACATAAATAAGTCAAAAGCGGAATCGAGAATCACACCGAGTGGACGGGCAATTTTCGTATTCACGGTCTGCAGGGAAAACGCATTTGAGGAAGCGTAGTTCGCCGGACCCCGTCAAACAATATTGAACCCTCCTTTTTGGTATTTTTGTACATCTCCTTTTTCTCTTACACTTTCCTTCTTTCTCTCTTTTTGTCACATTCTTTCTCCCTCTTTTACTCCTTACCTCATACACACTCAAATTCAACTAATAAAAAAGGAAACTTTTCTCGAGTTCATGGAAAGGACTTGAATTATCGCGGCTCGTTACATATTCCTTTTTATGTGTCCTCCACCATAAATAGAAAAGGTAAAAGCAAAGAGAGTTAGGGATGAGAATTCCTCTCTCTCTCTCTCTCTTTCGATGTGTCTATGTGTGTTTTAGCGTACAAGCAATGTTTTTGCATGGGACCAACTCTCAGGGGGGTCATCACTCGCACTTCGGGGATAGTCAATGTCCAGTCTTCCACATTGCACCAAACCCCCCTATAGAAAGCCGATCCGTTCGACTGGCCTGACAACTGATATTGCGTGATCTATGGCTCTGACCATTGCACACTTGGGACAAAACTGACCCCCCCTCTCTCCTCTCTCTCTCTCTCTTTCAACCCCTCCTCCTGCCTCTCTTTCTCTTTTCCTGTTCACGAGTTCCTTCTTTCTCAATCTTGGATTTCTTATTTTTCCCCACTTCTTTCCAAGTTTTCCAATTCTCAGAGGGGTTGCTCAGAGAGAACTGGTCACGGCAGAGGGATTCTGAACACACTCTCTCACAAGATACAATATATGGAGATGTGTGAGAGCATACGAGTACATATTGAAAGGAGCAAACAACAAAGTAATAGATGTCCCAACGAGAATGTTACGCCCGGACCAAAGAGTCCACTTCGTCAATAAACAATCACGGTGTAATAGAAAAAAAAAACTCAACCCCCTGAAAGGACATAAAGTTTTCTGGAACGGGGTGTGACCCTGTATATTGAAGAAGAGAAAAAAAGACCCGAGAAGTGTCTAACACACCAAATCGGACTCAATTTCAGTAAAATATTTATTGCCGCATATGTGATGATCTGGTTTTGTTCGAGTTTGCAGCGTATGTGGATTACCATGAATCTGTGAAAAATAAGCTTACGGATTTGGTATAGTAGAATATATACGGCAATAAGGGGTGGAAAAAAAGTGATTCTCGCCTTTTTTTTTATCGAATCGAGCATAGTAGGCGAAATTTATTTCTTCCACTTTCCACTTACTAGAATTATAATATTCCGCGGAGTAAAATAATTATCTATAGAAATTAAAGTCGAAGAATTTTACTTAAATTTTTATTACCCAGGTGGAAAAGTTAACGTTAGCTAATGCTACCAACGTTAGACTGACATTAACTAATGTTAGACTAACGTTAACTAATGTTAGGCCAACGTTAAACTAACGTTATAATCAGACATTAGTGACCAAAAAACGTCGTTAGTCTAACGTTAGTCTAACGTCAGCTAACGTTAACTTTTCCACCTGGGTAGTTACAGTTACAGTTACATTTAAGATTTTTGAGGTCACTAATTCCGAATTTAATGTCAAATTAAAAAAATCCAAAATGACGGGTTCAAAATGTCAATCAAAATATTTATATAAAATATTTTCATTTTTTTGGTCGGAGAAATAATTTTTTTCATGAAACTGCAACGAGGTTATTAAAAGTTGATTGAGATTAAAAGCAAAATGAGAAGGAGGATGAAGTCTGTAGAGAGCGCAGTTGCCAAAAATTTTCGATTCTAAGTCTGGTTCACCTAACAAAGGCCACTCTAATCGTTCTGGGAAAAACGATTTATGAAGAATACTCCGCGTGTTCCATGTGACTTTTGTGACAATCTGCACTCGACACCTGTTTCGTCGCGCCGTCATGCACACGATTAATACCGTGCAAATGGAGGTATTCTTGCCAAAAAGCTAAGTATCCTAAGTGTCTTTAAATAATTGTGCGTATTTAGGAGGCAATCATCAAAATTCAATTCTAAACCCATTGTTAAAAGAATTTCGATAATTTTTTATCAAAAAGACTTAAAATCACAAAAATCGTAAATTTGTCATAAATTTTTTAAATTCTTTTCCCATTTCTTTGTTTTATTTTATTTTTATCTGGTGAATATTTTCGACTTCGTCGAAAAATTCCATGGAAGTACCCCCTGGAAATTCCGTGGAATTTTCGTACCGCTTTTTTGTAAATAATTGAAATCTTTTGAAAAATTTTATTATAAAATAGTAAAAAAAATAAATAAATATTGAAAATGATTGAATTGAGGAAAATTTTTGAAAATAATTGAAATTTTGCGAAGAATTTAATTAAAATTTTTGAAAATAATTGAATTTTGGAGAAGAGTTTTATTATTTTTAAAGATAATTGAAAGTTTTACGTGGCATTTTTAAAAATTTTTGAACATAATTGAATTTCTGCAAAGAATTTTATTACTTATGAAAGTAAATTGAATTTCTGCAATAATTTGTAACTTCTTCTAAACTCAATATTTTCCAGTACTTTAATAAAAATTCCTGACTTTTCCCTGATTTCCCCGACCTATGACAACCCTGGAAATGTTAAAATATTTTTAAAATTAAAAACTTGCAGAATTTCCATGGAATTTCAGGAGGTAGTTTATAAAATTTTTTGACGTGGGAATTGTTGACAATAAATTAAAAAAAGTGTAACTGGTATATTCGATTTAAAGTCCTTTTTCCCACAATCACGCAAAGTAAAATCAACCGAAACAAGAAGAATTTTATGAATTTTTACTTTTTACCTCAAATTTTACAGACCTAGTGAATATTTTATTGTCTAGTATATATATAATTTTGTAAAAAAAAAGAAGAAGAGTATAAAAAGTAGAATAAAATCGACGCTCGAAATATAAGTCTTTAGCTATCGTGCATGGCAATTATTATAAGCACGCCATTTCCACCTCTCGTCATGTTTAACCTGTCTCTGCTTTCATTAAATTCAGGTATGCAGAATCTCTGAGCAAGTTGATATAAATTAGTTACGAGTTAGTTCTCATTCTCGGTACTCGTAGAAAATGATCAGATCCACAAATGAGATAGGTGTCATAATTATCGTTTACTATAGACATAATTTCTTGTTACTATATGTTTAACTCAAGTCGCTATCTAAACGAGTTCAGTTACGATAATGCCACCACGTAATAACGCATGAAGAAATATTAACACACCGCTAATGATAATAAACACTTTTACACTTTCAAACTTTTAATCCACTCGAAAATAGCCGAGATCGAGAATAACATACTTCGAGAATCACATTTAGAATAATGAAGAGTACCAAAATAGTATTAAGTAATCAATAAATAAACAATCTATAAATAACAAGTAAATAATAAGTAAATCACAAATAAACAATAAATAAATAAGAAATAATAAAAATAAAATAAATAGTAAATAATTAATAACACAGTAAATCTTGAGGTATAAAAAGTCTTGCAGATTAAATTAACACCAAAAAAGATTAAAATAATCAATTTTGGTGTTATTTTTTACAGTGAATGAAATTTCAGTTCATTACATTTTTTATAACTATAAAACATGAAGAAATCGATAACTCCGAGTCTTCGACTCGGAGTCATCGATTTCTTCATATTTTATAATAATTAAAGATGACCAAGTAATAAAATAATTATTTTATGTTATAAGAATATTATACTTCTTCCAAATAATTTCATTACTTCAATTCAATTATTATTTTCAAAAAAATTTAACTACGATTTTACTATATATAAATTATTTTTAATAATTTTCGATAAAGTTCTTTGGCAATTTTCAAATCCATTTGTTTACAATATTCAATTTCTCGAAATTTCAATTATTCCTAAATTCTTTAATTAAATGCATATTAGAAAATAAAAACTTCAAATAATATAAAAGAAAATTCAAACTTTTCCAAAAAAATTAATTTCAAAATTCAATTATTTTTAAAAATTCACGCTTAATTGCTTTTAATATTCAATTATAATCTAAAATTTTAACTAAAATTCATTTTTATGAAATGAAAATCAATTTTTATTAGAAAATTCTACGAGAATTCAATTATTTAAATGCAAAAGTAAATAATTTATTGAATAATTGAATGTTTTTCTAAATTCAATTCTCATAAAGAATTTTATTAACAAATTTTTAAATAATTGAATTCTTTTGTTGAATTTTATTAAAACTTGCATGAACATAATTACTTTTTTCAAGGAATTCAATTATAATTGTATGAAAAATAATTGAAACGCTGCGATCAGTTTTAATATTAGTAAAAATAATTGAATCCGTAAGAAGAATTTTATTACTCTAGAAAATAATTGAATTTCTGCAATAATTTGTAACTTCTCTAAAAATAAATTTTTTTCTAGTGTTTTTAAATAAAATTCTTCAATAAATCCATTATTTTTAATAATTTTTAAAAAAAGTTCTTTGAGAATTTTCAAATTCATTCGTTTACAATTCAATTTTACAAAATTTCAATTATTCGGAAATTCTGCAATTAAATATTTATTGAAAAATAAAAACTTGAAATAATTTCAATAAAAATCCTATTAAACTTTTAAAAAGAATTAATTCTACAGAATTTTTTGTCAAAAATATAAAAACTTAAGAATTTCAATGATTTTAATTTGAAACTTTTTCAAAATTTAATTATTTCTAAAAATCCACGTTGTAATGCTGTTAATATTTAATTATAATCTAAAATTTTAACTGAAATTCCTTTTTATGAAATGAAAAACCATTTTTATTAGTAAATTCTACGAGAATTCAATGATTTAAATACAAAAATGAATAATTTATTAATTTCATGTTTCTTGAAATTAAATTCTCATAAAAAATGTTATCAACAAATTTTTTAAATCATTAAATTCTTTAGACGAATTTTAATAAAATTTTTAAGAATAATTACATTTTTCGAGGAATTCGATTAAAATTGCAATAAAAATAATTGAAATTCTGACATGAGTTTTATTATTTATGAAAATAATTGAATTCCTAAAAGAATTTTATTATTTATAAAAAATAATTGAATCCCTGTAAAAAAATTATTATTTATGAAAATGATTGAATTATTGCGGAGAAATTTATAAAAAAAATTTGTAAATAATTGAATTCCTTTAAAAATTGTTATTATTTATGAAAATAATTGAAAGTTTGCGTAGAATTTTTACACCTCACGTTTTACTGTGTAAGTAATAAATAGTAAATACTTAAATAGTGAATAACTATTAAAAGAATGAATAGTAGGTATGATTTCGTGAAGATTTTATTAAACATCGTATTCTAGTATGATGATCTGGCATTTGAATAGAGGAAATCTTTTGAGAGAGGGGTAGACAAAGCGACAGGCCCGCTAAAATTAGCAGTAGAAACAATTCACGTGACCGGAATCAGAAGAGCTAAAGTGCAATACCAAGTTACCAGTAACCCGGACGCAGAAATTACTCATTTTCCTACTTCCGTTATTTGCCACCTTTAAAATAACAGTTTTTATCGCAATATTCTTTTATGCGTACAAGCAAGTTGATTTTTGACGAAAAATTTAAAAACAGACGACATAGAAGTCTATAGGAAAAATTTGTATTTTCACTTTTACTTTGACAAATTCTCATTTTCACTTTATTTTCACTATTAATTTAACTGTAATGTTTACTTAAATTTTTTCTTTTATTTTAATATATTTTTATTCTTGCTTTAATTTTCACTTTGTAGTATTTTATTTTCATATTCACTTTAATAGAATGTTTGTTTCATTCTCATTTTAATTTTGACAGATTTTTATTTTTACTTTAATTTTCACTTTGACAGATTTTTTTCCTTTTATTTTTACTTTCATTTTCACTTTGACAGATTTTTTCCTTTTATTTTTACTTTCATTTTCACTTTGACAAATTTTTTCCCCTTTATTTTCTCTGTCACTATAAAAGATTTTTATTTTCACTTTCAATTTAATAGAAAGTGGAAATAAAAATATGTTAAAGTGAAAATAAAAATATAACAATATGAAAATGAAATACAAAATACTTTTTTAATATAAATAAAATGTAAAGAATTTTTTTCAATATAAATTATAAATAAAATACAAAGTCAAAGTATCTGTAAAAAAGGAAAAAAAATAAATTCCATTAAAGTAAAAATTAAAAATGAAAATAAAATTCCATGGAAAATGAAAGTAACAGACATCGTCAAAGTTAAAAAATCATTAAAAATAAAAAAAAACTATTTACTTGTATTTTGTTTTAGTTCCTGTTGTTATATAATTTATGATAGGGTAAACGTACCAATTGTCGAGGATGGTTCCTGTTGTCGAGTAAACAAACTTTGAATTTTATTTAAACAGTGTAGCACATTGTAAATGAAAAAAAGTAATAAATATTAATTTTTTTATGCGTTATAAATGTGAAAAAAATATATTAATATTATATAAACAAACAAATGAGACATTTTAGACAATATTTTTTGGTTATTACCATGGTAACATCGACAAATGGAACACCCTCGGCAATTAGTACACTTACCCTATACGCATAAATTGAAAATCAATTTTAATTTTCTAAAGTTAGCGGCAAGTTGTTTTATTTTTTTTTAGGGGAAAAAACGAGGGTAACGCGAAGAGTTTTGCTGCTGCTGCGATGGAAAGTTTTGTGTTTAATTTCCCGTAAAATTATTGACGAAAGTTTTGAGCGAGCAGAAATCATAACGCTCTGTGAATTCGTTCTTATCCTACGGGTGATCTATTTTTCTCGAAGCAGACTCTTCGCCAAACTTGTAACTCCTCTCCACGAAGAGTATATAGCATAATATATATTCGATCTTTTTACAACGTCCAAATGACCCTGTGCGTTTTCAAGCTCGAAAGAGTTCAATGTGTGCGTGCCTTGTCCATGTGTCATGGGAAAAGTGTGCACATATTTCACATTTACACTCTTTTACTCGGTACTTATTTCTTCCGTTAAATTGCCTAATTAACCTTTAAAAGTTTAAAATCCCCCTTTTGGGACACACTGAATATACGAGTGCTTCTTTATTTTCAAGAAATCGATTTTGTTTAATACTTTTTTTGTATATTCGTAGGATATTTTGTATTCATTTTTTTTATTGTATACTGGAAAGTAGATTCAAATTAGCGACATTTTTTAATATAAAAAATTTTTAAAATAGACTTCCATTCCAACAGGTTCGACTGTAAGTTGAATTGAAAAATTCCCATATTGTTGAAATTTTGACGAAATAAAATAAAAATAAAAGTCAATGATATTTCCTTTTCTTCTAAAAATACATATTTAAACAGAAAAATTTTTCCATAAATTTCAACTTTCACAACTTTATTAAATTATACATAAATTATTAATAAAAATAATTTGAAACATTGAAAGAATGACAAAATATCAATTTGTTTTGATAAATTGAACTCAATCAATTCTTCAAAAAAAAAAAAATTAAGATCAGAGGCAAAAATATAAAAATAAAAAGTTTTTGGAAAATTTTTCTCGGGAGAAAAAAAAATTGTGCATTGCCACTTGAAGAATTGGCGCGGCCTGTCGTGGCCCATTGTCTATAGATAGCACCATAGCGTTGGTATGCGTCACATAGGAGGTGCAAACGTATCGGATGGACAGAACAGTCAACATCTTCGTTTACTTTTATTGTCGACAAGCAATTTCCACCTCTCGAAATACCTCCCAAAAGTAACCTCGATTAGAGGAAAGATAAAAAGAATTTAATGGGATCGGAACGATGGAATGTTTTACAAGTCCAAAAATTGTCTCTAAATGTCTTAGTTTTAACCCGCGAGAGCCCTTCATTCAAAGAAATACGTGAATAAGAAAAAGAATGGAAAAGAAAAAAAGAAAAAAAAACGAAGTGGTGGGGGCCACCTTCAAAGGAATTTCACAACACAAGTATTAAACGAATCTCAATGTCTTTCTTTCTTTCTTTCTTTCTTTCTTCTTCTTTTATATATATATATTTAAAGAAATATTAAAAAGTTTTTCTCTCAAAAAAGGAAAAAAATACCAATTTTCGCTTTGTATTCATAAATATAAATTTCAAAATACGAAACTTTCGTTGAAAGACAAAAATTTTCATCAAAGTAGCTATTTGGGAATGTGAATAAAAAACTGAACATGAAAATAAGAAAATGTTAATAACAATAGGAAAATGAAACTAAAAAACAAGAGTAAAAAAATTATAAAAATTAATAAAAATTATAAAAATAAATAATAAAAATAATAAATAAATAATAAAAAAAGAGTAAAAAAATTATACTTTCGCCGTAGGAAAAAAATTGTCACTCAAATAGTAGAATATTAAATTTGAGCTATTTGGGAATATGAATAGAAAACTGATCGTAAAAATAAGAAAATGTTAATAAGAAAATGTTAATAAGAAAATGTTAATAAGAATTATTAAAAAAAAACTAAAAAACAAGAGTAAAAAATTATAAAAATAAATAAATAATAAAAGTGAAGAATTGATAACAAGAAAAATAATAATAAAAAAATAGAAAAAGTAAAAATAGAGAAATGCGATTAAAATAAAGAAGTATAATGAAAATAAAGAAATGATTGAAATAAAGAAATAGTGAAAATAAAGAAATGATTAAAATAAAGAAACAATGAATATAAAAAAATTATTAAAATAAAGAAACGATTTAAATAAAGAAATAATAAAAATAAAGAAATGATTAAAATACAGAAATAATTAAAATAAAGAAATTATAAAAATAAAGAAATTATGAAAGTAAAGAAATGATGAAAATAAAGAAATGATTAAAATACAGAAATTATGAAAATAAAGAAATTATGAAAGTAAAGAAATGATGAAAATAAAGAAATGATTAAAATACAGAAATAATGAAAACAAAGAAATAATGAAAATAAAGAAATGATTAAAATAAAGAAATAATGAATAAAAAAAAAATAATAAAGGGAGGCTGAATAAAAATAAAAAATAAAAACTAAAATAAAAAACAAAATAAAAAAAAAATCCAAGAATAAGAAAAAAAAGTGGAAATTTGGAATTAAAATGAGGAAAATAATAAAAATAAAACAATTATAAAAGACAAATGAAAAAAATAATTAAAAAAGAAAATGAAAATGATGGAAAATAAAAATGAATGGAATTGCTAAGTTAATTACTCCGCATCTTTATATGTATATAATATACATGAAATTGTTCAATAAATCAAGGGATCAAATGATCAAAGATTAGACCTTAACTCATCATTGTAATTCCAGACGCGGAGAATGTTTCGAATAATTACTATTCCCATTTCTGGAGGCCTATTTTCATTAAAGTAATCTTCAAGTTCGCAAGGGTTGCAGATGAACACGAATGGCTGAATCGTCAAGTACGTACGCGCATGACTGGATGGATACAGCTTTAATATGAAGATTGGTCGATTTGCTACAAAGACTTCGAAAAGGGAGAGAGAGAGAGTGTGTGTGCCCTCTCTCTCTCTCTCTCTCTCCCTTTTCCAAGTCTTTATAAGAGAGAGAAGCTAAAAACTTAAATAAAGAGCCGAAATCGGATAAATGATTTTAATAATAAAAGAAATCGTCATTCTGTTCTCTTTCTCTTTCTTTATTCTGTTATTATTTTCATTACTTCTTTAGTTTAATGATTAATTATTAATTAACTATAATAATCGACCAATTCTTTCATTCATCTGAAGTTTGACTTTTGTGTTTACTTTTGTTTTTTTTTTCTCTTTAGAGAAAATATTGTTTGTCAAATCGAAAATATGCAGGTATTTTTCATGATTTATAAAGCAAATATAATATTTGAAATTAGAAAATTTAAAAAAATTATGATTAACAAATAAAAAAAAACATTACATATTTCCCGTTTCTTAATATTTTTCTAGAAAATTCTCAATTTTCATAATAGAAAAAATCCCAAAAGTTTGGAAAAATTCTCTTAAACTTTTAGGAAAATTTCCTTATGAAAATATAGAAAAATTTCTGAGGAATTTAGAAAAATTTTCCATGTCTTGAACTGATTAAAAAGAAAATTAATCTTTTTCAAAAAAATTAATTCTTTAAATTTGCCAGTAAAAAGTATAGAAAATTCAAATTTCAACTTTTTCAAAATTATTCAATTATTATTTAAATACAAAAGTAAATAATTTATTGAATTATTAAATGTTTTTTAAAATATAATTTTTTTTAAAGAATTTTATCAACAAATTTTTAACTAACTAAATTCTTTCGGCGAATTTTAATATAATTTTTAAGAATAATTACAATTTTCGAGAAATTCGATTAAAACTTTACTAAACATAATTAAAATGCTGCGATGAGTTTTATTGTTTGTGAAAATAATTGAATTTCTAAAAGAATTTTATTTTTTATAAAAATAATTGAATCCCTGTAAAAAAAAGTTATTATTTATGAAAATAATTGAATTATTGCGAAGAAATTTATAAATAATTGAATTCCTCTGTAAAAAATTTTATTATTTATGAAAATAATTTGGAGCAATCAATATCTTCATGTTTTATAATAATTTATTTATTTATTGGTTTATACACCTGTCTGTCTATTTATTTAAAAAATAATTTATTGATGTTTTCGAATATTTTTACTTTTGTAAAAAGTAAATAAATGTAACAGAACATTTTTTTGAGTATCTAATAATTTTTACAGTGAATCACAGAATATTCTTTAGGATCAGGGAAAAAATAAAAATTTTGTCTGGAAATCAAGGAAAAACAAAATAATTTTTTTTGCCAACCCTGTCTTAGTCAAATTATAATTTTTTTTAAAAATTAATAATATTTATATATTTAAGTCTCAACCCTCAGTCACAAGGATCATTAATGGGCAATACAAACATGAAAATAAACTTTAATAATTATAAAATATTATTATAATATTGAAACAAAAGAAAAATTTTTGAAATAATATGAAGTTCTGAAATTCAGGGTCAAAATTTTCAAATATTAGCGTTATGTAATATATGGACGGGGCTCCTAAGTAGGAGAAATTTACTTGTTTAGAGGAAGGAAATTCGCAAGGTGGAAATTAAAAAAAAAGAATAGCAGACTTTTAAGTTAAAATTAGCCATCAGCAATTACAGTGTTCGAGATGCATGACGAATTTCCAATGGTGACTATATATATGTATACTCGAGGATAATGATAATAGTGAATTGGTATTGCAGGTCCATGCCCGCACGAATACTCTCATCTAGGATGGAATATCAACGCGAGTACATACTAATACCCAGCGGAACTGTGTCCGGTCTGTACCCGGATCCAGCATCCATAGGTCAGAAGCACGCCAAGCATCTCAAACACGATCTTGTATTCCAAGCCACACGTTGGCAGCGCCTACTAGCGAGAGAATAGTCATTAACTAAATAACGGCCTGATCCTCTCTCTCTCTCTCAGTTCATGTAGAGAACAAACCACGTTCACCCAGGCTAGGAAGCCAACAGCAACCACTCGCTCGTTCGCGAACTGCCACTGGATGTTATCACGTTTTATGGCCGATACAAGCCACGCTTTTGCAGCTTCGAAATGACTTTTCCTTTTTTTTTCTCTCTCTCTCTCACTCTGCACATCCACACAACTATCTCTGTTTCAACCTGGTCCGTTCTCCACGAATTTGTCGAGCTTCGCCAGTTTCAGAGAACGAAGGGAATCGAGCGCACTCGATTACTCCTGATCCTGATTCCCAAAGCTATAGTATTTAGAAGCAAAAAAAAAAAAGACCAGTACAAATTGAAATTTCACTTTGGTCCCTTCTCTCTCTCTCTCTCTATCTAGCTTTTGAGTTTCATGCTATTGCCAATTTTCCACTAGCAAAGTAAAAGCGAACAATTTTATTTGTTACACATTTTCAGCACATGCTGATGTATCTCCTCCACTATATGCGAGTATTGTGAAACTATTGAAACTCCCAGTTCTCTAACTGAAAAGAATTGATCAGGGATTTTTTTCGGGATCATGAAAAAAGAAAAATCTTTCAATGAAACAATGTTCGTTGTTTCGTTCACATAGTACTCGAGAATTTTAATCACGACTATAAAAAATAAAGTGAGATCTGTCAAAAAAAAAGATGTCGATCGGAAAAAAAAGACTTTTTTTTTAATAAAAACGCTACTTTGAAATTGTACATTTTTTTGCAGGAAGAGAAAAGAATTGTTCGAATACAATGTTTCGAAAGGTTCGAATGTTTAAATGAAAGATAAAATGGGTTTTTACAACTTCTGTTCGTTTGTATTTTTCTACAAAAAATAAATTATTTGTAAATTAAAGAATGAAGTAAATTTTTATATATTTTTTTTATATTACCCCTTCATTGGGGTACTATAATTAACCCCAGGGGTGAACACTTCCACTCAAAAAATTTTCACCTTCACTAGAAAAATTTTGACTTTGACTAAAAAAAAACTCTTACTTTCACTAATTCAAAAAATGTTCACATTCATTAAATTATAATGTCATAAATAACATATATATAAGAATATTATTAGAAAACATGAAGATATCGATCACTCCGAGTCGAAGACTCGAAGTTATTGATATCAAAAAATGTAATAAAATTCGTTCTAAGAATTCAATTATTTTCATAAATAGTAAAATTTTTCATAGGTAATAATTTTTTAATAATAGGTTTTCAATTATTTTTAATACAATTTTTTTAAATAAATTTCACGAAAAATTTAATTATTTTCAAAAATTTTTTGCAAGAATTCAATTACATTTCACAAATAATTAAATTCTTTGTTGAAATTTAAATCTATTCAAAATCTACTATTTTAATAAAATTTGTCAAAAGAATTTAATTATTTAAAAATTTGCTTATAAAATTCTTTATAAGAATTTAATTATTTTAAATTTAATATTTGTAACAATAACAATTTAATTATTTTCGTAAATGATAACATTTTTATCAGGAATTAAATTATTTTCAACCTAGAATTAAAAAAAAACTGCAAAATTTAATAGATACATTTTTTCAAATAATTCAATTATTTTTGTATAGAATGAAATTGTTTACAAAAATTCAAATTATTTTTCAAAATAATAAAATTTTTCACAAGAACTCAATTATTTTCATAAATAATAGAATTCGTCACAAAAATTCAATTATTTTCATTAAAAAATTACAATTTTTTGCAAAAATTTAATTATTTTCAATACAATTTTAATTAAATTCGTCAAAAAATTGTATTCCTTAAAAAATTTTTTATAAATTTGTCGAAAGAATTTAATTATTTAAAAAAAAAAATTTTGTATATTTCTTTATAAGAATTCAATTATTTATTTTCATAAAAACTTTAATTCTTTGCAGAAATTTAATTATTTTCAATTTAATTTAAATTAAATACCTCAACAAATATTCATTATTTTAAAAAACTGTTTTAAAATTCGTCAAAAATATTCAATTGATTTAAACAATTTTGATACAATTCTTTGTAGGAATTCAATTATTTTCATAAGTAATAAAATTTTTCACAAGAATTCAATTATTTTCATAAAAAATATAATTCTTTGAAGGAATTTAATTATTTTTATAAATAATAAAATCCTTCGTAAAAAATCAATTATTTTCATAAATAATAAAATTTTTCACAAGAATTCAATTATTTTCATAAATAATAAAATTTTTCGCAAACATTCAATTATTTTCATAAATAATAAAATTCTTCATAGGGTTTCAATTATTTTTAGTATAATTTTAAAGTAAATTCTTCAAAAAATGTAATTATTTTCAAAAATATTCAAAACTTCAATTATTTTTTAAAATTCATGGTATAATGCTTTAAATATTTAATTATTATGTAAAATTTTAACTCAAATTCATTTTTAAATCAATTTTTATTAGAAAATTCTACGAGAATTTAATTATTTAAATACAAAAATAAATTATTTATTGAATAAATGAATGTTTCTCAAAATTGAATCCTCATAAAGAATTTTATCAACATCTTTTTTAATAATTGAATTATTTCGACAAATTTTAATAAAATTTTCAAGAATAATTATACGTTTTTCGAGGAATTCAATTGAAATTGTATTAAAAATAATTGAAATTCAATTATGAGTTTTATTATTCATAAAAATAATTTAATTTTTGTAAAAAAATGTTATTATTTATGAAAATAACTGAATTATTGCAGAGAAATTTATAAAAAATTTGTTATTAGTTGAATTCCTGTGAAATTTTTATTATTTATGAAAATAATTTAATGTTTTTTTAAAATTTTTGTAAATAATTGAATTCTCTTAAAAAATTTTATTAAAATAGTAGATAAATTAAAAATCATTGAATTGAGGAAAATTTTTTAAAAATAATTGAAATTTTGCAAAGAATTTTATTAAAATTTTTTAAAATAATTGAAATTTTGTCCAAGAATTTTTGAAAATAATTGAATTTAGGAGAAGAATTTTTATTATTTTTAAAGATAATTGCAATTTTAACTTGGCATTTTGAAAAATTTTTGAAAATAATTGAATTTCTGCGAAGAATTTTATTACTTTTGAAAATAAATTGAATTTCTATAAATATTTGTAACTTCTTCTAAATTCAATTTTTTCCAGTACTTTAATAGAAATCCCTGACTTTTCCTTGATTTCTCTGACCTATGACAACCCTGGAATTGTTAAAATATTTTTAAAATAAAAAACTTGCAGAATTTTCATGGAAACTCTCTTCAGAGCAGTTGAGAAAAGTTCTACTTTCGCCACTCTCTTCAGAGCAGTTGAGAAAAGTTCTACTTTCGTCACGCTATTTTAACCTGAAAAGTTACTCATTTCAGAGCAGTCGTCGAAGAAAAATATTTAATTCACAGCGTGCAACAAAGTTCTTCCCCAACTCTTTTCCCTTCCTGCTTTGCTAAATATATGCAGAACGCAATCCCGGAGGAAAGCAAATTTTATCAGTGAATTAAGTAAACATCTTTTGCTTCTCGCTCCCTTTTCCAAAACTGTATATAGCTGTATATAGCTGTGTATATTCGCATTCTATAGCCAGAAAGCTGGAAAGCACAATGTACCCGCGAACTCCGCAGTAACTTAATAGATTACCCGACCGACGCCTTCAGGATTAAGGTTCTATTCGGCATCACGTAGTTAGATGTACCTAGAGACACTTGCACGTACCGTTGGAGTGGCTTTGTTCCCTTATGGCGCGAGGTAATAACGTTTCATGAGAAAATGTTAGAGTGCATGAAAGACAGTGGAGTGCAGAATCACATATCGTTGTTGCTTCAGAGAGAGTATAGTGCTTCACATTATTCTCCTACGTGTCGCGTGTCCACGAATCTTGCTGCTTTATGCCATGAGCCACTGATGCTGCGAGATACACTCGTTTATACACAACAGCATCGCAAGAGTTATATGTGTACCTACAGTGGAGTTTTTACCTTTAGTTTTCAGGTCGGAGAGCAGAGAGTGGGTTTATTATATGGACGAGGAAGGAAAATGAGGAATACTGAGAGTACAAACGACGAGTGGACACACATCAACAATAAACACGCTTCAGTCATGTTTCTCCTCCATTTCGCTCCCTATAAATCTAACATGTATTTTTAGGTACGAAGTACGAGAAAAGAAAGGGTACCATTAAATCTTGGATGTAGTTTTTATATTCTTTATTATTCTACTTTTTTGCTTTTCTATTTTTATTTCTCTATTTTATTACTATTTCCCATTTATGCTCGCATTTATGTATGAAAAACAGTTCCAAAAACTAACTTTCGGTACAATTGTTCGATCAAAATTCTAAATCAATCATTATCAGGGTTGCCACAGGTCAGGGAAATCAGGGAATTCAGGGAAAAGTCGGGGACTTTTATTTAAGTAACTGGAAAAAATTGAATTTTGGAGAAGTTACAAATAATTGCAGAAATTCAATTATTTTTAAAAGTAATAAAATTCTTCTCAAAAATTCAATTATGTTCAAAAATTAAAAAAAATTCTCGTCAAAATTCAATTATCTTTAAAAATAATTAAATTCTTCTCCAAATTTCAATTATTATTTTCAAAAATTTTAATAAAATTCTTTGCAAAATTTCACTTACTTTCAAAAAATTTTTCTCAATTCAATGATTTTCAATATCTACATAGTTTTAATAAAATTTTTCAAAAGAATTCAATTATTTAAAAAAAAAAAATTTTTTTTCATAAAATTCTAAGCAAAAAATTTTAATGAAATCTTTTATAATAATTAAATTGTTTTCAATATTATTTTAACATTTTTTGAAAGAATTGAATTATTTCCATAAATAATATACAATTTTAAAAGAAATTGAATTATTTAAAACACAATTTTTATAAAATTTTTTCAAAAAAATGATTTCTTCAAAAAGATTTTTTTTTAAATTCTTCTCAAGAATGCAAATATTTATTTAATATAATTAATTATTAGTTTCAAAAATTTTATAAAATTCTTCACAAAAATTCAATTATTTTCAAACATTTGAATAAAACTCTTGTCAAGAATTCAATTATTTTCATAAATAAATAAAATTCTTCTCGAGAATTCAATTATTTCTATAAATAATAAAATTCTTTTTAGAAATTCAATTATTTTCATAAATAATAAATTTTTTCAAAAATACAATTATTTTAAAAGACTTTTATAAAATTCTTCACAAGAATTCAACTATTTAAAAAAAATTTTATAAAATTCTTCTCAGCAATTCAATTATTTTCACTTTAAAATTTTAATAAAATTTTTTGAAAGAATTCAATTATTTGAAAAGATTTTTTTCAAATTTTTCACAAGAATTAAATTATTTTCATAAATAAATCGAATTCTTCCCAAGAATTCAATTATTTTTGTAAATAATAATATTCGTTGCAAAAATTCAATTATTTCAAAAAATTTAATATAATTCATTTCTTAGATTGTCATCATGATTATCAATTCATTTTCATTTACATTTCTTGAATGAATTTAATTAATGTCAAAAATTTTAATACAATTATTCGTAAAAATTCAATTATTTTAAAAAATGTTGATAAAGTTCTTTATAAGAATTCAAATTTTAGAAATATTCAATTATTCAATAAATTATTTATTTTTGTATTTAAATAATTAAAATCTCGTAGAATTTTCCAATAAAAATTGATTAAAAAATGAATATTAGTTAAAATTTTAGATAATAATTGAATATTAAAAGAATTATAGCATGAATTTTTAAAAATACAGAATTGAATTCTTTTGAAGAATTTACTTAAAATTGTATTAAAAATAATTGAAATCCAGTAAAGAATTTTATTAATTTATGAAAATAATTGAATTCTTGCAATGGATTTTTTCAAATTTTTTTTTAAATAATTGAAATAATGTAAAGAATCTTATTATTTATGAAAATAATTGAATTCCTGCATCGAATTTTATTACATTTTTTTAAATAATTGAATTCTTTTGAGAACTTTTATTAAAAAAAGTCGATTGTGAAAATATTTGAATTTCAACGAAGAATTTCATTATATTCGTGAAATGCAATTAAATTCTTACAAAAAATTTAAGAGAATAATTCTATTTTTCTAGGAATTTACTTTAAATTGTATTATAAATAATTGAAATCCTCAGAAAAATTTTATAATTTATGAAAATAATGGAATTCTTACGACGAATTTTATCAATTTTTTTTTAAATAATTGAATTCATGTGAAAAATTGTATTACTTGTAAAAATAATTGAATTTATGCAACGAATATTCTTACATTTTATTTAAATAATTATATTCTTTTGAAAACTTGTACTAAAAATGTAAATTTTGAAAATTTTTAAATTTCAGCGAAGAATTTCATTATTATCTGAAATGTACCTAATTTAATTCTTGGGAAAAAAGTTTTGAAGATAATTTTATTTTTCGAGAAATTTATTTAAAATTGTATTAAAAATAATTGAAATCATGTGAAGAATTTTATTATTTATAAAAATAATTGAATTCTTGCTTAGAATTTTATTATAATTTTTGTAAATAATTAAATTTTTTTCTTTCAAAAATTTTATGGAAATTAAAATTTTTATAAAAGATGAAGAAATCGATCACTCCGAGTCGAAGACTCGGAGTAATTGATATCTTCATGTTTTATAATAATATTCTTATAAGTTGTTTAATTTTAAAAATGTTTGAATTTGAATGTTTTGAAGAATTCTAATTCCTATGGAAAAATAATAATTAAATACCTACTTATTTAAAAATTTAGTTATTGATGTTTGCGAAATGCGAATAATTTTACAATTTAAGAAATTTGTAAGTAAATGTAATAGAATGTTTTTTTTGAGTATCTAATAATTTTTAGAGTGAATCAGAATATTCTTTATGGTCAGGGAAAAAGTGAAAATTAGTCAGGAAAATGTTTGGAAATCAGGGAAAAGTCAGGGAAAAATAAAATTAAATATTTGTGGCAACCCTGATTATGAATACTATCACTAACGAATGAAAGTCAAAGTAGAAATGAAATACTTTTGTTTTACAATTTTTGTGTCACAGTTGTTTGTTAATTTGTTACAAAGTGCACGAATGTAAAGAATTGATAAAAGGTAAGAATCTTTTTTTTTCTCCTTTTTTGTTTGTTGCAGTAGAACAAATCAAGTTGTTTTGGTTATCTCGTCGTTTTTCCTCGTCACCATCACTGTCAACTGGTCGTTCCTTTATGATGGTAATTGGCGTGTTTATGCTCCATGGCAATAGGCAATAGTCGAGCTTTGAAGTGGCGAACGACATCTGCATTAATGCAGAAGCGACGCATCCTCCGTCTCTTTTAGAGTACACCATCTCTTTCACTCTTTCACTTCTTTTTGTACCGCAGATGTAGTCTGAATTTTGACCCCTTTTTTTCTGCTCTACCGCTTTCGACTATCGTTTATGTACCAGTTCCCTATTCACTCTGAGTCTACCTATATATTCTTTTGCTAACCTTTAACTTTTAATTTTTACTAAAATTTAACTTTTATTAACTTTTAGTAATTTTTAACTTTTACTAACTTTTCACTTTTACTAAAATTTAACTTTTACTAACTTTTAACTTATTTACTAAATTTCATATACAATTTAACTTTTTCTAACTATTAACCAAAAGTCAAAGTCAAAAAATCGTGTAAAATATAAAAAACTGAGATAATAGTGTGAGAAATCGATGAGAATGCGATCGTGGTGCAGCAGAAGCAGGAGCAGCAGCAACGACTTGCCATTTGGTTAAAACAAAATTGCAAAACAATTCGTGGCGTGTTCTTTTGCTGTTACGCCTTCTTCTTCGTGGGGTCGTACGAGGGGTGATGGAGGTGGATAAGCTGCGAGTGTAAGAGACGATGGGGTGGTACCTCGAGGTCAATCGAAGGTGGGGTTGAGAGTCTATAATTTTATACCTGTCTTTTTTTTAAATTGCAAAAGGAAGCCTCTACACCTCCTACGTACACGCTATTTGCCCTTCTCTTCCATTTTATAAAAACAATGCTTTCCAAATTTTTTTACCGAAATTTAACGATGTCTCTGTTAGCAACAAACGCTTTTCTCATTTTATGTCCGCAGGTTAAAAACATTCCGCCTGACATAAAAAATTTTTACTGAGAAAAGTAGCAATTACCAATTTTTCTCGAATATTTTAGTGTTGCATGTCGAACGAGTCTTGATCAGTTTTGTAAATATGATCTCTTCTCTGACTATAATTAAATATTTCTACTGAAAATTTAAGTCTGTCGAAAAATTAATTTATTCTACTAAAAAAGGCAAACTAAAAAAACAAACTAGGCATTTACTTATACTACTGATAATAAAACTTACATAAAAATGGACTGCTAAAATTTAGTATTAATTTTAAGTAGTAAAAATAATTTTTAATTTTTAAACAGAAATAGTCAATTTGAGTCAATCAAGGTTTCATTTTCAAATAAATTTTATTCTAGTATAAATAGTTTTTGTCAGTCCTTTAAATTTTTACTAGGAATAGTAATTTTTAGTTAGACTGCTATTGACTTTTATTTAAATTTTAATATAAGTAATTTGAGTTAATTATAGTCAGACATTTCTAGTAGAAATTGTCAATTAAAGTCAGACTGTCGTTCAATTTAATAATATCAATAATAATTTTTCTAGTATACTCTCTAAATTTGAATTAGTACATTTTTTTTACTGATTTAAATTAGTGACTGACTTTTTGCTTTTGAATTAGTAAATTTTACTAAAAATTCAGTAAAAATGACTATTTATTAGTAAAATTTACTAATTCAAAAACAAAAAGTCTGTCACTAATTCAAATTAGTAAACATTTTTACTAATTCAAATTTAGAGAGTAAGTAAATTGTAATCAGACATTTTCAGTCATTTTTATCAGTGATTTTTCACTGATTAGCCAATTAAAAAATTTCTGTCACGAATATTGAAAATTTCAGTTATTATTTAATTGGCCATTTTATAGTAATTATTTTTTATTGTTATTTTTTTGTGAAAAATGACTGAAATTTCAATCATTTTTTATAGATCGTCAATGAAATGTCACTGATTCAACTCGCGAGAAGAGAATCACTGATAATCAGTCAAATTTCACTGATTCAGTTGAAGAAAGTGCCATTGTCCCGTTTTTTCCTGCGATAAAAGTACAAAATAATTTTTAGAATATTTTTGGAATTTTTTATTTTCTGTACAAGAGTCAGAGAAAAAGCGAAGGCGTGAATTAAAAAAAAAACTTTACTTTATTACCCCCCCTATGTCATCTATTTTGTACCATTTATCACGCGTGAAATATGTAAAAAATCATTTAAAAATTATCGAAAATTTTATTTTCGACAATAAGAGAGAGAAAAATGAGTAAATTTTGAAGCAATTAAAAACTCATTAAAAATCAATTAACGGTAATTAACGGTAATGGTTAACGACAGGAGAGCCATTTCTTCAGTTATTAATGAACCTCGGGCCGTGTAACACCTCGCTGTCGAATTATTTTCGGACCGTTTGGATAAGTTTGGATAATCTGGATATTTCTGGATATCTTTGGTGATATTTTTGGATACGTTTGAAAAGTTTGGAAACGCTGGAAATTTTTGAACAAACTTAAAGATATTGGACGTTTTTGGATAAATTTGGATGTTTTTGGATATTTTCCAAAAAAAGTGCATTTTATCAAAAACCTTGGAAAGTGTCTGGGGCAGAAACAACGTTATCAAGTTCGAAGAAATTAAAATTTTTGTTTTTTTTTGTGAGTGTCATCGAACGAGAGCAGCTCCAGGGATGATCTCGGGATTCGGCTGAGACTGACCGCAGTAAGTAAAAAAAAATTTTTTTAATTTCTTAAATTGAAATTTATAATTTTTAAATGGTTTTTTTTAAAAATTCTCATTGATTTAATTTTTTCAAATGTTAAATTATTTGTATTTTAATTAACTTTATTTTTTCCAAATTTAAATAATATTATTTTAATTTTTGCAAATTCAAAATAACTTTATTTACATTTTTCCAAAATTTAAATATTTTTATTTACATTTTTCCAAAATTTAAATAATTTTTATCTCATTTTTCAAAAATTTAAATAATTTTAATCAGATTTTTTGTCCCGTTTATAAAAGACAAGAATTCAAACTTTTGAAAATTTGTTTAAAAAATTATTTTTTTTTCTAAGACTGAGAGAGACAAATGATAGTTAAATTTTCAAGAAATTAATCGTCATTATCTCCTCTACGTCATAGCCATTGTCCTGATTATTTCCTGAAAAAATTTTTAAAAAATTTGTCACATTTGTAAAACTTTTTATTTTTTATAACTGTGAGAGAGAAAGAGAAGGAGAAAATTTACAAGAAACATGACGTCATTAACTCCTGTACGTCATTTTCATTGTCCTGTTTATTTCCTGCGAAAAGTAGAAATAATTTTTAGAATATTTTTGAAATTTTTTATTTTCTCTTTAAGAGTCAGAGAAAAAGCGAAGGCTTAAATTAAAAAAAACGTTACGTGATTACCACCCCTACGTCATCTACTTTGTATCATTTATTACGCGTAAAATATGTAAAAAATCATTTACAAATTTTTGAAAATTTTATTTTTGAAAATATGAGAGAGAAAAACGTGTAAATTTTGAAGCAATTAAAAACTCATTAAAAATCAATTAACGGTAATGGTAAACGACAGGACAGCCATTTTTTCAGTTATTAATGAACCTCGGGCCGTGTAACACCTCGCTGTCGAATTATTTTTGGGCCGTTTGGATAAGTTTGGATAATCTGGATATTTCTGGATATTTTTGGTGATATTTTTGGATACGTTGGAAAAGTTTAGAAACAGTGGACATTTTTGGATAAATTTTAATCTATTGTGCGTTTTTGAATGAATTTGGATGTTTTTGGATATCTTCCAAAAAGAAGTGCATTTTTTCAAAAACATTGGAAAGTGTCGCTGACACTTTTTTTGTGAGTGTTAACTTGGGAAGTGCGTCATCAAACGAGAGCAGCATCAGGGATGATCTCGAGAATGGGCTGAGACATCGCAGTGAGACGCAGTGAGTTAAAAAAATTTTTTTTTATTTTTTTTAATTGAAATTTATAATTTTTAAATGGTTTTTTAAAAATTCTCAGTAATTTAATTGTTTCAAATGTTAAATTATTTGTATTTTAATTAACTTTATTTTTTCCAACTTTAAATAATTTTGTGTTAATTTTTGCAAATTTAAAATAATTTTATTTACATTTTTTCCTAAATTTAAATAATTTTATTTACATTTTTTCAAAATTTAAATAATTTTATTTTAATTTTTGCAAAGCTTAAATAATTTTATTTACATTTTTCCAAAATTTAATTAATTTGAAATTTTATTTACATTTTTCCAAAATTTAAATAATTTGAAATTTTATTTAGATTTTTCCAAATTTGAAATAATTTTATTTACATTTTTCCAACATTTAAATAATTTTTTTTACATTTTTCCAAAATTTTAATAATTTTTTTACATTTTTTTGTCCCGTTTATAAAAAACAAGAATTCAAATTTTTGAAAATTTGTTTAAAAAGTCCAATTTTTCCCTAAGAGTGAGAGAGACAAATGATAATTAAATTTCCAAGAAATTAATCTTCATTATCTCCTCTATGTATTAGCCATTGTCCTGATTAATTCCTAAAAAAATTGAAGAAAAAAATAGTAAAATTTGAGAAATTTTTTTTCTCCATAAATGTGAGAGAGAAAGAAAAGGAAAAAATTTACAAGAAATGTGACGTCACTAACTCCTCTACGTCATTTTCATTGTCCTTTTTATTTCCGGTGAAAAGTGGAAATAATTTTTCAAATATTGTAATATTTTTGAAAAATTTTAGTTTATTAATATGAGTGAGAGAGAAGGAGTAAATTAAAAAAAATTTACGTCATTACCCTCTCTACGTCATCTCTTTTGTCCCTTTTCTTACACGCGTAAATTTTGAAAATTTTATTTTTGCTCATAAATGCGAAAATTGACTAAATTTTCAAGAAATTTAAAAGTCATTAATAATCAATTAACAGTAATTGACAACGAAGTGAAAGATATTTCTTCAGTTGTGAATGAACCTTGGGCCGAGTAACACCTCAACTTTTGGGAATTGTGGTTCGGGCTGAAACCACGTGAGATAGTGCTTTTTAGTGCCCAAAGATGACATCAACGAGTACCACTCCATAATAAAGGTCAGACATAGAGTGTGATAGTCTGCAGTAAGTGTAAAAAAGAGTTTTTTAATTTTTGAATTATTCTACTTTCATTATTTTACATTTTGAAAAATTTTTATAAACTTTAAGTTTAAATAATATTATTTTTCCAAAATGACGTCATAATCTCCTCAACGTCATTGCTTTTGTACTGTATATTTCCTGGGACTTGCGAAAGATCTAAATAATTATTTAAAACTTTTTGAAAATTTTATTTTAATTTTTTCAAATTTTAATTATTTTATTTTCATTTTTTAAAATTTTGAATAATTTTATTTTCATTTCTCAAAAATTTAAATTTTCTTTCAAATTACAATTATAATTTATTTTTTCAAATATTAATTAATTTTATTTTAAAAAATTTTAAATTATTTTACATTTTGAAAAAATTTCATAAACTTTAAATAATATTATTTTTCCAAAATGACGTTATAATCTCCTCAACGTCATTGCTATCGTCCTGTATATTTCCTGGGACTTTTCTTTCTTTTATTACCTGCGAAAGATTTAAATAATTGTTTAAAACTTTTCAAAAATTTTATTTTAATTTTTTTAAATTTTAATTCATTTTATTTTTATTTTTTCAAATTTTGAATAATTTTATTTTTATTTCTCAAAAATTTAAATTTTTTTATTTTTTAAATTTATAATTAATTTTATTTTTTTTAAAGTTTAATTAATTTTTATTTTTTTTCAAATTACAATTTTAATTTATTTTTTTAAATGTTAATTAAATTTATTTTTAAAAATTCTATTTATTTAACGTTTCATTACTTTACATTTTGAAAAAATTTTAAAAACTTTAATATTATTTTTCCAAATTCAAATAATTTTTTTTGAATTTTATCAAATTTTAAATAATTATACTTTTATTTCTCCAAATTTTATATAATTTTTTGTTTATTTATTTAAATTTTAATTCATTTTTTTCAAATTTAAATTAATTATATTTTTTCAAATTTTAATTAACTTACCTTCATTATTTTTAATTTTCAAAAAAAAAATTGTATAAAGTTTAAATAATTATATTTTCATTTTATCAAATTTTAAATAACCATACTTTTTTCTTAAATTTTAAATAATTTTATTTTCGTTTCATCAAATTTTAAATAACTATACTTTTTTCTAAAATTTTTAATATTTTTTTTTCCATTTCTTCAAATTTTGAATAATTTTATTTTCATTTCTTAAAATTTAAATATTTTTACTTTATAAAGAATGTTTGAAAATTTTTATAATTTCGTAGTTTTTTAACACGATTTTAAAACAAAATTACAGTTTTAAGAACATTGTAATGTTTTATTTTATGATTAATTTTATTCTATTAAGAATTAAAGCACAATGGGCACATGCGCTTTAAAACGCGTATCTAGTGCTAAATCATAAACATTAAAAAAAATATTCCAGTTAGAAGAAGTTTTGTTTTGAAATTAAAAATTATATTCGCACTAAGAAAATAATGAGAAATATTGTTGCAGAACGCGAACGTTCATAAGAAACCATATTTGTCTTTGCTATGAACCAAAAATACATTATAGCATGTAAACCATCGAAGGAGCTATACAGGTCATATTGGCATGTAACCCTTGCAGAAGTAGTTTGTGCTATAAGCTTTTAACAGGTTGCTACCATGTAAAAGCTAGAAATTGGTTTTAAGCAAATGACTTTTGGCTCTCTTTGTTGTTTTTTGTTGTCTAAAAAAACAGTTGTTCTATATTTAACATTTAGCCTTAGTCTCCCCTACCATTAAACAATGAAATATTTCTAAAAAATAGTTTACAATGACAAGAAAAAAGAAGTATAATATTTATAACCAACAGTGCATTGGTTTTATTATCTTATATCTACAAACTTTATTATATTCAAACATTATATGTAAATATACATTTATTTCAAAATTGCACTTAACAAAATATTGATAAAATATAAACGGCATTTTTCCTGGTCAAAAGAATGATTTCCGAAAAAAGGAAAAAGCGGACTCTGCGTGGCTAGGTCTAGCCACCCCAGGGGGTCTCACGCAATGCCATACGTTTGGTGATGATTGTTTGACTTTCTTCATCTAATGATATTCTTGTTAACTTGTGTACGTCAATTCATTTGTTAACAAAATGTCTAAAACAAAAAATGACAAAATGAGCCTTTTGACGGTGATGCACTGCAAAGATGTGAAGCGATGGTATCAATTCACATTCGGTAGAGAATAGCATACACTGACGAGTACTTGAAGAGGTTACGTTCTTTTGACAAGAATTAATGTCGTTTTTGTAAACTAATTTCGGTTAACTCTCTTATCTTCTTCCTCTTGAGAAAGAAATTTTTTAATAAGAAGCAGAGAAGAAAATAATCATCTACTGCTACTTTACTTTATATTTATTCATATTTAATATTTGTATATTTTACATTTTTGTCTTGAAAGTAACAATAGTGAAATTTCAACACGCTTGTGATTACTTATTCTTGTTAGAACAAGTTCTATTTTGAAATTAAAAATTGTATTCATACTAAGAAAAATACTTTCCATATTTATATCTTACTTTTTTCTTTTTCCTTGTCAATGTAAACTTTTTTCATTAATGTTTTATTACTTAATAGTAGATATGCATACAAAGTTGCCTCTATGCTTGTCAGTAGTAAACAAAATCATTTTTTCAACATTCAAATAAAACAAGAAAAAATACTATATAAGTATAAATAATTTTGATAAATAAGTATATACTATTTACATTAATCATAACATTATTACTGAGGCTAAAATTATCAATGTTTATGATTATATAAAAAAGTAAATTTTTCCAAAATATAGAACAACTGCAACATTTTCAATCAAATTGTAATTCGATGTTTTGTAATTCAATGAAAATAAGCATTCGATGTTCTTAAAATTGGTTTAAATTAACATTCGACGTTTTGAAAATTCTAACTAATAATAATTTGATGTTTTAGAAGATTATCATATAAATTATTCAATATTTGTAGATTCAATCTAATAATTTTTTGATCGTTTAAAACTTTAGGAAATTTCATACAACCGTTAATTTAATTAAATGTCATATTACTTTCAAATTTCACGCTTTTTTATACCTAAGTTTACAGAAGTAATGTCCTTAAATAAATTTTTTTTTGCTTCATTAAACGCAAAGAATTATTTAACTTTTTTTATCTTTTAAAAGAATTAAAATTAAAATAAATTAAAATTCAAATGAATTAAAATTCGAATGATTTAAAATTCAAATGAATTAAAATTCGAATGATTTAAAATTGAAATGAATTAAAATTAAAATGAATTAAAATTTAATTTGACAAAAACATTGATTGTCCCTTAAAATTCAATCCGAGGCCTGCTTTTAGTGAAAATTTCATGTTAGTTTTAAATCAATATTCGCAAATTCTATTTTTTTCTCTGAAGTATACAATTTTTTTATTTCCAATTTTTTCACTGTTTTCTAATTAATTTATGCTTTCTGTTTTAGGTAAACGATTTTCAGATGCAGTTTAACAAACTTATTTCTTTTTTGTGTAAAATTTTCTTTTCATGTTTTTTTGATAAATTTTGTTTCTTCTATTTTTGATGAATGTTTTTTTAGTCTATTTAATGTTTATTTTTTTGTAATTTGATTTTTCTCCGTTTTATTTTTTATTTCAGGTTGCAAGATGGTGGAAACAATTTAGAAAAATTATTTATATACTTTACTATTTTAAAATAATTCTCTTATGTTTGTGAAAATATTTGTTTCTGTTCCAGGTCAACATGTTTCTTTTATGTTTTGTCAAGAAAATATTTTTGATTAATGTTTTTTATTCTGTTTACTGTTTATTGTTCTGTTTTAAGTTTTTTCTTTGTTTTATGTTTTATTTGATGTTTTATTTCATGTTGCAAATAAATTTAAAAAATAAATATATACTTTTCCATCTTAAAATCTTTTTCTTATGTTTGACAAAATATTTGTTTTGTTTCAGGTCAACATAATTATTTGTTCTGTTTAATGATTATTTTTTTGTATTAAGTTTTTCTTTAGTTTTATGTATTATTTCATGTTGCAATATTTAAACATTCGTACATCCAGTGATGTACGCGCGCCAACCCCTTACCTTTATTTTTTATAGAACTCTGTTATTTGACCTAATATTGAGGATATGTTTGCTTTCTGCCCTATCATCTTGACCTAATTTTGAAGTTATGTTTATCCTATGTCCCTTAACCTAATTTTGATGTTATGTTTGCCCTCTGCCCTTTGACCTAATATTGAGGGTATGTTTGCCTTCTTCCCTTTGAGCTAATATTGAGGATATGTTTGCCCACTACCCTTTGACCTAATTTTGATATTATGTTTGTCCTCTGCCCTTTGACCTAATATTGTGGATATTATTGAGGATATTTTTGCCCACTACCCTAATTTTTTTACCTAATTTTGATGTTACGTTTGCCCTTTTCCCTTTGACCTAATATTGAAGAGATGTTTGCCCTCTGCCCTTTGACCTAATATTGAGGATATGTTTGCCCACTACCCTTTGACCTAATTTTGATGTTACGTTTGCCCTTTGACATAATATTAACCCGTTGCGTGACTATTATTCAATACATATTTATTATTATATTTTTTTCAGCGGTCCTTCGGAACACAATATATTTTTGTCAATGTTATTAATATTGTCGCAAATAAATTGTGCTCCACATTAAAAACAAAGTCTCAAAGAAAGTTTTATTTTTCGAACTCGAAAAAAATTAGAATTTGTAATTATTTTAATTTAATAATACTAAAAATCTGAAAATAATCTGTAAGTGTGAATTTATAATTATTTACATCATAGATTCAAACTCAATTGAATTTTAAAGACTTTGCTTTTATTGTGTTCAATCTGAGAAAAAACATATTTTATCAAAGTGTTCAATATTTATTTTATAAACATAAATATTGAATTACTAAGACAAATATTTATTTTTATTTGATTCAAAGAAATTTTTCTTGATTGAAATAAAAACTTTTCTCTCGTTGAAGGGAGGAGTGGAGTAGGCCTAGGACACATTAGCCCAATTATAAAATTCAAATGCGTTAAAATTGTAAACGTGTTTTGCTATAAATTTTGCAATTGAAAGAACTGTGTGTAATGGGGAAACCATACAAAAGCGCGTCTGATGTTCAACCTCTTGGGTGACGCGGAATAGAACATAAAATTATATATTTTTTTTTGAAAAATAATTACAGTAGTGCATTTTTTGCTTTTTAAAGTCTAAGTAGTACAAGTCAATGTCAGTCAGACTATTTAATTTCTCCTTTTAAAATATAAACCATAAAGGAGGAAATAATTCACTAATAATTTATTAAAAAAACAATATTTGTGATTGCTACAAATTATTTTATTTTAATCCATTCTGGCGTTATTCTAACACCTCACGTTTTACTGTGATTAAAATATGGTATTGTTTGGGCGATTTCTAATTTATAAAATAAGTTGATTGCACTGTGCAAATTGGCACATTCTTTAGTATATTTTGTGTGGGAATCACCCAGTATAAGATGACCTGTCTTTTCGTTTTCACCTATCTTTCTGTCTCTCCTCGAGTCCTCGCATTCCACCTCTTTCTCATGCATGATACTTGGACTACTTGTGCTGCATGGTTAAAGTTGACTCCTAATTAAACATCCAATCCCAGAGTCGAGTTGTGGACCTTTCGATGTTCTGATATTAGACCCTCTTCTGGTGTTGCTCCCTGCTTTCGTATTATTCACCTTCCCTCTTATTCTTGAACCTTTTTCCTTGTCTCCCTCTAAAGGTGGCTTCTTTCACTTATTTTCCTTCTTCTTCATCTCGTTTTTCTTCTCTTTCTTCTTCATCTTATTTTTCTTCTGTTTCTTCTTCTTTTTCATCTTCTTATTTTTCTTCTCTTTCTTCTTCTTTCTCATCTTCTTATTTTCCTCCTCTTCCTTCTTATTTTTCTTTCTCTTTCCCTTCTTCTTCATCTTCCACTGACTCTTTCTCATCTTGGTTCCCGCATCCGGATCGAAGAGCGCGACAACGTGGCTTTATATAAATAGATTGTATAAAGAAAAACAGAGACAATCGATCGACCCTAACTGCAGGACAAGTATTATGTACTGTCTATAGGAATTGGCGTTACCACTTTACTCCTTGTAGCTATACTATATACATCTATAGTGATTCTTAGGCTCTCTCTCTCTCTCTCTCTTCTTGAATCACTACACGACAGCCAATCCACACCAATCCCTCTATTTATTCTCTTTTTACCCCCTATACGGACAAACGTTTAGAAACGAGTATGTGAGATACAAATTACTACAAACAATGCCTCCTTTTATCGAATGCTTTTCAATTACACAAGTCGGAAAAAAATTATTTCTTTTTAATTCAGGCCTATTCAGGCCTATAAATTTATCATTGAAGAATTACACGAAACTGCTCTTGAATTTCTTGACAATAATTTCGAAATTATTTTGAGCAGAAGGAGGTTCAAAAGTAGAGAAATCCCTCATGGTTTTATCTTAGGATTTTACCTCGGATTTTACCTTAGGATGTTGACAAAAACTTTGACTTTAAATTTGACAACTTTCACTTGAAATTAAACTTTTAGAATTGAAGAATTAGTTTTAAGTATAAAATAAAACAGTCATAGATTTAAATAAAGTAATTAACTTTAAATTTCTTTTTAAATGAAATATAAAATAGAAATATAAAATAGAAATTAAATATTCCGATGCAATATTAATCTTTAGAGGGCCGGGGTGGCCACCACTTATTTTGACGACTCTTTTTATCGAATTAATTTGTTATGTAAAGTTGTTGACATAATATTTAAGCACTCGACTTTCTTTTTTAGACATAGAATTCTGAGATATATAAAATTCACGTTATCTAGATATAAAATGGTATATGGCTGCTGGTAATTATTAAGAGCACTTGGCAAGCGTTTTAATTATCATAAAGGGATGAAATGTGTAAAACCGACTTTTCGAGAATGATGCTCTTTTCTTTAAATCCCAACGAACTGAGAGTGAATGGAGCAGAAACATATAAATAGAAACCGTCCGTCACGAATTCAAAAACCTACCCAAGGGGTTCGCAAAAAAAAGAAAAAAAAGAAAAGAAAAAGGGAGATTTTAACTAGGATGCGAAAAATCTATATAGTCTCACAGGCGAGAGAGACGCATCTGAGATTTTTTTTCATTCTGAGTACATTTATATATACATATGAAAAAAGTAACCTTCTAAAAAATATATAAAATAAGACAAAAGGAAAGGCTAACATTTACTGAATTTTTTTTTTTTTTATGTTTTTACTGACCTTTCAACCTAACTCACGACTCTTACCAAGAGTTTAAAAAATAACTGATTTTTGCTAGAAAAAAATGTTATTTTTTACTAATCCATTTTATTCTAATACTACGTATTTTTCTCACGCTTCTATTTGTAAGGACGCCAAAAAAAAATTAATTTTGTTTTTCCCTGATTTTCAGAAAAAATTTTTACTTTTTCCCTAAAATTTTTTAATTGCAAAATTATTAAAAAACATAAATAAATTCTTTTTTAAATCAATATTTCAATATCATTATTATTCCATAGAAATTTAGATTTACAAAAAATTCCAAATTTAAACCTTTTTGAAATATTTAGCAATTTATAAAAATTTTAATAAAATCCTTCACAAGAATTTAATTATTGTTGCAAATAATACAAATTTTTCATATGAATTCAATTATTTAAAAAAATGTAATAAAACTCATAAGAATTCAATTATTTTCATAAAAAA
Source organism: Leptopilina heterotoma (assembly GCF_015476425.1). Classification (NCBI taxonomy): domain Eukaryota; kingdom Metazoa; phylum Arthropoda; class Insecta; order Hymenoptera; family Figitidae; genus Leptopilina; species Leptopilina heterotoma. The sequence continues at coordinate 1,144,266 of NW_025110893.1, forward strand.
TAAATTTTTTTACAAGATTTAAATTATTTTTAATACAATTTTAAATAAATTCCTCAAAAAATATAATTATTTTCAAAAATTTTTTGCAAAAATTCAATTACATTTCACAAATAATAAAATTCTTAACTCAAATTCAAATATTTTTAAAATTTATACTATTTTAATAAAACTATAATTCTTTGCATAATTTTAATTATTTTGTTACGATATTTCGATAAAAAAATAAAATTTTTCACAAGGATTCAATTATTTTGATAAAAAATATAATTCTTTGAAGGAATTAAATTATTTTCATAATAAATAAAATTCTTCACAGGACTTGAATTATTTAAAAAAATGTAATAAAAAATTCGTTGAAAAAGTTCAATTATTCTCCTGAATAATAAAATTTGTCTCAGGATTTCAATTATTTTTAATACAATTTTAAATAAATTTTTCGAAAAATATAATTATCTTAAAAAATGTTATAAAAATTCTTCGAAAGAATTCAATTATCAATTATTTTTAATAATTTTTGCAAAAGTTCCTTACGAATTTTAAAATCCGTTTGTTAAAATTCAATTTTAAGAAATTTCAATTATTCGGAAATTCTTCAATTAAATATATATTGTAAAATAAAAAATTCAAATAATTTCCAAAAAAAATCAATTAAACTTTTTCAAAAAAAATTAATTCTGCAGAATTGTTAGTTAATAGTGTGAAAAATTTAGATTTTTAACGATTTTAATTTAAAATCATTCTAAAATTCAATTATTTTTAATAATTCATGCTATAATGCTTTTAATATTCAAAAATTATCTAACATTCTAACTGATATTCATTTTTAAATTAATTTTTATTTTTTATTCGAAAATTCTACGAGAGTTCAATCATTTACCTAAATACAAAAATAAATAAATAAATCTTTCTTACAATTGAATTTTCATAAAGAATTCTATCAACAAATTTTTAAATATTTAAATTCTTTTGAAAAATTTTAGTAAAATAGTAATTAAAAATAATTGAATTAAGAAAATTTTTTTAAAATAATTGAAATTTAGCCAAGAATTTTATTATGTAAAATGTTTGAAAATAATTGATTTTAGGCGAAGAATTTTGATATTTAAAAGATAATTGAAATGTTGATGAAATTTTTTAAAAATTTTTGAAAATAACTGAATTTCTTTGTCGAATTGTATTACTTTTAGAAAATTGTTAAATTATTGTGACAAATATTGTTATTTATGAAAATAATTAAATTGTGCAATGAATTTTATTAAAATTTCTAAAATTAATTGAATTTCTGTGAAGAATTTTATTATACTATTGAGAATAATTGAATTTCTGCAATCATTTGTAACTTTTTAAAAATTCTATGTTTTTCAGTTCTTTAATAAAATTTCCTCACTTTTCCCTCACCTGTCTCAACCCTGATTTGGCTCAAATTTTCATTTCTTGTTTAGAATCATTTTGTGTTTTCACTCTGCAAAAAGTAAAACCTATTTCTTAAGTAAATTTTTATTTTTTGGCAAAAACTAATAAAACTGCATTCCTAGGTTGTCCCAAAAATTTTCTCAGGGACAGCCCAAGGCACCCCATGAATATTCCGAAATATTCAATAACAAATGGATAGACATTATTGTCCTGGCACGTCCTGGGTGTATCCATTTGCATTCCTAAGTTGTCCCAGGAATCTTCGTTGGGATAGCACATAGATCTCTCACGGAAATCCTGAAATATTTGGTAACAAAATATTTGCCACGGATAGTCAGCTAATCCCCTTCACGTCTTGGACATATCTATCTGATTTTCTATGTTGTCCCAGAAATTTACCCAGGGACAGCATATAGACCTCCCGGGGAAATCCTGAAATATTCGATAACACACGGATAGTCAATATATTCCTAGCACGCCCTTGGCATATCCACATAAATTTCTACGTTGTCCCAGGAATCTTCCTAGGGACAGCACATAGGCCTCACAGAGAAATCCTAAGATATTCGACTTAGAAGTTTCATTATCATTTAGTTTTTATTACAATTATTAATTTATTTAATGTGAAAATTGAAAAAAGGAAAATTCTTTTTGTAAACTTATTTCTGTTTAAAAATCCCCCTTTAGAAATTTATTTACGTTTGAAATTTTGTTATTTACGATTTGTGAAATATTGATTGGATTTATATAATTTGACGTGAGAAATACAATGAAATGGTTGTCAGTTGATTTGACAATTTGTCGATATTTCTATAGCTCTCTCTCTCTCTCTCGCACTTGTCTATAAACAATTGCAATGCGCAGAGTTAGTTGATCAAGGTTGAAAGGAGCACTCTCAATGTTCTTAACGTCATTTTGCTATATACTAACGCCTGTCGGTTTCTGTTGCCATCGGCCATCTCACTCTTGAATTATTTATTTCCGTACTTAAACAGGCTCAGATGTTACTCGAAATGGCGTATTCACTATACACACGCCACGTACACTAACGCATACAGTGTAGACTGTAGGTAATCACTGCGTTTCTTTCGCTCTCCTATCCATCCTTCGATATACTACGTCTCCAGCAAATCCTGTTACCGGACATCGTTGTCCTGCATATTTTATAACCATTCCCATGGTCCCATCGATATAGTATATGTACTTAGCAACGCGATTTCAAAGACGAACGCAAAACTAGACATTTCCCTAGATGCATTTTTTTTTCCAAGAAAAAATTACAAAATTTCCACTTGCTTTGGAAATACTTCAAATTCTCATTTTTTCATGTTATTTTCTGTACTTTTTTAAAATTTATTTATTTGCCATCAGCGTCGTTGCCCTTATTCAATTATGCTTGATTTTATTCACAATTATTTATCTTCTAGAGGTAATAATTTAATTCAATTAGTTTTTTAATGAAGTATGTTTAAAATTTTTTTTAATACTCTATTCATTTTCATTCAATGCGTATATTACTGTAGCGAAAATCTACAAAAACCATGAGAAAAGAAGAAGAATATTTTTAAACACGATTTTTTTATTTACATACGAAATGTTTTTAATTTTTGCTAAGTTCAAAATCTATCGAACCAGTCAAAAATATTTAATTGATTTAAAAATTTTTGATAAAATTCTCTATAAGAAATCAATTATTTCGAAAAATAATACAATTTTTCACAAGAATTCAATTATTTTAAAAAAAAATATAATTATTTGAAGAAATTCAATTATTTTTATAAATAATAAAATTCTTCGCAAAAATTCAATTAGGTATTTTCATAAATAATAAAATTCTTCACAGGACTTCAATTATTTAAAAAAAATTAAATAAAAATTCTTTACAAGAATTCCATTATTTTTCTAAATAATAAAATTCTTCATAGGATTTCAATTATTTTTAATATAATTTTAAAGTAAATCCTTCAAAAAATGTAATTATTTTCAAAAATATTCAAAATATCAATTATTTTTCACAGTTCATGCTACAATGCTTTTAATATTCAATTATGTAAAATTTTAACTGAAATTCATTTTTATGAAATGAAAATCAATTTTTATTAGAAAATTCTACGAGAATTCAATTATTTGAATGTAAAAGTAAATAATTTACTGAATAAATGAATGTTTTTCAAAATTAAAAAGCTCATAAAGAATTTTATCAAAAGATTTTGAAATAATTGAATTTTTTCGACGAATTTTAATAAAATTTTCATGAATAGTTCTTTTTTTGTGGAATTCGATTAAAATTGTTTTATAAATAATTAAAATTCAATTATGAGTTTTATTATTCATGAAAATAATTGAATATCGGTTAAAAATTTTATTATTTTTAAAAAAATTTAATGTTTGTTTTAAATTTTTCAACACTTTTTTTAAATAATTAATTTCTTTCCACTAATTTTATGCAAATTCTAATTTAAAAAATCAAATTTTTAAGAAATTTGTATTATTCATGAAAACAATTAAATTCTTGCGAAGAATTTTACAAACATTTTTTTAAATAATTGAATTCTATTTGAAAATTTTATGAGAATAGTAGATATTGAAAATCATTGAATTGCGAAAAGTTTTTAAGAATAATTATATTTAAAAATGAATTCTATTAAAATTTTTGACAATAATTGAATGTCTTTGTGGAATTTTAATAAAATTTTTTTTAAATAATTGAATTTTTGCAAACGATTTTATTAAATTTTTTTAAAATTTTATTAAAATTTAAAAGAATAATTTAATTATTTTAAAAAAATTTTATTAAAATTGTATTTAAAAATAATTGAAATCTTGCGATGAGTTTTATTATTTACAAAAATAATTGAAATACCTATTGCAAAAACTTTTATTAAAATGTTTAAAAAGAATTGAATTTCTGTGAAAAATTTTTTCTTTTATGAAAATAATTGAATTCTTCATAAGAATTTTATAAACATTGTGTTATATTATTAATTTTTTCGAAATATAATAAATATTATGAAAATTTTATTTTAAATAATTCAATTCTTGTGGAAAACTTGATTTGTGAAAAAATAATTGAATTCCAGTGAAGATATCTTTATTTATGAGAATAATTGAATTCTTACAAAATATTTTTAATAAATTAAATAAAAATGTTATTAAAAAATATATTAATTTTACAAAGAATTCAATTAAAATTTGACAATAATTGAAATTTTGCCAAGAATTTTGTTAAAATTTTATGAAAATAATTGAATTTGAAAGTAAAAATATATTACTTTTAAAAATAATTGAATTCTTGTGACGAATATTGTTATTTATGAAAAAAAATTAATTTTGCAAAGAATTAAATTAAAATGCCTCAAAATAATTGAATCTTCGGAATTAATTTTCTTATTTATTCTTAATTGGATTCTTTCGAAAAATTATTTATGTAAATTATTGAATTCTTGGGAAGAATTTATTTTATTTTTTTAAATAATTCATTTTTTCGAGGCATTGAAATTAAATTTTTAAGAATAATTGCATTTTTTGAACAATTCCTGTAAAATTGTAAAAAAAATAATTGAAATTCTACGATACGTTTTATTATTTATGAAAATAATTGAATAGTTGCAAAGAATTTTATTAAAATTTTCATGAGTAATTGAATTTCTAAGAAGAATTTTATTATTTATGAAAATAATTGAATTTCGGATGAATTTTATTAATTTTGTTAAATAATTGAATTCTTTTGATAAATTTTATCAAAATATAGAAATTTTGTAGGTTTAAAATATTTTCGTCAGTAGCCGCATGGTTCGCCAGATTTTGACCATATAGTTAAAACTTAAAATATATACATTTTGTACTTTTTTCTTTATTTCTTTTTTTTATCAGTTATTCATTTGTATGTCAAGCATAAGTATACGTATATAAAATTATAAATATAAAAATTACAACATCTGTGATTGTTATCGCGCCTCTCCGCTATTACCGATTCATGGAACGAAGTGATGCATTGCAAAAGTTGCCAAGAATATGTGATGCGCATTTATAGAGAAAATCAGTTTTTATTATTAATAACAAACTTTACTTCTGAATCACAAAAAAAGAGAAAATAAAAGAAGAAGCACTCTAAACCTATGAAATTATCAAAAATTAAAATAGAACTACGATTTAGTATCTAAATTGGTTTACTTAATTAGTACCTTTTTGTACAGTGCTAAATGTCCTTTGTTCAGAAAATGTCTAAAAGACGCACTTCTGGTGAAAAATGATAGACATATGTACCACTGTAAACTTTAGCAATAATGATAATTGTGTTATTAAGGGTATGGAAACCGATTGAGAGAAAGAGAGACGACAGGGGTCGAAACGAGAAATGCCTTAGGGTCAGCAAAATGAGCGCGCTTGACCCTTACGAATTTGAACAAGTTTGGATGAAATTCAACGTTATACGTCATTAGACCTTTTCGCTAGTGTTTCCAATGAACCTTGTGCTAGTGTTTCGTATACATATACACAGAGAGAGAGAAATAGAAAAAAAAGGTGGGAGAGTTAGGGAAACGCCAGATGCTCTTCTTCTCCGCTACAGAAAGGAGCATTACTCGTGTGTATGCTGCTACGCTTTGAGAATAATTGCCAACCAACGGAAACCCAACTCTTCCAGCCGTGTATTCAACTTTTAAATTCGGGTCATGATCCTCCAAAAGTTATCATTAGTATCAACCAAAAATTGCCAACAACTGACTAGTTCTTTTTTCGCTGATCGGTAGCAACCACCCAGGTTGCGAATACACCACCAGATTTTTGATTAGTCTCTCCTCAACGTTAGTCCCATTATTTAATTATACTGTCAAGGTGAAAAATTCTTTTTTTTAAAATTTAAATACTTTTATTTCACGCTTGGCGTTTTGAATTGATTCGAATGGCGCTATAAGCATCGTTTCTTTTATACTGAATAGTACAGAATTTTTCGGCGAAAGCTGAGATAACATTCTAGAGTAATGACGATGCAGAATATTCAGGTTTTCCCTGAGACGTCTTGGGTATATCCACCTGAATTCCTTGGTTGTCCCAGGAACCTTCTCAGGGATAGCACATGCAACATGCTTTGAATCTACAATTCTTTACCCCTTAACAATCTTATAATATTCATTTGAAACCGACTTATAATAGATATTTGCTGCTAACGAAGCTACAATCAGGCTAAATTTTGTCACTCTCGTCCAGTTTTTCCTATTTTCTGGTTGATTATAGTGTTGTAAGGTTTATTTTGCAGCCACAAAAGTTTGTTAGAAGGTTCGACAGTTTTACATTTTAAATTAAATTAAACTTTAAAAGTTACAACAAACATTATTATTAAGTTTCTCACTTAATTCGAATTTTTTATATTATTGCTCTTTCTTCTTTTTGTATTTTATATATATTTTGTTGGAATCTTTTTATTCATGATGTTAATATAATCGGCCCTTGTCAGCTTTACATCGTCCATTTAACAATCTTCTTGTCCATTCTAAACAATAAATAAAATAGATTAATATTGCATAGAAAAATATAGCCAATATTTTTGCAAATGTTATATTCGACTTGAAGCAATAAAGCATGGCAACATTGTAGTGTCAATGCTTGGAAATATTCAGTTAATATTGTCATTTAATACAGCGGTAATTTTTATTGTGATGATCTGGAGACAACGTTGAAATAATTTATGATATTTGTTCTAAATACAAAATATTTAATACTATGCGAAAATGCTAGGTACCATCTTACTTGTCACCCACAACACAAGCACAAAATTGTTTTTTATATTTTTATTACATAAATTTTGTTTAAATCAAATTTTATTCGACACTTTTAAAAAGTGAGTGCAAACTTTGTCGTAGTTGACGAAAAACTAACTGCAATATGAGTTTTAGGCTATGTGATAGTTGTGTTTTTAGTTTTTTACTATAGTAAATTTTTGGGTGGGAAATTTGGAAATCCCAAAACTATATTTTGTGTATATTTATTCATATATACCTCTTCATATCCACAAAGCTAAACATCTTTAAACATTTACTTTAGGATTGCTAACAATTTTTGGTCCCATTTTTATGATTGCCTACATTTTTTTGGTCTGTTTTCGGGAACGAAAAACGATATTTTTGGGACAAAGGAGATTCGAAAATCGATGTTTTAGGTTCAAAGGAAGTTGGTGAGGAAGAAAGTAATGTATGTTAGGGTTAAAGGAAGGTTAGTAAGGTTGACTTTTTCAGAATCATAAAATTAAGAAGTTCTTTTGAGGTTCATAAGGTTTCTTTTAGGGTTGGAAATATACAATCGAAGGTTTATTAAACGTTAAAGTAATGCCATTAGGGTCAAACAATCGTTAAAAGGTTTTAATCAGCTTTAAACTAGGTTTTTATGTGACAATGTAAGTTGAAAATTTCATCTCAAACAAACTGAATATTCGTGACTTATAACTTAGAAAAGAACTTTACTTTTATTTTAAACTGAATTTTGTATCAAATAACCTTTAATATTAAAAAAAATGAATAAATTGAAACTTTTCGAACGATGAGTACAAAGAATAATGGTGCGATTATGCTCAGGTTTCCGAGATTCACTTCCAGTTCTCACAAACGCCTTTGGTAGATTATCAATTATTAAAAGCACGTGGTGTCGTCCCTCTCATCTCGCCGTTTCATTCCACGAAACTCCTTCGCCATTTCTCGCTCCCACGAAACTAATCTCAATTATCATTTTCTCCCTCTCTCTCTATTTTTCATATATAAAAATCATTCCTAAGTTTAAACGATTACTTCAAGTTTTATATTTCTTTTATACTATGAGAGCATAAAATTTTTTACATTCCCATCAAAAATGAGAAACTTTCAATTCTCGAAAAAGTTGAAAAAAACTTTTTCTATTTAAAATGGTAATAAAACTTTTTTAAATTTCAATAAAAGTGTTTAATGGAAGAAGAAAAAAAAGAGAATTCGAAGACGCGATTTTGAAAAACCCAAATCTCTCTTCAGTTCGTAAAGTGTCGTACGATCGACAAACGTAGTATATATATATATAAACTTGCCATTCTTCGAATTCGCGTCATGTTTACAACGTTACGTCCGAATTGATTTGTCAAGGGTAGGGGGCACATACATAGAGCTAGGGTCGAGAAGCAACAAGATGGACCATCACTCAAAGAGAACTTCAAAATCGAACATCATCCCATGGGGATCGGGACCGTGTGGACTCGAACATGTGCGGGCATCAAATAATTATCTACATCGTCATTACGCTATTACAGTTTTCTCAGTTTGTACCGCCAAAAAAATTCTCCTTCTTCACTCAAGTGTAATGTCATTTTCTTAATCTTTCTTTGATAATAGATAATTTTCTGGATTTAATTCAATTAAAAAATATCCATTACCAAAAAATATTTTTTAGGATAGCGTAAAATTAACTAATATATTACATAATTCAATTCATAAAGAAATTTGAGAAAACGAAAATTGGGCGGTAAATTTAGCGTAATTCTCCTTTTTGACCTCACACACACACAAGAGAGGATGGAGTAAAGCTATCCCAAAAAATATCGAGCGAGAGATGAACGTAAAGCGTAAAAAAATTAACCACGAGTCTCTTTTGGGTTTGGAAATTCCAGATTTCGGAGGGTGTGCACACAAAAGGTATCGTCCCTCTTTTGCAACCCTTTTTATATATAGCGAGAGCGAAACCTTTTCGGGAATGCTTGCTTGTGGATAATCGGTTTAATAGAAGACTATACCTATACAGAGGCAGACGGATGGTCCATCGCGAAAGTTAAAATCGGATACCGCGGCTCGCCCTCCCACTCACACACACACACACAAAATGGCGGACTCTAATCCCTTTTGGGGTTTCCGGCATGAAATGAGATTTCTGTTAGTCAGAAAACATATGAGTGTGACCGTTGGGGTGAATTCTCACCACTCAACTCTCTCTTCCTCCCGCTCTTTCTCTTCATGTTGATTTCACTTTGATAAATACTTGCAATACTCTTTTTTGTTTCCTCTATTCTGGAATGTTTTATATTTTCCCAGTTTTGAGATTTCTATCCGAAAAATCAAGATTTCTGTTATAAAAATGTTGGGACAAAAATTTTATGGTAAAACCGAGGGTAAAACTAAAAAAATGTCTTGTTTTCGTTTGTTTTATGATAAAATTTGAGAAATGTGGAGAAATGTGTGTTTGTGAGCGGAAGTGTATGGAAAGGTTTAACACATGTGGAAGGTCGAGTGAGTAAAGGGGGATAGATTTAGGGGTAGAGAGAACTCCTTCGCAGCCATTAGCCGCACACTCGCAAAGCCGCTACTACACGATTCATACATTTTCCTGGAGGATGAAAAAACAGCTTCTCTCTTGGTTCCAACCACGACCGAAAACCATCCTCGGACCGCCCTACTTTTCAGAGGTCCAATGTTAAGTCCATGATTAAGTGTGCGTTCGTATGTGCATATATGGAGGAAAAGGAACGCATACCACTCTTCAATGTATGAAATGTCTGTCTTACTTTAAATTCCTTCTACTACTCGGCTTATCGGATGCTATGCTGGAGGGAAATTCAAATCCATTTCGATGCCATGCCATTTATGGTGAAAAGGATTTAAGTGTTAATATTATTATTTTGCTAATCGTTAAAACTTTTATCAGTTGCGCAAAAAAAATCGACGTACTATTTTCATATAGTAAAAACAACCATTTACTCTAAAATTGCTAGAAATAGAAATTAGTTTCTGACAGTTTAGATTTTATACTAAAATAATTTTTTTACTAAAAGTTGAAAAAAGGATATAAAAATAAAAAAAAACTGTAAAAGTTACTCTAATTTTTTGTCCCGCGCGTAGAGTACTATAAAGAGAATAATAGAAATATATAAATTTATTTATGGATCATCGACTCGAAAATGAGTGTTTCATTTGTTTCGTTAGACATGGTCAAAAAGATGCGTCCTCAGTGAGGCAAAGAGCTGTGAAGCATGATGAGACCCTTGGAAAATTTTATCTATGAACATGAAGAGGCCACTCGAGCGTCGTTTCAAGAGCGAGTAATTGAAATGCTACTCGAACCTTGGAAGGGCACCGTACGCAATCGCAACCGGCAACGAAATAATGGAATAACCCGAAGGCAATCTGACGGATGGACGACGACGACGATTCTAATCGACACATTGCCATCTCTTATCGTCACATTTATCGCATGCAATAAGGTAGCGTCAAGAGATGTCAAATCATTCCAGAATCTCCATCATATATACGCCCCGCCCTTCCATCTGATTATCCTCCAAAGTATATTCCCATCTATCTGATATATAATAAATGCTTTCAAAATCAAATTTTAACTCTATTAATCAAACATTTATGTTTTATGTAAACATTGTTTTTCTCTTTTCAAGATTAAAATAATCAATTTTGGTGTTATTCTTTACGATGAATGAAATTTTAGTCCATTAAATTTTTTTATAACTATAAAATATGACCAAGTAATAAATCATTATTTTATAATTTATATTATAAGAATATTATACTTCTTCAAAATTATTTTCATTATTTCAATTCAATTATTATTTTCAAAAATTTTGAACTACAATTTTACTTTATATCAATTATTTTTAATAATTTTCGAAAAAGTTCTTTGACAATTTTCAAATCCATTTGCTTACAATATTCAATTTCACGAAATTTCAATTATTCCTAAATTCTTTAATTAAATGCATATTAGAAAATAAAAACTTCAAATAATATAAAAGAAAATTCAAGTAAACTTTTTCAAAAAAATTAATTTCAAAATTTAATTATTTCTCAAAATTCACGCTATATTGCTTTTAATATTCAATTATAATCTAAAATTTTAACTGAAATTCATTTTTATGAAATGAAAATCAATTTTTATTAGAAAATTCTACGAGAATTCAATTATTTAAATGCAAAAGTAAATAATTTATTGAATAATTGAATGTTTCTTAAAATTCAATTCTCATAAAGAATTTTATTAACAAATTTTTAAAGAATTCAATTCTTTTGTCGAATTTTATTAAAACTTGCACGAACATAATTACTTTTTTCAAGGAATTCAATTATAATTGTATGAAAAATAATTGAAACGCTGCCATCAGTTTTATTAATCGTAAAAATATTTGAATCCTTAAGAAGAATTTTATTTCTCTTGAAAATAATTGAATTTCTGCAATAATTTGTAACTTCTCTAAAACTAAATTTTTTTCTAGCGTTTTTAACTAAAATTCTTCAATAAATCCATTATTTTTAATAATTTTTAAAAAAGTTCTTTGAGAATTTTCAAATTCATTCGTTTACAATTCAATTTTACAAAATTTCAATTATTCGGAAATTTTGCAATTAAATATATATTGAAAAATAAAAACTTGAAATAATTTCAATAAAAATCCTATTAAACTTTTGAAAAGAATTAATTCTACAGAATTGTTTGTCAAAAATATGAAAAATTAAGAATTTTAATAATTTTAGTTTGAAACTTTTTCAAAATTTAATTATTTCTAAAAATCCACGTTATAATGCTTTTAATATTTAATTATAATCTAAAATTTTAACTGAAATTCATTTTTAAAATCATTTTTATTAGTAAATTTTACGAGAATTTAATTATTTAAATACAAAAATAAATAATTTATTAATTTCATGTTTCTTGAAATTAAATTCTTATAAAAAATTGAATTTTTGCGAAGGAATTAAAAAAAAATTCGTAAATAATTGAATTCCTGGGAAATTTGTATTATTTATGAAAATAATTAAATGTTTGCGTACAATTTTATTAAAATTGTTTTTAGAGAATTTTAAAGAAAATTTAAAAATTTTAAAGAATTTTATTAAAATTTCTTCAATAATTGAACTGCTTCCAAGAATTTTATTTTTTACGAAAATAATTGAATTGTTTCGAAGAGTTTTACGAATTTTTTTCACAATAATTGTATTCCTAGGAATAATATTTGAGTTCTTGTGAAGAATTCAATTATTTACAAAAATAATTGAATTTTCATAAAAAAATGTGTTATTTGTGAAAATAATTGAATTCTTAAGAAGAATTGTATTGGAAATAATTGAATTGAATAGGAAAATTGTACTAAAATTGCAATTTTATTAACTAAACCTTGTAAAGAATTTTGTCAACATTTTTTTAAATAATAGAAGTTTTAATTGAATTTTAATTAAATTTTTTGGAAATAATTGAATTTCTCATAACTATTTTTTTCAATTCTCTAAATATATTAGAATGATTTTGAGAAACTTCATTAAAAATTAAAAATAATTGAATTGGTTCGAAGAAATTTATAAAGAAATTTGTAAGTAATTGAATTCCTGTGAAATTGTTATTAAAACTTTGTTTAAAATTTTAAATAATTAAATTCTTTTGGAAAATTTTATTAAAATAGTATAGATATTAAAAATAATTGAAATGAGGAAGATTTTTGAAAATAATTGAAATTTTGCCAAGAATTTTATTAAAATTGAAATTTATTTTTGAAAATAATTGAATTTCGGAGAGGAATTTTATTATTTATTATTTTTAAGAATAATTACATTTTTCGAGGAATTCGATTAAAATTGCATTAAAATTAATTGAAATTCTGCAATGAGTTTTATTATTTATGAAAATAATTGAATACCTAAAAGAATTTTATTATTTATAAAAATAATTGAATCCCTGTAAAAAAGTTATTATTTATGAAAATAATTGAATTATCGCGAAGAAATTTATAAAAAAATTTGTAAATAATTGAATTCCTGTAAAAATTTTTATTATTTATGAAAATAATTGAATTGTTGCGTAGAATTTTATTCACATTTTTTTTAATAATGGAATTTTTTTAGATAGTTTTATTGAAATAGTAGATATTGAAAAACATTGAATTTTAGAAAACTTTTGAAAGTAATTGAAATTTTGACAAGAATTTGATAAAAATTTCGTAAAATAATTGAATATCAGAAAAGCATTTTATCATTTATAAAGAGAATTGAAATTTTGACTAGAATTTTTAAAAATTTTTGAACACAATTGAATTTAGTAAAAATGTTACCAAGTTAGTAAGTTAGTAACTAAGTTAGTAACTAACTTACTATTCTCCCTGGAGAAGCTAAATTCGTTGATTTTTTCCAAATCGTTGACTTTGGTGTTTTATTTAAAGTAAAATTTCATTGATAGTTAAAAATAACACCAAAATAAATTATTTTAATCCTTTGTGGTGTTAATTTAATCCTAGAGGGATTAAACTGTTGCAGATTATTTTAATCCATTCTGGCGTTATATTAACACCTCACGTTTTACTGTGTTTTTGAGCGCGAACTTTATCGTTCTAAAAAATGTCTATTAAAATTTCCAATAAAATTCGCAATAAGATTCGCAAAAAGATTCACTTAATATTTGTGTATAATTTCCAACATAAAGAAACTTCTTTCCGGTCAAGAGAAAAATTACGAGAACGATCAATTGGAAAATTGAAAATTAAATAAAATATGAAGTAAAAAATAAAAATAGCTAATACGTGACGATTGCCCATGGGTGCATCGTTTCTCTTTTTTTTATTTTTCTGTCGAATAACAGAAATGTAATTTCATAAGTGAACGTAGCTCAGGATTAGATAGCAGTATTGACCAGTTGGACACGCCTAGACATAAACCAAACAGAATCGCGCACTATGTTCGTAGTAACATATATGTCAATACTTGTAATTCCAGCAGGGAATCAGTATAGTGCGCTCGTGGTGGCACTGTGTATCATAGTGTATATGCTATCGTATGGATCGGTATGGTCAGGCTCACGAGTTTCATGGGGTTGGGTGAGTGAGAGAGAGAGAGAGAGAGAGAGTTTGGTTTCCCAGTAGCCTGCGAACTATAGCCTTCCAGTGATATACGTACACAGAGGCCAGGATTACTGCTGATTGGTCCAGCGCTGGCGTGATTAGAGATGTTATCAGACTGACCAGACTAAATGCTCTCACCACGTATGCCGCAGCGGTGTGTTTGCATCCTTTTATCTAACGGGTGTGACGATTCGTTCCATTCAATTTTCCCGTTTAGATATCAATGTTATGTCTTTTTTTACTCCTTTTTTAAAAAGTCCATTTCAATTTCCAATAGGAATTTTTAAATTCTCTCTAGCCGACGATTTTGTTCGCTCTTTCAGCGTTAACTTTCAGGAAGCACTTTACATCGCTTTCGATGCTTTTTGCAGTGAAGTAGTTTTTATTTTTTGAACTAATTGCTATAAGAGAATCCGAAATTTATGATATTCGAGGAAGAACCCATATCGAAACTTCCGGATATGATTGGTGCCCCAATAGGATATCGTAGATTTTTTCGTTTCTGCCTGGGTGACAGCCTTACTTACTAGCTAGTAATTAAAAAAATAATAAAGTTCTTAGAGTTGTGTAAATAAAAAAGTGGTTAATGGCAAATGGAGGAAAATAAATTTGGTGGTTTTTTTTATAAAAGTTTGTTTTGAATCGTGACGTTTTCATGAGAGGTGTAAAGCAAGCAAAGGTAGACAGATCTCGGCACTTATCGGTCTACGAAGATACCCATTAACGAAACTAAAAGCCTCCCCATATATCTCACACTCCCACAACCCTCTCACCGGCCAAACCCCTTTGCTGCCACTCTTAAGATATAGACACAACATCCCGTGCAGAAATTTTGACCGGGGCCAGATCGGGGCCAGATCGGGACAAACCGGGCCCCGATCTGGCAACCCGACCTGGCCCCGGTCTGGTTGAAACACTAAAACCGACCGGGGCCATGGCACTTTGCCCGATCTGTCCGCCCTGTCGGGACCCGGTCGGGGCCATGGGATTTCCCCCGATCTTTTCGCTACCCAGGTAGAAATCCAATACTGACTGCATTTTATTATATTAAAGCTCGTTATTTGATTATTAAAGCATGGGGAGTATTTACTTCAATATTAATAATTATTATTATTTTTGTAGTAAATAAACTTTTATGAATGTCATTAAAAATGTAAATAATTATTAGAATTGCTTTTATTGAACTAAGTTTTTAAAAAAAATATTTTTCTTATTTTCTTTCATTAATTTAGACAGACTATCTTATTTAAATTAATGCCTAATTTATTATTATTATTGTTAATAATTATTTAAACCTATACTTTATGTAACATTATTAAGAATTATACACAAAACACTTAAAACTAAGACGGAAAAATATCGCACGCACGGGGGATCGAACCCTAGACCTCGAGGACGCAAGTCAAATACACATACCGCAAAGCCACGCAAGCTTGGAAGCGACCTCGCTTAAACTTCCTTTTGAATCATGGGACCGTTATATACAGTATTATCATAATAAATTGACTGTATCATATTTATTTATAGAAAAATTATTAAAAATGTATGTTATATATATATATATAAATTAATATGTTTATCATAATAATATGGTAAAAATTATTAATTTAATTATTTATTCTCTATTATTTATAATTTAACTATTTTTTAAAATAATAAAAAAATTTTTATTATTAATAATTCACAATAATACTAAAAATTATTAATTAATAATAATTTATTTTTTTGCCTTAAACATGGAATTTCAATTTAAGTGTGAAAAATAATTGGTGCGTTTGTCCTATTGTTTTAAATTAAAGGAGAATAAATTCCTAAGACATCCCTCGAGGCCAATTTTTGAGTTTTTAATTGTTTATAATTTTTATTTTCAAATTTCAATCAAAGTTAACAAATTAACACAATTTTTTAAAAACGGACGTTTATTTTCTTATTCCGTTACTGCACATGCTCTAAATCAGTTCAAATTAATCCAATATTACCAGCAGACAATTAAAAACCTATAAAGTAATATATTTCAATTGTCATAAACAACATTAATTAACAAATAGTTAACTTTGATTCCTCTCCAATAAAAAATATTAATATGTCTTTTTTCTTATAATATAACTTATTTAAATATTTAATATTATATATCCGTGGTCTTTTAACATTATCCAAATAAAAAAGTAAACGTGAAAAAAAAATTTTTGGTGGAAAGGAACAAAAATTAACTATTTGTTAATTAATATTATTTGTAACCATTTAAATAAGTTATTTTTTAAACAAAAAGGACACATATTTTTAAAATGAACTTAAATTAAAAAGTAGATGTGAAAAAAATTTTTTTGGTGGACAGGAACGTAAGTTACATAACTATTTATTATTTAATATATTGTTTATAACAATTTAAATAAGTTATTTTTTAATCAAAAAGGACAAATATTCTTTAAATAGACTTAAATTAAAAAGAAAATGTGAAAAAAAATTTTTAGTGGAATAGGAATCAATGTTAACTATTTGTTAATTAATATTGTTTATAACAATTTAAATAAGTTATTTTATAATCAAAAAGGACAAATATTCTTTAAATGAACTTAAATTAAAAAGAAAAGGTGAAAAAAACATTTTTTAGTGGAAAGAAATCAAAGTTAACTATTTGTTAATTAATACTGTTTATAACAATTGATATAAATTACTTTCTGTTTTATTAATTGTGTGGTGGTCATATTGTATTAATTTGAACTGATTCAGATCATATGCAGCAACGGAATAAGAAAATAAGCCTCCTTTTTTGAAAAATTGTATTAATTTGTTAACTTTGATTGAAAATAAAAATTATAAACAATTAAGAACTAAAAAATTGACCTTAAGGGATGTCTTAAGAATTTATTTGCCTTTAATTTAAAATAAAGAATACTGAAACCGGTTAAGAATTGTAGGCTGTAGACAGTTTTGAACAGTAAATTGTAAAAAAAATCCCATTGTGCGCTGTTTGTAGATCCTTGGGCAAACCCGGCCTGGTCCTGGTCGGGGCCACGAAGTCGGGGCCAGATCATGAAAACCCGACCGGGGCCAGGGCGGTAATCGGGAACAAAAGTGGCGATTTCTGCACGGGATTGTTCGCTGTTAGCTGCTTTTGTTTTACTTGCTGATATATATTAGTGCCCTTTAACACCAACTCACATTCCTTATTCCTAAAACTTCCTCAACAACAATCGATAAAATTATTAGTCAATATTTTGAAAAATTATAGCAAAACCTAAAAATACAGTAAAGTGCATCAAAAGGGCTATAAAGTATATCAAGAAAGGCTATAAAATATCAAAATGTCTGCAATGCCTACAATTAAAACCAAAAAGGCTACAAAGTATCAAAAAGGCTACACAGATAATTTAAAAGTATCAAATTTCAACGAATTGACACCAAAAATATGGATCAAATCAAAAGTTGATACAAATTTTAGACATCAATTTGATACTTTTAAAAAAACGGTGTATACAGTATCAAAAAGCCTATAAAGTATCGTAAGAGGCTAGAAAGTATCAATAAAGGGTATAAAGGATCAAAATGCCTACAAAGTACAAAAAAGCCTATGAAATATCAAAAAGCATAACAAAACAAAAAGTCCGTAAAGCCTACAATAAAGAATTTGAAAGTATAGTATAAGAATAACTTTGTCGCAAAGTTGTCTTCGATAGACAAACATGAGTTTTTCAAAATGATGAAATTTCGGTTCAGCAGATGAAATTTTGAACAATAGGATTCGAATTATGAAACGAAAGGAAGACGAAAAGAAAAAATATCGGAAACCTATAAGCGATAAGCTGTTAATTGAGAAACGAGACAGGCGCACACTCCGAAACCCGTTGTCATCGATTTGACCCCTATAAATGACTATAATAAGATAACCTGCTAAAAGTATGGCTTTATTGCAAAGCCAAACATGACAGAATCTTTCAATAGGTTTCCAAAGCTCTTTCTCTCAAATAACTCGCACATCAAATCTAATATCATTTGCATATAATTTACCACTTACTGCCGCCAACATTTCATCCAAAACAGGTCATTAAAATTTAAAACAAAACTCGCAATATTTTTTTCAAATATTCTTTTTAGAAAATTTTATCCTACGAGAAATTGGAACAAATTTTTTTGCACGTATTAAATAAAATTAATTTTTTTCAGGTATTAATTAAAAATAGCAAAAATTCGCACGCTTACTCGCATAATTTTTTAAAAATTTTCTAATTTGTAATATTATTTTATTATAAATCATGAAAAAATGCTAAATAATAGAAATAGAATAATAGAGAAAAAATAAAAAAATCGAGTGAAAAGAGAAAATAAATTTAGAAAAAAAAAATAATATTGATTACGGTATTATTAAAAACTAATTAGTTAACCGAACGCATATGTATTTTCTTTGCAGAATCTTCACACGCATGCAAAAAAGGAAAGAAAATACGAGACTAAAAGATTTCCGAACACGAGACTCTCGAAATAATGTTTATTGCAACATGGATTGACCTTCGATACTTTGCAGTAAAACAGTACGATTTCTCGGAATACATGTTGGATACTTGATGCAGTAAAATATAAGGGGTTTAAATATATATAATATTTAAGTGAGTATAAAGCCTCTAAAGATATGTTTAAACACTATTTTGTAACTACCAGAATGTAACTATATTTTTTAAAAACAAAAACATCAAAATAACATCAAAACATAATACGAAAGTAATTTAAAAAAAACATTAATAAAAAAAACAACACTTCAACATAATTGTAAGTAATGAACATTTTCTAAATAAATGGTTACAAAATATCTCTATTTCTTTAATTTAATTTTTTTTCTTAAATTAATTTTTATTACTTTTTAATAATAAAGAATTTTTTTCTGTTATAAAAAAAATCTCTTTCAAATTAAATAAATGGTCTAAAATAATTATTTTTCTTTAATCTAATTAATTTTTTCTTTCTAAACAATTTTTTCGTTCTAAACAAATTTTGTCTGTTATAAAAATAATTGAACTTAATTAAATTATGTAATTAAACAATTCTTTTTTATTCTGAACAAATTTTTTCTATTTGTTTATCAAAAAAACTAAAATTCAAAATATAAATTAACATTTATTAATTTAGTTTACTATTTATTAATATTAACATTAATTAGCATTAACTTATTTGTCAATAAAAGAATAAAATAAAAGAAAATAAAAGAAAAAAGAAATGAATCCCCCTTCAGCCATAAAAAAATGTGATTTTAATTAAAAAAAAGTTTAAATAAAAAAAAATATCATGAACTTCTCCGTATTTTAGTATTTACGTCTAAAAACTTTATGTGAAAGTGAGAAAAAAATAATTCGCTCATACTTTAGAGAGAGAGAGAGAGAGAAAAATCCAATAAAATGTACTCATTTACGAAAATATATACTCCGAGAGAGCTTTAGAGCAAAAAAAAAAGAGAGAGAGAAATATAAATCGAAAAAGCAGTATTTTATTTCGCGGCAGTCGACAATTCGATTTATTTTTCTGATACGCATCGCCGTGATACTTTGTCAGGTCATATAAAGAAGTATAGTTTTGTATAAAATGTCTCGTTTACTTAAACGTGATGAATTCTAAAGAAATATGTAAATTGTTTTCTTGAACTTTATAACTGACGTCAGGAAGAAAAAAAGGAGAAAATCCATTTAACAACATTTTTGCGAAAGAAAAAAAAATAATTTTTTTTTGTTAAAAAAAACTGACTCTGTACTTGGGTGATTTTTCTGAAAGTGACATTTTTTATGTGCATGGAGAGAGAATAAATATTACATTTTTTAAAAAAATATTTTACAAATTGGGGGAAAAAATGCGACAAAAACGAAATTTTTAGATGAAAAAAATACTAAAGTTTGAAAGAAATTATATGAAATTTAGTAAAGTTATATTAAAATTTAATGAATATTCTTGATACCTAAAAAATTTTTTTAAATTAGTTTCAGAAATTACAATGTTTTTTCTATTATTATGTGCATTTAAAAAAATTTTTAAGCTCATTTTTATATATAATAGAAGTATTTAAACTTTGTCTTTGAATCCACAAAAAAATTGCTAAATAAAAAAATTGATTGTCACAACTTTTGAAGAATTTTGTTAAAAAAAACTTTGTTTTTAGACTGAAAATGCTAAAAAATGCAATTGTTATTCAATTTTTCTTTTTGAAAATTCATTTGTTTATTTCTCTAACTAATTTCACGTCATAATTTTTATATATATAAAAAAATTATGATCTGAGATTAAAAATCTGAGTTAAAAAAATAAAAGAATGAATTTTTAAATAGAAAAATTGAATAGTAATAAATAAAATAAATAAAAGAGAAACTAAAGAATAAAAAAAGAAATTAAAAAATTTAAAGAATAAAAAGAAAAAAGAATTAAAAACTAAAGAAAAAAATTCAAATTAAAAAGAAGAATTAGAAAAAATAGAATTTTTTAAAGAAAAGAATTAAAAACTAAAGAATAAAAAAGATTAAAAATTTAAGAATGAAAAAAGAAATTTAAAATTAAAAAGTAAAAAATACAATTAAAAACAGAAGAAACTGAAAATTAAAAAATTAAAAAGAGAAAAGAATTGAAAACTAAATAAAAAAGGAAAGAATTTAAAACTGAAAAATAAAAAAAGAATTAAAAACTAAAGAATAAAAAAACAATGAATTAAGGACCAAAGAAAAAAATTGAAATTAAAGAACTAAATTTCAAAAAATAGAATTTTTTAAAGAAAAAAAATTAAAACTAAAGAATAAAAGACTAAAATTGAAAAAAGAAATTAAAAATTCAGAATTAAAAAGTAAACAATACAATTAAAAACAGAAAAAAATGAAAATTGAAGAATTAAAAAGAGAAAAGAATTGAAAACTAAAGAATAAAAAAAAGTATTAAAAACTACAGAAAAAAACAAAGAATAGGAAAGAGAAAAGTCTTAAAAAACTGAAGAATATAAAAATGAATTTGTAGAATGAAAAAAGGAATTAAAAACTGAAGAGTAAAAATAGAATTAAAAAAGAAAAATATGTAAATTAAAAGATTAAATTTTTTTTAAAATCTGTTGATAAAATATTGTCAAAATGAACATTAAAAAAAATTCTAGTAATGTAAATAATAGGCGCAAAATACTTTTAAACTTCTTTTAAAAATAAGTTAATAAACTAATATTTTAATAAATATTAAAAACACGAATTCCAGTAATTTCAATAATGGGAGCCAAATACTTTTAAATTTCTTTTTAAAATCTGTCGAAAAATTATTATTATTATTATTTAATATTTTTGAAAGTCATAAATTTTGTCCATTAAGCCAAACAAATGAATTTTAACATCTTTTATTTATATTATTATTAGTTTAAAATTTTAAATACTCAAATTTAAAAAATTGCAGTAATCTGAATAATGGGCGCCAGATATTTTTAAATTCCTTTTTGAAATTAGTTAAAATAAAAATTATTATTATTTTGAAAAATTAGAATTTTAAAAGAATTGCAGTAATCTGAAAAACAGGCGCCAGATATTTTTAAATTCCTTTTTGAAATTAGTTTAAAAATTATTATTAGTTTGAATATTAGAATTTTAAAAGAATTCCAGTAATCTGAATAATGGGCGCCAGATACTTTTAAATTTCTTTTCAAAATGTGTGTTAAAAATGTATTAATATTAGTTTAAATACTCAAAGAGTTCCGGTAATCTGATCAATGGGAGACAAAAACTTTTAAACTACTTTTTGTAATAAGGTAAAATATGAAAATTATTATTTTTTTAGTTTTGAGTATGAAATAAATTATTTTTAATATAATAATCATATATTTTTAGAAGAAAGTTAAATTAAAAATCCATGTTCAAAAGTAGCACTTTCAGAAAAATCACCGACTTATATTTCTTGAGAATAAAAAGATAAAAGTGCAAAAAGAAAGAAAGGAGAAAGAAATGAAAGAAACAAATAATTTCCCCCCTCCATTGGAGGGAAGAAAAAAGAGTGGGGGGAAAGTAGTAGTCAACAAAATATTACTAAAAAAAACAAATCTTTAAAAATAGAGGAAAGAATTCCAATTTTTTGTGCACCTAATATACAGAGTAACATGAAAAAGGAAATATAGTTTACAGACGACAGGAATTTAAACGTTCTTTTTTTTAAAATTTTTTTGGCCAAGTCTCGCCTTTTTCTTGCATTAATTGAGCTCTCGCACATTGCTCATTTCGTGCCCGAAATAAAAATTATTTCTGTAATTATTTATTCTCACCAACATTGCGAACAACTGCGAAAAGAGGACGTATATGATCTGTCTGCCGGATAAGCTGTGACAAATTTTTCATAGGTATAAACACTAGGAGGTTATATTTATGACGCGTTTTTAAGTGGTACGCGTGCCTTGCGTCAGACACTAATGAGTGTGTCGGGAAGCTTTCTACCGCAACGCCTGGCGTCATGTATGACAGATGATTACACCAATCTGACGGTTTTCGGTCAGTTCGCATAATTTCATACCCACAAAAAGAAAAATATTTTCTTTTTTTTTATCATAACACTAAAATAGACCAACAACTTTTTTTTCACAGTGGAAACAATTTTTTATTTTTTAAAAAATAGAAACAAAATATTTACGAAGAAAGAACAGAAAAAAAAATTTAAAATACATTTCTGAAATGAAAATAGTAAATCAGTAAATAATTCACATTTGCAACGGATGTGTGAAAGTCTAAATGTGAGAATGTGTTATTTTCAAAGCTTGTTTAATAATGAATTTTTCGACATTTGGAAAAAATAGCAGGCGACACTAAATCTGAAATTACACCAAAAAGGGATATTCCAGGAATTACTGGTTGATGTATAAGTCATGTTGAATCGTTTTTGCTCAAGATGAATGGCATAATTTTGTAGTTGACCGTTTCTATTATCATCTTGGAACAGGAGAGTATTGTCGCTAGTGACACATTCTGACACTAACTACACGACACTACATTTACAAGACTCTAAATCATTTATACACAGTCTACACGTCGTCGGTTATATGCTTAAATGTCCACTATTGTGATAAATTTAATATTCCCCTTTTCTCCTCCCACGAATTTATTTCTACAAATAAAGATTTTTCGCTTTAAAATTAATTTACTATACAAAATCAATTTACAACAAAAATAAAAGTTAATAAGAGGAAAGGAATTTATCATTCGGTAGTGATTATATTAAAGGTGGAAGAAGTTGTTTAAAATTAGAAAATTAAATCTCTAATTATTTTTTTTCTACTATTGATTTGAGACAAATTGAAGGACAAACTGGACTAAAATGATTCTGTCAATCATTTTAGTCTGCTGGCAAATGTAGTAAAGTTCTATTAGTTACCCCAATGATGGAGTGGAAGAAGCTAGTCAACTAGCGTGTGCACGATGATTGACGCTTCACACTTGACCATAATGGTCGTAATTGAATTGATGAAAAGATCGACATTTATTTACACAAAGAAAATTTGTATCGAACGATAATTCGAAATAATTGGAGAATTAAAGAATTATAATAAAAGAAAAGAACTTAAAACTAAAGAATAAGAAAACAAATTAAAAACTAAAAAATACAAGGAAAGGATGAAAAATTAAAGAAGGAACAAAAGGAAAGAATTAAGAACTAAAGAAAAAAATTAAAAAATAAAAAACTAAATTTTAAAAAATAGAATTTTTTAAAGAAAATTATTCAAAAACTAAAGAACATAAAAGAGAAACTAAAGAATTAAAAAAGAATTTAAAAAACTTAAAAAATAAAAAACAACAGAATTGAAAACTAAAGATTAAAAAAGAGGAAAGAATTTAAAACTGAAAAATAAAGAAAGAATGAAAAACTAAAGAATAAAGAAGAGAAAAGAACTAAAAATAAAAAATAATTGAAAACTAAAGAATAAAAAAGACTAAAAATTAAAGAATAAAAAAAGAAATTCAAAAACTTGAAGAATAAAAAGAGAAAAGTATTGAAAACTAGAGAATAAAAATGAAGAAAGAATTTAAAATTGAAAAATAAAAGACAAATTAAAAAGAGAATCAATTTTAAAGAATCAATTTTAAAGAATAGAATTTTTTAAAGAAAAAATTTTTTTAAAAAATAAGATAGACTAAAAATTGAAGAATGAAAAAAGAAATTGAAAATTGAAAAGTAAAAAATGCAATTAAAAACAGGACAAAACTAAAATTAAAGAATTAAAAAGAGAAAAAAATAGAAAACTAAGAGAAAAGAACATAAAACTAAAAAAAATAAAAGAAGAAAATAATTAAGAACTGTATTTTAAAGAAATAAATGTTTTTAAAAAAATTTTTAAACAATTTTTTAAAGAAAAGAATTTAAAAAACCAATTTTTAAATAATTTTTTAAAGAAAAGAATTAAAAACTAAAGAAAAAAAATAAAGACTAAAAAATACAATTTAAAAAAACTGAAAATTAAAAGTTAGAAGGAGTAAAAAATTTAAAACTGAAGAATAAAAAAGAAAAAAGCTAAGGACTAAAGAAAAAAGAGAAATTAAAAAAAACTAGAATAAGAAAGAGAAAAGAATTAAAAAATATAAAAGAGAAACTAAAGAATAAAAAATAATTAAGAACTAAAGAAAAAAATTGAAATTAAAAATCTAAATATTTAAAGAAGAAATTAAAAAAAATAAAAACTGAAGAATGAAAAAAGAAATTAAAAATTAAAAAGTGAAAATATATAATTAAAAACAGAAAAACTGAAAATTAAATAATTAAAAAGAGAAAGGAATTGAAAACTAAAAAATAAAAGAATTAACAACTAAATTGTAAAAAAATAAAATTTTTAAAAATTCAAAAATAGAATTTTGTAAAGAAAAGAATTTAAAACTAAAGAATAAAAACACTAAAAACTTTAAAATGCAAATAGAAAATTAAAAAGTTAAAAAGAGAAAAGAATTGAAAACTAAAAAATGTAAAAGAGATACTAAAAATTTATTGATAAAATATTGTCAAAATGAATATTAAAAGAATTTTAGTAATGTGAATAATAGGCGCCAAATAATTTTAACCTTCTTTTAAAAATAAGTTGATAAACTAATATTTAAATAAATTTTAAAAAGAATTTCAGTAATCACAATAATGGGAGCCAGATACTTTTAAATTTATTTTTGAAATCTGTTGAAAAATTATTACTATTATTATTGGTTTAAATACCAAAATTTAACAAAAATTGCATTCGTCTGAATAATAGGCGCCAGATATTATTAAATTTCTTTTCTAAATTAGTTTTTATTTTATTTAGTTATTTGTACATTAATATGTCCGCGGTCCCGATGAAGAATTTTTATTCGTATAATCTAACAATATAGAAAATTCGTTAAAATAGTATTATTATTATTATCATTATTAGTTTGATATTTGAATACTTGAATTTAAAAAATGCAGTAATCTGAATAATAGGCGCCATGTACTTTTAAACTTCTTTAAAAAATCTGTTAAAAAACAATTAATATTAGTTTGACTACTTAAAAGAAACAAGAATTTTCGTAGAATGCGATAATGTAAAAGGAAAAAAGTACTAAATGCAATAGAATTAAAAAAAAATTAATAACTAAAGAGTTAAAAAGTGAAAAGAATTATTGAAAACAACAAAATAAAAAGGTGAAAAAATTAAAAAGCGAAAAATAAAATATATTACAATAAAAAAGTAATAAAACAAGAATAAAAGAAGGCAGTAAAAATCTACGGAAATTATTTTTTTTAATGCATTTTTTTCTCGAATTGAAAATATCTAATCGAAGACAGAACGATATGAATAAATCCGGAGGTTGAAAACAGAAAATGTCATTCCACTTCACACATAGGCGATTACACGTTCCACGTGTTAACAATTCGGTCGCGGTTAGAATGCTATTTAACTGTTCCACCAAGCTGCAGATTACTCACTTGTATCTGCGAACATCTGATTTCGCGTGCAAATTCCTGTCGTGATACGATACGATTTTACAGATTGTATAAGAAAGAATTATGCCTCTTTGCAATATATTGTTAATAACCGTCAGAAAAAAAGAAAAATGTATTTAATTTCTGTGAAAAACGAAATTTTTTTCTGTTTTTAAGAAATAAAAGGTGAAAATGAAGATTTTTATACGAGAATTGAAAAAGGGTTGAAGGCAAAGAGGGAGAGCAATAAAAGCAGAGTATGTTTGTTTAGGCTGTTCTCTCCATTCCGCCTCTTTGCTTCAGTATCGCGTCTATGCTTCTTCCTTCCGACACTCCTTTACTTTCATCTTATTTTTTTATCCCTTTTGTTTCCCTTCTTCTTTTGCTGCTTCATTTCTAATAAATGACAAAAGGCTTCTTGCAAAAAAATTTAATACCCTGTTAATTATTCAAGAAAGTTTATTTATAATATAGTTGAGTACGAAAAGAAAAATATTTGCTGTGTCCCATGAAATTTATTTTAATATTTAAGAAGCTTTTCTTTATTAAATATTTAAATAAATTTTTTAAAGGGTGTTTTAAAAGAAATTTAAAAGTATCTGGCGCCCATTACTTGGTACATTAGAATTTTTTATTTTTTCTTCACTTCTTCATTTCTTCATTTCTAAAAACTGACAAAAAAATCTTTGCAAAATATTTCACTGTCTCGATAATTATAATTGTTTTTAAAATTTAGAATTAAAATTCCTTATGATAAAGGTGACAATCATAATATTTTATGCAGTTAGTATTCTTTTTGCAAACAAAAAAATTGTAAACAAAAGTTTTAGAAATAATAAGCGTCAATTATATAATTTTACTTTTATTTTTGCTTACATTTTAACTCCTGTTTTCACTTTGGCATATTTTCATTTATTTTTTTTATTCATTTCATTCTCATTTACAGTTACAGTGACAAATTTTTTTTTTATTTTTACTTTTACTATAATGAATTTATTAAATTCTATTTTCACTTTGGCAGATTTTTATTTTCACTTACAAAATGGAAATAAAAATTAATTAAAGTAAAAATGAATATGAAATAAACATAAATCTATGAAAGTGAAAATTAGAGAAAATTTTTTTTAAATTCTATGAAAGTTAAAACAAAAATTTGTCAAAGAAAAATTTAAATTTACATTAAAAATCTGTTCAAGTGAAAATGAAAATAAAAATCTATGAAAGTAAAAATAAAAATCCGGCAAAGTAAAAGTGAACATGAAAAAACATAATCGATCTTCTGGTTAATGGGCGCCAGATACTTTTAAATTTCTTTAAAAACTTAACGAAAAAAGTTTATTTTAATAAATAATAAATATTTTTTCATGAATAATAAATATATTTTATATTTATAACAAATATATTTCATAAATAAGAAATTAATTAAAATAAAAAACATTCTAAATTTATGTTCAAGAACAAAAATAATAAAAGAATAAAAAAAATTTGAAGTAAGTTTGACAAATATTTTTTTTATGTTAATATTTTTTTCCTCTAGATATTCAATTTTGGATAAAAAGTTCCAGTATACTGGATAATGGGCGCCAGATACTTTTAAACTCCCTTTAAAATTCCCTGAAAAAATTTATTTTTATATTAATTTTTTTTTAAATAGTAAACGAAAAAGTTCGTAGTCATATTACAAATAAACATTTTTAAATCAGCTTTCACAAAAGAGTCCCTAACTAAAAATTCATAACTCTAAATAAAAATTCCCGAATAAATATTGCAGATAATAATAATTTCCAACATTTAAAATTGATTAAATATAGTTTACTCGCGAAAAAGAAACGAAACACAGTTTAAGTGAAATTTTGCACAATCAACTAAAGGAGAGCGCGTGAGTAAAATTCGCTGATGTCATTTCCGTAGAATTTATATAGATGGCGGGCCGTGACGCGATTTGCTCATTAGCGTTGAACAATGAGTAAAACCATTGAATCGTAGGAGTGAAACGAGAAACCCTTCCCCCCTCTCTTTTCCCCCTCACCGTCCCCCCACCACAAGTTCTGCTCTTGTCTTTTGCTTTTCACCAATTCTCCTTCTCTCTGTCTCTCAACTTTTCTTCTTTTCTTGATAGGAGAATTCGCACATATAAGAGTGAAAGAGAAAGAGTTAAGGCCCACAGACAATGTGAGAAAAGAAGATAAAAAAAAGGGAACTTGACACGAGAAAAAAATTCCTTCTAACTCCTTAAAAGGTACCGACAAAATGTAATCGATACGATTAAAATATTTCTTGAAACATTGCCTATAATTTATATCGATGAAATAAATTTTTAAAAGAAATTTTAAAAACTCATACCTTAGTGTTGATTTGCAGTTTTCACATCCGTTGGAAGATATCTGAAAGAAAGAAAAATGTTTAATAAACTGAATATTAAATATGCCTTCTGTAAAATCTTTTATTTGTTAGGGAACTTTAATTTATTGAACTCTTCTCTTAATTTTTTTTGGTAAACAAAGAATTAAATTATAATTTACTTAGGGCCAGCTTCATCAACTCTGATTAAAAGTTAATCAATAATTAAAGTCATTTAAATCGCCCATGATTGGTCGGTTAAGGATTTAATCATTAACTTTTAATCGGAGTTGGTGAAGCTGATCCCGAGGCTGGCGCTTAATAAATTATAATTAAAATATTGAAATTATCAAAATTATTATTAAACCTCTCCTCTTAATTTTTTAGTAAACTTTATAGTTAACTAAACTCTTTGATTTAAAATATCTTAATTGATTTACAAATTTTTTTCTAATAAATATACAAAAAAAGGGATGTATAAATCACACGTATCAAATTTATAATCTTTGCTTTACAATCTAGCAGCTACCTGGCGATGAGACGCTAGCTTATTATATTCTGAAGTATGAGATCATCGTTCACGCCCTTAATGTGGCATCAAATCTCATTTACACCACTCTGAGTTAAGTCACGCTGCATTTGGCATTCACTGCCTCTATTTCTTATATTTCTTAGCCTCGCCGCTTCTCTTCTCACATATCTTTTAACTTCCCATTCTCGATTAATTCTCGCCCCGGCATTACAAACAGTGCTACAATCTAGTCCACCACCAGACGAAGATTTAATTTTCTAATTCTATATCCAGTGACACTCAATTTTTAATATTTAATTTATATAAATAATTAAGAATAAAATAAATATATAAATAATTATAATAAAAATAATAATTAACAACTGTAAAAATAAATATTAATATAAATAATACAAAAACAATATTGTAAATTACTGGGGGGTTTCGATCCCTAACAAAGTTAGGCCCCCATTTTTCAGTTTTAATTTTCAAAATAGTAAATTTAAATATTAACAAGAATTAAAAAACTATAGTCTTAATATCCAAGGCTTGTAAATTTATAAGTACTGTAAAAAATAATTAAAATTATTTCCGCCGTATTTCGGGAAAGGAGGGTTAATAAAACATTGTGACACACGAACATGTTCGATATTATCATTTAAAATATCTATATGCGTATGGCAAAGGTGGAGTCCAAATGAGCTCACCTAGTATAAGTTGTTCATCCAGCCAAAAGGAATTATTATAGTAACATGTCCGTGGCATGGCCGTCATCCCGTGTCACCACAGTGACCAGGTACTGGTGCTTGTTAATGACGGTGGTCCTACTAAATCGTGACCATTTGTTTATACAGTGTCGCCTCGGAAGGAACAAGCACCGTGGCTGTGTCTCATAAATCCCTCACTCCTCGAATGTAATTTGACGTGACAAATGGCAGATGTAACGATAACGCCGCGCATCCCGCTCGGTCGGCAACATTTAAAATATGAGTCCGGCGCCCTTCATCGTTCATTAAAATAGACCGAAGAAACGCACATACCTATCTCATGCAAAACAAAAATTTCTCTCTCATCATAATCCCCGGGTTAAAAAGTATTTATGCCCGTCACCTAAATATTATTTCTATTGCTATTAAAGAATATTTTCCAAATACCGAGCTTAGATTTTTAAAGGAAATTTAAAAGTATCTGGCGCCTATTTATAACCACCAAAAGTTACCAAAGCATAACTTTTTAAATTATCCAAACACTTTCCTATTTAATATTCACCTAAAAAATTAAAAAATCCCCAAATTGAATTTTATGAAAAAGTGACCTAGATATTTGTTATATTTTCCAAGTTATACACTTTATGACGCTTTAACATTCCGTAAATTTGTGTAACGATAAGGTAAAGAATACAAAAGGATAGAGTGCTTGTGCTTTTTGATTGGTTTCCTTTTTGATTGGTTGCAGGTATCACGCTCGTAATCTCAAGATTCGCTATGGGTTTATTCATCATAAGGCGGCGAAAAGTTAAACGGTCCAAAGACTTCGATGGTTTTCTGTTTTTTAAACGATATTTTGCCAAGCGAAACAAGCAAATTTTAAACATGCATCGGTCCTGAATACCTTCGAAAAAATCTAAAGTTTCACCAGAACATCAAAAGACATCAAGAAAATATCCTAAATATTTCGAGGGAATTGCAAACAAAAATTTCTTAGGAGGAGAGTTAAAAAAGTTTAATAAAAAATTTATAAAATCTGTATAAGGTTGTTGCAACATCTTGTGCTATTATTCTAACATTCTTTAGTTGATGTTTAATTTCAAAAAAATTCTAGTAATTTGAATAACGGACGCTAGATATTTATAACTTTTGAAAATTTGTAAAAATAATATTTGTATAAGTTTCAATAATAAAATTTAAAGAGTTCTAGAAAAACTGGAATAATGAGCGTCAAATACTTTTAAAATTCTTTTTAAAAACTAGTTAAAATATATTAAAAATATTTTGTAGAATATTCACTTTTGTAAAGAGTGCCAGTAACCTAAATAATGGGAGTCAGATACTTTTAAACTTCTTTTAAAAATAAGTTGAAAAAATAATATTTAAATAAATATTATAAAGAATTCCAGTATTCTCAATAATGGGAGCCAGATACATTTAAATTTCTTTTAAAAATAAGTTGATATTTTAATATTTAAATAAATATTAAAAAGAATTTCATTATTCTCAATAATGGGAGCCAGATACTTTTAAATTCCTTTTTGAAATCTGTTTATAAATTATTATTATTAGTTTAAATACTCAAACTTTAAGAAATTGCAGTAATATAGGCACCAGACATTTTTTAATTTATTTTGAAATCTGTTTAAAAATTATTATTAGCTATAATAACTTAAATGTTCTTTCATTCATTCTTCAAAAAGAGTTCTAGTAATCTGAATAATAGGCGCCAGATATTTTTAAACTTCTTTATAAATTTGTTGAAAAATATTAATATTATTTTTAGTATTCAAATGTAAGAATACAATAATGTAATCGAAATAATGAAAGTCAAATATTTTTAAACTTGTTTTAAACATTTTATAAGAAAGAATTAATATAGTAATCTGAATGGGCGCCAGATACTTTTAAATTCCTTTCCAAAATCTATTAAGATGCAGAAATATACTATTAAATCTATTAACAAAGAATTCATATCAGTTTATTCTTCTACTTGTAAATAGAATCCAAAACGAAAACAATAATTTCCTTTCTAATCAAGTACCGGATCAGGAATGTTTAAAAAATAATTATAATCTTCTAAGTATTAAAGTTGTTTAAATGGATAAAAATAGTCAAGTCTAATAAAATTTATTTTCATTCACTGCTGTTATGAATAAGTTGCATGTAAAATGAGCGAACCTGAGCAAACCTGCTGTGTGACACGGCTGAAAGCAAAGTTTCCTAACAAAATGCCTCCCCATGTAATGCAGGATAATCATCAATTTGGTTTCGGTATTAAACTTGAACGCATATTGAGTCACTTCTTGCTGCAAGTTTTCGATCGAAGATGACTTAGAGATGAAGAACGATCGACAACACTCTCTCTTTCTTTCTCTCGCAGTAGCTGTTTGGACATGAATATGGTTTCTTCGCGATTTCGCTTCGCTCGTTACTCTGTTCGAGTGGGTCGGATTACCCGTGACCGACACCTGGAGGAATGCCTATCCTTTTCAAGGACGCCGACCATCCGGATATGCGTAGTCATCATCGATACCTCTCACCACACCTTCAAACGATTTCTCTCACCTTCCATTCATGTATTCACCTTTTTCTCTCAAATCCACCACCTCACCCCACCTCTCAAACCAATATCGCTTCTTTCCACCCTTTTTAATTTTTCAGAGATAGTCCGGAAACCAATTCGACACACTGCTCGCGATTTCAAACGGGGACCAAACACTGGGAGAATTTTTAAATTATAGTCACTGGCCGTGACATACAAATCGAAATAATCAATTCTTCCACTCAATATAATAAAAACCACTGCAAATTAATTTAATAACTTTCGAAATATAGGGAAATAAGAAAGAAATAAGATTTCCAATTAAATGTGAAAGTGAGTTCTGAGATTTTAATCAACTAAAAAATGTCGATACGGACTTGGATGGGCGAATTAGCGGAAAGTATAAATTTAATGTTTCGGAAAGCAGAACATTGGACGAGTCAATATTCATGAATACAGAAGCAGTCGTGTGATCAACGAGTACGATATACGTACTACAAGAAGATAACGGATCTATAGTATTTAACATAAACAATTAACATACAAATGGTTTGCATTCTGAATAAAATAAAGAAATTGCCGGATGTCAACATTATTATGAGCAGTGTGCGATCTGCCACTATGCACAACTCTCATGATCTGTTATACAATCGTCACGCCTCTTCTCTAATCCAATCCTTTTTTTTAATAATCGAATTTTGAAGAACATAGCCAAACACTAACGAACTTTGACAATTTCGGACAATTTATAATTTTCAGTTCCAAATTTAGAGCAGAAAGTTTTTTTTGGCATTATAACAAACTATAATATCCCACTTTGTAATTATTGAAATTTTCCATAAGTATGCGTGTCGAAAAAATGAGGGTGAATCCAAGTGGACATTATAGCGTAATATATTCGCTAATATAAATAAACAGTACTTTACAACTGTTTTTAGTGGAACATGTGGTGAAGCGAAGACATCTCATTGATTATTCAATGGACTGTCGTGTACGCACCGACCAATAACTCACGTTCTTAATTGTCCATCATGTTGCATCGAGAATTATTTCCTTCATTCAAGGTTGTTACAAAAAATCCCAACTGCCGCCCATTCTTATTTATACTTTAAGGACATTATTCCCAATCATGAGCAATAATTACTATTTAATTATTATTTATTTACTATCTAATTATTATTTATTTACAACCTTATTATTATTTATTTACTATCTAATTATTTATATACTATCTAATTATTATTTATTTACTACCTAATTATTTATTTACTAATTCTTATTCATTTACTTTCTAATTGCTATTCATTTACTATCTCTTTATCATTCATTTACTTTCTAATCATTATTTATTACCTAATTGTTATCTATTATCAAATTATCTATCAACTAATTGTCAATTATCTAATTATTTAAAAAATGATAATTATCTATTATCTAATTATTTACAATCACATATTTCAAAAAAAGGAAATTTAAAAGTATTTGGCGCCCATTGTTCAGATTAGTCCAATTTTTCTATAAGTAAAAAGAATACTTATAGATATTTAAGTTTTTTAAATTCTCATTCCAGAATGACCGAAGAATTCTGAACGTTCAAAGAAAAGAAAATTATTTATTTCTTCTTGGAATTTAATTTTCATTACAATAATTTTGCGTCACTGTCAAAAAAAATATTTGTAGGACCGCTTTCACCAACACCGATTAAAAGTTAATTAATGATTAAATCATTAACCGCCCAATCATGAAGGGTTAAACTGACATTAATCATTAATTAACTTTTAAACAGAGTTGGTAAAACTGGCCGCTAAAGTTTCGAAATGTAAAATTTAAGTTCTTGAACTTTATTACAATCGTCAGTTTATGAAAATATTTTTAATCACAAATTTGTCCTTCATTTGAACGTTTAAAACCTGCAGAACGTATTTGATAAAATATAATTTTTTAAATACTATTTGTATTTGGGTCCAAAACTATTGTCTCGTAACAGCAATTCAAAAAATAAATTTAAAAGTATTTGGCGCCCATTTGTAGAAACAATTAAATACTAAATGAATTCAGGTAATAAACAATAGATGACAAATAATACTCAAACTAAAATTAAATTTTAATTATCAGATTTTTAAAAGAAATTTAAAAGTATCTGGCGCCTATTATATTTAAGTTACTGGAACCCCTTTTAAAATCGAATATTAAGAAAAGATTTATTTATTTATTTATTTATTTATTATTTATTTATTTATTTATTTATTTATTTATTTATTTATTTATTTATTTATTTATTTATTTATTTATTTATTTATTTATTTATTTATTTATTTATAGATTCAAACAAGTAGAAAATTTCACTAAATATAAAAAAATTTACCTTTTCTAAACAATTGTTTTTGAGCAAAAAGAAAATGTTGCGAAATGAATTGACAACAGTTTCGCGATTTAACGAAATCATATCGCATTGTTGACTCTGAAGATAATGGTCAAAACTATTAGTGATCGAGTGCTTGGTGTAGTGCTCTAGTTGAAGCCGCGAACCGGAAATGATTTCAAACCTCTGGCCCCTTTTCCTTTTGCGAGAGTCTTTCCGTTAAACCTGGACCCCCCGCCAGTAATCGTCGATTCGATCAACTGGAATCTCTTTAATCCACCAGCCAAACCACAAGTATTTCGCTTCAGTCCACTTCTTCGACTACCAATCATGCATTTACTCAACTGGTTCTAATCCCTTGAGGACTCTTCTTGATCGTTAGGTCTATTTCTTTGGATAAGATTCACTTGACCAATGGGAAAACGTCTCTAATATAGTTTCACTTAAGGCCATTCGATTCTCCAACCAATTCATTAGACTCAACTCTCAATTAACCAGTTTTCAAAGATTCTTTCCAAACTATAATTTGTTATTGAATTTTTTCTAATTTTCCCCTAGTCCTAATTTTCTTCTGGCTAGTTTTTTTTATTTATTTAATAATTTCTCTTTTAGCATTTATCGACCTTACTTTAAATATAATTAGATTTTTTCCATACTGTATAATTTTATCTTAAATTGTTTTTTTAATACAATTTGTTCCGGAATTATTCTTCATTTATTAATAAAAGTAGAGCGTGTTGATTGTTATCGGGTATATTAACATTATAATATGAGTTTTAATGAGAGATTGGTATTATTAAAATATGGGACAATAAAAAATAAAAATCGAGAGGAAGTGCGTCTGTACTTGTGGGTGTTTATTGGGGAGTGTTCGACAAGCTTCGTCGCACTTATTCAATGCTAGGTGAATTCAATATATGCACTTTTACAATAAAATTCTATTCCACGCGAATATGCACACATGTCCCTCCATATAACTCAAACCGATATAGATTTCTATTTCCGTTTTAAAAAAAAAGTCAGTTTTTTTATCCCACCTGCGTTCGCGTAATCCCGATTGAATATGACCAATGTGCGCAACATGTATTCATAGTCTTTCAATTCAACTTTGTGATTATTGCTATACATTCAATTGTTGCAAATTCCTTTTTTATTCCCCTCAAAATTGATTCGTAGATTTTTAAGCGTTTTTTAATTTCTCATTTAATTTTTTTCCAGATACAGTTGGTTCCAGTAATCTAAATATAATAGGCGCCAGATACTTTTAAACTCCTTTTAAAAAGATTATTTAATAATTTAAACTAACTAACGAACTAAAAATATGCAAAATCAAAAGGAGTTCCAGCGGACTAATTAATAGGCTGGAGATATTTTTAAATTTCTTGTTTAAAAATCTGCTTACCTGATAATATTTGTATTTAATTTTGAGAAGAGTTCCAAGTGAACTGAATAATGGGCGCCAAATACTTTTAAATTTCCTTTTGTCGAAAAATAAAATTTGTATAAAGTTGAAAACTGTTAAGATGTGTAATTAGTCACCGGATGATAAATGCTCCTCGCAGACAAGTGCAATGTTGGACATCAATTTATAAATTTCAATTATATTTATAATCGCAATTATCACAATGCTGACACATTGAAGTAGACAATTTTGGCACAGAGATTCAATCTTGTCTGGCCTGACCTACGACAACGATCAAGATATTAACTTTGGCTAAAAACCAGACCAGCTGTTGGTGAATTATTAAATTAAATTCATCCCAAAATCAAGATGTCCCAAATAAGAGGCGAAATATTTCCTCCTCTTTCTATATTTGTAAAAGGAATATATATTTTAAAAAAAACAAATAGGAAGTAGTAGCAGCCAAACGAATTCAGCTTCCTGTTGTTGTATTCTATACTATCGAGTTCCGTCTCGAAAGTATATAAGCAGAGAGTACAATTTCCCTTTTGATTCAGTGGCTTAAACAAGCAAATCCTAACCACAAAAGCAAGAAGCAAAAAGATCGCGAATACTCGACTATGCTATATAAAGTCGTTCACCCCGATTCAGACAATCTAATGTCTGCGCGCGGCTGCCGGCTAACCCGGGAGTGATCCGTGATTGTATTAATATCACAACACGCCAGAGTACGGTATATATGTCCCTCTCTCTCTTTATCTGAATGTTGAGAGCATTGAGATAGAGAGAGAGAAAGAATAAAATGACAGAGACAATGATAGTTTCTCGTAGGGATAGAGAAGAAAGCAAGAATCCTCTCCCTTTGGATTTATGGGATCATCGGTGCAAAAGCACCATTGTGACATGACCTACGGTTAAAACGAATGCTCCGGTCCACCCATGGGGAAGAGAAAGGGGTAAGGAGAAAATGCCAAGAAGAAGAAGAATTCCACAAAAAACAACCAGCGAAGAACGTTTGCCAAAGAAAATCACTTTTTTAAACCACCCCAAAGAAAAAAGTCTGCACTTCCATCTGGTGTACGCCTTTCCGATACAAATTAAGCTCCATTACGACAGAAAGGGAAACAAAAAATTGTTCCTAATTTTTAAAAATAGTTCCTGTCTAATTCTTATATTTATGACTTTATGATTTATGGTTGACTAATTAAAAAAACAGTTAGTGCTTTTTTAACTTATTTTGAAGGTTGAAAGGTGGCAACAAAAATAATCGAATTTATTAATTTAATCAACAATAGTTTTTATTTTGTAAGGAGTAAAATCGACCCTACAATTAAAAATTAGCTAAAATTTAAATCATGATATTGATCATCTTACCTAGGGGTTTGATTATGTAATTTGATTTCACTTTGATTTCGAATTCGGATTGATTTTAACGTCAAATATATTTTAATTTTGATAGGGTTGCCACAGGTCAGGGAAAGTAGAATTATTAAAGGAAAATCAGGGAATTTTATTAAAAGTAATTAAAACAAATAATAATTTTAGAACTCATGAGAAAATTCTGAAGTTTTGTGTTTATTTAATTTCCCTTATAAACTATAAAATTACTACGAATTTAATTTAATACGAAATTAATTTAACTTAGTTTCAAAATTCTTCCCAGATATTTAATTATTTTTAGGAAATTCAAAATTCTTTACAAAAATTCAATTCTTTTTACAAGTAATAAAATTTTTTACTGGAACTTAATTATTTAAATAACTTTAATAAAATTCTTTCACAAGAATTCAATTATTTTGATAAATATTACAATTCTTTTCAGGGATTCAATTATATCTATAAATAATAAAATTCTTTTCAGGGATTCAATTATTTTTATAAAAATAACAAAACTCACTTTAGAATTTCAATTATTTTTTATACAATTTTAAATTAATTCCTCAAAAAATTGAATTATTCTTAGAAATTTTATTAAAATTCGTCAAAAGAATTCAATTATCTTGTCAAATCTCAAAATTCTTATCAGAAATTCAATTATTTTTATAAATAACAAAAATTCATTTTAAGAATTCAATTATTTTTAGAAGTAATTAAATTCTTTGCAAAAATTCAATTACTTTAAAAAATAATCATTTTTTTTTTTGGAATTCAATTATTTACACTTTTAATAAAATTAAATTATTTAAACTTTTAATTCTTTCAATAAAATTCTTCCGAAGTATTCTCAATTATTTTCATAAATATTACAATTCTTTTCAAGGGTTCAATTATATTCATAAATTAAAAAATTATTTTTAGGAATTTAATTATTTTCATAAATAATAAAATAAATAATTGAATATTAGAAGCATTCTAGAATGTATTTAAAAAATCTGCAAATAGAAGTATTAGAATTTCCTTTTGAGTGTCTAATCAATTTTAGATTAAATCAAAATATTCTTTAGGATCAGGGAAAAAGTCAAATTTTTGTCTGGATATCAAGGAAAAACAAAATTAAATTTTTTGACAACCCTGTTAAAATTTGAATTAACTTTGGCATGAAATTAATTTTTATGCTAATTTATAATTGACTCCAAAATAAATTTGTCGTCGAAATCAATTCGAAATCTAAATAAATTTGACAGCAAAGTCAATTCGAATTCTATATTAAAATGGATAGGACGTCAAAGTCAATTTAAATTCGAAATCAAATCGAAATTTAAATAACATAAATTAAATTAAATTTCTAATTACATAATTGACCTCCTATAATCGGAATAATAGGCGCCAAATACTTTTAAACTTCTTTCAAAAATTTGTTAATAAAATATTAATATTTAGTTTGAATATTTACTTTGGAAATATTTCCAGTTACCAAATGGGAGCCAAATACTTTTAAATTTCTTTTCTGGTAATTTTCTTTTTCCAACAATTATTCTTTTATCTGCTTTGACATTCTGGGCATTGAGTAATAATTCTGATTAAATATTTAAAATAACATTTTATTTAAAATATTAATTATTAATTGAATTAATAATAATTAATTATTATTTATTGACCTGAATGTCAAAGCGAGCGGATGAACGAAAAATTGTTGAAAGAATAAGAGGGAAGAGGGAAGGAAGAGGAGAGGCGCCAAGTAGTAATAAGAGATATCGACGTGTCGAATGGATGTATAGGGAAAGGCACATGGTACAATATCGCATCGGTCTACGCTATCTGATTGGCTAATTGGGAAACCCAATAGTTCTAAATTAATCGGTATCATTAATAGCCTCTAACTAGTGATGGAAGAGCAAGTAAAAGAAGGTGTGGGGGGTGAGAGAGGGTGCCAGTTTAGAAAAGAGTGAGGGATCGAAGTCGAGAGAAGAAACATTTAAGAAGTCAGACCCGACATTCCAACAGCCAAGCAAGAGCTCACCACTCTCTTTCTCTTTCTCTATATCTTCTCGCCCCCTCTCACTCCTTCTCTATCTCTCTGTCTGCCGGCTAAATTTATCCTGAACGATGGATGAACAATGGTTACATAAATAGAACAATATGCGTAGCAGCCGTGCAAATGAGTGAAACTCATTTCGAGAAAAGTCACAAGAGATCCAACAATCATACATCTTACCCCACCCCTCACTTTATAAGCTTCGCTGTTAATCTTTTCCTTAGTTCCTTAGACTTAGTTCCTAGGATTCTAAATTTTCCAGTTTGGAAAGAATTCGATTCTGCATAAAGAGTGCTAAATATTTTTTAACTTCTTTTTTAAATCTGTTGATAAAATAATATTAGTTTGATTGAATTCAATTGCGAAAAGAGTCATCAAATGAACGCCGCAAATACTTTTAAATTTCTTTTTCTTAAAAATGTAGGGATTTTATTTTTGTTAAACATTTGCAAATCATTTTTTGAAATATTCAAGGGTTGTATATTGATAAGTATGTGAAAGAGTTGAGAAAAGAGAAAAATTGGAGAGGATGAAAATTACATATGTATAGAGTCTTCTGAGAAACGAGTGTATGGCGCCAGGCGAAGCAGTTTGTTATAAAATCGTCGCATAGACCAAGACAATTCTAAAGATGTTGTTTACGTTAGAAATAGCTCATTCGCCGTCTACAGCAAATCCGCGGTTTCATCTTGCCATCAATCTTGTACCAAAACATATATTGTACCCCAAGAACAGAAGAACGTTTACGTCCAATGTTCAACCTTTATTAAACATGTGTCATAATTTTGGCACCGTTACAAATCAGATGATTAGACCAATTTACTGTCGCATCTCTCCATCTGCGAATGTAAAGGGATTTCAAAGCAAAAAGTTTAGAACGAATTGTAATGGTCTTTGGGGTTTTTGTTTTTTGATTAGGCGAAACTAGGCATGTAGATACTTATGCGAATTGTGGAAGCGAACTGAGAGGAGCTAGAGAATAATTTAGGCAAACATTAAGTGTAAATTAGGAAACCTAAAGGGTTTAGAAATTAGGATTAGTGATTAGGATTAGGAAACTTAAATAGAAATTTAAGCAAACCTAAATAACAATTTAGATAAATCTAAAATTAAATGATCGAAAGTTAAGCGGTACTTAGGCTGAATTAGCTGAAGTGGTACAGAACCTAAAGCAAACCTTAGGCAAATCTGAAGCGTAACTTAGGCGATCCTAAAGTGTAAGTATGTAAATCCAAAGTGTTACTTGAGAAAAATTAACGCGAATCGTAAATGAAACTAAAACGTATCTTAAGCAAAGCTAAACCCTAACTTGGGCAAACTTAAAAGGGAAATTTGAAAAACTAAAACGTAACTTAATCAAACTTAAAGCGTAATTCAGTAAACCTAAAATATACCTTAGGCAAATCTCAAGCGCGTATCAGAAAACCTAAAGCGTACCTTGAACCAAACCCTAAGCGTAAGAAACACCAAACCTAAGAAAAACTGTACCAATACTTCATCAAACTTAAAACATATCTTAGAGAATCTGAACCATACCTTAAGCAAACCTTAAGGGGTTGACAAAGTCGATTCGAGTTTTCTTAGAGTTTCAGTAGAAAAATCCAAACGACACCACCTTGGATACCCCTCTAAGTGTAAACTTGGAACCTAAATATTATTAATCAATTTGTTAATAATTAATGTAATTAATTAAATGAACCTAAAGAACACCTCAGGAAAACCTAAGCTTACCACAGGCTAACCAAAATCAATACTTTTTCTTAGATTAAAAATTAAATATTATGGACGATTTTATAGTCCAACCAAAAATTAACTTGTCCAGCAAAATAAATCACATTTTTACCCATTTTAAAATTCTAACAATAAATTTAAACTTCGTTTTTAAATTCATAATTGTGGACTCAATATTATGGAACTGACATCAGATTTTTAAAATTCAAAATAGAGGATGCTTTTTTTAAGAATTGCATTCAACTTC
The DNA here is from genome assembly GCF_015476425.1 of Leptopilina heterotoma. Classification (NCBI taxonomy): domain Eukaryota; kingdom Metazoa; phylum Arthropoda; class Insecta; order Hymenoptera; family Figitidae; genus Leptopilina; species Leptopilina heterotoma. Next base: position 1,185,678 of record NW_025110893.1, read on the forward strand.
ATAATAAATGAATAAAACTACGAAAAAAAGTTTTAATTTAGAAAAAATTACTAAAAAAAAGAAAATAAAAAAAATTTAAGAACCTATAGAAACTAGAATTTTGGATTTTTAAAAAATGATTTTAAACTCGTTATTATCAACTCAGAAAAGATAAAAAAACGAAACTTGAATATCAAAAAGTTAATAATTGCTCGACAATTTTAGGTTTTTGAGATATTTTAACTTTCGAAAGTTACGTATTTATAGTTATAACTGCAAAATTCAAAATGGCGGAGTCAATATGGCGGCCGAATTTGAAAGAAATCAAGAAATTCCAGCAAAACTTGCTACTTAAAAGTGTTTAGGGTCGCTGATGACGAATTTAATGTCAAATTTTCAAAATACAAAATGTCGGATTCAATATGGCGGACGAATTTTTAAAAACTCAACAAATTCACTTGACATTTATTACTCGAGGGTTTTTGGGGTTGCTGATTACGAATATGACATCAGATTTTCAAAATTTAAAATGGCGGAGTCAATATGGCGGATAAGTTTTTAAAAATTTAAGAAATTCGTTCAAAATTTATTATGCGGGTGTTATAGGGATCGCTGATGACGAATCTAATATCAGATTTTCAGAATTCAAAATGGTGAATCTAATATGGCGGACGAATTTTTAAAAATTCAACAGATCTGTTCAAAAATTCAAAATGGCGTAGACAATATGGCGGTCGTGTTTTTTAAAACTCGAGGAATTCGTTCAAAACTTGTAACTTGGGGGTTTTTGGGGTCGCTGATTACAAATCTGATATTAGATTTCCAAAATTCAAAATGGCAGAGTCAAAATGGCGATCGAGATTTTTAAAACTTAAGGAATTTACTTGAAATTCGTTACTCGGGGGTTTTTGGGGGCTCTGATTACGAATCTGACATTAGATTTTCAAAATTCAAAATGGCGGAGTCAATATGGCGGACGAATTTTTAAAAAACTCAACAAATTCGTTCAAAAACTTATAACTCGGGAGTTTTTGGGGTCGCTGATTACGAATCTGAATTCAGATTTTCAAAATTCAAAATGGCGGATTCAATATGGCGACCGAGTTTTTTAAAACTCAAGGAATTCACTTCAAATTCGTTACTCGGGGGTTTTTAGGGTCGCTGATTACGAATCTGACATCAGATTTTTAAAATTCAAAATAACGGATCTAATATGTCGACTGAAAGTTTAGAAATTGATGAGATTAATATAAAAAACCCTTTTTTTTGTTCCAGACGACTTTAAAAATGTCTAAATTTGGGCTTTTTACACTGTTAAGCTATACAATATCTTAAAAAATAATCTTTGGAGATAATTTGAAAGTGCGATCGTTAAAAACCTTTAGAAAAGTATTGTCCGGTTAAGAATTGGAAAATTTACTCAGGAACAAGGTTTCTAAGATTCGTGACAATTTTATCGGCCTCTATTAATATAATTACATCACCGGAAGTAATAAATCATAAATTACACATGAAACAGAAAAATCTAATAGCTTGTCCAGCTCTATTATTCGAATATAGTTTAGAAACAGCCGAATAATGTTGCATTCATAGAATCTGCTAATTTCTATTTAGCCACTTAACTACCGACGATCCATACCCCCACCCTAAACGGGTCGTGCGACACGCGAGAGAATATACTTGTCGATTCAAAAGCCAGCTTTCATTTGTGGCTTATTAAGCGTGACTATGTACGAGAGCCGATCCTTGCCTTCCGTCTGGCAGTTAATTTGAATTGCTGGATGGTCGACTCGCTCGCGCGAGCTTACAAAGCTATAATTATTAATACGCGTCGTCTGCGCGCCCCTTGTATTCTTGCACTCATTTATTAGGGGCACACCTCGGTTACTTCAACTACACAAGTCTAGAAAATCCAGACTCGTTTTGCCATTTCTGAATTGCCTCGGGTCGTTCATTTCATTCTTGTACAGACTACTTTTGACCTCATCCAACATTTTCCCTTTTACACACTCACACACTCTGCCAAACTTATAAATGCCGCATTCTATTCAAGTCCTTCTCTTAATTATCATAGGAGAACAAAAGCTTTTTAAATAAAACCACGAAAATTTTTTATTTTCTTTTTTTTCGATAAAAGAGAATTTAATTTTTTATTTCAAGTTCTACTCATCTCTTCGCAGGGGAGTTTCAACTTGATTTGAAAAAAAAAAATTCTATACGAGTAATGTCTTACTTTCTCTCAGTTAAAGTGACTCGACAAAAAAAAAAAGAAAAAAGAGAGAAAAAAAAGCATTGATAAGAAATTCATTCAGAGGAAGATGAATAGAGTAAGATATCGAACCAGTGAAAGAAAAGAAACTTTGAAGGATTGGTTGCAGCTCTGCCATCTCTTGGTGTTTCGTTGTACCGCATCAACGTTTTTACGCGATTCCCCTAAAAAAGAAAAAACGCGGGTGTACGAAACTATCACGTGAGCCCTTCCTTCTCCCGATCAGATTATCCCTTTCTCGCCAAACAAAAAATAGCAGAACTCTGCCACATTTTTACTGAAAATTTTTCTAATTTTTTCCAAATTTCCAAAATTTTTCTTTCTAAAAAATTATTTTCTGAACTAAAAGAATTCATTAATATTAATTTGAATTTATCACTCGATGGTATTTAATAACATTGTATTTAACAACAATATTATTAAAAGAAATAATTTTTGTTCCAAAAAAAATTTATAACAAAAATGTAAACTATAAAAAATTGATAAGTTTATAAATAGAGATAAATTTTAAATTAATAATTTTTTTTTTTTGAAAAATAATATTTTTTTCTAAAAAGAAATATTATTGAATGATTTGCAAAAGTATATTTATCAGGAAGCATATAGACAATCATTCCTCTCTTTTCATTGACGGATGGACTGCGGCTGTTTTCCAGAATTCTCAGGAAAAAGATAATAAATCCAAACGTGTCGGCCGATTGAATTACATTTATGCAAGGGTAACGAAGTCACGTCGTTTAACGTCTAAGAATAATCTTACAGATCAACACACTCATTCTGAATCGAAGGCATTACTATCTTCTCTCACTCAAAATGTTCATCGCGCTCATCTTTTTTTAACAACACCCACCATGCAATGAAAAAAAAATTCAATTTCAAAATTCATAAACTCAATTCAAGAAACCATATTTCGAGAGACAAGCAGAAGAAAAAAAAAGAATTAACTTTTAACAGTCATAAATTATACGTTGATATTTTTCGTATAGCGTATAATAAGCGGAGGAAAATTTTTTGTTTGCGAACTAAATATATAATTTAAAAGTTTATTATTTGTATGATACAATTAAATTTTTATTTTATTTGTAAACATTTATTTATAAAAATAAAAAGAATAATTTATAAGTGGTAAATTTTAATTTTTAATTTCATTTTTACCTTCATTTTTATTTTGATAAAATTTTACGTTCACTTTAATTTTTACTTTAATTGGTTTATATTTTCAATTTTATTTTCACAAATAATTCAATTTTTCACTAGAATTAAATTATTTAAAAAATTTAAATTAAATTCTTCGAAAGAATTCGATTACTTTCTTAAATCTTACAATTCTTCCCAGAAATTCAATTATTTTCAGGAAATTTAATAATATTCTTTGCAAAATTCAATTATTTTCAATTTTTCATAAATAACAACATTTATCACAAGAATTCATTTATTTTTAAAAGTAATGAAATTCTTAACAAAAATTCAATTATTTTCACAAATAATAACATTTTTCACTAAAATTCAATAATTTAAAACATTTAAATGAATTATTTTCATAAATATTAGGTACAATATTCTTGCCTGAGATTCAATTATATTTATAAATAATAAAATTTTTTTTAGGAATTCAATTATTTTCTAAAATAATAAAACTCATTGCATAATTTCAATTATTTTTATTATAATTTTAAACGAATTCCTCGAAAAATGCAATTATTCTGAAAAATGTTATTAAAATTTCTTCAAAAGAATTCAATTTTCTTGATTAATATCAAAATTCTCCCAAAAATTCAATTATTTTCAGGAAATTAAAAAAAAACTCTTTGCAAAATTCAATTATTTTCATAAACTTAAAATTCATTTATCACAAGAATTCAATTCTTTTTGAAAGTACCTAATAAAATTCAATTATTTTTACAAAAAATAACATTTTTCACTGGAATTCAATTATTTAAAATTTTTAATAAAATTCAATTAGTTTCATAAATAATAAAACTTGTTGCATAATTTCTGTTATTTTTAATGTAATAAATTAAATTAGGTACTCAAAACAAATTATTTTAAATTTTATTAAAATTCGTCGAAAGAATTCAATTATTTTGTCAAATCTCAAAATTCTTATCATAAATTCAATTATTTTCATAAATAACATAAATTCATTTTAAAAATTCAATTCTTTTCAGAAGTAATAAAATTCTTCCCAAAAATTCAATTACTTACACAAATAATATTTTTTGCTGAAATTCAATTACTTAAAACTTTTTAAAATATTCTGCTCAAGTATTATATTATTTTCATAAATATTACATTTTTTTCAAGGATTTATAAATATATTCATAAATAATAAAATTCTGTTCAGGAATTCAATTATTTAAAAAAAAAAATTAATTAAATTCTTCGTCAGTTTTCAATTATTTTCAATTTTTTAATGAAATTTTTCGATGGAATTTAATTATTTTTAAAAAGTTTTTAAAAATTCTGAGAAATTCAATTGTTTAAAAAAATTTGAATAAAATTTAAAAATTCTATTATTTAAAAAAATTTTGATAAAATTCTTTACAAGATTTAGTTAATAAAATTACAATTTTAATAAAATTTTCCTATTCCATTCAATTATTTTCAATACAATTCTTCTTAAGAATTCAATTCTTTTCACAAATATTATATTTTTTATGGTAATTCAATTATTTAAATAGATTTTTATAAAATTTTTCTCAAGAATTCAATTATTTTCATAAATAATAATACTCATTGATAAATTTCAATTATTTGTAATACAATTTAAAATAAATTTCTGGAAAAATGCCATTATTCTTAAAAATTCATTTTTATTTCCACTTTAGTAGATTTTTATTTCTAATTTCTTTTTGGTTTTTCGAATTTCAGTTTTAGTAAACTTTATAAAAAATTCTTTATCAAATTGAAACTGAAAGTGAAAATAAAAATCCATGAACGTAAAAATAGAAATATATGAAAGCAAAAATTAACGTAAAAATAAAAATTTATCAAATTGAACGTGAAAATAAAAGTACAAATAAAAATTTATGAAAACAAAAACATAAATTAACGTAAAAGTAAAATCTATAAAAGTGAATGTGAAAGTAAAGGCAAAAAAATATCCACCAAAGTGAAGGCGAAAAAAAAGTAAAAATAAAAAACTATTAAAGTGAATGTGAAAATGAAAGTAAAAAATAAAAATTTTTTTAAGTAAAAAAGCGAAAATGAAGGTGAAAACAATAATCTATTAAAGTGAAAGTAAAAATAAAATTTCATTAAATTGAAAGTAAAAGTAAAAATAAAAATCTATGAAAGTGAGAATATGGAATAAAAATTTAAAAAATAAGTTTTAAAAATCTCTGAAAGGGAAAATGAAAGTTAATTTTTTATGACTTAATTTTAATTGGATTTAGTTCCTAATTTTAATAAATTTTAAGTTTAAACACTTAAAATTTGTAATAATCTTGATAACAACTTGGATTTTATTATTAATAGTATTAATACTATTATTAATATAATTAGTTTATTATTATTATAAATTAATAATAATTTCCAAAATTAATAGTAATTACTCGAATAATTATTATGTAAAGAAAATAATTATTAACATACCATAAAGAACAATAACAGAATCTTTATGGAACTGTGATTTTCATATCAAAGTCTATTTCATCTCGATTGTGAGAGAACTTTCACGCCATCTGAACGGACGTTTAGAGAATCATTCTGGCGCGAAATTTAAATTTAACAAAAAAATAACTATTAACTAAGTGAACATAATTTGTTGTTTAAATTGAAATTCTAATTAATTCTAATTATAGCGCTTTTTAAATTCTTCCAAAATTAAAATACAATTCTAAACAGAATATTATTAGTAAAAAAAAATCTCAAGCAAGCTTTCAAATTTCACATAATTAGCCTAACCAAATAGAAACATGCACATCGAGATATCGATCGTTGAATGATTTTTCAAGCTCCAAAAAAAAAGAGAAAAATGAAAAAAAAATTGATTTTACCGATTCGTATGTCAGATAAGTCAGATTAAAAGTGAGCAGGATCTCGTTATTCGTACGAAAGGACGAAAGCTGACATAGAGTTTCTCAACGGTCCAATAAAGAAAAGAGTGTCTCAAGTCCTTTCCTTGCTGTCCTGTGTTCGCGTCCCACGAGGACCTGTTCCCGTAGGAAAGACCAGATTTATGTGCAAAACTCCCGTACCATCCACCTTTCTCTCGTCCCGCGGTTGACGGAGATGCAAGAGACGATCCCCCCCGGGACACTGGAATAAACTTACTCTAACGATTGGCGGCTGGTGGATCTGCATGCGCGCGTATACCGGAAGGGGCAATCGTCGAGACACACTCGCGAGAAAAAGAGATTCGGTCCAACATCAAAGGACCAACAAACCAAAACCGACAATGCTACGGAATTTTTATGCCTCCCTTGAGGAGAAAGAAAACCTTTTCTTCGGACCTTGGATTCCAGATCGAAATATTTATTTTATCTTTCTTTCTAAACTTTTCACATTCTTCTCGTTTTTTTTACTTTTTTACTTTTTTACTTTTTTACTTTTTTACTCTTTATCTATATCTTTATATTTGTGCCGAACTTTTCAATATTTATTGCTGGGGGGGGGGGGTGATTATGTAATTTCACTTTGACTTCGAATTAGAATTGATTTCAACGTTAAATTTATTTTTACTGAGGCAGAGTTTCCCCAGGTCAAGAAAATCACAAAATTCAGGGAATTTTATTAAAACTACTGGAAAAAAAATTAAATTTATAGAATTCATAAAAAAAAATTCTGAATTTTTGTGTCTTTCTTGATACCACACTAAGAAAAAAATGCTAACGAATCCATTGATTCGTTAGCATTTTTTTCAATATTTGTTTATTGGAATAAACGGCAAAAAAATTCTAGTCAAAATTTAAAATTATCTTTAGAAATAAAATTCTTCTCCAAAATACAATTATTTTCAAAAATTTTCCTCATTTTAATCATTTTTAAAATCTACTATTTTAGTTTTCCAAAATAATTCAATTATTTAAACTAATTTTTTATAAATTTCTTCTCAACAATTCAATTATTTTTAATTTTTTAATGAAGTTTCTCAAAAGAATTCAAATATATTAAGAGAATTGAAAAAAAATAATTCTGAGAAATTCAATTATTTTGAAAAATTTAAATGAAACACTTTTTTAAAAATTCTATTATTTAAAAAAATTTTCACAAAATTCTTTACAAGATTTATTTAATAAAATTGCAATTTTAATAAAATTTTCCTATTCAATTCAATTAATTTCCAATACAATTCTTCTTAAAAATTCAATTATTTTTTCAAAAAATACATTTTTATGGGAATTCAATCATTTAATAAAATTCTTCGCAAAAAATCAATTATTTTCATAAATAATAAAATTTTTCTCGAGAATTCAATTATTTTAAAAAATGTTGATAAAATTCTTAGCTACTATTCAATTATTTTTATAAATAAAAAAATTCATTGCAGAATTTCAATTATTTTTAATACAATTTTACAGGAATTGCTCCTCGAAAAAATCAAAAATTCAAAAAAATGTTTTTTTTTAATTTTTTTGAAGAATTAAATTAAAATATATTAGAATTTTTCTCAGGAATTCAATTATTTTCAAATATTTTAATAAAATTGTTCGAATGAAATCAATTATTTTAAATACAATTTCCATTAAATTTTCTTGATATAATTCAATTATTCTTTTAGAATTTAATAAAATTGTTTCCAAGAATTCAATTATTTACATAAATAATTCTTCGAAAGAATTCAATTATTAAAGGAAAATAACAAAATTATTCCCGAAAATTCAATTATTTTGAGGCATTTTAATTTAAATCTTTGCAAAATTCAATTTTTTCATAAATAACAATATTTATCACAAGAATTCAATTATTTTTAAAAGTAATAAATTTCTTCTTGAAAATTCAATTATTTTTAAAAGTAATAAACTTCTTCTTGAAAATTCAATTCTTTAAAAAATTTTTAATAAAATTCTTCGCAAGAAATCAATTATTTTCATAAATAATAACATTTTTCTCAAGAATTCAATTATTTAAAAAAATTATTAAAAATAATGGATTTAGAGAAAAATTTTAGTGAAAAACACTAAAAAAAATTTTATTAAAAATCTTAGAAAGAATTCAGTTATTTAAAAATTTGTTGAAGAAATTATTAATTATTTGTTATGAAAATTGAATTTTAAGAAACATTGTATTATTCAATAAATTATTTATTTTTATATTTAAATAATTGAATTCTAGTTGAATTTTCTATTAAAAATAGATTTAAAAATGAATCTCAGTTAAATTTTTAGATAATTTTAGATTATCTTAATAAATATCAAAATTCTCACGGCAGAAATTCAATTATTTTTGGAAAATTTAATAATATTCTTTGCAAAATTCAATTATTTTCAGAAAATTTAATAATATTTTTCACAAAATTCAACTAATTTCATAAATAACAGCATTCATCACAAGAAATGCAGTTCTTTGCAAAAGTAGTAAAATTCTTCTCAAGAATTCAATTCTTTTCACAATTAATAAAATTTTTCACTGTTATTCAATTATTTAAAAAATTAAAAAAAAATTTTTCGCAAGTATTCAATTATTTTCATAAATATTATAATTCTTTTCATGCATTCAATTATATTTATAAATAATGAAATTCTTTTAAGGAATTCAATTATCTTTATAAAAATAACCAAACTCACTGCAGAATTTCAATTATTTTTAATACAATTTAAAATAAATTTCTCGAAAAATTTAATTATTTTTAAAAATTTTATTATAAATCTTCGAAAGAATTCAAATATCTTGATAAATACTAAAATTTTTCCCGGAAATTCATTTATTTTTAGGAAATTTAATAATATTCTTTGCAAAATTCAATTATTTTCGTAAATAATAGCATTTTTGTATAAATTCAATTATTTTCATGTAATTTAATAATATTTTTTTTTAAATTCAATTATTTTCATAAATAACAGCATTCTTGTAATGAGTGCATCACAAGAATTAAATTTTTTTCAAAAGTAAATAATAAATCTCATTGAAGAATTAATTCTTCAATGAGATTTATATAATGTGTTTTCATTCAGAAGCCATAAAATAATTCTTAGAAATTTTATTTCAAATATATCAAAAGAATTCAATTGTTCAAAATTTTGTATGAAAAATTCTTTATAAGAATTCAATTTTAAGAAATATTTAAGTATACAATATTACCGACCATTCGGTAATATTTACCAAAATTTGAAGAATTTCAAAGAAATTAATTTTTCGAACATTTCAGTATTTTGTTGTCTCAAAAGTTTTTATTTTTTTCCAAATTGTAAAATTTTATCCCTGCATTATTCAAATTTTATACTTTATTCGCCAAAGAGCACAAATTTGAATTCAAGGCACGTGTAACAAATGGCCATCAAACGCTAAATTCGGAAGGTGGTATTAGTGTTTGTTTCTCAGCTTCTTATGGGTCAGAATATTTCAGAAGTTTAAAAAAAAAGAATTTATGTCTTATGTTAAAATGCTCTCTCTGAATTTTATTGTACATACCTATATTTACTGAAAATTTATTCACTGTATTGTATGAGAGTTTGAGTATATAGAACTTTAGTTATGGAGTACTCTGTAATCCAGTAGCGAATGTGAGTTGTGGAACCATAAAAACTGGGCCGGTACTCATAACGAATTTACATTCCTTTCAATGTCGTGGCACAGCCAGTTAGAGGTCACACGTTCGTTATTTGTATTCTTCATTCAGTTTCTGCGGATTTATCGAATATATAGTAAGAGGTGTTTGCTTAGAGTGTTGCATGGAATATGGAATAGAGCTCATGTCGTTCACTGATTTATGTTACAATATTCAAACGAACAAAAAATTGTTATCCATTTTAACCATAGTTTTAACTTTTAGAGGGCTGAGAAGTCAATTCGATAAAAAGGTTCGTTAAAATAAATGGTGGCCACCATTTATTTTAACGTATCTTTTTATCGAATTGACAACTTATTTATAATTTTTTTTAAATAAACAACTACTAAAATTTGTGCAAACATACCGTTCCTCTAAAGGTTAATTTAGTAATAATTTATACTAAATCATTTAATTTAGTTTAACACAGTAAAACGTGAGGTGTTAAAATAACACCAGAATGGATTAAAATAATCTGCAACAGTTTAATCCCTCTAGGATTAAATTAACACCAAAAAAGATTAAAATAATCTATTATGGTGTTATTTTTAACTATGAATCAAATTTTACTTTAAATAAAACACCAAAGTCAACGATTTGAAAAAATTCAACGAATTTAGCTTCTCCAGGGAGAATAGTAAGTTAGTTACTAACTTAGTTACTAACTTACTAACTTGGTAACATTTTTACTAAATTCAATTGTCTTCAAAAATTTTTAAAAATTCTCGTCAAAATTTCAATTCTCTTTATAAATAATAAAATTCTTCTCTAATATTCAATTATTTTACAAAATTTTAATCAAATTATAATCAAAATTTCAATTATTTTCAAAAGTTTTCTAAAATTCAATGATTTTCAATATCAACTATTTTAATAAAATTTTCCAAAAGAATTCCATTATTAAAAAAAATTTGAATAAAATTCTACGCAAACATTCAATTATTCTCATAAATAATAACCTTTTTACAGGGATTCAATTATTTACAAATTTTTTTATAAATTTCTTCGCAATAATTCAATTATTTTCATAAATAATAACTTTTTTACAGGGATTCAATTATTTTTATAAATAATAAAATTATTTTAGGAATTCAATTATTTTCATAAATAATAAAATTCATTGCATACTTTCAATTATTTTTATTATAATTTTAAATAAATTCCTCGAAAAATGGAATTATTCTTAAAAATCTTATTAAAATTCATGGAAAGAATTCAATTATCTTGTTAAATATTAAAATTCTTCACAGAAATTCAATTATTTTCAAGAAATTTTACATTATTCGTTGCAAAATTCAATTATTTTCATAAATAATAAAAACTCATCCCAAGAATTTATATTATATATTATATTTTATTTATACAATAGTTTAAAAACCTATGCTACAATTTATATATTAGAATTTAAGTACTATTTTCAATACAGTTTTAATTAAATTTCTTCAAAAAATTAAATTATTTAAAAAGAAATTTTAATAAAATTCGTATCAAGAATTCAATTATTTTCAAAAATAATATAATTCTTCGCAGAAATTCAATTATGTTCAAAAATTCACAAAAATTCTCGTCAAAATTTCAATTATCTTTATAGATAATAAAATTCTTCTTCGAAATTCAATTATTTTAAAAATTCTTGGGAAAATTTCAATTATTTTTAAATTTTTAATACAACTTTAATAAAATTTCGAAAATTTACAAAAATTTCAATTATTTTTAATGCAATTTTAATCGAATTCCTTGAAAAATGTAATTGTTCTTAAAAATTTTATTAAAATTCGTCCAAAGAATTTAATGATTTAAAAAATTTGTTGATAACATTTTTTATGAGAATTCAATTTCAAGAAACATGAAATTAATAAATTATTTATTTTTGTATTTAAATAATTGAATTCTCGTAGAAATTACTAATAAAAATGGTTTTAAAAATTAATTTCAGTTAGAATTTTAGATTATAATTAAATATTAAAAGCATTATAACGTGGATTTTTAGAAATAATTAAATTTTGAAAAAGTTTCAAATTAAAATCATTGAAATTCTTAATTTTTCATATTTTTGACAAACAATTCTGTAGAATTAATTATTTTTGAAAGTTTAATAGGATTTTTATTGAAATTATTTCAAGTTTTTATTTTTCAATAAATATTTAATTGCAGAATTTGCGAATAATTGAAATTTTGTAAAATTGAATTGTAAACGAATGAATTTGAAAATTCTCAAAGAACTTTTTTAAAAATTATTCAAAATAATGGATTTATTGAAGAATTTTAGTTAAAAACACTAGAAAAAAATTTAATTTTAGGGAAGTTACAAATTATTGCAGAAATTCAATTATTTTTAAGAGTAATAAAATTCTTCTTAAGGATTCAATTATTTTTACTAATAATAAAACTGATCGCAGCGTTTCTATTATTTTTCATACAATTATAATTGAATTCATGAAAAAAGTAATTATGTTCATGCAAGTTTTAATAAAATTCGACAAAAGAATTCAATTATTTAAAAATTTGTTAATAAAATTCTTTATGAGAATTGAATTTTGAGGAATATTCAATTATTCAATAAATTATTTACTTTTGAATTTAAATAATTGAATTCTCGTAGAATTTTCTAATAAAAATTGATTTTCATTTCATAAAAATGAATTTCAGTTAAAATTTTAGATTATAATTGAATATTAAAAGCAATTTAGCGTGAATATTTAGAAATAATTGAATTTTGAAATTTAATTAAAGAATTTAGGAATAATTGAAATTTCGTGAAATTGAATATGGTTAACAAATGGATTTGAAAATTGCCAAAGAACTTTTTCGAAAATTATTAAAAATAATTGATGCAAAGTAGAATTGTAGTTAAAAATTTTTGAAAATAATAATTTAATTGAAGTATAATGAAAATAATTTTGAAGAAGTATAATATTCTTATAATATAAAATAATGATTTTATTACTCGATCCGGTTTAATTATTATAAAACATGAAGAAATCGATGACTCCGAGTCGAAGACTCGGAGTTATCGATTTCTTCATGTTTTATAGTTATAAAAAAATGTAATAAACTAAAATTTCGTTAATTGTAAAAAATAACACCAAAATTGATTATTTTAATCTTTTTTGGTGTTAATTTAATCTGCAACACTTTTTAATACCTCACGATTTACTGTGTTTTGGACTTAAAATGTTGGTATTTCCCTAGTAGAAATTTGTCGTGGCATGACTAGATTTATTCAAGTTACTGTACAGTTTTAGTCATGGAAGTTTAATCTAGCTTAACTGGCGAATTACTAGACAGCTACTGCATAACACTGTTAAAGAAAATATAAAGTTGAACTTGATTATTACTGCATAGAAGTCCTGTACAGTTATTTTCATGGCACTGTCGAGGCGTTCCGAGAAATGATGTTCCAAAGTTTGTCGTGGCGTTAGCGCTACCGCCAGTTTCAGTAACTAAACAGTTGTGTATTGACATTTTCGAAATATTTTCTATAAAATAAATCTTTTGGTTTTACAGTTTATAGTTTTTATAATTTTAATTTTGTTCTTTTATTTTACTGTTGACAACTAAATAACAAATTTTTTAAATTATTTAATATTAAAATTTTGATTTAATAATAAAAATTTCTTTTCAATCAAAATTTATTTTTAATGAAAATTCCTTTAGAAAAAAAAATTTTTTTTAAAATTCGCTTCAATTAATTGAGTTAATTAAAATAACTAATTTTTTAAATTCAGAAGACAATTTCTTTTCAAGATTATATACTCTTATTATATGTATAAATATTAATTTAACAAACCTGTTACATACAAAAAGTTAGAATTGGTCCAATAAAGTGAGGTTATGTTTTACATTGATGAATTGACGTTGACATATGTATAGCTCTCCGATCTGAATAACAGAACTGTCTATAATTAATGACAGTAGACAGTAACAATTTATTACTAATTCCTTACGGAAAAAATAGACATAATTCTAGTTACACCCGCGAATTATTTCTTTCAGTGTATACTCTGATGTATTTATGGAAAATGTCTACACAACACTGTTCAGTTGCTGGACTGACGGTAGCGCTAACGCCACGACAAACTTTGAAACATAATTTCACGGAACGCCTAGACAGTACCATGAGAATAACTGGACAGACAGAACTTCTATACAGTAATAATCAATAAGTTCAACTTTAGAGTGTTATGCAGTAGCTGTCCAGTAATTCGCCAGTTGAGCTAGAAAAGATGAAAAAGGGAACTGCTTTACCTGCCGGTAGAGTATGGTTCTTATTTTTCCGGAATCGTCCATCGACTAGAACGGCCGTGATGCGTAAAGCGTGCGTTTAGGTATTTCGTCCCAGTGTGACCCGAGTTCGCTCCCCGAAACCGCTAGATATTTTTCGTTTGAACTGAATTAATTCTTCATATTAGGGTTTACTTATAAGTTTGTAGTGTGATAAAATAATAATATTTATTTCAGTGTTGTGCTTAATTAAAGGAAAAAGTGAATGTTGTTTAATGTAAAAAAATGACATGTGTTCAAGAATCAGTAATTTTTATATTTTTTTTTAATTATGTAGTTATTTAAAAATAATTTTACAGATAATTTATTATAAATCATTTATTATACGGAACAATAGATACACCAACAGTAAAAATATAGTTTCGTAAAATTTTAATTTATTTAATTTGTTGACAAAAAAATTTAACGTTATATTTTCAAATTTGTACGTGTTTAATACGTAACGTCAATATAAAGAAAGTTTTGACATTTCCAAGTGAATTATTTTGTATAGTTTTTCTACAGGACTGATGATCAGAAACTGTAAAATTTGACTGGACAATAACTTGAAGAAATTAGCGTGACATCACTTTATAGTTTTTAGCCAGTTTAACTGTAAAGTGCCTCGAAATTTTCCAGTGGAACTGTCCAGTGCCCTTAAAGATACTATGACAAATTTCTACTAGGGTTTGGACTTATTTTTGGGTATTTTTTTGACTCTTTCTCTTTTTTGAACTTTTGGGGAAACGCTGAGGGAACTTATTATTCAGTCGGTGGATTATTGTTTGCAATAAATTATAATAATTTCGTTTCCAAAGTAGCGTAGTGGGTGCCACGCGAATTCCTAACGGGGTCGTTCAGTAAATCGCATCGTGTTGAGTTTTAATATTTATGATTATAAAGTCCGCATAACATTATTTCGATCTGGGAAACGCAAGCATGATGGAATGTCAAGTCGTGGCTATCATGCCTTAGCATAACAATATATACACGGATATCTCAGCATGAGGACATTGATATTCCGATCAGATATGGATATGATTATAATGCGTGAAAAGCGACCACTGTGCGAGGTTTTTGTTCATGGATCTACGACTCCATTGTATTTTGATATGGTAAATCGTCGATAAAATCCACTCCTGTTGCTGTGTATATTGCTACTGCTACTTCTGTGCAGAGAGAGAAGAGAGAGAGGACAAAAATCATATATGTACGTTTGTATTCAATACAATGTATAAGGCGAAATGAATTACGAGTGAGACTTCCTGTTTTCCTCATAATATGTATACTGCTTTCGTTGAGCTTTGTCTTTTAACTGTGTCTCTCTGATATTCGCTTTGATCTCTTTCTTTGTTGCGAGGGAATTGGTTCAACTTTGTTTAATTTCATCTTTCAAAGTCGAATTTCTCGAAAACATACAAAAGCAAAAAGTCAGTCACTAATTCAAAATAGTAAATATTTTCACTAATACAAATTTGGAGAGCTGGAAAGATAGAGTTAAATTTTAGCTCCAAAAAAATTCCAAGGAATGACAAAAAAATTTAATTTTGTTTTTCCCTGACTTTTCCCTGACCTGTAGCAACCCTGGAATTCTATAAAAGTCGCACCCTTTTGGTACCAAAAAGAGTAAAATTATGAGAGTAAAAATTCTACTCCTCTTTATTTTTACTTTTTTACTCCTCTTCACTCCTGATCAACCTAGACTGTTACATACTGATGCACGTCGAGCAAGTAGATGTGACTTGTTATTCAAAGTATGATTCTATAAAATTCAATTCAATTGAGTTCAAATAATTATTGAATGTTCAAATTTCAAGTAATGTTCGTGTAAAGTAATGCGGTGGTCAAGTAATTTTTTATTAAAAAGACATATTGTTGATATTCCGTTGGTGTAGAGCGCGAGTTTTGTATTCGTTTGATGGTTCATAAAATGTAACAAAAGAATATGATGGTGACACGTCAGAGTATTTATAATATCCATAATAGTGTTCCGCATTGTGCGTGGGAACCTAACAGATCACGCGTCTTGAATATCGCGAGCTGAATAGTTAATTATTATGCCGATACCCTTATAACTTTATATAGTGAACGTAACAAATGTTATCGGTTGCTGTCATTTAAAATTAAGGCAAACATTGAAATGTTTGCCTCAATTTTGCTTAAGGTAATGTTTGGCTAAGTTTGCTTGGACTGTTTTCGGTTTGCTTAGTGATGCTTTTTGTTTACTAAAATTATGGATGAATTACGTTTGTTTAAGGGTTACCTAACATGACTTCTTGTTTGCTATGTTGTGACTTAGGCTTCCTTAGTTAGTGACTAAGGAAGCCTAAGTCACAATATACTCATCATGGTTAATTAAGTATCTAATGCATAATTAGTGTCTAATTTTACCAACGCTGATTAAAAGTCAATCAATGATTAAATCCCTATAGGGATTCAATAGGTCAGCTATAGCTGACCAGTAGTTAGCGTTTAAATTGGCTTTAATAAATGATTAATAATTCTTAATCATAGTTGATCGTTAACTTCTCTTAATTGATGCATAGTTGATGAAATTGACCCTAAATACCTAAAGTTTCATTAGGTATCTACAGCTTCAATACCTAATGATTCATTAAGTTCAAAATGCTTCAGGTTTGTCTAAGTAATGCTTTAGGTTCTCTGAAGTGCCGTCTAAAGTTCGCTTAACTCATGCAAAGTTGCGTTAAAGGTTTGCTTGATTTATGCTTTAGGATTGCTTAATTTATTGCTTTAGGATAACTTACAATTTGCGTCGAAGATTTACCTAATTTAAAATTAACTTGTTTTTAAGTTTTATTTGAACCATTCCTTAAAGTTAGCCTGAGTTACGATATAAGTTTGCTAATTTTACCTAAGTTACACTTTAGGTGTGCAAATTTTAACTTTAGTTTATAATACGGTTCTGGTACCCTACGATACGATTTAGGTTCGCTTAAGTAACGCTATAGGTTTGCTTAAGGTGTGCATTAGGTTCCGCAAGTTACGGTTTATGTTTGCTTGAATCATGCTTTAGTTTCCCTAAAGTTACGCTTCACGTTAGCTAATGTAACTTTATGTTCGCCTTCGTTGCGCTTAAATATTGAGGTTTACTAAGATATTCTTTATGTTTGTTTAAGTTACGCGTATACTCAGTTGCGCTTCAAAGCTTGGTGATGCTCTTAAAGTTTTGCATAAATTACGGTTTGTTTACCATGTCCTTAAAAAATTCCTGAGGTTGCACATTAGATTAGCTTAAAATTTTCCTAAAATACGCTTTAGGTTTGCTCAAAATTTGCATAAATTATGCTTTAGGTTTGCCTAAATTATGCTTAAGATATCTCTAACTTACGTTACTTAAATTGTACTTTAGGTATAATAATTTCCTTTTTGCTTAAGATTTTTTATGTTTCCTCAAAGATGCTCTAGGTTCACAAAAATTGTGCTTAAAGTTTGTCTAACTGGCATTTTAAGATTGATAAACTTATGCTTTAGATTTGCTCAAGTTACCCTATTGGTTTACTGACATATGTTTTTGGTTTGCTTAAACATGCTTTTGGTTCCAAAAAATGTGCTTAAAATTAGCCTAAATCACTCTTCAGGTCTTCTTAAAGTTTGCTTAAGTGTTGCATAAAATATGCTTTTAGTTTAAAAATTAACACTACAGGTTTGCTTAAGTTATACTTTATAGGTTTGCTTAAGGTACACTTTAGGTTTGCTTAATGTACTCTTTATGTTCACAAAGATAATTTTTAGGTTTCCTAATTTTCGCTTTAGATTTATAGTTAAGTTACGCGTTAGATTTGCTTTACTGATGTTTTTAATTTATCAAAATTAGGCTTAAGGTACTCGCTTAATTACGCGAGTAAGTTATGCTTTAAGTTTGCTTAGATCATGCTTCAGGTTTACTTTACGCTTTAGATAAGCTTAATGATGCTTTAGGTATGCTTGGTGATGCTGTAGGTATGCTTAGTGATGCTATTGGTTGTACACCTAATTTTTACCTTCCTTGTGTTTTAGATTCCCTTAATGTCTACTTATAAATTAAGTGCGAACCTGCAGCACTAAGTTTAACTTCAGCTTTCCTAAAAATATTGTCTCTAAATTAAACCAACATTGCAGATATCAGCCCAACGGTATCTATACTGTGTGGTAAAACAGACCTCTTTTGCTTCTGCTTATTATTCCCCGAGTGAATATAAAGCAATTAACGTTGAATCATAGATGATAAATGGAGAGTATGCAGCAACAGTATTACAGTAGCAAAAAAGAATCTTGGTAACGAATTCATTCATTAGAGTCATTTTAATTCTACTCAGTTCGGGTGTACCCAGAAGCTCATTGCTATTACTGCCTCATGCATAGGTAAGTCGTTCTAATTCATGTCGTATATACAAGACTGTCTCTTCTGCCTATTAAATGTATGTTCGCAACACTTACTGTCTACTTGTAGCTTGTAAATTTTCGTCCTACGTCTGGCATAACTAGAATTCGATTAAAAATTTCTATCTTCATATTACATTTATATTATAAACATATAGGTAAACATATTTTAGTAGTAAGCTTAGCTTCTTGGTATATTATAGTTATAGTATACACAATATCTATTTATACCTGAAATTTTATTCGTATATTCTCAAAGTTTCTTTTAATATACGAATCACATATGACATAAAAAGAAATGACAAAATTATATATTACCCTACGAAGTACGTTTTTGAATTTATGATTAGGTATTGTTTAAAAAATCTGTTTTTTTCTGCTCTCTGTTTTTTTTTCTTTTGTGGATTAAAAATTGAAATGATGTTAAAAGGGAGAATAGAGATAGAAAGGAATAAAGACGTAATAGCAGTTCCCATTTGGTTTAGAGCATTGAATCATTTACGACTTTAAGACAGAAACCGTGTTCATTGCAAGAGGGGTTATGTCGCCTTCTCGCGCTCGTACATCAAATTATATTCTCTTAATCTTCCAAGCTATTGGTATATATCTCTGTCTCCTTTTCACATCACACCTTCTGTTTCGTTTTACTATTCTCACATGCACAAAATGATTCTTGAATATTGCATAACTCTAAATTCTCTCTCCTTCTCTCTAAATAAAGAAGTTTATTATTTATTCACCTATTTCAATTTTATCTTTTTACTAGACTAGACAGTATTTAAGTGACCTCAATTTTTATAATAAAGAATCGATTTAGGTAAATTCATTTCTACTTTCACTTTCATTTTCATTTTCATTTTCATTTTCATTTTCATTTTCATTTTCATTTTCATTTTCATTTTCATTTTCATTTTCATTTTCATTTTCATTTTCATTTTCATTTTCATTTTCATTTTCATTTTCATTTTCATTTTCATTTTCATTTTCATTTTCATTTTCATTTTCATTTTCATTTTCATTTTCATTTTCATTTTCATTTTCATTTTCATTTTCATTTTCATTTTCATAGATTTTTATTTTCACTCTCACTTTGAACAAATTTGAAAGGGTTTCGTTCTATAATATAATTTGATAGTAAATATTTTCTAAGATAATCGGTAAGTTTCGATGGTGCTCGGTGAGGTTCGAGTCCGGGAGCACTAAATGACGAGATGAGGAGAAGACGATGTAAATTGGTGGGATCATACGATTTTAGGGGGGTACATTTTTGGGCGGGTGATTTAGCTGTTTCACGCGCGCAAATTGTCCTCACTTTTCGAATATCGCCCGGTGTCTTAAGTAAAGTCTCGCCATATCTCTGCGTGTCGCCGACAGCCCAGAGGTAATTCAAATTTATATTTTAATATTGGGATCTTTGGATATATTGGTAAATTTAAATGAAATTATAGTTATTGATTTGGTTTTCTTTTATTATTTTAAAATAATTAGTGTGGCGATTTCTCTTATTGTGGACGAGATTTTGGGACAGCGCGTGAAACAGCTATTTCTGTGAGCATTTTCATATTGGTTTTGAAATAACGGATTCGGGGAGACAAGACTTGGTGTGAAACCAACAAATTGCCCGAATTTCTATGGGGATTATATTCTCTACATTTTGACGACGGATTCACCTATTCCTGAGAAGAAGGAGGTTGAATTCCAGATCCTTTTTACTGACAAAATTCTATGGGCATCGTCTTCTCCTGCATCGAAAGCCGTTGCCATTTCCGCTGCTGTACTCAACTTTAATTTCACCGGAGCGATAAGTTTTTATACTGCCATTTGTTTTCCATAATTCATTTTTATATTATTTATTGGGATTTATCCCAAACAATATTCTAAACCTTTTCATCATTTCTCATTATCATCACTATTGTGTTTATTATTATTTCTTGTTTTATGCATTTATTTTATTTTATATCTTATGTCAAAATTGATTTTTATTATTTATTGTCACGAGTGTGCTATGAATGAAAGCCGCGGTTTTTTCTTTAATATTTTCAAATTATTTTTGTTAATTTAATATTTTTCATGATCAATATATTTTCGATTTCTGCAGTATTTATTGTGTTTTATTTTGGTTGATTAATCGAATTTTCCTCGGATTTTGGTTTATGACTATTCTAATTACTTACATTTCGTGTCTATTTTATATTTTATTTTATTTTATTTCTGATCTATTTTTATAAAATCATACAATTGTTACAAATTTCTGTTTTCATTTATTTCAATTTCACTTTGACAACATTTTTCCATTCACTTTCATTTTTACTTTCACTGCGAAAGATTTTTATTTTCACTTTTATTTTGACTTTCTCTCATTTTCAATTTACAATTTTTCATTGTAAATTGTAAATGTCAATTTTTGACATTTTCATTTGTTTATTAATTTAAAAAAAAATTGGTTATTAATCATAATTTGAAGAAAAAATAATTAGATTGAAAAAGGTTATACTAAAAACAAATAAATATTGTTCTGTAAATTTATTCTCGATTCTTTAACATGAAGCTATAAAGGAATTTTGGCAGTTTTCCCATTGAATGAAAAAGAGTCACAAACAATGTATCGAACGCGTTGGCAATTGATTTGGAAAAACGAGGTCATCAAAGTGATGTTATCACTCACTTTCGAGAGGAAATATCCACCAGTTAATTTTATAAAACAATTTTCAATCTCAACGGTACTAGAAATGATTACTTTGAATGATCTAATCAAGCAAATATTATTGTATCAAAACCAATTTTAAAGATTCTTTAACTAATTTATTTTTAATATATGAATGAATAATTATGCGCCGAAAACGTTTGCGACCTAATAATTAGTAATAAATAATACTAATAAATTTATTTATTAACAATTTCAATACCAAGAAATTTTTTCTATGAGAATTTCGTATCAGGAAAGAAATAAAAAATTGGAAAATAATTTTGTGATTATCAACAAACGTGAAATTTTTCTAAATTAAAAAAAGATTGTTTTTTCTTCATTTTTAGTATTTGATATGGTGGATTCCACGTCAGTTCAACACACTTATTTTCATGACTTGTTGGGATTTGGCTGTTATTTTGTAAATTCATTACTTTTATAGTGATAAACAACTCCACCAAATATTTTTTCAAAATTTTGAAAATTACCAAAAATATGTCATTTTCAAAATTTTTGTCTTCTTTTTTTGAAAGTGCTATAACTTTGGTTCTAATTAACCGATTTTGGATTTCAAAAAAAGGATTTCTTTGGTTTTAAGTATATTTAAAGTTAAAATTAAAATAAAAAAAAAAATTCAAAAAAATTTTTTTTTTGAAATTTTGAAAAATTAAAAATCCGTTTTTGAAAAAAAAAAATTTTCGATTTTTTTAAAAATTTTACTAAATGTTAGGGCAAATGTGCTTTACATGTCCTGTAAATTTCATCTTGGGATCTCAAAGGGATTCGGAGTAAAAAAATAAAACGTAACCACAAATTATGAACATATGGGGCAAAATTCCTCACCTACCCAGGTAAAAAAATGAATTTTCTCTAAACTTTGCTAAAATGTTACTATTATTAGTAGAAGTGTAAATATTAATTTTTTTTGAATTTGATAAAATATTTTTTGAGTTATGGAGTTTCAAAATTTTGATTGTTTTGAAAATATATTTTTTTCGATTTAATATATTTATAAGTAAAATTAATGAAATTGAAAGTATGAATAGTGGTTTTTAAAAGGGGTTTTCACGGGCTATAAGCTGGTGATGAAAAAAAGTTGTTTTCTGTTAATTTGACCTTGAAATTCAAGGTCAAATTCTTAATTTCAATATATAGTAGAACCCGGTTAATACGATCCCGTTTAATACGATTTCCCGCTTAAGACGCTCATTTATGGTGGTCCCTGTAATTAAAGATATACTTTTTATATCCCACCTAATACGTTTTCCCGCATAAGCCGCATTCTTAGTGCGGTCCCTACAGAATCGTATTAACCAAGTTCTACTGTATCTCAAAATCGGTGTTTTTAATTTTTTTCTAACCTATCCCAATCGAAAGCTTACCTTTTTTCATATGAGCCATGTAAAACTCAGAGTGGGACCATGGATCTTTTTGAAGAAATTAATTATAAATCATCATTTTCTATTTAAAATAATGATAAATTATTATTTTCCTCAAAAATTCTCATGGTCCCACTCTGATTCTTACATGGCTCATAGAAAAAAGGTCACCAGCTTATAGCCCGTGAAAACCCCTTTAAAAACCACTATTCATACTTTAAATTTGCTTAATTTTACTTATCAATATATTAAATCGAAAAAAATATATTTTCAAAAAAATCAAAATTTTGAAACTCCATAACTCAAAAAATATTTTATCAAATTCAAAAAAAAATTAATATTTACACTTCTACTAATAATAGTAACATTGTATCAAAGTTTAGAGAAAATTCATTTTTTTACCTGGGCAGGTGAGGAATTTTGCCCCATATGTTCATAATTTGTGGTTACGTTTTATTTTTTTACTCCGAATCCCTTTGAGATCCCAAGATGAAATTTACAGGACATGTAAAGCACATTTGCCCTAACATTTAGTAAAATTTTGAAAAAAATCGAAGATGATGTTTTTTCAAAAACGGATTTTTAATTTTTCAAAATTTCAAAAAAAAAAAATTTTTGAATTTTTTTTTTTATTTTAATTTTAACTTAAAATATACTTAAAACCAAAGAAATCCTTTTTTTAAAATCCAAAATTGGTTAATTAGAACCAAAGTTATAGCACTTTCAAAAAAAGAAGACAAAAATTTTGAAAATGCCATATTTTTGGTAATTTTCAAAATTTTGAAAAAATATTTGGTGGAGTTGTTTATCACTATAAAAGTAATGAATTTACAAAATTACAGCCAAATCCCAACAAGTCATGAAAATAAGTGTGTTGAACTGACGTGGAATCCACCATATATTTTTATTTTTTTTTCATGAAAACGGTGAAAATTTTAAATGTGATAAAAAAATACTTTAAATTTTTATTTATTTTTTTATTTCTTTTTAAAATTTTTTTTTTATTTATTGTTTTTTATTCTTATTTTCTTAAAGAATAAAAAAAATGGGTTTTTTACATTGTAAAAATTAAGAGATCATTTCCAATTAAATTTTTTTTAAATAATTAAAATACTGTAAAGAATTTTGTTCTTTATGAAAATAATTGAACTACTGCAAAAATTAAAAAAAAGTTCTCGTCAAAATTTCAATTATCTTTAAAAATAATAAAATTCTTCTACAAAATTCAATTATTTTCAAAAATTTTTATCTATTCAATGATTTTCAATAACTACTATTTACAAAAAAATTTTTCTTATTAATTCAATTATTTAAAAAAATTTTTTGATAAAATTCTAAGTCAACATTAAATTATTTTCATAAATAATAAAACTTTTTTCAGAGATTCAATTATTTTCATGTAAAACAAAATTCAAACCAGAATTTTGTTCTTTATAAAAATAATTGATCTCCTGCAAAAATTAAAAAAAATTCTCTTCAAAATTTCAATTATCTTTGAAAATAATAAAATTTTTGAAAATAATTGTATCTTTCTAGGAATTTATTTAAAATTGTATTAAATTGTATTAAATTGAAATCCTATGAAAAATTTGATTATTAATGAATGTAATTAAATCCTTGAAAAGAATTGTAATATTTATGAAAATAATTGAATTCTTACGATGAATATTATTTAAAATTGTTTAAATATTTAAATAATAGAATTCCAGACTATGTTCCTATGCACTATAAAATTTATTTTGAAACATTTTCAATTTTAGAACATCTTTGAATAAGAAAGTTTCTTTTTAAAAATTAGTATGCTAAATATTTTTGTTACCAAAAGGATAAATTTTTTGGTTTCTTTTTTATTATTTCTTCCCGGAAATATTTTGTGAAATCGCAAAAGAGATAAAAAAATTGTTAAACAATTTTACTATTATTCAGAAAAATAAAAAATTTTTATAAATTAAAAAATGCAGGCTGCTTTATTTGATATGATTTTTATATTATTTTCTTGATAACTGACAGGATTTTAAGTGTGATAACAAATATTTTGAATTTTTATAATACCACTTATATATTATTTTAAAGAATTAAAAACAGGTGTTTTATATTCTAAGAATTAAGAAATTATCTCCAATTTTATTTCGATAATTTATTCAAAAATATCATTGTATACAATTAACAGTAATATTTTATTAATTACAGTTATTTAGAGTTTCTTCTGAGAGAGAAAGATCTAATAGTAAAATGCATTTAACTCATGTGTGCAATAGTAATAACTATTATCATAAAATTTAGAAACACATTCTCCTGTAAATTAAAAAAAGAAATTTAATTTTATAATTTATTTTCCTTTTCATCCAAAATACAAAAAATGGCTCTTTATTAATTATTAAAGTTTTTACAAAAACGATACGTACTCTTTGCTTTATCTTTTTTTTTATAATATTTCAGTTTCCCTTTACAAGCATAAACTATAATTCTCTTTATAGTTCTAAAAATAAAGCTTTTTTTCGTTTTAATTAATGGATAAATACAGTGCTCTGAAATAATTTTTTTAGAATTATATTTAAAATATTTATACTATTTTTAATTTTATGCAGATTCTAGTTTCATATACAATATGAAATTTGTAAGTGAGAAAAATAACATACCTTCGGCGTCCATTCTACTCATGTAATAGCTGGCATGTCTCAAATGATTATTATTATTTGTTGATTGGCAATTACTGCTTAACACAGATATAATCAATAAAATAATAGAAATAAAAAATTTCATATTGAATTTTTTTTTTTTATTGTGTGAAAATTGAAAACTTTTTTTTAAATGAAACGAAATAACTACACAAAGATATATTTAAGTTCGTTGAATTTCGTCCGCGTAATGTTGGTAAAATCGTTTAGAAATATAAATTTCAGAACAATTTTTTACTTATCGGTAAACATAAAAATTTGTACTTTTATTTTTTATTGCATGATACTTCTTTTAGAATTTTATTTTATATTTTTGATAACTGCGACTCCGTTTCTATTCACTATGTAAATTTATTTATTTTGAAACATTTTTAATTTTAGAAAATTTTTAAATTCAAATTAAATAGAATTAAAAAAGGTGTTTTATAATTTTATATTCTAGGAATTAAGAAATCATCTCCAATTTTATTAGTTTCGAAAATTTATTTAAAAATATAATTGTACACAAAACATAGTAATATTTTATTTATTTCATTTCTTTAGTTTCATTTTTTCTTTCTTTCGCGAAACAGAGATCTATGAGTTAAATTTAGTCGCTCATATGTGCAATAGTAATAATTATCATCATCATCATCATCAAATTTAGAGACACATTCTCCTGTAAATTAAAAAAAAAATTTAATTTTACAATTTTTTTACTTTTTTTATCCAACATGCACAAAAATGGCGCTTTTAGATAGCAGACGACAGGGAGGAAAATTGTTCGATCGTATGAAACTTGGATTCATTTTTACCCTAGGGCAAAAATTAAGGATTCTGAATTTCACTAAATGACTTTTACTCCCTGTCATCTGCTAGCTGAAATCGTGTACTAATTATTTAAGTTTTTATAAAAACAATACGCACTCTTGGCCTTATCTTTTTCTGCATAATAAATTGCCAGGTTCCCTTGACAAGCATAAACTATAATTTTTTGAAAAGATCGAAAAACGTAATTTGTTTTCATTTTATATATCGGATAAACGCAGTTCTCTGAAATAATTTTTTTTAGAATTATATTTGAAATATTCATAGTAAAACGTGAGATGATAGAATAACGCCAGAATGGATTAAAATAATCTGCAACATTTTAATCTCTCTAGGATTAAATTAATACCAGAAAGGATTAAAATAATCTATTTTGGTGTTATTTTTATCTATGATTCAAATTTTATTTTAAATCAAATACCCAAGTCAACGATTTGGAAAAATTCAACGATTTTAGCTTCTCCAGGGAGAAAAGTAATTAGTAAGTTAGTTACTAACTTACTAACTAACTTAGTAACATATTTACTAAATACAATTGTGTTCAAAAATTTTTAAAAATTCTCGTCAAAATTTCAATTCTCTTTATTAATAATAAAATTCTTCTCTGATATTCAATTATTTTACAAAATTTTAATCAAATTCTTGTTAAAATTTCAATTATTTTGAAAAGTTTTCTAAAATTTAATAATTTTCAATATCTATAGTATTTCAATAAAATTTTCCAAAAGAATTCCATTATTAAGAAAAGTTTGAATAAAATTCTACGCAAACATTCAATTATTTCCATAAATAATGAAATTTTTTAAAGGAATTCAATTATTTACAAATTTTTTTTATAAATTTCTTCGCAATAATTCAATTATTATTTTCGTAAATAATAACTTTTTACAGGGATTAAATTATTTTTATAAATAATAGAACTCATTGCTTAATTTCAATTATTTTTAATGCAATTTTAATCGAATTCCTCGAAAAATGTAATTATTTTTAAAAATTTTATTAAAATTCGTCCAAAGAATTAAATGATTTCAAAAATTTGTTGATAACATTTTTTATGAGAATTTATATTTCAAGAAACATGAAATTAATAAATTATTTAATTTTGTATTTAAATAATTGAATTCCCGTAGAATTTACTAATAAAAATGATTTTAAAAATGAATTTCAGTTAAGATTTTAGGTTATAATTAAATATTAACACCATTTTAACGTGGATTTTTAGAACAAATTAAATTATTAAAAAAAGTTTCAAATTAAATTCATTCAAATTTTTAATTTTTCATATTTTTGACAAACAATTCTGCAGAATTAATTCTTTTTAAAAGTTTAATAGGATTTTTATTGAAATTATTTCAAGTTTTTATTTTTCAATAAATATTTGATTACAGAATTTCCGAATAATTGAAATTTTGTAAAATTGAATTGTAAACGAATGAATTTGAAAATTCTCAAAGAACTTTTTTAAAAATTATTAAAAATAATGGATTTATTGAAGAATTTTAGTTAAAAGCACTAGAAAAAATTTAATTTTAGAGAAGTTAGAAATTATTGCAGAAATTCAATTATTTTCAAGAGTAATAAAATTCTTCTTAAGGATTCAATTATTTTTACTAATAATAAAACTGATCGCAGCGTTTCAACTATTTTTCATAGAATTATAATTGAATTCCTTAAAAAAAGTAATTATGTTCGTGCAAGTTTTAATAAAATTCGACAAAAGAATTGAATTCTTTAAAAATTTGTTAATAAAATTCTTTATGAGAATTGAATTTTAAGAAACATTCAATTATTCAATAAATTATTTACTTTTGCATTTAAATAATTAAATTCTCGTAGAATTTTCTAATAAAAATTGATTTTCATTTCATAAAAATGAATTTCAGTTAAAATTTTAGATTATAATTGAATATTAAAAGCAATATAGCGTGAATTTTTAGAAATAATTGAATTTTAAAATTAATTTTTTTGAAAAAGTTTAATTGAATTTTCTTTTATATTATTTGAAGTTTTTATTTTCTAATATGCATTTAATAAAAGAATTTGGGAATAATTGAAATTTCGTGAAATTGAATATTGTAAAGAAATGGATTTGAAAATTGCCAAAGAACTTTTTCGAAAATTATTAAAAATAATTGTTATGAAGTAAAATTGCAGTTAAAAATTTTTGAAAATAATAATTGAATTGAAGTAATGAAAATAATTTGGAAGAAGTATAATATTCTTATAATATAAAATAATGATTTTATTAGTTGGTCATCTTTTATAGTTATAAAAAAATGTAATGAACTAAAATTTTATTGATTGTAAAAATAACACCAAAATTGATTATTTAAATCTTTTTTGATGTTAATTTAATCTGCAACACTTTTTAATACCTCACGATTTACTGTGTTTGTATTAAATTTAGATTTTATACAAATTCTAATTTAATATATTATAAAATTTGTAAATAAAAAAAATAACATACCTTCGGCGTCCATTCTACTTATGTAACATCTAATATGACTCGAATGATCATAATTATCTAATGATTGACAATTATTGATTAACACAGATAACAGCAATAAAAATATAGAAATAATATAATATAATAATATAATATAATATAATATAATAATATAATATAATATAGAAATTAAAAGTTTCATGTTGAATTTTTTATTACTTTTTATATTATATTGTGTGAAAAATAAAAAATGTCTTTAAATGAGACAAAAGAGCAATACGAAAGTATATATTTAGGTTTGGAAATCATAAAAAATTGTACTACAAACTATTATTGTTATTAATTAAATACTGAAGTCAATGATATCACGACGAATACGATTAGACACTAATTAACATTATAAGTTACAAAAGAAAAAAATGCGTAGATCGATGAAGATGAGGCGCATGACACATCAGTAAACAGAAATTAAAATAAAGGGAGTAGTCAAGGTTAATCAGAGAAGATAAGGAATTATAAGCATTAGATAAGGCTGAATATGTACAAAAACTTGAATTATTCCTTTCTGTTAAAAACACTTACGCAAAATAATACGAATCTCTTAAAAATTTATATGATTTGCCAAAAATTCACTCAACAAACGTTATTCAACAATTTCTCAATGTTTAAACATTTCTTTGAATGATTAACTTGAATCATGTTAGTTTCTTTTTGACAACATTCATTTTATATTTAATAATAAATATTATAAACAGTCTTAAATTAAATTATTTTCAGGAGACAGTGTCATCTTGAATTTTATTAAAAAAATATATTAATTAGTTTGAAATGTAAGTGTTTCCATTATTTTAAATAAAATTTTCTTAAATTAATAAACACTATTTACAGTTTGTATAGATTATCTTCGACGATGAAATATGCTTTTGAATCAATAGCACGTGCGTAACGATAAACGATATACAAAGTTAATAAAATCAAAATTAAATTTAAAACTATGAGAAAATGGGGGATTAACTCTGCCGGGGCTCGTAATTGTCTCGTAAAAAATTCTGGGAAAATTCAAATTAATAAAATATAAAAAATTAAAAATACGATATGAATAAAATGAATAAAAAAGAAGTTAGGTAAACATCAAAATAAATAACAAAATAAATAAAGGAAAAAAAGAGTGAGGTAAACATTGTCTGGACAAGTGAAAACAAAGAGTCCATCATTCATCAGATTGATGAGAGAAGAAGTTAATGAATTATAGAAAGAAAAAAGGAAATGAAAAGCAATTTTTTATTTAAAATATACACGATCTTGGGGGGCCCGGTATACGATTTAAGATTTCGCTTGATCATTTCGATCGCGCGGGTTCGCCTTTATGTGCATATTATGTATTTATTATGTTGGACTACCAAGAACTGGCACTGCAAAACCGTAGTAGCCGTTCCTTCTTGTCGACTATTCAAGTCGGTTGTCTGCCAACGTTCGTCGAGTCCTTTAGCTCATTAATTGACACCGCGATACTTGCCGCCGATCCTGGTGGTCCCCTTGCGATCGACGATATACATATACACACTTAAAACCTTTCCCTTGATTTTGATCCTCCCCTTCTCAATACACACACACACACACACAAGACACCAAATAAGAAATCCCGAGGGTTCGATTATGCGAATGAACGAGCATATGATTTGATTTCTTTCTAAGACTGGTTATTCTAAAAGAGAAGAGTTTTTTTCTCTCGAGCGTGTTAATGCGATGCTACTAAACGACCAAAAGAAGTGACACAGTTAACATCCCCCCCCCCCGAGGTTCATAAAATAATCATCATTTTTCCAATCCTCTTTTCTCACCGATTTGAAAATTTTCTTAGTGTAAAACAAACTAAAATACTAAAACTAACTAAAAACTAAACTAACATAAAATATAAATAAATTCTATACAAATAAGATTACCATAAAAAAGTTTTCTGCGTCTTTATCCTCATTTTTCTCAAAATCCTGACTTGCTGGTCATTTTTGGAACCCAGGATCGTGTTCAGCGGACGAAAATACATTGAAAACCACTACAATGTCAAAAATAAGCAGAACAAAATTTTCTTTGAGTTTTTACCCCCACTTTTCTCAAAATTCGGACGTACTAAGCAATTTTGGGACCCAAAATCGTGTTCAGCGGACGAAAATATATTGAAAACAACTACAATGTCAAAAATAAGCAAAACAACAATTTTCTTTAGTTTTTACCCCCACTTTTCTCAAAATTCTCAATTTTTTTTGGTCTGGTAGTGGTACATATGGGTCTTAAAGTCTACGTCTCAAGCTTTAATTTAAAATCTCATTAAAGTCCCTGACACTTAAGGTTTAATAGAAAAATGAATTTCAAATATATAAAACACGTTTTTTGAGTATTTACCCCCACTTTTCCCAAAATCCTCAATTTTTTTTTCTTGTGTAATCATAAAACGTCACGTTAGATGGAAAAAAGAATATTAAAATAGTAAAACACGTTTTTTGGAATTTTTACCACCACTTTTTTCAAAATTCTCAAATTTTCTTGGTCAGGTGCATTTGGGTCTTAAAGTCCACTTCTCAAGTTTTAATTAAAGACCTCATTAAAGTCCCTAACACGTCAGGTTAAATAAGAAAAGCACCTTAAAATTGTAAAACACGTTTTTTGAGTTTTTACCCACACTTTTCTTAAAATCCCGACGTACTATGCAATTTTGTGACCCAGAAGCGTGTTCAGTGGACGAAAGTACATTGAAAACCACTACAATGTCAAAAATATGGAAAAAAAATTTTTTTTTGGTTTTCATCCCCACTTTTCTCAAAATTTTCCATTTTTTTGGACTTACGTATATAAGTCTTTAAGTTAAACTTTATGGGATTCTTAAAAGAACTTAAAACTTTATGGAATCCTCTAGTACGTTAGGTTAAAGAGGAAAAATATTTTCAATCAAAATACACAAAAACCCTTTTTTTGGGATCTTTACCCCTACTTTTTTCAAAATCTCAATTTTTTTTGGCCTTGTGCAAATGAGTCTCTTAAAGTGTACGTTTCAAACTTCAATTTAGAAGCGTATGGAAGTCTAGTACGTCAGATTAAAATTAAAAAAAATATTTTTAAGTGTTTACTGTCGTTACCTCCACTTTTCTCAAAATTCTACAATCCTGGACAATTTTGGGATCTGGCATCGTTTTCAGCGGACAAATATCCGGTATCAAAAATAAAAAAATCGAATTTTGCAAGTTCGTATAATTTCTGTTTCAAGGCAAACAAAATACAATTACGAATCTGAATTCAAAAATAAAAATTCAATATGGAGGATCCAATATGGCGGACAATGAAAATTGAAAATCAATCGAATTTGCTTGAATCTTGTCACTCGTGGGTTTTTGGGGTCGCTGATTACGAATTTAATATCAGATTTACAAAATTTAAAATGTCGGAGTCAATATGGCGGACGAGTTTTTTAAAACTCAAGGGATTCGTTCAAAACTTGTTACTCAGGGGTTTATGGGGTCGCTGATCACGAATATGATATCAGATTTTTAAAATTCAAAATGGCGGAGTCAATATGGCGGACGAATTTTTAAAAAGTCAACAGATTCATTTAAAATTCGTCACTCGGGGGTTTCTGGGGTCGCTGATTACGAATCTGACATGAGATTTTCAAAATTCAAAATGGAGAATCCAATATGGCGGACGATAAAATAAAAAATCAGTCAGATTTCCAGAAAAGTTTTCCTTCGCAAATTGTTTGGGTCAAAATATTGGTTTCGTCATTTTAAATTTCGAAAAAGAAATGGGAAAAAAGAAGAAGATTAACATCTCTAATATTACAAAAAAAAATATTTTACTAAATTTTCATAAATCAATAAATGTCTCTAGAGAGAACAGTTTGCAATTAAATTTTTTTCATGTCCCCAAGTATTATTTACGACTATATTATATCACAAGTTCATTTCCTATCGAAGTAGAAGAGAGATATACTTCACTCTCGAACGACTAAACTAATAAAATTACATTAATGACTTTTATCCATTAGACAGAGATTATAAATATTTCAATAATCTTCTTATCGTATAATATTCTCTTGATATTCAATCGAATATTAATTACCTTGTATAAATGACTGTAATTTTAAAATTATGCAAATATTGATATTGAGAAACTGGCAATCAAATGAGATAAGTATGCAGTAAACACAGTAAAATTAAGAAAGAAAGGTTAAAAAAATAAATAAGTAAACACAAAAAACGTGAAAATTAATTTTCTTTTATGCACTTTTTATTATACCTTTCTCGATATTGGGAATTTATGACAAACTTTGTATTAATAAAACCGACAATTTATTTCTTAATGAAGATAAAGAAAATAACCAAAAAAATCATATGATAAAAAAGTCATAGATATTAATAATTTATTTATTTAAATTGTTCTTTATATTAAATTATATTTATTTACATTTACTTTCAGAATTAAATTAAATTTTGTCTCTCGAAAAAGTCTCTAAATAATAAAAAAAAATAAATAAAAACTAGTAAAAAAGTAAATAATAATAAAAAATAAGTTTCAATAAAAATAAAAATAATAAAAACAATAAAAAAGTAAATAATAGTAAAAATAAGTAACAATAAAAAGAAAAATAATAAAAAATAATAATAATAAAGAGCAAATAAGGGAAAACATAAAAAAAAATTATAAAAAGAAATGATTGAAAGTAATGATATAAAGGAATGTTGAAAAAAGCGGAAACACGTTTAAAAATGAGAATAATAAAAATGAAGATTCAATTATAAATATATATAAAACAGAAAATAAAAATATTTCTCCAAACTAATTATAAATTAAAGTCACTTAAAACCAGTTATGAGTTATTAATATAGCAATTATTTGCATATCTATAATCTCAATCATACATATCAGAAATAGCATTAATACGAAATTGAAATTTACTGTTTGCCGCCTCTCTTCAAGTCGTATAAACTCGATCATTGTCATAATCAGCATAAATCATATAAAATAACACCTTCCGTCAGCTGTTCTATTTTTGTCTCTCATTTTGCCTTTTATATACGCGCGACACACACATAAATCAACTTAACCAATTAATACTCGAGAAAAATCACAATAAATTATCCAATGCGTGTCATAAAATAAATAAATAAATATATATATTAAACTGGAATGTATAAAATATAAAATACGAAAAAAAACTCTCATATCACGCAAACTCTCTTCTCGCGACAAAATTTATAGTAATTTATAGAGATTGAATTTTATTAAATTAATTGCGTCAAGAATTCATTGAATGTAATAATTTCTCTTTCGAGAGTTGCGAGATGAATTTAATATTTATTCTGGTTTTTTTGTAACAGTCTAGACAAAACCTATGTACCAAAGAAAATTTGTCTTTTAATAGCAATACTAAGGGGAGATAAAGAAGAAAAAAATGTATGGAGTTGTTATTACCCCACCACCCCCTTTTTTATGGGGATAAGTGGATAAGATTACCCCTACTTTTAAGAAGGAATTGGACCTTTAGGTGAAATAAAAAAAATATCAAAAATCGTTTCTCAAGAGGAATAACAAAACACTGAAGATCTGTATCGTCCTAGAGAGAAAAAGAGAGTTAGAGAAAGAGATTATATTTTTATTTGTGAAGATACATTCTGCAAGGATGTTTTTGCCCTAGTGGAGAAGGGACCACACGGTATTGTCAAGATGAAGCTGTCGGACTCTTCCTTCCTTTATAAGCTAGAGAGACACGAGGGGGGGTGAGGGGTTTGATGCGCTTCCGACGCATCCTTAGAGCATCTTCATCTCTTTTACACAATTCTCACGCACACCTTGCCTGGAATCGAGACTACCAGTGTAAGAAGCCACCCACAGATTCGAGTCAGCCTTTTATTCAACCCAAAATTCCAAAAATTACAATTCTTCAGAAGGACTTTTTAGAAACTTCCATCAGTTGTATGACAAAAAATTCAAGACCTTCATCTCATTTTTGATATAATAATGTAAAAATTATAAACATTACATACTTGATACAATAATAATGAAACGAGAAAAAAATTTGTTTCAAAATAGGAGAAAAAAATTTCAAAAAAGATTTTAGTTTTTACTCAAGTATTAAAATTTACTATACTTCAGAGGAGAAATTATTTAAATTTGAAAAACCAGTTTTTATTGAATATTCTGGCGACACAACAATTAAAATTCAAAATTTTCTTATCAATTCTAAAAGATTAATTTTCTTCAGTCAATTCCTGACTTCCCTGAATTTCTTGTATCAGAATATATAATTATTATAGTTATAAATTGTATAGATACAATTCATATTTTATTTTTATGAAAAAAAATTTAATTAATTTAATTAAATTTAAATTTAATTAATTTTTAAAATTATTAATTTTATTTTTAAAAAAGCAAAAAATCAGGGTTGCCACGCCTTTGCTCATTTCAAATTCCCTGACTTTTCCAGGTTTTCCAGGTTAAAAAACGAAATTTTTCCAGTTTTTTAAAACTACATTTATATTTATCAAAATTTTTAATTCAAACCTTTTTATAAAAAATAAAAAAATTTTATTTTCTTATAAAAAATTGTTATAAAACATGAAAATATCGATAACTCCGAGTCTTCGACTCGGAGTGATCGATATCTTCATGTTTTATAATAAA
Organism: Leptopilina heterotoma; assembly: GCF_015476425.1. NCBI lineage: Eukaryota > Metazoa > Arthropoda > Insecta > Hymenoptera > Figitidae > Leptopilina > Leptopilina heterotoma. The sequence continues at coordinate 1,220,945 of NW_025110893.1, forward strand.
TAATTAAAAATGACCGACTGATAAAATCATTATTTTATATTATAAAAATATTGTTACTGTAACTTATTCAAAATTACTTTCTACATTTTTATTCAATTATTGTTTTCAAAAATTTTTAACTAAAATTCTTCTTTATAAAGTGTAAATTAATTATTATTAATTATTATTAATAATTTTTAAAACATTTCTTTCAAAATTTTCAAATCCTTTTGTTTACAATTCAATTTTACGAAATTTCATCGATTATTCGGAAATTCTTCAATCAAATATTAGAAAAAAAACTTCAAATAACTTCAAAAAGATCCAATTCAACTTTTTCAAAAAAATTAAATCTACACAACTTTCAGTTAAAAGTATGAAAAATTCAAACATTCAAAGATCGAAATTCAATTATCTACAATAAATTTTAACTGAAATTCATATTTGAGTCAATTATAATTAGAAAATTCTACGACAATTCAATTATTTAAATACAAAAATAAGTAATTTATTGAATAATTGAATATTTCTTAAAATTAAATTTTTATGAAAAATTTTATCAAAATTTCTTAAAATAATTGAAATCTTTCGGCGAATTTTAATAAAATTTTTAAGAATAATTACATTTTTCGAGAAATTCGATTAAAATTTTATAAAAAATAATTGAAATTTATCAATGAGTTTTATTATTAAAATATTTAAAAATAATTGGATTCTTGTAAAAAAAATTAACATTTTTGGAAATAATTGAATGTCTGTGTGGCATTTTATTATTTATGAAAATAATTGAATTGTTGCGAACGATTTTATTAGAATTTTTTAAAATAATTGAATTTCCAATCAAAAATTTATTACTTTTAAAAATAATTGAATTTTTATGATGAATATTGTTATTTATGAAAATAATTGAATTTTGCAAAGAATTTTATTAAAATGACTCAAAATAATTGGATTTTCGGGATTAATTTTGTTATTTATCAATAGAATTGAATTCTTTCGAAGAATTATTTATGTAAATAATTAAATTTTTGAGAAGAATTTTATTAAAATCTCAAAGAATAAGTGAATTATTTCAAAAAAATTTAATTAAAAATTCAAATTGTATTTAAAATAATTGATTTCTTTCACTCAATTTTATTAAAGTATTTGGATATAATTGAATTCCCGTGAAAAATTTAAATATTTTTGTAAATAATTGGATTCTTTCAAAAAAATTTTTAAAAAACCTTTTTTTAAATAATTGATTTTTTCGAGGAATTGAAATTAAATTTTTAAGAATAATTACATTTTTTGATCAATTCCTGTAAAATCGTATTAAAAATAATTGAAATCCTGTGATAATTTTAATATGTATGGAAATAATTGAATAGTTGTTAAGAATTTTATTAAAATTTTCAAAAATAATTGAATTCTAGAGAAGAATGTTATTATTTATAAAAATAATTGAATTATTGCGAAAAATTATATTAAAATGTTTAAAAAGAATTGAATTTCAGTGAAAAATTTTGTTATTTTTGAAAATAATCGAATCCTTAAGAAGAATTTTATTTCTTTTTAACAATATTTAATTTTTGCGAAGAATATTATTTACTCTTGAAAATAATTGAATTTTTCCAATAATTTGTTACTTCTTCAAAATTAAATTGTTTTTTTAGTGTTTTTCACTAAAATTTTTCTATAAATCCATTATTTTTAATAATTTTTGAAAAAGCTATTTGGAAATTTTCAAATTCATTTCTGTTTAACTTAAATTTCTTTTTAAATCAATTTTTATTAAAAAATTCTACTAGAATTCAATTATTTAAATACAAATAAAATACAAAAAAATAATTTATTGAATATTTTAATATTTCTTAAATTTGAATTCCTGTAAAGAACTTTGTCAACAAATTTTTAAATAATTGAATTCTTTTGACGAATTTTAATAAAATTTTTAAGAATGATGACATTTTTCGAGAAATTCGATTAAAATTGTATTAAAAATAATTCAAATTCAGCAACAAGTTTTATTATTTGTGAAAATAATTGAATCCCTAAGAAGAATTTTATTACTTTTGAACAATATTTAATTTTTGCGAAGAATATTATAACTCTTGAAAATGATTGATTTTTTGCAATAATTTCTAACTTTTACAAAATTGAATTTTTTTTCGTGTTTTTAACTAAACATCTTCCATAAATTTATTATTTTTAATAATTTTTGAAAAAGTTCTTTAATATTTATAAAAATAATTGAATCTCTCTGAAAATAAATTGAATATTTTTGAAAATAATGGAATTAATGCAAAGAAATTTATAAAAAATTTGTAAATAATTAAATTTTTGTGAAATATTTGTTATTTATAAAAATAATAAAAGGTTTGCTTAGAATTTTATCAAAAAATTTTTAAAATAATTCATATCTTTTGGAAAATTTTATTAAAATAGTAGATATTGAAAATCATTGAATGGAGGAGAATTTTTTAAAAAGAATTTCATTAAAATTTTTGAAAATAATTGAATTTTGGAGAAAAATTTTTATTATTTATAAAGATAATTGAAATTTTGACGAGAATTTTTTTAAAAACTTTTGAATATAATTGAATTTCTGCGAAGAATTTTATTACTTTTGAAAATAATTGACTTCCTCAGACGAATTTTTTAATAATATTTCTTTTTAAATATCAAATTGAATTCTTTTGTGAAATTTTATTTAAATAGTAGATTTTGAAAATAATTGGATTTTTATAAATTATAGAAAGTAATAAAATTTCTAGGAAGAATTTGATTAAAATTATTTTGAAAATAAATTGAATTGTTAAAAAAAATTTGATTAAAATTTTTGAAAATAACTGAATTCTTTTAAAAAATTTAATTAAAAATGTATTGACATTAATAGTTAAATTCTAATAAATAAATGATAGGAAGGCTTTTTAAAATAATTGAATTTCTTTGATGAATTTTAATAAAATTTTGACGAATAATTACATTTTTCGAGAAATTCCATTAAAATTGTATTGAAAATAATTGAAATTCTGCGATGAGTTATATTATTTATGAAAATAATTGAATTATTGCGAATAAAAATTGTGAAGGCAACTCTTTTAAAATTGAATGAAGAAAATTGAATTAAAGAAAAATTGGATTTTAAGAATAAGCACAGTAACTTTAGAAAACAATAATTTTCCAGGATTCCAATAAAAATTCCCTGACTTTTCCAGGTATTTTCAAGGTTTATAAAATTCCCTGAGTTAGGCGCGCGCGAATTCTTGCTAGTGAATGAATAATAATTAAGCAACAAGAAAAAATGAATTCAAGTACAACATAAAAAATAAATAAATAAAATACACAAAACATCGCAATAAAATAGAAATAATTGTAAAATAATTCATGTTCACTCTGAAAGTCTGAACTTTTCCCAAGTTTGAATGAGTCAATGCACCTCAAGCTGTGAGAGTGAATAATTAAATACCAGTTCTGATTCTGAATTTATATTTCCAAGACACAGAGACATTAATGATATTACAAAAGTTGATGTTGATCTCGACTCCCGATGGACATATGAGATTATCATCATTTGAGCTTTTCCCATATACATTCGAAGGAACTAATTAGATTTCGAGTGTCGATGAGAGTTGAAACGACCAACGACGATGGAAGTCGGGAGTCGAGAGAAGCAGTCAACTTGACTTGATATGTTTTTGCAAGACGTGGCTGTAATTTACAGTCGGTCATTCAGCCATACAAGGCTGCTACCGATCGGTGCGGCCTTGCGATACATCAAATTAGGCCATATATCATGACTTCTTTAACCACATCATCGATTTATGTGTGCGAGCGCACAGTATAAATTATTAAATAAACCACATACTTTTATATTTTATAATCTTCTTAGTTCTTATATATAAAATTTAAACAATGACACGGGCAAGAAAAACAGTATTGAATATAAAAGAGACATTTGATACAAGAAAAAATCGAGAAAAAAAAATCTACAAAGTGTATTCTTTCCTTTTTTCATTTGAATCGCAGACAATGTGGAATATTGAGGCGATACATATCGAAAGGTGTAAATGAAAGCGTTGGAAACAAAATTCACAATCTACTTTGTAAAATAACATGAACATGTCAATGCGAAAAGTGTATTTAAAATTTTACATAACATTTGAAATTTATACGATGAATAAGAAGAGTGTACAATGAAGAGGAAATTTATTTGATTCAAATATGCGATTACTTGTCTATTATTAAACAAAGATTTACTTGAGTCAAACAATTTTATTTTTAATTAATTCAAAATTGTTATTTAAATCAAGAATCAACTAAATTGTAGTTGAACCACTAATTTCCGTATTTAAGAAAAATTAATTAATTTAAATAGCGTAAGAATTATTTGATTCATACAAATATTTATTTTCATAATAAATATTTATTTGATAAAAACAAATTATTATATATTTTATAAAACCAAAAAAATTTGATAATACACAAGAAAATTAATCTGAATCAAGAAAAAGTTTATTTGAATCAAACGATATTTTTCAGTCCACCTTTAAGCAAAATTCTTTTCTTAAAAAAAATGAGGTTCATGTAAAAAAAATTTTACGAAAAAAAAAATTATTAAAATAATACAAGGGAGTTGTGAATAAACTGCGATAAAAATCTCTCATGTATCGATTCGAATGCAAATTAATGCGCCTCTCTTTTTTTTTGTTTTGTTTGTCAAAACTTTTGAATTTCCATTTAATGATGAAACTCGTCACGCGGTGGTTATAACTCGGCTCTTTTATTTATTTTCCTTTTTTTTAGCGCCGGATGGAAATTAATATTCATATGTTAATGTGAACGAATTTGCATTATCCTATTCAAACGCCATTATATACAATTCAACATCCGTTTTATTCACCGGAAAGGGCAGTCTTGTCATTGATGATTTACAACTCAAATACTATAAACGATGAATTACAATTGATTTCTGCGTATGAAAAAATTAAAATTCATCTGTAGGTGTTATTTCCTTCTTTTGAGATTTAAACAATGTTAGGAATTTCTCAGTTTTGGGTAATTAATTTTCCTCTGTCTTCTAAGGAATAACCAAATTTTACCTTGAAGGTCGATTACGTAATTTAAATTTAACTTCAATTTTCAAAACGAAATTGAAATTTTTTGAATTTAAAAAAAATGTGTAAAATCGAAAAAAAATGTACAGGATTTACCAAGTAAAATTTATAACTAAAATTTTAATATTGATTGATTTTATTAATATTACTAACACATTTCCGAATTGAGTCAATGTTTCATGTTATATTTTAAATTGTAACAAAAATAAAATTTAATTTCATGATTCATATTTAAGCAAAAAATGAAATCTAATTATTCGTCTTAATAAAAAATTTTTATTTTAGAAAAATTTTAAATCTTGGCGTCAGTAATTTTTCTAACTTATAACTGATGAAACTATTGACGCCAAGATTTAAAAAAATTCTCCTTAAAATTTCAATTCTCTTTATAAATAATAAAATTCTTCTCTGATATTCAATTATTTTACAAAATTTTAATCACATTCTTGGTAAAATTTCAATTATTTTCAAAAGTTTTCTAAAATTCAATGATTTTCAATATCTACTATTTCAATTAAATTTTCCAAAAGAATTCCATTATTAAAAAAATTTGAATAAAATTCTACGCAAACATTCAATTATTTTCATAAATAATAAAAAAAACATAAAATTTGTATCAAGATTTCAATTATTTTCAAAAATAATATAATTCTTTGCAGAAATTCAATTATATTTAAAAATTTACAACAATTTTCGTCAAAATTTCAATTATCTTTATAAATAATAAAATTTTTCCTCGAAATTCAATTATTTTAAACATTCTTGGGAGAATTTCAAATTATTTTTAATACAATTTCCATAAAATTTCGAAAATTTACAAAAATTCTCGTCAAAATTTCAATTATTTTTAATGCAATTTTAATCGAAATCCTCGAAAAATGTAATTATTCTTAAAAATTTTATTTAAATTCGTCTAAAGAATTTAATGATATAAAAAATTTGTTGATAACATTTTTTTGTGAGAATTTAATTTCAAGAAACATGAAATTAATAAATAATTTATTTTTGTATTTAAATAATTGAATTCTTGTAGAATTTACTAATAAAAATGGTTTTTTATTTCATAAAAATGAATTTCAGTTGAAATTTTAAATTATAATTAAATATTAAAAGCATTATAACGTGGATTTTTAGAAATAATTAAATTTTGAAAAAGTTTCAAATTAAAATCATTGAAATTCTTAATTTTTCATATTTTTGACAAACATTTCTGTATAATTAATTCTTTTTAAAAGTTTAATAGGATTTTTATTGAAATTATTTCAAGTTTTTATTTTTCAATATATATTTAATTGCAAAATTTCCGAATAATTGAAATTTTGTAAAATTGAATTGTAAACGAATGAATTTGAAAATTCTCATAGAACTTTTTTAAAAATTATTAAAAATAATGGATTTATAGAAGAATTTTAGTTAAAAACACTAGAAAAAAATTTAATTTTAGAGAAGTTAGAAATTATTGCAGAAATTCAATTATTTTCAAGAGTAATAAAATTCTTCTCAAAGGATTCAATTATTTTTACTAATAATAAAACTGATCGCAGCGTTTCAATTATTTTTCCTACAATTATAATTGAACTCCTTGAAAAAAGTAATTATGTTCATGCATAATGTTCATGTTTATTTTAATAAAATTCGACAAAAGAATTCAATTATTTAAAAATTTGTTAATAAAATTCTTTATGAGAATTGAATTTTGAGAAACATTCAATTATTCAATAAATTATTTACTTTTGCATTTAAATAATTGAATTCTCGTAGAATTTTCTAATAAAAATTGATTTTTATTTCATAAAAATGAATTTCAGTTAAAATTTTAGATTATAATTGAATATTAAAAGCAATTTAGCGTGAATTTTTAGAAATAATTGAATTTTTGAAATTAATTTTTTTTGAAAAAGTTTGAATTTTCTTTTATATTATTTGAAGTTTTTATTTTCTAATATGCATTTAATAAAAGAATTTAGGAATAATTGAAATTTCGTGAAATTGAATATTGTAAACAAATGGATTTGAAAATTGCCAAAGAACTTTTTCGAAAATTATTACAAATAGTTGATATAAAGTAAAATTGTAGTTAAAAATTTTTGAAAATAATAATTAAATTGAAATAATGAAAATAATTTGGAAGAAGTATAATATTCGTAGGTATAATATAAAATAATGATTTTATTACTTGGTCATCTTCATGTTTTATAGTTATAAAAAAATTAAATGAACTAAAATTTCATTTATTGTAAAACTAACACCAAAATTGATTATTACTTCCTCATAGAGGAAGTATTGTAATACCGAAATTTTTCGAGTTCGATTTTTTGACATATCTTTATGTTATTTGACCTCAGGAGTTCAAAAATGACATTTTTAAAAAATGTCATTCCGTATGTGTGTGTGTGTGTGTAAACATCACATTTTCATAAATATCTCGAAATCATGAAGAGCTTTTGGGTTGAATTTTTTTTTAAATTGTAGATCTCACCTGCGGACATAAAATGAGAGTACTTTGAGATAGATTAATAAAGTTTAACTAAATTTTTTTTGGATTTTTAATTTTGCAAAAAAACGTTTTTTGCCCATAACTTTAAAAAAATGTTAGGACACCTATAAATGTTTTTCCATAATTTTGTAGAGTTTTTTTAGACGCATCTTTTGAGCCCTAATTGAACATTTTTCGTCCATATTAACTGGAGATATTAAACTTTTAAAAATTTTAAATTTTGGAAAATAAGACTTTTTTGAAAATTTTGTTGAAAAATGTACAAGTAACTTTCAAATTATCGTTACTAACTTGTAGAGCATTAAAAAACGCTTCGATTGACCTACTTTTGAACCTAATTCGATAATAAATTTCGAAATTACTGCGGTATTTTAAATACCAAAAATTGTGGAAAATGACATTTTCTCAACTTTTTTGTTTAAAAATTTTTGTTTAACTATTAAATTATTGTAACTATCTTGTAGGGTATTTAAAAATAAATTGATTGACCCAAAATTCAAACACTTTTACCATATTTATAAAAAGTTATTCATACATTTCTATTATTTTTATCTCTATGAGGTAGTAAAGTGTTCATGAAATGAGCACCAAAATTATACAAAAAAATATACAACTTGGCAGCGGTTTTTTAATCTTTTTTTGTGTTAATTTAAGCTTAGAATATTTTAGACATCCGTTTAAAAGTTTAGTCTCTAAGTTTGTCTAAATTTAAAAAATTCGCTATTTTTCAGTTTTCTTTGCTTTAATTCTATAAATTTATAAAAAAATTGAATAAACTTATCTTAATTTTTTCTTTTATCATTCTTCATCCATAAAAAATTGAGCATAATCGGTTAAGATTTATTCCAGCTTTTCGATTTGATCCATAAACAGTAAATATTTTGAGAATATATTTTTACTTGGAGGCGATTCTTTACCGCGAATCAGGATTTGAATTACCGACCGACATTTTGCTTCTAAATCAGTTACTTTTAACTGATTCATATTTAGAGAGAAGAGGAAACTCCATACAATCAACCCCCGGAAATGTTCTAAAAAATAATTTTCCCCTAAATCTGTCACCAATTAAAGATCCCCGACTGTCGAAAATTCATTCCATCTGTACGGAAGCGTTTAGCATAATTCGAACGTACCTCCTGAAAAGAGCAAGAAAAAAAGAAGAAGAAGAAGAAGCAGAAGAAAAGAAGATGGAAGAGAAGAAGCCTGTTTTCGTATTCAACTCAGGTCGGTATGATTGGAAGCAACAATTTCGCAGTCACTAATGGCTCGCATCGACAAGCTCCGTCAATAAGGCACAATCATTTTTCACAATTTAGTAGTAATCCATGCCTTTCTCTTCTTCCGTTCATCTTTCTTCCTCATTCATCTCACTTTTTCCTCGCCGAACGAAGGACAACAAACAAAAAAGAAGAAAAAAAATAGCGATAGGGGTGGTGGAGGGAAAACGGATTTTAATTACCGACATATCACGTCGGCCGTCGAATCTTTAGATGCAGAACTTGTCGTAAAGAATGGAAAGCGAAGCGGGGGGTGGGTTATTGATTGTTTCCTTGTTTATTGTATATTTTCGATTTAATTCGAAGGCGCGGGGACGTTTTATTGGGGTGCGCAATAGCTGTCAAAGGTTTTCTCGATTTTTAAATCCCACCCCTTGTAAAGTAAAATGAGACAAGCTCCATGTTGGTATAGCCAATCCGATTCCTCAGGATTGCGCGCGGAGGGACACATCTACACCCGAAGAAACTGCACTAGGGGTGACCTATCTCAACCCCAGAGTTTAACTCCACACTTCTCGTCTAGCTTATAGTCTCTCACTACTTCAATATACGTATATAGTTCTCTAATACTGCGATATAATCAAGATTCAGTTTCAATTCTTCCCCAATGGCAAAAAGTCTTCTAGTCATCTTGCAAAAGAGACAGAAAATTATCTTTTAGATTATTATCATTTTTAGTTAACGCTTATGATTTATTGTTCCAAATTTTACTTAAATTTATTTATTTAAATTCTAAATTATTATTATTATTATTTTTATTTTTACTTAATTTCTAATTCACAATAAATTATTATTATTATTATTATTGTTATTATATTATTATTATATTATTATTATTATTATATTATATTATTATTATTTAATGAATAAAATGGAATATTTCTTAAAATTTAATTCTTATCAAGAATTTGTCAATTTTTTAAAAAATTATGTAAATTAAATCTTTTCAATATTTTTAAAGACTGCTGAACAACAAAATTCGGAATTTTCTTGATTTCTTCCTTGACCAATTTTACTTTCCCTAACTTTCCAAATTTCCCTAACCTGTGCACTGAAAAAAAATTTATTTGGTTCAAGTAATCGATTACTTGTCAACTACCTATCAATTAAACATTTACTTGAGACAAATAATTTTCATTTGAGTCCAATAATTTCAAATACTGAAATTATTGGTTCAAGTACTATTTAATTAATGCAAAGAAAAATTATTTGATTCAAGTACAGGGTTGCCACGTGCTTTTGCTCATTTCAAATTCCTTGACTTTTCCAGATTTTCCAGGTTTCTAAAACTACATTTATTTTTAACAAAATTTCTCATTCAAACCTTTTAATAAAAAATAAAAATTTTTATTTTCTTATAAAATAATTGTTCTTATAAAAAATTGTTATAAAACATGACCGACTGATAAAATCATTATTTTATATTATAAAAATATTGTTACTGTAACTTATTCAAAATTACTTTCATCATTTTAATTCAATTATTGTTTTCCAAAATTTTAACTAAAGTTCTTCTTTATAAAGTGTAAATTAATTATTATTAATTATTATCAATAATTTTTAAAACATTTCTTTCAACATTTTCAAATCCTTTAGTTTACTATTCAATTTTACGAAATTTCATCGATTATTCGGAAATTCTTCAATCAAACATTAGAAAATAAAAACTTCAAATAACTTCAAAAATATTCAATTCAACTTTTTCAGAAAAATTAAATCTACTCAACTTTTAGTTGAAAGGATGAAAAATTCAAACATTCAAAGATAGAAATTCAATTATCTACACGGAAAAAATTTTGGTGCACCAGTCGTTCCTACTAGTGCACGAGCTATACCAAACGGCAGGACGAATGTTGTCCTAGCGCTTAGTATAGCAGACGTACCGTTTTGTGACAACAGGCGCACCCTTTTGGTGAGCCCTCTGCATTATTTAATAGAGCAGACGATATACTACACCTATACGGATAACATACGTCCCATTTTCGTGCATCTGACGCGCCAAAACGAGGTAACAGTGCGCCGAACTACTGGTACAACAACTGTACTATAGGCAGCGCAAATGATGCACCAAAATTTTTTCCGTGTACAATTTTAACTGAAATTCATATTTGAATCAATTATAATTAGAAAATTCTACGACAATTCAATTATTTAAATACAAAAATAAGTAATTTATTGAATAATTGAATGTTTCTTAAAATTCAATTCCCATAAAGAATCTTTATCAACAAATTTTCAAATAATTCAATTCTATCAAACAAATTTTAATAAAATTTTTAAGAATAATTACATTTTTCGAGAAATTCGATTAAAATTGTATTAAAAATAATTGAAATTCAGCATTGAGTTTTATTGTTAAAATATTTGAAAATAATTGAATTCCTGTAAAAAAATTTAATAATTTTGTAAATAATTGAATGTCTGTGTGGCATTTTATTACTTATGAAAATAATTAAATTCTTGCGAACGATTTTATTAGAATTTTTTTTAAATAATTAAATTTCCAAGCAAAAATTTATTACTTTTAAAAATAATTGAATTTTTGTGATGAATATTGTTATTTATGAAAATAATTGAATTTTGCAAAGAATTTTATTAAAATGCCTCAAAATAATTGAATTTTAGGGAAAAATTTTGTTATTTATCGACAGAATTGAATTCTTTCGAAGAATTATTTATGTAAATAATTTAATTTTTGAGAAGCATTTTATTAAAATCTCAAAGAATAATTGAATTATTTCAAAAAAGTTTAATTAAAAATTAAAATTGTATTTAAAATAATTGATTTCTTTCGGTCAATTTTATTAAAATATTTGGATATATAATTGAATTCCTGTGAAAAATTCTAATATTTTTCTAAATAATTCGATTCTTTTAAGAAAAATTTTTTTAAATAATTGATTTTTTCGAGGAATTGAAATTAAATTTTTAAGAATAATTACATTTTTTGATCAATTCCTGTAAAATCGTATTAAAAATAATTGAAATCCTGTGATAATTTTAATATGTATGGAAATAATTGAATAGTTGTTAAGAATTTTATTAAAATTTTCAAAAATAATTGAATTCTAGAGAAGAATGTTATTATTTATAAAAATAATTGAATTATTGCGAAAAATTATATTAAAATGTTTAAAAAGAATTGAATTTCAGTAAAAAATTTTGTTATTTTTGAAAATAATTGAATCCCTAAGAAGAATTTTATTTCTTTTGAACAATATTTAATTTTTGCGAAGAATATTATTACTCTTGAAAATAATTGAATTTTTGCAATAATTTGTAACTTTTATAAAATTGAATTTTTTTCGTGTTTTTAACCAAACACCTTCAATAAATTTATTATTTTTGATAATTTTTGAAAAAGTTCTTTAATATTTATAAAAATAATTGAATCTCTGTGAAAATAAATTGAATATTTTTGAAAATAATGGAATTATTGCAAATAAATTTATAAATAATTTGTAAATAATTAAATTTTTGTGAAATATTTGTTATTTATAAAAATAATAAAAGGTTTGCTTAGAATTTTATCAAAAAATTTTTTAATTAATTCATTTCTTTTGGAAAATTTTATTAAAATAGTAGATATTGAAAATCATTGAATGGAGGGGAATTTTAAAAAAAAAATTGAATTTGTTAAAATGAATTTCATTAAAATTTTTGAAAATAATTGAATTTTGGAGAAAAATTTTAATATTTATAAAGATAATTGAAATTTTTACGATAATTTTTTTAAACTTTTGACCATAATTAAATTTTTGCGAAGAATTTTATTATTTTTGTAAGTAATTGAATTCTTCAGACGAATTTTTGAATAATATTTCTTTTTAAATACCTAATTGAATTCTTTTGTGAAATTTTATTGAAATAGTAGATATTGAAAATAATTGAATTTTTATAAATTATAGAAATTAATGAAATTTCTACGAAGAATTTTATTAAAATTATTTTGAAAATAAATTGAATTGTTAAAAAGAATTTGATGAAAATTTTTGAAAATAATTGAATTCTTTCAAGAAATTGAATTAAAAATGTATTGACAATAATACTGAAATTCTAATAAATAAATTATAGGAAGGCTTTTTAAAATAATTGAATTTCTTTGATGAATTTTAATAAAATTTTGACGAGTAATTACATTTTTCGAGAAATTCCATTAAAATTGTATTAAAAATAATTGAAATTCTGCGATGAGTTATATTATTTATGAAAATAATTGTATTATTGCGAAGACAACTCTTTTAAAATCGAATGTAAGAAAAATTAGAATAAATTAGATTTCAAGAATAAGCACAAGAACTTTAGAAAACAATAATTTTCCAGGATTCCAATCAAAATTCCCCGACTTTTCCAGGTTTTTTTAAAGTTTATAAAATTCCCTGACATTTCCAGGTTTTCCAGATTTCCAGGTTGTGTGTCAACCCTGATGTAAATATTTAGTTGATAATAATAATTAATTTAATTAATTTAGTTGATATAATAATAAAGTATTTAGTTGATATATTTTTAAATTTTCGATCAAATTATGTAATTTAATAATTATTCTATACATTAATTAATTGTTTTTAGCAGATGCAATTAGACTAAATGAATATAGTTGAATATTACTTTTATTAAATTTGCAATTTCAAAAAAATGTGAAATAAAATTGACACATTTCGATAGAATTTGATGGGATTTTGACACAAAACTAAAGTGACAGCCAACAAGTTCCACATTAGTCGAAAGATAATGATGAAATCAGGTCGTGCCGCGCTCTCCTCGCCGAGTAGAAAGATCCTTCGTGGAAGCGAGTTGAATGAGTGTTTTTTCGTGTCCATCAATTCATCATAGAATGTGTAGCTACTGGAATTTAGCTGTGGAAAAGATTAGTCGATACCGTGATGTGTGGTCCATTGGCATTGTTATCTATCTGTATATATATGTATATAGTTATAGTTTTGCGAAGGGAATTTCCCCCCCGAGAGCAGTTATATATATATATATATATATATATTTTTGAAGGACCACCGAAGTCCGAGTAGCGAATTAAATAATGGCTATAGAGTGAATGTCAGGAAGGAGAATCCCAGGAGTCTGAGAAACGCGAACAAAAGATTTTAGTGACAATGAACTTTTAGTTAATGGCCTCATCTTTGCTCGTTGGTTTTAGAGTTAGCGGTCTATTTCATCCTTTCCAAGCAGTCGTAACACAAGTAGCTTTTGCTCGCGATTGGAATTTTTCTTTAAATATTTCTAATGATTTGTTCTCAAATGCAAAAAAAAAGAAAGAAGGGAAAAAATTGACAGCCATTAAACGATCTGCATTCCTTTGCAAGTGAATATGATGAAAAATATTTCTTTATTTTTTGTTTACATTATTTCTATTTTGACTTTCGTTTTCACTTTTACTTTCATTTTCATTTTCATTTTCAAAAGTTTTTATTTTCATTTTCTCTTCAACAGATTTTTATTTTTCCTTTCATTTTCACTTTGACAGAATTTTATTTCCCCTTTTTATTTTCACATTCCCAGATTTTTTTCTCACTTTTTTTTAATCAAACTGAAGAGAAAACAAATTTAATAAAAAAGTAAATTAGAAAATCAAAAGTAGCACTTTCAGAAAAAAATATTGCGAAAAATGTTGATATTTTCTTATCCACAGCGGAAGAAAAGGAAAGTGATGATAGAGGGGATTTGGAGAAGAATATGTGTTTATAATTAGTTGGAACGGTAGCGAAGAAGGATGCTGAAGGTATAATATTGAAGAAAAAAGAAATGAGAATATGAGATGGAGAAGTTGGGAGGCTGAGATGAAATGTAATTTGTAAGTAGTAGCTACCGGCCTGTCAGGTGTTGCCAATGGGGGGCTCATTCACAGCGGGGTACTCGTCTGACCTTAAGACTCGTTTATTCAATGCCCCCTAACGTTTTCAACGACAGGGCACGCGGGTTATCTCTCAATGTTTTTCTCTTTCTTAAAAAAAAACAAAAAAAAAACCTTTATTTCCCTTTTTAAATCATTTCTCTCCATTTGCAAATAATTTGGTACTCTATAAATTTTAATCAGTTAAAAACAACTGATTTAGAAGCAAAAAGTCACTACTTCAAATATTAATTAGTTAAAAATAAGTTAATTCAATTAATTTCGTAAATATTACAATTCTTTTCAGAAATTCAATTATATTCATAAATAACTTAATTCTATATAGGAATTTGGTTTTTTAATTTACAAAAATTTTATGTTTCTTGATAACGACAAAATTGTTTTGCAATTTTTTATCTCTATTTGCAATTTCACAAAATAATTCCAGGAATAAATAATAAATAAAAAAAGAAAAAAATTTTTTGGTAACAAAATTGTAATTTTTACAAAACAAAAAAATGTTATTTTCAAGAAGAAAATTTCTCATTTAAAAATGTTTAAAGATAAATAAATTGATACTAGTGAATAGGAACAGAGTCAGGGTTGGACCACCTGTTGAACTTTGTTTATAAATTTAAAAAAAATAAATTTCAGGCAATTGAGTAATTTTGTTTGCACAAAGGGTCCAACCTTGACTAAAAGTACCATTTTCGAATTGCGCAACCAGACACGTTTCGGATTTCGACTTTTCACAATATTACTTACATAAATAATTCTTCAAAAGAATTCAATTATTAAAGATAAATAATCAAATTATTCCCAAAAATTCAATTATTTTGAGGCATAAAATTTTTGCAAAATTCAATTTATTATTTTCATAAATAACAATATTTATCACAAGAATTCAATTATTTTCAAAAAATAATAATAAAATACCATTCAGACATTCAATTCTTGTCAAAAATTTTAATGGAATTCTTTGTAAAATTTAATTGTTTTTAAAAACTTTTCACAATTCAATGATTTTCAGTATATCTACTATTTTCATAAGATTTCCAAACAGAATTCACATATTTAAAAAATTTCTTTGAAAAATCTTCGTAAGAATTCAATTTTTTTTTATTAATAATGAAGAATTTGCATAAAATTAGTCGAAAAAAATTTATTATTTAAAAATTTAAATAAAATTTTTTCTAATAATTCAATTATTTACATAAATAATTCTTCAAAATAATTCCCAAAAATTCAATTATTTTGAGGCATTTTAATAAAATTCTTTGCAAAATTCAATTGAATTTCAATTTTTTTAATTTTTTTAATTTTTTTTTTTAATTTTAATTACTTTTATAAATAACAATATTCATCACAAGAATTTAATTATTTTTCAAAGTAATCAATTTCTTCTTGGAAATTCAATTATTTTCGAAAGAATTTGAATAAAATTAAGACAGATAAAATAATAAAATTTATAATAATAAAATTGTTCTCGTGAATTCAATTGTTTTCATAAATATTAAAATACTAGTTAGAAATTCAATTATTCTCAAAAATTTTAATAGAATTCATTGTAAAATTCAATTATTTAAAAAAAATTTTCGCAATTCAATGGTTTTCAATATTGAATATTTTCATAAAATTTAACAAAACAAAATTCAAATATTTTAAATTTTTTTGTAAAAATCTTCGTAGGAATTCATTTCTTTTCAAAGATTAAAAAAATTTCTGAGAAATTTAATTATTTGAATTATTTTAATATTTAAATTCTTTCATGAATAATAAAATTCGTTGCAGAAATTCAATTTATTAGCAGGATGAGGGAGAAGTAAATATTGTTGATGAAAATTAGAAAAAAGTCAGGAAAATAAAATGTGGAATGGAATTTTGGTCAGTTTTGTAAAGTGTCTATAAAACGAGTTAATAGTTTATTTTTATGAAACGACTTTTTGCTACTTTTTTAAAATTAATTATCGAATGCGAAGTCTGTAGTTTCAAAAATTTATTTTAAAATATCATTTTACACAATAAACAGTAATATTTTATTTATTTCATTTTTTTAGAGTTTCTTTCTTTCTTTCTTTCTTTCAAGATAGAGAGAGAGCGAGATCTAATCGAAAAATATTGTTTTCTCATATGTGCAATAGTAATGATGACCATAATCAAATTTAGAGACACAATCTTCTGTAAATTAAAAAAACAAATTTAATTTTACAATTTATTCACTTTTTTTTATCCAATGAGCATAAAAATGTCGCTCTTAGATAGCTGACAACAGGGCGTAAAGTTATTTATATTTGCCCGACCGTATAAAAAAAAATTTTTAATTTAAAAAAAAATGAAAAAAAATTATTGAAAAAAAAAGAAAAAAAATGAAGGTTTCTGAATGTCACTGACTAACTTTTACTCCCTGTCGTCTGCTATCTGAAATCGCCACTTTTGTAAATTTGAAATAAAAAAATAAGCAACTCAGAAACAATTGTCTATTTTTGTTTCTTTATTTATTAATTATTTAAGTTTTTATAAAAACGATACATACTCTTTGCATTATCTTTTTTTTATGATAAATTTCCGGATTCCCTTTACAAGCGTAAGCTACAACTCTCTTTTTAGTTCTAAAAATTAAACTTGTTTTCGTTTTGAATATTGTACTAATACAGTGCTCTGAAATAATTTTTTTGGAATTACAGTGGAACCTCGATTATCCGAACCTCTGTTATCCGAAACCTCTATTATCCGAACCGAAAATCATTTTATCCGAATTTCTATTATCCGAACTTTTTTTTGGCTATCCGAATTTTAAAATTTATTTTCTCTATTTATTTTATTACTTATGTTTGTTTATGCCAAAAAAGTCTTAAAAAAATCATATATTGTGTTTTATTAATATATTATTATAAATTAATATATATACTTATATATCTTTGAAAAATGTATTAAATTAAATATGTACATATAGTTCAACTGTCCAATTTTTTTACTTTAATTATGAAAAACATTAAAACCTCTATTATCCGAATTTTCGATTATCCGAATCAGGCCGTGCCTAGGTTAGTTCGGATAATCGAGGTTCCACTGTATATTTAAAATATTTATATTATTTTGAATTTTATGCAGATTCTAGTTGAATATAAAATTTGTAAATAAGAAAAATCACATACCTTCGGCTTCTAATCTACTTCTGTACTGTCTGAAATCACCATAATCTGATGATTGACAATTATTGATTAACACAGATAGCAGCATTAAAAAAATAGAAATCGAAAATTTCATTTTGAATTTTTTGTAGTTTTTGTAATATTGTATGGAAAGTGAAAAATTTCTTTTAATAAAACAAAATAATTTTATACGAAAATATACTTAAGTTCGTTCAATTTAGTTCACAAAATGTTGGTGAATGCGTTTAGAAATATAAGTTGCACGTTTCAGAACAATTTTCTTTATCGAAAATCATAAAAATTTGTACTGCAGCTGCAAACTATTAATTTTATTACTTGATAGTTTTTTCACGATTTTATGTTTTTTCATAGCTGTCAAGGTTCTCAGTTAAAAAATAAAATAAAAAATATAGAACTCCTGACTTTTCCCTGATTACCAGACAAAATTTCGACTTTTTCCCTGAACCCTAAATAATATTCTGATTATTATTAAATTATTTTTTACAATTTTTAAATAAAATTCTCCATTAAATGAATTATTTTTAATAATTTTTGAAAAAGTTCTTTAAGAATTTTTCAATCCATTTGTTAATAAATTCAATTTTACAAAATTTCAATTATCCATAAATTTTTCAATTAAATATATATTAGAAAATAAAAACTTGAAATAATTTTAAAGAAAAATTTAACTATTTTTCTAATAATTTAAAACAATGGGAAACATTTATCTCATGATAGACATTTAATCTTTTATTTGAACGACACAAACTGTATTTTCAGGTGCATTCGAAGCGCAAAGAAGAAAAAATAAAAAATCCATTACTATTTAATGTGAATTATTAACATTGAAGTGATCACTGAAAGATAGAGATTAAGCTTTAAGTGAATTGTCAGATCGAGCCCACTGTATGTATGTATAGTTGTATGTAGACACATGTATCACATGCTGTGCAAACACGGTCCCGTGCCTCCACCATATAAACGCTAGAATATATATTTCTTTCTTCTCCCTCTCTCTCTCTTTTTTTTTCTTTCCCAAGGGAGTAGAGGTGGTGGTGGGGGGGGGATAGTCTCTTCTACGCGGATTTGTCACCCTCATCATTTTGACGACATGGGCACGTCTCTGTTTATCCAGCTGCCGTATTTAAATGTCCCTCTAACGCGCCGTAAAATTATATGCAAAAATCCCCATAAAATATGTAGGATCTGCCCTTAATGCACCGAGAAATTGTCGCGTCGCCTGCCTATCTGCCTTCTGTGCCTTATGGGGATTATATATTTTATCGGCGCCTCTCGCGCTCACTTTAATATGCAGAATGCACGCCATTTCAGGGGGGCAATGGGGATGGATAATTCGAAATTTAACTTATCGACGTTCCATTACTGTGCGGCATTCGAAACTCAATTCACCCTTTTTCAAATGTGTTAAGAGAATATGAAATTATGTTTCCTTTCTTTTTTTTGGTTTATAATTTATTTTAATGGAAATTCTATTTTTTAAGCCCCCTCTTCTTCTAGGGGAGGGTTTATGTATAAATAGGTGTAATAAAAACTTTAGTTACGCTGTCGAATATTTTGGATGTATCAATTACAGATTAATTGGTATTGAAGCTCAGTAAGTCGTGGAGGTACAATTTTACTTTATAGGATCAATTATTTTTAATAATTTTAAATTTAAAAAAAATTTTTTTTTAATTTTTAATAATTTTTAATAAAATTAGTTTGAAGTATAAAAAGTTTAGTTGTCTCTGAGTCAAATATATACATCTTTTCTCTAAACGTAGTTTCGATATTATTGACCTTTTTTTGCAATCATCCTTTTTACGCGGAATTTTTTCAAACTGCGAAATGTACTTATTCATGGGAGGCGATCTTTTTTTTGTCTTTCTTCTATTTTTTTTCTCCTGAACATGAAAAGATGGGAAATACGATCCAGGGTATAAACAGTTACGACGATTAACGCGCACACTTGCGCTTAGGGTGAATATAAAACGAATATAAGGTTGTTTGTTCAAATCGTGCAGTTTATATTACAACAGAGGTACTTTAAGTTGTCGAGAACTTGGGATCCACTACGAGGCAATTGGTATTTTACCATGTACACCCTCACTTACATAAGTATAGGTCTAATTTCTATACTTGTAGTTGCTGTCACGCAAGAATCCACCCGCACGTGTAGGTACAGAGAGTGCTCGCAGGAGATTTGTTCCGGCATATTCTAAACGTCTTTCGAATAGGAGCACAAAAAAAAGGGAAAAAGAAAGGCGCATACTTATCAAGTGAGAAGTTTAGTAATTTCAGATAAATTATCTCTGGAAAATAGCAAATCATTTTCTTTTTCTCTTTCTTTTTGAAAATATAGAAAATTGCTCTTAAATTATATGGAAAGAAGGAATGTGGCAACTTTTTCTGTATATCACAGTAAATCGTAAGTTAAAACGTGTTGCAGATTAAATTAATACCAAAGAAGATTAAAATAGTCAATTTTGGTGTTATTTTTTACAATAAATTAAATTTCAGTTCATTAAATTTTTTATAACTATGAAACATGAAGAAATCGATGACTCCGAGTCTTCGACTCGGAGTCATCGATTTCTTCATATTTTATAATAATTAAAGATGACTAAGTAATAAAATCATTATTTTATATTATAAGAATATTATACTTTTTCCAAATTATTTTCATTACTTCAATTCAATCATTATTTTCAAAAATTTTTAACTATACAATTTTATTTTATATCAATTATTTTTAATAATTTTCGAAAAAGTTCTTTTGCAATTTTCAAATCCATTTGTTTACAATATTCAATTTTATGAAATTTCAATTATTCCCAAATTCTTTAATTAAATGAATATTAGAAAATAAAAACTTCAAATAATATAAAAGAAAATTCAATTAAACTTTTTCAAAAAAATTAATTTCAAAATTCAATTATTTCTAAAAATTCACGATTTACTGCTTTTAATATTCAATTATAATCTAAAATTTTAACTGAAATTCATTTTTAAGAAATGAAAATCAATTTTTATTAGAAAATTCTACGAGAATTCAATTATTTAAATGCAAAAGTAAATAATTTATTAAACAATTGAATGTTTCTCAAAATTCAATTCTCATAAAGAATGTTATTAACAAATTTTTAAATAATTGAATTCTTTTGTCGAATTTTATTAAAACTTGCATGAACATAATTATACTTTTTTCAAGGAATTCAATTATAATTGTGTGAAAAATAATTGAAACGCTGCGATCAGTTTTATTATTAGTAAAAATAATTGAATCCTTTGAGAAGAATTTTATTACTCTTGAAAATAATTGAATTTCTGCAATAATTTCTAACTTCTCTAAAATTAAATTTTTTTCTAGTATTTTTAACTAAAATTCTTCAATAAATCCATTATTTTTAATAATTTTTAAAAAAGTTTTTTGAGAATTTTCAAATTCATTCGTTTACAATTCAATTTTACAAAATTTCAATTATTCGCAAATTCTGCAATTAAATATATATTGAAAACTAAAAACTTGAAATAATTTCAATAAAAATTCTATTAAACTTTTAAAAAGAATCATTTTTAAATGATAAATTTTTTCTTAAAAATTAGTATGCTAAATTTTTTTGTTACCAGAAAGGATAAATTTCTTGTTTTCTTATCTATTATTTATTTCCGGAAATAATTCGTGAAATCGCAAAAGAGATAAAAAATAATAAAATAATTTTTTGCAGTTTCAAGAAACATAAAATTTTTGTAAACTAAAACAAGAGGCTGATGCTTTCCTTCATTTATTTTAGTATTTGATATAATTTTGTTTTCTTTTTTTATAACTACCAATAAGGCTTTAAGTTAAAAAAATTTTGTATTTTTATATATACCACTTATATTGTTTTAAAAAATTATGAAACCAATTAAAAAGAATTAAAAAAATTGGTTCATATTCGATAGGAATTATAAGAAATCATCTCCAATTTCAAATTCTTTAAAACGATTCAATTATTTTCAAAAAATATTCGAAATTCAATTATTTTCAATAACTATGATTTTCATAAAATTTCAAAAAGGTATTCAATTATTTACAAAAAAAATTGATAAAATTCATCTAAAATTCAATTATTTTCATAAATAATAAAATTTCCACAGGAATTCAATTCAAGAATAGCATTTTGAAAAAAATTTCGACAAAATCAATTATATTTAAGAAAATTTTTATACAATTCTTCACAATAAATTCAATTACTCTCACTAATAATAACATTTTTCATGAAAATTTAATTTCTAAAAAAATTTTTTAAACAATTCCAAGTAAGAAATTACTTATTTTCATAAACAATAAAACTCATCGAAAAATATCAATTATTTTCAATACTATTTTAAATTAATTAATTGAAAAATTCAATTATGTTTATAATTAAAGTTTTCCACAAGAATTCAATTATTTAAAATAAAACTTTTATTTAATATTTATTATATTTCGAAAAAATTAATTATTTAAAACAATGTTTATAAAATTCTTATGAAGAATTCAATAAAAAAAAATTTTATCAATAATTCAATTATTAGCATAAATAATACAAATTTCTTAGGATTTCAATTATTTTTAATACAATTTTACAGGCATTTTTAATATTTAATTATAATCTAAAATTTTGACTGAAATTCATTTTTAAAACTATTTTTATTAATAAATTCGACAAAAATTCAAATATTTAAATACCAAACAAAAAATTTATTAATTTCATGTTTCTTGAAATTAAATTCTCATAAAAAATGTTATCAACAAATTTTTTAAATCATTAAATTCTTTGGACGAATTTTAATAAAATTTTTAAGAATAATTACATTTTTCGAGGAATTCGATTAAAATTGCATTAAAAATTGAAATTCTGCAATGAGTTTTATTATTTATGAAAATAATTGAATTCCTAAAAGAATTTTATTATTTATAAAAATAATTTAATCCCTGTAGAAAAGTTATTGTTTATGAAAATAATTGAATTATTGCGAAGAAATTTATTTAAAAAATTGGTAAATAATTGAATTCCTGCTCTCTAAATCTGAATATGTGAAATTTCACTTATTGTACGTTATAAGTCGTCCTCTCGATCAATAAGTGCATATACACTTATAAATAAGTGAATTTTTCACTTATT
This sequence comes from Leptopilina heterotoma, assembly GCF_015476425.1. Classification (NCBI taxonomy): domain Eukaryota; kingdom Metazoa; phylum Arthropoda; class Insecta; order Hymenoptera; family Figitidae; genus Leptopilina; species Leptopilina heterotoma. The sequence continues at coordinate 1,243,944 of NW_025110893.1, forward strand.
CTGAGTGAAATTTCACTTATTATAAGTGTATATGCACTTATTGATCGAGAAGACGACTTATAACGTACAAATATGTGGATTTTCACATATTCAGATTTAGAGAGTGTAAAAATTTCTATTATTTATGAAAATAATTGAATTGTTGCGTAGAATTTTATTCACATTTTTTTTAATAATGGAATTCTTTTGGAAATTTTTATTGAAATAGTAGATATTGAAAATCATTGAATTTTAGAAAACTTTTGAAAATAATTGAAATTTTGACAAGAATTTGATTAGAATTTTGTAAAATAATAATTGAATATCAGAGAAGAATTTTATTATTTATAAAGAGAATTAAAATTTTAACAAGAATTTAAAAAAATTTTTGAACAGAATTGAATTTAGTAAATATGTTACTAAGTTAGTTAGTAAGTTAGTAACTAACTTACTAACTTACTATTCTCCCTGGAGAAGCTAAATTCGTTAAATTTTTACAAATCGTTGACTTTGGTGTTTTATTTAATGTAAAATTTCATTCATATAGTTAAAAATAACACCAAAATAGATTGGATTTCTTTTAAAATGTAAGATAATAATTGAATTAGAAAAGCAATATAGCGTGAAGTTCTAAAAATAATTGAATTTCGAAAAGGTTTCAAATTAAAATCTTCGAAAATTTGAATTTTTCATACTTTTCACTAACAATTCTGTAGAATTAATTCTTTAAAAAAAATTTAATTAAATTTTTCTTTTAAATTATTTTAAGTTTTCATTTTCTAATATATATTTAATTGAAAAAATTGTCAATAATAGAAATTTTGTAAGATTCAATTGTAAGCAAATGGATTCGAAAATTCTGAAAGAACTTTTTCAATAATTATTAAAAATAATTGATTTAATGAAAAATTTTAGTTAAAAATTGTAAAAAATAATAATAATCATCAGAATATTCTTTAGGGTTTAGGGAAAAAGTCAAATTTTTTTTCTGGACAACAGCGAAAAGTAAGGAGTTCTATATTTTTTACTTCATTTTTTAACTGAGAACCTTGATAGCTATCAAAAAACAAAATAAAAAAAAACTATCAAGTAATAAAATTAATAGTTTGCAGCTACAGTACAATTTTTTATAATTTTCGATAAAGAAAATTGTTCTTAAACGTGAAACTTATATTTCCAATCGCATTCACCAACATTTCGTGGACGAAATTGAACGAAAAAAAAGTCAACATGAAACTTTCGATTTCTGCTTTTTTATTGTTGCACTCAAAAAAAAAACTAGTAGATTTGACTACTTTTTAACTACCCTGAGTGATTCAATAGGTCCTCAACTGAATTTAAAAATTTATATTTACTACCGAAAGTAGTAAAAAGAACTAAGAATTTAGTTGATGTAATTAGATTTTGTAGTTGTTTTTGCAATTTAACTACTTTTTTTAGTTATATAAACTATTATTCTTCAACTATATTCAAAGTAGTAAAATCAACTACACAAAAATTGTTAGTAAAACTAAAAAAGTAATTAATTTGACAACTTTCAACTCAACTAGGTAATAGTAGTTAAAGATTTCGACCGAATTTTTTTCAGTGTGTTATCTGTGTTAATCAATAATTGTCAATCATCACCTAATGGTCATAATTACAGACAATACGAAAGTAGATTAGAAGCCGAAGGTATATTATTTTTCTTATTTACAAATTTTATATTCAACTGGAATGTGCATAAAATTCAAAATAATATAAATATTTTAAATATATAATTCTAAAAAAAAATTATTTCAGGGGAGTGTATTTATCCAATATTCAAAACACATAAAAGTTTATTTTCTGGAACTGAAAGGAGAGATACAGTTTATATTTGTAAAGGGAATCCGAAAAATTATCATAAGAAAAATGATATTGCAAGGAGTATGTATCGTTTTTATAAAAACTTAAATAATTAATAAATAAAGAAACAAGAATAGACAATTGTTTCCGAGTTCCTTATATTTTTTATTTCAAATTTACAAAAGTGGCGATTTCAGATAGCAGACTACAGGAAGTAAAAGTCAGTCAGTGACATTCACAAACCTTCATTTTTGCCCTAGGGTAAAAATGAACCCAATTTTTATACGGTCGGGCAAATATCAATGACTTTACGCCCTGTCGTCAGCTATCTAAGAGCAACATTTTTGTGCATATTGGATAAAAAAGTGAATAAATTGTAAAATTAAATTTCTTTTTTTGATTTACAGGAGATTGTGTCTCTAAATTTGATAATGATGATGATGATTATTATTACTATTGCACATATGAGCAAGTAAATTTTCCTCTTAGATCTCGCTCTTTCTCTTTTGAAAGAAAGAAAGAAAGAAAAACTCTAAAAAAATGAAATAAATAAAATATTACTGTATATTGTGTACAATGATATTTTAAAATAAATTTTTGAGAAACTGCAGACTTCGCATTCGATAATTAATTTTTTCTACCACACGCACCGAAAGTACACCATTTCCTACGTGTTTAGCGGGAGAAAAGTGTATGATTCCCTGCGAGCGGGAGGGAATGTACATTCCCTCCCGGCTAGTGACGTCACCGGGAGGGAATGTAACATTCCCTCCCTGTGAGGGAGGAAAAGTAACTTGCTTTCTCGGTAATATTATCAAAGTATGACCATTGATGAATCAGTTACGTGAGTTACGTCAGCTAAGTGACTTACGTAACTTACGCGAGTTACGCAAATGGTGTAGTTACGTAACTTACGTAAATGGTGTAGTTATGTTAGTCTTTCGAGTTACAAATAATAAATGATTTACGTAAGTTACGTAACTTACGTTACTTACGTTACTTACACTACTTGCGTAAACCTACGCTCTTTGGGTTAGTTTAGTTATTTTAAGCTTTTCACAAACTTTCAGTTACCACAGTTGTAACTATACCGCCCCCAGCTACAACTATACATTCAAAAGTAACAATCAAACTGCCGCGTTTGTACTTTCGGTATACGTGTGTTAGAAAAAATAGTATGTGCAACTCGGGAGGAAAATTGATTTCCACTCGTGTTTTACAGTTCTCGGCTTCGCTCGCAAGCACTCGCCTTCGGCTCGTTTGCTCGCTACGCCTCGAACTGCAAACTACACTCGTCGGAAATCATCCATTTCCCTCCCTTGATGCACAATCTACTATTAAAAAAGTAGCAAAAAGTCGTTTTATAAAAATAAACTATTAACTCGTTTTATAGACACTTTACACTGAGAGAAATGGATAGTCAGATTTTGATGTTAAAAAGATGATGTTACACGATACTATCATTATGCTACTGCCAACCATCACAGATGCTAAAAAAAATATAGTTATGCTACCCCTTACTACCAAGATGTTACTCCTGATGATATTGATGGTAACGGTGTCTATCTAGATAGCTGTCTGTATACGTAGCATTAAAGATGGTCACCCTAACCACAATTATGTTACCCACTACTATAAATTTCTCTCCGTGTACAAAACTGACAAAAATTTCATTCCACATTTTATTTTCCTGACTTTTTTCTAATTTTCATCAACAATATTTACTTCTCCCTCACCCTGCTAATAAATTGAATTTCTGCAATGAATTTTATTATTCAGTAAAGAATTTAAATATTTATAAAAATAAGTTAATTCAAGTGAAGAATTTTATAGAAATTTTAAAATGATTCATTTCTTTCGACTAATTTTATGCAAATTCTAATTTAAATAATTAAATTTCTCAGAAATTTTTTTAATCTTTGAAAAGAAATAAATTCCTACGAAGATTTTTACAAAAAAAATTTTAAATAATTGAATTCTGTTTGTAAAATTTCTATGAAAATATTAGATATTGAAAATCAGTGAATTGCGAAAAGATTTTAAAAATGATTAAATTTTATAATGAATTCTATTCAAATTTTTGAGAATAATTGAATGCCTGTGTGGTATTTTATTAAAATTTTTTTGAAAACAATTGAATTTCTAACAAGTATTTTATTATTTATGAAAACAATTGAATTCACGAGAACAATTTTATTATTATAAATTTTATTATTATTTTTTCAGTCTTAATTTTATAAGAATTTTTTTAAATAATTGAATAATCAAATTTTCGGGAATTATTTTGAAGAATTATTTATGTAAATAAATTTTTGGAAAAAATTTTATTAAAATCTAAAAGAATAATTAAAATTATTTCAAAACAATTTAATTAAAATTGAATTTAAAATAATTTATTTCTTTCGAACAATTTTATTAAAATATTCGAAAATAATTGAATTCCTGTGAAAAATTCTAATATTTTAAATAAATAATTGATTTTTGTGAGACCTTGAAATTAAATTTTTAAGAATAATTATATTACATTCTCATCAAAAATGAGAAAGTCTTGGATTTTTTTTTTTGATCAATTCCTCTAAAATTGTATTAAAAATAATTGAAATACTGCAATGAATTTTATTATTTATGAAAATAATTGAATAGTTGTAAAGAATTTTATTAAAATTTTCCAAAATAAATTGAAATCCTCAGAAGAATTTCATAAGTTATGAAAATAATTGATATATTGGGAAAAATTTTATTAAAATGTTTAAAAAGAATTGAATGTATTTATGTCTTGTTATGAATATTGTTATATATGAAAATAATTGTATTTTGCAAAGAATTTTATTATAATACTCAAAAGTAATTGAATTTTTAAGAATAATTTTGTTATTTATCGACGTAATAAATTCTGTCGAAGAATTATTTATGTAAATAATTAATTTAAATTTTTAAATAATAAATTTTTTTCCACTAATTTTATGCAAATTCTTTATTATTCATGAAAAGAATTGAATTCTTACGAAGATTTTTATAAGAAATTTCTTAAATATTTGAATTCTGTTTTAAAATTTTATGAAAATAGTAAATATTGATAATCATTGAAATGTGAAAAGTTTTTTAAAACAATTAAATTTTACAAAGAATTCTATTAAAATTTTCGACAACAATTGAATGCCTGAATGGTATTTTATTAATGTTTTTTGAAAATAATTAAATTCCTGTGATAAATATTGTTATTTATGAAAATAATTGAATTTTGCAAACAACTTTAATAAAATGCCTGAAAATAATTGAATTTTCGGGAATAATTTTATTATTCATCGACATAATTGAATTCTTTCGAAGAATTGTATTAAAATCTAAAAGAATAATTGAAGTATTGCAAAAAAATGTAATTAAAATTGTATTTTAAATAATTGACTTTTAACGAACAATTTTATTGAAACATTTAAGAATAATTGAATTCCTGTGAAAAATTCTAAAATTTTTGTAATTTAATTCTTCCAACGAATATGTAAAAAAAAATTTCGTCAGCGTAATGTTCGTAAAGTCGTTTAAAAATATAAATTTTAGAAGAATTTTGTACTTATCAGAAAACATAAAAATTTGTACTGCACCTGCAAACTTTTATTTTTATTCCCTGATAGTTGTTTTACGATTATATTATTTCCTTTTTTTTATAACTGTCTTCTTCTTTTAATCACTGAAAACAGTGTTAAAAAGAAGAAGAAAATTTTATGTGAAAAGTCGAAATCCGAAACGTGTTTGGTTGCTCAATTCGAAAATGGTACTTTTAGTCAAGGTTGGACCCTTTGTGCGAACAAAATTACTCAATTGCCTGAAATTTATATTTTTTTTAAATTTATAAACAAAGTTCAACAGGTGGTCCAACCCTGACTCTGTTCCTATTCACTAGTATCAATTTATTTATCTTTAAACATTTTTAAATGAGAAATTTTCTTCTTGAAAATAACATTTTTTTGTTTTGTAAAAATTACAATTTTGTTACCAAAAAATTTTTTTCTTTTTTTATTTATTATTTATTCCCGGAATTATTTTGTGAAATCGCAAATAGAGATAAAAAATTGTAAAACAATTTTGCGATTATCAAGAAACATAAAGTTTTTTGTAAATTAAAAAACCAAATTTCTAAAAAGAATTAAGTATATTGAATTTGTGAAAAGAATTGTAATATTTACGAAATTAATTAAATTATTGCGAAGAATTATATTAAAATTTTTTTAAATAATTAATTTTTTTCGAAATACAATAAATATTATAAAAATTTTGTTTTAAATAATTGAATTTTTCGATTAATTAATTTCAAATATGATTAAAAATAATTGAAATTCTTCGATGAGTTTTAATATTTATGAAAATAATTGAATTTTGCATGAGTTTTATCAATTTTTTTTTAAATAATTGAATTTCTTTGCGAAATTTGATGAAAATATTTGATATTGAAAATAATTGAATTTGGAATATTTTTTTGAAAATAATTGAATCGCTTTAAAGAATATGATTATAATTTCTGAGAATAGTTTTTTGATTTCTGGTATTAGCGAATTTAAAGTAGTAGAAAATCTAAAAAAAAATATGGCAATATTTAGGCAAAATTCTGTTTATTGTTGTGGCAATATTAATACACACGGTCAATATTAACACATCTACAGTACACAAATTATTCTTCATCAACATTTGACCAAATTACCCCGGCAATATTTGACTATATAATTTTCCATTTCTCACTATAATATTATGTCAATTAAATGCGTAAATAATAATAAACACGCGAACAATATATTTAATGATACTGCAAGTATTGTATATTAGAGGATTTGTGTTGACTTGATTAATCTTTCTATAAAAGTCGTATTTAGAGGAGAACTTTTGGAATTAAGATAGGGGTATAAATATATACATTTATATTGTATATCATCGCGCCCCGGCGCCCAACGTGATTCATAAATCAGGGACAAATATTCCAACGATGACAAACACAATAAGTCCCAATTTCGGTCATTTATATACGCTAGACGCCGGATAATATGACAGCGGATCCTTTGTGCACACATGGAGGGTAGTAACCCCGGACGTGGACGAGTGACGTCATTTATAAGGACACAAATCAAAGCGAAGGACGACAAGCGTTTGAAACCGTTCTGGATGGTTCCGGATACGGGGCACGTTGGATCCTCCCCAGGGATGTTGCAAGATATTCCTTTGATTTTAGATTTACGTATATGTCGCACACAAACTTCTATATGTGTACCGAGAGATATATGTATTTTTGCATTTGCATTTGGTTTTTGAGCATGTCGGAAAAGTTTGAAAATCGGAGAAACGGCAAAATTTGGTTTACTTCTGTTATACACAGAAAAAAAGACATTACTATAATAATAATCTCGAATTATAATTCAATTAGATTTTTCATTATATATTAACACAGTAAATCGTGAGGTATTAAAAAGTGTTGCTGATTAAATTAACACCAAAAAAGATTAAAATAATCAATTTTGGTCTTATTTTTTACAATGAATCAAATTTTAGTTCATTAAATTTTTTTAAAACTATAAAACATGAAGAAATCGATAACTCCGAGTCTTCGACTCGGAGTTATTGATTTCTTAATATTTTATAATAATTAAAGATGACCAAGTAATAAAATCATTATTTTATATTATAAGAATATTATACTTCTTCCAAATTATTTTCATTACCTCAATCCAATTATTATTTTGAAAAATTTTCAACTACAATTTTACTTTATAACAATTATTTTTAATAATTTTCGAAAAAGTTCTTTGGCAATTTTCAAATCCATTTGTTTACATATTCAATTTCACGAAATTTCAATTATTCCTAAATTATTTAATTAAATGCATATTAAAAAATAAAAACTTCAAATAATATAAAAGAAATTTCAATTAAACTTTTTCAAAAAAATTAATTTCAAAATTCAATTATTTCTAAAAATTCACGCTAAATTGCTTTTAATATTCAATTATAATCTAAAATTTTAACTAAAATTCATTTTTATGAAATGAAAATCAATTTTTATTAGAAAATTCTACGAGAATTTAATTATTTAAATGCAAAAGTAAATAATTTATTGAATATTTGAATGTTTCTCAAAATTCAATTCTCATAATGAATTTTATTAACAAATTGTTAAATAATTGAATTCTTTTCTCGTGGTTTATTAAAACTTGCATGAACATAATTACTTTTTTCAAGGACTTCAATTATAATTGTATGAAAAATAATTGAAACGCTGCGATCAGTTTTATTATTAGTAAAAATAATTGAATCCTTAAGAAGAATTTTATTACTCTTGAAAATAATTGAATTTCTGCTATAATTTCTAACTTCTCTAAAATTAAATTTTTTTCTAGTGTTTTTAACTAAAATTCTTCAATAAATCCATTATTTTCAATAATTTTTAAAAAAGTTCTTTGCGAATTTTCAAATTCATTCGTTTACAATTCAATTTTACAAAATTTCAATTATTCGGAAATTCTGCAATTAAATATATATTGAAAACTAAAAACTTTAAATAATTTCAATAGATAGTGAAAATTAAAATACGACTGAGTGATAGAATCATCTCTACTCTTTTTAAATAATTTCAATAAAAATTCTATTAAACTTTTTAAAATTTATTTAAAATTTATTTTTATTATTTATTATTTATTTTAAATTTTATTTACGGAAATAATTCGTGAAATCGCAAAGGAGATAAAAAATAATAAAATAATTTTTTGCAGTTATCAAGAAACATAAAATTTTTGTAAACTAGAACACGAGGCTGATGCTTTTCTTCATTTTTTAGTATTCGATATATTTTTATTTTCTTTTTTTTATAACTACCAAGGCTTTAATTTAAACAAATTTTGAATTTTTATATATACCACTTATATTGTTTTAAAAAATTATAAAACAAATTAAAAAGAATTCATATTCTATAGGAATTATAAGAAATCATCTCCAATTTCAAATTCTTTAAAACGATTCAATTATTTTCAAAAAAAATATTCGAAATTCAATTATTTTCAATAACTATGATTTTCATAAAATTTCGCAAAGGTATTTAATTATTTACAAAAAAAAATTGATAAAAGTTATCTAAAATTCAATTATTTTCATAAATAATAAAATTTCCACAGGAATTCAATTCAAGAATAGCATTTTGAAAAAAATTTCGACAATATCAATTATTTAAGAAAATTTGTATACAATTCTTCACAATAATTTAATTACTCTCACTAATAATAACATTTTTCATGAAACTTTAATTCCTAAAAAAAATTTTTAAACAATTCTAAGTAAGAAATTAATTATTTTCATAAATAATAAACTGATCGAAAACTTTCAATCATTTTTAATACTATTTTAAATTAATTAATCGAAAAATTCAATTATTTTCATAAATAAATAAATTTTTCGCAATAATTCAATTATTTTCATAAATATTAAAAATTTCTTAGGATTTCAATTATTTTTAATTCAATTTTACAGGAATTGCTTAAAAAAATATAATTATTCTTAAAAATTTAATTTTAACTTCTCGAAAAAATCAATTATTTAAAAAAATGTTGTTTTAAAATTCTTTGAAAGAATTCAATTATTTACAAAAATATTAGAATTTTTCGCAGGAATTCAATTATTTTCAAATATTTTAATAAAATTGTTCGAAAGAAATGAATCATTTGAAATTCAATTTTAATTAAATATGTTTGAAATAATTCAATTATTCTTTAGATTTAAATAAAACTCTTCCCAAGAGTTCAATTATTTACATAAGTAATTCTTCGAAAGAATTCCCTAAAATTCAATTATTTTGAGGCATTTTAATAAAATTCTTTGCAAAATTCAATTATTTTTATAAATAACAATATTTACCACAATAATTCAATTATTTTTAAAAGTAATAAATTTCTTCTCGGTATTTTTAATTATTTAAAAAAAATTCTAATAAAATCGTTCGCAAAAATTCAATTATTTGCATAAATATTAAATTGCTTTTTAGGAATTCAATTATTTTCAAAATATGCCACACAGACATTTAATTTTTGTCAAAAATTTTAATAGAATTCTTTGTCAAATTTTATTATTTCTAATTTTCATTATTTATTATTGCAATAGTCTTACATTAACCCTCACAGGCTCGAGTTCGATTTTTGAAATGCGCGCACAAGGTGGGTCCGAGGGACCCGGATGTTTCAATGCAATAAAAAATAAAATTTAATAGCAAAGTGCTTCATATTTTCCATATTTAATACAATTTTAATGATATAATTGCATAAAAAATTTTAAATATTAAAAAGTAATTAAGATATAACTAAAATTTGTTTAATAAATTTAATGAGTCATTTTGAATAAATCGAACTACATACTTATTAAGCAAGATTTTTTTAATGTGTATTTTTTGTTCTATTAAATTTACCGATGTATTAAGCATATGTTATCACTTATTATGGCAGTTGTTGATAAAAATACCATAAATAAATCCAATATTGCATAAAAATTGCAAATTTTTAATTTTTTTTTCATATCCCGGGTCCCTCGAACCCGGCTTGAGCCCTTACGTATGTTCGACTTAAAAGGTAATTTACCAGAGTATTTTATGAATAAAAAATTGTTTATACTGGTGAAAAATGTGTGTTTTTACGTCCCCAAGCCTAATGTGAAGTTGATTTTCCAATAATATTTTTTTAACCGGAAGTAGATCAAAAAAACTTTCCTCCGGGTCCGAGGGACCCGGCTCGAGCCCGTGAGGGTTAATGTTTGCCGGGAAAATTACTTTAAAATATTCTCGCAATTTTTGACACGGTTATTTCTTTAAATATTACCACAATTCAGCCAAATATATTGCCCAAATTTTTGTAACACAATTTGGCTAAACATATTTAATTTTGTTTATTTTAAATATTTAATACCTATTGTTAAAATACTAAATATTTAAATATTGTTTATTATTGCAATAATATTACATTTATTTTAACAGAATATTATACAGAAATATAAACATCAATTTTTCCAGGCAAATTTCCAGAATATTGTCGCAATTTCTGACAGATTGGTCTTATATTGTTTATTATATTAAAAATTAAAATAAATAAACTGAAATTTTTGCACAATATTATGGCAAAATGTTTTTTGTTCTAATTGCCCAGAGTAGTTTTTTTGGTCAAAAGGGAAAAGTTTAAAAACGAGTAGAGTATTTTTGAAGAGCTCAAAAATAATTCCCAAATTGTCAAGATGACAATTCTCTACCTCCTGAAAATAATGTAATTTAAGACTGAAAGTAATGAATTTTCCATTCTGCTGAAAAGGGATGCTATTATCTTATGATAATTTCGCGCTAGTGGAGCGCAAATTAATCGAGTAGGTGGCTATAATTCCATAATGGATTCGAAAGTCGGGGGATGCGATCGCGAACTGGGAAAAGCGAGAGGGTTGGGCTTTGCTGGTGCGTATAACTGGAATGACATAATTGAATAATATAACGTGTCGCTACCCTTCCTGAGTAGAGGAACGGCCGTCGAACCAAAACCATTGCCATATACCTAGTGCACAGGACTGAAGCTCAATGCTCAACTCAACTCAACTCCGCAGTAATGGTGTGAGTTGGAGGACTCATGGGACCTCTCGTCACGCATATTTCATTATGCGATCTGGCAACCCCGCCACCACCCAACCTGCCCCCTTTCTATATACCTCCGATTCTATGTTGTATAACTATAGTTCCTATTCCTATACTGTCGCCTACTACCAGTGCAAAGTGTTGGAGCGTTTGCTGATCCGACCAAATCGAATTCAAAGGACGACGAAACATTCGTACTGGTCCGAAATTAATTGAAAGTTCGAGTGAATAATCGCCTTTCAGTTTCTATTCATCTAAGTTTCAAATTAACAGCGACAAAAAATTTAATATTGTCAAATAAAACTTTTATTACTATTTAAGAATTTTTATTTGTGGAAAATAGTTTCTTTTTTCTTTTTTTTTGTCAACTGTTTTCTATCATCCAGAGAAAAAGTTTATTTAAACCAAATATATTTTATTTAAGTTAAATAAACGTATATATACGTTTATTTAACTTAAATAAAATATATTTGGTTTAAATAAACTAATAATTGTTTCAAAACCAATTAGGTTATTTATTTCAAAAAGAAATAAATATTTGAATAAGAAATAAATAATCCTGACTCGGAGTGATCGACTATCTCATTCGTTTTTATTAGAAATAAATATTATTATTATTTATAGAAAGTATCAAAATCTTATCCAAAGAATGTAATTAAAATTATTAAAAATAATTTAATTGTTAATAAAATTTTATTAAAATTGTTTTGAAAATAATTAAATCGTGAAATTTTCGTGAAATTGTATTAAAATTGGTTTTGAAAATAATTGAATTCCTGCGATAAATTTTACTTTTTATAAAAATAATTGGATTCTAGCAAAGAGTGTTTTATTAAAATTTTTAAAAATCACTTAATTCTTATGAAGAATTTCATTAAATATTTTTTTTCAAATAATTAAATTCTTGCAAAAAGTTTTTTAAATTAATTACATTTTTCGAAGAAATAATTTAAAATTGTATTAGAAATAATCAAAATTTCAAAAATAAAATTGAAATTTGGTAAAATTTGTGAAAAATAATTGAAATTTAATAGAAACATTTCAAAAATAAAATAAAATCTTTGAAAAATAATTGAACTTTGATAAAATCTTTAAAAAATAATTGAAATTTGGTAAAATTTGTGACAAATAATTAACATTTGGTAAAATCTTTGAAAAATAATTGAAATTTGATAAAGCATTTCAAAAGTAAAATAATATCTTTAAAAAATAATTTAATTTGGTAAAATCTTTGAACAATTATTTACATTTAATAAAATATTTCAAAAATAATTAAAATTTGATAAAATCTTTGACAAATAATTGAAATTTAATAAAACATTTTAAAAATAAAATAAAATCATTGAAAAAAATTTGAAATTTGATTAAATTTTTAAAAAATAATTGAAATTTGGTAAAATTTGTTAAAAATAATTCAAATTTGGTAAAATCGTTGAAAAATAATTTACATTTAATAAAATATTTCAAAAATAAAATAAAATCTTTGAAAAAAATTCGAAATTTGATAAAATCTTTGAAAAATAATTGAAATTTGATAAAATCTTTGACAAATGATTGAATTTTGATAAAATATTTCAAAAATAAAATAAAATATTTGAAAAAAATTTGAAACTTGATACAATCTATGACAAATAATTGAATTTTGATAAAACATTTCACAAACAATTGAAATTTGATAAAATTTGTGAAAAATAATTCAAATTTGATAAAATTTTTGACAAATAATTGAATTTTGATAAAATATTTCAAAAAAAATACAATCTTTTAAAAAAATTTGAAATTTGATTAAATTTTTAAAAAATAATTGAAATTTGGTAAAATTTGTTAAAAATAATTCGAATTTAGTAAAATCGTTAAAAATTAATTTACATTTAATAAAATATGAATTTTGATAAAATATTTCAAAAATAAAACAAAATCTTTGAAAAAAATTTGAAATTTGATTAAATCTTTAAAAAATAATTGAAACTTGGTAAAATTTGTGACAAATAATTGAAATTTGATAAAACCTTTGAAAAATAATTTACATTTAATAAAATATATCAAAAATAATTGAAATTTGATAAATTTTTTGACAAATAATTGAATTTTGATAAAACATTACAAAAATAAAATAAAATCTTTGAAAAAAAATTGAAATTTGATAAAATCTTTGAAAAATAATTGAATTTTGATAAAATATTTCAAAAGTAAAATAAAATCTTTAAAAAATAATTGATATTTGGTAAAATCTTTGAAAAATAATTAACATTTAATGAAATATTTCAAAAATAATTGAAATTTGATAAAATCTTTGACAAATAATTGAATTTTGATAAAACATTTTAAAAATAATTGAAATTTGATAAAATCTTTGAAAAATAATTGAATTTTGATAAAATATTTCAAAAGTAAAATAAAATCTTTAAAAAATAATTGATATTTGGTAAAATCTTTGAAAAATAATTAACATTTAATAAAATATTTCAAAAATAATTGAAATTTGATAAAATCTTTGACAAATAATTGAATTTTGATAAAACATTTTAAAAATAATTGAAATTTGATAAAATCTTTGAAAAATAATTGAATTTTGATAAAATCTTTGACAAATAATTGAAATTTGGTAATATTTGTGAAAAATAATTGAAATTTGGTAAAATCTTTGGAAAATAATTGAAATTTGAGAAAACATTTCAAAAATAATTTTAATTTGTCAAAATCGTTCTATTTCATAATAATACTCTTATAAGCTGTTGAATTTCAAAAAGGTTTGATTCCGTGAAAAATTAATAAAAAAATTAAAAAATAAAAAAATATAATTATTGCGGAAATATTAATAAACAAGTTGTAAATCCAGATGTTCATTACATGAACATTTTGCTTCCTCTTTACGATCAGCAAAAAAAAAATTTGCTTCCTCGTGGAGGAAGCAAATTAACATTTATAAATTAACATTTATAAAATAAAGTTCATTCGTCTTAATAGAAAGAATAAAATTTTCTTATACAGTAATATGAATCTAAATAAACAAAAAAATTTTTAGTTAAAAAGTGAATTTTTCAACTTTAATTGTAATGAATTCTATAATTTTCAATAGAATATATACTTTATATACATCAATCGATTCGTCTTGATGCAAAGAATAAGATTTTTGATTTATTTTTCAATAAATAATAACATTTTATTGTACAGCAACATGATTTTTAAGGAAAAATGAATTTCTATTAAAAGTGCAAATTTTTTGCCTATAATTGGTTTTAATTCTATAAATTTAAATACAATATATACTTTATATATACCAATCGATCCGTCTTGGTGCAAAGAATAAGATTTTAGAAATAAATGAGTAAGATTTTCTTATACGGCAACATAATTTTGCGGAAAGCACTCATTTTTTGATAAAAACGCGAATTTTTCAGCTTTAATTGTGATTAACTCTGCAAATTCTCATACAATTTATACTTTTTATATACCAATCGATTCGTCTTGATGCAAAGAATAAGATTTTATTATTTATTAACTTCAATAACCAACTTAAAAAAAATTTTTTGAAAAAAATTTTTTTTTAGAAAAAAGTCAAAAAAAATTTTTTTTTTGAGAATTTTTTAAAGTCTATCAATCCATTTCGAGATATTTTTAGGATAAACATACCTGGTAAATTTTAGCCAAATTCGTTAAAACCTCTTTGAAGTTATCGTGTTCACAAAAATCGGGATCCACACACACACAAACACACACACACATACACACACACATACATACATCCGGACAATTGTTCAGGGTCTTATATAACATAGTCCCATATAGAAGAAAATTTGTTAAAAGGATTTTTAAAAATTTTGTAAATTAAACGACTACAAAGCTTCCTCACGAGGAAGCAAAAGTATAAAAACTGTTACCAACTTTAATTGGAGTTGATAATAATTTGACATCAGTTTTTTAAAAGTTATCAAAAAGTTAAAAAAAAAAAAAAAAAAGTTTAAAAAATATACAATGTGAAATATTTTCAAAAATTCCGTACGGAAATTTTGTACGATACTCTTTACGGAATTCCATATGGAATTTCTGTAGAACGGTTTCCGTAAAAACGTTTCACGTGGGTGGTTTTAAATAAATATTTTATTCGACATAAATCAAATATATATTTGAGTCAAATAAAATTTGGTTTGAGTCAAAAAAAATTTTTGAACCAAATAAAATTTATTTGAAACAAATATAAAAAGTCTAGTTCTGAGTTAAATATATCTTTTCTCTGGGTGTAATTTAGAATTTAGAAAAAAAAATGGGAAAAAAGTATTTATTGTATTGTAATAATAAAGGAGGATTTTTGTAAATCAGTTTATATGAAATAAATAAATTGTACAATAAAACCTTTTTTGTCAAGTGTTTTCTGTAATTTGCGGAATAATGCAGAAAGAAGAGGAAAAAAAGTACTCCATATGGACACAATTGAATGAAACAGTACATAATAAAAATGTACAAGTTTATTTTCAGAATAACAGCAACATCAATTTGTAATGTCAGGGGAGAGGTATTATTTCGATCAATGCCATTTGGGAATATTCTCAGATTAGCATAATAATACTATAGCTCAGCACCCTAAACGAATATTCGAGTGCATTTTAAGAAGTTATTTCCATATAGTAGGTAAATTACAAAACAAGAGACCTTTCAAATATCACTTTAACCTCTAATAGTAACATTTGTTATTTAATTTTATGCTTATTAATACTTTTTCTTTTTAGTATTTTTGGTAGTTTTTTAGTGTTTCGCTTTACTTTGACATTTATTTTTACTCTGACATTGACTTTGACATTCATTTCCACTCAGAAATTGACTTTGACTTTAATTTTGAAAGTCAAATTGAAAATGAAAGTCAAAGTCGAAAACAAATTGAGAGTGAAAATGAAATTCAAAGTTAAAGCCAATGTCAAAATCGAAAGTCAAAGTCAAATGACAAAATCGCGCCTCTAAAAAGTAGAAATACTAAAAACAAAATACCAAATATTTAAATAATTTAAATCTGTAAATATTAAAATACTCTGATACTTGAATCAAAAAATGACAAAATTAATCAAAATTCGCTCAAATTCACTAAACAGAAAACCATCAAAGTTGACGATCCAAAATCCAAATAGAGTGATCCAAAAAAACCTACAACATTAAGCATCACGAATCGTCCATTCAATTCTAATGGGTTCAATATTTTTTTTCTTTTTTAGAAGTAGAGGACTTTATCATCACCATATAGTACATACAAGCAACATGGAGTAGCAGCTGCCAGTGCGACGAAATAATCGTAATAGAATTGTCAAAACGTATTCGCGCGTTATTTTATGAGGGTTGAATCTAGGAGTGGAGTTTGAATTTGAAGAAAACTGAATGGGGGGGGGGGAAGTGGAGAAAACCCTTCTTTACCAACAGAGGCAAAACGGATCCGTGGAGAATCGTTTCCCTTGGGTATTACAGGGGTATTATATTGAACTGGAAGCACGACGAGGGAGAAGGTTTGGTTTGCTGAAATGGAGTACCCAGAATATGCTAGTGTCACAAATACTTTCAGTGAAACCTCCTTCTTTATACAGATTCGTTTATGCTTATCTTTTTTTATCGCTCTCCTTTAGATCTCGATTGTTGAAATAAAAAAAATTTACGTCATTTTTCTTTTCTCCCAAGTCGCCACCTTATACAGCACCTCAATAATCATTTTGGTCAATCTTTATACATTGAAACAGAATCTCCCCTTACTATTAATCCTATTTATTAATCATCAGATTTTTAATTTTAAATAAAATGATAAAAAAAACTACATTTATAGACATTAATTACGTTTTTTAACCTTTCGAATCTTGTCCTTTGCACACTAAAAAAAATTGTATCACGTTTTGGTAACTTTGGCTCAAAATCACTTCTAAAATGATTTTAAAATTAGTTTCTTATTTTAAAATTAGGACAATTTTTAAGCTAATGTAAATTTTATTATAGTCAAAATTGGGTTTGAAATAAGATTACTGGAGGGGGGGGGGCGATAGATTATGTAATTTCATTTCGACTTTCATTTTTACTTTCACTTTACTTTCACTTTCATTTTCACTTCTACTCTTGCTTTGACAGAAGTTAATTAAATTTTATTTTCACTTTCAAAGTGAAAATCAAAATCTATAAAGTAAAAATAACTATGTAAGTGAAGATATAAATTTATCAAAGTAAAAATGAAAGTGAAAATAAAAGTTTGTTAAATTGAAAATATAAATCTACCAAAGTCAAAAAGAAAGTTTAAATAAAAATCCAGCAAAATGAAAGTGAAATTTAATTAAAAATAAAATTCTACCAAAATGAAAGTGAAAATTAATGTCAAAGTAGAAATAAAACTACAAAATCGACCCCGAGAAGTTCGTTAAAACGCAGTGAAAATGTCTCTGACTCAATTAATTTCCATTTTCACTCCTAAAATAAGAAAATAAATTCATAAAAAGTAGAAATCTTTACTTTTATTTACACTTTCACTTTAACAAATTTACTTAAAAATTTCAAAAATAGTTGAATTATATAAGAGCTTCGTTTAAAATTTTCATAAATAAATAAATTTCAAAAGGTTTCAATTTGAAATTTTAGAAAATTTGAATTTGAACATTTAATGGCCTTAATTAGAAATTTTAAAAAAGTTGGTTTTTTTGAAAAATTTTAATAATTCTAATTCTTTTGTAATTAATTCAATTTTAAAAATTTTAATTATTAAAAATAATTGATTTATAGAAAAATTTTAGTTAAAAAATCTATAAAAAATTAAATTTTGTAGAAGTTACAAATAATTGTAATTTTTAAAAATAACTTAATCCTGAAAAGGTCTCAAATTTAAATCATTGAAAGTTTGAATTTTTCATACTTTTAATTAACAATTCTGTAGAACTAATTTTTTTTTAAATATCTTTATTGCAAAATTCAATTATTTTCACATATAACAACATTCAACACAAAAATTCAATTCTTTTTACAAACAATAAAATTTTTCACCGGAATTCAATTATTTAAAATATTTTAATAAAATTCTTCGCGAGAACTCAATTATTTTCGTAAATATTTCAATTTTTTCCAGAAATTCAATTATATTTTAAAAATTCTTTTTAGAAATTCAATTGTTTCTATAAATAATAAAACTCATTGCAAAATTTTAATTATTTTTCATACAATTTTAAATAAATAAATAAAATAATAAATTTCTTGAGAAACGCCATTATTCTTAAATTTTTTATCAAAATTCGTCGAAAGAATTCAATTATTTAAAAATTTATTAATATATTCTTTATGAGAATTCAATTTTAAATAATATATATATATATATATATATATATATATATATATATATATATTATAATAATTAAAATAATAAAATTCTTTCAGAAATTCAATTATTTTCATAAATAATAAAACTCGTTGCATAATTTCAATTATTTTTAATGCAATTTTAATCGAATTTCTCGAAAAATGTAATTATTCTTAAAAATTTTATTAAAATTCGTCCAAAGAATTTAATGATTTAAAAAATTTGTCGATAACATTTTTTATGAGAATTTAATTTCAAGAAACATGAAATTAATAAATAATTTATTTTCGTATTTAAATAATTGAATTCTCGTAGAATTTACTAATAAAAATGGTTTTAAAAATGGATTTCAGTTAAAATTTTAGATTATAATTAAATATTAAAAAGCAATATAACGTGGATTTTTAGAAATAATTAAATTTTGAAAAAGTTTAAAATTAAAATCATTGAAATTCTTAATTTTTCATATTTTTGACAAACCATTCTGTAGAATTCATTCTTTTTAAAAGTTTAATAGGATTTTTATTGAAATTTATTTCAAGTTTTCATTTTTCAATAAATATTTAATTTCAGAATTTCCGAATAATTGAAATTTTGTAAAATTGAATTGTAAACGAATGACTTTGAAAATTCTCAAAGAACTTTTTTAAAAATTATTAAAAATAATGGATTTATTGAAGAATTTTAGTTAAAAACACTAGAAAAAAATTTAATTTTAGGGAAGTTACAAATTATTGCAGAAATTCAATTACTTTGAAGAGTAATAAAATTCTTCTTTAGGATTCAATTATTTTTACTAATAGTAAAACTGATCGGAGCGTTTCAATTATTTTTCATACAATTATAATTGAATTTCTTGAAAAAAGTAATTATGTTCGTTTATGCAAGTTTTAATAAAATTCGACAAAAGAATTCAATTATTAAAAAATTTGTTAATAAAATTCTTTATGAGAATTGAATTTTGAGAAACATTCAATTATTCAATAAATTATTTACTTTTGCATTTAAATAATTGATTTCTCGTAGAATTTTCTAATAAAAATTGATTTTCATTTCATAAAAATGAATTTCAGTTAAAATGTCAGATTATAATTGAATATTAAAAGCAATATAGCGTGAATTTTTAGAAATAATTGAATTTTGAAATTAATTTTTTTGAAAAAGTATAATTGAATTTTCTTTTATATTATTTGAAGTTTTTATTTTCTAATATGCATTTAATAAAAGAATTTAGGAATAATTGAAATTTCGTGAAATTGAAGGTAGGTGGTCACTTTTTCTTAAAAAATATTTTCTATAATCCTTTTTGTCTAAAAAAAGCAATTTCTAATGAAATCTGTTTTCAAAAAAGGTTTTTATAACAAGTTTTTATTTCTAAAAAAGTTTTTCTAAAAAGTTATTATTTCTAATATTTATTTTCCTAAAATTTGTAAAATTCCATAATTTTGATAAAAGTTAGAAAATTGTTTAAAAATTAAGATTAAGAAATAGAAACTATTTTGCATATTTTCTGTTTCTCAATTACAATTTTGTTTACAAAATTATAAGTTTCTTTTTTAAAAAGTAGAAAAAATTTTATAAAATTACTATTTTTTATCACAATTTGTTAACAAAATTCTGTTCTTCTTTGAAAAAAAATATAATTTTGCATTATTTTTATATGAAAATTTCTAAAATTAATTTATTTATAAAATTTTTTTTAGAAAATTTTAAATATCTTTAGAAAAAAAATCTCTATAATTTCTATTTGTTAATTACGATTTTTAACTAGATTATTTTAAAATTTTGTTAAAAAATTTGCATAATTTCTATTTTTTATTATAATTTTTTAAAGAAATCTCAAGTACTTTTTTTAAAGAATTAAAAAATTTTCGTAAATTTTATTTTTTAATCATTCGTTATTTCAAAAATTGAATATTATTAGAAACATTTTTTTTTAAATTACCTTTATTAGAAAAAGAATTTTTTAGAAAATTGACCTTTATTAGATGGAAGAAAATTAGAAAATCACTTTCATTAGAAAAAAGTTTTTTAGAAATTCACCTTTACTATAAAAAAAATTTTATAAAATAAAAAATTAGAAAATTTGTTTTAGAAAAACAAACAAACACTCCGAGAAGACTCGGAGTTATCGATATCTTCATGTTTTATAGTTATAAAAAAATGTAATGAACTGAAATTTCATTCATTGTAAAAAGTAACACCAAAATTGATTATTTTAATCTTTTTTGGTTTTAATTTAATTTGCAAAACTTTTTAATACCTCACGATTTACTGTGAATCTATCAAAGTGAAGGTGAAAGTCAAAGTACAAATGAAATCACATAATCGACCCCTAAGTCGAAAGAAAATGTTTCCCAAAGAATAAAAAAATATTAAAAAAAACATATAAATCACGTGAAAAAATTGATCGTCCTTAATCGAAGTAAAGGAATTATGTTATTAGAGAAAAAGTCACACGTGAGGATTAAAGTTATCTCACCCCAGAATTTAAACACATCGAGTCAATCGGAGTTAAGAGAGAGAATGAGAGAGTGAGAGATAAAGAGACTAAGTGAGAAAGGATTATTAAATTCAGAATGTAAATCGCGCGCGACGTGGCTTCAAAAAGAGGGTGCCGGCAAGTGGGTGCTAATACTTGCTCAATCCATTAATCATAACCCCGGGGGGAAGAAGAATGCGGCAGCGGCACACGAGCCCAGGATGAAATTGGGGGCGTAGAAAACGAGAGAGAGAGAGAGAGAGAGAAAGTGAAACAGGTTAACGTTCACCCTCTCTCCCAGTGATATTCGTTGAAAAGCATCTCTGGTATTGTTCCGGGGCGCGGGGTTACCCTAAATATTAACAACGAGCGAACACAGGGGTCAGCGTGACCCTCGACCGTGCCTTTTCTTCCAGTATCCATCTCCCTTTTCCAGTCTTGCACTATAACGAGTGTACCATTTGGTTGTGTACTGGTACTAACTCTCTCTCTCTCTCTGTATGTGCCTGTGAGTTCATCCCCACATGGGCCATGATTGTGACGGCGATATATTGTACTCACGTGGCAAGCTCCACAATGTATTTCCATATACGGAGACATACATGTGTTCATGCCCAGTGGTTCTCCCTTTCTTTAAACATATCAACCTCCTTTTTTTGACGAGTTACCCTGTTACTCTATTCCTTATTCGATCGGCGGATACAATCTATATACACGTGTGTTATGCATTCCAGTATAATTTTACCACCGGCGATGATGCATCGTCAATGCTTTCAGCAATAAAAAAAAGAAGTTAAATGGATACAAATTACTAATTAAAATTATACCATAATTGGTGAGCGTTTTATTACACGGTAAATTAAGTTTGTCTTTTTTTTGCATTTCATACTTCAATATTGTTTTATATATACTAATAGGGCAAAAGAAATATTTCTTTTGACTTGAAACTCATCAAACTGGAAAAATAAGGCAAAACATGAAAAAAATTATGCACCTGAAAAAAAGTAATCTTAATAATCTAATATCCTCTCAATTAATTATCTCAAAGCAAAATGTAGGTACTCGAATTTAATTAAAATTGTATTGAAAATAAGTCAACCCTTAAATAGGATATTATTAAAAAATTTATAAAAATAATTGAATTATTTCAAGGAATTTTATTAGAATTGTGTTTAAAATAATTGAACTTCTGTAAAGAATTTTTCTATTTATTTATGAAAAAATCCGTGCAAAGATTTTTATTAAAATTTTTGAAAATAATTGAATTGCATAAATGAATTTTGAAGAATTTTATTGAAGCTTTTGAAAATGATATAATAATGAATTAGTAAATAAATGAATTTTTTGATGAAATTATTCAAAAATTAAAGTTGATGTTTAAAAATTACAAATTTTGTAGTTTACATGGTAATAATAAATAAAAGATAAAATAAAAGATAAAATAAAAAATAAATAAAAGATGAAAGATTCAATGAAACGCTGCGTTTCGCGCGTAACATTTACAATAGCAGAAAATACTTAAGTATGTTAATTGGATATATTTTCAACTAATTTCTATTTAGAGAGGATAATTAAACATAAGAATAGAAAACTAAACTGAAAAATAGAATTGAAAAAAGGAAAACTTATACCAGAGCTCTCGAGTAAACCTCAAATATCTTCTTCCTATCTCAAATGTTAACTTGGAATTTAATCAAATAAAAGTTGAGCGGAACGGCTCTCCAACTACACCTGCTGCACTACTAACAATAAGTTTATTCAACTTGTTATTGAAAAACTCAACAAACCTCCAACTAAAAGTTCTCTTTTTTTCTCGAGGAGCATTAATATTCTTCAATTGTTTTTTTTAGCTATTTTTAACCAAGGGAAGAAAAAAAACTGTTTCTTTATATTTTTAAACCATAGGCAAAATATGGCGTTCCATGGGAACAAAAATTATTTTTTTACATTTTCAAACTATGGGCAAAGTATGGCAACGTATAAATTCAAATTTTCAAAGATTTTAATTTTGAACCCTTTTCAAAATTCGATTATTTCTAAAAATTCACGCTTTAATGCTTTTAATATTCAATTATAATTTAAAATTTTAAGTGAAATTTATTTTTTAATCAATTTTTATTAGAAAATTTTTCGAGAATTCAATTATTAAGATACAAAAATAAATAATTTATTAAATTGAATTATTATGAAGAATTTTATCAAAATTTTTTTAAATAATTGACTTCTTTCGGCGAATTTAAAAAGAAATTTTAAGAATAAATACAATTTTTTTTTCATTTTACTTAAAATTGTATAAAAAATAATTTAAATTCTGTGATAAGTTTTATTATTTATGAAAATAATTGAATTCTTGCTTAGAATTTTATTAAAATTTTTTTTTAAAGAATTGAATTCCTGTGAAGAATTTTATTTGTAAAAATAATTAAATTCCGGTGAACAATATTATTATTTATTAATAATAATTAATTTCTTGTGAAGAATTTTGTTTAAAATTTTTTTAAATAATAGAATTTTTAAAAGAATTTTATTTAAATTTTTCGAAATAATTGAATTTTTCAGAATTTTTATAAACTTTTTGAAAATAATTAAATTCTATAGAGAAATTTCATAAAAAAATTGAAAATATTTGAAATCTGACAAAGAATTTTATTAATTTTTTTTAAATAATTGAATTCATGTGAAAATGTTTATATGTAAAAAGAATTGAATTCTTGAGAAGAATTTTATTAAAACTTCTTAAATAATTGAATTACTTCAAAGTATTTTATTTTTTACGAAAATGTTTGAATTGTTTCGAAGATTTTAACAAATATTTTTGACAATAATTGTAATTCCTAGGAAGAATGTTATATTTCAGGAAAAAAAATTTATTCTATAATCAACTTTATTATAATTTTTTAAATTTATAAAAATTTTATCAAAAATTTTTAAAATAATTGAATTTACGAGAAAAATGTTATTATTTATGAAAATAATTGATTTCTTGCAAAGAATTTTATTCAAATTTTTTTAAATAATTGAATTCACATAACAAAATGTATTATTTTTGAAAATAATTGAATTCTCAAGAAGAATTGTATTAAAAATAATTCAATTGTATAGAAAATTTTTATTAAAATTGCAATTTTATTACCTAAATCTTGTAAAGAATTTTGTCAAAATTTTTTTAAATAATCGAATTTTTAATATAAATTTTTCGAAATAATTGAATTTCTCAGAACTTTTTTTTTCAATTCTCTGAATATATTTGAATTCTTTCGAAAAACTTCATTAAAAAATTGAAAATAATTGAATTTGTTCGAAGAAATTTATCAAAAGTTGGTAAGTAATTGAATTCCTGTGAAATTCTTATTAAAATTTTGTTTAAATAATTGAATTCTTTTGGAAAATGTTATTAAAATAGTAGATATTAAAAATAATCGAAATGAGGAAAATTGTTAAAAATAATTGAAATTTTGCCAAGAATTTTATTAAATTTTTTGAAAATAATTGAATTTTGGAAAAAAATTTTAATATTTATAAAAATAATTGAAATTTTGACGAGAATTTAAAAAAATTTTTAACATAATTGAATTTATGCTTTGAAGTTTATCACCTTTGAAAATAATTGAATTTCTGTAATCAGTTGTTCTTAAAATTTCTATTTAAATTCATAAAAAATTTATATTTTCTAAAATTTCAAAGTAAAACCTTTGAAGTTCATCTATTTATGAAGATTGTAAACCCAACTCTTTTGCAATTCAATTAATTTTGAAATTTTTAAGTAAAATGATTCATTAAATAATTTATAAGTAATAATAATTTTATGATTGTTCTTCAAAAATTATGTTATTTAAAAAGAAATTATTGTCAGAAATAGAAAAAGTTGAAGGTTTTGTATCAGAATACGTGGTAATTTCATAGTTTACGAGATAAACAAAAAAGACACAAAAATCCAGAGATTTCTTATAAAGTCTAAAAATTAAATTTTTTTCCAGTACTTTTAATAAAAATCCCTAACTTTTCCCAGATATCCCTGATCAATTCCAATTTCCCTGACTTTTCCCAGAATTCCCTAACCTGTGGCAACCCTGAAAAAATACTTTCCAATTTCTTCAAAAAAAATGTTCTCCACTAAAGAGAAATATTTCCATATAAAACAACCGCCTGGCAATTGTCTAATTTTTCCTCTCCTCTCCAAGGACAAATAATGTTTGATTTGATCGGAGAGAATATTCGATCGAAATGAAAAGAATAAACAAAAGTTGGAGTAGGAGGGTGGGTCGTCGATGATCTTGTCTCACGCATGGTAGTGGTAAATATTTGCTTTGAAATACTTCCCAAAGTTTTGCACGTGTTTCTTTAACCGGACAATCTGCTATATGGCACACTGGCACGACGATTGGTCATCGCATGTATCGAATCAGAATTGGATTGAGATGCGATGCGAGTCATATAACGATAACAATAGCCTTGAGTAGATACAATGTATGAAGGTTTTATTGTCCCTTTGAAAGCATTGGTCAGTTCTGTCCATCTGCTGACCTGGCAGTGGCAGAAGCAGAAGCAGAAGTAGCAGTAGCAACAACAGTTGTTCTATATGACCACTAGTCATCATCAACTGCGTCAACATCAGCATCAGTTTTACCCATCTACGTAAAATAAATATATAATCCCCAATTCTGCATTCACTCGAGAATATGTATGTATAAATCTTTTATTTTGTTCCGCAAGATAAAACAGATCGATATATTTTCGTATAATTAAGGAATGACAAACGATTATACGATTTCTGATGCTAGTTTCTATTTTAATTTTTCTGCTTTCTATTTCAACTTTTTTGTTTTCTATTTTAACTTTTCTAAATAGTTTTCAAAAATCTTTTTCTTTACTCTTTCTTATCATCATCAGCAAAAAGAAGCAGTAAGACAAATATTTACATCAAAACTAAAAAATTAGCGGCATTCTTTTTACATCAGCAGCAGAAAAACAAACATTTTGTGGATGACAAATATTTACAGCAAAACTAAAAAATTTGCGGCATTCTTTTTACATCAGCAGCAGAAAAACAAACATTTTGTGGATGACAAATATTTACAGCAAAAGTAAAAAGTTAGTGGCATTTGTTTTCATCATCATGAATATCATTAGTAGCAACAATAAGAAGACAAATATTTTTTGGATAACAAATATTTACAGCAAAAGTAAAAGATTAGCGGCTTTTCTTATCATCATTAGCAGCATGATCTTCATGATTATCATTAGTAGCTGCAAAAAGAATACAAACACTTTCTGGGTGACAAACATTTATTGCAAAAGTAAAAAAGTTGAAAGGCTTTTTTCATCATCAGCAAAAGGAAGACAAACATTTTTGAGACGACAAATGTTTATAGCAAAAAGTAAAAAATTAGCGAATTTTCCCGCTAAAGAAACATCTACATATCGACATGCATAAAAGGATGCAAGGAGAAGGAAGTAAAAGAGCGTATCTGCCTAATGGGTGAGCATTGGTATATAAGTTGGCGTGCTTGGTGTTCGCGGCACGCAAAGTACCGGGCCGGCAGGCAGGCAGGCAGGCAGCCCACCATCGGTGTCAGTCGTCTGATTGACAAGCAGAAAGATTTACCCGCGATTATTATGATCGTCCATTCGTTCGTTCGTTCGTCACTAAAATTACCCGTAGGTCGGCGAGGAGGTCAGCGTTAATTATAGTGGAGGAGGTGGACGGACGGATATCTATCCGTTTATCGGATCACCATCGCCACAGCAATGGTATATAGACTCTCGACGGTTAAAATCAGTTGTGTACTGTTCAGAGAAAGCGAGAGAGCAAGAGAGAGAGAGAGAGAGAGAGAGAGAGAGAGAGAGAGAGAGAGAGAGAGAGAGAGAGAGAGAGAGAGAGAGAGAGACTAGCAACAGCCAGAAACATTGACTGAACAAAAGGAACGAAACCGATCGAACAAAGAGGCGAATCCCACCGAACACATGCATCGTTGCACGCACGCATGCATACCGAAGCGATGCATACCACATACGATGCTCTCGTTCGGTTAGATGCGTTACCACACGAGTCTCGTTAACCCTTTGTCAATATTAAACTCTCTGTTTGACAACAGGGACGTTTCTCCTAAAAGCAACGATACTGATGAGCATCCAAAATGCGCATGTTAATTCAAAACTAGTATTTTCAATCATTCTCTGTCTACACACACAGGGAGAAATTCTTCTGCAAAAAGTGTGCAACTTCCCCGAGTCCATAACTTTTTATTCTTGTTAGGTTCTCCTAAACTCTTAGGTTCTATGTTTGTTTTCGAGAATCCGTACCAGAAGTACGGAAAATTAAAAGAGAACAAAATAATAAATAATAATTGTTTTAATTGTTATTTTGACGATATTCTCGACTTTGGCGATCGAGAAGAGTTTGACATAAAACACTAAACAAATATTTATAAAATTAATTTACATTCCATTAATTTTAAAAGAAATTCTAAAAATGAACGGCTAGTGGAACATCGACAGAATTAAAAATGAAACATTAATGAAAACAAACGAAAAAATTTACAGAAACAAAACTGACAATTTCCAGTGGTTAACTCGGGGATATAACCTAATTGGCCTAGGGAGCTGAAGGGAAGAAATGACGAAGAAACAAGTCAAGTGTAATCTATACCTTCCTGTGAGCAAGCGTGAATACCGAACAAGATTACGTGTATATCCCACGCCAACTCAATTTAGATAATATCGCACAAAATTTGCCATTTCCCGAAATGTCCTTTTTTTCAAAATTCACTTCCGCTCGTTCGATTCGTGCAACTCTTTCAAACTCTTTCTTGTAAATAATTAAAGATTGTAATTTACGAAATAAAAGAATACGAAAAAAAGTCTAACGAGAGCCTAATTCAGAGCATGACAGAAGATTGCTAATGTTGATAACCTATGATATTTGTTTGTATGAAATAATTTTTATTCAAGTCAATTAATTGGTATTATCGCTGGTACCATAATGCTATTTCAAATCCATTATAAAGAATCCGTGAAAATTGCTGCATAGTCGAGTACATACTGCCGAAAGTTTAGTGCCAATAAATTTAAATTTCCCGCTCGTTATCTTCCATTATCATTCGCGCGACAACTCTCCAACTTTCTGAATTCTCGGTCATGGAGATTAGCGCCAGAGTCATTATAGAGATTTTTAAGAAGAAAAATGAAATAAAACCAAAATGAAAATGTAAAAATGAAAATGGGTATTAAAATAAAATTAACATTTAAAGTAGGTATGCAATTTTGGAGTCTTAATATACATATTCAGCTAAGGGAAGATCCGAACATTGCAATAATCATTTTGGTTTGAAAATGGCATTTTGGAATAGCTGAGCGTCAATGTTGGGATCAAGAAAGTTGGTTACTTTGGCCGAAGCAAAGGTGTGCGAGGGGTCGAAGCATATCGCGCAGAGTAAAGGGGTAAGTGAGGGAAGAGCCGCTGCTACAGTTCCGAGGGCCAGAGCATGTTGTTATTTACGGTATTTAGATAACAGGCTTACGTTGCTCCCTCACACCCCCATTGGACATGATCCCACACTCGAGATAGTGTGGCATTCTCGCCATCGCTGCTGTATATACAACTGCAGGCAACTAACCTGACAACGCGTGTACGTACGACTGTGCATTCGGCTCGCAGATTATTATAACGAGCATTACGCTGCATTAGCATACGTATCTCTCTTTCTCTCTCTCTCTCTCTCTCTGGCCAGTAATTTCCCTCTCTCGAAATACAGCAATAGCGTTTCCTATATTTATCCCGAGAAAATACTCATCCGGCTAGGTTAACTGATGTATTAGATTGTTTAGGCTCTGCTACTAAACGTTCCGGATGATCGAACGTCAATCTGATTAAGGATCTTTGCTGCATTGCTTTAGATTCATTCCAGTGTGTTTATTGATCGAATGGAGAATGGAGAATGGAAATTATTCGGAAAGTGGATAATTTTCATTGTTTCGGCTTTTATGCTAATATACGATCATAGTATTTTTACACCAATTGTATTTGGTATTTCGTACTAAGCTGTTACACTGAAAATATTTTTTCATTTAAATAATCAATTACTTGTCTATTACACAAGCCGACAAAATTTTGGGTTCGGCATAACAACAAATATTTACATCAAAAGTAAAAATTTAGTGGCTTTTCTTTTCATCATCATGATTATCATTAGTAGCAACAAACAGAAGACCAACACTTTCTGGATAACAAATATTTAGGTATACAACGAAAGTAAAAAATTATCGGCTTTTTCTTATCATCGGGAGCAAAAAAACAAATATTTTCTGGATGAAAAATATTCACATCAACTCTCTAAATATGAATTATAAGTAAAAATGTTTACTAATTTTTACTAACTCAAATTTAGAGAATAGCTTATCGATTAGGGTCTTTGGTCCAAAAAGTTATATTATCCGAGTTATACTATCTGAAATAATTGACAAATATTTAGTAATTAGAGTAAACTCATTATTTTAGCCAATTTTGATAAAAATTATAAATTTTCCACTTGATTAACAGATTGAACCAAAATAAATTCTTTCTCCATAGAATTTTCACAAATCCCCGAAATATCATCAAGATAACTTCCTCTTCTCATTCTCATCCTTATTCATCAATTTTCCACTCTCAGTCAACAATTATTACGCACAACTGACTCTAACAGGGCGCAAATGCCAGAAAAATGTCGATAACTTGTAGAATCATAAACATCTGCAGTCATCTTGTATATAATACACATATATATTGAGGGAGAGAGAGAGAACTTGGAGACAAATGAACACATCGTGACATGGTAGCATTTCTCGCTTGCCCTACCGTGAAAATGTTTCCTATAAGCAACCCCTTTTTTCAAAGATTGATTGCTACTGGAAGATAAAAACGTTATCTACATCACGTAAATAATCTTTAATCCCACCCACCAACCGAACTACTCCTGCACCTCCCCTCGAACTCTCTGAGGGTAACAATAGCTGTTTCGCTGTTATAGTTGCCGATCCTATCGCTGGATTATTTTCTGGATAAATGGATCTATCTTCAAATATACTGAAATCTCTCATTCCCTCCACAAACAGAAAGAAAATTGATCGAAATCCCTGTAGAAAATTTTTTTCATATACAAATAGAACTGAATTTTTATTTACACTTCTGAAATATTCCATTAACATTTTTGAATTATTTTTTTTCTGTTGAATATTTTAACTAATTTATATTATATTTATATATTATATTTGTAATTTTTTGATATTCCCTAAAAAATACGGATGGAATTTTTCAAATTATAACGGTCGAAATATTCAATTGAAATATTCCAAATTCCAAGTTAAAATATTTTGGTAAATTAGCAATTAGTTAAATTGGTTAAATTAGTAAAATATTTGAACTTGGAATTTGGAATATTTCAATTGAATATTTCGACCGTTATAATTAGAAAAATTCCATCCGTATTTTTTAGGGAATATCAAAAAGTTACAAATAATTTTTACATATACAGGGTTGCCACAGATCACGGAAATCAAGAGAATTCAGTGAAAAGTCAGGGAATTATATTAAAAGTAGAGGAAAAATATTCAGTTCCTAGAATTTCTAAAAAATTTCTGAATTTTGGTTTAATGAAGTAATTCTTTTATGAAAAATTTTTATTTCAATTCTGTGAAAATTAGTTGAATGTTTTAATATAAAATTTAATATTATTTTATAAATTTTAACGCAATTCTTCCAAAGAATTCAATTATCACATAATAAATATAAAAATTCTTCTAAGAAATTCAATTATTTTCATAGGAATTCTAATAAAAATCATTGTATAATTCAATTATTTTCAAAAATAAGAATATTCATCAAAAGAATTCAATTATTTTCAAAAGTAATAAAATTTGTCACAGAAATTCAATTATTTTCCAAAATTAAAAAAAAAAATTCTCGTTAAGATTTCAATTATCTTTATAAATAGCAAAATTGTTTGTCAAAATTCAATTATTTTCAAAAATTTTTCGAAAATTTTCACCAAGATTTCAATTATTTTTATAAATAATAACAAAATTCTTCATCAAAATTTAAGTGTTTTCAACAATTTTTTTAAAATTCTCGTCAAGATTTAAATTCTCTTTATAAATAGCAAAATCCTTCGCCAAAATTCAATTATTTTTAAAAATTTTAATAAAATTTATGTCAAAATTTAAATAACTTTCAAAAATTTTTCTGAATTCAACGATTTTCAATGTCTACTAATTTAATAAAATTTCCTAAAGGAATTCAATTATTTTCAAAAATAAGAATATTCATCAAAAGAATTCAATTATTTTCAAAAGTAATAGAATTCAATTATTTTTCAAATTTTTTTAAAAAAATTCTTGTCAAGATTATTCAATTATCTTTATAAATAGCAAAATTGTTTGTCGAAATTCAATTTTTTTTTAAAATTTTTTTTTAGATTCTCGCCAAGATTTCAATTATTATCTTTATAAATAATACCAAAATTCTTCGTCAAAATTTAATTGTTTTCAAACATTTTTTTAAAATTCTTGTCAAGATTTCAATTATCTTCATAAATAGCAAAATTCTTCGACAAAATTCAATTATTTTTAAAAATTTATAGCAAAATTTCGATTATTTTCTAAAAATTTTCTGAATCCAACGATTTCCAATATCTCTACTGTTTTAATAAAATTTCCTAAAGCAATTCAATTATTTTCTAAAATAATAAAAATTTCACAGGAATTCAATTATTAAGAATTGAATTTGCATAAATTTTTTCGAAAAAATCAATTGTTTAAAATTGAAATATTTTTTTACATAATTCTTCGCAATAATTCGATTATTTTCATAAATCATAAAACTCATCACAGAATTTTAATTATTTTCAGTACAATTTTAATTGAATTCCTCACAAAAATTCAATTATTTAAAAATTTGTTGATAAAATTCTTTATAAGAATTCAATTTTAAGAAACATTAAATTATTCAATAAATTATTTACTTTTGCATTTAAATAATTTAATTCACGTCGAATTTTTTAATAAAAATGTACTTAAATATTACTATCAGTTTAAAGTTTTACATAATAATTGAATTTTGAATAGAAGTTACAAATATTTGAAATAATTTTTAGAAATAATTGAATTAAATTTTAAGAAATATTCAATTATTTAACTGAAATTCTAAATTTTTAAATCTAAAAAGTAAAGAGAACTCACAATCTTTGAAAATCTGAAATTTTCATACTTTTAATTACAAAATTCTGTGTAACTAATTTTCTTGGAAATGTTTACTTGGAATTTACAAAATTATTTCAAAAATATTCGAAAATTATTAAAAATAATTGATTTAAAGAAGTTTATTTAAAAATTCTTGAAAATAATAATTGAATGGAAATGATGCGAAAATAATTATGAAGAAGTTACAGTAACAATATTCTTATAAGTTATGAAATTCAATTATTTACAAATTTTTTTAAAAATTCTTCGCAATAATTCCTCGAAAAATAGACCTAATTATTCTTAAAAATTTTATTAAAATTTGTCTAAAGAATTCAAATAAATAATTGTCGATAAGATTCTTTATGAGAATTCGATTTTAAGAAACATTCAATTATTCAATAAATTGTTTTCTTTGTATTTAAATAATTGAATTCATGTCAAATTTTGTGAATAAACTTGATTTTAAAATAAATTTCAGTTAAAATTTTAGATAATAATTAATAATTATGATTATGAATATTAAAAGCATTATTATGGCATGAATTTTTATAAATAATTGAATTTTCAAAAAATTTCAAATTAAAGTTTTTGAAAATCTCAATTTTTCACACTTTTAATTAACGATTCTGTACAATTAATTGTTTTTGAAAAAGTTTAATTAATGTTTTCGACTAAATTTACAATTAAAGATGTTCCCAAATAAAAGTATTAGAACATTTTTTTTGAGTATCTAATCACAATATTCATTACCATTAGGGTCAAGAAAGAAGTTAAAATTTTGTCTGGAAATCAGGGAAGAACAAAATTAAATTTTTTGTGGCAACCCTGATATAATTGTTAGAAAAAATTGTTTAAACATTCAGCCCTCAATATTTATTTTCAAGATTACTTGTAAATATGGAAAAAAATTCTTGGTCAGTTCGCTCATTTAGGAGTGAGTCGACAAAAGGAAAACCATTTTTTCTGGAAGAATTTTTCCCGACTGTCCCTAAATCATTAAAAAAAAAAAAATTTTCCCGCATGTAATTTCTACTACAACGGCATATATTCTAACATTCTCGCTTCGCATAAGAAAGTATTCGTTTTCTTTTCCACAGAAAAGAAAAAGAATATTATAATAACTAAATTTCCCATGTATTCTCCCGCCGCACTATCCATCTTTTATATATTTTCCTCTCACATGGCATTTTACTAAAAGTCTTTTGGAATGTAGTCGATAAAAAGCGACTTGTGCAGATCAAGGAGGAAAATCAATACGTACGTCAGAATAAAGGAGGCTTGTTATCTGAAACAGACAAGCCATCCCTTTAGCCATGACATGATAAAGGTTAGATTTCGTCTCTCTGCTTTTTTCGGTTGGATTAGAAAAATTCTTTTTCCTCTATATATAGGCCTCTCTCTTCATGGCGAGGCACTGATATTGGTAGCGCGTATACACGCACCAAGAAGACGATGAATTTTATTTTTATGGTCGCGGAGGGTTGTGCCTCCACCCTTCAAAGTCCTTAAGGGTGGAATATGTTTCGTATCATCGTAGGGGTTACCCGCCATCTCTTCTTCCACCCATTTTGACGCCATTTTGAATACATTCTCACCCAGAGCAAAGTTATCTCCCAAACGTTTCGATTTCCCATTTAAGGGATCTTATATACTATATAGTATATACACAGAGAGAGGAAAATATTATAGCTACTTTCGTTTTTTTTTCTTCTTCTAAAGGTCTTTGCCACGGCTCTGTATACAACATATTTATACACTTTCTTTCTACTTTTCGTATTTTATTTTTCCGTTTCATTTTTAGTATACGAAAAATAATTACTTTGCTTGTATATATATATAGATTTCTACACTGAGAAAAAAAAATGCTATCGAATCAATGACAAATTTTCAAAAAATCTAGTCAAAATTTCAAATTATCTTTTAGAAATAAAATTTTTCTCCGAAATACAATTATTTTCAGAAAAATTTTAATAAAATTCTTGACAAAATTTCAATTATTTTACAAAAATTTTCCTCAATTCAATGATTTTCAATATTTACTATTTTAATCAAATTTTCCAAAAGA
The DNA here is from genome assembly GCF_015476425.1 of Leptopilina heterotoma. Classification (NCBI taxonomy): domain Eukaryota; kingdom Metazoa; phylum Arthropoda; class Insecta; order Hymenoptera; family Figitidae; genus Leptopilina; species Leptopilina heterotoma. The sequence goes on from NW_025110893.1 coordinate 1,278,451, forward strand.
ATTCAATTATTTAAAAAAAAATATAATAAAATTCTACACAAACATTTAATTACATATTTCCATAAAGTAATAAAAATTTCACAGGAATTCAATTATTTACAAATTTTTTTATAAAATTCTTCGCAATAATTCAATTATTTTCATAAATCATAAAATTTTTACAATGATTCAATTATTTTCGTAGATAATAAAATTCTTTTTAGGAACTAAAACAAGAAATAATAAAACTCACTGCAGAATTTCAATTATTTTTGATACAATTTAAATCGAATTTCTCGAAAAATGTCATTATTCTTAAAAATTTTATTAAAATTCGTCAAAAGAATTCAATTATTTAATAATTTTTTGATAAAGTTCTTTATGAGAATTCAAATTTAAGAAATATTAAAATATTCAATAAATTATTTTTTTGTATTTTATTTGTATTTAAATAATTGAATTCTAGTCGAATTTTTTAATAAAAATTGATTTAAAAAAGAATTTCAGTTAAACACAAGTGAATTTGAAAATTCTCAAATAACTTTTTCAAAAATTATTATAAATAATGGATTTATAGAAAAATTTTAGTGAAAGACACTAAAAAAAATTTAATTTTGGAGAAATAACAAATTATTGCAGAAATTTAAGTATGTTCAAAAATAATAAAATTCTTCTTAGGAATTCAATTATTTTTATAAATAATAAAAATCATCATAGAATTTCAATTATTTTTAATACACTTTTAATCAAATTCCTCAAAAATTCTTTACAAGAGTTTTATCATAAATAATAAAAGTCAACGCAGAATTTCAATTATTTTTAGTATAATTTTAATTGAATTCCTCAAAATAATTCTGTTAGGTATTTAAAAATTTGTTGATAGAATTCTTTATGAAAATTGAATTTTAAGAAACATTCAATTATTCAATAAATTAATGAATTTTGAGAAATAATTGAGTTTTGAAATGATTTACTTTAAAAAAGTGATAATTAAATCTTTTTTTATATTATTTAAAGTTTTTATTTTCTAATATATAAATTTAATTGAAGAATTTAGGAATAATTGAAATTCGTAAAAGTGAATACTGTAAACAAATGGATTTGAAAATTGTCAGAGAACTTTTTCCAAAATAATTGATTTAAAGAAGAATTTTTGTTAAAAATTGTTAAAAATATTAATTGAATTGAAGGTTCCCTTGTGCGGGCAACTACAAAGTGCAATTCTTGCATCGGTTATGTAATTTCATTTCTATTATCAATTTTATTTTCACTTTGACAGATGTTTATTTTCACTTTTACTTTGATAGATTTTTTTTTTATTTTCATTTTCATTTTCACTTTTATAAACTTTTCTTTTTACTTTTATTTTTGCCCCAAAAATCGTGTTTTTGGGTGTTTTTTAACTATTTTTTTTATCTTTAACCTGACTTCCGTGAAGTCTTAAATCGAAGTTTAAAACGTGGACTTCAAGATCCATATGCGCAAATTAAAAAAAGAGGATTTTGAAAAAAGTGGGGGTAAAACCAAAAATCAAAAAAATATTTTTGTTTGCTATTTTTTATATTGGAGTGGAATGTATTTTTAATTTTTATCCATAGAACATGATCCCAGGTACCAAAATTGCTAATAACGTCAGAATTTTGAAAAAAGTGGGGGTAAAACCCCGAAAAGACGAGTTTTTGGAGAATTTAAAAATATATTTTGTTATATTTAACCTGACATTCTAGAGGTTTTATGAAGTCTTAAATTTAATATTGAAACGTGCACTAAGATCCAAATGAGCAGAAACCAAAAAAAGAGGATTTTGAGAAAAGTGGGGGTAAAAGCCCAAACAAAATTTTTTAAAATTATTTTTGACATGGGAGTCGTTTTCAATGGATTTTTGTCCTCTGAATACGATTCTGGATTTCAAAATTACTCATCATGTCAAGATTTTGAGAAAAGTGGGGTAACGATCCATTAAAACGTGTTTTTATGAACTTTTCTCAAAATCCTCTTGAGAATATATTTTTATAGTAATCAAGAAAAAGGAAAATCAAATTTTTCTAGCAATCCGGATATTCAAATTTTATACCTTAGAAAAAAGTGTTTGACAAAATTTGATAACGAAGCAATTTCGATGTAAAGGAAAAAGAATAAAATTTTTGATGATGCATTATTTTTAACGTGCATCATCAAATATTTGAATTCCGTGTATCTATCTACGCTTCAACATTGTGTAATTAATTCTTGTCGCGCGCGCAGAAGCTAATTAATATTTACGCGCTACTCGTGACAAACGAACCCTTATATTGCTCCGACTTCTCTCTTGTTTCACCCTCTTATACCTTTAATTAATTCAATTTCTTTGACAGGAACTTGCTATATGGAGATTTTCAGCTTAGTAGAGTTAGCACTTTCCTCTTTTAGTGCAACAAATATTCAGCTCTAAAGTTCAATTTAGAATCGTATAAATTTGTCACGCCTCACGCGCAATGAGAGAGTCATATAATCTACCATTTTTCTATAAATTGCCGTTGCGATTCCTTTTGTTTTTAATCAAAGAAGGAAAAGGAAAATTAGAAAGCGTGGGTCGATTATTGTCGATTCGTGTAATAAAAAAAAAGAAGAAGAAGGAAAAAAAAACTCTCGAATGTGAATAAAAAATTCGAAGCACGTTTTTCCTCAAGACCCCCGGGTGTGCCGTGAACGATACGAATATCTATTTGTGTCGCGAACCAATAGAAATTACTGCAGTCGCGTTCGGAAGCCCTCCGCTCATGATTTGCATATTCGTTTGAAACAATATCCTCGAGCCAGCGAGCTGGTAGGTCGTTTTAACAGAGGGGGGAAAGGGGAGGGTGTCAAAAGAGAGAGAGAAAGAGAGAGAGGATTGGGGATGGAAAACTGCGAGAGAGGAGGGTGTTCGACTGTTTCAATTAAAATAAGCATACGCTACCGGTTTGCCACTACCACCATCTAGCATTCCTTACTTTTCCAGAGCTCGCAAGGAGAAAAAGCTCTCTTCCTCCCCTCCCCTCCGCTTTCGCCGATATTACGTAACGCCAGCACGACCTGAATGCGAAAACGGTCATAAAAAGACTTCACGATCTTTGTTTTTCTCTTCTATTTATTGATCTTGGGTACGTTACGCATACCTTAAAGTTTGTTGCGTCTATCAACTGATGTGTTCCGAGAATTTTCTGTTTCAAAAAAAAAATCATCTAATATAATGATTTTGATAAAAAGGGGAGAAAAGAGTTAGATTTTTTAGCTGCCCTAGCTAACTCCACACAAAAAATTATTGTTCTCTTGACAGCAGTCAGTAGTGTTGTTTTAATACTACAATTGGTCAGGGTTGCCACAGGTCATAGATAAATCAGGGAATTCAGGGAAAAGTCAGACATTTTTATTAAAAAGACTAGAAAAAATTAAATTTTTAAAAGTCATATAATAATAAAATTCTGAAGTTTGGTGTCTTTTTTGTTTGCCTCGTAAACTATAAAATTACCACGAATTCTATAGTACAGAATCTTCAAATTTTTCTATATCTCTCCCAATATTTAATTATAATATTATTTTAATTCTCAGGACTCGAATCAATGAAAGTATTTAAAAATACGGACTTTGACGGACCAAAAATTAAAAATTACTGACAGAAATATAACCAGTCCGAGTCAAATAAGAGAAATTCATTTTTAAATAAATTTTTATTACAAAATTCTACGAGAATTCATTTATTTCAATACAAAAATAAATAATTTATTAAATAATTCAATGTTTCTTAAAATTCAATTTTCATAAAGAATTTTATCAACAAATTTTTAAATACATAATAGAATTTTTTTGAAGAATTACATTAAAATTGTACTAAAAATAATTGAAAGTTTGTGATGACTTTTATTATTTATAAAAATAATTGAATTCTTTTGAGGAATTCAATTAAAATTGTAAACCCGTGTATTGAATAAATAAAAAAATTAAATAATAAAAAAAATTATACTACAAATAATAATTGAAATTCTGCGTTGACTTTTATTATTCATGAAAATAATTGAACTCTTCTAATGAATTTTATTAATATTTCCAAAAATAATTGAATTCTTTTGATGAATTCAATTAAAATTGTACTATAAATAATTGAATACCTAAAAACACTTTTATTATTAATGAAAATAATTGAATCCCTGTAAACAAAATGTTATTGTTTATGAAAATAATTGAATTTTTGCGAAGAAATTTATGAAAAATTTGTTAATAATTAAAATACTTTATTAAAATAGTAGATATTAAAAATCATTGGATTAAGGAAATTTTTTGAAAATAATTAAAATTTTGCCAAGAATTTTCTTTAAATTTTTGAAAATAATTGTATTTCGTCGAATAATTTTATTATTTAATTTCAAAATTCAATTATTTCTAAAAATTCACGCTATATGTATTGCTTTTAATATTCAATTATAATCTAAAATTTTAACTGAAATTCATTTTTATGAAATGAAAATCAATTTTTATTAGAAAATTCTACTAGAATTCAATTATTTAAATAAAAAAAATAATTTATTGAATATTTTAATGTTTCTTAAAAGTCAATTCTCATAAAGAATTTTATCAACAAATTTTTAAATTATTGAATTCTGTTGACGAATTTTAATGAAATTTTTAAGAATAATTATATTTTTCTCGAGGAATTTGATTAAAATTGTATTAAAAATAATTGAAATTCTCCTATGAGTTATGTCTGAAAATAATTGAATTATTGCGAAGAATTTTATAAAAAAAATTTCTAAATAATTGAATTCCTATGAAATTTTTATTATTTTATGAAAATAATTAAATGTTTGCGTAGAATAATTTTATTACATTTTTTTTAAATAATTTAATTCTTTTGAAAAATTTGATTGAAGTAGTAGATATTGAAAATCATTGAATTGATGAAAATTGTTAAAAATTGAAATTTTGGTCTTTACCCCCATTTTTTCCAAATCCTGAAGAACTTGTCAATTTTAAGTCCCGGAATCGTGTCCAGTACACAAAAATACATTGAAATTCACTCCGATAACAAAAATAAGAATAAAAAAATTTTTTCCGGGTTTTTACCCCCACTTTTTTCAAATTTAGTTTTTAAATAATTGAGTTTTGTTTAAGAATATTAAACGAAATTTTTCAAAGTAATCAAGGAAAGTTGGATGTAGTAACTAATTTTATTTTTAAAATAGGTAAACACAGAATTGCATGCCAAAATTGCCTGGCACATCAAGATTTTGAAAAAAGTGTCGGAAAAGTCCTCAAAAAAACATATTTTATGGGGTTTTGAAGATATTTTTTTTCTCTTTAACCTGGCGTGCTGGAAATTTTTATGAAGTCTTAAATTGAAGTTTAAAACGTGGACTGCAAAATCCATATGCGCAAATTAAAAAGAAAAACAGAATTTTGAAAAAAGTGGGAGTAAAGTATAAAACAAAATGTTTTTGGTTTTATTTTTGATATGGGAGTCGATTTCAATGTATTTTTGTTGTCAGAACAAGATTCCGGGTACTAAAATTGCTTAGCACGTCAGGATTTTGAAATAATTGACCTACATGTTATTATTAACTTATTCGCTGAAATTTATTTTTCATTATTTCATGATTTTATTTTTCAAAATTTGTATTTTAAAATCTAAAATTGAATTACTTCTGCAAATTTTAATTAATAATAGTCAAAAATAATAATAATAATAATTCAATGGTTTTAAGTTATTTAAAAATATGTTTGTACACAAAAAACCATAATTATTTTTGTAGTAATTCCAGAAATTTATTTATTTATTTAATTATGATAAATTTACCAGACATTTTCCTGATTCCCCTGGTAAATTGAATTTTTTTCTGACTTTTCTCTCACTTGCAGTAACCCTGAATATTAATTGATGCTTATTAATTAATTAATTACTTTATTAGTTAATAAATTAATTAATCATTATTAATTTTCAGTAAGCATTATACGAACAGAAGGCGTCGAGAATAAAAAAAGTAGAAACCACATTCATATCGTACTAATTATATTGAGCAATTGTTTTCTCCTGTGACATTTCGTTATTATCCAAAGTAAATATAAAAAATTAACCAAGTGTAATGAACAGAAAAAATTTTCCGAATGTCTCGACCCGTATTTTTTTTATTAGCAATAATTTTTCCCCCCCTAATCATTGGAATCGAGAATGATGGCAGGGACATTTTCACGGTAACAGAAGGCAGTTTTCATTTAAATGGAGAAAAGTTTAACGTTCACGCCGGTGAGATTCACTATTTTCGAATTGCTGCCTGTGAATGGGAGGATCGATTGACAAAGTTGAAGAGAACGGGCCTCAACACTGTGTCAACTGCCGTTGAATGGGCCATGCATGAACCCAGTCCCGAAACTTACAATTGGAAGGGCAATGCAAACTTTTCTCGATTTATTCAATTGGCACATAAGTTGGATCTCTTTGTCATTGTTCGAGCAGGACCTTACATTGGTGCGTCAAGCATTTCAAATGTTTCAAATTTTATCAATAATTTAAAATGAGTTGTATATTAAACCTAAATAATATTTTACCTATAATTTAAACCTATAAATTAACCTATAATTAAACCTACAAATTAACCTATAATAAACCTATAATTAAACCTAAAATCAAACAATTATTTTTTTAAATTATTAATAAAACTTTTTGAAATAATTCAATTATTTTCGAAAATATTAATATCATAAGAGTTCAATTATTATTGTAAACAATAATTTCCTCGCAGAAATTCAATTATTTCCAATACAATTTTAATGAAATTTCTCAAAAGAATTCAATTATTTTTTTTTATTTTTTCATAAAATTCTTGGAAATAATTCAATTAATTTTAAAAATATTAATAAAACTTCTCAAAGGAATTCCATTTTTTATACAAATTTAATAAAATTTTCTGAAAGAATTCAATTATTTTTTTGAAATTATTAACACTTTTTGAAATAATTCAATTATATTTGAAAATATTAATAAAATTCATCACAAGAGTTCAATTTTATTATATTCACAGAAAAATAATTTGTTCCCAGAAATTCGATTATTTCCAATACAATTTTCATAAAATTTTCTGAAAGAATTCAATTATTTTTAAAATTCCTAATAAAATTCCTGGAAAAAATTCAATTATTTTTAAAAATATTAATAAAATTCATCACAAGAATTCAATTATTTTCATAAATAATCAAATTCTTGGCAGGAATTCAATTCTTATCAATACAATTTTTATAAATTTTTTCGAAAAAATTCAATTATTTTATAAAATTTTATTAAAATTTCTGGAAAGAATTTAATTATTTTTAAAAATGTTAAGAAAATTCATCACACGAGTTCAATTATTTTTACAGAAAAATAATTTTCTCCCAGAAATTAAATTATTTTTAATACAATTTTAATAACATTTTTCAAAAGAATTTTATTATTTTGATAACTAAAAAAATTTTTTGCAGAAATTCAATTATTTTCAATACAATTTTATTAAAAATTTAATTTATTTTTAGAAATTATTAATAACACTTTTTGAAATAATTCAATTATTTTCGAAAATATTAATAAATTTCATCGCAAATGTTTAATTATTTTTATAAAAAAATGAAATTTTTCGCAGTAATTCAATTATTTTTAATGAAATTTTAATAAAATTTCTCAAAAAAATTCAATTATTTTCATGAATAATAAATTCCTGAAAAAAAAAATTCAATTATTTTCTTGAAAACATTTTTTCTCAAAATTTCAATTATTTTCAAAAATTTAGATAAAATTCAATTTTCAATTCTTATAGCAATCAGTTATTTCTGAAAATATTTCTGCAATAAAATATTTTCTTTATTTGAACATTCAAAACTTGTGGAACTTTTTTTTTCAAATCTCTAATAAAATTCTTTATGAAATTCAATTATTTTCAATTTACAAGTTTCAATCCATTTGATAATTCTTTAATATTTTGTTTTTAAATTCAAGTTATATTTAACTTTTAAATTTTTAAACTTTTTAACTTTTTTTATATTTGACTTTTTAAAGATTGATATTGTTTACTAATATCTAGTTCAACTAATATTTTTTCTAAGTAAATTTTATTCGATTCTAATATTTATATTTAATAATTTTCAGAAATTTTTTCTAGAATTTAATTATTTTCTGAAATTAGGAAAATCAAAATATTGTTGTAAAATTCATAGTGATTAAAATATTTTCAAGGTAAAAAAAAAAAATTTAAGGAGAATTTAAGTTTAAGAATTTCAAAAATGCTTTCAATAATGAAACACCAGGATTTTTGTAGTAATTCTAGAGATTTAATATTCTCCAGTATTTTCATTTTCTAGTACTCTTGGTTTTTATAAAAATAAAACTCCCTTATTTCATGGACCAATTTCAATTTCCCTAAATTTTCCCCGATGTCCCTGATTTTCCCAAAACTGTGTCAATCCTATAAAAATCTTTTTTCGAAACTAAATTATTAAAACACTGGATATTAAAACTTAGTACGAAAAAGCGAGAGACTGAATGAGAATTTTAATTATTTCAACAAAAAAAAAAAGAAAGAAAAAAAAAATTCTATTCAAACTTCCTAACTTTTCTCATTACCAGGAGTTGATCGAAGCCTTGGAGGAATTCCAGGATGGCTCTTAACCACAAACGAACTCAAAGATAATCCATGGATTCAAAGATCGAGTCCAGAATATCGACTTTACGCTGAAAGATGGCTATCGCACTTTCTTCCAAAACTTTCAAAAATGCTCATCACAAACGGAGGACCAATTCTCATGGTGCAAATAGACAGTGATTTAGGCGAGACCCTACCATGTGTCACCACCGACTGGCTCAGTGAAATCTACCAACAATATTTAGGCCCCAAAACGATTATGTTTACAATGGACAATAATAATTCATCAAATCTCAAGTGTGGTCAACTAAAAAACACAATTTCGGCATTTCGCATCGATCCGTACGAGTACTTCACTACTTTTAAACAATCTTTGACAAAACTCTATTCCCCCCTTCGAGAATTGTCGCTAAATTCACCAAATTCATCAAAATCACCAAAAATACCAAAAATACCAAAATTAGTCGAAATACGAACAGGGCTGGCTTGGAATTGGAAAAGCGAGAGATTCACATTCGGAGGGAAAAAGATACTGAAGACTATAAAGGATGTGATAAAAAGTGACGCTTCGATAATCGTCTACATGTTCGCCGGTGGTACCAACTTCGAACGAGCTGGAAAAAGTGAAGACAGAACGATGGGTCTCACAACCTCCTACGATTTCGATGCAATTGTCACCGAATCTGGTGATTTGACGGAAAAATTCTACAAACTACAATCGATACTACATAGTAGTTTCATTGGTGAGGAGAAAGATCCTATGGAAGAAGGTACAGGCACTGTCGATATTTCCGGTCAGTTGAATTTTACCCTTCTTGGCTCACTCCTAAATCCTGATTTTCGTTCAGAACTCGGAATAGTCACAATTAAGTCCGAATATCCGAAAACATTCGCAAACCTAAACATTACTGATGGTTTAGTCCTCTACGAAGTGACAGTACCAAAAATAAAAGTTGTAAATTCGGAAGTGACCCTCCACTCGGAGGACATTCACGACAGAGGCTACGTCTACTCCCAGGACAATCTTCTCGGAATCTTAGGCCCCGACCACAAAAATCTCCAAATTCCGACTCAATTGACAACTATTCAGATCCTGGTGGAAAATACCGGTTACTTGGCCCAAAATGTCCTGGGCGAACCAAAAGGAATAGTCGGCAACGTCACCCTAAATGGTCAAATTCTAAGGGACTGGAACATCCATCCCTTTGCCTTTGAGAACAAAAATCTACAACAAATATCAAAGGGTAACATAAAAAATTCTAGTGAGAAGAAAATTAGAGAAATAGCTTTTCTCCTCGCGAAATTTCAAATTCGGGACCAAATTACAAACTCAACGCTTCGTACCTACTTGAATATGAATCATCAATCGGCGAAGGGTTACGTATTTTTGAACGAGTACAGTGTGGGAAAGTATTCACTGAATGGACCGCAAAATGAATTGTATATTCCGGAATGTTATTTTAGAAAACATCCAACTGAGAATCGATTACTAATTATTGAAGTGCAGAGAGAGAGAATGTACTACGATGGAAATGGTAAGGGAATTATTGTAAAGAAGACGAAGAAATTGGACAAAAGTGGTGATTCGTCAAAGAATGATGATAATGAACATTTTATTACGTATGTCATTCTATTTTATATCTGTTGGTTTTGGAGGCCTGGCTACAGTTGTATTTGTTGTTAAAAATATAAACTAAGACAAATTATTTTCGTAATTTTGTAACTTCTTCAAAATTCAATTTTTTCCAGTATTTTTAACTACAATTCTTCTATGAATTTAGTATTTTTAACAATTAATTATATAAATTTATATATTTATATATATAAAAAATTTAACTAGTTTCAAAAGTATATTTGAATTATTAAAATTTTTCAAAAATCTAAGTTTGCACAAATTTTTAATTAAATTAATTGAAAATTGAAAGTTTCTAAAATTTAAAATTAAAACCTTTTAAAGTTTATCTATTTATAACAATTGTCCGTCTGTTCTCTGTATTATCGATTTAGGTAAATGTTTATCTACAAAAATTTGCATATTATTAATAGTTTTTGACAAATAATCACTCCACAATATACAGTAAGAAAAGCTATCCGTCAGTCATAGGAAAGTATGGGAATCGCATAAGTCTGTCTCACTCCCACTCATGGGATATGACTGACGTGGTAGGTTTTCGTACTGTATAATTCGTGTCAATATCATTCGAACCCGTGTTGAGTACTGACTCTCGTTAATTAGAAAAATTACAATTAGGTGTAAATTATAAATTCGTGTACATTCGTACGTCGTCGATAATAATCGTCTCTATTCACATTCGTTTTCATCAATCCATTCAACAGTAAATCATTTCATATTAGTAATTGCACAAAAACTACGGAATCTATTCAAGAGAATCTCGTTTAATAAATAACTCTTATTCTTCTTGAAGATTTCAATAATTTGAAGACTAAAACTTCCAAAACAAATGCAATAACAGAAAGTGAAAATCCCAAGATGATGATTTGAAACATTAAAAAAAGTAGTATCCTTTCTTGAATAGCATCGATTTCATGTGTAGAAAAATCAGTGTTCGGTTTTCCAAAAAAATCTATATCTTCCTTCTCCCACTTATCAAAAATTCCATAGTCTGTTGCTTGTAGCAAAATATATTCGAATTTTCGAGTATACGGTGAATTAGTTTCCAAATGAAAACTGTTTAGAGTTGGATACAAAGTCTCTTCGACCACTTTAACTTGAGGTTTTCCATCAACATTTCTTGTGCTTTGAATAATTACATCCGCCTCATTCCTCCGCATTGAACAACTAATATTCTTATCTTCAATAATATGTTTTATGCACGGTATAGTAAAAAATTCATAACCAATGTGTTTTTTAATAAACTTTTGTGTGATTTCCTCATCGAACAGTGAACTAAAACTTCTGATAACTAGAATACCAATCGGTTGTAAATCAGATTCATAAACGTCCTCTATTGTATTAAATTCTAATTCTCTTTTTTCAATAAAGTTCAATCCTGTGAATGCTCCGAAAAGAGTAGAAGAATAAACAAAACTTATCATCAGCAGACAGGAAAGAGCCAATCTCTCTCTTGTATTCTCTGGCATCTCAGGAGAGCATTGTTGAAGAATATTTTGGATAATGTACATTAGTTTCCAATAGCGGCGATCGAATTTTAAAATTCTGATAAGAATCCAAATTAATAGCAAAACTAAGAGACTTACTGAAGCATTCAAATAAAGTAATAATTTTCCATCGATTTCATAACTATTTTTCATTATAATAGGAACGAGAACTACTATATCAATTCTGCCAAAACTTATAGTATCAAGTAGACAGTTTGGAGTATGTGGAAAAAGAACAGAGATAAATTGCATCTCATTAAAAAGAAGAAATCTACTGTAACCTGTTGACTCATTTTTGTTGTTACAATCATATTTCCAAATCTCTGTTACATTTGATGGAATAAATGTAAGTTGAAAGTTCATCACATGAGACAGAAATTTACTATAGGAAATAGCTTTTCCTTTCATTTTAGCAGGATAACCTGTTGAGTTCAATTCTACATAATTTGTCATATCTAGATTGTACGTGGCATATTTTATTTTGTATCCATTTAAATCGATCAATTTATCAGGGAAAAACTGAATCTGACGATTACAAGATTTTTTTGTATACTTTTCAAAATATGGATTGAAGTGCTGAATTGTAGCAAAAAATGTTTCATTACTCAGAAGTGCATTTTTGTTTCTTTCTTTAATTGCTACATGCAAAATCGTTACGTCAAGAAATCTTTTATTCCACATTGTTCTTAGAAATTTTTGAAATTGAAAATTAAAATTTCCCTGCAGTGAATAGACGAGAAACAAGCATTTTGGATGTCCTTTGCTATGAGAGAGTGAGCTTATGAAATTGACCGAACGGGTTAGTTTCCTTACATCTGCAGGATCGTTAACATGAACAGTAATTGCAAACAATGTTGTTGATTGCGGATTCTTTACGAATTGAAAAATTCTTGAATTTTCTAGTGCATTGTTAGCATTATGAAAATCAATTAAAAGTACTGGTGAGTTTTCTATTAAAACCGGCAGTAATTTTTCGTCATTAATTTTTTCATGATTGTCAGCAATGATCATTATTTGATGTGCATTTAGTTCTAGTTTCAAATATGTCCTTAAACGTTCTAAGCATTGTAGCAGATTTGATTCTTTTATACCTCCGATGTTACAAACCAAGTTCAAAATGATTATGAAGTATATTTTCATTTCTCGATACAATACTGAAATATGAAAATAACTTTATTTAAAAAAGAATTTATATAACAATTCTATTAATGTAAACTTTTATTAATGATAAAATAAAAATAGAAACATTTGTCAAACTTACGCTGTTCTTAAGCTGCTTAATGAATCTATTTTTTTCACATAACTTTATTATTCCGCAATAAATTCAAATCCATTGGCAATGTTCGAGTGAAAAATGTTTTCTGAACAGTTGAAAAAAGTACTTTGAAGTAAGTAATATGGAACCTTTAGGCTATTTTTTTTTGTCTCTCTATAATTTTGAAAATGCTTATTTCCTTAAAAATATATAGCTAGATAAAAAAAAAAAGAATGAAACTTGTAATTTGATATTTTATTTTCCAAGTAAAGAGAGAAAAATGTTTAAAGTAAATTTAATAGTAAAAAATTTTCTCTAAATATTGTACAGCATTGATTGACGTGGGATTCTCAATACTGAAGTCAAGGATAATCGATTTATTCCTGCTGTATGCAGAATTTTCAAATTTTTTTCATTTTCAATTTTTCAGACTTCGCACTCGATAATTAATTTTTAAAAAAGTTGCAAAATAAGTGTCTTTCAAACTAAAAAACGTATTAAAAAAGTAGCTATCGAAAAATTAAACTTGACGACCAAAAAAAAACTCGTTTTAGACACTTCACAAAACTGACAAAAATTCCATTCTACATTTTTTATTTTCCTGACTTTTTCCTAATTTGCATCAAAAGTATTTACTTCTTTCTTATCCTTATAACAGCTAATAAATTGAATTCCTGCAACGAATTTTATTATTCGTGAAAGAAATTTAATATTTATAAAAATAATTTATTTCTTGCAAGGAATTTTATACAAAAATTTTCAATTTTTTAAATAATTGAATTCTGTTTGAAAATATTATGAAAATACGAATTGCGAAGAGTTTTTGAAAATAATTAAATTTTACAAAGAATTCTATTAAAATTTTTGAGAAGAATTAAATGTTTGTGTGGCATTTTATTAAATTTTTTTGAAAATAATTGAATTCTTAAAAAGCATTTTATTATTTATGAAAATAATTGAATTCTTGTGAAAGATTTCATTAGATTTTTTTTAAATAATTGAATTTCCAAGAAGAAATTTATTACTTTTAAAAATAATCGAATACTTGTGATGAATATTGTTATTTATGAAAATAATTGAATTTTGCAAAGAATTTTATTGAAATGCCTCAAAATAATTAAATTTTCAAGAATAATTTTGTTATTTATCTTTAATAATTGAATTCTTTAGAAGAATTATTTATGTAAATAATTGAATTCTTGGAAAGAAATTTATTAAAATCTAAAAAAATAATTGAATTATTTCAAAAAAATTTAATTAAATTTTGTTAACATTATTTTAAATTATTAATTTTTTCAAAATATAATAAATATTAAATGAGAATTTATTTTTAAATAATTGAATTCTTCTGAAAAACTTTATTTGTGAAAATAAATGAATTTTTCTGTTAATTAATTTAAAATATTATTAAAAATAATTGAAATTCTTTCATGAGTTTTATTATTTATGGAAATAATTGAATTTTGGATGAATTTTATCAATTTTTTTTTTAAATAATTAAATTCTTTTGCAAAATTTTATGAAAATACTAGATATTGAAAATAATTGAATATTGCATATTTTTTAAAAATAATTGAATAGTTTTAGTAGATGAGTGCGTAGCCTGATATTTAAATCTTCATCCTAAGAAGATAATCTCCATTGTATATAGGTATAAATCAGTAGTAATTATTCTACTTGGTTTTGAACGCAATACAACCAATCAAAAATGTAAAAATAGAACAAAAATCTTACAAAAAAATCCATTATTAAATTTTAATTCAAATTTTATTTTTTTTATCCCAATACTTTTTCCTCTAAAAATAATACGTTCTCGAGTGAATGAGAATATGTAAAAAGGGTAAAAAGACGTATTTAGCAGTACATCAAAAATTAGTTTAATTTATTTAAAAAAAGAAGTGTTTCAAGAGTGGGTAAAACTAAAAGAAGCCAAAAACAAGACTCGCTCATAAAAAATGAAAATTAACGACGACCCTCTCCTTCTTTTTCCCTACAATTAAATCTGAGTAGAGAAAAGGTATACATTGACGAATAGCGTAGCGTTAGGGACTTTTCCACGAAATTTGGGAAATTTGATTGTCCTGGCGAGAAAGAAGGTTGGAATTTATATCTTCAAGCCCTGAAGCCATCCCCCCAAAAAACAGTGCTTGGTAACTAAGTGAGAGAGTGACCCGTACTTTGTTCGCCCGGCAGGCAAGAATATATTGATAGTCAGCTCAAAACTCCATTAGGACCGGCAGTATTCTCTCGTAAATACGAAAATGCTATCCCATTATTTACTGGTTAATTGGATTAATGAGACTCGTTATTCCGAGAGTGAGAGAGAGAGTCGCGACCCACTCCGAACTAGATACACTAGAAGGAGGGTAAAAGGAGAATGGTTTGAGTGGCGAGAAAGTTAGGGGTGGAGGAGGAGGGTCGACATCGAAGGGTGGAAAAACGGGTGGTAAGACCACCGCGTGGACAAATACATTCTAACCTTCTGTCTGACGAACCAATTAAAACCAACACCGTTACAAACAGTCCAGAAACAGTTCTGAAACAGTGCGGAAGCAAAGGGACTATAATTTCAACAAAAGCAGCTTCTCATTTCTGGCGAGAATTTCAAAATACGAAAAATTCACGAAACTTTCTTTTTTCACAATATTTCTGGAGAATCGAAACTGCGAACCTTGGAGTCAGTTTAGTTATTTCACTTCCGCATACACCTTCACTCTCAAATTCACTTCCACTTTCAATCTCACTAATTAAAAATTTTACTTCCAATTTGCTATCCTAAAAAGTGCTGTCCCAGAAATGCTCTCTCAGAAATGTTCAAAAATAGTATTTTATAACCTAAATATAGAATCTTTAATACTTTAAAAAGATGCTGTCCCAATCATGATTTTAAAACTGCTATCCGAGAAACGCTCTCCCAGAAATTATGAAAAATAGTTTTTAGAACCTAAATAAAAAAATCTTTAACATTGGAACAAGATTCTGATCCAACAATGTTATTTTAAAAGTGCTATCCCAAAAATGCTATCACAGAAATACTGCAGAATAGTTCTTTATAACCTAAATGTAAAATCTTCAAGCTATCCCAGAAATGCTATTTCATAAATTCTGTAGAATAGTTTCTTATAACCTAAATATGGAATCTTCAATACAAGAACAAGATGCTGTCCTAAAAATACTATCCTAAAAGTGCTGTTTAAAAAAACTATCCTAAAAATGATACTCTAGTAATGCTATCCTTAAAAAAATAAAAAATTATTTTTATGAACCCAAATATAGAATGTTCAACACTAGAATAAGTTGCTGTCCCAGCAATTATATTCTAAGAGTGCTATTCTAAATGTTCTATCCAAGAATTGTTATCTTAAAAATGATGAAAAATAATTTCTTATAACCTGAATATAGAATACTTGACACTGGGAGAAGATGCTGTCCGAAGTATGCTATCCTAAAAGTGCTATCTTATAAATGCTATTTGAAAGTGCTATTTTAGAAATTATGTCCCTGAAATACTAGACAATAGTTTCTTAGAAACTAAATATTATATTTTTAACATCTAAATAGTATGCTGTCCCAAAAATTATACTCTAAAAGTGCTATCCTAAAAGTTCTATTATAGAAATTCTATCTTATAAATGCTGAAAAAAAGTTTCTTCTAACCTTAATATGGAATCTTTAACACTAGAACTAGATGCTGTCCTAACAATGACATTTTACAGATATTACCTTGAAAGTGCTACTTTAAATGTGCTATCCTAGAAATTATGTCCCTGAAATGGTAAAGAATAATTTCTTAGAAACTAAATATTGAATCTTCTACACTAGAGCAAGATGTTGTCCGAACAATGCTATCCTAAAAGCGTTATCCGAAAACTTCTATCTCACAATAGCGGAAAAGTTAATTATAACCTAAATATAGAACCTTTAACACTAGAATAAGATGCTATCCAAACAATGCTATTCTAACAATGCTTTCCTAAAAGTGGTATCCGAGAAATACCATCACAGCAATGCTGAACAATAGTTTTTATAGCTTAAATATAGAATTTTTAACATTACAACAGGATGCTGTCCTAATAATGCTATTCTAAAAGTACTATCCTCAAAAATCTATCCCCAAATGACTATTCTAAAAATTCTGTAGAATAATTTCTTATAACCTGAATATAGAATCTTGAGCACTAGAACAGGATTATGTCCTAATAATGCTATCCTAAAAGTGCTGTCCGAGAAATTCTATTTCAAAAATCCTTAAGAATAGTTTCTTATAACCTAAATTTTAAATCTTTAACACTACAAAATGGTGCTGTCCGAACAGTGCTATCCTAAAAGTACTATCCTACAAATGCTATCTTAAAAAAGCTGCTTTAGAAATAATGAAGAATAGTTTCTTATTACAAAAAATATAGAACCTTCAGCACTAGAATAAGATATGCTGTCCGAAAAATGCTTTCCCAAAAGTGCTTTCTTAATAATGCTATTCTAAATGTGCTATACCTGAAATAATAACAAGCTTCAAGACTAGAACAAGATGCTATCCCAACAATGCAATCTTATAAATTCTGTCCTAAAATTGCTTTTCTACAGATGTTTTTCTAGAAATGATGTCCGAGAATTGCTAAAAAATAATTTCTTATGTATCCTAAACATAGGAGTTTCAACTCTAAAAGAACAGGATAATAATGCTACTCTAAAAGTACTATCCCAAAAGTACTGTCCGAGAAATGCTATCTCAAATGATTAAAAATAGTTTCTTATAACCTAAATATAAAATGTTTAACACTAAAATAAGATGCTATCTGAAAAATACTATTCTAAAAGTGCAAGTGCTAGTCTGAAAATGCTATCCTAGAAATTTTGACAAATCGTTGACTTGGTGTTTGATTTAAAGTAAAATTTCATTCTTAGTCAAAAATAACACCAAAATGGAAAATTTAAATCCTTTCTGGTGTTAGTTTAATCCTAGAGGGATTACACTGTTGCAGAATATTTTAATCCATTCTAGTCTATAAATTTGAATTTTTATATTATATTTATATTTTATTTTTATAGATAAATAAAAAATTAGTGAAAGTGAAACTGAAAGTATTGATCGAAGTGTAAGTGAAATTTCATAATTTAGCAGCTTGTAACCAAACACTACGAAATTATATTTCGATCTAAGAATATTTTCTCCTACCTAAAAAAAATGCAGAATAAAAAATGTTATCCTACAAAAGGTAAAAAATCTCAGATCGATATATCCAAGTAGGAATCTGATTTCATGAACGAGAATGGTTATTGGCACGCAGGTTACCCTATAGGAAATGATTTCTATCGAAGCAGAACGTGTTATGACGATGGCAAGTGGAGTTCGGGGAAGCGAGTCATACGGCCAGGTGAGACCAGGTGCAGATACATGGACGAAGGAAGGCTCGTGCCTGCCTGCCTGGCCAGAGCTACCTTCCATATCTACTTGTATCAGCTTTTATGCATGTCCATGTCCGACAGCATGTCTTATAAGGTCGTACCATCTCGTTGGCCATTCTCGCTTTGCAACTAGTGGTCGTCTCCTCACTCCCCTCCCCTCTCTCCCCTCTTTCATCCCAAACGGTTCACCGATCGTTTAGTTTTAGTTCACTGGAAACTGGCAAAGATCCGTCAAGTTGCATCTTGACTCGACCTCGACATTACCATCCACGGATCAACTTCTTTCAAAATAAAAAAAAACGTCCATTATAGGGTGTGGCGCGTGTGCAGAAATGACAAAAATGGTCTCGAGATCACATTTCACATTATCGAGGTGGCATTCAACAGTCATTGTTAATGATTTGTTTCTTACTTTAATACCAAGAAATTGACAACAGTTCCAAGAGTTCCACTTTTTTCGAGACTATATTCAGAAACGAGTATTTCCAATTTGGATGAAAAAAAAATTTCTCCTACGTTTTCTTCGATATAATAAATTTTTAAAGACTCTTGGTGGTGCGCGCGTGGAATCCCTATCGCGCGCGAGCGCTTGTAATAATTAATTATACCAAAACCCTCGAGGTTCGAGGAGCATTATTTCAATTCAATTATTCAAGTGGCCTGCATTATTCAAGTAATAAATCAGAATCGCGCGACGCGGTTAGAAGGAGGCAAAGCATTTCCAAACTCGAATTGTATATATATCAAATCGTTAACCGGGGCGAGCGACTTTTGGGAAGTCAAAACGCGCCTCCATTAATCAGTACGGCACGACATTGAGGGTTAGTGAAGGCTTCCCCATTATTATATCGAACGAAATTAATGAGATACACAGAAATACACTCGATTTCCGGCGCTCAGTTACTCGCAGTTCCGGTTCGCTGAATTTCTTCCCCTTTCCAATCTATATAAACCTTTTTGATTGCATTTAAATCGCATATATACAATTTGCAAACTGAATTTTATTTTATGAAAAATGCTGATGGTGATGATGGAAAAGGTTCTTTCAAAAAGTGTGCACTACATTTTTTCTCCATTTCCTTTGTATCGATTCTTCAATGTCTTCGCATTAATCTTATGTGAATGGGACAATAAATCTTATCGAACTCAACAAAGGAATGGGAGAATATATTATTGCAATATTACGTTAATGTTTTATGTCAATGTTTCGAATATTGCTTTTGCAATGAAATTGTAAGTTTGCAGGAAACTTTAGTAAAACTTACGAAACTTGCAAATAATATTACCAGGCAATATTGCATATGCCATTATCAATATTTCATCAACATTCCCTTTCACATTTAAAACTAGAACAAAATGCTGACCTAAAAATGTTATTCTAAAACTACTATCCCAAAACTGCTGTCCCAGAACTACTTCAGATATTCTTATAACCTGAATCCAATTTTCAAGCCTAGAACAAGATACTGTCCCAACAATATTATCCAAAAAGTACTATCCCAGAGCTGCTATCTCAAAAATAATATCCCAGAACTGCTTATAGATTTTTAAACCTGAATCAAATCTTCAAAACTAGAATACGATGCTGTCCTATCAATGCTATTCTAAAAGTGCTATCCTAGAAAAGCTATCCCATACATGCTATTCCAAAAATTTTGTAGAATAGTTTCCTATAACCTGAATATGGAATCTTCATTACAAGAATAAGATGCTGTCCAAAAAATGCTATTCTAACAGTACTATCCCAGAATAATTATCCCAAAAATGATAAAGAATAGTTTCCTTATAACTTAAATATAAAATTTTTAAGACTAGCACAATATGTTGTCCTAACAATGAATACTATTCCAAAAATGCTATCCTAGAAATGCTATTCCTGAAATGCTAAAGAATAGTTTCCTAGAACCTAAATATAGAATGTTTAACAATAGAACAAGATGCTGTCCTAATATATTATTTTATAAACAGTATCCCAAAAGTGCTATCCTAGAAATGCTGTCCCAGAAATGTTAAATAAAGTTTCTTATTACTTGAATATTAAATCTTCAAGATTGGAACAAGATGCTGTTCTAATAACACTTTTTTAAAAGTGCTATCCTAGAAATGCTATCCCGCAAGCGAAAAAATACTATAACAAGATGTTGTCCTAACAATGCTATCTCAAAAATGCTATCCTAACAGGACTATCTTATAAGTAAATCATAGTCCTCTAGATATCATAGAACGTTTCTGGGACAACCAATTGTTATTATAATTCCTGGGGATATCCATAGAAAGTCTATAAGATATAAATATCCGGATGCTAAAGAATAGTATCTTATATGATCTTAATGTAGAGTCTTTAACACTAGTTCACGGTGTTGTCCTAAAAGTGCTATCCTAGAAATTCTATCTTAAAAAATCTGCCTCAGAAATGATAAAGAATAGTTTCTTATAACATAAATATCTTTATTTATGTAATAAGAATCTATTCTTTAGAATCTTCAACACAAGAATAAGATGCTGTCCTAACAATGCTATCCCAAAGGTGGTTTCTTAATAATGCTATTCTGAAAGTGATATCCTTGAAATAATAAAAAATTATTTCTTATAACCTGAATGTACAAGTTTCAAGACTAGAAAAAGATGCTTACTTGCTTACTTACTTGCTTACTTTCTTGATTATTTACTTACTTACTTACTTTCTTGATTACTTGCTTACTTTCTTGCATATTTTCTTCTTTATTTCCTTATTTATTTGCTTTCGTACTTCCTTGCTTATTTTCTTTTTCATTACTTGCTTACTTACTTACTTACTCAGATCAGTATCTATTGTTCCTAGTAAATCTATAAATTCTGTAAATCTTGAAAAATAATTGTCCTGGTTATGATTGATAGTAAAATTGCATTCATAATAAAAAATAACACCAAAATGGATAATTTTAATCCGTTGTTAATTTAATCCCAGAGGTATAAAACAGTTGCAGATTATTTTAATCCATTCTAGTGTTATTTTAACACTTTACGATTTACTGTGTATGGATTATCATCGGATATAATAATCATATCCACAAATATTGATATGCTAAAAATGGAAATTAGGAAACATTTCCTATTTTGAGTTTTTGACGAATTTCCAAAAGAGGATTCATAAAAAAATGCCCTAGCATAAATTTTTGGCTTGGCGAGTATAAGGAGACAAAAAAAAAGAAAAAACTGAAAAGTCATCCTCGACGTTTGTCGGACACAGCAGTTATCCGAACGTGGTGGCAAAGGACTGGAGGACTCGGACCACCTTCGTCATCGCGTGCACGTGACCGCTATTCGAAATCGGTCGGGACACACACGCACACGGACACATTCCCATGGTGTACGAGGGGGAGGTTAGGTGGTCGCTCGCTCGACGACGGGGGTGTAAAGATGGCGGCGGCAAGAGGCCGCGTCGGTTATGATAAGGCGATGCTTTAATGACAGCGCGTTTCTATGGTAACGGGCGTGTAGGGGCTGGCCGCCGCCGCGACGCCCGGCGTCGGTCAGCGTAGAATCAGGGTGGAGATGGTGAAGTGGGACGCGAGGCAGGGACACGCTAAGGGGCGAAGGGGCATTGAGCGCCCGGCCGCCATACTAGTGGACACGGGCCGAACTCAGGGATGAATTCCTCTCTGTGCGCGCGTTCGTGCGATCTCCTCTCTTCTCCCTCGTCACCCAACAAACCTCATCCCCATCCCCATCCCCTTCCCACTTTTCCACCCGCCACTATACTGGACTCTCAGAGGTTTACAACAGAGAAATGTTATCTTCCTTCGAGCCTCAGCGTTGAACGCGTCAAATGCACGTACGTTTTCATCCAACGAGACTTACATTAGGTTAACAGCATTACGCTCGAGGAATTTTAATGGGGTGTCATCATTCGCAACTCTTGTATATGAGGCGCAGAATCCAAGGAAATAAAGGATGTAATTTATGTGCTTTTGTTGCTTTTGTCGTTTTTTTTGTTTAGTTCTCTTAATGAGGCTAAGAAAATTGGGGCTTGTTATTATGTTACGCTAAATCTTTAGTTACTTCTTTTTTTCTTATATCCTTTTTTTATACCTTTATTTTCCTTTAAAATAGAGGGCATTACTTAAGAGTGGCAATTATCTTTTGTCCTTTTCTGCAGAGGAATAGTTTCTTGTAACCTAAATATCTTCAATCTTCCATGTCTTAATATTCAACACTAAATCAAGATGCTGTCCTAACAATGCTATCCTGAAAGTGCTATACTTAAAATGCTACCCTAACAATGCTATCCCAGAAAAGCTGTAAAATAGCTTCTTATAATCTAAATATAGAATCATTAATACAAGAACAAGATACTATTCTAGAATATGCTATCCCAAAATTTCTACCCTAAAAATGCTATCCCAAAAGTGCTATCCTAACAGGCCTATCTTATAAATGAATCCTAGTATAATTTTTTTTCAAATTTAAAAAATAATTTGTATTTTTTCTATAAAAGTGAAATATAAAATGTAAAAAATAACAGCATCGGGATATTTAGGATATCTTATTGACTTACAAAAAATAACCACAAATTATTATACTCCTAGGTTGTCCTCAAGCTATCCTAAACTTCCCTGGGACAGCAAATTGTCATCAAAACTCTAGGATATTCTTAGAAATTCTATAAGATATATTGAATATCCAGAAGGTAAAGAATAGTATCTTATGACCTTAATGTAGAGTCTTCAACACTAATACACGATGCTGTCCCAACAGTGCTATCCTAAAAGTACTATCCTAGAAATGCTATCTTAAAAAATCTGCCTTAAAAATGACGAAGAATAGTTTCTTATTACGAAAAATATAAAAACTTCAGCACTAGAATAAGATATGCTGTCCTAACAATGCTATCCCAAAAGTGCTTTCTCAATAATGCTATTCTAAAAGTGCTATTCTTGAAATAATAAACAATATTTTCTTAGAATCTGAATATACAAGCTTCAGGAGTAGAACAAGATGCTGTCCTAACAATGCTATCCCAAAAGTGCTTTCTGAATAATGCTATTCTAAAAGTGCTATCCTTGAAATAGTAAAGAATAACTTCTTATAACCTGAATATGGAATCTTCAATACTAGAACAAGATTCTGTCCCAACAATTCTATTCTAAAAACGCTATCCTAAATATTCTATCCTAGAAATTATATCATAGAAATGATGGAAACTAGTTTCTTATAATCTGAATATAGAATCATTTACACTAGAGTAATATGCTGTCCTAATAATATTATTTCTAAAAATGATATTCTAAAAGTGCTATCCTAGAAATAATGTCCCTGCAATACTAAAAAATAGTTTCTTAGAACCTAAATATTGAATCTTCAACAGCAGAATAGTATGCTGTCCCAACAATGCTATTCTACAAGTGATATCCTAAAAGTGCTATCAGAAAAATGCTATTCTAGAAATGCTGAAGAATAGTTTCTTATAACCTAAATATAGAATCTTTAACAATAGAACAAGATGCTGTCTTAACAATGCTATCCGAATAAGTGTTATCTTATAAATAATATCCTAGAGGTGCTATGCTATAAATTCTATCCTAGAAATACTGTCTCAAATGATGAAGGCTAGTTTCTTAGAGCCTTGTATTAAATCCGTAAAACTATAATAATAATAATATGCTGTCCCAACAGTGCTAGTGTCAAAGTGCTATCCTGGAAATTATATCTTAGAAATGCTGAAAAATTATTCCTTATAACATAACTATATAATGCTTAACACTAGGCGAAGATGCTGTCCTAAAAATGCTATTCTGAAAAGCTATTCCAAAACTGCTGTCCCAGAACTACTTCAGAATAAATTCTTACAACCTGAAACCAATTTTCAAGACTAGAACAAGATGCTGTCCTAACAATGATGTCCTAATAGTACCATCCCAGAACTGCTATCCCAAAAATAATATCCTAAAACTGCTTATAAATAATTTCTTATAACCTAAATCCAATCTTTAAAATTAGAACATTATGCTTTCATAACAATCAATGCTATCCTAGAAATCCTGAAGAATTTTTTCCTTGAACCTAAATATAAAATGTTTAACAATAGAACAAGATGCTGTCCTAATAATGCTATCCTTAAATGTTATCGTATAAACATTTATTTTATTATAAATCATGAAAAAATACCTGTATATTTTCGATTTGTCAAAAAGAAAACAAAAGCGTAGACAAAAATTAATAACTTCAAACTGCGGACAGAATGATTGAAAGACAGAGTTATCAGATTATTATAGTTAATAATAATTTTGTTCAGTGTCCTTTTTTTTGCTTCTCTGGATTTACTTGAAATTGAATTTCTATGTGGAGAAGATTAGAACGACAAGTGCAGGTTGAAAATGGAAGATGACCGCATTATTCAAGGCGCGTTTGAAACAACATAGTAGAGCTGTGGTAGCGGCAATCTCCTTTTCACGACGGGCTGCCCGGGTCTCAGCGGATGGCGGGGGGGTAACAATCCGCGTCGATAAATAAAGGATTGGCTGTTCCTCGGTCAATATTGATTTTTAAATTGACCGCCGAGTGAATCCGCGAGGGGGTGTGTGTATATGCATGCATGTATGTATGGATGGAGAATTCCCGGACGTACACCTTCGTACGGCGGCGGATAGAAATTCAACCCACCATCGTTTCTGGTTGGCGGTGGGTATCCACTACGTCGAGTATACACGGAATTTGATTATAAATAAATGCGAGGAGGGGCGGGGAGGGGTTTAGCCTGCTATCTCGCACACACTACACGGTGGTGTGGGAGTCCACTCCGTTGCATCCATAATGCAGCGACCCTCGCGTATATATATGTGTGTACAAAAGCGAACGCTTGCTTTCTCTCTCGCTTTGTGTATGTATATATATGTTTGCATTGCCGTAAACATCCCCTGTGTTCTGGGATACTTGAAGCCCGGATTGTCTACTGTGCCGGAATCGGCGCAACCCCTCTATACATGTTGGCATCCCCATCTTCTTCATGCCCCCACGTCCTCTCTATATTCCTCCGCCACCAGAGGTTTGATTTTCAATTTTACCAGGACTCTACTACATCTCAAGTATTATATTTATTTATATTCTGTGTTCAGTTTTTCTTTTCAAAACAAAAATTTTCCTTCTGAATTTTCTTTGAGTATTTTATGTGTACTTGAATTTCAATTGGGTACAATACAATTTTTTGATTTTGTAAGAATCGTAATAAGTTTAAAGGCGAATTAATGTGATCAGTCACTAAAAGATGGGCGAGAATAGAAACATTGCTGGTGGCATGGCGTGCGATCAAGAGGTTCTTTGATCTTAACCCCAAAAATCCTTCTTGATGAAAGGCGAATGTGTAGGATTCTTACACGCGAACCGTGTTCACTTCATTTAATTTCCGGAATTTTGAGTCGGAGAATTTTGATAAATAATTTGCTTTATCTTAAAGGATTCGTTTTACGAATAGCATTTCTAGAAAAGCATTTGTAAGATAGCACTGTTAGGACAGCAGCTTATTTTACTATTAAAGATTCTATATTAAGGTTATAAGAAACTATTTTTCAGCAATTCAGAGACAGTACTTCTAGAATAGCACTTTTAGGATATCATTTTTAAAATAATATTATTAGAAGTGTTAGGCATTCTATATTCAGATTATAAGAAACTATTTTTCATCATTTCTAAGATATAATTTTCAGGTTAGAACTTTTAGGATAGCACTTTTAGAATAGAATTGTTGGGACAGCATATTGTTCTAGTGTTGAAGATTCTATATTCGGATTTTAAGAAACTATTCTTCAGCATTTTTAAAACATAAATTCTAGGATAGCATTCATAAGATGTAACTTTTTGGATAGTATTGTTAGGACAGAACTACTAAGACAGCACTCATAGAAAATTAACTCCAACAGGAAATTTTGTTAGAAAATCTCGCTTGTAATTTTAAATATAGATAATATTATAATTTTATATTATGTTATTTATATAATTTTTAAGTTTTAACCTTTGATGGCAAAAATTAACAAATCATCATCAATAAATAATTTTTAAAAAAGTTCTTCTTTGAGAATTTTTACATCTATTTGTTTACAATTCAATTTTACAGAAATTTCGATTATTCGGAAATTATTCAATTAAATACATACTAGAAAATAAAAACTTTAAATAATTACAAAAAAACAATTAAACTTTTTCAAAAAAGTTAATTCTACTGAATTGTCAATTAAAAGTATGAGAAATTCAAATTTTCAAAGATTTTAATTGAAAACCTTTTCAAAATTCAATTATTTCTAAAAATTCACGCTATAATGTTTTTAATATTCAATTTTAATCTAAAATTTCAACTGAAATTTATTTTTATGAACTGAAAATCAATTTTTATTAGAAAATTTTACGAAGATTATTCGAGGAATTCGATTAAAATTGAATAATTAAAAATAATTGAATCCCTGAAAAGAATTAGAATATTTATGAAAATAATTGAATTTTTGTCAAGAATTTTATGGAAATTTTTTAAATAATTGAATTTCAATGGAAAATTTTACAATTTGTGAAAATTATTGAATTTGTGGAAAAAATTTTATTACTTTCAAAAAGAATTAAATTCTTGCAATGAATGTTGTTAATTTTTAAAATAATTGAATTTCAAAACGAATATTATTATATTTTCTGGAAATAATTAAATTTTTGGAAAAATTTGGTATTTATATCAAGATAATTGAATTCTTTCGACGAATTTTAATAAAATTTATAAGAATAATTGCATTTTTCGAGGAATTTATTTACAATTATAATAAAAATAATTTTTAAATCCAGCAGAAAGTAAATTCCTGTAAAAATTTTTATTATTATTTGTTAAAATAAAGGAATTATTATGAAGAAATTTATAAAAAATTTGTAAATAATTGAATTCTTTTGGAAAATTTTATTAAAATAAGTAGATATTAAAAATCATTGAAGTGAAAAAATATGTTTAAATAATTCAAATTTTGCCAAGAATTTTATAAAAATTTTTGAAAATAATTGAATTTCAAAATAAGAATTTTATTATTTATAAAGAAAATTGAAATTTTGACGAGAATTTTTATAAAATTTTGTATCCTAGTTGATTTTTTGCGAAGAATTTTATTACTTTTAAAAATAATTGAATTTCTACAATCATTTGTAACTTTTCCAAAATTAAATGTTTTTAGCGTTTTTAACTGAAATTCTTCTATTCTATTATTTTTAATAATTAATTAAGAATATACATTAAAAAATTTAACTAATTTCATAAGAATTTAAATTATTAAAATTTTTCAAAAATCTAAGTTCTTTTTTCTAATCTGTTAAAAATTAATTAATTTTGAAATATTTAAGTCAAATTATTTATTAATACTTAATTCCTAAGTAATAATTTTATTATTTCTTCAAGAATTATGTAGGTTATTTAGAAAGAAATTATTGTCAGAAATAAAAAAAATTTGAAGGTTTTGTATTAGAGTTCGTGGTAATTTTATAGTTTTTGAGTCAAATAAAAATGAAACCAAAATCCAGAATTTTTTTATAAATTCTAAAAATTTAATTTTTTTCCAGTAAAAATTAAAAAAAGCTGAATTTTACCTAAATTCCTTGTCTCAGAATATATGATTATTATAGTCATAATAGTATTAATTCTAATTCATGTTTCATATTTTATTTTAGTGAAAAAAAAATTTGAAATAAAATTTTTTAAATTGTATTATTTTTAAAATTGCTAATTTTCCTTTCTTAAAAAAGAAAGTAAGAAGTTAGGCGCGCGTGAATTTAACATTTATAAAGCTATACTAAAAAAACTATTTCAAAAATAATTTTTTAAAAATAACTAAATGAACAAAATTCTCAACAGAAATAATTTTGAAAAAAGGAATTAATTTCCTAAAGGAATAACTTCTTAATTAAAAAATAATTCCAAGGAAATAACTTACGAGAAAGAAAATGAATTCGAAAATTTTAATAAAAGAAAATAAGGTAATTTAAAATCTTAATTTGAAATTGAGAAATAGTTGCCTCTAAAATTAGTGGCAGTAAAGACGTCAAGAACGATAAATGACTTAATCTCGCAAAACATTTTATGGGTTTTTCACCATAGGGCACTATACATAGTTTCCTTCAGGAAGATACCGTAAAATTCTCGATAATAAACCTCGTAAAGATTACGCGTAATAGCATAGGCAGCCATGTTCGCCTTTTTCCTCCAATAGCGTCACACGCGAGAATATTTCTAACCGAGAAACATCGATCGTCTTTTTTTTCATATACATACGTATATATATTTGTATTCCAACATTCGCAAAAGCCAATCTGCACAATCGCCATTCGCCAAGAAGTCATCTTTTTTTTTCTTCTTCGTCTTCCTCTTCTTTTTTCATTCAGCGATATAATTTTTCTTGATCGTAGGAGAGACCGAGGGGGGTGAACTGTTACGTCCAAGGGAGCGATTTTTGTGCGGAGGGTTCCCACAACCCTAGATGCTGACTCTCACATCTTTTCTGACTCCGCCTTGCTTCGTGCTTTGATCATAGTCTTTTTCGCAACCCCAAAACACGCACTATTATAGACAATCAATTCTAAAAATTGACCGCGTTTGCTCCCTTGCTGTATTTTCTTGATTTACAAACTATTATAAAAAAGTAATGTTTATAAACAATTTCTTTATATTGAAATATAATATTGGATTTATTATCAATATTGCTTGCATATTGCACTGCAATACTGCTGTAACCTGCTATCCTAGAAATGCTATCCTAGAAATTCTTTTCCTCGAAATGATATTCTAGACATACTATCCTAAAACTGCTATCCTAGAAATAATGTCCCAGAAATGCTATCTTAGAAATACTTTCCTAGAACTGCTATCCTAGAAATAATGTCCCAGAAATGCTATCCTAAAAATACTGTCCCATAAATGCTTCCCTCGAAATTATATTCTAGACATATTATTCTAGAACTGCTATCCTAGAAATACTGTCCCAGAAATTATATCCTAGAAATACTTTCCTCGAAATTATATTCTAAACATAATATCCTAGAACTGCTATCCTAGAAATATTGTCCCAAAAATTATATCCTAGAAATACTTTCCTCGAAATTATATTACATACTATCCTAAAACTACTATCCTAGAAATACTGTCCTAGAAATACTGAAGTATAGTTTCCAACCATCTAAGAATAATTTTTCTTGATAATGTTGCAGGAATATTTGAAAAATGTTGCAGAAATTTAATATTAAAATGAAAAATTAGAATATAAAAATAAATATTTTATTGAATATTCAAGGATACAAAAAACATTTTCAAAAAAAAAAAAAAACAGTTTCTCTCTGACTTGTTGCTGAATTGGGACCATTCAATAATATTTAATACAAATTTTAATTGTGATTTTCCTGACTATGAAAATTATGCAAATTTTTCTCCTTATTATTTATAAAAAATAGAAAATTATTAAAAAATTATAATTAAGAAAAAGGAAGTAAATTTTAATAAAATTTAAAGTTTTCCAAAAATAAAGGGGAAAACTGTTTATAAATTCTATTTGTCAATTACAAATTTTAATTGAAAATGAAATTGAAAATGAAATTGAAAATTTTTTAATTTTTAGAAAATAAAGAAAAAAAATTTACTCAAAAAAATGTTCTGTTACATTTACTCGGAGTTATCGATATCTTCATTTTTTTATAATAATTAAAGATGAACCAGAGATAAAAAAAATTATTTTACATTATAAGAATATTGTTAGTGTAACTTTTTAAAAATTATTTTCATATTCAATTATTATCTAAAATTTTAGCTAAAATTCATTTTTAAATCAATTTTTATTAGAAAATTCTATGAGAATTCAATTATTTAAATACAAAAGTAAATTATATAATTGAATGATTCTTTAAATTTAATTCTTATAAAGAGTTTTATTAAAATTTTTTTAAATAATTGAATTCTTTGGACGAATTTTAATAAAATTTTTAAAAGTAATTACATTTTCCGAAAAATTTGATTCAAATTAAATTAAAAATAATTAAAAGTCTGCTATGAGTTTTATTACTTAGGAAAATAATTGAATCTCAGTAAAAAATTTTATCATTTATGAAAATAATTGAATCCATGAACAAAATTTGATTTCTTAGGAAAATAATTGATTTATTGCGATGAAATTTATAAAAAATTTGTAAAATAATATTGAATTCATAAGAAGAATTTTTATTAATTTTTTTTTTAAAGAATTGATTTTTTTTCGAAAAATTTGTTTATAATTTGTATTAAAAAGAATTGAATTATTGTCAAAAATTTTATTATTTCTGAAAATAATTGAACTCTTGAAAAAAATTTTTATTAACAAATTTTTAAATAATTGAAATAATTGAAAATCATTGAAATGAGGAAAATTTTTGAAAATAATTGAATTTTGAAGAATTTTTTTATTTGTAAAGATAATAATTTGGATTTTGTCGCAATTTTTTTTTTGAAAATTTTGAACATAATTGAATTTTGTCATAAGAATTTTATTACTTTTGAAAATAATTGAATTTCTGCAATCATTTTTAACTTTTTCAAAATTCAATTTTTGTAGTGTTTTTAACTAAAATTCTTCTATAAATTCATTATTTTTAAAAATTAATTAAATATATTGACAAATTTAACTAATTTTAGAAGATTTTGAACTATTAAACTAATTTTTTAAAAATTTAAGTTAATTTAAATGTCTAATTATAAATTCATTCAACATTGAAATTTTATAAAATTTCAAATTGTAACCGTTTGTAGTTCATTTATTTATGAAAATTGTAAACGCAACTTTTTTAAAATTGAATTAATTTTGAAATATTTAAGTAAAATTATATATTAAATAATTTATTTATTTTATGATAAGTTGTTCAAGATTTAAGTAATTTAAAAAGAAATTTTTGTCAGAAATTGAAAAAATTGAAGGTTTTGTATTAGAATTCGTGATAATTTTCTATAGTTTATGAGTCAAACAAAAAAGACACAAAAATTCATAATTTTCTTATGAATTCTGAAAATTTAATTTTTTTCAATACTTTTAATAGTAAATTAACAAATAATATAATATAAAAAAGTAATCAGAAAAAAGTAAAAACTCACTTTTTGTTGACATTGACGCCTCTCCTGAACCACTTCACGAAAAATTTCTTCTCACCCATGTTGAAAACAGCACTAAACCAGTTAACAAAGATCTTGTCTCCTTAGCCATGAAACTGTGCTAAATCGATACTTTTCAACTTTTATTTTATCTTTTTGGAAAATCTTCCGAACCATCTGCAACAAAAAAAAGAAAACAATTTAAAAAAAAGTAAAATAAGTAAAGTTAGAATTAAAAGAAATTGTTTTATTAATGAGGTTAGTTCATTAAATATTTATGTGTTACCAAAAATAATAAATAAGATTTAATTGCACGCCCTATCAATAAAAATGTTTCATATGAAAATATAATTTCTCCCTCAGTCGATACTTTCCTATATATAATCTTTATGTCAATTAGTTCAGAACTTTTCGACATTAAAAGGAAATGAGGAAAAGATACTTTCACAGAATGCTAAAGGGGAAGAAAAATATTTGAAATAACTCAATAAATACATTTGTGTTCTTTTGACGAACATATTAATATTTACACATGCCTCTAACCCTTTTTCTATATATATCGGAAATTTGTACAAATACCAATTTTCCCATCGATTCTCGGAAAATATTGATCCAGTGACAAATTGAACGAACAGTAATTTTAACTCAGTATTTTTTTTCCTCAAATTTAGTAAATAATTTATTGCAAATTTTTTTTTATATAGGTGAAATATAAAATGTAAAAAAAACATTTTATACCCTTAATAGTATTCTATAAATATCATAATTTTTGGAAATCCTTAAAAATGGCAATGTTATTCGAAAAGTGCTATCTTAAAAATCCTATCCCAGAAATGCTAAAACGTAGACTCTTAGAACATAAATGTAGAATCTTCAACACTTGAACAATATGCTGTCCTATAGCAATACCATCCGAAGAAGGAAATCTTATAAATGCTATCCTAGAAGTTCTATGCTATTAATGCTATCCCAGAAAAGTGGATTCTCAAACCTTAATAAGAATCTTTAACAAAAAAAAGATGCTGTCCTAGCAAAAACAATCGAAAAGTTATATCCTACAAGTTCTATGCTATCCCAGAAAAGTGGATTCTTAATACCTAAAAAGAATCTTCAACACAAAAACAAAATTCTGTCCTAGCAATACCATCCTAAAAGTGCTATCCTAGAAATACTATCCCAGAAATTCTGAAGAATAGTTTTTATAACTTAATTATAAAATCTTCAAGATCAGAATAATATGCTGTCCTAACAATAATATCCTAACAGTACTAGCCTAAAGTGCTATCCGAGAAATTCAATTGTAAAAAATACTATCCTAAACACAGAATCTTCAACACTGAAACATGATACTGTCCTAAAAATGCTATCCTAGAAATTCTATACCAGAAATGTTGAAGTATAGTTTCTTGTAAACTGAACATGAAATTTTAACATTAGAAGAAGAAGCTATCCTAACTATGCTATCCCAAAAGTGATATCCGAGAAATGCTTTGCTATCACCCCAAAAATTCTGAAGAATAGTTTCGTGTAACCTAATTACAGAATTTTCAACACAAGAACAAGATGCTCTCCTGAAAGTGCTATCCTAGGAATTTTACCACAAAAATATTATAGTTAAAGGGAAAGCTAATTATTAATCTAATTTCCCACATTCAAATCTTTGAGAACATTATAACAAGATGCTGTCCTAACAATGTTATTCTAAAAATGCTATCTTATAAATGCTATCCTAAAATTGCTTTACTTAAAATGCTATTTTAGAAATGCTGTCCGAGAAATGCTGAGGAATAGTTTCTTATCAATTAAATATAAAATCCTTAACACAAAAACCCGATGCTGTCCTCAAAGTGATATCCCAGGAATGCTATCCCAAAACTTCTGAAAAATAGTTTCTTATAATCTAACTGTATAATCTTCAACACTAGAACAAGATGCTGTCCTAAAAATACTATCCTGAAAGTGATATCTTATAACTGCTAACCTAAAAGTGCTATGCTATAAATGCTATCCCAGAAAAGTAGAATCGTACAACCTAAATAAGAATCTTCAACACAAGAATAAAATGCTCTCCTAGCAATACCATTTGAAAAGTACTGTCTTATAAATGCTATCCTAAAAGTGATATGCTACAAATGCTATCCTAGAAATTCTGAAGAATAGTTTTTTATAAAATAAATATATAATAGTTTAGCATCAGAACAATATGCTCTCCCAACAAGACGTAGAATCTTCAACACTGGAACAAGATATCGTCCTCAAAATGTTATCCTAGAAATTCTATCCCAGAAATTGCTGAAGTACAGTTTTTTATAAACTGAACATGCAATTTTAACATTAGAAGAAGAAGCTATCGTAACTATGCTGTCCTAAAAGTGATATCTGAGACAAAGATAATTATTAATCAAATTTCCCACATTCAAAACTTTGGGAGCACTAGAGCAAGATGCTGTCCTAGCAATGCTATCCTAAAAGTGTTATCTTATAAATGCTATCCTAAAAGCGATTTACTTTAAATGCTATCCCAGAAATTCTGAGCAATAGGTTCTTATCAATTAAATATAGAATGTTTAGCACAGGAACCAGATGCTATCCTAAAACTGCTATCCTAGAAATGCTATCCGAAAACTTTTGAAGAATAGTTTCTTATAATCAAACCGCATAGAATCTTCAACAGCAGAACAATATGCTACCCTAGCAGTGCTATCCTAGAAGTGCTATCCCAAAAATGCTATCCTACAAATACTATCCCAGAAATGGAATACAAAACCTAAAAAAACAGTTTATAAAAATGGAAAGTAAAAAGAAATAAAAATACAGTGTGCTGGTTTGAACACAGTATTACTCGAAAACCGCCGAGCATAGAAATCATGAAACGCTGAAACCGTGAAACTCTGGAACCCAATATGTCCATCTTCGGTGCGAGAGGGAGGCGAGAGGGGAGCCGCGCAAACAGATCAATGCTCCGCGTTCCAATATAAACAGTATTATTGAAACAAAGCGGGCGGGTTGGAGGTGGTGGCGGCGGCGGCAGTAGTAGTATACGGTGTTGGTATGGAGGTGGCGGGAGAGGAGTTAGAGGGTGAGGGTTGATGTTTCTGCCACTCGGGGGGGGGGGTCGAAGGGAAGGAGAGGGGGGAGAGAAGAGTTATGTTGCCGCGATATTGTGCTGCGCGGCACGAGCGAACCTCCAAAGGGGGTGGCTGCTGTCCCTCCGCACAAAATGCCCTCCCATCGCCTGTCGATTCTGTATTATACGTCAGGACCCACAAAACAGTTGAGCCAAACGCATAGTTGCCTTATGGGCATTCTATACAATAAATTCCCTCTTCCCATGAGTTATAAATCTGTATATATACTTCTGTTCTGTCGCAACTTTTCTCCATGAAAAACCATATCCAATAGGCAGATGAACGTAATTCGTGTCACTCTCTTTGTTGAAAACTAAACAAACTCAGAGAAATTTGTTGCTTCCAGAAGCACGATTTTAATATCCTGCGTGCAACTTAATAAAGCCCGACTTTCAAACAAATTTCGTTTGACTAATCTAAATTATTATGCAAATTATTCTCCTTTTTATTTAGAAAAAATACTAGAAAATTTTTAATTGTTAACAAATTTTTATTAAAAAGTAGAAAATATACCCATTTTATGGATAATTTTTATTTCTCGATAACAATATTGTTTACACATTTTTTTTCTTTTGGGAAGAAAAACATTAGATTTTCCCGTTTCTTATAATATCTTTCTAGAAAATTCTCAAATTTTCATAAGGAAATAATTTGCATCAATTCTATTTCTTAATTTCAATTGTTTTAATAAAATTCAAAGTTTTTCAAAAATTTTTTAAAAATGAAACTGAAAATTTTTGAATTTTTGGAAAATAAAGGAAAAAATTTTATTGAAAAAAATGTTCTGTTCAATTTATTTACGAATATCTTTAATATTGTAAAATTATTCGAAAACAATAATTTCTTTTTTAAATAATTTAAATATTTAATTATTATTATTTTTCCGTAGGAATTAAAATTCTTCAAAACATTCAAATTCAAACCTCTTTGAAATTCATCAACTTCTAATAATTAAAAATGACCGAGTGATAAAATCATTATTTTATTATAAAAATTTATAATTTCAATTTATCATTTCAATTCAGTTATTATTTTCTAGAATTTTTAACTAAAATTCTTCTCTAAATCAATTATTTTTATTAATTTTTGAAAAAGTTCTTCTTTAGGAATTTCTAAATATATTTGTTTACAATTCAATTTTACAGAAATTTTAATTCAATTCTTCATTTAAATATATATTAGGTAGAAAATAAAAATTTCATATCATTTCAATAAAAAATTCAATTAAACTTTTTCAAAAAAATTAACACTACAAAATTGCCAGTGAGAAAAAATCAAATTTTCAAACATTTTAATTTGAAAACTTTTCAAAATTCAATTATTTCTAAAAATTCACGCTATAATTCTTTTAATATTCAATTATAATCTAAAATCTTAACTGAAATTCATGTCGAAAACAATTTTTATTAGAAAATTCTACGAGACTTCAAATATTTAAATACAAAAAGTAAATAATTTATTGATAATAATTGAATGTTTCTTAAAATTGTATTTTTATTAAGATTTTTATTAACGACTTTTGAAAATAATTAATTTCTTTTAAGGAATTTAGTTAAAATTTTACAGAAATTTTATGAATTAAAGAATTTTATCAGAATTTTGGAAAATAATTGAAAACTTTTCAAGAATTTTACTAAAATTTTTAAAAATAATTGAATTCATAAGAAGAATTTAAATAATAATTTAAAAAATAATTGCATTCATGCGAAAAATTTTATTCAATTTTATTTAAGTAATTAAAATTTTGCCAAGAATTTTATTGAAATTTTTGAAAAGAATTGATTTCTTGAGAAGAATTTCGCTACTTATTTATAAAAATTACTTAATTCTTGATGAAAATTTTTCAAAAATTTTGAAAATAATTTAATTTCTGTAAAGTATTCCATCAGTTTTCAAAAGAATTGAATTCTTATGATAAATTTCGATATTTATCAAAATAATTGATTTTTGAAAAAGAATTTTATTAAAATTTTTTTAAATAATTGATTTTTTGGGAAGAATTTTGTTGTTTAGCAAAATAATTGAATTCTTTTGCAGAATTACTTGAAAATTTTTGAAAATAATTGATTTTCTGCGACGAATTAAAAGTTATTTATAAAACTAATTAAATTTTTGCAACGAATTTTATTATTTTATTGAATAATTGAATGTTTCTTAAAATTGAATTCTTTCGTCGAGTTTTCATAAAATTTTTAAGAATAATTCCATTTTTCGAGGAATTCAATTAAAATTTTATTAAAAAATTCCTAAAAAGAATTTTATTATTTATGAAAATAATTGAATTCTTGTAAATAATGTTATTATTTATAAAAATAATTGAAATTTTGACAAGAATTTTATTAAAATTTTTTGAAAATAATTGAATTTCAAGGAACAATAAATTTTATTATTTATAAAGGTAATTGAAATTTTGTCACTAATTTAAAAAATTTTTGAAGTACCTATAATTTAATTTCTGCAATCATTTGTAACTTCTTCAAAATTCTGTTTTTTAAGTGTTCTTAACTAAAATTCTTCTAAAATTTCTTTGTTTTTAATAATTAATAAAATAGTAAGAAATTTAACTAATTTCAGAAGAATTTAAATTATTAAAATTTTTCACCAATCTAAGTTCTTTTTTCTAATTAAATTCTTTAAAAATTGAAATTTTCTAAAATTTCAAATTCAAACCTTTTAAAAGTTGATCTATTTATGAAAATTATAAACGCAATTCTTTTAAAATTGAATTAATTTTGAAATTATTTAAGTAAAATTATTTATTAAATAATTTATAAATAATATAATTTTATGATAGTTTTTCAAGATTTAAGTTATTAAAAAGAAATTATTGTCAGAAGTAGAAAAAATTAAAGGAATCGCATTACAATTCGTGGTAATTTCATAATTTTGGAGGCAAACAAAAAAGTCACCAAAATTCAGAATTTTCTTATAAATTCTAAAAATTAAATTTGTTCCCGTACTTTTAATAAAAATCCCTGACTTTTCCCTGAATTCTCTGTCTCCAAATATATGATTATTATAGTTTTAATAGTATTAAAACTACATTCCAATTTATAGTTTATTTTTAAGAAAAAAAAATTTTGAATTAAAAATTTTTAAATTCTATTATTTTTAAAAGTGCAAATTTTATTTAAAAAAGTAAATAATTAGTTATTGCTAGTTTCCAAATAACATGCAATTTTTTGCAAATTTGAAATGATATTTAGAAAGAAACAAGTTTATTTCAGAGATGGTAAAAATCTTTTTTTAATGAGCAACCACCTGGAGGGGGCAGAGAAATGGAAAAACGTAGCCCACAACAGACGAAGAGACAAAGCTGACAGCCGTCTGGGTGGGTGGCTAGCCGGTCGCTCGCAGTCAGCTCGGTGTGAAATTAGCGCAGATGTCGCGGTGACGACTACTGGTACTGCTCTCCTCTGTTCATTTTCCAGGAGATTGGATCCCTATATATAGGGGGAGAGAACTTCTAGTCTTGTATTCGCAATTATAATCAATCCCCTCCCCCCCAGAAAAAAATAAATATTTCCCAATATTTTAATTCTTTTTCAAACAATTCTTTTTCTTTTTATGAAAAAAAAATTTTTTTCCCCCAAAAAATAAAAATAAAAACATTTCCTCTTCGTTTTTTTTGGTTTGAAATTGACGAAAGGACGAGTTGATATGCGACATAGGTAGCAGGATAAACATCAGAATTAGGATGAGACGTCGGATGAAACCCAAGCCGAATGAAATAGGGATTTTTCATTAGAACAACCCAAAGCCAACGCGAAGTTCCCTGGCTCTGATAAAGGATTAATAGAAGTTATAAAGTAGAAGCTGAGGAGGTGGAGGCACATTACGTGACCTGACTCCGATCGAGTCTTTCTTCAGGTTATATTGCAGGTTTCCGTCGTTTCTCATCCACCCCCCCAAACAAGGCTCATGCGCACCCCATCTGACCAATCGAACCCCGAGGTCCATCTCTGCCGCCGCTGACCAACCCCCTTTTTTCCTATCCAAGATGTATTCTATACCATAAGAAAAAAGATAAAACAGAAAGAACAACTTTAAGACCGACTGACTTCGCCGCATCGAACACGTCCACCGAGTTCGCTCCATAAAATTCCCAATGGAAAAAAGGAGAACCCACCCCGAGAGCAGAACAGTCGTAAAAATAATACCGATAACAAACGCCACCACAAGTGTCTAGCAATCAATTTTAGGAAAAGAAAGAACCATCAAAATTTAATTTCAAAACTAAAAATCGAACTTGGTCCGTAAATCCAGTAAAGGTCCGTAAAAGTCAGTTTTTTTGAAAAGAAGGTCCAAAGTCCGTAATTTTGATTGAAAAAGGACGAAAAGTTTTCAGTATAAATTGAACGATATTTGGAGAATTTTAAAGAAACAAATGATTGTAGAAATTCAATTACCTTCAAAAGCATCTAATAAAATTCTTCGCAGAAAAATTATATCCAAAAATTAAAAATTTTTTTATTTTTGGTCCGTAAAGTCCGTATTAATCATTTTTAAATACTTCTACTGTTTCTAGCCCTCGAGATGCAATAATAAAAAAAGAAGAAAAGACAAAAAGACTTTAAAATTAAAAAAAAAAGTTTTTACACTAACAATTCTTTTTGAATTGCTCCACTAATAATGAAAAGTTAACTTTGTCAGAAATAGTGAGGAGAATTTGTAATCAGCTCAGATTGCATTAGAACAGCTAATTAACTGGGCACACAATGCGCTGATAATATTACCAATGCCTTTTCTTCGCAATCTCAAAAGGATGAAGTGTGCTTGTGGACTGAAGAGAAAAAGAAGAAAAAAACCAGGAGGGGCGGGGGAGGGGGGTAGGGGGAAACAAACCAACTTGTGTGCCTGCGCGTAGTTGAATAAAAGCTAAGAATTGAGCTGCTCAGTTATTCATGTCGCAACATTTCCAACAAAACATTGACTCCTTTTTCCTCAACTCTCAAACAATTCACCTCTGAATATATCAAAATCGAAGCATTGGGGGAAAAAATAGTCATTTTTCGGAAAAAAAGTTATTCTTTTTTAAGAAAATATATTCAGTTTTGATTTAAACTAAAAATATAGGGTAAGTGGCCCCAAGGAAGGTGGCCATCCATACGGAATTACATAACATAATTAATAATATATGCCCTGAAACTGTATCTCCTTAGCTAACTTTTTAACAAACAAATTTTTTTAACTTACTAAGGAAAATAAAATTTAGACGACTTTGGAAAAACAGCTGAAATTTTTCTTTAAAAAAAAGTGGCCTCAAGGTGGCCACCATTCGAAAATTCGCTGAAAAATTAAAAAAAAACAGTTTCAAAAATCAATTTAAGGTAATTTTATTTGAAATTTATTGTTTTTGGCTTATAATTACAGAATCAATAGTTGCAAACTCTATTTTTTACACAGTAAATCGTGAGGTATTAAAAAGTGTTGCAGATTAAATTAACACCAAAACAGATTAAAATAATCAATTTTGGTGTTATTTTTTACAATGAATTAAATTTTAGTTCACTAAATTTTTTTATAACTATAAAACATGAAGATATCGATAACTCCGAGTCTTCGACTCGAAGTCATCAATTTCTTCATATTTTATAATAATTAAAGATGACCAAGTAATAAAATCATTATTTTATATTATAAGAATATTATACTTCTTCCAAATTATTTTCATTACTTCAATTCAATTATTATTTTCAACAATTTTTAACTACAATTTTACTTTATATCAATTATTTTTCATAATTTTCGAAAAAGTTCTTTGGCAATTTTCAAATCCATTTGTTTACAATATTCAATTTCACGAAATTTCAATTAATCCTAAATTCTTTAATTAAATGCATATTAAAAAATAAAAACTTCAAATAATATAAAAGAAAATTCAATTAAACTTTTTCAAAAAAATTAAATTCAAAATTCAATTATTTCTAAAAATTCACGCTATATTGCTTTTAATATTCGATTATAATCTAAAATTTTAACTGAAATTCATTTTTATGAAATGAAAATCAATTTTTATTAGAAAATAAATTTCTACGAGAATTCAATTATTTAAATGAAAAAGTAAATAATTTATTGAATAATTGAATGTTTCTCAAAATTCAATTCTCATAAAGAATTTTATTAACAAATTTTTAAATAATTGAATTCTTTTATCGAATTTTATTAAAACTTGCATGAACATAATTAATATTTTCAAGGAATTCAATTTGTATGAAAAATAATTGAAACGCTACGATCAGTTTTAATATTAGTAAAAATAATTGAATCCTTGAGAAGAATTTTATTTCTCTTGAAAATAATTGAATTTCTGCAATAATTTGTAACTTCTGTAAAATTAAATTTTTTTCTAGTATTTTTAACTAAAATTATTCAATAAATCCATTATTTTTAATAATTTTTAAAAAATTTCTATGAGAATTTTCAAATTCATTCGTTTAGAATTCAATTTTACAAAATTTCAATTATTCGGAAGTTCTGCAATTAAATATTTATTGAAAAATAAAAACTTGAAATAATTTCAATAAAAATCCTATTAAACTTTTAAAAAGAAATTAATTCTACGGAATTGTTTGTCAAAAATATGAAAAATTAAGAATTTCAATGTTTTTAATTTGAAACTTTTTCAAAATTTAATTATTTTTAAAAATCTACGTTATAATGCTTTTAATATTTAATTATAATGTAAAATTTTAACTGAAATTCATTTTTAAAATCATTTTTATCAGTAAATTTTACGTGAATTCAATTATTTAAATACAAAAATAAATAATTGAATATTTCTTAAAATGGAATTTTTATGAAGAATTTTATCAAACTTTTTAAAAATAATTGAATTCTTTCGGCGAATTTCAATAAAAGTTTTGAAAATAATTACATTTTCCGAAAAATTTGATTAAAATTGTATTTAAAATAATTGAAATTTTTCTTAGGAATTTAATTATTTATGAAAATAATTGAATTTCTAAAAAGAATTTTATTATTTTTGAACATATTTAAATTTTTTGTAAAGAATTTTTTCACTTTTGAAAATAATTGAATTTTTGCAATTATTTTGTTGCTTCACCAAAATTAAATTTTTTTTAGTGTTTTTAACTAAAATTTTTCTATAAATCCATTATTTTTAATAATTTTTAAAAAAGTTATTTAAGAATTTACAAATTTATTTGTGTTTAACTGGAACTTTTTTTAAATCAATTTTTCTTAAAAAATTCTACTAGAATTCAATTATTTAAATACAAAAAAATAATTTATTAAATATCTTAATGTTTCTTAAAATTCAATTCTCAATAAGAAATTTCATCAACAAATTTGTAAATAATTGAATTCTTTTGACAAATATTAATGAAATTATTAAGAATAATTAGATTTTTCGAGGAATTCGATTAAAATTGCATTAAAAATAATTGAAATTTTGCAATGAGTTTTATTATTTATGAAAATAATTGAATTCCTAAAAGAATTTTATTATTTATAAAAATAATTGAATCCCTGTAAAAAAGTTATTATTTATGAAAATAATTGAATTATTGCGAAGTAATTTATATAAAAAATTTGTAAATAATTGAATTCCTGTAAAATTTTTTATTATTTATGAAAATAATTGAATGTTTGCGTAGAATTTTATTCACATTTTTTTTAATAATGGAATTTTTTTGGAAAATTTTATTGAAATAGTTGATATTGAAAATCATTGAATTTTAGAAAACTTTTGAAAATAATTGAAAGTTTGATAAAAATTTGATTAAAATTTTGTAAAATAATTGAATATCAGAGAAGAATTTTATTATTTATAAAGAGAATTGAAATTTTGACGACAATTTTTCAAAATTTTTGAACACAATTGAATATAGTAAATATGTTACTAAGTTAGTTTGTAAGTTAGTAACTATTTACTAACTTACTATTCTCCCTGGAGAAGCTAAATTCGTTGAATTTTTCCAAATCGTTGGCTTTGGTGTTTTATTTAAAGTAAAATTTTATTCATAGTTAAAAATAACAGCAAAATAGATTATTTTAATCCTTTCTGGTGTTAATTTAATCCTAGAGGGATTAAATTGTTGTAGATTATTTTAATCCATTCTGGTGTTATTTTAACACCTCACGTTTTACTGTGTTGCTTATAACTGTGTTACTTAGAAGCCATTCTAAAATATTGTCAATTATTTATCCTATTCCATGCATTAAGAACTAAATTATTTTATTATTCATTCATCATAAAATTTTCCAAATCGATAAAGTTTACATTTTCCATAATATATTTTGATAAATATTACAAGAATTTCCCTAGGCTGGCCACGTTAGAGAAACGAGGGAGGGGGTTAAATTAAAAAAAAATGTCTTTCGTAATTTATGGACTGCCCCCATAGATTCTTGAAACAGCGTCGACAAGTTTTTCTAATACAGCGAGTTACGTGTATTTATATACATATATACATAATAAACTGCAGATTTAAGAGATTATTTGTTATCTACCAGAGAAATTTTCTCACACATTCGATTCTCATAAATCATGTGAAAATAAGCCGTCGACAAGTTTTTTTTTTTTGGCCATAAGAGACATATTAGGAAACGTTTATTTATATGTAATCGTACAGGGGTGTTAAATGTCATAGCTCATCCTCGGAGTTGTGAATCCGCATTTGGAGTGAGGTCCTAAAAGTTATAGGCGGGGAGCGTTAAAGAAGAGTATAGGATGGTATGAGAAAAAATTAGCAATGTTCGCAATGTAATCCTATTCGTTTGGAAGATAAAACGTCTAGTGACAAATGCTGTGTCCACGTGACAGGAAGCGTGTTGAGAATTATACTTACATCCCCCGACTGAGTTTTTGCAATAGATCATTAAGGGTGTATTATGAAAAGATATCCGACAGACAAAGGGATCTGATCTCTTTTACCGTAAAAGGGCGTTGGATGAGTCGATAAATCGAATTTTAGTTTCTTCCTTCACCTATAATTTTAAACGTTTAACGTTTAACCTTAAGGTTTTCTTATCAGTTTTTAGGTTTCTTTTAGGAAATTGTAGTTTTTACCAATTTTTATATTCTGGTTTCTTTTTTGTTTCTGGATTATTTTTTTTTTGAATCAAAGTCAAAGTGTGAATGGGGGAACGAATACGAATATACATAATGAGTGATAGTTTTGTTTTCGAGTGTATGAATATTTGTTTGACTGTGTAGTTCATTGCTGGGTGTTTTCATCCCTTAAAAGTGCCATGGGGAACGATATTGGTCG
Source organism: Leptopilina heterotoma (assembly GCF_015476425.1). NCBI lineage: Eukaryota > Metazoa > Arthropoda > Insecta > Hymenoptera > Figitidae > Leptopilina > Leptopilina heterotoma. The sequence goes on from NW_025110893.1 coordinate 1,322,295, forward strand.
GGGAAGCTGGCCACGCGTAGGTAACTGTATAATATGTAGATTAAGGGTGTTGGGGATCAGATATCCAGGGTATTTAATAATGCTGTTCCTGTCAAAACACACAGTAGAGCCAACTGAGGGTATAATATAGATAAATTGCCCCATGGAGAGGATGTTGGGGTTACGTATCATGTGCACCCTCGCATTGCTATATTATTTGTCACAACCTAGATGGTACGTTTCTCTCTCACTTATTATATTATATGCCGAGGGGGGTTTTTAATATGAAAGATTCAAGTGCCCCAAGATTTGTGCGTAACTGTGTAAACAGTGACTTGAAGAACTGCCTTACGTACAATACTGTTTGAATTATAATACCAGCAGTGTTCGCTGACATTGTCGAGTGTTAAATCTCATGCGAAACTAATCGATTCGTTTCGACTCTTCATCTATTGACGCTGGTATTTCTTCAATAGGTGAAATTGTAATTAAAATTTTTAATCAAGATTGGAATTGTAACATTTTTGTTCTATTTACATTAAAGAAAATGTATCATGTAACAAAAATAAAAAATTGGTTAATAGAATTAATAATAATTTCAATGGCCCTAAGGTGGCCATCCTAGGGAAATTCTTGTGCATTATTTGGCAGCACTGAATGCTTCCGCTTATTTTCATTGTTTATGAAAAACGAAGTTTTTGATAATGTTTAGACACAATAATTCCGAATTTTCTTCCGAATTTTAAAAATTTAATTTTTGTCCACTACTTTTAATAAACATCGCTAACTTTTTTCTGATTTCTCTGACCAATTCTACTTTCTCTAACTTTTTCCTGACCTGTGGCAACCCTAAATTTCTCCTCTACCCCCTCCACTTTTGCCAATGGCTGCGCAGACTACGATCGTACAATTTACTGACTTTTCGTACTTTTTCAAACAAATAACAGACTTTACGGACCTTTTTTTAAAAACAACTGATTTTTACCTACTTCAAGCAAATTTACCGACCTTTACGAAATTTACGGACCCGCAGTTCAATCCCTAAAACAATAATTCACAATAAACATTTCATCCCGACTTGTGTTTATCATAAAAGTTATAATGGTTTCCAAGAAGTAAATCTGATTAATTTTCCCTCAAACAATAGAATTCAAGTTTTATTATAGTCGTGATTAAAATTGGCTCGAAAGCTGTGTGCTTGGCAGAAATCGTGTCGAACGCATGGTAGAGAGTAAGAGAGAGTAAGAGAGAGAGAGCATAATCTAGTCTCGTTTTACGAGCAATAACGAGAGTCGGCAATAATTGCAGTACAAGTACGAGCTCGCGCCAAGCACAGTTTAATTCCAGGCGATATTATAATTAAGTGGTTCTAACGTAATGGTTGGCGTCACGTCAAGTGGTAACGCGGGCAGGTGCTCATCCCAGTGTGCTTCGTTCAAACAATCAACGACCCGATGGTGGGCGTCACGCAAACTCTTGCACTTTGTCGGATAGGCACCTCTCCGGCTAGGTGTGTATACTTTTTTTTCTACCTGTGAAACTTCTTGTATCACCACTTGTTTCATTGCTTATACCAAAATAAATATTTATCATCAAATATTTATCATTGTTGGTTAAATACGAAAAAATATTCTATCTTCTGTTTTGTAATTAGAAACTTTGTACAGTTGGGCGGTGTATAATTAACTTATCATATAGCAGAGAAATATGAAATCTGTTATTTTGGTAATTAGAATATCATATTTGATCTTGAAACTGTTTTCCTTAAAGGGGGTTCTATTTAATTACTGCTTGTAAATTGAAACCAAGGGCACTGGGATTAGTCTCCAAATATATAAGCTAATTATTTTATGAGTCACGAAATAGGAACAGAGAGAATTATTAAAAAATGTAACATTTAGGACAGCATCCGTGGTTCTAGTGACGATTTTCATTCTAATTATTTTTTCAATATTAATGTCATTAAGATGAAATTTGATTTAACCCGTTTTTTGAATGAAACTTTAAGGGTTAGGAGTGTGGAGTGAGGGGCTTATTTGATTTAACTAAATCGTGATGCTTGCGCGAGTAAATTAATATTTACCTTTCTCAACCACCCCTTATATACATTGGAGAGGCAAGGAGAGAGGCTTTCACTCGCGTATTAATGGATATCCGTTTTCCTAACCACCCGCCCCTCCAACCCCCCTTCATCGCGTCATCACGCAGACACGCAAGCCACAAACTTTGATAACCAAGCAGCCAATTTCCGGTTGTGGTTTGTCGGTTGGTCTGTCTGTCTGTTCGCCTGTCGATCTGCCTACTCAACTCATAGTCATGTTAAGGCTGAGCTGGCTTGACGTTTACGCTAATTTGCCTAACCTAATGGACGGGCACGTATCAACCCTTTCACTATCTTGATTGATTATGCAACGACTCTTGATTGAAACAATTTCCCCACATAATGATCGTTCTTCATTGTCCTTTGACATATTATTTTTCATTTTGTCAATTCGAATAAATTGGCTTTTGCATTATATTCTAATTTCTCGTTTCTTCAATCTTTCTTGTTATTCTATTTTATTCACAATTATTATCGATTGAAAAAATTTAATTTTTTTTAAAAAGAAAAAAAAGGTAATTTGGTTCTTGACAGATATTTGTCGTTAAATTTAGATAATTAGATATTATTTCATAAGTCGGTAATGTCAAATTCTACCTAAAAATTTTTGTTTTAATTATAAAAAAATACTTGTGGCACCTGATCGAAGACTAAAGCAAGCAAACGGCACCTTAAAGAAGAAAATATACCGGATTGTTTGTTGATTCAAAAAATGTTGATTCAATTCGGAAAAGAATACCAGTGGCATGTAATTAAGAACTAAAGTAAGCAAATGGCAAGTTAATCTATAAAATATTCCTAATCTACTTTGAGAAACTTTGTTAAATTGAAATTTGACACTATTTCGAATGTCGGTAATGTCAAATTCTACTAAAAAAATTTTGATTTAAGTCGAAAAGAATACCAGTGGCATGTAATTAAGAACTAAAGTAAGCAAATGGCAAGTTAATCTATAAAATATTCCTAATCTACTTCGAGAAACTTTGTCGAATAGAAACTAGACCCCATCTATCAAAGTCGATAATGTCAAATTTTACCTAAAATTTTTTATTCATTTATTCAAAATAGGAAAGAATAGGTTTCGTGTCTAGACAGGATTATTCATTTTCATCAAATGTAATAGAAAAGACGATAAAAAAAAATATTTCCTGTTAAAAGAATATAGTGTTTATGATTTTCAATAAATGAATGAATGAATGAACGAGAGAACAAAGAGAAAGTAAAAGATTAATTTTGATGGGATCATCTTTATTCGATCTTGAATTCGTGGTATTAAGAATGGACTCCCCTTCCTACTACGAGAGTTTTTTATAATTTACCGCGACGAGATCCTAAGAATCGTTGTCGCCCGCGTTGCGATCTCTCCGCGAGCTGAATAATAAATTACGCCGTTAGTTGAAACAATTAATTAATAATTCATGATAGACAAGGAGAATTTGCCAGGTGGATTGAAGTAAAAGAGTCGAGTTTTGGAAAGAGAGATGAAGAGAGGGAGAAAAAGAGAGAGTGAGAGAGAAAGAGAATTGAAAGAAGGAGAAAGAGAGAGAAAAGAAGAAGCTTCTTGGCGGTGAAGAGGCTGTAATTTGCGTTGCGACCAATGTCAAGAGTTACCATCCTGAATATAATTTACTTGAACAAACTAAAATCTCTCTCCTCTGTCATTCGTTTGGCAATAAGTAAAGCGTCATCCTTTACGCAAACCATCATCTATACAACTGTCTTGGGATAACCCTCCTTTCTCTCATTCCAACTTTGTTTACCCCTTTTTCACTGCAAGACGCTAACTGTCTTCCCCTCATTCAGTTTCAACCTTTCCTTGCCTAGCTTTAACTCCTTTACGAATACTTTATACGAGAAACACGCGACACGATGTACCTCAACTTTCTTCCGTATTTGTATTTACTTTTAACCGAGCTCTAGAAAGTGAAAGCTCTCTCTCTCTTTCTCTCCAACTTTTTTCACCTTCTCTTTATTTACTCTGATTAATTACTGCAGATTTAGTCATTAGATTCGATTTCTTATTATGTACCTTTCGCTTTAATTTTTCTATAATCACTTTTTAGAGAATTTTTCCTTTAAGTTGACTTTTCGTATTGACAAAAACCATTTACATTGAAATCATTGATTGACTGAATTTTATACTTGACAGTAGTATAAGTTTGTTATATGCTTTTTTCTATAACAAATTTCGTTTGACTGATCTAAATTATTATGCAAATTATTCTCCTTTTTATTTATAAAAAATACTAGAAAATTGTTAATTGTTAACAAATTTTTATTGAGAAGCAGGAAATGTACCCATTTTATGGATAATTTTTATTTCTCGATAGCAATATTGTTTACACATCTTTTTCTTTTGGGAAGAAAAACATTAGATATTCCCGTTTCTTAATATTTTTGTAGAAAATTCTCAATTTTCATAAGGAAATAATTATTTGCATCAATTCTATTTCTTAATTTCAGTTGTTTTATTAAAATTCAAAGTATTTTTTTTTTTAAATAAAGAAAAAAAATGTTTATAAATTATATTTGTTAATTGGAAAATTTAATTAAAAATGAAACTGAAAAATTTTGAATTTTTAGAACATAAAGAAAAAAATGTTATTGTAAAAAATTTTCTGTTTTTATTTACGAATATCTTTCATTGTAAAATTATTCTAAAACAATAATTTATTTTTTAAATATTTTAAATATTTAATTATTAATATTTTTTTATAGGAATTTCAAAAGTTTCATATTCAAGACTTTTATAAATTAATAAAATTTAAAAATATTGTTATAAAACATAAAGATAACGATTACTCCGAGTCGAAGCAAAAATTTTTATTTCAATTATCTAAAACAACAATAAATTTTTTCAAATCCATAAAAAATATAAACGTATATAAAGATGTAAAGCTCGAGTAATAAATAGTTGGTTCTAAAATAACATTTTTCACAATACAACCTTTTGAAACGGCAAAACTTGCTATTTAGATGGGACTTTAATACGAACGAGGACTTTACGAAGTAGAATAACTTTTTATGCGGTCAGACGCAGTGAAAGAAAATACAGTTGATTTTTCTTCTCTCACAACGTCAAGGCACATGAAATTTATTCTACTTGGTGAAATTCTCGCTTTTATTACCATCTGAAAGTTCAAAGAAAACTTGAATATCGTCGAGAGGAAAATGGAAAATGTTAAGTAGCGATAAGTGCACTAACGCAAGAGAAATAATCATTTCCGTCATTTCAGAAACCATTCTAGATTCAATATATATTATATAGATATATAAAGTAGGGAAAAAATCCCCTGCAAAAAAAGAATTGTAGCAAACATTTTTTCAGAGTTGCCACGCTTTTGCTCATTTCAAATTCCTTGACTTTTCCAGGTTTTCCAGGTTAAAAAACGTCATTTTTCCAGGTTTTTAAAAAAATTATTATAAAACATTAAGACATCAATCACTCCGAGTCTTCGACTCGAAGCAATTGATATCTTCATGTTTTATAATAATAATTAAAGATGACCGACAGATAAAATCATTATTTTATATTATAAGAATTATTGTTACTGTAAATTCATAAACATTATTCTCATTTCAATTCAATTATTTTATAAAATTTTTAACTAAAATTCTTCTTTAAATTTATTATTATTAATTATTATTATTAATCATTTTTAAAACATTTCTTTCAACATTTTCAAATCATTTTGTTCACAATTCAATTTTACGAAATTTCATCGATTACTCGGAAATTCTCCAATCAAATATTAGAAAATAAAAACTTCAAATAATTTCAAAAAAATTTAATTCAACTTTTTCAAAAAATTATATCTATACACAATTATATCTACAATTTTAACTGAAATTCATATTTCAATCAACTATAATTAGAAAATTCGACGACAATTCAATTATTTAAAGACAAAAATAAATAGTTGAATGTTTCTTAAAATTCAATTCCCATAAAGAATCGTTATCAACAAATTTTCAAATAATTCAATTCTATCGACGAATTTTAATAAAATTTTTAAGAATAATTACATTTTTCGAGAAATTTGATTAAAATTGTATTAAAAATAATTGAAATTCAACAATGAATTTTATTATTTGTGAAAATAATTGAATCCCTAAGAAGAATTTGATTACTTTTGAACAATATGTAATTTTTGCGAAGAATATTATTACTCTTGAAAATAATTGAATTTTTGCAATAATTTCTAACTTTTACAAAATTGAATTTTTTTCGTGTTTTTAACTAAACATCTTCCATAAATTTATTATTTTTAATAATTTTTGTAAAAGTTCTTTAATATTTTTAAAAATAATTATATCTCTCTAAAATTAAATTGAATATTTTTGAAAATAATGGAATTATTGCAAAGAAATTTTTAAAAAATTTGTAAATAATTGAATTGCTGTGAAATATTTGTTATTTATAAAAATAATAAAAGGTTTGCTTAGAATTTTATCAAAAGAATTTTTAAATAATTCATTTCTTTTGGAAAATTTTATTAAAATAGTAGATATTGAAAATCATTGAATTTGTTAAAAAAGAATTTCATTAAAATTTTTGAAAATAATTGAATTTTGGAGAAAAATTTTAATATTTCTAAAGATAATTAAAATTTTGACGATAATTTTTTCAAACTTTTGACCATAATTAAATTTTTGCGAAGAATTTTATTACTTTTGAAAATAATTGAATTCTTCAGACGAATTTTTCAATATTTCTTTTTAAATATCTAATTGAATTCTTTTGTAAAATTTTATTTAAATCGTAGATATTGAAAATAATTGAATTTTGATAAATTATAGAAATTAATGAAATTTCTACGAAGAATTTTATTAAAATTATTTTGAAAATAAATTAAATTGTTAAAAAGAATTTTATTAAAATTTTTGAAAATAATTTAATTTTTTCAAGAAATTTAATTAAAAATGTATTGACAATTATACTTAAATTCTAATAAATAAATTATAGGAAGGCTTTTTAAAATAATTGAATTTCTTTGATGAATTTTAATAAAATTTTGACGAATAATTACATTTTTCGATGAATTCCATTAAAATTGTATTAAAAATAATTTAAAATGTCAAAAAAATCGATTTTTTTTTGTTTTTATTTTCGGATTTCTTATAGTGTCAAGAATACTCTTCTAAAATATTATTGCAAAATTCAAAGTAAAACAAAAGTTATACATCCTTATTCTTCGCCATGTCAAAGATGTTTTTGTATGCGGATAAGCAATCGAATGATTTAAATGTTTTCTCATTTGCATTTTTAAAAAAAAACAAACAAAAATGTATTTGGTGTTGCTGATCACAAATTAGATATCAAATTTTCAAAATTAAAAATGGCGGATCCAATATGGCGGAAAAGAAAATTTTATTTATTTTAATCTTTTTTCGTTTAATTTTTTTTTTCGTCCACCATATTGCATCCGCCATTTTTAATTTTGAAAAAATGATGTCATATTCGTAATCAGCGACCCCAAAAACCCCTCCGTAACGATTTTCAAGCAAATCCAATGATTTTGAAAAAAAATGTCCGCCATATTGGATCCGCCATTTTTAATTTTAAAAATCTGATTCCATATTCGTAATTAGCGACCTTAAAAACCCCCAAGTAACGATTTTCAAGCAAATCCGATGATTTTTTTAAAAAAATTTCGAAACTTATGAACAAAAACTTTAAATGCATTTTTCTCAAAATGTCTTTTTTTGATCTGGTAAGAGTGATATCTCGAGTTCTTCTGAAGCGATTTTAAAAAATCAAACGACTTTTGATTCAGCGTCATCATGCCTATAAGTGAAACCTCAAAAACTGGAAAATTTCCAACTCTCTCTTTTTTATAAGAGAAATTCTGAATAAAAACACCTTTTTTTTGCATATTTTGGGGAAAAAGTACTCTAAAAAAAGGGGGGGAAGAAAATTCCACTTTTTTGAGGTTCCACACCTAAAGAAATATCTAACGAAGAGAATGTCACTTCGTTTTTGGTTTTATCTGTTTCAGAAAGTTTGGAATCCATCTTACCACCGAAAATGGGCATTTTCAAAAATAGCGTATATCGCCGCCATTTTTAAATAAAAATGAAAAAAATTTTTTTTTACAAATTCTTAAATAAATTATTTATTACATGTAAAAGAAATTTTTTAAATAAATGTCATAGTTATTTTAATAATATATACTAAAAAAGCCTTCTTTTTGCCTGTTTTGAACTGGAATGTCCCCTTAAAAAAAAATTGTATTTCAAGAATAAGCATAATAACTTTAGAAAACAATAATTTTCCAGGATTCCCATAAAAATTCCCTGACTTTTACAGGTTTTCCAGGTTTACAGGTTTCGTGGCAACCCTGTTTTTGTACACTGAGAAAAAAAACTATTAGCCCAATAGCGAAAATGCTATTGAATTCAATTTTTTTGAATCAATAATTTCTTAAATTATTAAAATTAAGAATTTTGAAAGTATATATTACAATATAATAATTTAGAATTTAGAACTAGAATTTGCGTACAGCAGGAATAAATCGATTATCCTTGACTTTAGTATTTATTATCCCATGCCAATCAATAATGTACAATGTATAAAGAACATTTTTTACTATTAAATTTACTTTAAACATTTTTCTTTTAACTTGGAAAATAAAATATCAAATTGCAAGTTTCATTCTTTTTTTTATTTAGCTACACATGTTTATCCATGTATTTAACACCTAATGCAATACATTCAGTAAGTAAGCATTTGCAAAATTATAGAGATAATAAAAATAAAAAATATAATGAAAAATAGCCTTAGGTTCCATATTACTTACTTCAAAGTACGGTATTCAACTGTTCAGAAAACATTTTTCACTCGAACATTGCCAATGGATTTGAATTTATTGCGGAATAATAAAGTTATGTGAAAAAAATAGATTCATTAAGCAGCTTAAGAACAACGTAAGTTTGACAGATGTTTCTATTTTTATTTTATCATTAATAAAAGTTTACATTAATAGAATTGTTATATAAATTCTTTTTTAAATAAAGTTATTTTCATATTTCAGTATTGTATCGAGAAATGAAAATATACTTCATAATCATTTTGAACTTGGTTTGTAACATCGGAGGTATAAAAGAATCAAATCTGCCACAATGTTTAAAACGTTTAGGAACATATTTGAAACTAGAACTAAATGCACATCAAATAATGATCATTGCTGACAATCATGAAAAAATTAATGACGAAAAATTACTTCCTGTTTTAATAGAAAACTCACCAGTAATTTTAATTGATTTTCATAATGCTAACAATGCACTAGAAAATTCAAGAATTTTTCAATTCGTAAAGAATCCGCAATTAACAACATTGTTTGCAATTACTGTTCATGTTAACGATCCTGCAGATGTAAGGAAACTTACCCGCTCGGTCAATTTCATAAGCTCACTCTCTCATAGCAAAGGACATCCAAAATGCTTGTTTCTCGTCTATTCACTGCAGGGAAATTTTAATTTTCAATTTCAAAAATTTCTAAGAACAATGTGGAATAAAAGATTTCTTGACGTAACGATTTTGCATGTAGCAATTAAAGAAAGAAACAAAAATGCACTTCTGAGTGATGAAACATTTTTTGCTACAATTCAGCACTTCAATCCATATTTTGAAAAGTATACAAAGGAATCTTGTAATCGTCAGGTTCAGTTTTTCCCTGATAAATTGATCGATTTAAATGGATACAAAATAAAATATGGCACGTACAATCTAGAGATGCTAAGTTATGTTGAATTGAACTCAACAGGTTATCCTACTGAAATGAAAGGAAAAGCTATTTCCTATAGTAAGTTTCTGTCTCATGTGATGAACTTTCAACTTACATTTATTCCATCAAATGTAACAGAGATTTGGAAATATGATTGTAACAACAAAAATGAGTCAACAGGTTACAGTAGATTTCTTCTTTTTAATGAGATGCAATTTATCTCTGTTCTTTTTCCACATACTCCAAACTGTCTACTTGATACTATAAGTTTTGGCAGAATTGATATAGTAGTTCTCGTTCCTATTATAATGAAAAATAGTTATGAAATCGATGGAAAATTATTACTTTATTTGAATGCTTCAGTAAGTCTCTTAGTTTTGCTATTAATTTGGATTCTTATCAGAATTTTAAAATTCGATCGCCGCTATTGGAAACTAATGTACATTATCCAAAATATTCTTCAACAATCCTCTCCTCAGATGCCAGAGAATACAAGAGAGAGATTGGCTCTTTCCTGTCTGCTGATGATAAGTTTTGTTTATTCTTCTACTCTTTTCGGAGCATTCACAGGATTGAACTTTATTGAAAAAAGAGAATTAGAATTTAATACAATAGAGGACGTTTATAAATCTGATTTACAACCGATTGGTATTCTAGTTATCAGAAGTTTTAGTTCACTGTTCGATGAGGAAATCACACAAAAGTTTATGAAAAAACACATTGGTTATGAATTTTTTTTTATACCGTGCATAAAACATATTATTGAAGATAAGAATATTAGTTGTACAGTGGAAAGGAATGAAGCGAAAATAATTATCGAAAGCACAAGAAATGTTGATGGAAAACCTCAAGCTAAAGTGGTCAAAGAGACTTTGTATCCAACTCAAAACAGTTTTCATTTGGAATCTAATTCACCATATACTCGAAAATTCGAATATATTTTGCTACAAGCAACAGACTTTGGAATTGTTGATAAGTGGGTGAAGGAAGATATAGATTTTTTTGTAAAACCGAACACTGATTTTTCTACACATAAAATCGATGTTATTCAAAAAAGGATACTACTTTTTTTAATGTTTCAAATCATCATCTTGGGATTTTCACTTTCTGTTATTGCATTTGTTTTGGAAGTTTTAGTCTTCAAATTATTGAAATCTTCAAGAAGAGTAAGAGTTATTCATATTAAACGAGATTCTCTTGAATAGATTCCGCAGTTTTTGTGCAATTACTAATATGAAATGATTTACTGTTGAATGGATTGATGAAAACGAGTGTGAATAGAGACGATTATTATCAACGACGTACGAATGTACACGAATTTATAATTTACACCTAATTGTAATTTTTCTAATTAACGAGAGTCAGTACTCAACACGGGTTCGAATGATATTGACACGAATTATAATTCGTGTCAATATATATTGTGGAGTGATTATTTGTCAAAAACTATTAATAATATGCAAATTTTTGTAATAAACAATTTTGCTCCAAGTTTCTGTAATAAATGTGAAGATATTTCAGTGAAGATATTTTTTGTTGTATAATCAATTAATCATTTCTTAAGCAGCCACACATTCAAAAAAATCATTTTTATAACGGTTTGAATTGTGCAGATGTTTTACCTAAATCGATATTACAGAGAACGGAAGGACAATTTTTATAAATAGATGAACTTCAAAAGGTCTTTATAAATAATAAAATTCTTCTCCATAATTCAATTATATATTTTTAAAAATTTTAATAAAATTCTTCACAAAATTGTAATTATTTTCGAAAATTTTCCTTAATTCAATGATTTTCAATATCTACTATTTTAATAAAGTTTTCCAAAAGAATTTAATTATTAAAAAAAAAATTTTAATAAAATTCTACGTAATTATTTTAATTTAATAAAAATTTCACAGGAATTCAATTATTTACAAATTTTTTATAAAGTTCTTCGCAAAAATTCAATTATTTTTCAAATTATTATATTAATAAAACTTTTTGAAATAATTCAATTATTTCCAGAAATTGAATTCCTCAAAGGAATTCTATTAAGTATTTAAAAATTGATGGATAAAACTCTTTTTAAGAATTCAATTTTTAAAAACATTAAAATATTCAATAAATTATTCATTTTTGTATTTAAATAATTAAATTCTCGTAAAATTTTCTAATAAAAATTGTTTAAAAAATTAATTTCAGTTTAAGTTTTAGATAAGAATTGAATTTTGAAAAGGTTTCAAATTAAAGTTTTTAAAAATCTGAATTTTTCATACTTTTAATTAAAAAATTTGAAATTCTGAACAATTTTTTGTTGAAAAAGTATTAAATTGAAAGTTTTTAAAATAATTAAAAGTTTTTATTTTCTAATATATATTTAATTGAAGAATTTCCCAATAATCGAAATTTTTGTAAAATTAAATTGTTAACAAATCAATTTGAAAATTATCATAAAAGAATTTCGTCAAAAATGATTTAAAATAATTGATTTAAAGACAAAGTTTAGTTAAAAATTCAAAAAAAAAAATTTTTTTTTGAAAAATTATTGAAATGAAAATAATTTTAAAGAATTTGCAGTAACAATATTTTTATAAGTTATTAAATCCAATTAATGACAATTTTTTTTATAAAAAATATAAATATAAATATAATACTTATGTAAAATATAAATATAAATTTCTTCACTATAACTAGCAACAAATCGCGCGGCTAACTTCTTACTACCTTTTTTTTTATTAAAATTAGCAATTTTAAAAATAATAAAATCTGAAAGTTTTCTAATTTAAATTTTTGTTAAAAATACTTAAAAAAATTCAATTTTGTAGAATTTAAGAATAATTGCACAAAAAAATTGTTAAAAAAAATTATAAAATTCTTTTTATTAAATTCAACTATGTTTAAATCTTAAAAAAAAATCTCGTAAAAATCCCAATTGTCTTTATAAATAACAAGATTCTTCTCCAGGGTTCAATTGTTTTCACAGATAATAGGGATCATCGCGGAGTTTCAATTGTTTTTGGTACGGTGTTGTTGGAGTTTCTCGAGAGATGTAACTATTCTTAAAGTTTTTATTAAAAATAATTTTCAAAGATTTTAATGAAATAATTTTTAACAATTCGATTTTTTTAAAAATTAATTTGAATTAAATTCTTCGTAGAATTAAATTGATTTCAATAATATCAAAATTCAATTATTTTCAATATCTAGTATTTTCATAAAATTTCGCAAAAGAATTTAATTATTTAAAAAAAAATTGATAAAATTCATCCGTAAGTTCAATTATTTTAAGGCATTTCAATAAAATTCTTTGCAAAATTCAATTATTTTCATAAATAACAATATTCATCACAAGAATTCAATTATTTTTAAAAGTAATAAATTTCTTCTTGGAAATTCAATTATTTTAAAAAATTCTAATGCAATCTTTCACAAGAATTCAATTATTTTAAAGAAAATTTAATAAAATGCCACACAGACATTTAATTCTTCTCAAAAACTTTAATAGAATTCTTTGTAAAATTTAATTATTTTCAAAAACTCTCTTCGCAATTCGTATTTTTATAATATTTTCAAACAGAATTCAATTATTTAAAAAATTGAAAAGTTTTGTATAAAATTCCTTGCAAGAAATAAATTATTTTTTATAAATATTGAAATTTTTTCACGAATAATAAAATTCGTTGCAGGAATTCAATTTATTAGCTGTTATAAGGATAAGAAAGAAGTAAATACTTTTTATGCAAATTAGGAAAAAGTCAGGAAAATAAAAAATGTAGAATGGAATTTTTGTCAGTTTTGTGAAGTGTCTAAAACGAGTTTTTTTTTGGTCGTTAAGTTTAATTTTTCGATAGCTACTTTTTTAATACGTTTTTTAGTTTGAATGACACTTATTTTGCAACTTTTTTTAAAATTAATTATCGAGTGCGAAGTCTGAAAAATTGAAAATGAAAAAAATTTGAAAATTCTGCATACAGCAGGAATAAATCGATTATCCTTGACTTCAGTATTGAGAATCCCACGTCAATCAATGCTGTACAATATTTAGAGAAAATTTTTTACTATTAAATTTACTTTAAACATTTTTCTCTCTTTACTTGGAAAATAAAATATCTAATTACAAGTTTCATTCTTTTTTTTTTATCTAGCTATATATTTTTAAGGAAATAAGCATTTTCAAAATTATAGAGAGACAAAAGAAAATAGCCTAAAGGTTCCATATTACTTACTTCAAAGTACTTTTTTCAACTGTTCAGAAAACATTTTTCACTCGAACATTGCCAATGGATTTGAATTTATTGCGGAATAATAAAGTTATGTGAAAAAAAATAGATTCATTAAGCAGCTTAAGAACAGCGTAAGTTTGACAAATGTTTCTATTTTTATTTTATCATTAATAAAAGTTTACATTAATAAAATTGTTATATAAATTCTTTTTTAAATAAAGTTATTTTCATATTTCAGTATTGTATCGAGAAATGAAAATATACTTCATAATCATTTTGAACTTGGTTTGTAACATCGGAGGTATAAAAGAATCAAATCTCCCACAATGCTTATAACGTTTAAGAACATATTTGAAACTAGAACTAAATGCACATCAAATAATGATCATCGCTGACAAACATGAAAAAATTAATGACGAAAACTTACTGCCCCGGTTTTAATAGAAAACTAGAGTATTTTAAATTAACACTAGAGGGTGTTAAATTAATATACATTTTTAATGGAATTAAAATAGCACCAAAATTGTGTTAAAACAACACCATCTGAAAAGTACACGCAACAAATTCAACACATATTTTTTTTCTGTTAATTTAAGCAGTTTTGTCTATACCAAACAATATTTTTTTTAGTGAATTTGTAGGATTTTTTCCGCACCGAGTATATAGCAGTATTTTTTATCAAGACAGAAACAAGTATATCTGCACAGTATCCGTTTATGTTCTCTATTAAATTTGAAACCCCCCTAATAACAAGAAACGCGTTCCATTTCCAAGGACCTTGTTTCAGGTAATAAACCTGAAGAAATTGGTGATGTTACAAAAGGGATTTTTTCTCCCAGCAGAGCAAGCTCGATCGACCGGCGCAACTTGCCATTTCATAGCGAAATAGAGAGAAAGAATGAGCAAAAGGAGTGGCTGGCAGAAGGGAGATGGTGTAATCAGTAGCTACGTTGGTTAGCAGAAGGCGCAAAGGGGGAGGAAAACGTACCGGCGTTCATAAATCTTGGTAGATTACTAAATCCCAGGTTTGATGTAACTAACTCGTGTCTACGTGTACACATAAACGACAAAATCCTATATATACGAATATATATGTGGAGTGTGTGTCTGGGTTGTTGCCATTGAGCGCGAATGTGCTCGTATCGCGTTAGCTCATCGGGAACTGGGCGCTGATAACATTATCATAAAACGGCAATATCGCTGGGATATTGTGCCACCGGGGTGGCGGTGTATATATATATTGCCAGGAGCAGTCAACTTCTGAATCGGATATAAGGAGTGATGTACGGGCATAGATCTAAGGGGATGTACCTTTTCATATGCAAATGTTCCAAGGATTCAAAAAAGGAGAAAGGAAAAATTCAGCCTCCTAGAAACTTTCGCAACATTTTTGCTTTTGCTCCAAACTTTCTCTTCGACATGTTATCAAAAAGCCTTAGGCCAAGACTCCTGAAAGTGCTTCGATAAAATGTGCGTCCAGCAACTAAAGTCCATTTAATCGGAAGTCGAGTCCTGAGGCAATGAACGAACTTAAACAGCTTAAACTTAACATCTTCAACATCTTTAATTTTATAATATCCTAATTTATTAGTAACATTTACTAATTCACAAGCAAACATTCAACCACTAATTCAAATTATTAAACATTTTTAATAATTCAAATAGATTTGCTCTTTTATTAATCTAATTTTTATGAATACGCAAATAATCATTCCAGGAACATAGTCTAATGATAATAAAAAAATTATCAGTCGACAACTGGATTTTTGAAAAATCCTAAAATCAAAAATACCTAAAAAAATATGGCAAACTATAGGTTCATGGATCAAAATGATAAGCAGAAAATGACCTCATGTTTCTTCTGTTCATTTCGGGCAGAATTATTCACAGAATCTCGAAATATGAAGACTTGGCGAATTTGTAGCATAGACAGAAGGGGTTTTCCAAGAACGGGGAGAGAGAGAGAGAGAGCCCTTGGATGGATATCGGGTTACGAATGATAGGGTTGTCTCACCCTAGAATTGCAGTGATGTCTAATATATAGTAGTGAAGGCCTAGATGATGAGACTTTGCTCCGCCTCAGTTCAGTTCAGCTCAGGTATTAGATTATGAATATTCATGGCGGCGTGTCTGCGCGGTGCTTCATTACACCTTCCCCCAAACCTTCGCTACCTCTTCTAAAGCTCCTCTACACTCCTCCGTTGAGCTTCTCATCCAGCAACCCAGCACAGCGTCAATCAATATGCAACACCACACCAAGCTTTGCTTATCTTCCCAACCTAGGGTCGCACCCATTCTCTCTCTCACTCTCTCTCCCATTTTCCCTCAAGGCGCATTCTTGACACCAAGATTCCTCTAAAATCAAAATTTTAAAGATGTCTCTCTCTCTTTCACCCTTTCCGATCACCAACAACTATTTTAATGAAAGCGCAGAATTAACCTTCTCAATCTCATTCAGATGAAAATGAAAACAAACTTTTATTTTTAATACCCTAGGTCACTATAAAATTTATCTAAAATTTATCTAAAATTTATTAGAAAAAAAAGTTTTTTATAGAAATTCAAACTTTTCTTATAAATACTAATCAATTAAATTTTTTCCATTAATTTTAATAAAAATCCCTAACTTTTCCCTGACTTGTAGCAACCCTGAACTATACATACTTCCAGTTATTCCTCTTACGTGAGCTCTCAAAATTTTTGTATATAAAAACCAAGTAATGGAAAAACAAAATTCAGAGTTGCCAAGCTTTTGCTCATTTCAAATTCCATGACTTTTCCAGGTTGAAAAACGAAATTTTTCCAAGTTTTTAAAACTACATTTATATTTAACAAAATTTTTAATTCAAACCTTTTTGAAATTAAAAATCTTATAAAACATGAAAATATCGATAACTCGATGTGATCGATATCTTCATGTTTTATAATAATTAAAAATAACCGACTGATAAAATCATTATTTTATATTATAAGAATATTGTTACTGTAACTTATTCAAAATTACTTTCATCATTTTTATTCAATTATTGTTTACCAAAATTTTTAACTAAAATTCTTCTTTATAAAGTGTAAATTAATTATTATTAATTATTATTAATAATTTTTAAAACATTTCTTTCAACATTTTCAAATCCTTTTGTTAACAATTCAATTTTACGAAATTTCATCGATTATTCGGAAATTCTTCAATCAAATATTAGAAAATAAAAACTTCAAATAACTTCAAAAAAATTCAATTCAACTTTTTCAAAAAAAATTAAATCTACACAACTTTCAGTTAAAAGTATGAAAAATTCAAACATTCAAAGATCAAAATTCAATTATCTACAATAAATTTTAACTGAAATTCATATTTCAATCAATTATAATTAGAAAATTCTACGACAATTGAATTATTTAAATACAAAAATAAGTAATTTAATGAATAATTGAATGTTTCTTAAAATTCAATTCCCATAAAGAATCTTTATCAACAAATTTTCAAATAATTCAATTCATTTGACAAATTTTAATAAAATTTTTAAGAATAATTACATTTTTCGAGAAATTTGATTAAAATATTGTATAAAAAATAATTAAAATCCTGCGATGAGTTTTATTATTAAAATATTTGAAAATAATTGAATTCCTGTAAAAAATTTTATATTTTTGTAAATAATTGAATTTCAGAAATAATGTTGTTATAAATTAAGACATAATTGAATTGTTTCAAAGAATTATTTATGTAAATAATTGAATTCTTAAAAAGAATTTTATTAAAATCAAAAAGAATAATTGAATTATTTAAAAAAAAAATTGAATTAAAATTGTATTTAAAATAATTGATTTCTTTCGAATAATTTTATTGAAATATTTTAACGGAATTGAATTCTCGTTAAAAATTCTGATATTTTTGTAAATAATTGAAATCTTCCAAAAAATTAAGAAAAAGCTGTTTTTAAATAATTGATTTATTCGAGAAATCGAAATTAAATTTCTAATAATACCTAATTAAATTTTTTAAGCATTTCCTGTAAAATAGTATTAAAAATAATGCAAATCCTGCGGTGATTTTATTATTTATGAAAATAATTGTATAGTTGTAAAGAATTTTATTAAAATTTTCAAAAAAATTGAATTCTTAAGAAGAATTTTATTATTTTCAAAAATAATTGAATTATTAAAAAGAATTTTATTAATTTATGAAAATAATTGAATTTTTGCAAAGAATTTTATTAAAATTTTCAAAAATAATTGAATTCCCGAGAAGAATATTATTATTTATGAAAATAATTGAATTCTTAAGTAGAATTTAATTAAAATCTCAAAGAATAATTGAATTATTTCAAAAAAATTTAATTAAAAATTAAAATTGTATTTAAATATTTTAAATAATTGATTTCTTTCAGTCAATTTTACTAAAATATTTGGATATAATTGAATTCCAGTGAAAAATTCTAATATTATTGTAAATAATTGGATTCTTACAAAAAAAATTTTTAAAAAACATTTTTTTAAATAATTTATTTTTTCGAGGGATTGAAATTAAATTTTTAAGAATAATTACATTTTTTAATCAATTCTTGTAAAATCGTATTAAAAATAATTGAAATCCTGTGATGAATTTTATTATTTATGGAAATCATTGAATAGTTGTTAAAAATTTTATTAAAATTTTCAAAAATAATTGAATTTCAGAGAAGAATGATATTATTTATGAAAATAATTGAATTATTGCGAAAAACTTTATTGAAATGTTTAAAAATAATTGAAATTCAACAATGAGTTTTATTATTTATGAAAATAATTGAATCCCTAAGAAGAATTTTATTACTTTTGAACAATATTTAATTTTTGCAAAGAATATTATTACTCTTGAAAATAATTAAATTTTTGCAATAATTTCTAACTTTTACAAAATTGAATTTTCTTTCGTATTTTTAACTAATCATCTTCCATAAATTTATTATTTTTAATAATTTTTGAAAAAGTTTTTTAATATTTATAAAAATAATTGAATCTCAGTGAAAATAAATTGAATATTTCTGAAAATAATGGTATTATTGCAAAGAAATTTATAAAAAATTTGTAAATAATTGAATTGCTGTGAAATATTTGTTATTTATAAAAATAATAAAAGATTTGCTTAGAATTTTATCGAAAATTTTTTAAAATAATTCATTTCTTTTGGAAAATTTTATTAAAATAGTAGATATTGAAAATCATTGAATGGAGGAGAATTTTTGAAAAAAAATTGAATTTGTTAAAAAGAATTTCATTAAAATTTTTAAAAATAATTGAATTTTGCATAAAAATTTAAATATTTATAAAGATAATTGAAATTTTGACGATAATTTTTTCAAACTTTTGACCATATTTAAATTTTTGCGAAGAATTTTATTACTTTTGAAAATAATTGAATTCTTCTGACAAATTTTTTTATAATATTTCTTTTTAAATACCTAATTGAATTCTTTTGTGAAATTTTATTGAAATAGTAGATATTGAAAATAATTGAATTTTTATAAATTATTCGGTTATTCGATTCAGTAATTTATCCGTGAATAGTCCGTAATTTTTAATTTTTGATCCGCAAAGTTCGTATTTTTAATTTTTAAACACCTTCACTGGTTCGTGCCCTGGAAAAAGAAAAATGCAAAAGAATTTCTTTTGGAAAAATATTGCCTCGTGTTAGAGGATTATTTCGATAATGCGTTACTTTATAAAGGAATGAGATATATACTCAGTGTAGGTCTAATGTATTCAAATGATATACCCCCGGCTAGGGTGCCGTCAATTTATTAAATGGAAAGATTGCAAATTTGCCGACATAAAATGCCTGGCGTAAGACTAATGGTGTAGAGGTCTCTCGGAGATTCAAAAAAGAAAAAGAGAAAAAAAAATAAATAGTGATGGCGAGGGGCGAGGGGCATAAAAAGTAGTCACTGTGAGTGATTAGAGTCTGTATGTGTGTGTTTGTACATTGACAGGAGTAGCGAATGGGGTCAATCTGAGGCTAATCAAATCATGCAGAATCCACCGAGTGACTCCGCGGGGTTCCTGTTTCTTTCGCACTCTATTCTATTACTTGATGGGTATTGTGTCGCGAGCAGATTGTCCTTCTGCGCTTTATTAATTCTATCGACCGGGTCGTTTTCACCCTAAATACTATATATATACATATATTGCTAAATCTGTCCCATCAGCATTCATCTGACTAATGTCACACGTCTGTCCATATGACCGCTAATTGGAAGGAATTTTTTTTTCTGATGAATCTGGATTTTTCATATTGGGGGGATTTTTGATAAATATTTGGTTCATTTTGGGGGAGGGGGGGGAATTGTTATTTACAGGGTTGCAACCAAAATTGCCTAAAACGTAAGAATTTTGAGAAAAGTGGGGGTAAAAACAAAAAAAAAACGTTTTTGGGGATTTTCAAAAAACTTTTGTTTTTATCCAGATATACCAAAAATTTCCGTAAAGTCTTAAATTAAGACATACACTTTAGAACCCATGTACGCAGGATTAAAAAAATAGAGAATTTTGAGAAAAGTGGGGGTAAAGACCCAAAAAATGTTTGTTTTTGCTTTATAATATGGGAGTGCTTTCCAACATATTTTTGTTCTCTAAACACGATCTAAGCTTTCAAAATTGTCTAACTCGTCAATATTTTAAGAAAATTGAGGGTAAAGACCCCAAAAACGTGTTTTAAGAGTCATTAGGGAATATTTGAGAAGTTAGGGAGTAGTTAGAGAGTAACGCCAGTCAAGGTCAACTTTGTTAGGGAATATACAATTAATAGAGAATTTAAATAAAGTAAACATTGCAGTTTTCACCTATATAAAATTTTGGGGGTATAAATTTTATAAAATATTGAATTTCTGGAAATTGTGAGGAAGTGTCAAAATGTGAATTGAAGAAATATTGTCCCTATTGCTTTATCTACACAGAGTAGTTAAAACTGACGACCCTAGCGTTTCGGTATTATAATGGTAATACCCGTGCAGTTCATATTATTGCTGACGCTTTCGAGGGTGGAATATACGAGCAGACATACGGACGAATGAATGGGAGAGTCAGGGGTTAATTTGAGACAACGCGAATAAATGTAGTTAATATTGGATATGAAGGGGAGCCCACCCCCGCACACAAAACTTGTCACCAGTCTTCCCTTTTGCAATTGAAACTCATTGCATTCTATAGTTCACATCTGTCCACGCACGCACATTATCCGCTGAGTTTGAATTTTCCAAAAATCAAACCATAATTTCCCCATTGATTATCAAAAAAAAAAAATCAAGTTGTTATACCTTCTCGTTGTCATATTTTTTAATGTTAAGAATATTTTTCAGGATTTTAGATAAACTATGAATGTGTTTAGTATTTTTGAATCTAATGTTTAGATTAGAGAATTTTGAGAAAAGGCAAGGGAAAAAAGTTTCTTTTTTTTTGTTACAAAAGTCGAGCAACTGTCTAGTAGTTGATGTTGTTGTTACGTATAATTCGATTAGACGTTAGTCTGAGAAGGCAGAAAAAGAGGCGGGTACAAAGTCTCGAGACTAGAAAGAAGAAACACCATGAACCTTCATTACGTTACCGTACCCATTCGGTCTCCAGGCATTAGCGTTGGTGGTAACTGACCTAACGGTTTCCTCCGCTAAATTAAAGGAGTTAAATGGACGTAAGATGACCAGAGGGGAGCAACCCTGACATCCCTGATTATATCAAAAGTTGTGGTTCGTTTCCGTCGACCGCGATAAACTTTCTCGAAATGGAGATACATCCTTAATGTGTATGGCTTCTAAAGGTTGAGATTTAATTTCTTGTAAGGGCACATCAAAGATACGTGTAGCCATTACTGGAATTAAAATACCTTCTCAGACAAATTGAAACACCTTTATCCTCATCTCATATTTACCACACACAGGAGATTTTTTCTTCTTCTCAAACTATACAGGAACTATAGAAACTAGAAAACTAAAAATAAAAAACTATAGAAAAATAGAAAACTAGAAACTATACAAAATAAAAAACTAGAAACTATACAAACTACAAAATTAGAAACTATATAGATGAACATTTATCAATAAGTCTTGATTAGTATCAGAATGATTGTTTGATTAAAGGAATTCGATATCATGCTGAGACGATTGTCTTGATTTAAAGTCTGTTTGCTTTGTCTTTAGTATTGAAGTTAATATATCGGGGGGTGTGTTTGGTATACAAGGGAGGCGCAATATCACGAATGTAATGTTTCTTCATTAACAGCAGGCAGTCTTTATGTCAACAAATCTTGTGACATGGCGACGATGTCACGTTGTGTTTGAGACAGCCATTTTGCAGAGAAAATAGATGATTCCTTCAACGCCTGTGTTCTTCTTCTTCTACTTCTATATATACACATCTTCCTTTTTCGTTACGATTTATTATGGGAGAGAGAGGAGCGCACTCTTCTTTCTAACTTGCTATTTTTCGTATTTTTCGTGCACACCATACTCTTGTATATGTAGTGAAAGTATAGGGATCTTGGTCCATTTTTCTCCGTCTTTCCTCTTGTCTAGACGGCCATTGTGAAATGCGCTCGTAAAAAATGTAATATTATCTCTACACATTGAGTCATTTTAATGTGGGTGTAAAACGAAATCCTTTTTTTTAAATTCAAATTGTTATGGAAATTGATTTATTTTTCTTCCTATAGAGGGCGCCTTAGATAAAATTACTTCTTATTTTTAGACTTAATTTACAAAAATGTGACCCCCACTTTTTTTTAAATACTGAAATTCCAGGTAATTTTAAGACCTGCACACCAACATTTCCTAGGTTAGCTATAAAAAGAAATCTTTAAAAGCCCTTTACAGGGTTGCCAAATTCAAGTTCCCTGACTTTTCCAGGTTTTCTAGGTTAAAAAACGTAATTTTTCCAGGTTTTTAAAAGTACATTTATATTAAACAAAATTTTTAATTCAAACATTTTTCAAATTAAACATCTTATAAAAAATTGATATAAAACATAAAAATATCGATAACTCCATATGATCGATATCTTCATGTTTTATAAAAATTAAAAATGACCGACAGATAAAATCATTATTTTATATTACAAGAATATTGTTACTGTAACTTATTCAAAATTACTTTCATCATTTTAATTCAATTATTGTTTTCCAAACTTTTTAACAAAAATTCTTCTTTAAATTAATTATTATGAATTGTTATTAATTATTATTAATCATTTTTAAAACATTTCTTTCAACATTTTCAAATCCTTTTGTTTACAATTCAATTTTACGAAATTTCATCGATTATTCGGAAATTCTTCAATCAAATATTAGAAAATAAAAACTTCAAATAACTTGAAAAAAATTCAATTCAACTTTTTCAAAAAAATTAAATATACACAACTTTCAGTTAAAGGATGAAAAATTCAAACATTCAAAGATCGAAATTCACTTATCTACAATTTTAACTGAAATTCCTATTTGAATCAATTATAATTAGATAATTCTACGACAATTCAATTATTTAAATACAAAAACAAGTAATTTACTAAATAATTCAATGTTTCTAAAAATTCAATTCCCATAAAGAATCGTTATCAACAAATTTTCAAATAATTTAATTCTATCAACGAATTTTAATAAAATTTTTAAGAATAATTACATTTTTCGAGAAATCCGATTAAAATTATATTAAAAATAATTGAAATTCAGCAATGAGTTTTATTATTTATAAAAATAATTGAATCCCTAAGAAGAATTTTATTACTTTTGAACAATATTTAATTTTTGCGAAGAATATTATTACTCTTGAAAATAATTGAATTTTTGCAATAATTTCTAACTTTTACAAAACTGAATTTTTTTTTCGTGCTTTTTTAACCGAAATTCTTTAAATGCATTATTTTTTTTATAATTTTCGAAAACATTCTTTGAGAATTTTCAAACTCATTTGTTTACAATTCAATTTTAAAAAATTTCAATTATTCGTAAATTCTTTATATTCAAACATATATATTAAAAATAAAAACTTGAAATAATTTCAACAAATCAAATAATTAAACTTTGTCAAAAAAATTAATTCTACATAATTGTTAAATAAAAATAAAAAAAATTTCGATTTTTAAAGATTTTAATTTGAAGCTTTTTCAAAATTCAATTATTTCAAAAAATGTATGCTGTAATTTAATATTCAATTATTATTTGAAATTATAACTGAAATTAATATTTAAATCAATTTTTATTAGAAAATTCTATACTAGAATTCAATTATTATTTAAATACAAAAATAAATAATTAATTGAATAATTAAATGTTACTTAAAATTAAATTTTAATACAGAAATTTATTAACAAATTTTTAAATAATTGAATTCTTTTGACATATTTTAATAAAATTTTTAAAAGTTATTACATTTTCCGAAAAATTCAATTAAAATTGTATTAAAAATAATTGAATTCTTACAAAGAATGTTATTATTTATGAAAAGAATTGAATCTCTAAGAAGAATTTTATTACTTTTGAACAATATTTCATTTTTGCGAAGAATATTATTAGTGTTGAAAATAATTAAATTTTTGCAATAATTTGTAACTTTGACAAAATTTAATTTTTTCTCCGTGTTTTTAACTAAACGTCTTGCATAAATTTATTATTTTTAATAAGTTTTGAAAAAGTTCTTTGATATTTATAAAAATAATTGAATCTCTGTAAAAAGAAATTGAATATTTTTAAAAATAATGGAATTATTGCAAAGAAATTTATATAAAATTTGTAAATAATTGAATTGCTGTGAAATATTTGTTATTTATAAAAATAATAAAAGGTTTGCTTAGAATTTTATCGAAAAATTTTTAAAATAATTAATTTCTTTTGAAAATTTTTATTAAAATAGTAGATATTGAAAATTATTGAATGGAAGAGAATTTTTGAAAAAAATTGAATTTGTTAAAAAGAATTTCATTAAAATTTTTGAAAATAATTGAATTCTTCAGAAGAATTTTTGAATAATATTTCTTTTTAAATACCTAATTGAATTCTTTTGTGAAATTTTATTGAAATAGTAGATATTGAAAATAATTGAATTTTGATAAATTATAGAAATTAATGAAATTTCTACGAAGAATTTTATTAAAATTATTTTGAAAATAAATTGAATTCTTAAAAAGAATTTGATTAAAATTTTTTAAAATAATTGAATTCTTTCAAGAAATTGAATTAAAGATGTATTGACAATAATACTTAAATTCTAATAAATAAAACATGGAAAGGCTTTTTAAAATAATTGAATTTCTTTGATGAATTTGAATAAAATTTTGACGAATAATTACATTTTTCGAGAAATTCCATTAAAATTGTATTAAAAATAATTGAAATTCTGCGATGAGTCACATTATTTATGAAAATAATTGTAAATCTATAAAGTTTTTTATTATTTATGAAAATAATTGAATCTCTGTAAAAAATATTTGATTATTTATGAAAATAGATGAATTATTGCCTCGATTATTGCGAAGAAAAATTGTGAAGGCAACTCTTTTAAAATTGAATTAAAGAAAAATTATATTTTAAGAATAAGCACAATAACTTGAGAAAACATTTTCCAGGATTCCAATCAAAATTCCCTGACTTTTCCATGTTTTTTCAAGGTTTATAAAATTCCCTGACAATTCCAGGTTGCGTGGCAACCCTGTTTAATTAGTTATTTCTTCTAAAATGGGATTTGTAAGTTAAGTAAGTATGTGTTTGAGATTTCATCATACCTTCTAAATTTGAATTAGTAAAAATATTAACTAAATTTAAATTCAGAGAGTAAAGTTTGTAGTTTAAATAACTATATAATAAATAAAAAATATTTTCAGTAAATTTTGTACATAAGATTACAAATGAATTTTCTCAAATATGAAATACATAAAAAATAATCCAATTTCCCATTCGGAGTATTTATATTGCCATTATATCCCTTTTCTTCGTTTCAAGTATTGATTTGATTTCTTTTTATTTGCGAGTGATAAATATATTGGAAAAAGGAGAATGAAAAAGTCTCGTGTACCAAGGGCGGTCCCTCCCAACTTCTAATTCTTTGGAGTCTTCAATAACTTGGTCTGTGAGGACGGAGAAGGATGCGGAGAACGTGGTATGAGTTAGAGGTTAAGGATGGGAGGCCAGTGGCCGGTGCGGGTTATTGGATGGTCGCCTCGCACTTGTCACGAGCGTGTGGCCGTTATATAGGAAAGATGTAGAGGGGCAAGAGGGTGAAAGTTGAAGGGAAGATGCGAGGAATGGAAGAGAAAAGAGAGGCGTTAGGAGAGAGAGAGAGAGAATCTGGTAGGGTTGAAGGAAGGCATCATAGGCATTCCGTAAGACATACAAACTTCTCCACGAACGCCGTTCCCATTGAACGGAGGGGTGCTCCCTGTGCCTGGTCAGTGAGGGTTTCCCCAGTGCCAGTTTGACCACCGCGTCAATACATGGGGGTGGGTTGATGTTGCGCCTGCGCCAAACCACATACACATTTCTCTTGTATACTAACATAAAATAAGCAAGAATCATCGTTTCGATTTTAATATTCGATTCAATACTTTTTCAAATAATCATTCAAGCAATTATTTCTCAGTCTTATGATGAAAATTACTATATTAACTTTTACATTAATAGTGCACAGAAAAAACGATAATCTAATTTTAAGAAGCTTCTAATACTTAAATATGAGCCAAGAATACTATTTAAATTAAGTGGCCCCACTTAAATTAAGTAGGACATATTCTTACAATAAGAATATCAATCCTATTGTAAGAATATTTCCTACTTAATTTAAGTGGGGCCACTTAATTTAAATAGTATTCTTGGCTCATATTTAAGTATTAGAAGCTCCTTAAAATTAGATTACCGTTTTTTCTGTGTACTGATTTTAAATAATGTATAATAAATTTCGACTGGTTTGTTTCACTGAAAACAGTAGTAAAATTCAGATACGGTCAGACATAGTTGATTTTTTCCGCTATCAGTAGTAAAACTCAGTGTATGGTCAGACCAGCATTATTGCAGTCCAGAGACGAAAACACTCTATTAGTAATTAGTAATTACTAATAAAATTTTTGCGTAACTCAATATCGTATAAAATGAAAATTTTCTATTCGAAATTATAACTGTAACCCTCATTTTACAGAATCGAAAAGTTGAAAAAAAAAGTTTGAAAATTGTTTAAAAACAACAATTTGAACATACACATCCAGAGCATGTAAATTTAAACGTTCGCTCGTGGACTTACATACAGAAATGATTGCTTAGCAAGTGGAAACTCAATTGCAATAGCTGGCAGCCATTTGCACGTCGTAAATTAGATTAGTTTCGAAGTTTACGAACGCAAAGACTCTGGAAAAAAGAGGTTGTAAGGTTGCGCATGGAAGAGAATTAAGAAAAGGGATCGCTGACGAATTGAGAACGTGCAAGCAAACTGTAATGATCTTCAATCGACACAAAGAACAGGGAAAAAGGCGAGCAATGAGAAAAATCGTTTTTCTCAATGAATAAAAGTAAATGACAATAGCAATAAACAGAAGCAATTAATGCACACAAAAAGGTACTCTATTTCTTCGTTTATAAATAAATAAATGCGGTCCAACCCTGACTATAAGCCCGATAAGGTCCAATCTTAAATACATTTTTTTAAAATGTTTTTAGCTTTTTTTAATTTTTTGACTATATGGTCCAACCTTGACTACATTTAATTTTTTTAATAAACCAAACTATTTTTTTTATAAAATTAAATTATCTAATTGTAAAATAAAATTAAAAACAAATTCCATGGAATTTCTGTGGAGTTTCAGCATGGAAATTCTCCAAGTTTTTTATTGTAGAATATTTTAACATTTCCAGCATTGTCATAGGTCAGGGAAATCAGAAAAAAGTCAGGGATTTTTATTAAAGTACTGGTAAAAATTCAATTTAGAAAAAGTTACAAACGATTGCAGAAATTCAATTTATTTTCAAAAGTAATCAAATTCTTCGCAGAAATTCAATTATATTCAAAAAATTTTTAAAATTACACGTCAAAATTTCAATTATCTTTAAAAATAATAAAATTCTTCTCCAAAATTCAATTATTTTCAAAAATTTTAATAAAATTCTTGGACAAAATTTCAATTACTTTCAAAAATTTCCCTCAATTCAATCATTTTCAATATCTAGTATTTTATAATAAAATTTCTCAAAATATTTCAATTATTTAAAAAAAAGTGTTAATAAAATTTAAAGCGAAAATTAAATTATTTTCATAAATAATAAAATTTTTTTTACCGAGATTTAATTATTTTCATTAATAGGATAGAACTCATAATAGAATTTCAATTATTTTTAATACAATTTTAATCAAATTTCATGAAAAAAGTAATTATTTTTAAAAATTTTATTAAAATTCATCAAAAAAATTCAATTTTTTAAAAATTTGTTGATAAAATTCTTTATGATTTAATTTTGAGAAACATTAATTTATTCAATTTATTATTTATTTTTGTATTTAAATAATTGAATTCTCGTAGAATTTTATAATAAAAATTGATTTTCATTTCACAAAAATGAATTTCAGTTAAAATTTTAAATAATAATTGAATATTAAAAGCACTATAATATGAATTTTCAAAAATAATTGAATTTTGAATATTTTTGAAAATAATTACATTTTTCGAAGAATTTAGTTAAAATTGTATTAAAAATAATTGAAGTCCTGTAAATAATTTTATTATTTAGGAGAATAATTGAATTCTTGTAAAGAATTTTTATGACATTTTTTTTAAATAATTGAAGACCGCAGTGAAGAATTTTATTATTTTAGAAAATAATTGAATTTTTGCGAAGAATTTTATTATTTATGAAAATAATTGAAATCTTGTAAAAAAATTTATTATTCATCAAAATAATAGAATTATTATAAAGAATTGTATCAAATTTTTTTTAATCAATTATTGGATATTTTTGACGAATTTTATAACAACTTTTTAAAATAATGGAATTCTTTGAGGAATTTAATTTAAATTAAATTGAAAATAATAAAATTTCTGCTAAGAATTACAGTTTTTATGTAAATAATAATTGAATTCTTATAAAAAATTTTATTCTTTATAAAAATAATTGAATTCTTATAAAGAATTATATAAAAAATTTTTTTAAATAATTAAATTTGTTCGACGAATTTCATGAAAAATGTTTAAAGGAATAAAATTTTTAGATGAATTTAATGAAAATTGTATTGAAAATAATTAAATTTTTTCAAAGAATTGTAGTTTTTTTTTATGAAAATAATTCAATTCTTGTGAATAATTCTATTATTTATGAAAATAATGGAATTCTTGTGAAAAATTTTATTATTTTGAAAAATTAATCGAATTTTTGTAAACAATTTAAATTTATTAAATTTTTACAAAATAATTGAATTCTTGCGAAAAATTAAAAAAAAAATTGAATCCTTTAGTGCAGTTTCATTAAAATTCTATTGAAAATAATTTAATTCCAGCAAAGAATTTTATCATTTACGAAAATAATTGAATTATTACAAATATTAAAATAAAAATAATTGAATTCTTGCAACGCGTTTTATTTTATTATTTTTAAATAATTGAATCCATTTAAGAAATTTTATTAAAATAGTAGATTTTGAAAATATTTTAACTTCAGCGAAAAATTTCATGATTTGTAAAGTGCGTAATTGAATTCTTGCAAAAAATTTTTGAAAATAATTTTATTTTTCGAGCAATTTATTTAAAATTTTATTAAAAATAATTGTAATCCTATGAAAAATTTTATTATTTATGAAAATAATTGAATTCTTAGAACGAATTTAATTACAATTTTTTAAAAATAATTGAATTCATGTAAAAAATGTTATTACTTGTAAAAATAACTAAATTCTTGAGAAGGATTTCATTAAAATTTTCGTAAATAATTTAATTTTTTTCGAAAAATTTTATGGAAATTTAAATTCCCGAGTCGAAATTTAAGCCCTACTTTCACCCTGAATTTTCAGGGTCTATTGAGTGTTAGGAGTAGTAAAGTAGGGTCTAATTCTAATACGATTAGACCCTACTTTGACTCCCAAAATAGGCTGAAATTTGCCAATCTTCCATTTGGAGAAGCAAAGGAGGGTCTACTTCTAAGAAACCTATACCGTACTTTTAAACCTCGTAGACCCTACTTTCATACTCCTAGACCCTACATTCTAAAAGAAAATTTTGAATTATTTTTTAATGCATTACTTGAAACACTGCAAATGCAAAAAGTACTCCAAATTCATAAATACTGATGTGTTTTATAGCGTCTATATACACTTCGTGTATATAGACGCTATAAAACACATAAAATTCCACTTTTACTCATCCCAAGTGCTTCAATTGAATCTGAGCAAATCTTCAAATTTTTCTTTTTCTAATTGTAGGGTCTAGGAGTATGAAAGTAGGGTCTACGAGGTTTAAAAGTACGGTATAGGTTTCTTAGAAGTAGACCCTCCTTTGCTTCTCCAAATGGAAGATTGGCAAATTTCAGCCTATTTTGGGAGTCAAAGGAGGGTCTAGTTTTTAAAAATTGTATTGAAATCAGACCCTACTTTACGACTGCTAAACCTGAATAAGCCCTACATTTTCAGAGGCTAAGTAGGGTCTAAATTTCGACTCGGGTTATTACAAAACATGAAGAAATCAATAACTCCGAGTCTTCGACTCGGAGTGATCGATATCTTCATGTTTTGTAATAATATTCTTATAAGTTGTTGAATTTCAAAAAGGTTTGAATTAGAAATTTTTTGAAATGGTTAATTCCTATGGAATAATAATTTTTAAATATTTATCTAAAAAAGTATTTATCGGTGTTTTGGAATAATTTTACAATTAAAAAAATTCGTAGGAATTAAATGTATTAGTATTTGTTGAGTATCTATTTTTCGAGTGAATCGCAGAATATTCTTTAGGATCAGGGAAAAATTGAAAATTTTGTCTGGAAATCAGGGAAAAGTCAGGGAAATTCTGTAAGTTTTTTATTTTAATAATATTTTACCATTTATATTATTAGAGTCTAATAATAAGCTTTGTTGTAATTTTTTTGCAAAATGCGTATTTCCTTCAAGTTTTGCAAATAAATTGCAACAAAGCTTTTTATCTCTAATCATAACAGAAATGTTAAAATAATATTAAAATTGAAAATATATAAAAATTGCAGAATATCCACGAAATCTCTACGTAAATTCCGTGGAATTTCCAAGGGGTTCTTCCATGGTATTTTTCAACGTGGGGTTTAATTTTCCAAATCAGAAAAAAATACAATACTATATTGAGACAAAATAGACGATGATAATAACAGGAATTTAATTTTTCTAAGAATAAGTAAAGAATTGAAAGTTTTAAAGATGAAAATTTATCTTCGAACTTGAAGTATATGAAATAAAATATTGTCTGTAAAGTCAAAGACAAGAATGATACATAGGATCACGTGGAATACACACAGAGAGAAAAGCGAGTCTAGTGGTTGGTCCAGTGGCCGTGGCTGTGGCCAGCAGCTGCAGGGGTGGCGATCGGTGTGTGGCCCCCTATAGAGGGTGGCTAGGCGTTGATCAATACGTGAAGATAGAATCCGATGCTACCCATCGAGCCATCCACCCCCTATATCCACAAAACTCTCTTTCTCTCTCTCTCTCTCTCCGTCTGTCTGTCTGTCCTTTACCATCTCTGTTCTCTACACACCAACTCTACAACCGCTGCCCGGTTCGTCTAAGGGTATCTCGCGGCTCAATCGACTGATTTGTCACCCAAGCGTCATTTTCTTCTTCTTTCTCTTCTCCTCAAAAAATAAATAAATAAGAAAATAAAAAACTAATGGAAATGTGAAAATAAAATAATCTCAATCTTTCTAGACTTTTGTTATACAAAATGCATTATACTCTCGAAAAATTCTATTCTAACTATAAAGTTTCTATTTATTATTACATGTAACAAAAATATCAAGCGTCTCAGCTTAAGACGTGAATATGTCTTGAAATAAGACGCTTGTTTTTGCAGTGATAGTTAAACTTTTGGTTATTATATTTGCCAAATTTATATGTAAAAAAAGTGTTCGTTATGATTTATTTTCTTTAACAAAATACGTGTTCGTCAATTTTGTCCAATTTTGTCACATAATCTACGTAAAGTACATAAAACCCGTAAATCGTTATTTCAGTAAAGTGGAGAATTATCTCCCGTTCTGTAAAAATGATATCCTTTTGAAATGTCCTCTAAACTATATAAAATCTAGAGTCCCCGAGAGTAGAAAATGAATCATTTCGGTTGTCTCTTGTTGATTGAAATTTGTAACCCTTGATTTGGAAAGTCTGCGGTAGAGTGGTCTTGAAAAGAGCTTTTAATTTACTAATTCTTAAAAGTGTTGTGTTTCAAGAAGTAGAAGAAGAAGAGAATTACGTTGACAATTGAAGATGGCTTGGTCGACTGTTGTTGAAGGAAGCTCACTCGAGCTCAGCAAGGGGTAGTTGGCTCGTATCTTTTAATTATTTAGCTAAACGGTCTGCGCGCGTTACGTTACGTTTGTTATAAATGTGCCTTACTCTGCATGCTCGTCGTGGAATGAGTATTCACACACACACACAGAGACACACAGAGGCATAAACACACTTTTATTTATATACACATACTTATGTATATGTATGTGTTTTGTTTGTAGGTGTTTGTATAAGAGAGAAAGAGAAGTTTATGACCCTAAACCGGCTAACTTGCGAGCACCCGCGCTTGTCGCATAAACTGTAAAGGGATTTAACTTTCCTTTCACGACGAAGCCCGTTATTGCACTCTCCGCTTTCCCTCTGGTGTGTGGCCTACGCCTGGAAAACTCCACGTGAGTGCCGTATCTCCAACACTTCGATTCACGTTAATTCCAAATGGTGAATCTATCCCCCTCCCCCCTCTCACTATCTCTCTCTCTCTCTTTTGAATTGGTTTGTCCACGCATTTGCAGGACGATTTTCTCTATATAATTTCCTATATTTGAGAGAAGCTATTGCCTATCGATTACCGCACTTTCGTAAATGTGCTATCGTATACATTCAAAGTAATGTTGCGTGTCATTCTGTTTTAGAAATTATTCAGTTTGTAAATTACTGTATATACGGTTTTAGTATAATTTCAGGGTTGCCACGCTTTTGCTCATTTCAAATTCCCTGATTTTTCCAGGTTCTTAAAACTACATATATATTTAACAAAATTTTTAATTCAAAACTTTTTGAAATTAAACAACTCATAAAAAATTGTTATAAAACATGAACATATCGATCACTCTGAGTCTTCGACTCGGAGCAATCGATATCTTCAAGTATTATATATAATAATTAAAAATGACCGACTGATAAAATCAATATTTTATATTATAAGAATATTGTTACTGTAACTTATTCAAAATTACTTTCATCATTTTAATTCAATTATTGTTTTCCAAAATTTTTAACTAAAATTCTTCTTTATAAAGTGTAAATTAATTATTATTAATCATTTTTAAAACATTTCTTTCAACATTTTCAAATCCTATTGTTTACAATTCAATTTTACGAAATTTCATCGATTATTCGCAAATTCTTCAATCAAATATTAGAAAATAAAAACTTCAAATAACTTCAAAAAGATTCAATTCAACTTTTTCAAAAAAATTAAATCTACACAACTTTCAGTTAAAAGTATGAAAAATTCAAACATTAAAAGATAAAAATTCAATTATCTACAATTTTAACTGAAATTCATATTTGAATCAATTATAATTAGAAAATTCTACGACAATTTTATTATTTAAATACAAAAATAAGTAATTTATTGAATAATTGAATGTTTCTAAAAATTCAATTTCCATAAAGAATCGTTATCAACAAATTTTCAAATAATTCAATTCTATCAACGAATTTTAATAAAATTTTTAAGAATAATTACATTTTTCGAGAAATTCGATTAAAATTGTATTAAAAATAATTGAAATTCAGCGATAAGTTTTATTATTAAAATATTTTAAAACAATTGAATTCCTGTAAAAAATTTAATATTTTTGTATATAATTGAATGTCTGTGTGGCATTTCATTATTTATGAAAATAATTGAATTCTTGCGAACGATTTTATTAGAATTTTTTTAAATAATTAAATTTCCAAGCAAAAATTTATTACTTTTCAAAATAATTAAATTTTTATGATGAATATTGTTATTTATGAAAATAATCGAATTTTGCAAAGAATATTATTAAAATGCCTCAAAATAATTGAATTTTAGGGAATAATTTTGTTATTTATCGACAGAATTGAATTCTTTCGAAGAATTATTTATGTAAATAATTGAATTCTTAAGTAGAATTTTATTAAAATCTCAAAGAATAATTGAATTATTTCAAAAAAATGTAATTAAAAATTAAAATTGTATCTAAATATTTTAAATAATTGATTTATTTCAGTCAATTTTACTAAAATATTTGGATATAATTGAATTCCTGTGAAAAATTCTAATATTATTGTAAATAATTGGATTCTTTCAAAAAAAATTTAAAAAACATATTTTGAAAATTTGAAATTAAATTTTTAAGAATAATTACATTTTTTGATCAATTCCTGTAAAATCGTATTAAAAATAATTGAAATCCTGTGATGATTTTTATTATTTATGAAAATAATTGAATAGTTGTTAAGAATTTTATTAAAATTTTCAAAAATAATTGAGTTCCAGAGAGGAATGTTATTATTTATGAAAATAATTGAATTATTGCGAAAAATTTTATTAAAATGTTTAAAAAGAATTGAATTTCAGTGAAAAATTTTGTTATTTTTGAAAATAATTGAATCTCTAAGAAGAATTTTATTACTCTTAAAAATAATTGAATTTTTGCAATAATTTCTAACTTTTACAAAATTTATTTTTTCTTCGTATTTTTAACTAAACACTTTCTATAAATTTATTATTTTTAATAATTTTTGAAAAAATTTTTTAATATTTATAAAAATAATTGAATCTCTGTGAAAATAAATTCAATATTTTTGAAAATAATGGAATTATTGCAAAGAAATTTATAAAAAAAATTGTAAATACTTGAATTGCTGTGAAATATTTGTTATTTATAATAGAAATAATAAGAGGTTTGCTTAGAATTTTATCAAAAAATTTTTAAAATAATTCATTTCTTTTGGAAAATTTTATTAAAATAGTAGATATTAAAAATAATTGAATTTTTATAAATTATAGAAATTAATGAAATTTCCACGAAGAATTTAATTTAAATTATTTAGAAAATAAATTGAATTGTTAAAAAGAATTTGATTAAAATTTTTGAAAATAATTGAATTGTTTCAAGAAATTTAATTAAAAATGTATTGAAAATAATACTTAAATTCTAATAAATAAAAAATGTAGCAAAGGTTTTTAAAATAATTGAATTTCTTTGATGAATTTTAATAAAATTTTAATTTAACGGATAATTACATTTTTCAAAAAATTCCATTAAAATTGTATTAAAAATAATTGAAATTCTGTGATGATTTATTTTATTAATGAAAATAATTAAATTATTGCGAAGAAAAATTGTGAAGGCAACTCTTTTAAAATTGAATTATGAAAATTGAATTAAAGAAAAATTAGATTTTAAGAGAATAAGCACAATAACTTTAGAAAACAATTCACTTTCAATAAAAAAAATTTTCTGTGAAATTGTACATAAGTGGAATTGTTTTTATTAAAAGTGAAAGTTAAAATATTTTGAGTTAAAGTTAAAATATTTTGCCTTAAATTTAAAGTGAACAAACTTTTTGAGTGAAAGTGAAAATATTTTTTGTCAAATTGAAAGTTAAAATATTTTGGCTGAAATTGAAAATGTTTTGATTGAAAGTGAGAATTTTTTGAGTGGAGGTGAAAATTTTGTGGGCTAAAGCGAACAATTTTTGCGTTAATCTGAAAATTCTCTTAGTAAAAGTGAAAATTTTTTCATGAAAGTGAAAATTTCTTTGATAAAATTGAAAGTGAAAATTTTTGAAGTGGATTTTGAAAGTGAGCATTTTGAAATTTTGGACATGGTCAAAAATATAAAAATTTTGAGGGTTTTAAATATTTTTGTCATTGGTCATGTTTCGCCAGGGAGTCGATTCTGTAACTTTACTTCACTTTCACTTTACTCTCACTTTACTTTCATTTCTCTCTCACTTCACTGTCACTTAACTTTCACTGGCACTTTATTTTTGTTTAATTTAACTTAATTTACATTCCAAATTTTCTTAAAATTTTGAAGATAAATTAAATCTAATAAAAACTAAGTGACAATGAAAGTGAAGTGAAGGTGAAGTAAAAGTCAAGTCATAGTGAAGTGAGATTGAGGTGAAAGTGAAGTGAAAGTGAAGTACAAGTCAAAGTACAAGTCAGAGTGAAGTGAAAGTGAAGACTATATTAAGCTATACAATTAAGCAAATTTGCGGCTATCTTTCGTTGGAAGGTTGGCAACATTGCCTTGCAAACTTCCACGATATCTGCTAAACATCACGACCTTATGTAATGCTATTCATCTGCTAAATTCCACCTCATCGAAACCATCGGAAAAATGCTGTCGATCCATACGATTTGTAAATAAATCTTCCGAATTTGACTCTCTTCCATGTGTGGAATACACAATTCTGGGCTGCTAATGATATGGTATGAATTTCGTGACTCTATAATGGCCATTACAACGCAGCAGCAAGTTCGCGACACGATATCGATTTCTCTAGTTGGACACGATGCGTGGTGGTATTATGATTGTGATGTCGCGTTATGAACGGAACGATGGAGGGTTTCTCATTGGTTCATTGGTCCGCCGGTACATTGGACCAGCCCCGCGGTTCCCGGGATATCATATCTGCTCGATGGTACGCCCTCGCAGTCAGCCCCACCCCAAAGTAACAATAATTTAATGCCATCAAGGGTTCCTGCGGGGTATATACCAGAAATATAGTCGCGCCATTTTTATAGACAATCCGAAGGGGATGTTGCTTTCCTGAACTGTTCGCTGAATAAATTGCAATAAAAAAACGAAACCGAAAGTTACAGGTTTATTTTGAAACTGAGTGGAATTCCAGGTTTAATTTGCAAATAATCGTAATCTCGGGCCAAGTTGTAATACAGTTATTTGAGTCGCGGAAAGGGATGAACCATAAAAGGGGTAGGAAACATACGTTGAGATTGAAATAAGCAGTGAAGAGGAGAGAATCGTGACGTCACTATGGTGGAATCTTTGGGAGTCTTGAAGGCCGCTAGGAATGCCAACCCTCCGGTCTCATTAACATCTTGCGTTTCCACCACCTCTTTCTCTCACCGTCAAGAAAGCTGTCTTCATTCGGTTTGGCTCGACTTCATATTCCTATTTTCTCTCTCTCTCTCTCTCTCTCTCTCGCTTTTGCGGAAAATGTTTCCAATCTACCAAAAGTAACACTACCCCACTTTCACTCGACAAATTTTTTGAAACTATACTATATCGGAAAACATTGTACTTTTCCATATCGGCCCTAAACGATATTTAGGGGGATTGAAACTACCCTCTTAAAAATCTAAGGGTGAATCACTTTATCAATTAAATTAGTAGCTCAATGATGATCAAACTTGGTACATAGAGGTTTTTGAGGTCACTGATTATAAATCAGAAGTTAGTTTTCAAACATTCGGTTCTAATATGGTGGAGGAATTTAAAAAAAATTGGCTGTATCAGCACCCAAAATTCTTTGAAAATTGAAACTTGTAAGTTGGTCCCCTTTGTTTCACTTAAAAATTAACTTAAGAATCGTAATCAGCGACCGAAAAACATCCAAATGACAATTTTTAGACATGTCAGCAATTTTTTTAAAAATCGTCCTGTCATATTGAAATCGAATTTTTTAAAACTAACATCAGATTTATAAAATCTATGAAATGAAAGTTGAGCAGTGTTACTTAGATTAAGTTTGAATTTAGGATTAAATTTTGTCAACAATATTGTTTCTGTTCTGAATAGGGACGAAGTATATAAGGAATGAAGGGGGTGAGAGAATGGACGATGGAAAAGCAAAATGGTCCGAGAGAAGGTGAATTGAGTAGAGTGCTATGGGTGCGGAGTGAAGTGAGTGGAACGACGGAGAACCATGGGGATGTTTACTTTGGGGAAATCTTACTAAGGTACTGGAAACAGTGTTCGGGCAAGTAACCGGTCTTCTTAACGAGAGGGCAAGAAGGAGGAGGATTGCTTTTGTCTGATGGAGGGTGAATGATTCGAACCTGGGGTTAATTATACAATCGTTGTCCTTCGATAATAAAAAAAAAGAAAAAAAAAATTCTCCCTCTCCACTCCTTCAATTCTTGTTTCCATCTTCTTTGTGATTTCGCATAATTTATCTCTCGGCATTGTCACTCGAGAATTATGCATTATTCGCGAGGGAGGAAATCAGAATGGTCTGGTGGTCGGTGGATCCTTTAATTCCCTCAAAGAAAAAAGGGGGAAGCAATCTCCTGGTCTTTTTTTTATTCCTCTTCTTATTCCTTCTTTTGAATCTCAGACGGTTGTTCGCTTATCTTTTATTCTTTCCGGTGGAAATGTGTCTTCAGAAAAATCCTCAGGGGGTGATAATTAGCTTCTTGTTTGAAAAGAAAGGGGATATTTTCATACCAGATTTTTTTTTTAAATTCTATTTCTTGGAAGTCTTTTTGAATACTTGGGCACAGTAAATCGTGAGGTATTAAAAAGTGTTGCAGATTAAATTAACACCAAAAAAGATTAAAATAATCAATTTTGGTGTTATTTTTTACAATGAATGAAATTTTGGTTCATTAAATTTTTTTATAACTATAAAACATGAAGATATCGATAACTCCGAGTCATCGATTTCTTC
Organism: Leptopilina heterotoma; assembly: GCF_015476425.1. NCBI lineage: Eukaryota > Metazoa > Arthropoda > Insecta > Hymenoptera > Figitidae > Leptopilina > Leptopilina heterotoma. Next base: position 1,361,164 of record NW_025110893.1, read on the forward strand.
ATATTTTTTAATAATTAAAGATGACCAAGTAATAAAATCATTATTTTATATTATAAGAATATTATACTTCTTCCAAATTATTTTCATTACTTCAATTCAATTATCATTTTCAAAAAATTTTAACTACAATTTTACTTTATATCAATTATTTTTAATAATTTTCGGAAAAGTTCTTTGGCAATTTTCAAATCCATTTGTTTACAATATTCAATTTCACGAAATTTCAATTATTACTAAATTCTTTAATTAAATGCATGTTAGAAAATAAAAACTTCAAATAATATAAAAAAATTCAATTAAACTTTTTCAAAAAAATTAATTTCAAAATTCAATTATTTCTCAAAATTCACGCTATATTGCGTTTAATATTCAATTATAATCTAAAATTTTAACTAAAATTCATTTTTATGAAATGAAAATCAATTTTTATTAGAAAATAAAATTCTACGAGAATTCAATTATTTAAATGCAAAAGTAAATAATTTATTGAATAATTGAATGTTTCTCAAAATTCAATTCTCATAAACAATTTTATTAATAAATTTTTAAATAATTGAATTCTTTTGTCGAATTTTATTAAAACTTGCATGAACATAATTACTTTTTCAAGGAATTCAATTATAATTGTATGAAAAATAATTGAAACGCTGCGATCAGTTTTATTATTAGTAAAAATAATTGAATCCTTAAGAAGAATTTTATTACTCTTAAAAATAATTGAATTTCTGCAATAATTTCTAACTTCTCTAAAATTTAATTTTTTCTAGTGCTTTTAACTAAAATTCTTCAATAAATCTATTATTTTTAATAATTTTTAAAAAAGTTCTTTGAGAATTTACAAATCCATTCATTTACAATTCAATTTTACAAAATTGCAATTATTCGGAAATTCTGCAATTAAATATTTATTGAAAAATAAAAACTTGAAATAATTTCAATAAAAATCCTATTAAACTTTTAAAAAGAATTAATTCTACAGAACTGTTTGTCAGAAATATGAAAAATTAAGAATTTCAATGATTTTAATTTGAAACTTTTTCAAAATTTAATTATTTCTAAAAATCCACGTTATAATGCTTTTAATATTTAATTATAATCTAAAATTTTAACTGAAATTCATTTTTAAAACCATTTTTATTAGTAAATTCTACGAGAATTTAATTATTTAAATACAAAAATAAATAATTCATTAATTTCATGTTTCTTGAAATTAAATTCTCATAAAAAATGTTATCGACAAATTTTTTAAATCATTAAATTCTTTGGACGAATTTTAATAAAATTTTTAAAAATAATAATTAGATTTTTCGAGGAATTTGATTAAAATTGCATTAAAAATAATTGAAATTATGCAATGAGTTTTATTATTTATAAAAATAATTGAATTCCTAAAAGAATTTTATTATTTATAAAAATAATTGAATCCCTGTAAAACAGTTATTATTTATGATAATAATTGAATTATTGCGAAGAAATTTATAAAAAAAATTTGTAAATAATTCAATTCCTGTAAAAAATTTTATTATTTATGAAAATAATTGAATGTTTGCGTAGAATATTATTCTAATTTTTTTTAATAGTGGACTTCTTTTGGAAAATTTTGTAAAATAATTGAATTTTGGAGGATTTTTTTAGTTATAAAGATAATAATTGACATTCTGATGAGAATTTTTAAAAAAATTTTTGAACATAATTAAATTCTTTAGACGAATTCTAATAATAAATAAATAATTAATTAAATGAAAATCCATCACAAAATAAATAATTTAAAGTTTCTTAAAATTAAATGCTTATAAAGAATTTTAATAAAATTTTTAAGAATAATTACATTTGTCGAGCAATTCGATGAAAATTGCATTCGAAATAATTGAAATTTTGATATGAGTTTTTTTTATTTATGACAATAATTGAATGTTTGCGTTGAATTTTATTCAAATTTTTTTAATAATGGAATTCTTTTGGAAAATTTTATTGAAATAGTAGATATTAAAAATCATTAAATTTTAGAAAACTTTCGAAAGTAATTGAAATTTTGACAAGAATTTGATTAAAATTTTGTAAAATAATTGAATATCAGAGAAGAATTTTATTATTTAAAAAGAGAATTCAGAATTTTTTTTAAATTTTTGAACAAAATTGAATTTAGTAAATTTGTTAGTTAGTAAGTTTGCAACTAAGTTAGTAACTAACTTACTATTCTTTCTGCTTTCTAAATTTGAATTAGTAGAAAGTTACTAATGAAATGACGAAAATTCTTCCACCAAATAATTTAGTAATAATTTTACTAACAAATAGTGAAATTTTACTGATTGCTTAGTAGAATTTTACTAACAATTAGTAGAACTGTTTTATTAATAGTCGATAAAACAGTTTCACTAATTCATTTAGTGGAAAAGTGACTTTCAATTAGTGGAATTATTCTACTAAAACATTAGTAAAATATTACTAAAGATTAGTAATATTCTACTAATTAAAGAGGGGAAAAGTCTTCCATGAAAACTACTAGAAACTAGTAAAATTTTACTATTTCTTAGTAGAATTCAACTAATTCAGATTTAGAGAGTGGAGAAGCTAAATTCGTTGAATTTTTCCAAATCGTTGACTTTGGAGTTTGATTTAAAGTAAAATTTGAATCATAGATAAAAATAACACCAAAATAGATTATTTGAATCCTTCCTGGTGTTAATTTAATCCTAGAGGGATTAAACTGTTGCGGATTATTTTAATCCATTCTGGTGTTATTCTAACACCTCACGATTCTTGTGATTCTTGTGATTCTTGTGATTCTTGTGATACTTGTGATACTTGTGATACTTGTGATTCTTGTGATTCTTGTGATTCTTGTATAATTCAGAATAGTTGTAATAGTATAAAAGATACTTGGAGGAAACAATTAGCTAATGGGTGTATCATTATTTGAAGAGTTGTACCTACATAGGGAGACGTCATATAGGAATTGTAGAATGTTGTAAAGAAAAGAAAAGAAAGAATTGGATGAGAGAGGGGAGGGGGGTCTTCATCAGGAAAGTGCGTTTTTCACTTTCTTGGTGGCTTTGAGTTACACGCATTTTGGTGGTTGAACCTCTCAGGGAGGATGGTGGGAAAGTATAGAGAGGGTGGAAAACGTCGAAAGTGGGAGGTGGGTTTGTAGAGAGCAGTAGAGCAGACAATACACACGAGCTAGCGACCGGTCGCTATCCGCCTATTTGATGTTATGTTAGTACAACAGCGGCGCCGTGTTTGCGTTGAGGCCCATATTGATTGCCACCCCTGTCGCCACCCCCGGTTTTGGAGTGGCACAGGCATACCATATCGTACGATACCGCGTCTCGTACACCATAGCAAACCCTCTCTGTACATATACTGAATCTATATATATATGCATGCTGGAATATAGGCTGAGCAGCACAAGGTACAAGCAACTATATATACTGTGTCTGTCACCCGATGATATTAACAGCGACAGTTTCGTTGTCAGCCGCAGTACCACTCACCTCGAATTAACATAAAGCTGCGAATTTCCAATGTATATATTGTCAACTTGTTTTCATTTCATTTCTTACATTCATCACTATTTATTGAATATTGCATTTATTATTATCAGGGTTGCCACAAACTTTTCATTTCTTCCTGATTTCCATAGATGAAAATTTTCACTTTTTACCCCTGATCCTAAATATTTTGATTCACTCTAAAAATTATTAGATACTAAACAAAAATAGGATAGTAGAGATGATGATTCTGGAAATTAAATTTTTTCCAGTTCTTTCAATAAAAATCCCTGACTTTTTCCTGATTTCTCTGACCTGTGGCAACTATATGAGGATAAAAATTAGAAAATCACTTTTTCTCTATACTTTGTCGCTCCTCGACTGAAAAATATTTGTCATGAAAAACCATATAAAAAAGAAGGAGCTTGCAAAGGAACCGTTACCTGAGAAATGAGACCATTTGCACAACGTGCGCAAAACTTGAAACGATGAGAAAAGTTTAAACGAGCAAAATTGCAGTACTTTTCGTTAATTATACGATGGCGAAAACGAAACAGAAAACAGAAAACAAACAGTACAAATGAGAAAAATAAAAGTTTTTCGAGAGGTATTTTTTTCCACCCCAATCCGCTCTATATCTTTCTAAATGGAGGGAAAGACGTTTTCCATCCTTGTGATTTTCGCTTCTCGATGTGGAAACAGACAGACGTGTTTATAATTTTCAGAGAGGTAAAGAAGATTGGAGATGTCAGGTGCAGCAGACCGCTTAAGACAATGGAGCTTGAATAGAGTGAGTTGTGGTGAAAACCAAGGACTTTGGGACGAGGGTTTTGTGGAAAGTGAAACAGGGAGGAGAGAGAGAGAGAGAGAGGGAGGGAGGGAAAGAGAGAAAACTTGATTCTCCAAAAGAAGGGGTGGGAGAATCTGAAGATGGGATTGAAGCGCTGTCACAACCACGCGAGCCGTTACTTCTACATCACTGGCTTCTCTACTCGGATGCCAAATGATCTTCTGTCCGTTTGTCTGTTTCCAAGGAGCATCTAATGCATTGCCAAAGTGGATCTTATTTTTCATTCCTCGAGATTCACTTCATTCTCTAAACGATTCTGTCTTGAAGACACTAGCAGACTAAAAAAATATTCTCAATTTTCATCCCCTAAAAGAAAATTCAAAATTCACTCTATACCTTAGGTCCTCCAGTAAACAGCTAAAAAATATTTGTCTTTACAAAATTTAATTTACTTTAATTTCAACAACTATTAACAATTCGCGCGCTGATACGTGCGGCTAACTTCTTATTAACTTTTTTAAAATAAAATTAGCAATTTTGAAAAAAATATAATTTAAAAATTTTTAACACAAATTTTTTTTTTATAAAAATAATCTTTGACAATTTAAATTTTTCATACTTTTATCTACAAATTCTGCAGAATTAATACTTTTAAAAAAGTTACAAACAATTGCAGAAATTCAATTATTTCCACAAGTAAATATAAAATTGGCATCAATTCGATTATGTTCAAAAAATTTTTTAAATTCTCGTAAAAATTTCAATTATCTTTAAAAATAATTAAATTTTTCTCTGAAATTCAATTATTTTCAAAAATTTTAATAAAATTCTTGTCATAATTTTAATGATCTTAAATTTTTAAAAAATTCTTAATTAGAAATTTTAAAGAACATAAACATAAAATTCAACATTTTTTCTTTTCTTTTATGACATTTAGCTTTAATATTTTTGTGCCTTTGAAAAATACTTTACTTATCGAATAGTCTCCACACTTTGGTAAAAAATCTAAAATTGTCAAAAAATTATCAAAAATTCAAAAACCCGAATTTCTTAAAATTCAACATTTTTTCTTCTCTTTTATGGAATTAAGCTTCATTATTTTTGTGCTTTTGAAAAATACTTTACTTACTCAATAGTCTCCACTCTTTGGTAAAAAATTTAAATTTGTGAAAAATTATCAAAAATTCAAAAAAAATAATTTCTTAAAATTCAACATTTTTCGTTTTCTTTTTTGGCAATTTGCTTCAATATTTTTGTGCTTTTAAAAAATACTTTACTTACTTAATGTTCTCCACCCTTTGGTAAAAAATCTAAATTTATGGAAAATTATCAAACATTCAAAAACCCGAATTTCTTAAAATTCAACATTTTTTCTTTTCTTTTATGGCAATTAGATTCAATATTTTTGTGCTCTTCAAAAATACTTTACTCAGTTAATAGTCTCAACTCTTTGGTAAAAAATCTAAATTTGTCAAAAAATTATCAAAAATTCAAAAAACCGTATTTCTTAAAATTCAACATTTTTTCTTCTCTTTTATGGAATTAAGCTTTAAAATTTTTGTGCTCTTGTAAAATACTTTACTTATTGAATAGTCTCAACTTTTTGGTAAAAAATCTAAAATTGTCAAAAAATTGATGAAATTCAAAAAACCGAATTTCTTAAAATTCAACAATTTTTCTTTTCTTTTATGACATTTAGCTTTAATATTTTTGTGCTTTTGAAAAATACTTTACTTACTTAATGTTCTCCACCCTTTGGTAAAAAATCTAAATTTTTGAAAAATTATCAAAAATTTAGAAAACCGAATTTCTTAAAATTCAACATTTTTTCTTTTCTTTTATGGCAATTAGCTTCAATATTTTTGTGCTTTAAAAAAATACTTTACTTACTCAATAGTCTCCACTCTTTGGTAAAAAATTTAAATTTGTGAAAAATTATCAAAAATTCAAAAACCCGAATTTCTTAAAATTCAACATTTTTCGTTTTCTTTTATGGCATTTAGCTTTAATATTTTTGTGCTTTTGGAAAATACTTTACTTATCGAATAGTCTCAACTTTTTGGTAAAAAATCTAAAATTGTCAAAAAATTATCAAAAATTCAAAAAACCGAATTTCTTAAAATTCAACATTTTTTCTTCTCTTTTATGGAATTAAGCTTCAATATTTTTGTGCTCTTGTAAAATACTTTACTTATTGAATAGTCTCAACTTTTTGGTAAAAAATCTAAAATTGTCAAAAAATTGATAAAATTCAAAAAACCGAATTTCTTAAAATTTAACATTTTTTCTTTTGACTAATTTTATTTCTGTTTTCTTGGGACAAAAATATGGTAACAGACATATTTAACAATAAATTAATATCTAATGATAGAAACAATCGATAATAAAAATCTTCTAAGTTTTGTTAGATTAAAAAAATTTTTTATTGAGAAAAATTTTAATTTTTTTATAAATTTTTACAAATTTCTCTGATTTTCAATGAAATTCTCTGACATTTCCTGACTTCCCTAACTTCTCTGACTGTTAGACACCCTGAATTATCCACTATTTGCAAAATCTCTTAATTAAAAAAAGTCTATACTCAAAAACTAATTTCCCAAACTGTGGAAATTTTTAATTACAGTGGAACCTCGATTTTCCGAATTAACCTAGGCAAGGCCGGGTTTGGATAATTGAAAATTCGGATAATAGAGATTTTAATTTTTTTATATATAATTAAAGTAAAAAAATCGACAGTTGAATTATATATATTTCATTTAATCCATTTTTTAAATATAGGTACATAAGTATATATACGTAAATATATATTAATTCCTAATAATATATTAATAAAACATAGAATTCAGAATTTTTTAAAATTTTTCTGTCATAATTATCGTTATTTTCCTTTGAAAGATTCGGGAGGTCAAAAAAAAGTTCGGATAATAGAAGTTCGGATAAAATGATTTTCGGTTCGGATAATAGAGGGTTCGGATAACAGAGGTTCGGATAATCGAGGTTCCACTGTACAACTCATTTTTTAATTTTCCATAAAATTGTTCCTGCAAAAAAACATTTCATTTTCATTATCTTGAAATTTTTAAAAGTATTTTAGAATTGAAAAAAAATCATTGCCACGGTCCCTCATACCCTACGCGATACGAAAAAAAGTACGTTTCTTGTGGGTGAAGATTAACTGGAAAATGCAAAAAGCCGTGGAATTTGGACCCCCCCCCCCTCCCTCTATGAAAGGAGGTTTCCCGGTTTGGCGCTTGCGGCATAAATTACGCGGAATAAACAGCGTTAGTCTGTGTATTGGCTACTGTGCGTGTTTGTAAAAGTATATAAAATATATACATATATAAAGAGGAAAAAAGCCACGGGTTATGGCCGTTTTAACATCGAAGTGCGCTCCTCTCTCTCTCTCTTTTGCCCTTTCGAGAGGGTGCGATGGTGTGTATATACGAGATCTACTTTATGTGGATTAAAATCGAGCGGTATGCATTTGAAAAAAACCGCGATGCTCGCGATTGGAAAGTTAGAATTGTGAGGGGGAAGAGGGGGGTGGGTGGAGGTGACTTGTGTGTGGAGTGATGAGGGGATTGGAGGGGAGAAAAAGGGAAAGCGGAAATAAAAATGGCAATTGCAGTTTGATTCCTGCCTCCGCTTTTTTTTCATCCCAACCCTTGATCTCGCGACTCATCCCACTATCAAACGTTTCTGCCAACGCCATTCTTTCTCTTTGTCCCTCTTTTCCCTTTGCCTGGCTCTCACTCTCTCACTCTCTCTATATATATATATATTTCTACCGTATACAATCCGTAACCTCCTTCCCTTGAATTTTCTCGCGAATACATCACTCGGCAAAAAGTTCAAATATAAAACAAAAGCCATAGCGCATAAACAGGACTCGGTTTACTGAGGGTGGGGTTGTCTTTTATTTGATTTTCTCACCCCTTCGTGTTCTTTACTTTATATAAACTGCAGAACAAAAAAAAAAAAAGAAGCGGTATAATATAAATTTTCGCCCGCTTATTAAATTTTAAAATGTTTAAATTTACTTTTTTTCGCATATTTTTTTTTTTTATAAAAGTTTTGTCGAGAATTTTTCCATCAGTTCTTTATTGTCACAATAAACCTGGGTTTTATTCGATACTAAAACTGTGTAATTTTGTTTCACGTATTCCCTGAATTTTGATTCAGTCTTGGGTTTATTTACATTTTGTATTTTTCACGCACTTGGGTGAAATTTTAATTAGTGGAAATTTCTAAGGGAATTACAAATTTTTAACTTTAAATTAACTAAAATATTAACTATAATAATCGTCTTATTCATTCTTTCATTCTGTCCACTGTGTCCACACCTGAAGTTAGTATTTGTGTATTCTTTTGTTTTTTTTTTCTTTAAAAATAAATTTGTTTTGACAAATCGAAAATATGCAGGTATTTTTTCATAATTCATAATAAAATATTAGAGATTAGAAAATTTAAAAAAAAATGATGATTAACAAATGAAAAATTTACCCATTTTGTTTATTATATGCTTTTTTTATAACTAATTTCGTTTGACTGATCTGAATTATACAAATTTTTCTCTTATTTATTTATAAAAAATAGAAAATTTGTTAAAAAATTTTGATTAAGAAATAGGAAATAATTTTATGCATACTTTTTATTTCTCAATAACAATATTCTTCACAAACTCATTCATTTATTTTGAGAAAAAAAACATTACATATTCCCGTTTCTTAATATTTTTGTAGAAAATTTTTAATTTTCATAAGGGAATAATTATTATTTAAATTTTTTAATTACAATTGTTTTAATAAAATTCAAAGTTTTTTTTAAAAATAAACGAAACAAATGTTTATAAATTCTATTTGTCAATTACAAATTTTCATTGAAAATGAAAAGTTTTGAATTTTTAGAAAATAAAGGAAAAAATTTTACTCAAAAAAATTGTTCCGTTACATTTTTACGAATTTCTTTAATTGTAAAATTATTCGAAAACATCAATAATTTCTTTTTTCAATAAATATTTAATTATTATTATTTTTCCACCGAAATTAAGACACTCAAAAATTCCAAATTCAAACCTTTTTGAAATTAAACAACTTATAATAATTTATAATAATTAAAAATTTATGAAAATAATTGAATTATTGCAAAGAAATATATAAAAAAATTGTAAATAATTGAATTCTTGTGAAATTTTTATTATTTTTGACAATAATTAAATGTTTGTGTACGATTTTATTAAATTTTTTTTTAAATAATTAAATTTTTCTCGGAAAATTTTATTAAAATAGTAGATATTGAAAATAATTGAAATGTGGACAAGAATTTTATTGTCATTTTTGAAAATAATTGAACTTTGGGGAAAAATTTTGTTATTTTTAATTTATTATTAAATAATAATAAATAAATTTATTATTATTTGTTAATTGAATTTTATGAAAAGAATTTTATTACTTTTGAAAATAATTGAATTTTTGCAATTATTTGTAATTCTTCCAAAACTGGATTCTTTTTAGTGTTTTTAACAAAAATTTGAATTTAAAATTTTTAAATTCTATTATTTTTAAAATTAATTGATAATTTTATTTAAAAAATGAAGTAAAAAGTTAGCCGCGCGCTTTAACGCACGAATTGTTGCTAGTTAACTATAATAATCTGATTTTTTTTCTTTAAAAAATATAATTTGATTCATGATAGATTCATGATTCATGATAAATTTTCTAATATTGTTGTATTATAATACAATAATTTTTTTTATTGTATTAAAATATAATAATATTAGAAAATCTATCATCATGATGTATAATAATTAAAGATGGACCGTGAGATAAAATCATTATTTTATATTCTAAGAAAATTATTACTGTAACTTCTCCAAAATTATTTTCATCAATTCAATTATAATTTTCTAAAATTTTTATAACGAAAATTCTTCTCTAAATCAATTATTTTAAATCATTTTTGAAAAATTTCTTTGAAAATTTTTAAATCCATTTGTTTGCAATTAAATTTTACAGAAATTTCGATTATTCGGTAATTTAATTCTCATAAAGAAATTAATCAACAAATTTTTAAATAATTGAATTCTTTTGACGAATTTTAATAAAAAAATTTTAAATAATTACGTGTCGGTATAAATCGACACGATCGTGAAAGTCGACGGCAAGGGTCGCAGATTGTACATAAGCAAAAGTGCGCACACCACATTCATTGGTGTCTCTCTATATATATGTGTACACACATAAGGTTACACAACGCACCTTAATGTCGCATAAATCTTCCACTGGAAAATTACACCAATGCGAGATAGAAGAGAACGAATATAGTGAGGGAGGCGGCCGAGATGGTAGCAGCGCGCTTGGAATGGAAGGAGTAGGAGGCATCGAAAGAGAGTGAGGTTAGGTGGTTGAGGGGAGGTGTAGAAGCTGAAGCTTCGTGATCGTCGGCAAGGGGGGTGGTTGGCAGGACGAGGGATGAAAGGCGGTTAGGTGAAGGCGAGGATGGGTAGCGCGTATATTTCCCCCTACCTTTACTTCTTCACCGGCAAAACCCCCTCCTGCCTCCCCCCCCATCCACTCACACTCAGCATCAGCAACACCAGAAGAGAAGAGCTGCGGCGGAAGCAACAGCAGCAGCAGCACCAGTGGTAGTAACAGTAGCACACAGCCAGCTTTCCCCACTTCAGAAGAAAAGCACTTTCATAAATCTGCCAGCAGATATATGTGCGCACAATTTCCGAGATCCGGCCATTAAAGAGCCGCTCTCCTCGACTGCACCCTCTCCTCCTCACTCGCCAACCAACCCTGCCGGGTATACACCAGCGTGGATATAACTCGCGGCCGGGAGCCTGCGAGTAATTCTCTCCGTAGTTATATCTTGATCTCATCCAAAACCTCCCTTATTCTCCCCCTCTCTCTCTCTCTCTATTTCCCTCTCGCTCTCTTTCGCCCAGTAAAGCTAAGCCAAAGCCACCTTCGTCAAGTCACCGCTATGAAGAATAAACGGCCAAAGCAACGCCGATTCTAGACGATCACCACCACCATCACCCCTTGGCAGTAGCTGTGTTTTCCACGACAGAAACTGAAAACGCGTTTAGATAACACTGAATCCCTCTCTCGTCCTCTCTCTCTATCTCTCTCTCTCACACACTTTTCAAAGAGAACTTTTCTTGTTATCGCCCTTTCTCTTTCTGTTCTATTATACCCAGTTTCAGGGAATTTACCCTTTCGCCATGGATTCGACCATCTTGTTCTCTCTCTTTCTGTTCTGTTCCGCGGGATAACATCCCCTGTAAACAGTTTACTTTTAAACCGGCGTTACCTATGTATTTTCAGATAGGGGTGAATTATATGCGCCAACGATTTTCGTTTCCCTCCCCTCCCCCCCCACCCCACCCCTCCTCCTGTTGAGCCGCCAACGTTTTTAAAGATTTATCAGCTTTAATACCATGCGCTCGCTTCAAGAACCGAGTTCACGGAAAAAGATCGCACTCGCACAAAACTACTGTGTGTTGTTGAGCCTGGATCTAGAATCTCTCGACGAATAAATGTCGCAAATAAATACTGGGTACACTCTCGAGCCCGAGGAAATCTAATACAATATCGATTCGAATTGTAAGCTATATGTATGTAGCGAAAAATAAATCACATTTTGTAAAATTAAGCATTTTTTTTTCTACTATTTAACCCTTCTGTGTTTTTGTCTTTTTTCCAACTCTGCTATGGGATTGGATGAAAAATAGTTATACGGATTTGCTAGTTTTGTATAAGAATTAATTTTTTACTTTCACGGAAAAAACAATGTCTGAAGCACCGTTTATATTTTAAAACCAAAAAGGGTCGTTCGTAAACTGCACGAAGAAGAAATTAGAGTAACTATTATTATTTAAAATCTAAAACAAAAGCTGTCTGAAACCTCTGCATATTCCCATAAACTTTTATTACTATTTCCAGAGTAAATTTTGCTAATTTTTACGAAAATGTACTTCGATCGTATAGCAACTTTGTAGAAATGGGGAAAATTGACAAAAATGATCAGCAATTTCTTTCAGTGTAAAGTTTAACTTTAAAATTAGTAAAAGTTACTTTAAATTCTTACCATTAATTTTAAAATAGTTTTAAACAATTTTTGAAAAACAATAATTTTTTAATTATATACGCAATTGAAAAATTTCCAAACAATTGAAATTTGGTAAAATCTTTTAAAAACAGTTGAATTTTTGAAAAAAAAAAAATAATCAAATTTTTAAGGAATTTCAATTATAAATAAGAACATGATTTCTCAAAAATTTTAATAAGTCTAAAAAAGTAAATTTTTAATTACTTTGTTCGAAGATATAACTGAATCTTAAAAAATTATGATGAAACAATTCTAAGAATTAGTTTTTAAAATATTTTAATGTAATTTTTCGAAAATAATTAAATTTCATAAAAGAATTTTTGTATAATTTAAAAAAACTAATTAAATTTTTGCGATGAGTTTTAATTGTAAATTTTAAACATTATTTTTTCTACACTGAGAAAACTGAAGTATTGGACTAAACATCTGGAGGGACAAATCGTTCATATTTGAGAGTTAGCTATTGGATAACAATCTAAATGTTCAAATACACCATTGGCAGATATTCCTCCCATTTCTCTTGGAGGGAAAATGAGTTTATAACAGAGGGACAAATTAACCATCTTGAGAAATCCCTTCCTTATCCGGCGCGAAATGAATAAATATGGCAACCTAACCCCTAAATTAAATACATAAAATGTCAGAAAAATAATTTCGCGCGCATCAGATCGTACACATTTTCTGCGCAACTTTTAACCCTCAGATATAATGGGAGAGAATATACAAGTAGATTTCCATTATCAATTCAAAATTTATTTTAGAAGGACTATTTAACTCTCTTCATAAGCAAAGGAAACATACACTTTTTGAACCTCCGAATTTGACACTCCAGTTTTCTCAGTGTACAAAATGTTAAAAAAGCAGTTAAATAGTAGCTATCGAAAAATTAAACTTGACGACCAAAAAAAAATTAGTTTTAGACACTTTACAAAACTGCCAAAAATTCCTTTCTATATTTTATTTTCCTGACTTTTTCATAATTTTTTATCAAAAAATATTTACTTCTTTCTTATTCTATTACTAATAATTGAATTCCTGCAACGAATTTTATTAATCGTGAAAGAATTTAAATATTTATAAAAATAATTTAATTCTTGCGAAGAATTTTATTACAATTTTTAAATCATTGATTTCTTTAGATAATTTTATGTGAATTCTAATTTAAATAATGTAATTCATAAAAAAATAAAAATTTATTGTAAAGCGAAAACAATTGAATTCTCACGAAGATTTAAAAAAAAAATGTTTTAAATAATTGAATTCTGTTTGGAAATTTTAAGAAAACTGTAGATATTAAAAATCATTAAATTGCGAAAAGTTTTTAAAAATAACTAAATTTTACAAAGAATTCTATTGAAATTTTTGAGAATAATTGAATGTCTGTGTGGCATTTTATTAAATTTTTTAGAAAATAATTGAATTCATAAAAAGCATTTTATTATTTATGGAATTAATTATTGAATTCTTACCAGCGATTCTATTACAAGCTTTTAAAATAATTGAATTTCTAAGAAGAAATTTATAACTTTTAAAAATAATTGAATTCTTGTGACGAATATTATACAATGAATTTTATTAAAACATTTTTTTAAATAATTGATTTTTTCGAGGAATTTCATTAAAATTTTAAATGAATAATTAAATTTTTTTTGAGCAATTCCTTTAAAATTGTATTAAAAATAATTGAAATCCTGCGATGAATTTTATTATTTATGATAATAATTGAATACCTACTTGTAAAGAATTTTATTAAAATTTTGAAAAATAATTGAATTCCTGAGAAGAATTTTATTATTTAAGGAAATAATTAAATTATTCGGAAAAATTTTATTAAAATGTTTCAAAAGAATTGATTTTCTGTAAAAAATTTTGTTATTTTTAAAAATAATTAAATTCTTCATAAGAATTTTATAAACATTGTTTTAAATAATTAATTTTTTCGAAATATTATAAATATTATCAAAATTTTATTATAAATAACTGAATTCTTATGAAAAATTTTATTTGTGAAAATAATTTAATTTTTCGATTAATTAATTTAAAATAGTATTAAAAATAATTGAAATTCTTCGATGAGTTTTATTATTTATGAAAATAATTGAATTTTGTATGAATTTTATCAATTTTTTTCAAATAATTGAATTCTTTTGCGAAATTTGATGAAAATACTAGATATTGAAAATAGAATTTCGAATATTTTTTTTAAATAATTGAATCGTTTTAAAGAATTTAATTATAATTTTTTCGAATAGTTTTTTGATTTTTAGTAAAAGCGAATTTAAAGTAGTGGAAATTAGAAAAAAAAACAGAAATAGTAGCATACTTGTGGTAAATCGTAGGGGGTTGTACTAGACACTCAAGATCCTAATTTTATCTAAATACCATGATAATTCTAGCTAGGAATATGACAATAATTGTTGTTACGCAATCTTGAGCCCAAATGTTATGCTATTTGAAAATATTTATTAACGATCAAATTTTTTGAATCGTAAAGCTCAGAACGTATACTTTTACGTTTGAAAAAGTCTCTCACATATCACCCAAGCACAAATTTCTCAATAGAAGTTCCTCATCCCAGTAAAATCAGCGAAGCTCTCCATTCTGGAACTTAAAATCTTTTCATTAATACGTGTTTTGTAACAAAGAAACAACCACAACTTACATTAACCCTAAGGTTGGTTTTCCCATAATTCGACAAGCTAAAATAAGCCCAGAAAGAATTGAAATTTATAAAATGTTTCACTCCATAAAATATAGATCGAGAGCAATATAATCAATCTCGATAAAATTCTAAAGAAATCTTAGGGTCTTTCTTTACCAATACCGATTAAAAGTTAATCAATGATTAAATCCCCAATCAACCAATCATAAGCCTTTAAACTGGCTTTAATAATTTATTAACTGTTAATTGAGGTTGATGTAATTAGAGTAAAATTTGTAGCATTAATTTTTATTTGCAAGAATTGAAGTCCAGGAAGAAAGACAGAGAGAGAGAGAGAGAGAGAGAGAGAAGGAGAGGGATGGTAATACCAGGTCCTTAGAACCGATAATGCAGAGAGGTTGTATCAGAAGGTTTAGGGGTGGGAAACAAGCCGGGAAGTTACGGATGGCCGGCTTAACTGTGGCATATTATGCGAATTAATTACCTTCCCTGTGACTGAGACGGACATATTATTTATCCCTCCCTACCTCTAAAAGCTCTCTCTCCTATACCGGCAACTGAGTATTACCCTCATGGCTCGCTTCATGAGTCTTTCTGGCATCGTTTGTCTATCTTTTCTATTTCTTCGCTCCACTGACTCGTTGCAAACTTAAAAGGGTTCAATTTCTACCTTGCATGCCTTTAATCCTAAACGCTCAATCATTCCACAATTAACCAATTAAATTCAAAAACAATTTTTATTCCCCTATTTCCTGCAGTTATAAACAAAAAACCCAAAAAAAGGAACAAATTCATTTCTTTTCCTCAATTAAATGTAGGTGCATGTGTGTGTGTGGAGGCGCTGGAACGAGCGAGAAAGGATGATAAGTATCTTGAAAGGGGATGCGCGCGGAACGATAGCGAAAGCGAGAGCGAGAGGGTGAAATAAGAAGGTGGAAAAAGAGAACGAGGATGGAGTCTCGAGTGGCCATCAGCTCGCGGCAACAATCAAATTCAGAAGAAAAGGAAAAAAAAAGAAAAGAAAAATGTGAAAAAGAAAGTTTGCAGTGCCCGAAGCTCTAAAAGAATGAAGAGAAAGAGAGAAAAAAGAGAGAGAGAGAGAGAGAAACGAACCAAGGAATAGAAAGAGGTGCAGTCAGTAGTGAAAGAGACTTTTGGTAAAATGAGATTTTTTTTGGGAAGAAAGCACTGACCATTGGTTACTAAACAAAGGAGCCATCCAACACATTCCTCTATAAAACTAACACAACCATTGATATTACATTTCCCCTATCCCACTAACAAGGCAATGACCATAGTCGCCAAGGGATGATGCGGGCATAGGAAGTAAGTTTCAAGGTCTGCGGAAGTCGTGTTAGCTATGAACCCTCGCTTTTAGTGACTCCATCCCCTTTACTAATGTTAATACCCATCGACCGGAACAATCCCTCAAATTTGTCTCCTAATACACCTTTAAACAATTTTACAAATATTTAAATTACTCATCATTTATTTACTCGCATCTTCCTTTAGAAATCATTCAGTTATTCGCACTTTCTTCAGGATTGACATAGAAATTTTATTTTATTTTTCCCTGCTTTACAGACAAAATTTTACCTTTTTCCCTGACCCTAAATAATATTCTGATTTAATCTAAAAATTATTAGATACCGAAAAAAATGTTCGAAAATATTTATTTACGAATTTCTTTAATTTTAAAATTATTCGAAAACATTAATAGTTTTATTTAAACTAAATATTTATTAGATACTCAAAAAAAATTTCTGAAATATTTATTTACGAATTTATTGAATATTAAACTTTTTCGAAACCATCAATAACTTCATTTGTAAATAAATATTTCATCATTATTAGGAATTAAGATTTTCAAAAATTTTAAATTCAATTTCGGAGTGATCGATTTCTTCATGTTTTTCTAATAATTAAAAAAAATCTCAGAGATGAAATTATTATTTTATATAAAAATATTGTTACTCTAACTTCTTTGAAATTATTTTCTAGAATTTTTAAGGAGATTTGAACTATTATGACGTCACAATTTGTGCAAAGCATGTGTTCTAAAAGCTGTGACATCATCATGGTTCAAATTCCCTTAACAAAAATTCCTCTTTCAATCAATAATTTTTAAATAATTTTTGAAAAAGATAAAAATATGAAAAATTCAGATTTTTAAAAACTTTAATTTGAAACCTATTAAAAATTTAATTATTTCTACAAATTCATTTTAAATGCTTTTAAAATTCAATTATTATCTAGAATTTTAACTGGAATTCATTTTTAAATCAATTATAATTAGAAAATTCTACAATTCAATTACTCAAATACAAAAATAAATAATTATTTGATAATTGAAAGTTATTTAAAATTGAATTATCATAAACAATTACATCAACAAATTTTTAAAAAATTGAATTTATTTTATTCACGAATTTTAACTTAAAATTAGTTAAATTAATTAATTATTCCCAAGAATAATTAATTATATTTTTCGAGAAATTCAATTAAAATTAAATAAAAAATAATTAAAATTCTGTAATTACTTTTATTAAATGTGAAAATAATTGAATTCCTAAGAAAATTTTTTTATTTTTGAAAATAATTTTATTATATTTTTTTTAAATAATTGAATTCTTTTGGAAAAATAATTTTATAAAATAATAATTTTTGAAAATAACTGAAATTTTTTGCAAGAATTTTATTAAAATTTATTAAAATAATTGAATTTCGGATAAGAATTTTATTATGGATTTAAAAAAATAATTGAAATTGATTGAATAATTGAATGTATCTTAAAATTGAATTCTTTCGATAAATTTTATTATAATTTCCAAGAATTATTACATTTTTCGAAGAATTCAATTATTAAAATGCTTTAAAAAGTAATTGTAATTCTACGATGAGTTTTATTATTTATAAAAAGAATTGAATTCCTAAAAAGGATTTTATAATTTTCATAAATAATTGATTTGCTGTAAAAATTTTTTACTATTTATGAAAATAATTGAATTATTGCCAAAGAAATTCTTAAAAAATTTGTAAATAATTGAAAACCAGTGAAATTTATACGTTTTATGAAAACAATTAATTGTTTGTGTATAATTTTATTACATTTTTTTAAATAATTGAATTCTTTTTTACGAGTTTTAATAAAATTTTTAAGAATAATTACATTTTTCGACGAATTCGATTAAAATTATATTAAAAATAATTGAATTTCTGAAATGATTATAAAAATAATTGAATCTCTGTAAACAAAATTAATATTTATGAAAATAATTGAATTACTGCGTGGAAATTTATAACAAAAATTTATAAATAATTGAATTCCTGTACAATTTTAATTATTTTTAAAAATAATTAAATGTTAACGTTGAATTTTATCAATTTTTTTTTTAAATAACTGAATTCTTTTGGAAATTTTTTTAAAATAATTGAATATTTACCAAGGGTTTTATTAAAATTTTTAAAAATAATTGAATTTTGGAGAAGAGTTTTATTAATTTGAAAGATAATTGAAATTTGGATGAGTTTTCTTCATTTTTGAACATAATTGAATTTGAGCGTAGAATTTTATTATACTTTTGAAAATAATTGAATTTCTGCAATTATATTTGTAACTTTTGTAAAATTCAATTCTTTTTTTAGTATTTTTAACTAACAATTTTTTATAGATCCACTATTTTTAATAAATTATTAAAATATATATTATTTAAAAAAATTGACTAATTTCAGAAGAATTTGAATTATTAAAATTTTTCAAAAATCTAAGTTCTTTAAAATTTCTAATTTAGAATTTTCGCAAATATTTAAGATCATTAAAATTTCTAATTAAATACATTCAAAATTGAAATTTTACAAAATTTGGAATTTAAACCTTCTGAAGTTCATTTATTTATGAAAATTCTAATCCCAACTCTTTTATAATGCAATTAATAGTTTATGAGGGAGCGTTTTTGAGGGTAGGGGGGGGGTCTCTCCAAAACGTGACACAATGTATTTTTACATGTGAAATTGCATGAAATTGCGTGACAGGGGGAGGGGGGGGGGGTCTAAAATCCCGAAAAATTGCGTGACATCATTTGTGAACGCTCCCTGAGGCAGAAAACTAAAATTCAGAATTTCAAGTTTTAAAAATTCAATTTCTTTCCAGTACCTACTTTTAATAAAAATCCCTGACGTTTTCCTGATTTTCCTGACCAATTCTACTTTCCCTGAATACCCTAATTTCCCTGACCTGTGACAACCCTGTTCTTTTACAAATCATTGAGTCATTCGCATTTTCTCATCTACAAATCATTTAGTTTTTCGGATTTTCGCATCTACATCATCCAGGCAGAAGTAAAAGGGAAGAAAGGAAGGTGAGAATGGAGGAGAAGATAAAATACGGCAGAATTGCATCCCCCACTTGGGGTATAAAACCCCTTCTCGCGAAAGAGAGTGAGCGAGAGAAAGCGCGGGGGTGGCAGAGAGGCATTTGTGGCTGAGTTCAAGGGGGTGTACCACCCCTCTAAAGGGCCCCGCCCGTCATATTCTAGGCGCGCCAATCGCGACCGGCCTTTTTATTAGATCCATAAATCCATCATATCCATCTCGTCGCGTCTTTGAATAAGGGTCGCGACGATTGGTTCAACTGTTGTAAGTCACCCCTAGGAGTTGATCAAGAGAGGGTAAAAAAGCTTTGAGAGAGAATAGTCAAATTGAATAGCGCATTGCGGATACGTTTCCCTCGTCTTTTCTCCTCAAGAATATTAATAATAAATTATTTCTTTTTTTATCATTCACAAAGCGTGAGACGAAGACTGAGAGATGTTGGAGGTGGTGTTGGTGGTGGATCTTTGTCATTGTGAGCGGGGAAATGGAGAAGGAGTGGAACTGCGCACGCAGACAAATTTTCTCTCTCTCTCTCTCTCTTCTCCTTTCCTTGATCATGTTGCTGATGCTGCGAGAGGATCGTGCTTGCAGACCACTGTCCACTCTTCAACTCGCACCCCTGGAAATACTCTTCCCATTTTCTCTCCACTTTTTTTCTCCTATATCCTTGCAATTCCTACACTTTTTCCACTTCAATAAACGCCCTTCTTGGACCCTAACATATTTTCCTACTTCAGTACAAGGCCATTTAAGTTACATTCAACTGAGGACATTGTCGTTTTCGCTCATCACTTGGAATAGTCTATGCCATTTCAGTTCGGATATCGCTTCCAACTTGGAAGTCTCGCCAACTGTACAGTGTGGCTGGACGATAATTAAAGGTGAAGCAACATTCAAGTTCTAAGAAAAAAAATTTCTCAAATCTTAACTATTTATGATCGAACAAAATGCAATTGATGATAGGACCATCATTAACCCGGCGGTTTATACTGAGTGAATGCCGAAAGATTTTAGTGACCAATGTCGACAAAAATAAGTATCCAACCCATCAAAAAGGGCCTTACTACTAGTTAGGACCTTGACCCCAACCAAGAAACTAGACCCCAGAAAAATATAATAATAAACTAAATATTTTTATAACAGTTCAATTTTCAGGGTTGCCACGCTTTTGCTATTTCAAATTCCCCGACTTTTTCAGGTTCTCCAGGTTAAAAAACGAAATTTTTCCAAGTTTTTAAAACTACATTTATATTTATATTTATATTTTTGCTCCGAGTCTTCGACTCGGAGCAATCGATTTCTTCATGTTTTATAATAATTAAAGATGACCGACTGATAAAATCATTATTTTATATTATAACAATATTGTTACTGTAACTTATTCAAAATTTCTTTCATCATTTTAATTCAATTATTGTTTTCCACAATTTTTAACTAAAATTCTTCTTTATAAAGTGTAAATTAATTATTATTAATTATTATTAATAATTTTTAAAACATTTCTTTCAATATTTTCAAATCCTTTTGTTTACAATTCAAT
The DNA here is from genome assembly GCF_015476425.1 of Leptopilina heterotoma. Lineage (NCBI taxonomy): Eukaryota > Metazoa > Arthropoda > Insecta > Hymenoptera > Figitidae > Leptopilina > Leptopilina heterotoma. Next base: position 1,382,133 of record NW_025110893.1, read on the forward strand.
TTTACGAAATTTCATCGATTATTCGGAAATTCTTCAATCAAATATTAGAAAATAAAAACTTCAAATAACTTCAAAAAGATTCAATTCAACTTTTTCAAAAAAATTAAATCTACACAACTTTCAGTTAAAAGTATGAAAAATTCAAACATTAAAAGATAAAAATTCAATTATCTACAATTTTAACTAAAATTCATATTTAAATCAATTATAATTAGAAAATTCTACGACAATTCAATTATTTAAATACAAAAATAAGTAATTTATTAAATAATTCAATGTTTCTTAAAATTTAATTCCCATAAAGAATCGTTATCAACATATTTTCAAATAATTCAATTCTATTAACGAATTTTAATAAAATTTTTAAGAATAATTACATTTTTTGAGAAATTCCTGTAAAATCGTAGGGGAGAGGTACGCACGTTGAGACGGCTTCTGTTTTTCAGTTATAATTTTTAAAAAACAAAATTTAGCGAAAAATTCGAAATGCTTTCTTAAAAGTATCATCCAGGGCTACAACATTGCCAAAGAAAGTTATTTTTTTTTTTGGACAAAATTGAAAAATTTATAGCTGATTTTTTAAACATGTTATTTTTGACCAAAAAAAAAGTGGTACGCACGTTGAGACACCCATAGTAATTTATTTTAAATTGAAACAAAATGAATAATTACGTCAGATTCTAATTGTTTGTTGTTTATTTACTTATTTTGATGGTCTTAGCTCAAAGAAAAAAAATTAAAACATTAAAAATTAACTTAAAAAAATAATCAAAAAATAAAATTTTATTTTGCACAAAAAAAATTAATCGAAATTTTTATATTCGCAATTTTTAAAGGTGAAGAACATGTAAAACGCTTAAAAATTGTGGATTCAAAACCAATTTTAATGGCAGTACTATTTTCAAACCGTGAGCGTTTTAACCTGCGTACCACAGTGTGTCTCAACGTGCAGACCTTGCCGTTATTTTTTTAAAGCTTTGAAATTATTTGTAGATGTTAACGTATGTCTAAATTTTCGTCGGAACTTTAAAGTAGAACCAAAATTGATATGTAAATGTTATCCGCAATTTTTTCTGCCACTAAAAAATACATGGTAAATACACTAAACAGAAATTCTGAAAAACACTTTTTTTAACTAAAAAATTGGTTCGCTCTAGTTCTACCAAAAAAAACAGCAGTTATTGCGCTTTTTTGCATAAAAAGTTTGGTATTAATGATACGACAAAATGCCAATAAAATTTTTGGTATTATCAGTTACACAGGTTATAATATCTAAGTGTCTCAACGTGCGGACCGTCTCAACGTGCGTACCTCTCCCCTATTAAAAATAATTGAAATCCAGCTACGTAAACCTGACAGAACCATATTGTCGGATCACGATGGGACCTATTGCATAATTAAGGGCTCATTTAGGGCTAATTTAATGCCCCATTGCCGAATTTCCGGCCCTTCATTTTTTTAAAAAAATGCATGGTTTTGTCAGCCTTACTTCAAGCTGGCAGAACCACCTTCAAAAATGCTTAAAATGGCGTTTTGAGACTTTTTCTATGTACGAAAAATTTCGGCTCAATTTAGGCTTCAAGTTTCCACAATCAAAATTAATTAATATTATAATTTAACAAAAAATGTGTTTTGTTTATTTATAAGACTTTTCAATCCATATACGAAGATCACTGACATAATACCAAAGTAATATTAATGAAATTTTGTAAAAAACTTCAATCCACTAATAATTTTTACTGTAAGTTTTTATGTTGTTATATAATATATTTGACGAATGATATATTGTAGTCTCTATTTGTTTAAACAATTTACTATTGTTAATTATTATCTTCTCTCTCCGTACATGTAGAGAGAAGCATTTTTTTCGTAATTTTGCAATTTATCGACCTAATTATAATATATCGAATAAAAATTATATATAAAATTATCAATTTGACAATTGTTTAAACAAATAATTGTTGCTATTTACGAATTCCTTACACAAAGTACCTAGAGACTAGCAGTTTTTAATTAAATTTTCAATCTACTAAGCTATAAGTATAGTATAACATAAAGATATTTTATGAATTTAACATCTCAGACATTATTTTAACATATAATTGTTATTGAGTCAAAACGCGTCAACCGTGAATACATTTTTTTATAGTTTTGGAAAAGTCAAAACATTTATGAAAATCTGTAGTTCACAGCAAACCAAAAAAAAACACTTTTAACCATTTTTTAAGATTTTTAATATTTATACCTTTTTTATAATAAAAAATTTTTGCATTTAAGAAAAAAATTAATAACTCATTACTGTTACCGACAGATTAGCTCAGTCGGATAGATGCCTCGCTTGGCGGTCGTTTAAGGACCAGGGGTATAAGTACTCTTGGTTCGCGCCCACTTGGCTTGGTATTTTTCCGGCACGTGAGACAATCTGAGCGGGAGGTTTGACGTCGAGGTATAATGATGTGCACCGTCGATTATTATCCGGTACACACCATTAGAACTCGACTGTCGATAAACCGGTTGTACTCAGAGAGGTTTTCTACAGTTTCCCTCTTCTCTGGCGAGAAAACCCATTGACGGGTAGTCCAGGCGCAATGCGAGTACTCCTAATAAAAGTCGGCTGTAGACGCAAATTAGGTTAATATATAGAAAAATTTCTAAGTAGTATGGTTATGCTTAATCCAAAAAGTATTTCTCGGAGACTCTTGTCGAAGTGCGTAAGGCCAATAGGGCAGGAGTATAAACAATAATAAAAAAAAAAAACTCATTACTGTTTTGCTAGAAATTAATGGCAATTTTTTTGGTAGTCATTGAATATCCACTCTTTTAAATAAACTTAATTGTGAAAAAAAATTTTGAAAAATTTTTAATTTTTAATAACAATTTTATAAACAATTAGTGTTTTTTATGCTTTCTAGAGCAAGGATTTTAATGAAATTTATACTTAAGATACATTGAACCTACATCTTTATATTCCCGAAAAAAAAAATTTGTATTTCCAATTACAACTGGAGATTTTGAATTTTTTGTTGCGCCGTGCGCCGTCTGCTCGTTTACCGCGGCAGACGATACACGAGCAGACGGCGCACGGCGCAACAAAAAATTCAAAATCTCCGGTTGTAATTGGAAATACAAATTTTTTTTTCGGGAATATAAAGATGTAGGTTCAATGTATCTTAAGTATAAATTTCATTAAAATCCTTGCTCTAGAAAGCATAAAAAACACTAATTGTTTATAAAATTGTTATTAAAAATTAAAAATTTTTCAAAATTTTTTTTCACAATTAAGTTTATTTAAAAGAGTGGATATTCAATGACTACCAAAAAAATTGCCATTAATTTCTAGCAAAACAGTAATGAGTTATTAATTTTTTTCTTAAATAATGCAAAAAATTCATTATTCACGGTTGACGCGTTTTGACTCATTATTTACTTATTTTTATCACTATGTACATGAAAAGATACAAATTTATTTCTAATAATCCAATTTATCATGCTGAGTATTACAGCATGAATATCATTGGTTTATAATGCAACTGCCAATCGAACAAAATATTTTCTCCAACACTTGCTCTGAAAGGAGTACTTTTCTTGGTAGAAAAGTGTGGCGAAAGTAGAACTTTTCTCAACTGCTCTGAAGAGCGTGGCGAAAGTAAAATTTGGCGTGGCGAAAGTAAATTCAGCATGGCGAAAGTAAATCATGAATTTATTCTTTCTTCTTGTTCTTTGACCGAGATATATTTTGTGTCTAACTTCTTCCCCACTCAAAACATTCGTCTTTTATTATATTAAACATAAGCACACGTTAAATTAAAATTATACGAAACTCACGAAGAAACCTTTCCTCGCAAGGCGTTGGAGAAAACGTAGTGCACAACTCGTGGTGAAAGAATGATTTTTCTCGAGTGATTGCTGCTCTCGCTACGCTCGAGCCGCAAACTTCACTCTCGAAAAATCACACTTTCGCCACTAGTTGTACAATGTACTATTCTTTCGATTAGTAGGTACCTTTCGATCCATATAGGTCATAGAATAAAATTCAACGAAAATTAAGAAAATTACAGTCGATTAAAGAGCAAATTTCATGAAAATTTTTATGATTTTTAGACACTTGACTAACTTCTACTATTTCTTCCACATGAAACAGTAACAAATTTTTAGGTTTTAATCTTTTATTGCTAGGTCTATTTCATTACTAAAATTTTGAGTTAGAACCTCGATTGGATTAAAAATGACAATTCTACAGTCAGGCTTCGAAGTGACACACTTTTCCACTTTTTTAACACTTTTTTTGGTCAAGCATACTTTTTGCTACTTATTTTGTCAAAAAGCTACTAAATGCTACTTTTTTCCAAAAAAGGTAAAAAAAAATTTACAGAATTCAAGAATTTTAGTTTTTTTTGTGAATTTCGTAGATTTCAAAAAACCCGCCAAGTGTATTAAATTTATTATTGGACGCGTGATTACAATATATTATAATAATTACTAATAGTGGATGTTTATTAAATTACAACTTTTTAACGTTTCAAATTTTTCGTATCTAATTTTATTACTCTTTAAGCTTCTTAAAAAAATTAAAAACTAAATTTTTCACTATATAATTTAATAGTATTTTTAAGATACCTTTTTTGACTTTATAAAAGTTTCATCAAGTATAGAAAAAATCAATTAAGAATGAAAACTTAATTCTTTTGGTTATATAAATTGTTTGATTAAAAATCCAAAATAATATTTATTTAACGTGATTATTTATTAAATTATGTTTACAATTAATGTAGGAAATTATTTGCTGATTGAGAATTTTAATTAAGGAAGATTTCGACTATATCAGCAATTAGTGACATCTATTAGACGTCAATTGAACTCTTTGGTTTAGAGTCAGGTGTTATTCAGATCAAAAATTAAATTCAAAAATATAATTATTTACCGACAACCATATCGGAATAATTATCTTAAGAATAACACCTGACTCTAAACCAAAGAGTTCAATTGACGTCTAATAGATGTCACTAATTGCTGATATAGTCGAAATCTTCCTTAATTAAAATTCTCAATCAGCAAATAATTTCCTACATTAACTATACAGCTCTTCGACTAGTGTATGGGCTTGATCTGAGATTATAAGAAACGTGAACGTCCAGGCTGTGTTGGCATGGTGCATTGGTAGGCGTTAGTCCCGCGAAAGGCAGCTATTAACTGGGGTTCGAGTCCTCACAGATGCACAGTGCAGTCGTTCACGCAGCTTATTTTTTCAGATCAAAAATTAAATTCAAAAATATAATTATTTACCGACAACCATATCGGAATAATTATCTTAAGAATAACACCTGACTCTAAACCAAAGAGTTCAATTGACGTCTAATAGATGTCACTAATTGCTGATATAGTCGAAATCTTCCTTAATTAAAATATGTTTACAATCTTTATGTCAAATTTAAAAATATTAATTGTATTTTCAATAATACAGTGTTTTAACCCATTAAGGACGGGATGTACAAAATTTGTACACAATGTTTAAGGACATATTTCAATAATAAAATGCTACGAGAAAATTTTTTGAGTACACATTTCTTATGTGTCAAGAGTCCCTCTTTCGAATGGCGTGCTCAAAAAAACTAAAAAATGTTAAATAAACAATTTATTTAACAATTTATAACAAAAAACACAATTTTTAAAGAATTTTAAATTGGTTTTTTTAATTTTTTTATAGCTTAACCCTTCAGCATACCTTCTGCTGTTATATATATCGCGTCAAAAATAATTGGGCTACAAGATAGGACTATTTTGGGGATTAAATTTTTAAATGGCTTTTACAAAATGGCGACCAAAGTTACTTTTTTTAAACAATATTATAAACAAATGGAGGAAATTTTCAAAAATAGTTAAATTTGCTTGAAACTTGTCACTCGGGGGTTTTTAGGGTCGCTGATGACGAATATGACCTTATTTTTAAAAAATTCAAAATGGCGGATCCAATATGGCTGACGACAAATTGAAAAAATGATTGTATTCTCTTGAAACTTGTCACTTGGGGGTTTTTGGGGTCACTGATTACGAATATAACCTTATATTTTGAAAATTCAAAATGGCGGATCCAATATGGCGGACTTAGATTTAAAAATCATACAAATTCTCATGAAACTTCTTATTTGGGGGGTTTTTGGGTTCGCTGGTTACGAATATAACCTTAGATTTCAAAAATTCAAAATGGTGGATCCAAAATGGCGTACGAAATTGAACTACACTACCGGTCAAAATTGAGAGACCACCCATTTTCAGACGAATGAAAACTCCACTCGGTGAGAATACAATCATTTAAAACGTTTTTCGTACGCCATTTTGAATCCACCCTTTTGAATTTTTGAAAAAACGAGGTCAAATTCATCATCAGCGACCCCAAAAACCCCCGAGTGACAAGTTTCAAGCAAAGTTAAATATTTTTGAAAATTTCCTCCATTTGTTTATAATGTTGTTTAAAAAAAGTAACTTTGGTCGCCATTTTGTGACAGCCATTTAAAAATTTAATCCCCAAAATAGTCCTATCTTGTAGCCCAACTTTTTTTGACGCGATATTTATAACAGTAGAAGGTATGCTGAAGGGTTAAGCTATAAAAAAATTTAAAAAACCAATTTAAAATTCTTAAAAAATCGTGTTTTTTGTTATAAATGGTTAAATAAAGTGTTTATTTAACATTTTTTAGTTTTTTTGAGCACGCCATTCGAAAGAGGGACTCTTGAAACATAAGAAATGTGTACTCAAAAAATTTTCTCTAAGCATTTTATTATTGAAATATATCCTTAAACATTGTTTATTGGAATTAAATTGCTCATAATTAATTATTGTACAAAATTATGGCTATGTGGATTCTAAAATTTAAAAAATTTATATGACTAAAAACAATCCATTTTTTCCATTTTGATAGTTGTTATTAGTAAATTACTAAAAAATGTTTACGTTTCATTTTTAAAAATTAGATGGCTGATAAAAAGTTATTGATAGTTTTTTAAAAAATAATAAGGAGAAAGAAGGTGTCAATTTAACTTCTCAAAATTATGAGCCTGTTATTAAAAAACAAATTCTTATGAAAGATCTCATTTAAGTATTATTAACAATTACATTTCATTATGTAAATAAAACTTTCTAATGTAAAATATCGACAAAAAAGCTATTATATTTTCATGTTTTATGTTTATAAATCAAAATTTAAAAAAAATGTTGTGAATTCCTATTTTTAGTATTTTTTTTCTTTCAATTTTTTGGACAACAACATATATTCACTTAATTTTCTTACTTAAAAAACTAATTTTACTTCATTTTTAATATGCTACTTTTTGCTACTTTTTTTCAATTTAGAAGACACTTTTTTCTTCCAAAATGCTACTTTTTCACACTTTTTTTGACCTGCTACTAGACTTCGAAGCCTGTACAGTAGATTTAGTGAACAAAACTACTTTTGTTAATTTTTAGTATCCCCCTCAACATTTGCAGCAAAACTTAAAACAATAAATTTAAAGTTAAGTTAAGGGTTACTAAAAAGTTTCTAAAATCACTAATCAAGGGTTTCTGAAATCTCTGATTTCGAAATTAAAATGGCGGATAAAAATGGCGGACAAGTTTTTAAAAATAGATCGAATTCGTCTCAAATTCGCTACTCGGGGATTTCGGGGTCGCTGGTTACGAATCCGATGTCAGATTTTGAATATTTAAAATGGTGGATTCAATAAGGGAGTGTGGGGCAAACCAGCCTTACCTACGGCTTTTTTACTCTTGTGACTAAACGAATCAACCGATTTCATTTTTCGATGGCTTGTTTGAAAGGTCATTTAATTGCGCAACTTTTTCCCAGAGACACCTATACTTTATCTTTTGTTGTTTAGTTGCTGTGTTAACTTTAAACAATTTTGCAAACGGTCCGGTTTGCCCCACCCCCTGGGGTAAACTGGTCACCTACGTTTTTTATCTATAATATTGCATTTTTATAATCTACAATAACAACAAACATAAAGAATCATGTGAACAATGGTTGTAATAATCCACTCTATTATATTAAGTTAGAGAACGACCGACCGACCGACTCACACCTCTTTCTATCTGTCTAACATCTATTAGAATACTTCACTCACACACATGTCCAAAAAACATTTACCCATGTATGTACACATATACGCTAAACACATACATGTCATGTCACGCATGCGCAGTAGTATTCCATGAATGTCACGCATGCGCAGTAGTGTTCTATTAATGTTACGCATGCGCAGTAGTGTTTTATCAATGTCACACATGCATAGTAGTATTCTATCAATGTCACACATGCAAAGTAGTATTCTATCAGTGTCACACATGCGCAGTAGTGTTTTATCAATGTCAGGAATGCGCAGTAGTGTTCTATGAATATCAGGCATGCGCAGTAGTGTTCTATCAATGTCACGCATGCGCAGTAGTGTTCTATCAATGTTATGCATGTGCAGTAGTGTTCTATCAATGTTACGCATGCGCAGTAGTGTTCTACCAATGTTACGCATGCGCAGTAGTGTTCTATCAATGTCACAATGCAAAGTAGTATTCTAGCAATGTCACACATGCAAAGTAGTATTCTAGCAATGTTACGCATGCGCAGTAGTGTTCTATCAATGTCAGGAATGCGCAGTAGTGTTCTATGAATATCAGGCATGCGCAGTAGTGTTCTATGAATATCAAGCATGCGCTCAAAACACCCACACATGTATACTCACACATATACACTAATCACTAATTACATACACATGTATACTGACTCATATGCAGATATAAAGTTATAAACTCCTACATATACACAAATCACATATGTATATAGATTTAGTAAACGATTGATAATATAAATTGTTGAATTTTTTAAGGTTCGTTGATGCACGTAGTGTCTATTGAAATTTTTTTAAATATACGTAAATACCTCACCCGCTAATGCTGCGCTGTCTGTGTTGTAAGGGAACTTATTTATTTACTTGTGTATTTACTTATTTATTAAATTTGTTTGACAGAAATCAAAAATAATTTTTTAGATGGATAATCAGTGAAAAATGACTTATATAACTGTAAGTGTAATTTTCAACTGACTTTTAGTAAAATTATTTGTTTGACAGAAATTTACAATAATAAATAAATCACAATAAAATAACAATCAATGAAGAATGACTGATATTTTAGTACTTTTCAACTGATTTACAGTAAAATTCCACTGATTATGAATCCAAAGTCACTTTTTAAAAATACAAAATGGCGAATCCAGGATAGCGGACGAAAATGAAAGATTTAGTAAGAGAATACGTAAAAATAACGGTAAGATAAGTGAACGACCATTAGTGTGAGAGAGAGAGAATAACTTGTGGTTTTCGAGTAGGTATCTACTTTATGTGCACGGCGTTCATTTTTCGAAAGAACTGGAGTGAGTACTAGTTGTTCAATATTCGCTTCTATTATTGACTTGTGTTGTGTACACTGCCGCATTCTTTTAACAATTACATGAGAAAGTAATTTCTCATTCCAATTTTTTATACTCTTATTCCCTCTTAGACTATATAAATACTCTTGTTTAAGGTATTTGTCGCGCGACTGGTCACTGTCAAGAGTTTGTATCCGTTGACTGTACTTATGAAACGATTATGAATGCGAGTTTCCGAAAAACTTTTGCGGACGTACAGTTTGACACACAGATGTTCTCAAAGTATATTCATAACCTCTCGCATGAAAAACGATCGTGGCAACGTCGCAAGTTTGGCGTATGGCCGTCTATAAAATTTCGCGCCAAAAGTAGCAGACAAGCTGTATTATTTAACAAGTGCTATTGCCACTTTTACAAATTCACCTGTCATTTACAGTAAATGTTAAAATAATTTTTCAAGTTTGATGTTAAATATCTTTTAAACAAAACGGTGAAAAATTTTCATTTTTTTTATAAAAGTTCATTTTGGTTCAATAAATAAAACTTTAGTTTTTCTAAAAAATCTGTCGATTAGTATAAGTGCAAAAATTAAAAATCTGTGGTTTTCATATGGTTTTCCTATACCGTACATGTTAAAAATCGAAACTTTGATTTCATTTTTTGAGACTTACAGACGGTCAATTTTATTTTAATAGGCCTTATTTTGTAGATAAATATCCAAAGAATAATTATGTGAAATTTAAAAAAATTCTGTCGAAAACGAATTTACGCGACAAATACCTTAAGCTGATAAATGGGATAACTTGTGTTGAGTCCCAAAGTGTTCAGCTATGAAACTTCTAATACAGTCAACTCTATGAATAGTGCCGCTATCAATAGTGCCACTTCTCCTCTTTCTCGCTCGAGCTCTATCCCCACTTTAGCGACTCTAGCACGGCTTCTGAATTTCGAGTTTCCCCTAAGAGAGAAATATACAAACAGTGGGGGTACTACAGTTCCAAGAAAAGTCGTAAACGCTGTGCAATTTTGCGGCACTATTCATAGAGTTGACTGTACTATAGTGTGTACCTGTCACATATTATTCTATAAAGGAGTACTATACTGACTGCATAAATCATTTTTCCATTTTTCTCCGTGTAATTAAATTTGTTAAAGAATTTCATTAGAAACTTTTTAACAAATAGAATTTTCAAAGTATTTTAATTTAATAATTGAATATTATAAAGAGTTAAATTCTAATGTATTCATGTTTCTTACTGCAAAGATTAATAATTAAAATTTTTATTAGTTAATTTAAAAAAATATACATACTTAAAATTGTTTAATAAAATTGAACTTTCGCAAATTTTTTTTTTTAATCTGAAAAATAAGATTGTTGTTATTTTTCAATTCTATTGTTTCAAGATAATTTACTTTTTCTAAACAAATAATTGAAATTTTTTGAAATAATTGAAATTCCTTTACATTTTTTGAAAAATAATTGAATTCTTTTAAAGAATTTTATTTAAATTTTTCGAAAATAATCAAGGGAAGTTAGTGACCGTAATTATAATTTTATTTTTAAAATTTAAAGTCCCTTTTACAGTTTTAAAGCAATTTTTTGCTTCTAAAAATATTATTGAACTTCTCTTAAATTTTTATAATTGAGGGGACGGATTCTAAAAGGGGATACGCGTGGATTCACGCGTTTAAGTTTTGTCCACTAGGTCAATTTTTGAAACTATTACAAATTGCAATTTGAATTACTGAAGTTTGTAGAGAATGAAAATGCGCATCTTTTTTCTTTAAGAAATAAATTTATATCTTTTTTAGTTTATGAAATAATGAGAAAAAACTAAATTTTTGAAAACCAAAAAATTTAAATGTTTTACGTCTTTAACTCGTGCTGGCGTTTTTGATTTTTCATATTTTGTAATCAAACAAAAACGAACTTACAGATTAAGACTTCCTGAAACCAACTATACTTTTAAAACTACAAAATCTTAATTAATAAAAAGTTTATTAATTTTTTCGAAAGACGTTGCAAAAAACGTGTTTTTCCAACTTTCAACGCTTCGTTTATCGAGGAAATTTTAAGGTACAAAAAACTTCCAGTGACAAAGTTTTTCATTACTATACGGACAAGTTTTCTGTAAAATTTTATTAACATGATATGAATGCTTACAAAGTTATTAATGTTTAAAGCGTATGGTGCGTCAGATTTCTCGCGCCTCGAACACATTGAGTCCCAAGGTGTTCGTTTGTAACAGATTAAGACTATTTTAGTTTATTCATTTGTTTACTTAAAAAAAATACAATTTTTAATGAAGTCACAGATAACTTTTGGAATCGCAGTTTAGTTAAAAACGATTATTTATTATTAAAAAGTAACTAATAATAATTAGCCAAAATCGTCTGAAGATAGTTAAAATTGACTGACATACAAATAATTAATGCATAGTTATTTTGACATAAATTTAATGTTAATTAAACTAATAATTGTTGATTAAGAATAGTAAAAATATTATAACTTTAGTTATTGACTAGTTTTTTGCTATCAAAGTAATTATTTTTAAATAATATTTAACTATGAGATTATGACGATTTGGCTAACTTTATATAAAAGTAGCATCAGTTTATTTATTTTAACATGTATTCTAAGTAAAAAACATAATATAAGAAATATTTTTTTAAAAAATATTGCAAAATAATTTGTACAATAATTCTATATTTTCTATATTCTATATTGTCGTTAAAACATATTGCTCTCTCATAGAGGAAGTATTTTTATTTTATTTATATCTGTATTTTGTCAGACATTTTCATAAAATAGAATTTTTTTGGTTATCATGTGCACTTTTCGAGGAAGTAACCCTTTTTTAAATGCTATTTTCCTCAAACTTGTGATTTGTTTTCATTCTAAGTAAAATATGGTATCCAGATGGGTCGCGGCTGCCGCGACCGTTGACTGCAAAAAAAAGGGTTCGGAAAAACCCAATACAATTTTCCCAGGATTTCGAGATTTTTTTATCACAATTGAGAAAACATTATGGCCATCTTGGTCAAGAACCGGACCAAGAAGTAATAATCCCGAAAAATGTTAAAATCAGTGAAAGCTACGCAATTCAGTATTTACCAGAATCAAGAATAAATACTTTTGAAAACTATAGATTACAAAATCCTTCCGCTTTCAAAATTGAATCAAAATGAATGATGTAAAAAGTTAAGTACGATATCTTTCTCCAAACGGACAGGAGTTTTTTAATAATTATTTTAAAAACATGAAATGTAGTAAATGAGATCATTTTGACAAAGAGTGGAAGCCTTAAACTAAATAAAACAAGAAAGTTAAATACAAGAAATATTATTGTAGTTGAGTTTTTTATATATAACAAAATAAAACATTTATGTTAAAAATAAATTTTATTAAATTTTATTTACTGTGAATATTAATTAATAATATTAATATTCAATATTAATTGACAAACACATTTTCAACGCGTTGCAAACGAACACCTTGGGACTCAATGTGTTCGAGGCGCGAGAAATCTGACGCACCATACGCTTTAAACATTAATAACTTTGTAAGCATTCATATCATGTTAATAAAATTTTACAGAAAACTTGTCCGTATAGTAATGAAAAACTTTGTCACTGGAAGTTTTTTGTACCTTAAAATTTCCTCGATAAACGAAGCGTTGAAAGTTGGAAAAACACGTTTTTTGCAACGTCTTTCGAAAAAATTAATAAACTTTTTATTAATTAAGATTTTGTAGTTTTAAAAGTATAGTTGGTTTCAGGAAGTCTTAATCTGTAAGTTCGTTTTTGTTTGATTACAAAATATGAAAAATCAAAAACGCCAGCACGAGTTAAAGACGTAAAACATTTAAATTTTTTGGTTTTCAAAAATTTAGTTTTTTCTTATTATTTCATAAACTAAAAAAGATATAAATTTATTTCTTAAAGAAAAAAGATGCGCATTTTCATTGTGTATAAATTTGTGTCATTAAATTTGAAAATTGAAAATGTTTGAAAATCGCACTATTGGTCAATAGTTATACGTGACAATCCACGCGTATCCCCTTTTAGAATCCGTCCCCTCAATTTTAAATTTCTGATTAAATGTTTATTACTTATTAAGTAAATAATTAATTATTAATGATTATTATTTTCAAAAATTTTAATAAAATTCTTCACAAGAATTAAATTATTTTCATAAATAATAGCATTCTTTGGAAGGATTCAATTGTTTTTATAAATAGTAAAATTTTTTGCAGAAATTCACTTATTATCAATATAATTCTAATAAAATTAAAAAATCAAATTTTCAATTATAATTATAAAAAGACAAGATTATTTTTAAATAATTAAAAAAATTCTTTGTTTAATTCAATTATTTTCCAAGTTTTCAATTAGAATTATTGAAAAAAACATTTTCAAAAAACTTAAAGATTTATTTATTTTCGAAATCAAATTTAAATTTAAATTTGATGAGAAAAAAAACCGGGAAAAAATTTGGACATAACCGGGAAAATCCGGGAAATAACCGGGAATTTTGTTGAACGAAAATACTAGATACCCTGGGCCCACAATTTTCAGTAGTTTCCCTGAATCAGACTTCTCTGAATTAGGGAAGTAAAACCAAAAGACAAAGTTTAAAACAATAATGTAGATCAAAATTTCTTTTGATTTTAATCAAATTTCAATTATTAAAACATAGAAAAAGCGAAATATTTTTAGAAAATGGGAAACTAATTAGCAAAACAAATAAAGTATGGGACAATTTATCACTAGAATAAATTAGATAATCGCCGAATAATAAACAAAAAATGTTTGAAAACTTTTTACTCTCTAAAACTGAATCAGTGAAATTTGACTGATTTTCAGTGACTCTATTCTCGCGATTTGAATCAGTGAAATTTCACTGAAGATCAGTTAAAAATGATTGAAATTTCAGTCATTTTTCACTGATTGGCCAATTAAAAAAACTGAAATTTTCAATATGTGTGACAGAAATTTTCAGTAGTTTTTTAATTGGCGAATCAGTGGAAAATGACTGAAATTTCAGTTATTTTTAACTGATTTTCAGTGAAATTTCACTGATTCAAATCGCGAGAATAGAGTCACTGATTCTCAGTGGAATTTCACTGATTCAGATTTAGAGAGTATAAATTTCTTCTTTAAAAAACAATTATTTTCTAGAATGTTCAATTAAGATTTTTTTCTGAAATTATTTTTACTATTCTTAAAAAATCATTCAAGATTGAAATTATTTAGATACAAAAATAAAATTTTGTATCATAATTTTAACTGTAAATCTTTATTTTTTTAAAGTAATTAAAGTCAATTATTGAAAATATATAACCAAAAATGTTGAAAATAATTAATTTAAACAAAATTGCAAAAAATTTTTTGTTAGTTTTTAAAAACATTTTAGAAAGACAATAGATTTTTTAATTATGTAGAATACAAAAATTTTCCAAATAATTGAATTTTAGTAAAATAATTTAAAAATCAATGAACTTTCAAAATTATCAGGCCTCGGATCTACTTTGAGGAGAAAAAAAGTTGCTTTAGTCGATTAAAAATACGAACAAAGTCGAAAAATTAGTTTATTTAATTCATATGAAGTAATGTAACAAGAATTTTATTTTTTAAATAATTTTTGAAAGTTCATAGGTTTCTAATTTATACAATAACAATTTTGTACAATTAAAAAAAATTAATTTTTTTTAATTTTAATAAAAAATTTTGAACTTGATTGTTTTCTCCAAAGGGTTAAAAATATTTCTAAAAAATTTTAATGTTATTTTTTTGTACGAATTTAAATTTTCGGAAACATGTAATTGAAATTATTGAAAATAATTGAATTTTAAAAAATTACAAGGAAAAAATTCTATATGTATGTATTACTTTTTTCAAAAATATTTTATTTTAATATAATTTTTAGAAGCTAATTTTTATTCATTTTCATAATTTATAAATTTACACATGAAGATTTGTCATTGAAATTTTTGAGAATTCAATTATTTTCAAAATTTGCAATTAAAACTCCTCAAAAGTTGATTGTCAAAAATTATAAAAAAATACTTGGAAAAATTAGATATTTTCAGTTAAATTTTACAAAATTTCAATTATTAAAAATTTGTTAATTGTTTATTTAAAAAATTTAATTAGAAAAATCATTCAAAAATAATTTTTGAAAGATTTGTCTATAGTTATACTTTTTACACTATAAAAATCGGAATAAATTGCATTTTATACCAAAAATACTGTTTTTGTGACAAAACTTGGAAAAGAAGTCGAAAAAGTCGCAATTTTTTAAGAAAAGTCGAAAAAAGTCGCATTTTTTGAAAATAGTCGAAAAAGTCGTAATATCTTAGGCCTAAATTATTTAAAAATCATTAAATTTTTAACTAAAATTTTGAAAATATTAACCCTAGAAGGAGTAACTGGGGTTTAAAATACGTCTCAAAACTTAAAAAATTATTTTTTCGTTTTCAAATCCTAACCATTATTTAATTTTTTTTTAATTTATGAAAAAATGAATAAAACCATTGCTTTTCTTACTAAAAAGTAAAAAACCATTAAAATTCACTAGGTACCATTAATTGACTTTACGTCAAATAGTAACCTTTCAAAACGAGATTCAAGTTTGGATTCAGCGACCTCGAAAACCTCCGAGTAGGCATTTTCAGACAGATTCGTTAACCTAAAAATTTTTTTGGGCGCTATTTTGAATTTTGAATTTTCGACAACGGATTTGAAATCAGCGACCTAGAAAAACCCCGAGTAAGCATTTTTAGCCAGATTCGTTAACTTTTAAATGACTTTTTTCGATGGCCCTATAGAGCCCATGGACATACAGGGCACGACATTTTTATGACTTTATAGAGCTCAGTGACAGTGAAGGGGTTAAATTCAAACACTTGAGTGAATTCCAGTACTCGATTAAATTAGAGCACCCTGAAAACCTCCCGGTACAAAATTTCAAGCAAATCCTGATTTAAAATGTTTTTTGTCCGCCATATTGAATACGCCATTTTGAATTTTGATTTTAGATTCATAATTAATTAATTATGGACCCTGAAAAACCTTTATATACCAAAAATGGTAGAAATTAAATTAATTAAAATAATTCGGAATTTAAAGAGTTAATGAAAAACAAGGACAAAGGACAAAGTCTCTCTGCCCTTTTTAGATTTTTTGTTAAATTATAATATTAATTAATTTTGATTGTGGAAACTTGAAGCCTAAATTGAGCCGAAATTTTTCGTACATAGAAAAAGTCTCAAAACGCCATTTTAAGCATTTTTGAAGGTGGTTCTGCCAGCTTGAAGTAAGGCTGACAAAACCATGCATTTTTTTAAAAAAATGAAGGGCCGGAAATTCGGCAATGGGGCATTAAATTAGCCCTAAATGAGCCCTTAATTATGCAATAGGTCCCATCGTGATCCGACAATATGGTTCTGTCAGGTTTACGTAGCTTTGAAATCCTGCGATGAATTTTATTATTTATGAAAATCATTGAATAGTTGTTAAAAATTTTATTATAATTTTCAAAAATAATTGAATTTCAGAGAAGAATGTTATTATTTATGAAAATAATTGAATTATTGCGAAAAATTTGATTAAAATGTTTAAAAAGAATTGAATTTCAGTGAAAAATTTTGTTATTTTCTACAATAATTGAATCCCTAAGAAGAATTTTATTACTTTTGAACAATATTTAATTTTTGCGAAGAATATTATTACCCTTGAAAATAATTGAATTTTTGCAATAATTTCTAACTTTTACAAAATTGAATTTTTTTCGTGTTTTTAACTAAACATCTTCCATAAATTTATTATTTTTAATAATTTTTGTAAAAGTTCTTTAATATTTATAAAAATAATTGAATCTCTGTGAAAATAAATTGAATATTTTTGAAAATAATGGGATTATTGCAAAGAAATTTATAAAAAATTTGTAAATAATTAAATTGCTGTGAAATATTTCTTATTTATAAAAATAATAAAAGGTTTGCTTAGAATTTTAACAAAAAATTTTTAAAATAATTCATTTCTTTTGGAAAATTTTATTAAAATAGTAGATATTGAAAATCATTCAATGGAGGAGAATTTTTGAAAAAAAATTGAATTTGTTAAAAAGAATTTTATTAAAATTTTTGAAAATAATTGAATTTTGGAGAAAAACTTTAATATTTATAAAGATAATTGAAATTTTGACGATAATTTTTTCAAACTTTTGACCATAATTAAATTTTTGCGAAGAATTTTATTACTTTTGAAAATAATTGAATTCTTTAGACGAATTTTTTAATATTTCTTTTTAAATACCTAATTGAATTCTTTTGTGAAATTTTATTGAAATAGTAGATATTGAAAATAATTGAATTTTTATAAATTATAGAAATTAATGAAATTTCTACGGAGAATTTTATTAAAATTATTTTGAAAATAAATTGAATAGTTAAAAAGAATTTCATTAAAATTTTTGAAAATAATTTAATTCTTTCAAAAAATTTAATTAAAGATGTATTGACAATAATACTTAAATTCTAATAAATAATTTATTGGAATGCTTTTTAAAATAATTGAATTTCTTTGATGAATTTTAATAAAATTTTGACAAATAATTACATTTTTCGAGAAATTCCATTAAAATTGTATTAAAAATAATTGAAATTCTGCGATGAGTTATATTATTTATGAAAATAATTGTAAATCTATAAAGTTTTTTTATTATTTATGAAAATAATTGAATTATTGCGAATAAAAATTGTGAAGGCAACTCTTTTAAAATTGAATTAAAGAAAAATTAGATTTCAAGAATAAGTACAATAACTTTAAAAAACAATAAATTTTCAGGATTTCAATCAAAATTTCCTGACTTTTCCAGGTTTTTTCAAGGTTTATAAAATTCCCTGACATTTCCAGGTTTTCCAGGTTTCCAAGTTGCGTGGCAACCCTGATATATTTACTAAGAAATCTAGATCTAATTGGTGTTTATATAGGACATTATATCAAAAAATAAAAAATTGTTTGACAAATTTAAATTTCATATTGTACAACACTGAGTAGTGTCAATAAACTAGTTATTCTTTTTAAATTTTTTCAAAATCCTAAGTGGATATAATAAGTTAAGATGCCTAATTACGCTTAACTTATATAGTTAAGTTGTCAATAACTTATAGTTAAGTACTCCTACAACACCAACATCTAGACTACCATCATGATGGATGGACATCATTGTTAATGAAATATTTGAAAACGAACACTAACGGAGAATAACTGCGGAGAAAGAAATATAAAACCAAAAAAAGAAAGGAGTGGAGAACACAAGTCAAGGAGGGGTGGGAAAGGTTCGAAGACCATCGGCATCTTGACGGACGCAAGGATCAATATCTTCCAATACCATGCTTGAGACGCTGTACAAAAACCCATTCCTAGCTCTAATAAAAAAATCCATCCTACAATTTCGAAGTTTTCGATTCGATGATATTCGTTATCATATCCAGATTGAAGAATCATTTTCTAAAAACAACTTCCTCATGACGAAAAGAAATTTCCCGACCTTTCCTCTATTCCAAAAAGTTTAACCCTGACGACCCTCACGTACACACTAATAGACATTTATTCTCCCTTTCTTAGGACTTCTGACTCCTGCTTTTCTTATATACAAGTGCCTCGTCTTTAATTTCGAATACGAGGATTTATTCTCTATTCTGCAAATTCAAAAAAGGGCCATTTGTTTCTGGATATATAATCGAATAATCATGATACAATTTTTATATTTTTTCGCATGTTCCAGGTAAAATTATTAATATACGAATGTTTAGACTTAAAGCTTAAGGTCTTTTAAACTTAAAGTAACTTAACGCCTAAGGCTTAAGTCTTAGGCTAATCGTATAAAATCAGCCTAAAAATTAAGCCTTCTGCTTTAACTTAAAGCTAGCCTAAATATTAGCTAATCTTGTAAGATTAGCCTAAGATTAGCTCAAGGCTCACTTAAAGCTAGAGACTTCCTTTAAGCTAAAAACCTTTTTAAGACTTCAGATTTGCTCAAGGCTCACTTAAGGCTTAATACTGGTTTGAATCTAAAACTTGGAAGCCCCATATTTTCAATTTTTCCAAATTTAAACGAGACCTTAGAGTGCAAAGTTTGAGTATGGGTGTCAAACACCCAGAGTGTCAGCACCCAGCGCTTTAAAGCTTAAAGCAGCAAATCGATAACTTTAGACTATCAGATCTAGACCATCTTTAAACTACCGAATAGTAATAAAGTATCTCAAAGAATCTAGATTTTTAGATACTTGAGATAAAAAAGGAAGACTAGAAAAGAAGTCATTCAACAAAACTAGATATTCGAGACTAAAGACCTCAGATCTAGAAACTCGATTACCATTCCCACAATAATTTGAGATGAAAATGGCGTAATGATGTAATACCACAAGAATTATGAGGTAAACCCAAAAGGTGAAAAAGAGGGTTGGTTCATATGAATATGGTATAAGTGAAGAAAGTGACGCCATTGGATGATGTAATCCTCCAATCATAAAGCATTGAGATATGGGCGCGCTATGATATGATATTATCATATCGTGCGAGGTATATTATTGGTCGCGATACCCTACTTGCTCCTTCGTTGCTTCCTTTCTTCCGTCCCACCGTCCACCCCCAGTCGGTCTCTCACTGTACCTCGACGCATACGCTACCTCCCCTGCTGGATCCCCACTATCCACCCCTCATCCTCTTTCACGTCCAACCTCCCCCCCTCACCCCGAATTATGAGGATCAATACGCGAGGAAGCTTGCAAGGGCAGCGCCGACGCTACTCGCTTGTCGACCTTCCTCGAAAGCGGACCTTTAGTCTCTCCGCTTGTCCCCTAGTTTATTGCTTTAGGATCCTCGTAAAGCAACTTTTCCATTTTCTTTACCCCCCCTACCCAACTCTCTTTGTTTTTTTTCTTTCCTTCCTTTTTTTCTAAACTGCCTTTTCACCTTTGACGGAAATTCCAAAGCGATACATTCTGCATCGTAAAGAAAACTTCTAGAATCTATGAGGAAAATTCGTGGAGAAGAATTTAACATTTGATTGTTTTAGTTTTCTTGGTCGAGATAAAAGCGAGGGGTTTTAATATTAATGAAAAATCGTTTATTGGATCTTGATTTTTCGTTTCTATGCTACTTTCTGGAATAACTTTTTATTTCTTAATTCTTTTTACGAAAAGTAAGAGATTGTAAGAATATGCTATGATTGAAGCGACTATTTCTAGATTTAATATCGCTGTAGGTATACTAAATCGATAGGGTGTAAGTTTAACTGACTCCCTTGCGTTTAACTATTCCTGTAGTAAGCTAACACCCTCTATTCCACCCCGTTCAACCACCACAAACTACTTGCTCGTCCAAAGTCTACATTTCACTTTGTAGAACTTGACAACCTCAACTCTTGCCCATACATTTCTGTATGTTGTGCCCCACAACAAAAGCTTCTATGCTTTTAAAAACAATTTTATCATCTGACAATCTAAATATTCTGTTATATTAATAAATCTTCTATCATATTACTAAATATTCCAAATAAACCAAAATATTCAGAAAAATAATAAAATATTCAATCAAAATAAGTAGAAAAAGCAAACTTGGGCTTTAATTCGGTTTTTTGCAGAAAATGGAGAGACAAAGCAATGGAAGAAGGTGTCGCGCGTGAGAATATAAGAGAGAGAGAGAGAAAAAGAATTTCTTGTGTGTGTACAGTCGAGGAAGGGATGGTTCCAATGTTTCATGGAAAAAGGAGCGAAGAGAGTGAATTTTTTATCGGTAAAAACTCCATTAGTGAAAGAGAAGCACACCGGTGTTTGTTATTGGTCATCCTCAGAAGATGGAGAGGGATTTTGTCCGGCGCAGAGGTGCCCATTGATCTGAGGGACAGTAGATCCTTGTTTCTCGTTTCTCCGTCTCCTTCATTCCACCACCACCCCCTCTAAAACGAAAAACCTATCTTTTCCTTTCTTTTCCAATCCCACACCACTGTTTCTCCTTTTACCCGGATATATATACATATATACCCACTCTTATTTTGTACCTCAAATATTTACCCAAACATTACAATTATTATTATTATCAAGAATAAATTAGAAAAAACAAGTACATCACTCTCTAAATTTGAATTAGTAAAAATAAATAAAAAAAAAACTTTATTTTAACACATTTTATTTATAAAAATAAGTTTTTTTAAAATTTCTATAAAGAATTTGCGGGAGCTCCTCCGAAGCAATTTTTCATTATTGATTTTTCAACTTTAAGACAATTAGGCTTAATAATTCATATATTAGCTTAACACAGTAAAACGTGAAGTATTAGAATAACACCAGAATGGATTAAAATAATCTGCAACAGTTTAATCCCTCTAGGATTAAAATAACACCACAAAGGATTAAAATAATCTATTTTGGTGTTATTTTTAACTATAAATCAAATTTTACTTTCAATAAAACATCAAAGTCAACGATTTGAAAAAATTCAACGAATTTAGCTTCTCCAGGGAGAATAGTAAGTTAGTAAGTTAGTTACTAGCTTACTAACTAACTTAGTAACATATTTACAAAATTCAATTGTGTTCAGAAATTTTTTTAAATTCTCATTTTCAATTATCTTTAAAAATAATAAAATTTTTCTCTAAAATTCACTTATTTTCAAAAATTTTAATAAAATTCTTGTCAAAATTTTAATGATCCTAAATGTTTAAAAAATTCTTAATTATAAATTGTAAAGAACTTAGATTTTTGAAAAATTTTAATAATTCAAATTCTTCTGAAATTAGCCAATTTTTTAAATAATATATATTTAATAATTTATTAAAAATAATAGATCTATAAAAAAACTATTACTTAAAAATACTAAAAAAAGAATTCAATTTTGCAAAAGTTACAAATAATAATTGCAGAAATTCAATTATTTTCAAAAGTGATAAAATTGAGACGCATGCTTATTCCCGAAATCTTTTTTGACCAAATAGGTATTTGATATAAAACTACCTAACTTAAAATTCACATAATATGCACATTATTTGACATAAATTTCATTTTACACAAAAACCATTTAACATAAATATCATTTGTCATAGAATTCATTAAACAGAAATATTATGTTACATAAAACTCAGATAACTTAATTCCCATTTGACATAAAAATTATGTAACATAAATTTCTATTGACATAAAAATTATTTAACATAAATTACTTTTGACATAAAATATATTTAACGTAAATTTTATTTGTTATAAAATTCATTTGACATCAATTTCATTTATTTGGCATAAATGTCATTTAACGTAATTCTCATTTGACATAAATATCTTTAGAGATAAAATTAGCTTGACATAAATTTTATTTGACGTGAATATCATTTAACATAATTATTATTTAATGTAAAATTAAATTTATATAAATTTCATTTAGCATAAATTCCATTTAACATAATTCTCAGTTGGCATAAAATTTACTTGACATAAATTTCATTTGGTATAAATCCCATTTAACATAATTTTCATTTGACATAAAGTTCACTTGATATAAATTTCATTTGATGGATAAGTCATTACACATAATTTTCATTTGACATAAAATTCAGATGTCGTAGATTTTATTTTACATAAAGATCATTTGACATGGAAATATAGGCGCTAATTTCAAAATTGGCAAATCACAATGATGTTGATAATATCTAATTGGATAATTTTAAAATTCGCGCCGATATTGTTATGTAAAATGTAATTTGTGTAAAATGATTTTTATGTCAAATGAGAATTTTGTTGAATGACTTTTATGACAAATGAGAATTGTGTTAAATGTCTTTTATGTCAAATAATGTGCATATTATGTGAATTTCAAGTTAAGTAGTTTTATATCAAATAACTATTTGGTCAAAAAAGATTTCATATGCATGCATCTCATAAAATTCTTCGCTCAAATTCAATTATGTTCAAAAATGAAAAAAACTCATCCAAAATTCAATTATCTTTCAAATTAATAAAATTCTTCTCCAAATTTCAAGTATTTTAAAAAACTTTAATAAAATTTTTGGCAAATATTCAATTATTTTCAAAAACAATTTAATTATTTAAAAAAAATTTTGCTATTTAATTATTTTCAAAAATAATAAAAATTTCACATATTTACAAATTTTTTTAGAAAATTCTACGCAAACATTCAATTATTTTCATAATTAATAAAACTTTTTACAGGAATTCAATAATTATTTACAAATTTTTTAATAAATTTCTTCGCAATAATTGAATTATTTTCATTAATAATAACTTTTTTACAAAAATTCAATTATTTTTATAAATAATAAAATTCTTTCAGGAATTCAATTATTTTCATTAATAATAAAACTCATTGCATAATTTTAATTATTTTTAATGCAATTTTAATCGAATTCCTCGAAAATTTTATTCTTAAAAATTTTATTAAAATTCGTCCAATGAATTTAATGATTTAAAAAATTTGTTGATAACATTTTTTATGAGAATTAAATTTCAAGAAACATGAAATTAATAAATTATTTATTTTTGTGTTTAAATAATTGAATTCTCGTAGAATTTACCAATAAAAATGATTTTAAAAATGAATTTTAATTAAAATTTTAGATTATAATTAAAAATATTAAAAGCATTATAACGTGAATTTTTAGAAATAATTAAATTTTGAAAAAGTTTCAAATTAAACTAATTGAAATTCATAATTTTTAATATTTTTGACAAACCATTCTGTAGAATTGATCCTTTTTAAAATCTAATAGGATTTTTATTGAAATTATTTCAAGTTTTTATTTTTCAATGTGTATTTAATTGCAGAATTTCCGAATAATTGAAACTTTGTAAAATTGAATTGTAAACGAATGACTTTAAAAATTCTCAAAGAACTTTTTTAAAAATTATTATAAATAATAGATTTATTAAAGAATTTTAGTTAAAAACTCTAGAAAAAAATTTAATTTTAGGGAAGTTACAAATTATTGCAGAAATTCAATTATTTTCAAGAGTAATAAAATTCTTCTTAAGGATTCAATTATTTTTACTAATAATAAAACTGATCGCAGCGTTTCAATTATTTGTCATACAATTATAATTGAATTCCTTGAAAAAAGTAATTATGTTCATGCAAGTTCTAATAAGATTTGACAAAAGAATTCAATTATTTAAAAATTTGGTAATAAAATTCTTTATGAGAATTGAATTTTGAGAAACATTCAATTATTCAATAAATTATTTACTTTTGCATTTAAATAATTGAATTCTCGTAGAATTTTCTAATAAAAATTGATTTTCATTTCATAAAAATGAATTTTAGTTAAAATTTTAGATTATAATTGAATATTAAAAGCAATATAAAGTGAATTTTTAAAAATAATTGAATTTTGAAATTTATTTTTTTGAAAAAGTTTAATTGAATTTTCTTTTATATTATTTAAAGTTTTTATTTTCTAATATGCATTTAATTAAAGAATTTAGGAATAATTAAAATTTCGTGAAATTGAATATTGTAAACAAATGGATTTAAAAATTGCCAAAGAACTTTTTCGAAAATTATTAAAAATACTTGATATAAAGTAAAATTGTAGTTAAAATTTTTTGAAAATAATAATTGAATTGAGGTAATGAAAATAATTTGGAGGCTCGGTGAAACTAGCGACCCGCCGGCCGCCAGCCATCAGAAGAATCCATAGGCGCCGACACACATAGTAGCACGGTGGCCCTATACGGTTCAATCAATGCAAAAACAGCGTACGCTATCTATTACAGTTTATAGAAAAAAATTACAATAGTCACATTTTAAAGAGCAATAATCCCCCTTTAATTTGTGACCAAGAAATAAAAAGGAAATTAAAGAGGGATTATTGCTCCTGAAAATGTGACAATTAAAAATTTTTTTAATAAATTTTTGATAGCCAGCGTCCCCACCCGCCCGTATCAGAAAAACGAAAATTGGAAAAAAAATCGGAAAAAAATTCATAACTCGAATAATTTTTGACTAATTCTTTGTTTCTTGGTCGCAAATTAAAGGGGCATTATTGCTCTTTAAAATGTGACTTTTGCAATTTTTTTCTATAAACTGTAATAGCTAGCGTACGCTGTTTTTGCATTGATTGAACCGTATAGGGCCACCGCGCTACTATGTGTGCCGGCGCCTATGGATTCTTCTGATGGCTGGCGACCGGCGGGTCGCTAGTTTCACCGAACCAATTTGGAAGAAGTATAATATTCTGATAATATAAAATAATGATTTTATTACTTGGTCATCTTTAATTATTATAAAATATGAAGAAATCGATGACTCGGAGTTATCGATATCTTCATGTTTTATAGTTATATAAAAAATCTATTTAACTAAAATTTCATTCATTATAAAAAATAACACCAAAATTGATTATTTTAATCTTTTTTGTTGTTAATTTAATCTGCAACACTTTTTAATACTTCACGATTTACTGGGAGCTTATTAACTCCCAAATTATGTATTTTTCTATCTTATTTCTCATGCTATATTTAAATCCTTACTTTTTTATGTTCTGGAATAATAATTTATTTTATAATAAATTAACAAGATATTCGATTAATAGGATCCTTAATTTATGAGTCACCTTTAGTAATTATCAGTCACTAATTGAGGATTCTCGTGCAATAAGGGGACGCGCAGGCTATTCGTTATCCTCTCGCGCAGCCGCAGAATCCCTATACGCAGGGACTTTCACTTTCATGCGTATCCCCTTATTGCACGTGAACTCTCAATTCAACATTTTTATAAATTCAAATAGCATATTAAATATTAATACTAGTATTTTATGTCAAATTCTTTTTCTTTATCTTGAAAAAAAGCTGAACTATAGTGACCAAATGAAAGAAAGAAAACAAAAGGATCTAAAAGAAGAGAAAAGCAATATTAAATAAAAATCTCCTTCTCAAGTAAAAGAGAACAACAAAAAAAGGAGAGATACGATTTCGAACATTTTTCGAAGAGGAAAAAAGGAAAAAAGTTGAAATCAGCTTATATATATATATATATATATAGAATATATATGAGAGGATCTACAATGTTAGTTTCCTTCGAACTGGACGTATCAAAGAAATCAATTACACAGCTACACACGCTCCGAACAACCCCACACTTCAACCTAACAGTCCACAATCGTTCAAAAACTCCCCCTCTAAATTTCAACTATATATCCTATCTTCCTTCCTCTGCGAACCTGCTTTCCCTATCTCACATATTTATTTTATACTGCCCGCACCTTACACGAATCATTCCCAAGGCCTTTATCGAACAACGATTTCCGGGAGTGTCCTCTCTCTCTCTCTCTCACTCTTCCCCTAAATCTCCATTTGCCGGAACTCAATTTCAGGTTTCTATCCTGAAAAAGCAGTTTTAAAGTCCATCATTGATTTTCATATATCTAGAGAGAAATAAGATGACAATTTGGAATATACTCGAGATTTGAAACTGTTTTAACTATTGTAAAGGAAATAAAATTTCGAAAATTAAAATTAGTGTTTAACTAGTTTCCTTTAGTCGAAATTTATAAATGCGAGACCAAAATTTTTGTATAGGAAGTATTTTTGAAATTCTTCAGTCTTCTCCCTCCACTTCTTTGAAATGAAATATAATTAATAAGTCTTAAAATAAATATTTCTATTTTTCCGGCCTTAAAAAAATAATCGATTTTGAATATGAAATTTACCTCCACCATTTTGTTATAAAATTTTAAATAAAAATTTCTTTTCCACACTTCAATAATTATGTATTTAATAAACCCTTCAAATAGAAATCCTATTCCATTTTTTATTTTCATCAAAGATAGATCTCTTTTTCTGCCTCTAAAGTGGTGTTACACCTTAATTTGAACTATTATTATAGACAATATTTTTTTTCAATTACTAATTATTAATAAAAATTCTTGAAAATGCAGATACAAGCTCACAAAATAAATTTCTAATCTTTTGCTAAACAGAGAATAAAGCTCAACCGCATGGACTCGAAATTACCGAAAAAGACCAGTGAACTAACACCCAAGAGAGAAAAGAAAAAGGAGAAAGAGAGAGTGAGAGGGACAATACAGAAATGGCATTTCGGATAAAAGCAGAGGGAACGAGAGTAAAACAAGTCAGACAATATAGGAAAAAAGCGAAAAAAAACATCATTTTAGTTCGAGAGTATAAGAGAGGGAGAGATAAAAATGTAGAGAGAGAGAAAAAAGAGAGAAAGAAAGAAAGAGAAAAAGAATAGAGGGATGGCTAGTCGGGGTGGCAGAGAATAGCCTCAACTGGACAGTACCAGAATGACTGGACTACCTACCTACTTTTATATCGCTCGGGAAATAATGGGATTCCCATCATGAAGTGGATTTCCCTCGGGAGAGTTGGACATCGATGCACGCGTCAAGAGATCCTACGAATGTCCAACATCCGGATACCTAGTACCTATCGGTCTCACGTCCATCTCCCTACACCCATAGAAAACGTTCAAACCCTCGTTTCACCTGTCCTATATCGTTGCACACTCGTTTTCGTCCTATCAACTTTCCTATATTATCCTTTTTTTCGCTTAGACACGTGCCTCAACGTACTCAACAACTGATAACTTAAACTATGACAAACGATTATCATTATATTCATTCATCTTTTCATGTCTTTCAAGTATTCAACTTTCAAATGAGCGCCGATATTTTTATTTCTTTTCCTAATTTGTATTTTATTAAAAAATATTTTATTTATTCAAAAAAATTAATTTTTAACTATTAATTTATTTTTCAATGTGTGACGCGCTCCCAAGAAAGGTACCTAAGAAGCAAACGAATTATGGGTTAGGTTCGTGTTAGATTTATCTTTATTAAAAGTTGATTTTTAATTATTTTAATTTGAAACTTTTCATTGAATATTATTGATATAATGAAGACTTGAAGATCAATAATTTTTAATTAATAATTGATTCTCTTTCTGTATTTTTACTCAGAAAATTAAAAACATAACCTCAATTTTTTTGCTTCTTAAGTACCTTTCTTCGGAGCGTGACACATATAGTATAGTTCCTATAATGTTCTGAATGAAATATTTTTTCATTATAAATATTTTCAACAATTACTGCGATTGCAATAAAAATTCAAAGTATAAATGAAGTATTTCGAAACCTAAAAATTATATTTTGAAACTAAGTGACAATATTATTATAATAAAATATTAATTCGAAGAAGACATAAATAAATTTCGTTCATTTAAACGTTCAGAACATTTTAGAAGCATAATTCTTGAAAATATTTAAGAAAACGATCAAAAAAATTTAGTAGAATATCTTTTGAATCAAAATTGATTCACATTTATCTTTAAAATTTTTTTTTCTTAGTATTATTATTTATGTTTTTTAGAGTATTATATTTATAATATTTTAATTATTACTTCCGCATAGAGGAAGTATTTACCTATATATATTTATTTAATTTATATTTATAATAATCTTTTAGATTTCGAAACGTTTGGAGTAACAATAATAAAATCATTGTCCGAATGTTTTCGTTTTATTCGCACCATGTTTTATCAAAAATTCTCGAATGTAAAGAATTAACTAATTAAACATATAAATTTTCAATATTTCGAAATATTGATAAAATCTTATAAAAACGAAAAAAAAAGTGTTCAGAAAAATTTAATTCTGTATTTTCCTGATTTCTAAATTTAATTATTCAAAACACCAATAATTTTGTTAAATACAAAATATTTAAATAAATTTATTAAAATAATTGGAAAATATTGCTTTAATTTTAATAATACTTTTATTCAATATATTATTTTTTTTGCCCAAGAATTAAATTTTTTTAAATTTCAATATAAAAACCTTATGTAAAATATAAATAAATTAAAAAAAATTACAAGTTGTACTCCTTCAAAACTAAATTTCTCGAAATCAATTACTTTTAATAATTTTCCGAAAGTACTTCGATAATTCAATTAGGGTAAATGCACTAGTAGTCGGACACTTAAGGATACAATCTTAAATTATGCTTTTTTTCTTGAAATAGCAAATATCTACTGTGTTTATAAGCACATTATTAATTAAAGGAGTTCTTCAGGATTAAAAATCATATAAATTTGTTACAAATAGTAATGAGTATTTAATAAAATATAAACATTTTAATAAAAAATTACGAATGCTTTAGTAGTCGGACACTTTTTCCCCTTGTTTCTATAGTCGGACATCTGTCAGATATTTTGAATTTATAAAGTAAAAAAGATAATTTTTTAATTGCTATCTGCTGGAAAATCGAATTAAAGCATATTAGAAGTTATTAATATAATATTTAAACCCAATAAATTTTAATATTTATGATTAATTATCAACAAAACTTTGTGCCACTCATCGCGCTACTCGAAAATGGTTGTATCTATAGTCGGACACCATGATTTTTAAAACATTAAATAAAATATTTCTTGTTTAATTATTTTCGAAAATAACACTATTTTAATAAAATATAAACTTCACACATTCGTCTAGTATACTTTTAAAGTAATTATCACAATGCATTATTATTTATTTGCCAAAAAACACGAAAGTGTCCGACTACTAGTACTGTCCGACTATACCTGCACTTACCCTATTTAATTACAAAAATTTCATTTTTTTATAATAATTAAGACGATAACTCTTTATATGTATTTTTAAAAAAGTTATTTAAGGTGAATAAAAAATATGTAATCAAAAATATTTTTAATATTTTAAAAAAATTAACTTTTGAAAAACTATTATAAAAATATTCATAAAATTACTCTCTAATTGTGAATTGGTAAAAATAATTACTAATTTGACTGACTTTTTGATTTTGAATTAGAAAATACTTATAAATTAGTAGAAATTACTATTTATTAAATTTTACTAATAAATTATTAGAAATTACTATTTAGTAAATATTACTAATAAATTTAGTAGACATTACTATTTAGTAAATTTTACTAATAAATTAGTAGAAATTACTATTCATTAGTAAAATTTACAAATTTAAAACCAAAAAGTCAGTCACTAATTAAAATTTAGTAAACATTTTTACTAATTTAAATTTAGAGAGTAGTTATTAAGAAAAAATTTTTAATAAATTTGAAAAAAAGATGTTTTTAATACAGAATTGAAAAATTTCCAAATTAATTGTTTAGTACAACTTTTAAAAAATAATTGAATTTTTGAAAAAAGTTTTTGATAGATACTAAATATAATCAAGTTTTTAAAGAATTTTAATAACAAATATGAAAATAAATTATTTCTGCAAAATTTTAATAATAAGCCTAAAAAAGCAGATTTTTTAAAATTTTAATTTACTTCTGTTAAAGATAATTGTATTTCAGAAAATTATAATAAGAAAATTCTAAGAATTAATTTTTTAAAAAAATATTTTAATACAATTTTTAGAAACTAATTATCATTAATGTTTGTTCTCAAATTTTTATTTAAAGAATTTTTATTAAAATTTTTGAAAATTGAATTTATTTTAAAATTCGCAATTAAAATTCTTCAAGATTTGATTGCTAATTACAACAAAAATGGAAAATGTAAATTAACCCGTGTAGAAATTTAACCATGGCCCAAAACGGGGCCAGATCTTTTGATCATTGTGTAGGCCATAACATGGCAATTTCTACACGGGAAATATTTTTATTCACTCTATTTTAATTTTTTTATTATTTTATATGTGTAATAAAATATCAATTTCAAGAAGTTATAAACAAATTTCGTTAATTTAAACGTTCAGAATTTTAGGAACGTATAAAATTTTCTTTTAATTTTCAAATAACAAATTATAGAAGAATTAAAGAAAAAATAGAGACATTAATAGACGCAGCGAGCTAAAATAAGGCGCGCAATCTGTCTCGTAAAATTAAATTCAAAATTTTTTTTTTTATTCCAAAAATTAATTTCTTTTTGTCCACCAAAGTGGATAATTTCAATAATTCTAATAATTTATTTATGTTAGATTATGTTTATTCAAATAATTTATAACTATAAATTTAACATGGCTTTTATTTTCAAAGTGTTAAAAAATTTTTTTAAAGAATCAGAAAAATGTACCAGAACATTTTTTATTTTATTTATGGGGAAATTTTCTTCAAATCTCTTTTTATTTCGATTATATGGCAAAATTTAAAAAATGATAATTAGAAATTATTTAATGACGCAAATCTCTAAAATAATTAAAATTAGATTCAACTTTAAATTTTGAATCTTTTAAATTGATAAGAAATTCAATCAATAAAATTAAAATAAAAATTTTTTCCTAATATTTCTATCAAACTTGAAAAGAAACTCGAAAAAAATTAAAAAATTGAAAATCAGAGTATTCTGGTTTTTATGGAAAACATATTGAATTATATAAACAAAGGCAAAATATACGCGTAAAGAATAAACATTTAATAAATTTAATAAATTCATTAAACATTTAAACACTTAATAAATAATAAATACTTAAAATAATTAATATTATAAGAAACTCACCAAAAAGATGTTTACGAAAAAGTTGATATATTGTTTCACTTACTTTTAATTATTTCCAAATTGTTCCACATCACATTTCGATAAATTGATCCAAATTTTATTTCCAAATCGCCCCACAATATTTTACTGAACTTCGTTGACTTTTCACTTTACCCTGAAAAATATACTTTTTTAATTTCGTAATACAATTTTAAAATACACTTGATAGAAATTTTCAAAAAATTATATAAATGTTAAAAAAAAATAAAGATTACAAATGCTAATCAAAAAATAAATCATAAAACTTATTTAATCATAATGTCTAGTGAATTTTAGAAATATTCAATATTATCCATTATTTATTAATAATATTTTATTTATTTGTCTTTTGTAAAATAATTCTATTCACAAACAAAAAGATTTTTTTTCTAATTTCAACTGTTTGATTATTAGTCAAATGTGTAAATTATATATTATGACGATGAATAAAATGAATAAAAAGTATAATTAACCTCAAAAAATTTGGAGAAATAATATTATAATTACAATTATATAAAATTCATTGCTAATTAATAGTATTTTAAACTTGAAAATCTGTATTTAGCTGCCACTTGCATATTATGAAATAACCTAACCTTTTAGGAGGGAAACTGAAAAAAATGAACAAATGTTCGGCAAAACAGCAAAAAAAAAGTTGCAACTTGGCAAAAAAAAGATGGCGGCGATCAGCTGCGATTTACAAACCCAAAGTGCCCAAAGTCCCAAACATCTCAATATTGAAAAAATGGCCGCTATGCTACAAATTTAGTTCGAAAAAACACAAATCTACACTTTTCTCACCGATATTAACCGGCTTGTGCCGATTTGCAACGGGATGCTTCAATAAACGTGTGCACAGAATACGACAATACAACGACAAAACTTGAGAATAATGCTTAGCAACAACAATGACCGTTCTTTGTCCCTCTTTTGCCAAATGCACGATTAACTTGGCAAAGGGACTTTAGCCATCATATTAAGTGTCATTTTCACTGTGCTCCCTTATTTTGAGATATTTTACCATTTTAAGACTAATAAACCAATTACAGGACAAAGGAAAATGTAAAATTAATTGCTAGAAAAAGCGGGCGAATATTGTACATTTTTTTGTTTTTCTTACCCATCCACCGTATTTATTGCTCCTCTTCGTACACTAAACTATTACTACTATCACTGAACACTAATAACTTGGTTAATTGAACATAACTGTGTAAAAGTTCATAAATTAATAACTCATTAATGAAGAATTAATAACGCATGAAAGCCCACTTGTAGCACTAATAAAGAAGTGGGGGAGGAAAGGAAAACGCGCGAAAAATAATGGTAGAATTGCGCACCAGCGCCATCAGTGGCGGGTAATCGAAAGCTCGTAGGCGCGAAGTTTAAAATTAGAATTTAGAAGAACATTAAAATAATTACTTTATTATTAATATAGAGCAATAATAATGTGTTCTAAATACAGATAATTAATTTTAATTTATTAATAAACTTTGAGAAGTTATATACTGACATATGGTAATAGAATTAAATTCCCCAGACTCCCCAAGTAACCAGAAGTTAGTTCTCGTCCTTACCGACCACATCTTACCGACTGCAAATTTTAAAAAGGTTTTACCGGTAGTCCGCCAGACTTTCCATGTGCATTTGAGTTTTAATTTTTATATATTTATTATTTTGTTAAATAAAATAACTCCTATTTGTTAAATAAGTTTTCTTTATTCTCATTGTAAGACAAATTTTGTTACGGTTAGTGAACAATTTAAAGAAACAGTAAATCGAGTAAAATTCAGTAACTAGTAAATTTCATTATAAAGTGAAATTTTAGGTTAGGTTTGTTATTTATAATATGCAGTGAAATTATTATAAAATACGAAATAAAATAATAGAATATAATTTATAACAATACAAGAAACAATTGTTTAAAAAACATGTCATCCCTGTGGAAATTTACTAAACAATTACAATTAATTCCCAGTATTCTTCAACCAAAGTAAGTAGAATATTTTCCAATTTTAATAAAGTTCGAACGGGATTTATTTACTTCTTTTTCGAATTAAAATTTTATTATAAATAATATTGTCACTTAGCTTCAAAATATTCATTTTGACTTTCGAAATTTAATATTTAATTTATACTTTGAAGTTTAATTGTAATCGCAGTAATTATTGAAAATATTTCGTTCATTTCGAACGTTCAGAACTTTAAGAACATTATTTTTATTTGCAGGTGTAAATAAAATGTAATTAAAGATTGACTCTTAATAAATTTGATTTTCGATTGAATAAATTTTTAATTTTTAATTTTATTATTTAATTTTAGAATCAATGTAACAGAATTAACACAAAGGGGAATGAAGACACTTAATCGTCCACCGAAAAAACGTTTATCGCCCTGGCTAAAAACACCACAGGCTCCATTAAATGATGTTCTTCAGGAAAGAATTTCCGATGATAATAAGGAATTTATTCACGAAGTCCTCACAGACATGTACCCAGAAGTTAATCCAAATTATAAATCTCCACTTAAAATTGAGCCTATAGAACCAAACGTTCAGTGGACAAAACATTCGCAACGTTGTGGAGTTCTTGCAAAGAAAATTGGTGTTACCTTAATGTGGACGAAAAGTGGAAAACCAGTCAAAACCACTCTTCTGCAGGTATTGTACATTTTTATTTTTACATTTCGTTTCAATATTTGTATTTATAATATTTTTTAACTAGCTGTCGTACCCCTCTTCGACGGGTTTTAGTTTCTACCAATGCATTTAACAGTGTTTCTACCAATCTGGAAAATCAGAAAATAGCCGGAAATTTAATTTGACCGGAAAATTAATAATTAGTTACCATTAGCTATTTCGGTAGTATAATATTACTACATATTTGAATAGTCTTCACCCTTTAGCAAAAAATCAAAAATTATCAAAAATTCGAAAAACCGAATTTCTTAAAATTCAACATTTTTTCTTCTCTTTTATGGAATTAAGCTTCATTATTTTTAGGCTCTTTAAAAATACTTTACTTAGTCAAAAGTCTCCACCCTTTGGTAAAAAATCTAAAATTATGAAAAATTCAAAAAAGCGAATTTCTTAAAATTTAACTTTTTTTCTTCTCTTTAATGGCATTTAGCTTCATTATTTTTGTGCTTTTAAAAAATACTTTACTTAGTTAATAGTCTCCACCCTTTGGTAAAAAATCTAATTTTATGGAAAATTAGCAAAAATTCAAAAAACTGAATTTCTTAAAATTCAACATTTTTTCTTCTTTTTTATGGCATTTAGCTTCATTATTTTTGTGCTTTTAAAAAATACTTTACTTAGTTAATAGTCTCCACCCTTTGGTAAAAAATCTAATTTTATGGAAAATTAGCAAAAATTCAAAAAACTGAATTTCTTAAAATTCAACATTTTTTCTTCTTTTTTATGGCATTTAGCTTCATTATTTTTGTGCTTTTAAAAAATACTTTACTTAGTTAATATTCTCCACCCTTTGGTAAAAAATCTAATTTTATGGAAAATTAGCAAAAATTCAAAAAACCGAATTTCTTAAAATTCAACATTTTTTCTTCTTTTTTATGGCATTTAGCTTCATTATTTTTGTGCTTTTAAAAAATACTTTACTTAGTTAATAGTCTCCACCCTTTGGTAAAAAATCTAAATTTATGGAAAATTAGCAAAAATTCAAAAAACTGAATTTCTTAAAATTCAACATTTTTTCTTCTTTTTTATGGCATTTAGCTTCATTATTTTTGTGCTTTTAAAAAATACTTTACTTAGTTAATATTCTCCACCCTTTGGTAAAAAATCTAATTTTATGGAAAATTAGCAAAAATTCAAAAAACCGAATTTCTTAAAATTCAACATTTTTTCTTCTTTTTTATGGCATTTAGCTTCATTATTTTTGTGCTTTTAAAAAATACTTTACTTAGTTAATAGTCTCCACCCTTTGGTAAAAAATCTAATTTTATGGAAAATTAGCAAAAATTCAAAAAACTGAATTTCTTAAAATTCAACATTTTTTCTTCTTTTTTATGGCATTTAGCTTCATTATTTTTGTGCTTTTAAAAAATACTTTACTTAGTTAATATTCTCCACCCTTTGGTAAAAAATCTAATTTTATGGAAAATTAGCAAAAATTCAAAAAACCGAATTTCTTAAAATTCAACATTTTTTCTTCTTTTTTATGGCATTTAGCTTCATTATTTTTGTGCTTTTAAAAAATACTTTACTTAGTTAATAGTCTCCACCCTTTGGTAAAAAATCTAAATTTATGGAAAATTAGCAAAAATTCAAAAAACTGAATTTCTTAAAATTCAACATTTTTTCTTCTTTTTTATGGCATTTAGCTTCATTATTTTTGTGCTTTTAAAAAATACTTTACTTAGTTAATATTCTCCACCCTTTGGTAAAAAATCTAATTTTATGGAAAATTAGCAAAAATTCAAAAAACCGAATTTCTTAAAATTCAACATTTTTTCTTCTTTTTTATGGCATTTAGCTTCATTATTTTTGTGCTTTTAAAAAATACTTTACTTAGTTAATAGTCTCCACCCTTTGGTAAAAAATCTAAATTTATGGAAAATTAGCAAAAATTCAAAAAACTGAATTTCTTAAAATTCAACATTTTTTCTTCTTTTTTATGGCATTTAGCTTCATTATTTTTGTGCTTTTAAAAAATACATTACTTAGTTAATAGTCTCCACCCTTTGGTAAAAAATCTAAATTTATGGAAAATTAGCAAAAATTCAAAAAACTGAATTTCTTAAAATTCAACATTTTTTCTTCTTTTTTATGGCATTTAGCTTCATTATTTTTGTGCTTTTAAAAAATACTTTACTTAGTTAATAGTCTCCACCCTTTGGTAAAAAATCTAATTTATGGAAAATTAGCAAAAATTCAAAAAACTGAATTTCTTAAAATTCAACATTTTTTCTTCTTTTTTATGGCATTTAGCTTCATTATTTTTGTGCTTTTAAAAAATACTTTACTTAGTTAATAGTCTCCACCCTTTGGTAAAAAATCTAATTTATGGAAAATTAGCAAAAATTCAAAAAACTGAATTTCTTAAAATTCAACATTTTTTCTTCTTTTTTATGGCATTTAGCTTCATTATTTTTGTGCTTTTAAAAAATACTTTACTTAGTTAATAGTCTCCACCCTTTGGTAAAAAATCTAAATTTATGGAAAATTAGCAAAAATTCAAAAAACCTGAATTTCTTAAAATTCAACATTTTTTCTTCTTTTTTATGGCATTTAGCTTCATTATTTTTGTGCTTTTAAAAAATACATTACTTAGTTAATAGTCTCCACCCTTTGGTAAAAAATCTAAATTTATGGAAAATTAGCAAAAATTCAAAAAACTGAATTTCTTAAAATTCAACATTTTTTCTTCTTTTTTATGGCATTTAGCTTCATTATTTTTGTGCTTTTAAAAAATACATTACTTAGTTAATAGTCTCCACCCTTTGGTAAAAAATCTAAATTTATGGAAAATTAGCAAAAATTCAAAAAACTGAATTTCTTAAAATTCAACATTTTTTCTTCTTTTTTATGGCATTTAGCTTCATTATTTTTGTGCTTTTAAAAAATACTTACTTAGTTAATAGTCTCCACCCTTTGGTAAAAAATCTAATTTATGGAAAATTAGCAAAAATTCAAAAAACTGAATTTCTTAAAATTCAACATTTTTTCTTCTTTTTTATGGCATTTAGCTTCATTATTTTTGTGCTTTTAAAAAATACTTTACTTAGTTAATAGTCTCCACCCTTTGGTAAAAAATCTAAATTTATGGAAAATTAGCAAAAATTCAAAAAACTGAATTTCTTAAAATTCAACATTTTTTCTTCTTTTTTATGGCATTTAGCTTCATTATTTTTGTGCTTTTAAAAAATACTTTACTTAGTTAATAGTCTCCACCCTTTGGTAAAAAATCTAAATTTTATGGAAAATTAGCAAAAATTCAAAAAACCTGAATTTCTTAAAATTCAACATTTTTTCTTCTTTTTTATGGCATTTAGCTTCATTATTTTTGTGCTTTTAAAAAATACTTTACTTAGTTAATATTCTCCACCCTTTGGTAAAAAATCTAATTTATGGAAAATTAGCAAAAATTCAAAAAACTGAATTTCTTAAAATTCAACATTTTTTCTTCTTTTTTATGGCATTTAGCTTCATTATTTTTGTGCTTTTAAAAAATACTTTACTTAGTTAATATTCTCCACCCTTTGGTAAAAAATCTAATTTTATGGAAAATTAGCAAAAATTAAGAAAACTGAATTTCTTAAAATTCAACATTTTTCTTCTTTTTTATGGCATTTAGCTTCATTATTTTTGTGCTTTTAAAAAATACTTTACTTAGTTAATATTCTCCACCCTTTGGTAAAAAATCTAATTTTATGGAAAATTAGCAAAAATTCAAAAAACCGAATTTCTTAAAATTCAACATTTTTCCTTATTTTTTATGGCATTTAGCTTCATTATTTTTGTGCTTTTAAAAAATACTTTACTTATTTAATACTCTCCACCCTTTGGTAAAAAATCTAATTTTATGGAAAATTAGCAAAAATTCAAAAAACCGAATTTCTTAAAATTCAACATTTTTTCTTCTTTTTTATGGCATTTAGCTTCATTATTTTTGTGCTTTTAAAAAATACTTTACTTAGTTAATAGTCTCCACCCTTTGGTAAAAAATCTAAATTTATGGAAAATTAGCAAAAATTCAAAAAACTGAATTTCTTAAAATTCAACATTTTTTCTTCTTTTTTATGGCATTTAGCTTCATTATTTTTGTGCTTTTAAAAAATACATTACTTAGTTAATAGTCTCCACCCTTTGGTAAAAAATCTAAATTTATGGAAAATTAGCAAAAATTCAAAAAACTGAATTTCTTAAAATTCAACATTTTTTCTTCTTTTTTATGGCATTTAGCTTCATTATTTTTGTGCTTTTAAAAAATACTTTACTTAGTTAATAGTCTCCACCCTTTGGTAAAAAATCTAATTTTATGGAAAATTAGCAAAAATTCAAAAAACTGAATTTCTTAAAATTCAACATTTTTTCTTCTTTTTTATGGCATTTAGCTTCATTATTTTTGTGCTTTTAAAAAATACTTTACTTAGTTAATAGTCTCCACCCTTTGGTAAAAAATCTAATTTTATGGAAAATTAGCAAAAATTCAAAAAACTGAATTTCTTAAAATTCAACATTTTTTCTTCTTTTTTATGGCATTTAGCTTCATTATTTTTGTGCTTTTAAAAAATACTTTACTTAGTTAATAGTCTCCACCCTTTGGTAAAAAATCTAAATTTATGGAAAATTAGCAAAAATTCAAAAAACTGAATTTCTTAAAATTCAACATTTTTTCTTCTTTTTTATGGCATTTAGCTTCATTATTTTTGTGCTTTTAAAAAATACTTTACTTAGTTAATATTCTCCACCCTTTGGTAAAAAATCTAATTTTATGGAAAATTAGCAAAAATTCAAAAAACTGAATTTCTTAAAATTCAACATTTTTTCTTCTTTTTTATGGCATTTAGCTTCATTATTTTTGTGCTTTTAAAAAATACTTTACTTAGTTAATAGTCTCCACCCTTTGGTAAAAAATCTAATTTTATGGAAAATTAGCAAAAATTCAAAAAACTGAATTTCTTAAAATTCAACATTTTTTCTTCTTTTTTATGGCATTTAGCTTCATTATTTTTGTGCTTTTAAAAAATACTTTACTTAGTTAATAGTCTCCACCCTTTGGTAAAAAATCTAATTTTATGGAAAATTAGCAAAAATTCAAAAAACTGAATTTCTTAAAATTCAACATTTTTTCTTCTTTTTTATGGCATTTAGCTTCATTATTTTTGTGCTTTTAAAAAATACTTTACTTAGTTAATAGTCTCCACCCTTTGGTAAAAAATCTAAATTTATGGAAAATTAGCAAAAATTCAAAAAACTGAATTTCTTAAAATTCAACATTTTTTCTTCTTTTTTATGGCATTTAGCTTCATTATTTTTGTGCTTTTAAAAAATACTTTACTTAGTTAATATTCTCCACCCTTTGGTAAAAAATCTAATTTTATGGAAAATTAGCAAAAATTCAAAAAACAGAATTTCTTAAAATTCAACATTTTTTCTTCTTTTTTATGGCATTTAGCTTCATTATTTTTGTGCTTTTAAAAAATACTTTACTTAGTTAATAGTCTCCACCCTTTGGTAAAAAATCTAAATTTATGGAAAATTAGCAAAAATTCAAAAAACTGAATTTCTTAAAATTCAACATTTTTTCTTCTTTTTTATGGCATTTAGATTCATTATTTTTGTGCTTTTAAAAAATACTTTACTTAGTTAATAGTCTCCACCCTTTGGTAAAAAATCTAAATTTATGGAAAATTAGCAAAAATTCAAAAAACTGAATTTCTTAAAATTCAACATTTTTTCTTCTTTTTTATGGCATTTAGCTTCATTATTTTTGTGCTTTTAAAAAATACTTTACTTAGTTAATATTCTCCACCCTTTGGTAAAAAATCTAATTTTATGGAAAATTAGCAAAAATTAAGAAAACTGAATTTCTTAAAATTCAACATTTTTTCTTCTCTTTTATGGCATTTAGCTTAATTATTTTTTTGATGTTGCAAATTTCTTACTTTACATACTGATCTTTAAATAAAAAACTTTAATAG
Organism: Leptopilina heterotoma; assembly: GCF_015476425.1. Taxonomy (NCBI): domain Eukaryota; kingdom Metazoa; phylum Arthropoda; class Insecta; order Hymenoptera; family Figitidae; genus Leptopilina; species Leptopilina heterotoma. Next base: position 1,422,746 of record NW_025110893.1, read on the forward strand.
CTTTCCCTGTAAAGCGTGCTTAAAGATTAAAAATCACTATTTTTTTAGAAAAAAGTTGATATAAAAAATCGAAAGTTAATATTTTTTAATCGGATAAGGCTATGATTTTAAGTTACGTTAATACCTGATAGACTGCCAAATTTCACTTTAATTGGTTAAACCGTTTTCAATTAATGCGCGTACAAAGTTTTGCATACTGACAGACAGACAGAAATTTTTTTTTTACATTTTTCGAATTCTAATGAATCAAGACGAAAAGATATATAAAAATTTTCAAGTTTGGAGCAATGTACAGACAGAAGCCTTATTTTATTAATATAGATTTTAATTTAAAACACTAAAAAAATATATAATAAATTCTAATCGAATTTCTCGAAAAACGTAATTATTCTGAGAAATTTTATTAAAATTTGTCATTAATTGTCAATTATTTAAATATTTGTTGATAAAATTCTTTGTTAGAATTCAATTTTAAGAAAAAATTGAATAAATAAATTACTTCTTTGTATTTAAATAATTGACTTCTCGTTGAATTTTTTAATAAAACCCTGGACAGAAGAAATTTTCTTTTTACTTTGGCAGATGATATTTTTACTATTCTTATTGTATTAGAAACGATTTTTTCCTTTTTGTTTCAGGTTGTTGATAATCACGTCATTAAATATACTCCACCAGAACTTTTTAATCCAAAAATAGGAAAACCAAGAATTCAAGTTAAAAAACATTTGGGTTGCCTAATAGTCGGAGCTGTCTCCACTGATCCTCAATTTGTATGCAATTTCTTTTCTTCGAGAATTTTTCTCTATTTTGCTAAATATAAAACCAATTTTAATGTTTCTTTTTTTAGTTGACAAAAGATTACAGTGATTTGTTCGAAAGATCTGGTGTTATGCCTAAGAAAGCGTTGGCAAGATTTAAGATAACTGCAGATGCTGCACTACAGCCAGGAACACCTCTTTATGCCACTCACTTCAAACCCGGAGATGTTGTGGACATTAGAGCAAAAACGTAAATTAAATTTGAATAATTTTTGTTATTAAAATATAAATGAAATATAATAATACTCTCCACAATTTTAATAAAATTTAAAGAAAGAATTGAAAAAATTTTAATAAAATTCTTTGAAACGATTCAATTATTTTCAAAAATATTAAGAAAGCTTTTTCGCTAGAATTCAATTATTTTAACAAATAATGAAATTCTTGGTTGAAATTCAATTATTTTGAATATCTAATATTTAAGTAAAATTTATCAAAAAGAATTCAATTATTTTAGAAAATTTTAATAAACTTTTTCGAAAAGTTCTATTATTTTCATAAAAAATAAAATTCATTGCAATAATTTAATTATTCATTTTTAATTTTAATAAAATTCTTCGACAGAATTTATTTATTTTCAAAAATTTAATAATAATTCTTCGAAAGAATTTAATTATTTTCAAAGAAGTTAATAGAATTTTTTAACAAAATTGAGTCATTTACATAAATTTTAGGAAAATTCAATAATTATAAAAAATTTCAATAAAATTCATAAAAAGAATTCAATTATTTATAATTTTTTAATACAATTTCTTAATAGAATTTAATTGCTTTAACAAATTTATTTTTATATTCTTATAATTAAATTCTCGTAGAACTTTCTAAAAAAAATTAATTTCGAAATGAATTTAATTAAAAATTTTAGATAATAATTGAATTTTAAAAATCATCATTCAAAAATTGATGTTTATTCTTGAGAATATAAAATTTTTTTATTTACCAAATCTTTTGCTATAGTTTAGTTTAATGAAATGAAATTATTTTTTTATTTTTAATAGAATATAATAATAAATTTATAATTAATGTAATAATAATTTCATAATAAAATGAAAACATTTTTTTTCTACTTCAGAGTTGATCGAGGATTTCAGGGAGTCATGAGACGCTGGGGTTTTAAAGGACAACCCGCGACTCATGGTCAAACTAAAACTCATAGACGACCTGGAAATATTGGCTCAGGTGGTGAGAGAGGAGTTATACCTGGCACTAAAATGCCCGGTCACATGGGTAACAGATACCGTGTCTTGAGAGGCATTCAGGTGAAAAATTAAACTATGTCATTAAAATTATTAATCCACAAAAAGATTAAAGTGGAAAATTTTATCAAGAAATTTGTCAAATAATTTACAATTGTTTAAAATTTTTTCACATTTCAGATTTTAAGGATCAATACAAAATTTAATGTACTCTTTGTTAGGGGTACTGCCATACCTGGAGAAATAAATAATATAATTCAAATTTTCGATACTAAATTATTAAGAAGGAAACACAAAGAAGCGCCTGCTTTTCCAACATATTTCCCAACTGGCGATGAACCTGAAGAACTTTACATGGACGAGATGCATCATTTTGGTGAAGCTACAATCGAATTCGAAGAACCACAACAACAAACAAAAAAGAAATAAAGAAAATTTTGTTCCATATAAATAAATAAATAAATAGATTTTTAAATATAAAGAATCGATTGTCTAATTTCATTTCTACTTTGACTTTCATTTTCCAGGGTTGCCTCAAGTCAGGGAAATCATGGAAATGCGGAAAATGTTAGAGAATGTAAGAAGTACTGGAAAAATAAAAATACTTTTAGAATTAGTACAAAAATTCTGATTTTTGAAGTTCAAAACTATTCTAGAAAAGAAATTGAAAACTGAATTCAACAATAAATTTTTCTCACTTGGCTTTTTATTTTCGAAAATAATTAAATTCTAGAACAACTTTCCTAATATTAATTTAACTTAACTCGACTTAACTTTAGTTAAAAACAGTTGCAAATTTCATAAATAATTGAATTTCAGGTTTTAAACTGAAATTTTCGAAAAATTTTAATTGATGTGAAGGAATCATTTTTATTTAATTTAAACCAATTCAATAAATTATTGTGAAGAAATTAATAATAATTATTTACTTAAAAAATAATTTAAGTTGGAAATACCTTCTTTTATCAAATTAATTAAAACTTTGTGAAATCGAATTTAAAATAATTAATTTTGTTGAAGAGTTACATTAGAATTTCAAAAAAAAATTAATTTTCAAATATCAACTTCAATTTTTTAATAATAGGCTTAATTCAAAATTTTTTAAATTCACTTCAATAATTGATTATTATTATTATTTATTGTTTTCTAAATTTAAATAAAATTATTCGAAAGAATTAAATTATTTCATAAAAATTTTAATAAAATTCAACTCTATCAGATTTTTAAATACAAATATTAACAAACACGACTGTTTTTAAAACTAGCAAGTAATTTTTTGTAAAATTCAATTACCTAAAAATTTTCAATTAAAATTGAAGAAAAAACTATTATTTTCAAAAAATTCAAAGAAATTCTTCAAAACAATTCAATTATTTTCAAAAAATTCAAAGAAATTCTTCAAAACAATTCAATTATTTTCAAAAATATTAATTGAATTCTTAATAAGAATTCAATTACTTTAAAATTAAATATAATTTTAATAAAATTTGTAGAAGGAATTTAATTATTTGTTAATTTTAAAAAATTATTAAATTATTGATAATAATTAAATTAAATTATTTTCAAAAATATTAATTAAATTCTTCGTATGAATTCAATTGTTTTAATACAATTTTAATAAAATTAGTAGAAAGAATTTAATTTTTTTTTTTTTAATTTTAAGAAAGTTGTTCGAAAGAATTAAATTATTTTCAAAAATATTTATTAAATTCTTCGTGACAATTCAATTATTTTCATAAATCATAAAATTCTTTGCAGGAATTCAATTATTCTCGATGCGATTTTAATAAAATTTCTCTAATTTTCTCTTTTAAATTCAATAATTTGAACAATTTTTTTTTTAATTTGTAAAAAAATTCAATTATTTTTAACAATTTTTATAAAACTTCCTATAAAAATGGAATTATTTTCAATTTAATTTTAAGAAATTAAAATTAAATTAAATTTTTTTTGAAAATAATGTTTCTTTTAAATTTTTGAGTAATTGAATTTTTTGAAAAATTACTTTCTAGTTTTAAAAATAGCCGTGTTTGTCAATAATTATTGTAATTAAAAATATAAGTTGAATTTTATTAAAATTTTTAAGAAATAATTGAATTCTTTCAAAGAATTTATTATTAATATTGTAATGAAAATAATTCATTCTTTTCGAGGAATTAAATTTAGATTGTATTAAAAATAATTCAATTCTTATAAGAAGAATTTAATAATTTTTTTAAATTAACAAGTAATTTTTAAATTCTTTCTTCAAATTTTATTAAAACCGAATTTAAGATAATTGAAATCCTGTGAAGCATTTAATTATTTATGAAAATAATTGAATTCTTGTGAACTATTTTATTAGAATTTTTGAAAATAATTGAATTTTCAAGAAGAAATTTATTGCTTTTAAAAATAATTGAATTCTTGTGATGATAATTGTTATTTATGAAAATAATTGAATTCTTTTGCGAAATTTTATCAAAACACTACCTAGATTTCTCGAAAGAATTTAATTATTTTCAAAAATTTTAATAAAATTCTTTGAAACAATTCAATTAATCGCAATTATTTTCAAAAGAATTTTGATTTATTGAATACAATTATTTTTTAAAGTTTTGATAAAATTCTTCGAAAGAAGATATATTTATTTATTATTACTTCAGAGTTTATTGACTAAGGTTTGATAAAATTCTTTACAATTCAATTTTTATTTTCTCTTTCATTTTCACTTTGATAAATTTTTGTGTTTACTTTCACTTCAATAGATTTTTATTTTCACTTATTTGATAGTGAAAATATCAAAGTGAAAATATAAATCTCTCAAGATGAAAGTAAAAGTTAATATGAAAGTGAAAATAGAAATGAAACTGTACAATTAATCCCCAGACTGCAATAATTCAGATAAATAATTTCCAAAGTCAGAAATAACAAATAGGGTTTAATAAACAAAAAGAAAAATAAACAGCCAATCATTGTCAAATGTAAGCTACATTTTATTGTTGCTGCTCTTTCTTACAGAACGTTCGTTATTATTAATTAATTATTCTACTATAGAGTAGTCAATCGATTTATTTAGTAATCAATATTATAAATTTAACATGCCTAAAATATACACGAATTGTTTATAAATGTAACATTCTGAACCAAGACTCGACTCCGAATTAGAGTAGAGAGCAGCTTGTGCAAGCACAAAAAAAAATAAAATTTTTTTTTTGTTTTTACTTTCGTATGTTACGTTTTTTTTTTTAAATAAAAAAAGTTTTCTTTCTTTTCTCTAAAGGCATTCAAATATCGACTACAGTAAATTATCCACCTTACGGTAGCGAAACGTAGACTTAAGAAACTTCCATAATTTTATCTTTTTCTTTTTTTTTTTAATTTAATTTAATTTTCTTAAGGACATCGCTTCGCGAATCCTTTGACTCCCAAGTCGAACAATGCTGCCTTGAATTATGTTCGGACTGCAATTCGTACGCATTGCAGATTTTAAAAATATTCGCAGGAAAAAAATAGACAACAATAAATGCTTTTTTTATTATCTTAAAAAATGAAAAATAATTTAAACTTCATTCACAGCAGCATCTTGTTAAGACTTGTTTCTTTTTATATGTATACACAAATAAAAAATAAAAATATGTCGTGTATAAAAGACTTTGGAAGAGAAAACAAAATAGTTTTTCTGTTTTTTTTCTGATTAGTCGCTCCTTTTTTTATTGTTTTATTGCTCTCTCTCGCTCTTTCTTCTTCTTCTTTTTCTTCTTTTTTTTTTATTCGAAACACGACAATTGAAGATAGTTTTGTGTTTTTATATCTTCTTGTTTCACTGATACCTTTGGTCCTTAAAAATCCAAGTTCTTGGTTCAATTACTGCATAGCGACGGCGCCGCGGTTCTTCTTTTTTTTTTCTTTTTTGATCGTATCAGATGGGAGTCATTGGAAAAAGGATAGTATGGGTTTTTTTTCGGGGAAGCAGAATGGCTCCGTGATGGAGTTTGTCAAGGGACGGCACAATCCAATAGGAAACACGTAGCCTCTCAGAATTGGAATCCTTCGTTTGGAATTTTTGGTTGCACATCAAATTGGTATGATGATTCTCCTAGTTGTGGTGCAACGTTCACGTCGTCCGCCTGAAAGAAATGTAGAGTAGAATTTAAAATATAAAATCGTTTGTAAAAAAAATAAGTAAATAAATCAGGGTTGCCACTAAAAAATATTCTGATTCACTATAAAAATTATTAGATACTATCATACATGGTGCCTACTATTTTCATTCAACAAAATTCACAGATTTTTCTCGGCTTTGCTCTAATTTTTTTCCCGGTTTTTTTTTCTCATAAAATTTAAATTTATTTGATTTCGAACATAAATAAATCAACAAATGGCTTCCAAAATTTTTATTAGAGTTTTTATGAATAATTAAATTCTTTTGACGAGTTTCTTGAAATTTTTTTAAAATAATGTTTTTTTAATAATTTTAATTAAAAATTTGGAAAATAATCACTGAATTCTATAACATTGAGTCTAAATTTTATGATTACACTTTGAAAAAGATTTCAAAAAAGTAAAACTTGTTTATTTTTTATTATAAAAAGTTGAAAAAGGGGACAAATTAGCAAAAAAAAGGGGGGAAAGGTGATAAAATTAAAATAAGATGGCAAAAGGGTCACATCTGTGATACCTGTAAAAGAAATTTTTGAAAGAGAAAGAAAAATTGTCTCACCTCTTCTGCGAAATATTGCTCAATAATATCGTACGCCAATTTGTAAATATCTACGTTCTCGTGATTTTGTAGGGCCTCAATCTTATCAAGTCCAGAACATTCTTCAATCATATTGGCCAATTGTTCCACTTGGGCACCGGCGAGCTTGAGCATATTATGAATTCCGTCGAGTACAACTTGCACGACTTGTGTGTCTTTACACGAAAGGAGATCACAGAAAGGCGAAATCACTCCTTCTTGAATGAGTCGTGAAACTTGTTCCCTGGTTCCGCTTATCGTCAAATTACTAATTGCCCATGCGGCTTCCTTTTGCGTTTGGAATTCTCCCTGAAAACATATTTTTCCACATTAGTACTTTCCGTCGTAGTTTTAATAAACTAATTATCAAATTTTCAATTTATCCAATTACCATTTAATCAAATTTTCAATTTATCAAATTTCCATTTAATCAAATTTTCAATTTATCAAATTTCCATTTAATCAAATTTTCAATTTATCAAATTTTCATTTTATCAAATTTTCAATTTAGAGGTTTTTATCAAATTTCCATTTAATGAAATATTCAATTTAGAGTTTTAAATTGATGATCAGCTCCGAGAATAATACTCACCTTGGACAAATTGCGAATGATGTGTGGTAAGAGTCCAGCATCGATAACAGCCTGGACTTGTGTTTGATTTCCGGCGGTGATGTTCGATAAGAACCAAACGGCTTCTTTACAAATTTTCTCCTTTGGATGCGTCAGCAAATTTGTGAAATGAGACAATGCGTCACAATTCAGGACAACTTGCGTTTGCTCATCAGTTCCAGTGACAATATTACCAACTGCTCTGAGCGCTGCGGTTTGCACTTTGACTTCCTTGTGTGACAAAAGTGGAATTAATCGTGGAACAACGCCACTGTCAATGACCAATTGTATTTGTTCATTACCGCCGTCAGTCAAATAACTTAACGCCCAAACCGTGTCAACGAGAATCTGCAATTAAATTCAATTTTAGTAAACTAAAAAAGATAATAACAAAAGAAAATCGAAAAGAAGCAAAAAAAAAAACGAAAAGAAGCAAAAAAACGAAAAAAAACAAACAAAAATGGAGAGAAAAGAAAAAGTGAAAAAGAATGAAAAAAATTGTCTGATTTTTAAATAAAAATTTTCGAAAACTCACATTGATGTCCGTGTGATGAATCAACATATTAAGGGCGGGAAGTATGTCCTTAATTGTTTGAACAGGAGGCGGAGGATCTTTATTTCGACATAAATTGACAATAACCCAGGTGACATTGCGAAGGAAAGTGAGTGGTATATCTGGCTTAATAAACGTAAGCAATGGTTGTACAACACCAAGACTGATCACATAATCTCGTGGAACTGGACCATCTCCAATAATATTTCCTATAATGAACAAAAAAAGTCAAGACTTCAATTTTCCTTTCAAATTCAAATTTCCAAACCAAATTACGATTGAACGGAATTTTTTTCCAAAATTACTTTTAATCAAACCTACCACTTTTTCATTTTAAAAACGGAAAAAAGGGCTTTCTAACAATAACAATCATGTTTTCTTATATAATTAAAATTTAGGGCATAAACATTGAAAAGAAGATCAAAAATTGTAAACTCTCAAGTAATTTTTGAAAAAATTTTTTCTAATTATGCTTTTAGAGAATATTTAATTTTAGATCGAATGAGATCTTTTAGATCAGAATTCGTTAAAAACTAACTGCAGAGTTGCTACAGTATCAATTTATTTAAATTCCATGACAAATTGTAAAATTGTTTCAATAAATTTTTATCTTATTTTACGCTAAAGGATGACATCATTCACCAATTTAATTAATAATAGTCAGTTTAACAAGTTAATTTTTTGTCCTTCTTTTCCCTGAACATTACAATTCAGTTTTTTTTCTATAATTTTTAACTAAAATTCATCTCTAAATCAATTATTTTTAATAATTTTTGAAAAAGTTCGTTGTTTTTGAAAATTTTGAAAAAATTGAATTGCTTTGAAGAATTTTTGAAAGTAATTGTAAATTCTTACGAGGAATTCAATAAATTATAATTTTTATTGACAATAATTGAATACTTATAAGAAATTTTATAGAAATTTTTGAAAATAATTGTATTCATCTAAAGAATTTTATTATTTATCAAAAAAATTGAATTTTTGCAAAGAATTTTAAAAATTTATTTAAAAAAATTGAATTCTTTCGAGAAACTTTATTGTAATTGAATTCCTGCGAAGATTTTTTTATTGATAAAAATAATTGTCGTCTTGCAAATTTTTTCGACGAATTTAATTAAAATTGAATTTAAAATAATTGAATTTTGGAGTGATTGATATCTTCAAGTTTTTTAATAATTAAAGATGACCTAGAGATAAAATCATTATTTTATATTATAAGAATTATCTACTGTAACTTCTTCAAAATTATTTTCATCACTTCAATTCAATTATTATTTTCTACAATTTTTAACTAAAATTCTAAAAATAAATAAATTCTTCTCTAAATCAACTATTATTAATCATTTTTGAAAAAATTCTTTCAGAATTTTCAAAATCATTTGTTTACAATTCAATTTTAAGTGAAATTTAGATCATTTGGAAATTCTTCAATTAAATATATATTAGAAATTAAAAACTTCAAATATTTTCAAAAAAATTCAATTAAACTTTTTCGAAAAAATTAATTCTATAAAGAATTTTTTGTTAAAAATATGAAAAATTCAAATCTTTCAAAAATTTTAATTTGAAACCTTTTCAAAATTAAATTATTTCTAAAAATTCATCATATAGATCTTTTTATTCAATTATCTAAAATTTAAATTAAAATTTATTTTTAAATCAATTATTTAAATAAAAAAATCATTTATTGAATGACTGAATGTTTCTTAAAATTCAATTTTCATAAAGAAGTTTATCAACAAATTTTTAAATAATTAAATTCTTTCAACGAATTTTAATAAAATTTTTAATAATTACGTTTTTTGAGAAATTCAATTAAAAATGTTTTAAAAATTATAGAAATTCTGCAATAGTATTATTTATGAGAATAATTGAATTCTTGTAAAAAATTTTATTATTTATGAAAATAATTGAATTCCTGTAAAAAAATGTTATTATTTATGAAAATAATTGAATTGTTACGAAGAAATTCATAAAAAATTTGTAAATAATTGAATTCTTGAAAAATTTTTATTATTTATGTAAATAATTAAATGTTTGCGTAGAATTTTATTACAGTTTTTTTCAAATAATTGATTTTTTTTGGAAAATTTTAATAAAATAGTAGGTATTGGAAATCATTGAATTGAGGGAAATTTTGTAAATAATTGAAATTTTGTCGAGAATTTTATTAAAATAATTGAATTTCAGAGAATTTTTTTATTTATAAAGATAATAATTGGGATTATGTCGAGATTTTTTTTTTGTAAATTTTGAACATAATTGAATTTCAGTGAAAAATTTTGTTATCTTTTGAAAATAATTGAATTTCTGCAATTATTTGTAACTTCTTCAAAATTCAATTTTTTTAAAGTGCTTTTACCTAAAATTCTTCTATGAGTTCATTATTTTTAATAATTAATTTCAGAAGAATTTGAATTATTAAAATTTTTCAAAAGTCTATTAAAATTTCTAATTAAATTCATTCAAAATTGAAATTTTATAAAATTTTAAATTGAAACCGTTTAAAGTTCATTTATTTATGAAAATTGTAAACACAACTCTTTTAAAATTCAATGAATGTTGAAATATTTAAGTAAAATTATGAATTAAAAAATTTATAACAAATAATTTTATAATAGTTCTTCAAAAATTAAGTTATTTAAGGTCATGTTATTCAGTGGTCACGTGCCCCATAGTAAAATATATGGAGCACGTGACCACTGAATAACATGACCTTAAATAAAATTATTATCAGAAATAGAAAAAATTAAAGGTTTTGCATTAGAATTCGTGGTAATTTCATAATTTTAAAGCAAACAAGACACAAAAATTCAGAAATTTTTTTATGAATTCTAAGAATTTAATTTTTTTCAATACTTTTAATAAAATTTCTTGATTTTTTCCTGACTTCCCTGACCTGTGGCAACTCTGTATTTGTATTTTTTTTTTTTTTTACTTTTTCAGAACGAAAAATTGGGGTTGGTCCGCTTAAAAGTAATTTTCCTTTTTTTTAGTAAAACTAATTAATAAAATTTTACCTAAAGCCCAAACAGCCTGTTCGCATACATTCTGTTGACTCGAGAGTAAAAGATGTAAAAAGAGAGGGACGGCACCGGCCGCAACAACTGCCTGCGTTTGAGCAGATGTTCCACTGGCAATATTCGTGAGGGCCCAGGCTGCTTCGAATTGCAAAGATGGACTGGAATTTTTCAAAATCAGTCGAAAATTAGAAATTTGGGCCATAAAATGTATAAACAAAAAGAAAATCAAAATGAAAAATTCTAGTATTGTAAATGTTTAATTTAGATTATTAATATTTTTTTTAACCTTACCTATCGTGTTGTTCCAAACAACGAACTAATATTGGCAGAATACCACTTTCTATTAACGGATCAATTGGTGGATTACGATCTGAAGAAAGTAATTTTCTTGCTGATTGTACGGCTAATAATTGCTCCGCTGGATCTGCACTTCCAGCTTTCATAACTAATTCCTCGAGGTTCATTTTTGACAATTGTTTGTCAATGTCATCTTCATCTGGAAAGAAACAATTTATCAATTTTCATCCACTTTTGCCGAGAAAACAATCATTTAAATCCAATTTACCTGTGGAATCTGTTACCGGAACGTTTCTTCTCTTCTGAAGTGTTTCATCTCGTTTATTTTTTCTAAGTTCGACTGTAACCTCATTTCTTCTTCTTCGCATTTCCTGCAGAAAAAAACAAATTTTCAAATATTTAATAAACAAAATTAAAAAATTACTATTAACAAATAAGATTGAAAAAAATCTTGAAAAAATAATTCAAAAACAAAATTACCTTTTCAAAACGAAATTATTACAATAAATTTTGAAATTTAATGGAGTTGATGAATTGATAGAAAAGCGGAAGAAGTGATTCATGAAATATAATGCATAAATCTAGAAGTTTTTATTTTTTGCAAATTTTCCAAAGTAAGGGAACAATACCAACCAACGATGGGATAAAATGAAGAAATTTTTTTTAAATTTTCGAAAACAAATAAGAAAATTATAAAAACAACAAAAATACTTACATCTTGGTCCTTGCCTTTGTTCTTGAATACCATAAAGCGATTCTTCTGCGAGTCAGACGCCATTTTTACAATAACCAATGTTCTCGTGTCTTAACGTCGTTTAATGAGCCGGTAAATAAATCTATTTTTCAGCAAATGTCTCGTTACAATAATTTTTTTTACCTTTTATTTCAATAACAGCATTCCGTTAGCGTGACAATTTTATTAAAACATCAATATGCAAAAATCATGCATAACAAAAAATTGAGAGAATTTCCAACACACACTGTGGTAATAGAATCGATCACGTTTCGACGCGCGAATTGCTTTATTATTTCACTGGGAGAAGTTTGTGGAGAAATAAAAGTTAATTAGTATTAGAAATAAATACTATTACACGATGAATTTACACTGAAAAAGCAAAGCTCAATTATAACATTTGATTTTTTTGTTAAATCACTTTGAGCAATTCGGACGCATATGGCCGTTGTGAACTCAAGAACACGAGGCTGAATCCCAACCCAACTACGGATCCTTAAACACTAATACTGCGCATGTATTGGTTCAAGACAAGATATTATTCACTGATTCAAGCCACCTTATTGGTTACTCTTGGCGCTTTTTTATTAATGACAATTTTCTCCAACCAACCATTTAGCGTTGTAATATTTTTGTACAAATTTTAACACGACCGAATGTTTATTCGTTAATTTGGTAATTTGACTTTTCTTTCGTTAAATTCATTTGTTTTTAAAATGGCGGCGAACTTAAAGGGGTATTCACATTTTTCGCGAGGCAACTTTAAGCTCTGTTCATGATAAACCGAACGCACCCTCTGCCCTTTTTTCTATTTTTTAAATATTCTTTCTTGTTTTGTTTAAGTACTTGACGAATTTGTTTCTATTCTTCTTTCTAAATTGTCTAATATGTGTTTAATAATGAAAATACTAAATAAACATTATTTTTAGTAATTTATTTTTCGTTTTCAAAAAAAGGAACAACCAATAGAATGACTAGTTCCGGACATGCGCTGTTGTCCGTTTTTCTTGTCGTCTGCTAATTCAAAATGTTTTTCTCGCTGGGTGTTTCTTCGGTTTCGAAATTATTGTTTGAAACACCTCAATTAGTCGGAAATGGAGTAAGTAACAAAGTATTTACTGTCTAATTACCAGCTACTATAGAGAAATATAATTGAAAAGTCACGTTTTACTTTATTTTATGAGAAAATGACAAAAAATCGAAAACTAACCTCATTTTGAATCTATATTATTAAAATGTATTAAATCTATTATTTACTTTAAAGTTTAAAATATTATCAGAATTTAGTTTTTAATCATTTTTTTAATAGAATAGAATTTATTTCTTGATGCTACAAATTTTGTTTTATATCTCTTACAACCTTAATCATTTTTTAATAATTATTTTCGTTGCAATTCTAATGTTATTGTAAAATATTCGAAAATTACAGGCCTCTGATATTATGACTTTTTCGACTTAATTTCAAAAATTGAGACTTTTCCGAGTTTCCTTCTAAATATTGCAACAAAATACCAAAATTTTTAGTATCAATTGCAAATTATTTCGATTTTTCTAGTGTGAAAAATAACTATAGACAAATTTCAATAATTATTTTTGTATAATTTTTCTAATATTAAATTTTCGAAACATACAATTTAAAAGATTTGGAATAATTGAAATTCTGTAAAATTTAATTAAAAATAATTGATTTTTTTCAAGTATTATTATTACAATTTTTGAAAATCAACTTTTGAAGAAATTTAATTGCAAAACTTTGTGAAAATAATTGAAATCTCAAAAAAATTTAATGAAAAACCTTTAAGTGTAAATTTATATAAAAGAAAATTAATAAAAACTAGCTTCTAAAAAAGAATATTAAAATTTTGTTTCAAGAAGTAATTCTTAGAATCTTTTTCATTATAAATTTTTAAAATTCAATTATTTTCAATATTTTCAAAAAAATAATTCCGAAAATTCAAATACATAGGTACAAAAAGTAATACAAACATTAAAATTTTTCAGAATTATTTTGAATACAATTTTAATAAAATTTCATAAAATAATTCAATTTTTTTTTAATTTTCAATATTTTTCGAAAAAATATTAACAATATTTTTCAAATATTTTCTAAAATTTTAATAAATCCTTCTAAGCAATTCAATTGTTTTTTAAAGTTTAAAAAAAAATGTTTCGAAATAAACCAATTATTTTGTAAAATTTTAATAAATCCTTTAAAACAATTCAATTATTTTTAAAAGGAGTAAAATTCATCGCAAGAGTTAAATTATTTTTTATAAATATTAAAAAATTCCTCTAAGGAATTTAATTATTTTCAATACAATTTTAATAAAGTTCAATAATAAATTAATTATTTTCTATATTTAAATAAAATTCCTTGATTTTACCAAAACTCAATTGTTTTAAAAAGATTTTATCAAATTTCAATTATTTTTTAAAAATTTTACCAAAATTCAATTGGTTGAAAATTTTTTAATTGTATATATAATTGAAAGACTATTATCTTTAAAAAATTATTTACAAATATTTTCAAAAGATTAATTTTAAGAGTTTCTTTATTATAATTTTTTAAAAATATTATTTACTTTAAAAAAACATGGGCAATAATTACAATTATAAGATAAAATTTTTGTTGCAACACTAAATTAAATAAGTCGAATTTTTTGACTTTTTATTGTATTTTTAATCGACTAAAGCGACTTTTTTGTGTCTTAAAGTCGATCCGTGGCCTTGAAATTATGAAAAGTTTGTAATATTAATTTAATAATTTGATTTTCATTAAAAGGTCCAACAAGTTCGGAACTATTGGAGTAAAGCATTAACAAGGAGAGATATGAAGAGGAGAAAATTAGCCAAAGAATTTGCACCAACTCGTTTACGTCTCGTTTGTATAAAAAGATGTAAATTATTACCACAAGAAATTAGGGTAAGTATGATAAAATATTTTCATTTAATTTTAATTTGCATACGAGATTTTCTGAATTTTCTTTTTTAAAAACAGGATTGTGCTAGTAAGGATTTTGATTTTGTACCACGACAATCGGCATTGAGGCAATTAACAGGACGATGTGTTGTAACTTCACGTCCTCGTGGTAATCTTATGAGATGGAGATTATCACGATTCATATTCCGTGATGCGGCGGATCATAATCAACTTTCCGGAGTTCAACGTGCCATGTGGTGATTGAAACTTTATAAATTCAAATTTCCAAACTATGTTTTGTAGAAAAGTCCTGAAATGTTAAAGTAAGTTTATAAAAATAATAAAAATTATACCATTAAGTTAAAAAGTTTATTATTCAATTACTAATTTGGAAAAATTTCCTTTTTTAGTATTTTTTATATTTACTTTATTTTATTTACATATTTACAGTTAATATTTTCCCGATAGAATTTTATTTTTTTTTTAAATTCTTATAAAATTCTATACAAGAAATAAATTATTTCAGATTCAAAATTATAAAAAAAACTACAAAAAGTTTCAAAATTTTAAAAATTGAAGGTCTAGTAAATTTGAAATTACAATACGATTTTAATCAAATTTCTCGAGAAATGTAATTATTCTTTAAAATTTTATTAAAATTCGTCGAACAATTTTAATTGTTTAAAATTTTAGAGAATAATATTAAATATTAAAAGTATTATAGCGTGAATTTTTAGAAATAATTGAATTTTGAAATGGTTTTAAATTTAAATCTTTGAAAATCTTAATTCTTATGGAAAAATAATAATGATTTAAATATTTGTTTATAAGAGAAGTTATTGATTTTTTTCGAATAATTTTACAATTAAAGAAATTCGTAAATAAATGTATTAGAACATTTTTTTTTTGCATCTAATAATTTTTCGAGTGAATCAGAATATTCTTTACGCTCAGGGAAAAAGTCAAAATTTAATCTCTAAATCAGAGAAAAGTTAGGGAAAAACAAAATTAAATTTTTATTTTATTGTTTATTTAATTTACATATTTACAGTAATATTTTTCCGATAGAATATAATTTTTTTGCGAGAAAACTTGGAATAAACACAGATTGCGTGATGCCGCATAATGTGAGTGGCTGATTAAATGATAAATATTCTTGTTATACAAAGTACTTATTATCCATAATTTTCTCGTTAAAGAGTTAATAATTTTCTGATAATCTACTTAATATTTAAAATAAAACTTAATATTTTTATACACAAATTTAATTTTTATTCTTATTCGATTAATTTACCTCACTCTTATAGAAATTGTGGAAAAGGCAAATTAGTGTTTTAATTTTGAAAATTGTTACATTTTGAGATTATGATTAATGAGAAAATTTATTGCAAACTCAGCAGCGTTTTTTGTTAAACACTAATTAATCAATTATACTAACTGATGGAAAAATGCTTTTCATTAAGTAACGAGACGAATTTAATTGACTTTCTATAAAGTAAATATTTAATTTTTATTAAATTGTGGTCGCGAGTCCGATTAGTTGTGATAAGGAAGAGCGCATGTGCTTAACTTTTATTAGTTTTTTAAAGTGATACCTCAGTCACCGTTTTCACTTACAAGAGAGCAGTTTTCAATTATTTGCCTAATTGTCGCGTTTTTCGATATTATTAATAACGTAAGTATAAGAAAAATAATTTATTAGTAAAATATTTTTATTTACTGTTCAAAACTTTCATTTTTTTTCTTTTCTATTTAGTTTTAAAATTACAACTGAAAGGTTTTAATTTTCACTAGTACAAAAAACAATTAATTATTTTGCAATTTGTAAATTATTTTAAATTACAATTTTTTAACAATAATATTTGTTAACATTTCTATAATATTAGAATTAGAAATTATTATTATTATTTTAATAATTTTATAATATTTATTCCTTTGCTTCATTCATCAGTTTCAGATTATACAAGATCGTTATTATAATAATTAATGGATTCACAGCAAAATAATAAATTTCATGTCGGTCTGGAAAAAATCTTCAAAGAGCAGAATTAATATTTTTTTAAAATACTGACTTATTTTTAATTTACATTATTTACCATTGGAGTTTTTAATTTAATTCTTTGGTATAATTTGGCAAACTTTGTTCGTCAATTTTTAGTGTAATTTGATTATTTTAATTTGAACATCAAATTTAAATATCGAATTCGAATAGTTAGTATAGAATGAAAAATTACTAAAAATGAAAAGTTTATCAATGAGAAAAAAGAGCGGGAAGGGAGTAAAAATTACTCCGGTGGATAAAAAAATGGTAATTAAGAAAGTTGAAATTGCGGTCGCCGATTCGTCGTCCAAAGATGGAAATAGTCGGAATAAGGTTTATCCATTTTTTAACGTTTCTGTTGAAAAAAAGGAGAACGACCAATTTCCTGAAAAATCTTTCATTAAACACAATTTACAATTGGAGAAAAGAATCGATTTCAAACGTGGCAATTCCGTGGAATCCCCGGTGAGTGAATTTGAATAATTTTATTTACAAATTGTTGATGTTCATAAATAAATAAATCAATAAATACTTTTACTAATTCTTTAATTCTTCATTAATTACTTTTAGCAATTATTTTACTCTTTATTAATTACTTTACTTTTTACTAATTCATTACTAATTTTTGATTACAGAATCCTGAATCGTTTGCAAATGCAATTGGTCTTGTTCTTTTGTTCTCACAATTTTTCGGCCTCTTACCAATATCAGGGATAAAATCGAATTTACCGGAAAAGTTCAAATTTATGAGAACATCACCAAGGACTATTTACACCTACATTGTAATTATTGGAAGTTTGATCATGTCTTTGATATGTTTGGTTCATATGGTGAAAACTTTAAACACCAGTTCCTTTAAAGTTCACGGTAAAGAAAAGTAATTTTACTTTTTATTTATTTTTTCAATTTTAATTCTCAGCATTCATTAGATTTGTTCTAATTTTTTTATTGTAAAAATAACGATTAGTAATTTTTTTCAGGAGGAATATCAGACGCTACAGTGGGAGCTGTATTTTATGGAAACAGTTTATTTGGAACAATTCTTTTTTTGAATCTCTCACCGGGATGGATCTCTCTTCAACAGGATTGGAGAGCAATGGAGGAATTTATTGATAAGTAATTATTATTCTATTACAACTTTTCACACTACAAGCCACGCGGTCATTTACTAAAATTTACTATGTATTTACCACTTTTTTACAATTTGATATTATTTGGATACTTTTTTTGGATTTTTGATACAAAAAAATACTTTTTTCTTTTTTTGTGGTAATTCTGAGATATTATGAATTATTTTATTAATTATTTATTTTTGTGTTTGAATAATTAAATACTCGTAGAACTTTCTGATAAGAATTGATTTAAAAAAGAATTTTAGTTCAAATTTCAGAAAACATTTCAAAAATTGACAGAATTGAAGTTCTAATTTTTAGAAATAATTTAATTTCAATAGGTTTTACATTGAAATTATTAAATAAAATGTATTTCCTGTGAAAAAATAAATAAAAATATGTATTTCAATATTTAACAAAAAATATTGATAGCTTCTTTCTCCTTTAATATTTAACTGCCGAATGATAAATTCTCTTTCTATAATTATAAAAAATATTGAAGTTTTAAATAATTGAATGCAGAAATTTAGAAAAAAATAGTTTTTTGAAAAATTATGAAAAAAAATGTTGTTTTAAATAAATTATTTTTAAATATAATCGAATTTTTGAAAAATTTTAACTAAAAATTTATAACTAGCGAGTGCAAAGTCTAAAATTATGTTTAGAATTATAGAATTTGTGAGTCTATATTTTATCTTCTAAATTATATTTATTAATTGCGAGAAATTTAATTTTTCAGAGGCAAAGGAGAAAGGCCGAAGTTGAGATGTAAATTTTCACTCATTACTGCTTCAATTTTTATTCCTGCTTTAATTGAACATATTCTCAGTGTGGTTTCGAATACACCTCCTGAAATTTGGGGAAATTCGACGTTTGACAAGTTTCTTCAAATTTACACTATAAAATCACATCCGTTTCTCGTAAAAAATGGTAAAAATTACAAATTATTTTTCATAAAATTACTATTAAATTGATTACTAAAAAATTAATAGTAATATTAATATTTAAAATTAAAATATTAATTACTAGAAATATTAATATTAATTAATACTAATCAAAATTTAATTACTATAACATTGATTAGATATTAAATTAATAGTTAATTAAATTAATTATTAATTACTCTATTAAATAAATAAAATAATAAATTAATTACCAAGAATTAAAAATGTTTCAGTTCCGTACAATTTTACTCTTGGTCTCTACACATTCGTATTGAGCAGAATTGCAACATTCACCTGGAATTTTACCGACGCTTTTATTATGCTGGTATGATTCATTAATCTATTTCCGAATTATAAATTAAACTGAATAAATTTTTTTCCTAATTTATTTACTATTTTTTAGGTTTCTACCGGTTTGGCTGAAAGGTACAAACAATTGAATAAAATAATTTCCAATAATACTTCTGGAACTTTCACGCCTGACGAATGGAAACAACTTCGAGAATATTACGCGATTCTCAGTACTCTAGTGAAAAAAGTCGATCAGAAAATATCATCAATTATCTTTCTGTCCTTCGTGAATAATCTCTATTTCATTTGTCTACAACTTCTCAATGGTCTTTCGTAAGTTCTCTTATTTTTTCTTTTTTGCAAAAAAAAAAAATAGAATATTTTAAATAAAATATCTCTAAGAATTGTAATCTAAAAAATATGTTGATTTCAGACTTCCTGATGACGGGAGAATTGTGAGTGTGATTTATTTTTTCGGTTCATTTTTCTTCTTAATTGGACGAACCGTTGCCGTAACTTTATTGGCGGCGAGAATACACGATCAGAGTAAAATTGCGTTACCCTATCTTTATAATTGTCCGCCTTCGACTTTCACTGGAGAGGTATAATAATAATAAAAATAAAAAAATAAACAAACAAATATCGAATGCATGTTTGAAAATTATAAGTCAGAAATAATTCTCCCATTGCAATTACTGTCACGATAGACATGTTTACATTGAATTTATTTTTTTCATTTGATTCAGGCTCAAAGACTTCAGGTTCAACTCACCACCGATGAAGTGGCCTTGACGGGATTACGATTCTTTTCAATTACAAGAAATTTCATGTTAGCGGTATGAATAAATACTTATCGATTTTTCTAACAATAATTTTTTTTTTTTAATTTTTTCAATTTTGCACCTTTATAAAATATTTTCTTTAATTGAAACTAATAATTTAATTGAAATAAATTTGACTCGCAGTAATCGTTAATTTCATCGTTTTATTTATAAAATAAAGTTCGTTAACTATATAATTTTTAATTACTTTAATTAGCAAAAATTTTTGAAAAATTTTAATAACTCCAAATCGTGTAAAATTTATTTTTAAACAAAATTTTTAATAACATTTCACGAACTAATACAATTATTTTCTAAAATTTTAATAAATCCTCAAAAAAAATTCAATTATTTTTTTAAATAGTAAAATCTTTGCAAAAATTAAAATATTTTCAAGAAAATTTCACGAAATAATTCAATTTCTTTTAATTCGTTATAAAATATTTCAAAAGAATTCAATTATTTACTAAAATTTTAATAAATCCTTCGAAACAATTCAATTTTATTTATAAATTGTACAATTCTTTGCAAAAATTCAATTATTTTCAATAGGTACAATTTTAATAAAATTTCATAAAAGAATTCAATTTTTACAAAATTTTTAATAATATTTTTCGAAAAAATTCAATTATATTTCTAAATAGTAAAATTCTTTGCAAAAATACAATTATTTTTAATTCCATTTTTAATAAAATTTCCTGAAAGAATTCAATTTTTAATAATATTTACCGAAAAATTTCAATTAATTTTTAAATTTTTAATAAATCCTTTAAAACAATTCAATAATTTTTTTAAATAGTAAAATCTTTGCTAAAATTCAATTATTTTCAAGAAAATTTCACTACAATTAATTTATTTTTTGAATAGTAAAATTTCTGCAAAAATTCAATTATTTTTTTAAAATTTAATAAATCCTTTGAAACAATTTAATTATTTTTTCAAATAGAAAAATCTTTGCAAAAATTCAATCATTTTCAAGAAAATTTCACTAAAGAATTCAATTTTTTTCTTAATTCGTTATAAAATTTTTCAAAATAATTCAATTATATTTTAAAATTTTAATACAATTCAATTATTCAATGATTATTTTCAATTATTAAGAAACACGATTATTTTAAAAACTTGAAAGAAATTATTCATAAAATTCAATTATTTTCAAAATTTCCATTTAAAATTGTTAAAGAAACTACATTATTTAAAAAAATTTAAAGGAATTCTTCAAGAAGAATTTAATTGGAATTTTGAAAAATTTTAACAAAATTCTTTACGAGAATTCAATTATTTTCCTAAATAATAAAATTCTTCGAAGGAATTCTATTATTATTAAAACTTTTGATAAAATTCTTTCCAACAATAAAGAAATTCGTAAATAAATTTAACAGGAACATTTTTTTGAGTCAAATTTTTTTCTTTATTTTCTAAAAATTCAAGAATTTTCAATTTTATTTTCAATTAAAATTTATAATTGACAAATAGAATTTATTAATTACTTTTATTGAAAATACTGAAAGAAATTACTGAAAATATTTGTAGTTAAATTTACTACTAAAATTTTTCCAGTATTGTTAAAATTATAATTATTTTTGTCACAGGTGGCTGGAGCTATTGTAACGTACGAAGTTGTGCTTCTGCAATTCAACATGGCTTTGCAAAAGTAAATGCGGAAATAGAAAGAAATAAAGACGAAAGCAATAAAAAAAGGACTTAAGGATTTAAAGTAAAAGAGGATTTGAGTAATATGTGATTTTGTTATCTCGTGATGAGCTTTTTTTTATTATGATTAACTCTGATGCAAGATAATTTCTATCTACTCAAAAAACAGTATTATATTATACAAAACTTTTTTATATGAATAAAATCATCGTATATAACAAATTTTCGAACAATATAATTTATATTTAATTAACAGTTTGTTTTATTTTCTAAATTATTTTTTATTTAAATCATTTTCTAATTAAATCATTTCTAAATTAAATTTTACAGACAAAATTTTTATTGTCCTAAAAAGAATTTTTGAACTATTGTTTTTTTCTTCCACTTTTACTTCGATCATTTATTTTCTTTCTTAATTTATTAAGTTTCTTAGTTAAAAATTAATTTTTATTTTCAGTCATTCAAAATTTTTCCTTCGTTTGAGGGTTCATTCTGTTGAACCGAATTGAACTGAACGAGGACGAGTTCGTAAGTGACTATTGTTCCCGCTACCTGAAAAGTAATTTCTATTATTATTTATTTATTTAGAGAAAAAATTTATTTTTCAGTTTTTTTTATACAAACCGTCAGAACAAGACCCCGAGTGATGGAAAAGAACTTCATTCCTGTGAAACTGATACTATCAGTAGTGACTTGGGTTAAAAATCTATCAACCTGATAAAAAGATCAATTTTTAATTAATCTTTAGATTATTTTTTTATTAATATTATTAATATCAATACTAATTTTAATTAATTTGAAAATATTAATTTAAATTAATTTGAAAATGTTAATTTTAATTAATTTTCATTGATTTGAAAATATTAATTGTAATTAATTTGAAAATATTAATTGTAATTAATTTGAAAATATTAATTGTAATTAATTTGAAATCAGTTAATTTGAATTACTTTGAAAAAATCAATTTTAGTTACTCTGAAAATATTAATTTTAATTAATTTGGAAATATTATTGATGATTAACAATTTTATTCGCTTTTCAGAGACGAACCTCTGGGGAATAATTGGAGGTGGAGACGCTGTATAAAACCGGAGCCGCAAGCACGGATTCATCATGCACTCCTGCAGCAAATAGAGAAACTGCAGCAGTTCTCACCAAAAGGAATCCAAAGGAAAAACAAAAGTACGTTGTCTGCACAGCATTTCTCATTGGACTGTGAAAAAATCGAACAATTATCTTATTTTTTCTAATTCAGAAAATTTTTCAAGTTTTTCTTTTCTATTTTTTTTTTTTTTTTTTTGCACTTCAAACTTTTTCTACTCTAAGTACAAAAATTTTATCAGGAAAGGAAAAAAGGAATGAAAAACAAATTCGACATAATATCCTGATAGATTTTTCTACTTTCACTACTTTTCAAAATTTGGATAATTTTGTACCTCGAGAAAACCTGCCATTCGAGAAAGCTTTAGAAAATAAAGTATACAAATATTATTAAATTCAAAAATATCTAATTAGGAAAATCTACTCTAAATAAAACTCTTGTTTTTATAATTATTTGAAAAAAAGAGAATTTTTCTAGTCTCACGATTTAGTGATGTTTAATTTTCTTTTTCAGAATGAAATTTAAAAATTGGAAGTATAGAATTGAGAAGGAAAAAAAATGATAAATACTTGAAGGAATGAAGAAGTTGAATGCAGATAAAATAGAGATTTGTTGAGAAGGACAATAGAACGATATCCGAGATGTGAGAGTCAATGTATCTTGTCATTGTTGAAAGACGATTGAAATCCATTCTTGCTTCAGCCCACCACCATTCTGGCATCGCCTTCACAACGAAACAGTGCTGTTGTTGTTGTTGATTTGAGTTTTAAAAATTCGAAAAAATACCATGCAAAAGCTGAGTATTGTGTTCAATAATTTTCATTATTGGGCAGAAAAAAATCTATTTTAATTTGAATTTTTTAAAAAAATATTTTCTTGCAAAGAATAGAGGAAATTTTTACTCATCACGAAAAGAAAAGAATACAGTCCTCGGATACTTCGATTTTTTGGACTTTTTTTCCAACAATTTTTAGAAAAGGCAACATTTTTCGATTTATTTTCAAAAAATGCAATTATTTGAACTTTTTTTCAACTATTTTTCAGAAAAGGCAACTTCTTTCGATTTATTTTCAAAAAATGCTATTATTTGAACTTTTTTTCAACTATTTTCAGAAAAGGACACTTTTTTCGATTTATTTTAAAAAAATGCGATTATGTCGACTTTTTTTTACAAATATTTCAACAAAATACCAATTTCTTTTCGTATAAAAAGCAAATTTCTTCGATTTTTTATAGTGTCAAAAATAACTAGTCAAATATTTCGGAATTTATTTATTTTTTGATTTTCAATTTTAATGTTTTTAATTTTTCTAAGATTATTTAATTTTCAAAATGTGTAATTAAAAAGTAATTCAGTATTTAAAATTTTGTGAAAGTTTATTGAAAATAATTTGATTTTTTTTATGTATTTCATTAAATTGAAAATTATCTTCAAAAAAATTATAGAAAGAAATTATTTTAGAAAAACAATTCTTAGATTTTTTTAAAATTTATTTATTTTAAAACGGGTCAATTTCATATTTCCGAAACTAAAAATATCTACAAAAATTAATTACATTAAATACTCAATTTTTTTAAAAATCTAATTTTTTCTGAATTATTACAATTTTGTAGAAATCGATTATTTTTAAAATTTCTAATAAAAATTCTTAAAAACAAATTGATTAGTTCTAAAAATATTGTGCAAATTTTTTTTTAAATAATTCAACTATTTTTGAAAAATAACATTATAATTAACCACAAGAAAGTTCTGAAAATTATTAAAAATCATTCATTTAGAGAAGAAGTTCAGTTAAAAATTCTTGAAAATAATTAAATTTAGTAGGAATTGCAGTTTTAATTCTTAGAAATAATAAAATTTCAGACTTTTTCAAATTGAAAATTAAAAAATTTAAATTTCTGTTAAAAATGAATAATAACAAGTTTTTTGAATAATTTTATTTAAATAATTTTTAAAATAATTGAATTTTGAAAGAATTGCAGTTTAAAAATTCAACAATTGTCAACAAATTTGACAAAATTTCAATTATTTGGAAATTTTTCAATTATTGAATTATTTTATTTGAGAATAATTAAATTTCTTCCAAGAATTTTATTATTTATAAAAATAATTGAATTCTCGACAAGAATTTTATTAAAATTTTTGAAATTCATAATTAAATTCTTTTGAAGAATTTCTTTCAATTTTTTTTTTAAATAATGGAGTTTCTTTGATAATTTTAAATAAAAATTTTTCCAGTAACTGAATTTTATGAACAATTTCTTTCAACTTTTTAAAATAATCTTATTTCTTATAATAATTAAAATTTAACAATTAAATTATTGGATTTAAAAAAATTTTATTAAAAATTTTAAAAAAATTGAATTGTTTCGAAGGATTTATTAAAATTTTAGAAAATAATTGAATTCTTTCGAAAAATTGTATAACGAATTAAGATAAAAATAAATTCTTTCGTCAAATTTTACTAAAAATTTTTAAAGAATTGCAAAAATTTTACTATTTGAAAAAATAATTTAATTGTTTCGAAAGATTTATTAAAATTTTTAAAAAATAATTGAATTTTTGCAGAGATTTTACTATTTAAAAAATTATTGAATAGTAGTGAAAGATTTATTAGAATTTAAAAAAATAATTGAATTCTTTCGTAAAATTTTATTGAAAATAATTGAATTTTCGCAAAAATTTTACTATTTAAAAAAATAATTAAATTGTTTCAAAGGATTTATTAAAATTTTAGAAAATAATTGATTTCTTTCGTGAATTTTTAGTAAAAATTTAAAAAAATTGAATTTTGGCAAAAATTATGTACTTAATAAGTGAATGTTTTTAATTTTAATTATTAAATTTATCGAAAATTTATATTTAAAAATAAAAAATTTTATAATTGAATTTAGAAATTAGTGAAAAATTAATTTAAAAAAATAAAGTTTTTATGACAATACTGAATAAGATTTTCCATTTTTTCGCCTTTATTTTTGAATCTTTAATCGACTAAAGCGACTTTTTTCTTGCCTTAAAGTCGTAATCCGAGAATTGGAATAAGACGAAAAATTAAATTGAAAAACAAAAAGAAAACAAAGTTATATAAATATTATCTTTTTTCAAAAGCGTGTAGAAAGTGAAAGAAAAATAATTTTTTGACATTAATATTATAAGTTTTGTGCGATGACAATTTTCTTTTAATTGAAAATGAAAAGCAAGCTAAATATTATTTTCAAGAATCAAACAATTTTTGAAATTTTTTTTTTTTTTTTTGAAATAGAAAATAGAAATAGAAACGCAAATAATTCCAAGCAAGTAATTTTTGTGTCTTTAATTTGTTATTTAGATGGAAAATTGTACCTTTCCTCTGATGGCGTAGAGTCGACTATTCAAGTGACGAAATTGATCCGTAGCAGCAATACTGATGAGTATTAAAAACAAATCTATGAAATTCCAAGAAAATGTGCTGAGTATGTTCACAAATTGAACTAGAATTCCTTGCCAAATTGTGAATGTCGACGATTTTAAAATCTAAATTAAAAAAAATTAAAATGAATGGAAATTTTTTATTTTCTGCTCAATTCTCAAAAGTAGGATTCTAAAAGTATTTTATTCTCAATACTATTAACGCTTTTTCTTGAAAATATATTTTTATTTTTATTAAATATAACCAAGACTTGGTTTTCTTCAAATAAAATATAAAAAAATAAGTACAGTCAATTTTCGATAATTAAAATATCGATAAATTAAATTTCGTAATTAATTCAATTTGCTTTTTTGGTCCCTTGAAAATTTCTTTTTACTTAAAACATTTGATAAATAAAACCCTCGATAATTTTAATTATTTCTATGTCCATTGAGATTCAATTTATCGAGAATCGACTGAAATATTAAATTAATATTATTATTAATAAATAATAAATTTAAAAAGAGAAAATAGAAAAATAAGGAAAGAATTACTTTTTACTTTACTAAATTGATTTTACAATTCAATAAATAAAACCCTCGAAAATTTGAATTATTTCTATGTCCCTTGAGACTCAATTTATCGAGAGTCTGTAATATTAAATTAATATTTATATTAATAAATAATAATAAATTTAAAAAGAAAAAATAGAAAAATAAGGAAAGAATTACTCTATATTTTACTAAATTGATTTTTTAATTAAAAACAACGAGGAGAAATTTTCAAGGACTTGCGAGATAATTTATCAGAAAATATCGCGTGATTGTTAATTAATAATAATCTACCTGAGGATAATGATATGTGAAGTACGCGATTAGGATATCAGTATCATTTTTCAGAGACGTACATTCAACGGCACTCACATATCCTGAGAGAATTGACAGCGTGTGTTCTACTATTTTAATAGAAAATTTTTTTCAATTATCATTATAAGTCATCTCAATTACTGCTTTAATAATAATAAAAGTTTTTAGAAAAACAAATTAAAACTCACATGCTGCCAGCATCATTATTATTAATGTTATGATTTTAAATTTAGCAGCGAGACTATATTTTGAAATTCGTCGATTTCGTCTCGTCGACAATTCCTGCTCCATATTTTGCCATGTTACCGAAAATTCCGGCCATTTGCGTGCCAATTTTAATAGAAGCAAAGTGGTCACACCCGTTGTCGCGAAAAATACCACATTTGCTGGAAAACAAATTAGTAAAATTAGGTAATTTTTTTTTCTTTTTGAAATTTTAGTTTTCTATAAACTTTCCCAAAACTTTTTTTTAACTTTCTATAAGTTTCTATAACTTTTATTACTTTTTTATACTTTATATTTTTTTTTTGAAATTTGACTTAAACTTTTCTACTAAAATTTAGTAAAAATTAGAAAAAAAATCAATTAGAATAAAAAAATTATTACTTAGTTCTATTTTCTCTTAAATTCTTAATTCGAGACTTCTAAATCTCGAATAAAGAATAATAGTAAAAAAATAGTAAATTAAAATTTACTTTAATTTAATTTAATTTAATTAAAAAGAAAATTTAAATTTGTTATTTAGTTGTAAAGTAAATAATACTTCAGTTATTATTAAATTTATTTTTCTGCTTAAATTCGTATTTTATTTAATATTTATAATATTTAATTTATTGTAAAATAATTTTATTCTAAACTTACTTGTTTTTTTAGATGTTATTGTACTCGTCGCCACGCCATGGATACTGAAACCTGTTAAAACTGCCGTTCCCATTGTGGCAACAAAACAATAAAAAACCTTGAGACTCTTCCACGTGAATCTAAAGGAAGATAATATTTTTTTGAAAATGGAAAAGAAAAAATGGGAATAAATGTGTGACCTACTTTATTTCACGGGCATCAGTGGTATTTGTACCATCCACAGGAAGTAATGCGAAACACTGGGCTAATACAATTATTGGTCTGATTGCTACAATGAAACTGTCGGAATTGAAAATTTTTCTCTGATTATTGACAACTGGACTCGCCGCTGCAATTTGATGAGAGAATTTTAATTTCGAAATGAATTCTTGTCAAAATTTAAAACAAGAAAGGAAGGAAATAATAAAAAATAAAATAAAAAAAAGTACGTACGTTCAGTAGAGTTTTCCATTTTTCCGGTTTCTTTTAAAAATCGTTCAAGTAGTGAATCACTTTTAAATAATCTTGAAGAATGAATAACGGACAAATTTGATTCTTCTCCTTCAAATCTAAAAAAGTAAATTAAAAAATTACTGTTCTAATTTTATTAGTGTATTAACAAAATTATAATTTAACAAATTCGTATTAGTAATTTATTTAATTTTTGAATTTCGAAATTAAAAATTCTATTATGAAAAATAATACACCTACAATAATTTAATTTTCGTTTTAGAAAAATTTCCATCTTTTCAAGATTAAAATTACTAAGTCAACAAATTTATTCTCTGTCGTTTGATCGACAAAATGCTTTTAAATGATGAATAAAGTAGAAGCTCTTAACTTTGATTTCTTTTCTATTCTTCTGCTATTATTTTTATATTTATAGTAAATATTATTTTACTGTCTAATAAATAAAATACTATTATGAAGAAAAATTTTTTTAAAAAATATAAAAGTAAAATAAAATAAAGTGTAATAAAATAAAGTGTAATAATAATAAATAATAAACGGACAAATAAACGATTTTATACATAAAAAAAAATTCTTCAGGATTAGTTAATTAACTAAATTCGTTATTTTGTGAAATAAATTTTATCATTCAGTTAATTAGCAAAAAATATTTTCAGATTCGTGTGCAAAATAGGAGGAAACACTCACCCTTCATTATCTTCATTAGAGGATGGAATAATTTTCGATGATCGAGGAATTAACATTCTATCAGCGGCTGATGTCTTGGTCACTAACTCAAAATTACTCGATTTCATTTTATTCACTTCATGGTCTCTCATTAAAGAGTTTGATTAGGAAATTTCGAAAGTTAAATTTTATTTTTCTAAGTTAAAACTTTAATCACCGATTGATGCATTTTTTATTTACAAAAAATTATAAACTGCAAAAAAAAGGAGTTTATTCACCGAATGATGCATTTTTCGTTTAGAAATTTATAAAATTAATTATAAACTGCAAAAGAAAAATTATGGAAATAAATATAAATTGTAAAATAATAATTATCAGACAAAAATTATGGAAATAATTATAAATTACAAAATAATGATTATGTAAATAATTTTTGCAAATAATTTTACTATTTATAAATAAAATTGAATTTTTTCGAAATATTTGACAACGAATTAGGAAAAAAATTGAATTCTTTCGGGAAATTTTTTTGAAAATAATTGAATTTTTGCAAAGATTTTACTATTTAAAAAAATAATTGAATTTTTACGAAAAATAATTGAATTCTTGCAAAAAATTGTGCAATTTATAAAAAATAATTTAATTCTCACGAAAAATAATAATATTTATGAAAACAATTGAATTCTCACAAAGAATTTTATAATAAAATTTGAGAATAATTTAATTTCTTTGAATAATTTTATTATTTATGAAAATAATTGAATTCTCGCGAAGAATTTCTTTAAAATTTTTTAAAATCGTAATTAAATTCTTTTAAAGAATTTCTTTCAATCTTTTTTTAAATAATGGAATTTCTTTAATAATTTTAATTAAAAATTTTTTAAATAATTAGATTTTAGGAACAATTTCTTTCCAGTTTTTAAAATAATCGTGTTTGTTAATAATTAAAATTGAACACTTAATTATTGAATTTTATTAAAATATTAGAAAATAATTGAATTCTTTTGAAAAATTTTATAACGAATTAAGAAAAAAATCGAATTTTATCGTAACCTTTTTTTTGAATATAATTGAATTTTTGCAATAAATTTTACTATTATAAATATAATTGAATTGTTTCGAAGCATTTATTAAAATTTTGAAAAGTAATTAAATTTCTTCGAAAAATATTCTTAAAATTTTTTTAAAAAATTGAATTCTTTCATTAAATTTTATTAAAATTATATTAAAAATAATTGAATTTTTGCAAGGAATTTTACTATTTATGAATAGTATTCTTGGAAGAATTTATTAAAATTTTAGAAAATAATTGAATTCTATTGAAATTTTTTATAACGAATTCAGAAAAAAATTGAATATTTCGTGAAATTTTTTTGAAAATAATTTTTTTAATTTTATTATTTAATAATTAAATTATTTTATTATTTATTATTTATTATTAATAATATAAATTATATTATATAATAATAATAATAATAATAATAATTTTATTATTTAATAATTGTTTTAAAAAATTGAATCTTTTCATGAATTGTTATTAAAATTATATTAAAAATAATTGAATTTTTGCAAATAATTTTAAATAATTAAAAATAATTGAATTCTTTTAAAATTGTATTCGTTCGTGAAATTTTATTAAAATTTTTG
The DNA here is from genome assembly GCF_015476425.1 of Leptopilina heterotoma. Classification (NCBI taxonomy): domain Eukaryota; kingdom Metazoa; phylum Arthropoda; class Insecta; order Hymenoptera; family Figitidae; genus Leptopilina; species Leptopilina heterotoma. The sequence continues at coordinate 1,453,459 of NW_025110893.1, forward strand.
TTAAAAATAATTGAATTCATGCAAAAAATTGTGCAATTTATAAAAATAATTGAATTCTTGCAAAAAATTGTGCAATTTATAAAAATAATTGAATTCTTGCCAAAATTGTGCAATTTATAAAAATAATTGAATTCTTGCGAAAAATATTTATTAAAATTTTTGAAATTAATAAACAAAAATAATTAATTAGTAAATTAGTTAATAATTGAATCTTTTTGAAAATAATTGAACTTTTGCAAAGAATTTTACAATTTATTAAAGTAATTGAATTAATTCGAAGGATTTATTAGAAGTTTAAAATAAAATTTATAAAACAATTATTGTGGAAATTATTATAGAATAATAATTATAAAATTAATTATAAACTGAAAAAAATTACGAGAATAAATATAAATAAAATAAAAATTCCAAAACAAAAATTATGGAAATAATAATTATGGCAATAATTATAAATTGCAAAGTAATAATTGTGGAAAAAAGTATAAATTAGAAAATAATTATTACTGGAATAGTTATTAATTTTTAAAATAATAATTATGTAAATATTATAAATTATAAAGTAATAATTACCGATAATTATGGAAATAATGATAAATCGCAAAATAATTATAGTAAGAAATTCTAATTAATTTCTAAAAATGTGTTTTTGTTTTTCTTTTCAGAGAAACGAATTGGAGATTATATTTTTTTTCACGTGATTTCTAATGAACAAGACGAGAGTAAATAAAAGATAGTTTGCTGAAATAAATGAAATGTCGTGTCTACATGTTACACTCACGGGGAAACTTGACAAACTGATCATCATCCACGAAGAATGAAAAAGGTAACCGCGATCTGATAAAAGAATTGTGTGAGTTGACATTCACGCCACCCCGGTTTGTTCGATTTGAAAAACAAGAGGATACCACCACACACTCACACACCATAAGAATGGCATTAGTATTTTTATGTCAATATACCCCCAAGCAAACATAGAAAAGTGCTCTCTATGTTTTTTCTTGCCCACCCTAATGATGTCTCTACACGTTTCTCTTACTTCTGTCCAGGTAAAACAACAATATTTACTAGACAATCAATTATTCCGATTTTCAACTCCTAAATCCGTCACTCACACATCTGTTCCATTTTATTTTTTTGAAAAACCAATTAATTAATTTTTCAAATCCATTCTCGAGGAAATTTAAAATTTTATTTTTTAAATGAATGCAAATTTTTCATTCTTTCGTTTGGTAAATTTATTCCCGAAAAAATCAATTATTTAACAAAAATTTTATACTTCTTATGAAGAATTAAATTAATTTCAAAAGTACCAAAATTTTTCTTTCACAGAAATTTATTTCTTTTTAAACATTTTAATAATTTTTTTTGCAATAATTCAATTATTTTCATAAATAACGAAATTCTTCTCAGGAATTCAATTATTTTTGAAAATTTTAATAAAATTCATCGCAGGATTTCAATTATTTTTAATACAATTTTACAGGAATTATTCAAAAAATGTAATTATTCTTAAAAAAATTTAATTTCAATTCCTCGAAAAAGTCAATTATTTAAAAAAAATGTTTTTTTTTAATTCTTTGGAAGAATTCAATTATTATTTACGGGGCAAAAATATGAGAATTTTTCACAGGAATTAAATTATTTTCAAATATTTTAATAAAATTGTTCGAAAGAAATCAATTATTTTAAATACATTTTTTTGAAATAATTAAATTATACTTTTAGATTTTAATTATATTCTTCCCAAGAATTCAATTATTTACATAAATAATTCTTTGAATGAATTCAATTACGTCGATAAATAAAAAAATTATTCCTGAAAATTTAACTATTTTGAGGCATTTTAATAAAATTCTTTGAAAATTCAATTATTTTCATAAATAACAATATTCATTCAATTACTTTTAAGAGTAAAAATTTCTATTTGGAAATTCAATTTTTCATGAAAAATAAAATTTTTACAGGAGATTTAATTAATTTCGTAAATAATAAAATTCTTTTTAGGAATTCAATTATTTTCATAAATAATAAAACTCATCGCAGAATTTCAATTATTTTTAATACAATTTTAGTCGAATTCCTCGAAAAATGCAATTATTCTTAAATTTATGAAAATAATTGAATTTCTAAAAAGAATTTTATTATTTACGAAAATAATTAAATCTCTGTAAAAATTTTATTATTTATGAAAATAATTGAATTTCCAAAAAGAAATTTATTACTTTTAAAAATAATTCTATTCTCGTAATGAATATCGTTATTTATTAAAATCATCGAATTGTTGCACATAATTTTTTCAAAAAATTTGATAATAATACAATTCCTTTGAAGAATTTTTTTTATTTAGGAAAATAATTGAATTCTCGTCATAAATTTTATTTTTATGTTAAAATTTTTGATAATTCTAATTAATTTCTTTTTAAAGAATTTCTTTAAATTTCTTTTAAATAATAGAGTTTCTTTAAAAATTTTTTAAATAATTGAATTTTTTGAACAATTTTTTTCAAGTTTTTAAAATAATCGTGTTTGTTAATAATTGGAATTCACCATTTAATTATTGAATTTTATTAAAATTTTAGAAAATAATTGAATTTTTGCAAAGAATTTTACTATTTATAAACACAATTGCATTTTTTCGAAGAATTTAATAAAATTTTTGAAAAAAAGTGAATTCTTTCATGAAATTGTTTTGAATAAAATTTAATTTTTTCGAAAAATATTATTAAAAATTTTTTTTAATGAATTATTTCATGAAATGTTATTAAAATTGTCTTAAAAATAATTGAATCTTTGAATTCACTATTTTAGAAAATAATTGAATTATTTTGAAATATTTTTTATCGAGTTAAGAAAAAAATTGAATTTTTTTGTGAAATTTTTTAGAAAATAATTTTTTTTTGATTTTTTTTCAGACCAAAATTCAATAAAAATTCAAATTTAGTTAATTTTTTGATTTGGATTTATAAAGAAAGAATCTTTAATTTGTATTTTATTCCAGACCGAAAGTAAATAAAAAATGCGAATTTTGTTAATTTTTTTGATTCCAATTTTAAAAAAATCGATATTTTTTATTTCTATTCTAATTTTTATTTTCATTTTATTTTCAATCTAATTTCTGTTTCTTTCCAGACAGAAATTCAATAAAAATTCAAATTTAGTTAATTTTTTTATTTCAAATTGTAAAAAAAAGAATTTTTATTTTGTATTTTATTTCATACCCGGAAGTGAATAAAAAAAGGGAATTTAGTTTCAAATTATAATTTTCATTTCGAAATAATGAAAATTTAATAATTGGAAAATATTCTCGATAATCTTTTTCATTTCGGAACTAATTAGACTTTTTCAATAACTCAAAAAGTTAATTTACTTTTTACCGTCAACTCGATATAAAGAAAAAAAATCCTCTTTAAAATATATTGTTCGCAATATCCCAGCGAATATGATAATAATCGTGTTTACAATATGAGCAACTAATATTGAGCGCATTTAATAAAGTTTCATAAAACATATTTTAAAAAAGAGAGATAAAACGATTACTGTGCATACACTCATCGGAAAAGAAACCCTATTTGTTTTTTATTTCAAGTGAGATTCCATCAAATTGACAGGAAAATTAATTTCTCGACAAAATGATACTCTGCCAACGATATTTATTTTGTAATGTCCAGCATTAACACGTCTGATAAAAATAAACGACTAGCTTTTTATTAATTTTTTCCTTTTTTTTAATGAGAAGCTTCAAAATGACAATATTCTTTTTGAAAAAAAACAATGTGGAAAAAAACGATTTTCTCCTTTCTTTTTGTCATGGAAAACGCTCACGAAATTTTCGTTTTTTAAATTCAAGATCACACACAAATTTCGTAGTTAGTTTTTTTGGTTTTTCGTTTTTGAAAAAAGAAGCTGGAGAATTTATAATTGGCACACTCAAGTAATCACAATCTATATCGCTTTGAGAAAAATACACAATTATTTGAATAAAGCTAAATAAATTCGGTGATATTTCACCAGTTTTTTTTTGAGATCATTTCGAGCATTCGATGTAAAATCTTATAATTTAATTAATAGTTTTCGTAGATTAACCAAAAATTCCAATTCCTTCATTTTTTTTCTTTTTTCACAATTATAATTGACACATCTGGGAAAATTGCAAATCTCCTGATAATTTTTTTAGTGATATCAATATCAAATAGTTAAGAAAAAACTATTTTAGAAAAATTGTCAAAATTGTGCGACAGTTTAAAATAATTTTTTCTCTTCCATTTCTATTTTCTCGTTTTTGTCTTTTTTTTGTAATCCTGTCGAAAATTTCCAATTTGTTCGATATTTCAAGGTAATCTTCAAAATATTTTTATTTTGTCAAAACGAAATCATGCAAAATTTTATTTTTTATTAATCGATTTAAAAATCGAAAAACGATTTTTGAAAAAGAAAAATTCGCTAAATTGAATGAATTGGAAAATTCCGACAGAAAAAATGATCCTGTACAATTTCTCGTGGTTTTTTTCTGTTTTAAATATTATGGATAGATATTTACAATTTTTTTTTCATTCTTATTACAAATTAATGTACAACTTTTTTTTTGCTCGGTGTACAATTTTTTAATTTTTAATTGATTTTTTAATTGTGTAGTAAGTAAATATGTGACATGTCATGAGAATACACTAACTATATAAAATCGAAATTGCATTACTCTCAAGAGGATAGGTCGCGTTATTATTTTCCTATATTAGAGATTTGATTCGTGAAATTGTCTAAAAAATAAATATCAGTTCCATAATTTTTTGAAAAGCATTTTTTTAAATTTAATTCTAATTTGGCAACTTTATCCTCTTAATTCATCATAATTACGTTTAGACAAATTAACATAGAATATTTTCTTTTAAATATACATTTTATTTACACACACACACACTCGCAGGCACGCGCCAAAAAATTCCCGTGTTGTATATAATAATTCAAATATTATTATTTCACAAAAAAAAAGATGGGAATCGAGATAATGTGAAAAATGAGATATCACAAAATACAAAGTCTCTATTTGCGCATTTTCCTATAAATTGTAAGTACTTCGCGTTAAAGAAATACAACGGAAATTTTTTATTTTCAATAAAAAAACTCCCAAAATTGAAATATCTATAAAAAATAGAATCTAACAAATTTTTTAACCAATTTTTAAATAATTTAGAATTACAAATTTATTTATCACAAATTTCAATTTATTAGAATTATTTCAAATTAATAATTTTTAGTTACTTTTCTTCTAGTTTATCTTTTATTTTTTACTCTTATTACCTTTCTAACTTTAATAAATTTTCAAATAAAGAAACGAGGAATAAATCCAATTTTTGAATTAAATAGAAAAATATTTTGCAAGATAATAAAAATTCATCTTTTTTCGAATAGAAAAAAATATATTCGAAAATTCGCATTATTAATTCATGAAAGACTCGCTGTATCTCTTTAACTGCTTTGACGCAAACAGTATCACATACGCATTATAGAAATAGTCTCTGCTGTCTAGTGAAACTTTCGTACATAAAAGGGGTGATGCTTGTGATTCACATATACAGTTGACTGATTCGCATTTAAATTCAATTGAAATTCACAAAATCAAACTTTTTCTTCCTAGAAAAAAGTACAAACATTTTTAATATAAAATACGTAATTATTTTTACTAATAATTTATTTTTAATAAAATTTTACGAAATTAATTTTTCTGCTCTAATTTTCATCTTTTTGTGAATTCAGGCCTCGGATCGATTTTAAGACACAAAAAAAGTCGCTTTAGTCGATTAAAAATACAAAAAAAGTCGAAAAAGTCGACTTATTTAATTTAGTGTTGCAACAAAAATTTTATCTTGTTACTGTAATTATTGTCCATGTTTTTTTAAAGTAATTAAGGTATAATAATAGTTTTAAAAAAAATATAATAAAGAAACTCTTAAAATTAATCTCTTTAAAATATTTCTTAAAAATTTTTTTAAAGACAATAGTCTTTCAATTATAACAATTAAAAAATTACCAAACAATTGAATTTTGGTAAAATCTTTGAAAAATAATTGAAATTCGATAAATTCTTCTTAAAACAATTAAATTTTGGTAAAATCGTTCAAAAATAATTGAAATTTGAAAAGATCTTTTACAAATAATTGAATTTTTGAAAGATTTAAAATAAATAATCAGATTTTTGGAAGAATTTTAATTATAAATATAATCATGATTTTACCGAAATTGAATTGAATTTTAAAAATTTATAATGAAAAAAATTCTGAGAATTATTTTTAATTAATTTTTATTTTCATAAATTTGCACTTGAAGATTTGTCATTAAATTTTTTTGTGAATTTCACAAAATTTGCAACTAAATTTCTTCAAAAGTTGATTTTCAAAATTGTTTTTAAAAATTCTTGAAAAAAATGAATTATTTTCAATTAAATTTTACAAAATTTAAATTATTACAAATCTTTTAAAAATTGTACATTTCTAAAATTTAATTAATAATTTTACTTTTTAAATATTTTTAATTTTAAAATTAATGTATTGAAAATCATCGAATTGTTGCAAAGAATTTTATCAAAAAATTTGATAATAATTGAATTCCTTCGAAGAATTTGATTATTTAGCAAAATAAATGAATTGCAATTAAAAAGTCTCGAAATTAAGATTTAGCGTTGGCTAATCGCTACAATGTTCCATCACTCCTTGTTGACTCTCATTATATAACTAAAGAGATGAGGTCTGAAGTTGATCAACTATTGCTGTTAGCAAATTTGTAGTTTTCACCTATGTCTTGTGAACTTTCAGCTTTTTGCATTGCATTAGCTGAGCCATTCATGAGTTATAAATCCACTATTATAACTGGAATTAAGAATGATGAAGTAATAGCACATAAATTGGTTATGTTGGCTGGAATTCCAATGAACAAGGAATTTGTGGAGGATGTAGTAGTTAATCAAGCGAGAAACAAAGAATCACTGATAATCAGAAATTCTATGGAACACTATATTCAGTGATGTCTTTATCTGACAGATACGGACTAACCTCAATGAAATGGATAGTGGAGCAAGCCTCTGCTGCCAACGTAACGTTTGCTACAATCATCGCATCAACAGTTATGAAAATGAAGTTTTTCGACATTGACGTTTTTAGTGACTACCCCAATTTAGCATATATGTGTCAACAAATAGCTAGGAAAGATTCCGGTCAAGGTACCCTTAATGACTACAAAGGGGATGCTCTGTCACACTGTATCCTGACAAAGCAGAGTATGGATGATGTGGCCAAAATATACAGGGAAATCCATCAACAGCTTGAAACAGAAGGCTTGACAGTAGTCAATCTCATTAAAAGAACCTTAAAAGAAGATGAAGCTCGCGTCAGCGATATTAATGACAGTCTTTACACCGTGGGAGGACCTTTAAGGGTCAATAAAACTGTTAAAGAGGCTAGAGATTTGTGTGTTTCAGAAGGCAAGAAACTTTTACTTGATAAAAATCAGGTGATAACTTCCAATGATGGGATTAGTACAGCTGCTATCAAACCGGATGAGAAATCTGCAGAAATGGTGTTAGATGATGCAGAAATACAGGGATTAGCATTGGAAGAGAATGTTAAGTCAATGCATCGCAGAGCAGCTCGACAAAGAATGAATAGAGCTACTTTTGACAAAAAAGCCAAGAATCTACCTGACAAATCACAGAAGTTAGATGAGAGTGATGTAGCTGATCGTATTAGAGCTGGGCGCAATTTGAGATCGTTGGCTTTTACTGAATTATGCACAAAATTCTATTATATTACTCAACAGCATACTCAACCAATAATTGGGCAAGGAGCTTTAAATTCACCTACAGGTTTGCTCCAGATAACTGAGACTGATTGTGCGTTTTTTGCGCATTGGGGGATCTATGCCACAGCTGAGTATACAAAGGCTGTACCTGAATATAAGAGTGATGATAGGCTCTCCTGATTGGGATGCTACAAGTAGCCAAGGCGGGGGATGCTGATAAGATCATGAAAGATTTCGCAGAAAAATGGACCTTGAAACAGGAGGGTTTCTCTATAGACCCCAGTAAATGGACTGATGATTGGAAAGTGAAAATGTGGATAATAGTCGGGGTTGAGGGTTTGTTGAGCCTCCACACGTCAAAGATTTTTTTATTGGTAGGAGCGGGACTGTTTTTCTTCGGAGTGAAATCGCTAACTTACACTCTCGCGGGAGCAACAGCTTTGGCAATCTACGAATGGGTTTCAAAGAACAAACAATACATGATTGCTGGAGGAGCATTGGCATACTGTACCTTATTTGGTTACACCCCATTTTAGCTTTTACATCTAAAATGATTGTTACTGGTGTTGATGGACATAGCTATGATATAGGACAAGCGAATGGATTTGCAATTAAACACGAGAAGAATCATGTCAAGGATTGCCGCAACATGAGTTATGCGGAATTGGCAGACCGACATCTAAAACCTACGCGTAAAAACTTGCTTTCCTTTGATTCCGGTTTTAGACTTTATACGGGAGAGAGTAGACCTTACTGCCATTATGAGTTGATTTATGACAATTGGTGGGTCACCAAATCTGAACCCACGGAACACTGTGTCAAGGAATTGACTGATAAGGGCTGTACTCCTGTGAAGGTAGACATAGAGGAACATTCATTTCAATTCCTCAGGTTTAAGAACAGACTGAGTTGTCATGGAGTGAGAGGAATCAAGGATCAGATCAAATCTGGAGTTGCTCCTGATTGGACCCCAATGAGGTCTGGAATCCAGGAATTACCACCCCTTTTAGTATATTTACCACCATTTTACGTTGAATGGAGTTTTATGGGTGCTAACGCAGGGTAATAAATAATGTAAATAAACAAATAAAATAAATAATGTAGACATAAAAAGGAGACCAGATTATACATTCCTTTGAAGAATTTTTTTTATTTAGGAAATATTCAAAGAAAAACCTTATAACAGACAATGTTGTATTAGAGGTTGATGAGTGTTTTTTCCCATTGTCTCTTTTCCATTTATTTTTCTCGGTTGTCACTTTTCTTTGTGTACCCAAACTTTCCTTATTACTTTAAACTTTACTTGAGAGATCCTGACCAGAACATTCAAACTCTGGACTTCTCTAAAGTAAGAGATGAATTTATCAATGGTTTAATTGTTGAAGATCATGAAGTGACTAGATTAATGGGAGAAAATATTGATGAAAATGAGAGGGACATTTATGCTAGAGAACAAAAACCAGTTCTTAATGAGCATCAAATTAAGATCTCTATTATGATGATCTTCTTGAGTTTGTTTAAATCATTTGTAGATGACTTACATTTTGACACATATAGCAAAAAGCGGATCAATGTTTTCAATTTTATTCTTGGGTCAGATGTCAAGAAATTATGTTTCCCAGTTGAGCTATACACAAAAGCAGGATCAATCCTTAATACATTTCCCAAGTTAGTTACTGTTTTGTATCACTTTTTAAGAGAATCAGACTCCTGCCCTGAGATCAAAGCCACATATAATCTTCTGAATTACTCAGGTCTAACAATGCACAAGATGGTTGCTGAATTTATGATGGCGCAAAAAAGAACAGTGGCACATCGAGATTTTACAATTATTAGAGAAATTGCCAACTACTCTAAACATGTCACTGAGTTAAAGGCTAGGTACGGGGTCCATTGGACATATTTAGGATTTATCCAACCAAATGTACCTCGTGACATCAAGATACAGTATCCTAATCTTTGTTTTGTTTCTCACCTTTACCAGAAGCTATACATTGAAAAGACAAGTATAGACAACCTAGTTAATAGTTAATTAGTAAATTAGTTAATAATTAAATTTTTTAAAAATTTTAATTTGAAATTGATAAAAATTCATATTTCAAAATAAAAAATTTTGTAATTTGCATAATAATAATAAATTGAATTCTAATTTTAAAAAATTAGAAGTTAATTTTTATTTTTAAATCTACGTTTAAAGATTTTTCATTAAAATTCTTGATAGGTAATTCAATTATTTTCACAAAATTTGCAATTAAATTTCTTCAAAAGTAAATTTTCAAAAATTGTAATAATAATACTTGATAAAATCAATTATTTTCAATTAAATTTTACAAAAATTTCAATTATTCCAAATCTTCTTAATTGTGTACTTCGAAAATTTAATTAGAAAAATTTTACAAAAAAAATTTTTTGAAAGATTCGTCTATGGTTATTTTTCACACTAGAAAAATCTAAATAATTGGCAATTTATACTGAAAATGTGGTATTTCGTTGCAATATTTGGAAGAAAAGTCGAAAAAGTTTTAAAATAAGTCTAAAAAATTTGCATTTTTGGAAAATAGTCGAAAAAAGTCGAAAAAGTCATAATATCCGAGGCCTGGTGAATTGCAAAAAAAAATTCTCGTAAATTAAGAAAAATAATTATTGTTAAAAAAATAAATACCTATACAGATAAAAATAAGAAAAAAATAAAAGGCGGAATCAGACACACGCGGTATTCATCTGAAATTGTATGAATCACAAACACAAGCCAAAGTATAAACTTAAATAATAGAAATACTCGTGGAGGCCGTCGTGACAAAACTCGGGCATAGAGTCGATCGATCGACTCATAATAATGGTCGTTTAATTCAAAGATATCCTCATAATCCTCTTTTATCACTTCCTATTACTCTCGTTATAATATCAAAATCAATCATTTTTTCTTTTAAAAAAAAAAGACTCAAAAAAACAATATTACATTCAAGAGAGAGCTCGTAAAATAAAACAATGAAATAAATAATCGCGGAATGAAATAATAATCTAGAATGGAAAAGAAGAAAAAAAATTCTACAAAATGCAGAATTTTTTTTTTATTGGATGGCTTATAAATAACACAAATGACGTTTTATAAGGACAAGAACACAATAAAAATTGAATACTGATAAAACTCCAATGATTTCAAAAGGTTTAATATTAAAAAAATAAACGAGAAAAAAAAATTGGACAATAAATTTAGTAAAAAATAAATTAAAAAAGCATCAATATTCAGGAAAGTAGTTATGAAAAATCTATTAATCCTCCTGATTGGATTCGTAATTACAAAGTTCTAGATACAAAAAAAGAAAAGAATAAATAAAAATGTTTCCTAAAAGAGTAAAAATGTTTCGAGTTGCATTTTTTTTATGTTATACTTTAGCAAAATCCTGCTTTATGAGAAGTATTCATCAACTATTTACAAAGAAACTTATTATTCTAAATCGCTTTTTTTCACGTACGTGTGCCGCTTCACGTCGATAATGTATAAAAAACCATTTTTCCTCAGCTATCAAAAACTAGCCTTTGAATTCATATTCTCTAATATAAATAGAATAAGTCAATAATTGAAGAAGAGCCATTAAATTAAAATCCAAGTCAAATCTGTAATTAAATGGAAATTTGAGTATTAAGTATTAAAGTAATTTTTTAAATTAGGTATCTCAAAGAGAAATTATTTTAATATCAAATATCAAAACTCTGAGAAATTTATTTCAGAATTGCTACGGTTTTGAAAAACCTAAAAAAAAACCTGAAATAGTCATGGAATTTTTTTTTAGAATAAAATACTTAATTCCTAAACAAAGTCTCGTCCAACTTTTTTAAAAGAATTAATTTAAAACAGAATTTCAGTTAAAATTTTAGAAAATTTAATAATTAATTAAAATTAATTAAATTTGAAAAATCTAATTGAGAAATTCTAAAAAATGAGGTTTCTAAAAAATTGTACCTAATTAAAATTTGTTTAAAAATAGTTAAATTCCGGAGATTAATTTTAAAAAATTAAAAAAAACTAGGAAACTAGCTCAAATTTCATTAAAATAATTTTACATTTCAAAGAATTTTATTTTCTCACTATGTAAAAAATTATTTTTACATATTATTGTATTTTTTGAAGAATTGTGACTAAAAATTTGGAATATAATTAAATTTTACAAAAAAAATTTCAATTTAATTAATTCAATTATCATTGAATGGAAATAATAATGAAAGTTCTAATTTTTAGAAATAATTAAATTTTAAAAGGTTTTACATTCAAAGTATTTTCAAATTTTAATTCCTGATGGACAAATAAATAACAATAAGTACTTAAATATTTATTAAACAAAAATTATTGAAATTTGAAATATTTTATTCCAAACTTCTGAAAAAATGCGGTTTTAAAAAAATCTCGATTACAATTTTTTAAAATGTAATTAAATAATTGAATTCCAGAGAAAACATTTTAAAAATAGAAAATTTTCTGAAATTTTATATTTCAAAGAATTTTATTTTCCCACTTTAAAAACATATTTTTAAATACTGTATTTTTTGAGGAATTTTAACTATAACTTTGAATAATAATTAAATTTTACAAAAATTATTGTATTTGAAAAATTCATTGAATTCTAATAAGAATTGATTTAGAAAATAATTTCCTTTATAATTTCGAAAAAGATTTTAATATTAGAAGTGTTATAATAAGAATTTTAAGAAATAATTAAATATTAATTTATTATTTTCCTTTAATAATTATAAAAAAATTAAACAATTTTATTCAAAAATTCGAAAAAATAATTTACTTTTGGATAAATTTAATTTGTAATTTTTAGAAATAATTAAATTTCAGAAAGTTTTACATTGAAATTGTTTAAAATTTCTATAAAAATAAATAACAATAAGTTTTTAAATATTTGTTTAATAAAAAATATTAAATTTTAGAATAATTTAATGCAGAAATTCTAAAAAAATAGGTTTTTGAAAAATTTGGAAATAAAATTTTGTTGAAGATAATTGAATTCCCAAAGTAAAAAAATTGAAAGAATTAAAATTTTGTCAAATTTCATTGAAACAAATTTTATATTTGAAAGAATTTAGTTTTATAACTTTTAAAAGTTGTCCTGAAATATAATCATATTTTTAAAAAATTATATTTCGAAAAATTAAAATAGAAATAATAATAATTAAAGTAAAAAATTAATATTGTGTAAAAAATAATAAATTTTTATTATATTTCAAAAAGAAAGTTGATTTTACTAGACTTTCAGTAAAATTTTTATCGTGTAAACTAAATAAAAACTTTGCATTTAATTATTTTTCTCTTTTATTAAAAATTTCTAAAAATTAATTGGATCTTTATGATTATTAATTAATTATTAATTTGATCGTTATTAATTAAATTGATTAATAATTTAATTCATTAACGTAATAAGATAAATATTTATTGAAATAATTTTATATTTGTTCATGAAAAAAAAATTTTCTGAAAAACCTGGAAAAGTAGTGGAATTTTGAAAAATTGAAACCGTAGCAACTTTGAATTATTTATAACTATTAAGAAATATTAATTAAATAATAAACACAATATTTTAAGAATTTTCAAAAAATAACTCACCACAGATTTTGGAAGTCTTCAAAACAAAAACAAAAACTGATCCAGTCCCGTTTTCCTTTTCTTTAAGAATGAAAATGATCTATTTACAAGTAAATTCGCTTATGCAAAATGTTATATGAATGTATGAACTTTTTTTATCAATCTCTGTTGTTTCCTCCTCATGGTTTACCAATTTCCAATGACGGAATTGGGTCTTAACTTTGAATAAAAGTCCTTCAATCTATTTGTTATTGACTCTCTTCTTCTCTCTTTTTCTCTCTCTTTCTCTCTCTTCCTCTCGCTGCTCTTTGCCGAGAAGTAATTTCCTCCATAAGAAAAAGTAGGCTGGTTAGATAAGTTGGTCATGTTTTTTTCTGATGTAACAAGAAACTCTCCCAAGGGCTCATTCAAAGATTCTTAACAAAATTTATTACAAAACCGGAAAAGTCTTTTTTTTATGCTACTGGGAAGATTGTGCTTCAGTTTTGCTTATTCCGCTGGTGCCCGGTTTATCTGAAAATTCATTAAAATTCAAATTAAATCGAAATCAAATTCAAATAAACTTAATTATAATTTTTATAATTTTTTTTTAATATTAATTAAAATTAATTAAGTATTTTTGCAATCTAAATTAGAAATTCTAAATACAATCTTCAAATGTCTAATGAAATTCTTTGACAAATTTAATTATTTTCAATTCAATTTCACAAAATTTCGATTACAAGGTTGTCACAGGTCAGGGAATTTAGATAAAAGTCAGGAAACTTTATCAAAAGTTTTGGAAAAAGTATTAAATTTCTAGAATCGATAACGAAATTATTCCTATTTATGACAATAATTGAATTTTGCAAAATATGAAATTTAATTTATTTTTAACACAAAACACAGAAAAGTCTCATTAGTCGATTAAAAACACAAAAAAAGTCGAAAAAGTCATTTATTTAATTCAGTGTTGCAACAAAAATTTTAACTTGTAACTTTATCTTGTCCATGCTTTTTTAAAGCTATTATTTATAAAATTTTTTAAAAAATTATAATAAAGAAACTCTTAATATTAATCTTTTAAAAATATTTGTAAATAATTTTTTACAAAGTCTTGAAATTATAATATAAAATTAAAACATTTCTAAATAATTGAATTTTGGTAAAATCTTTTAAAAATAATTGAAATTTGATAAAATCTTTTTAAAACAATTGAATTTCGGTAAAATTGTTTAAAAATAATTGAAATTTGACAAAATCATTTTAAAAATAAATGAATTTTTGAAAAATATAAAATAAATAATAACATTTTTGAAGAATAAATTATTTAGGGAATAATTTTACTTAAAAATTAAAAAAATAATTAAGTTTTGGAAGAGTTGCTAATAAAATAAATAAAATGGTAAAATTTGTATTAATTTGATAAGAGAAACTTGATAAAAAGTTTTTTTTTTAAATTAAAGCACCTTAAGAAATTGAATTAATATTTATCAGAAAAATTTGAAAAAAATAATTAATTATTACTAATTTCTTCACAGCAATTGAAAGTTTCAAAGGTTTTACTTTAAATCTTCTGAAATTCAATTAATTATGAAAATTGCAATTGTTTTTAACTAAAATCTTTTCTAATTTAATTATGAATAATAACTTATTGAGATAATTTGTTTCAAAAATTAATTATTTACAGAAATAAGGAAAAATCAATTTATTAAATTTATTGTGATTGAAAAGTTTTTAAAGTGAAAAAAACTCAAGAAGAATTTTTCTAGTAATTTTATAATTCGTTATTTTTCCAGTATTGTCGATAAAATTCCCCGACGTTTCCTTGATTTCCCTGACCAATTTCATTTTTATTGACTTTTCCCCGACCTGTGACAACTCTGTTAAAAAAAAGAAATAAACTATTAAAATAATATTACAAAAAAAAAGTAAAATAAAAAAATAATGTTTGATTCTTTTCCATAAAATTATAAATTATAATTTTCAAAACTCTTTTCCGAGGATAGAAAAATTATTTATTATCAGGACAGATCACATTTAGGAAAAGTTTAACCGCAGCTCAGAAAGTTTTGAAAAATTCATCCTTTATATTTGCATATCAAGTACGTAGAAGATTTTCCATAAAACTTGCTGAGAATCCATTAGAAGTCTTATCCTTTAATGTGTAATATGGAGTGTGAAATTTTTTGAGAGCAATTCAAACCAAGAATTCTCTACTTTAATGTGTCCTAATTTAAAAAAACAAAAAGAACGAAAAGAACGAAAAAGAAAACAAACAAAATAACATTTCAATTCAATTGCTCTGAGATTGAAAATTCTATTGACGAACTTTTTGAAAATATTTTTATCGTCCCAGAAAGTAAACATCTCATGGATATAAAATCACATTCAATTATTGGACGATTTCAAATTAAAAACGTAGAAACATTTTTCTAAACAGCTTTCCTTTTTATTAATACAATTACTTAATGAAAATAATAATAAAAATAATAACATTGTGAGTTACAAAAACTTTCTTTTTGAAATTTAATAATAATTGAGATCTCTAATAATTTATTATTTTCTAGAAAATATAATTCTTCAAAAATACAATAAGATTTTAAAATAATTTTTCAGTGAGAAAATAAAATTCTTTGAAATATAAAATTTGTTTCAATGAAATTTGAGAAAAATTCCTAATTTAAAAATTTTTTTAAATTGTTTTTGGGAATTTAATTCTCTTCAAAAAAATTTTAATTACAATTTATTACAAACCTAATTTTTTTAGAATTTCTACATTAAATTAATCAAAAATCCAATATTTTTTGCTAAACAAATATTTAAAAACTTATTGTTTTATATTTTAATTGAAATTTTCAACAATTTCAACGTAATTGTTAATATAAAACTTTTTGAAATTTAATTATTTCTGAAAATTAGAACTTTAATTCTTGAAATATTTTCTAAATCTTGCACTGAAATTATTTTTTAAATCAATTTATATTAGAATTCAACGACAATTGAATTATTTAAATACCCAGTAAGCAAAAACTAATTGAAATAAATTAAAAAGAATTCACAAAGAGCTTTAGTGAATCCCGCTTTGTGACAAATACGACAAAGACGAATTGGAGCTATGTTGCAATTTTCCTGAATTCGTCAAACTGTATTGAACTTCCAAACCTTCTATTCTTACTAATTCAGTGGACAAGTTTTGGGGCCATTAATTTTTTTTAATTCGTCAGCACAAATTCAATGGATGCCTTGGTCATTTCTTTCAAATGCGAATTCGTTTGCACAAATTGAGGCAAATTGAATCGAATTCAATCGAATATGCAAAGAGCTTGAATGAATCCCGCTTTCTACCAAAAAACTTAATTCATTTCAATCCGTTTGAATTAGTTTTTTTTACTGAGTAGAAAATTTTCCAAAAAATTTAATTATATTCCAAATTTTTAGTCAAAATTCTTCAAAAATTACAATAATATTTAAAAATAAGTTTTTAAAGTGAGAAAATAAAATTCTTTGAAATAAAAGTTTATTTTAATGAAATTTGAGAGAATTTCTGTTGGAATGTACAATAAACAAATCACCTTCGTGTTTTGCAACAAGTTTCACGTTACTTGAGCCATGCTTCTGTTCGAGTACGTGATTTTTCAGAAAATGCAAATGGCGGATCGTTTGAGAACAAAGGATGCGTAATTTCCGAGAAAATTCGAATCACGATTAATTACTGAAAATCACCACACGCTCGAAAATTGTCGATAGAAAAATAGAACGAAATAAAAAGTATGTTTGAATAAGATCGAAAGAACTGATCGCGAACATTCACGTTATTGCTGAAGAGAATGATTCACACGCGTGCCACCGATTTCTTTCGCGTTCGTTTCGATCACTTTGACAACGGAAATATCCATTTCAATTTTTATTCGTCGTTATGGGCTCTGGGCCCATAACCTGTCAGAGTTTACGTTACAGGAATGACGAACATTAAACGGGAATACTATGAACACTGAACTTTTATTAATATCCAAAATACAAAAGGTTAGATTGATGAATCGACAAGCGTCCTTTTTGACTGTAAACGTTAGAGTAATTTGTGTAGTGAATGTGTGTGTGTATGTCGTGTAAGTGAGATCGACGTAAGAGTCGAGATTTAATAAAGCGCGAATTGTGAATTCCGACAATTTCCTACTTTTTCAATTTTTTAAAATTATTCTTCGGGAATTCAACTATTTTTGAAAAATTTTAATTACGATTTTTTAAAAACCTTATTTTTTCAGAATTTCTAAATAAAATTTTTCGTTTAATCCATATTTGAATACTTATTTGCTATTTATTTGATCACCAAGAATTCAAAATTTAAAATTCTTTCAATGTAAAATCTTTTGATATTTAATTGTTTCTAATAATTATAAATTTATAATTGCAATTCTTGAAATTCTTTTTTAAATCAATTCTTAAGAGAATTCAATGAATTTTTTAAATACGTAAAAAAAATTTTGTGTAAAATTTAATCATATTCAAGATTTTTAGATTTACAATTCTTCACAAAATACAGGCAAACCTTGCTACGGCGAAAAGCAATTAGACGATTCCGCCGTAGAGAGGTTCGTTAAAATGCTATTAGTTGAGTGAACGTTCAGGGATGTATCAACCATTTTAAATCATATGATCTTTAAATATGAAATAGAAGTTATGATAATTTATTAATAACCTTATTTAAAAATATGTATTAAAAATCATTGAATTCTAGCAAAGAATTTTGTCAAAAAATTTGAGAATAATTGAATTCCTTCGCAGAATTTTATTATTTATGAAAATAATCGAATTCTCGCGAAAAATTTAATTAAAATTTATAAAAACCTTAATTAAATTCTTTTGAAGAATATCTTTAAACTTTTTTAAAATAATGGAGTTTCTTTAATAGTTATAATTGAAAATTTTGAAAGTAATTGGATTACCTATACAAAGAATTTTTTTAACTTTTTAAAATAATCGTGTCTGTTAATAGGTAATTTTAAATATTTGATTTTTTAAGTTTATTAAAATTGTATTGAAAATAATTGAATTCCTCAGGAGAATTTTATTATTTATAAAAAATAATTTAATTTTTGCGATGAATTTTAAATATAATTATTTTTTTAAAAATTACTTTGATTTGTTATTCTATTTATTTTATTATTTTTCATGTTTATTTTTTATAATAATTTTATAATAATATTTGCCTGTACATTAATATTTAAAAATAAGTTTTTAGAGTAAGGAAATGAAATTCTTTGAAATGCAAAATTGAATGTTAAATTATTTTAATGAAATTTGAGAAAATTTAAAATTATTCTCGAGAATTCAACTATTTGTAAAAAATTTTAATTATGATTTTTTAGAAACCTCATTTTGTCACAAAGAATTCAAAATTCAAAATTCTTTCCATGTAAAACCTTTTGAAATTTAATTGTTTCTAAAAATTAGAATTGAAATTCTTCTAATTATTGAAATCATTTCTAAAATTTGAACTGAAATTCTTTTTCGAATCGTAGTAGTATTAATTTAGAGAAAATAATACAAAAATTTTAATTAAGAATTTTACAAAAAAAACTATTGACGTATTATATTTTACAAACAGCTGACTGAGAATTCAATTATTTAAATACAAAAACAAGTTGAGTATGAAATAATATTGATTATTTCGAAAAATTTCAGTCGTTACTCTACTTATGGATTTTTTTAACTTGAGATAGAAAATTTATTAACTACTTAAGATTTTCAATAATTCAAACTTTTGACATGACAATTTAAGTTATAAATTTTGAAATTTAGAATAAATAATTTAATAAATAATTTTGAATAAAAAAACCCTAACTTCACGTGAGAACAGAATTTTTCGATTATTATTATTATTTTTATTATTAAAAAGTAAAAAATATTCATAAAAAAATTCGAAATCTTGTCAAAAGGAATTTATTGACAGTATTTAATTATAATAATGAAAACAATACCATGATTGACGTCTGTCGTAAGCGCTTCAAGTCGTGCTGGCAAATCGGCGGTGCCAGTTTCCGCGTGTTGCCCAAGAATATCGGGCATTGCATTTCGTCTCCCAGTTCTTCCAGTCGAAAGAAATTCCTTTGAACCTTCGCCATTTGAAAAACTTCCTGGAGTCACGGCTCCACTTCCACTGCTGCCAGTTTCACCTTCTGAACTACTTCCTGCCTGCTTTTGTGACAGCATTCTCAAGACTGAAAAATTATTTCTTTTTTAATCAATTTTATTCACCTCCATTTCACAATATAAGTATGAATTTCGCAAAATCAAAAATATTTCGACTTTTAGTTAAATAAATTGTAACTAACAGATTAAAATACTATTGATTCTAGGAGAATATTTTCCCTATTTAAATGATGACAACAATAATTCTAAATCGTTCAATTAATTCATCAAAATAAGTAAGCCTTGTTTATTATTTATTTACTCAACAGTTCTCTTGAGACTATAGAAAACTAAGTGAACACATTAAAATTGTATATTTAGGAAATAGTTTTCTTAATTGAATAAAAAGATGCATTTGATAATTATATCGTGAATAATTGATAAATTTATTATTTATTTAAATATAATAAAATTCTTTATAAATCGCATGGCCACTGAGGCTTAAGAAATATTATAATAAAAAAAATTTATTTTTAAAAATATATATTTTTAATAAAAGATTATCTTTTCGCTTTGATAATTTTTTTTCGAATTGCAAATCGAAAGTGTTTTAGAACAATTTCAAGAAGGATGATTTCTATCAAAAGGAAGATTTCATACAGTAAATATGTGGAAATTCAAGAATAATTTACACTAAAATTACAAGAAGCGCCACAATTGTTCTACATTACAAAAGCGATCGATTGTTCGTTTGCCACGAATATTAGCCACTATTCTAGGAACAAATCAAGGTCAATAGGAAAATTTCGTGATTAGTATTTCTTTATTGTTTGTTAAATATTAGAGCCAATCTCAGATTATATTTGATTAAAAGGAAATTATTAGTTATACCCTTGCCCTATAGGTTTACGCAGCATGCTCTTGTAAATAGAAGAAAAATAACATTTCTCGAAACCAATTACTATTTACATAAAAAAGTTAATTCAATTTTTTCTTCAGATATTTTATTATTTATATTATTAATAATAAATAATAAATTTAATATTAATTATTATTGTTATTAATATTACTACTATCAATATCATTAATATTATTATTCAAAATTGTTATTATCATTATTATTATAACTATGAAATGCTACGTGCGCTTGGGCACGAAACGCGATATTTAATTTATTATTATTATGCGAATTACATTTTTTTCAAACATCAACTTTAATTTTTGAATAATTGTAGATTTAAAATTTTTAAAAAATCAGTAACTAATTGATTATTATTAACTATTTATTATTTTCTAAAATAATAATAAACTGATTTTTGAAGCAATTCAATTATTTAAAAATTATTGTAAAAAAATTCTTCGCGAGAATTCAATTATTTTTATAATACAATTTAAATAAAATTCTTCGAAAAAATTTGATTCAATTCCTTATAAGAGAATTCAATTACTTTCAATACAATTTTAACTAACGTTGCTTGAAATATTTTTAATTATATTTTCGAAACAAATAAATTATTTCCATAAATAATAAAACTTTTCGGGTGAATTAAATTATTTTCAATCAAATTTCCTGACGAAATTCAATTATTTTTACGATTTCAAAAAAATTTCTTGATGAAATTCAATTATTCTTACAATTTGCATAAAAATTGATTGGAAAAAATTCAATTATTTTTGAAAATAAAATTTTTTGAAAGAATTAATCCATTTTTAGAAATTTTTAAAAAATTTTCAAAATTCAATAATTTTCAGTTCAATTTTAATTAAATTCATTAATCTTCAATATACAAGTAAATTATTTTCATAAATAATAAAATAATTCTAAGTAAAAATTCTGTTATTTTCAATACAATTTCAATAAAATTTCTTAATGAAATTCAATTATTTTTAAAAATTTTAATAAAATGTCTTGAATTGATTTTGATTTTTTTGACAATAATTCAATTATTTTCATAAATAATAAAATCCTTCGGATGAATTCAATTATTTTCAATAAAATTTTTTGATGCAATTCAATTATTTTCAATAAAATTTCTTGGTGAAATTCAATTATTTTTTACGATTTAAAATTTTAAATAAAATTGTTTTTATACTAATTTTCATATTTTTTTATTTTAATCATTTTCATAAATAATAAAATTTTTTGGAGGAATTCAATTATTTTCGACAGAATTTCAATAAAATTTCATGAAAGAATTCAATTATTTTTAAAAATTTTAAAGAAATTCTTCGATACAATTTAATTTTATTTAAATAATTAATTTTCTACTGCACTTTTGAATTATTTTTTTATAATAATAAATTGCTTGATGAAATTCAACTATTTTTACAATTCACATAAAATTCCTTTAAAAGAATTAATTTATTTTCAGAAATTTTGTTAAAATTCTTTTGAAATTCAATTATTTTTAGTTCAATATATTAATTAAATTCTTTAAAAGAATTTGTATTTTTACAAATTTCAATTACATTTATATGATAGATTATATTTATTATAAAAAAATTCCTAAAAAAAATTATAATTTTCTTCGATACAATTAAATTATTTTTTATAAATAATTATATTCTTCACAGGAATTCAATTCTTTTCAAAAATTTTAATTTAATTCTTTATGTGAGGGCAGTTAATTTCAATACAATTTTTACTAAATTCCTCGAAAGAATTTTAATTTTCTTCCAAACTTGTAAATTTATTTTCATAAATAATCAAAGTCTTCGGATGAATTCAATAATTATTTTCAATGAAATTTCTTGATGAGATTCAATTATTTTTACAATTTACATAAAATTGCTTTAATAGAATTCAATTATTTTCGAAAATAAGATTTTTTGGAAGAATTTATTTATTTTCAGAATTTTTTTTAAAAGAATTAAAATTTTTTAAATCAGTTGATTTTGTATTTTCACTAATTTTATTATTTTATTATTTTCATAAATATTAAAATTCTTTGGAAGAATTCAATTATTTTTAATACAATTTTAATAAAATTTTTTGATGAAATTCAACTTTTTTACAATATTTACATAAAATTGATTTGAAAGAATTCAATTATTTTCAAAACAAGATTTTTTGAAAGAATTAATTTATTTTGAGAAATTTTAATTAAATTCCTTAAAAGAATTTAAATTTTTTGAATCAATTGAATTTGTATTTTTACAAATTTTAATTAAATTTCTATGATAGAATGTAATATTTATTTTAAAAATCCCTCAAAAAAAATTATTATTTTCTTCAATACAATTAAATTATTTTCATAAATAATGAAATAATTCTTCATAAAAATTCAATTATTTTCAATAGAATTTCAATAAAATTTCTTAATAAAATTCAATTATTTTTACAAATTTTAATAGAATGTCTTGAAACGAATTAATAAATTTTTTGAACAATAATTCAATTATTTTCATAAATAATAAAAGTCTATCGATATTGTATTATTTTCAGTTCAATTTTAATTACATTCCTTAAAAGAATTTTTGGTTTTTGAATCATTTGAATTTGTATTTTTATAAATTTTAATTAAATTCTTTGTATAAATTCAATTATTTTTAAAGAATTTTATTAAAATTCTATGCAAGAATTAAGTTTTTCCAGATTCGAAATTTTTATAAAGATTAAGAAAATTAGTAAAACAAATTTTTAGCAAAAATATTTATAAAATAAAAAAAATCCACTTACTAAGGCAAAAATATTATTTATTTTTAATATTATTATTATTATTATTATTATTATTATTAATAAAAATATCAATGATAATATAATAAGAATAAAATATAATAATAGTAAAATATCTGATGAAAAGATTTAATTAAATATTATATCAATCTGAATAGTAATCCAAACAATATAAATAATAATCAGGTAAGAAAGGAAATGCAATTTATTTATCAAGGACAATTTTTTGTTTGTCTATCGCCTTGATCGCGCCCTATATTTAGCAATATGATTATAATCCCTCCAGTGTAGAGTAGAAAAGCAATTCGACAGATTTAACAAGATTCCGGTCCATGGGGGATGCAGGTCATATTTTTTTCATCCCTCAAACCCGGGAACTCTTTTCACAGGACTTTGAAAAAAGTCTCGCAACTTCTTTTTTTTCTTTCTTTTTCTTCTTCTTTTTCCTTGGAGAATTTATTCCCCTTTCTGCGATTTATTTCTGCGCTCAAGTCGCTCAACTTAATAAAATTTAACCCCTCCTATAAAAATCAACAATAATTCAATAAAAACAGGTATTTCTTTTCCCCTTATGAATATAAATGAATATAAATGAATATAATAATAATAATATATCGAAAAAAAAATAAATTCATTAGATCAAGTTTCATTCGAATGTTAGTTGATTTTTTTTTATTACAGAGAAAAAAAATAATTTTTTATTGATTGAAAAAAAGATTATTAGAAAAACATTCGCATGCACTTGAAAGTAATTGACTACGTGTGTTAATCTAAAATTTATTCAAGAAAATATTGTAATTAAAAAAGTAATTCAAATATTTAAAAATTAGTCCCACAAAAGTACCAGTAAATCAGTAATTGTTCGAAAAGAAGAAATTAAACAAATTTTTGTTAGAGAAAATTATCGAAGCTATAAAACCAGGAAATGTTTTTGTCAACGATTTCGTTTTTATTGCGAAATATCTGCTTTTTTTGTATTTGTAGAGTAAAATATATATAGTATATAAATGTTATATTAAATCAAGGAGAAAAGAGAAAGCTAAATGAGAAAAGCGAAAAATTTATCATTCATTTGTTGTGCAGAAGGGAGGCAAGGTCGTAAATTTATCAAGAGCACGATGAGTAAATGTACCTTGGGCACGAAAAAGGCGCTTTCTTCGCCCACGCTTCCTCGATCTGTCGGAAACGGAAATGGAAACTGTCTGGACCATTGAAGGACCTCCGCCATCACGTATCAGTTTTGGCTGCTTCACCTGGTTTATTAATTTTCAAACAACCTTTGTAACATATTTTTCAATTTTCAAGAGAAGAGAAAAAACGAAAAAATATTTCCTTATATATTTGATTTTTCATATTTTCTTCATTCATTTCGAAAAAAAATATTGCAAAAATATCTAGAAAGAATATATTTAGAAATATTGCGGAATATTTTCTTTTAATTACATTAAAAAAGCATAACTATCGCGAGAAATTTTATTACCCTATTTAGTTACAAAACATTTTTTTTAAAATTTCGAAAATTTATTATTTTCTGAAAAATATAATTTTTTGAAACATAATTCTTCAAAAAGTATTTCAAAATAATTTTTAAAAGCTTAAGAAACCAAATTTAAAATATTAAATTCTTTCAAATATAAAATTTACTTCAATAAAAGACAAAATTTATAATTTGTTTCAATTTTTTAAATTGTTTTCGAGAATTAAATTTAATTAATTTTCGAAGTAATTCTATTTCAAATTTTACAAAAACCTAATTTTTTTTTAGAATTTCTACACTAAATTATTCGAAAATTCAATATTTTGGTAAACAAATATTTAAAAATAATTTTTTAAAGTGAGAAAATAAAATTCTTTGAAAAATAAAATTTATTTTAATGAAATTTAAGAAAATTTCATATCTATTCAATTGTTTTAAATTATTCTCTGTAATTCAATTATTTTTAAACAATTTTAATTGCAATTTTTTAAAAACCTCATTTTTCCAAAATTTCTAAATAAAATTTTTCAAATTTCATTAATTTTTGTTTAATAAATATTTGAATATTTATTGTTATTTATTTTTCCACTGCAGGAATTAAAATTGGAAAATACTTTCAATGTAGAACTTTTTGAAATTTAATTATTTCTGAAAATTAGAACTTCAATTCTTGAAATATTTTCTAAAATTTGCACTGAATTATTTAAATAGAAATTTCCTATTTTTTTAATTTCTTAAAGTGAGACAATAAAATTCTTTAAAATATAAAATTTATTTTAATGAAGTTTGAGAAACTTTTCTATTTTTCCAATTTTTTAAAGTGAGTCTCTACAATAAAATTCTTTGAAATATAAAATTTAAGAAAATTTCCTAATTTCTTCAACTTTTTAAAATTTTTCTGGGGAATTTAACTATTTTTAAAATATTCTAATTACGTTTTTTTAAAAACCTCATTTTTTCAGAATTTCTAAATAAAATCTTTGAAATTTCAATAATTTTTGTTTTAGGTATAAATATTTGAAATTTGAGTAATTACTGTTATTTATTTGTCCACTATAAATTAAAATTTCAAAATATTTTTAATGTAAAACTTTTTGAAATTTAATTATTTTTGAAATTTAGAACTGCAATTCGTTCAATTCTTGCCTATTTTCTAAAATTTTAACTGAAATCCTTTTTTTCAAATTAATTCTTAATAAAAATTTCTGTGAGAATTTAATTATTTAAATACAAAAATAGGTAAGTGATAAATAATTGATTATTTTTAAAAAAATTTGTAAAAACTTTGTAAAAATTGTAAATTCCAAAAGTCAATTATTTTTTAGAATTTTTGAATAAAATTAATAGAAACTTTAATAACTTTTAAAGGAAATTCCTGTTTTAACATTTCTAATATTCAATTATTTTTCAAAAATTTTAATTGAAATTGTATTTTAAATCAATTTTCACTAGAATTCAAAGATAATTGAATTATTTAAATAGAAAATATTTTGTAAAATTCAAATTCTCAGATACAATTCTTCAAAAAATACAATAATATTTTAAAAATATTTTTTTAAAATGAGAAAATAAAATTCTTTGAAATATAAAATTTATTTTAATGAAATTTCAGAAAATTTCCTATTTTTTAATTTCTTTTGAAAATTATTCTCGGAAATTCAACTATTCTTAAAGCATTTTAATTACGATTTTTTAAAAACTTTATTTTTTCGAATTTCTAAATAAAATTTTTTAAATTTCCTTAATTTTTGTTTAATAAATATTTGAATACTTATTGTTATTTATTTATCGGCACCAAGAATTCAAAATTCAAAATTCTTTCAATGTAAAACCTTTTGAAATTTGTTTCTAAAATTTAGAACTGCAATTCTTTCAATTCTGGAAATATTTTCTGAAATTTTAACTGAAATTCTTTTTCAAATCAATTCTTATCACAAAGATCTACGATCTATTTAATTATTTAAATATAAAATTTTTTCTAAAATTTAATTATTATTTACCAAATGTTTAGTTCTGATTTCTCTAAAAATACAATAATATTTAAAAATAATTTTTTAAAGTGTGAAAATAAAATTTATTTTATTGAAATTTTTTCTCAAATTTTAATTCTTATCAAAAAGTTGGACTTATTTCCAAAAAAATGCAACTGTAACTTTAATTATATGAATTTTTTTAAATTGAAAAAGAAAATTTATATAGGTACTATTTAAGATTTTTAATAATTTGATATTTTTTTAAATAAAATTTCTAATTTTGCTGTTATTGTAAAAATTCCAGGGGAATTAATTTCAGGAAAAGACTAATCTCTCTATTTACAAATTAATTGCCAAACTTTTGACACGACAATTTGAGTTGTAGAACAATTTGGAATAAAAAAAACTCTAACTTTTCGTGAGAACAGAATTTCTCGATTATTATTAAATCCCCCTAAACATATATAAATAAATTATTAAATAATATAATATTTTCAGACAAAAAAAAATATATAATGAAAAATACTCTTCTAATTTTAAGTATTTTTCTCCATTATTTATTTCCGAAAAAATATTGCAAAAATATCTCTAAAGAATATCTTGGAAAATATTGCAGAATAAATATTCTTTTCACCTTCATATTTTTAGATAAAAAGAAGATAAAAGTGAAAAATACGAGAATAAAAAAAGTGAAGCTTGAGGTAACGTTCATAATTCTCGCGATGGCAAAAAAATAATTGAATAACATCTCTTTCTATCGTCAGAGAATGGATCGGAGAGTGGAAAAAAAAAGTTTCGAAACTTGAAGAACGGGTCACTAACTTTCGAGTTTAATCAGAGAAAAAGTAATATCGTGGTTCCATCGATTTCTTAATTCCACCCCACAAGCCAATTTAGAAAACTCTCAAAGCGAATTCTGTGCACGTAGTGCAGATTTATAAGGGATGGATTGTTCTTTACTTCGGGTAAGCTATTCTTAGGAGGTCAGGTAGTCATTCACTTGAACCACTTTATTTTTATTTTTAGCACACTATATTAAAGATACAAGTTAAACAACCCTTTAATCTGATCTGGATAATTAAAAATAATTATCCTTTAATTTTAGTCGAGAAGCAAGCAGAAAAAAAATCAATTTCTGTTCTCTTTTTAGAAAATATTATCATAATTTAATTAAACAGTGAATTTAAAAGAAAATTACTTAATTAAAAAAATGTATTTGTTAAAAATTAGCTACATAAATAAAAATCGAAAAAAATAATTAAAAAACCGTCTTTTCTATTTTATAGGTACAAACACTTTTTTGAATTCAGAAATAAATTTAGAAATTTAAAATACATGTTGAAGTAATTTATTCTCTGGGTAAGAATAAATAATTTTTTGTTTCACTTTTCCATGATCAAAAGAAGACTACTAACATGGAAGTCGTGTTACAGAAAGGAAAATCGATTTATTTTCGCTCTTTGTCTGACCATAAAGAAAATACTCTAATGATACAAAGGCATTGCTTTTACAACCGAGAATATTGTGAAAGCAATCTGTATTAAAAATCTGATCAGTGTACAAAAGAAAATTCTTCAATTAATAGATTGAAAATATAATTTTCAAAATAAAATGAAAATTACGAAATCCAATTTATTTTTACTTCGATAAAATTCACACGCTATATTCTTATTTTATAGTAGAAGTAAAATACATTTTTATAAACAATTTTTAAGAATATTATGAAAATTGAATAAAAAAAATAAAAGAATTTCTTTTTAAACAGTTGGGCGTTGGATTAACTTTAAGATAGAGAAAAAAGTCGACAAAGTCGACTTATTTAATTTAGTGTTGCAAACTAAAATTTTATCTTGTAACTGTAATTATTGCCCATGTTTTTTTAAAGTTAATAATATTTTTAAAAAATTATAATAAAGAAACTCTTAAAATTAATCATTGAAAAATATTTGTAAATAATTTTTTAATGATAATAGTTTTTCAATTATTAATAAAATTAAAAAATTTCCAAACAATTGAATTTTGGTAAAATGTAAAATTAATTAAAAATTTTAATAAGAATCAAAAAAATTTAATTTACTTCGTTCGAAGATAAGTAAATCTTAAGAAATTATGATAAAACAATTCTAAGAATTAGATTTTTAAAAATATTCCAATGTATTTTTTCGAAAATAATTGAATTTCTTAAAAGAATTTTTGTATAATTAAAAAAAAACTAAGTAATTTTTTGAAGAATTTTAATTAAAAATTTCCACAATGATTGAAAATCATTGAATTCGTGCAAAAAGTATTTATCAAAAAATTTGACAATAATTGAATTCATTTCAAGAATTTTATCAACATTTTTTTTTAATAATTGAATTATTTCGAAAAAATGTAATTAAAATTCTATTGAAAATAATTTAATTCTTGGAAAGATTTTAATTGAAATTCTTTTAAAATAATTCAATTGTTTAGAAGAATTTATTTCAATTTTATTGAAAATAATGGAGATTTTTTTAATAATTTCTATTGAAAATTTTGAATGTAATTGAAGTTTATGAAGATTTTCTTTTAAGTTTTTAAAATAATCGTGTTTCTTATTAATTGTAATTAATAATTTTCCTATTAAGTCATATTTAAATTATTCATAGAAAATTAAATTCTTTTAAACAATTTTATTAGAGTTTTTGTAAATAAATACATTTTTCTAAGAATTTAATTAAATTTCGTAAAAATTATGGAATATTTAAAAATAATTTTAATTAAAAACTTTGAAAATAATTGAAATTTACAAAGAATTTTATTAAAAACTTCTGAGAAGAATTGAATTGTTTAGAAAAATTTTATTAGAATTTTTAAAAATAATTGAACCTATTAGAGAAATTTTATTAAAATTGTATTGAAAATAATTGAATTTCTCAGAAGAATTTTATTATTTACAAAATAATTGAATTGTTGAAAATAATTGAATTTTTATTAAAACTCTTGAAAATAATTGAATTAAAATAGTATTTTTAAATATAATTGTATTCTTTGGAGAAATTTGATTAAAATTGTATAGAAAATAATTTAATTCCTCCGAAACATTTTATTATTTATAAAAATAATTGAATTCTTTTGAAGAATTTTATTATTTTATTAATCTTGCAAAATATTTTCTTATTTATGAAAATAATTGAATTCTTGCGGAGGATTTTACAGTTCATAAAAATAATTGAATTGCTTCGAAGAATTCTATCTGCATATTTAAAGTAATTGAATTTTTTTATGGAATTTTATTAAAAATTTTGAAAATAATGCTTTTTTTAAAAGAATTTCATCAAAATTGTCGAAAATAATTGAGTTTAATTAATATTTTTAAAAATAATTGTATTCTTTCGAGCAGTTTTATTAAAATTGTTTTGTAAATAATTAAATTGCTTTAAAAAGTATTATTATTAGTTGTATTATTTTTTGTACCTATACGTATTTGAATTTTTGAATTTATATTTTTGAAAATATTGAAAAAAATTGAATTTTAAAAGTTTATAATGAAAAAAATTCTAAAAATTACTTTTTTGTAAAAAAATTTTAATATTATTTTCTAGAAGCTAGTTTTTATTAATTTTCATTTTCATAAATGAATACTTGAAGATTTTTCATTAAATTTTTTTTGAGAATTCAATTATTTTCACAAAATTTGCAATTAAAATTCTTCAAAAGTTGATTTTAAAAAATTTTAATAATAATAGTTGAAAAAAAATCAATTCTTTTTAATTAAATTTTACAAAATTTCTATTATTCAAAATTTGTTTAATGTATATTTCGAAAATTTAATAACAAAAATTATACAAAAATAATTTTTGAAAGATTTATCTTTTGGCCAGAAAATATTAATGAAATACTTGAAAAAAATTAATTACTTTCTATAAAATTTTACAAAATTTCAATTATTTAAAAACTTTAATTAAATATTTCGAAAGTTTAATTATCTATTACAAAAATTAATCAAAAAATGAATTTTTTATTTGACTAGTCGTTTGAAAAAATTTTAATTCTCAAAAACATTTGATAATTTTAATTCATTTTCTGTTCCTTAAAAATAAATTTATCGAGAGTCGACTGTAGTATTTTGTTATACAATATTTGGGTAGAGAAGTTTAAAAAGTTGCATTTTTTAAAAATAAGTCGATGAAAAAAGTCGCATTTTCCGAAAATAGAGGAAAAAAGTCGAACAATTCGTGGCTTGAACAGTAAATACCTATTAGATTATTTCCTGCATTCTCAGATAAAATAGAAATACAATCAATATTACAAATTGTAAAGATAAATACAACTACTAGTGCTGAAAATATCTTCTAAATGTCAAAAGTCAATAGTACCGTCAGTTTTAAATGAAATAAATAAATTATCGCATCGCCATGATTGATTTTCAAAATATTAAGGAAATGAATAAGAGATTCCATTAAAACAAAAATAGTGAGTCTTATTCTTACCCCCCCCCCCCCGTAAAAAATCAAGAAGAAAATAAATTCTCATCTAGTCATTAATATTTATCAACTTGTATAAAGTGCCTCATCGATTGTGCACAACGATAATCAATTAATTCAAGAATAATAATTAGTCTCTAAGAAAAGAAAAAAAAGAAACACTAAATATAGTTCTATTATACTATGACATGTTTTTTATTATTTATTTCATTGTTACTGTAATTATTCCTTGTTCTTTATATGAGCACCAATTTTTAATTATACGATAATTGCTCGAAATTACACAACGACCTTACGTAGAAAATATTTTCCGCTTCAAATTAGCGTAAGGATTAAATAATTGTTCTACCGTGTTGATGACGTCTTTTGTACACTGATTAATTATACTACTACTCCTTTTTTTTAAATAGATTAAATTTGCAAATTGAATGCACGGTTGTGCAATTTTAAATTTAATGGATGCACTTTAGTGAATATCAATTTTTTAAAAACTACATTCTCTTTTTGAAATTTAAATTTAAAAAGTGAACTTTATAAATAGAGAACTTTCAGTGAAAGAGAAATGCTCAGTCATTAATAATATGATGAATTTATCAGTCTCGCTCATGATGTTTATTAATAGAGAGAAAAATGTAAATATGAAAAAATGTAAAATGAAAATAAAAAAGGCAAAAAAAAAATAAATTTAATTGCATTCTCGATTGCAAAATGAAGTAAAATGAAATACGATTCCTAACAAAGAGCAATGAGAAGAAAAAAATGAAACATAAATTTTAACTCGGTTTCTTTGTTCAAAGTCATATTTTTTTATTTCCTGCGTTTCTAATTTTTTTTTTGTTTGTAAAAAGTTGTATAAAATTTAAAATAACTTTTTAAATTAGAAAAAAAAGAATTTCTGTCTGGTCAAAGGCAAAGATCGACTACTTTAATATTTTCCCTGCAATTCAATTTTTTTTCTCCTTTTTATATTCTTCACTTTTATATAATATTTATTCTGCAAAATCCTCCAATTCTCCTAGAAAAAATATATAAATTTAGAGAATTTCCATTTAATGCTTTTCAATAATTTGCAACATTTCAAAAAAGAAAGAAGTAATAAAAATATTTGAACAAAATTCTAAAGTACAAAATTTTTAAGACTTTTAATGCTTTTAAATAATCTGCAATGTTTTAAAAATGAAAAAATTAATAGAAATAATTGAAAAATACTAATTTAGAAAATTTCTTAAACTTTTAATTCTTTTAAATATTCGTCAATGTTTCAAAAAAGAAAAATGTAATAAAAATGCTCGAAAAAATTCTAATTTAGAAAATTAACAAGACTTCTAATGTTTTTAAATATTCATCAATTTTTCATTCTATCAAAAAGAATAAGTAATAAAAATATTTGAACAAAATTCTAATTTAGAAAATTTTTAAAACATCTAAATATTCCGCAATGTTTCAAAACAAAGAAAAGTATAATAAAAATAATTTAAAAAATTCGAATTTAGAAAATTTCCGAAACTTTGAATGCTTTTAAATATTTGTCAATATTTCAATCTATCAAAAAAAAAAGAATTTAACAAAAATATTTGAAAAAATTTTAATTAAAAAATTCCCAAGGCCTTTAATGCTTTTAAATATTCCACAATGTTTTAAAAAATAAAAAGCGAATAAAAAAACTTTTTTAAATTCTAATTTAGAAAATTTCCGAGACTTTTAATGCTTTATTCTGCAATGTTGCAAAAAAGTAATAATAATAATAATTAAAAAATGCTAATTTAGAAAATTTCTTATACTTTTAATTCTTTTAAATATTCGTCAATTTTTTCAAAAAAGAAAAATGTAATAAAAAAGTTTCAAAAATTTCTAAGAATTTAAATTAAAAATTTTTTTTTTTTTAATAAAAATGTAGGTAAAAAATTTATATTTAGAAAATTTCTGAGACTTTTAATGCTTTAAAATATTTATCAATATTTTAACCTTTCAAGAAAGAAAAAAGGAATAAAAATAATTGAAAAAATTTTAATTTAGAAAATTTGTGAGAATTCTAATGCTTTTAAATATTCTGCAATGTTTCAAAAAAGTAATAAAAATAATTGACAAATGCTAATTTAGAAAATTTCTAAGAACTGTAAGGCTTTTAAATATTACGCAATGTTTCAAAGAAAAAAAAAACGAATAAAAATAATTTAAAAAATTTTAATTTAAAATATTTCTTAGACTTTTAATTCTTTTAAATATTCGTCAATGTTTCAAAAAAGAAAAAAGTAATAAAAATGCTCAAAAAAATTCCAATTTAGAAAATTTACAAAACTTCTAAATTCTAATGCTTTTGAATATTCGGCAAAGTTCCAATCAATCAAAAAAGTGAAAAGTAATAAAAAGATTTGAAAAAAAATCGTAGATATTAATGATAAATAGTAAAGATAAAATATTTCTCAATTTTTTTTTAGAATCGAAAGTATTTTTCCAATATTCTGAAATAGACTTTCTTAAAATACTTTTTGCATTCTTTTTCCTTCTTTCCATTTATTTGGGTTTTTTTGTGCAATTTTCTTTTTGACTACCAAAACATGTGGTTGAATAAAAATTTTCAATTTTCAACTACATAGACAGAAAATTGTGAGGAATCCTGAATACTAAATTACTAATGGGAATGAATTATATCATTCCAGAAGATGTGTGATGTCATATGACGTAACAACAATGCGTTTAATTGATGAAATAACAATTCCGTAACCATGACGATAAACATTTCAACCTCAAGAGCGTTCATTGACTCCACTGGACAGGACAATTTTTCGTGCTCCAAAAAATGTCAATGACATTAAAATATCGCCAAACCAAAAACATCTTACATCTAATAATGAAATTGTCCAAAGACTCCAAAGAAAAAAGTCTACTTTGCAAAAATTAAAGAAAAACCTAGAATTTAAAAAAAATTAACGATTTTCACGAGGAAAAAAATAATGATGAATGATGTGTGTAAATTTGTGAGGTGTTTTGTGGTGACGCAAGCAATGACGTCGTAGACATACGACGCACTGATTATAAGACTCACCATTGATAGCGATTGCTGGTGTTCTTTTGGGGGAAGGGGTAGAGAGACAGCACCGTTATTCACGGTTGTGGTGGTCGACACTCGACGACGACACTCGACGACGATATAGAACAACACTCACGGTATCTCTTCGATAAAAAAAAGAGCCGGTCAACGTGCGTTCCAGTGCGTAAGGGAACCGCGAATCATTCTTAAATCAATAGCTCTCGCACTTTTGCTGGCACTTGGCCGATCGCGCACAAAAAACTCATGACTCGCGAATGACGACGCGCTTACAATCAAAAAAAGAACGCCAAACGTGCAGGGACACACACGTCCCACACACAAAAATTATGACGTAAACACAAAATACATCCACGAATTTACCGACTCTTTCATGTTTTCCCTCTTCTCTTTTTTTACCTCTTGGCAAAAAAGCAAAATTTACCAAAAAAAAATAAATATTTTTCTCTTTTTTCCCCCAAAGAGTAAAAAAATGATTTCGCCGCCAAGTGACGCTTTCGCGCAATGTCGTTATATGTCTATTGTTGAGCCGCAATATTTCAGTTGGAGGCAAAAGGAGCCGAGGAACGACCGCGCGGCATGTTCGCGCCACTTCGCCTACTCCACGGATTTTGCCGAGCTAGTCTCCGACCTTTCTCGTTTTCAAGACTCTCTTGCGCTTCCACAATGTGTTGCGAAACTATAGCCACAAAACAAAGGAGGAGAGAGAGAGATAAAAAAAGAACAGTATTCCTGACCGTAAAAAAATGGGGGGAGGATTATCCCCCTGAGAATGAGGGTGAAAAATTCCCCTAATAAAAGAAAATTCGTTTTTCCATTTCTGCGGGTGTATTCTAAACGATTTTTGCGAGAATGACACACGAGGATTTCCTAGTGACCCTGAAATTTCCGATATTCTTTAACAAAAAGAAAAAGAGTATAGATTTTTCCTTTTACCCTTGATTTCTTTTTTTAAAGATGAACACAAAAGGAAGTCTTTTTGCGTCTGAGATTCTCCTTCTCCTCTTCTTCTTCTTCTTTCTCGTCACCTAGAAAAAAATAATAATGAAATAAACTGAACAAAATGAAAATATTTTAATATAGACTTTACACTCGTTAATTAATAAAAAAAAAGTTGCAAAAAGTTTCAAAAGTCGCAAATACTGAAAAGAAGTGATGAAGAAGTTGCTCTCAAAAAATTGAATTTGACGACTAAAAAAACTGGTTTTACTCCTCGATTCAATGTATAAATAAAGAAAATTACTCTATTCAGTGTTGTCATTAATTTTGATTAAATGAATTTCCCTGATTTTGAGAAAGAATATCAGAATTACCATAAAAATTTAATTTAAATAATTTAAAATTTCAATAAACATCAATAACTTCTATTTAAAATAAATATTTAATCATTATTACTTTTCTTGTAGGAATTTAGATTTTTAAAAATTTCAAAGACAAAACTTTTTAAGATTCAACAAACTTGTAAGAATATTATATTTTTATTAAAAAAAAAATATAAAACATGAAGATACCGAACATGATGTGATCGATTTCTTCACGTTTTATAATTGAATAAAGATGACCCTAGTGATAAAATCATTATTTTATATTATAAGAATATTGCTACTGTAACTTCTTCATAGTTATTTTCATCATTTCAATTTAATTATTATTTTCTAGAATTTTTTCCCATAATCTGATCATTAAATCAATTATTTTTAATAATAATTTTTGAAAAAGTACTCTTTTGAGAATTTTCAAATCTATTTCTTTACAAATTCAATTTTTAAGAAATTTCAATTATTCAGAAATATTTCAATTAAATATTTATTAGAAAATAAAAACTTCAAAAAATTCAATTAAACTTTTTTAAAAAAATTAATTCTATACAATTGTTAGTTAAAAGGGTACGAAAAATTAAAATTTTCAAAGATTTTAATTTGAAACCTTTTTAAAATTCAATTATTTCCAAAATTCACGCTATATTGCGTTTACAATCTAAAATTTTAACTGAAATTAATTTTTAAATCAATTTTCATACTAAAAAAATTCTACGAAAATTCAATTTTGAATGTTTTCTTAAAATTGAATTCTCATAGAGAATTTTATCAGCAATTTTTTAATAATTGAATTCTTTTGACGAATTTTAATAAAATTTTGAAGAACAATTACATTAATGGAGGAATTCAATTAAAAATGTATTAAAAATAATTGAACTTCTATAAAGCATTTCATTATTTATGAAAATCATTTAATTATTGTCAAAAAAAATTTATTAATAATTCAATTCAAGGAATTTTATTAAAGTTTGTAAAAATAATTGAATTTCATCAAGAAATTTGATTGAAATTGATCTGAAAATAACTGAATTCCTGTGAAATATTATTTTATTATTTATGAAAATAATGTAATTGTATCGAATAAAATTAATAATTTTTAAGTATAATTAATTTACCGATGAATTTAATTATTGGAAAGAAATTTATAAAAAATTTATAAATAATTGAATTCCTGGGAAATTTTCATTATTTATGAAAATAATTAAATGTTTGCGTATAGAAATTTATTAAAATTTTTTTTAATAACTGAATTGTTTTGAAAAAGTTTATTAAAATAGTAGATTTTGAAAAGTCATTGAAATGAGTAAAATTTTTTAAAGTAATTGAAATTTTGCAAAGAAATTTATTAAAATGTTTGAAAATAATTGAATTTCAGAGCAGATTTTTATTATTTATATAAAGATAATTAAAATTTTGACGAGAATTTTTCATAATCTTTGAACACAATTGAATAGAATTGAAAAATTGAATTTAACGAAATTGTTTTAATTAAATTAGATTTTTGAAGATTTCAATTTCAAAATCGTTTAAAATTAAATTTTCGAAGATTTCAATTTAAAAACCGTTTGAAATTAAATTATTTCTAAAAATTACAACTGCGATTTTTTCAAAATTCAATTATTTTTTAGAATCTTTAAATAAAATTATTCAAAACTAAAGTATTTTTGTAGAAAAATAATAAATTAATCATTTTTTTTAAATAAATAGGTATTTAAATATTATTACACTTTCAAAAAAATTGAAATTCTCAAAGATTTAAATTCAAAAACGTTTGGAATTTTAATTGTTTCTAAATATTCCTTGTAAAACGCTTCTAATGTTTAAAATATTTACTAAAATTCTTTTTCAAATCAATTCTTATCAAAATTTTTTACGAGAATTCAATTATTTAATTACAAAAATAAATTATTGATAAAACAATTGATTATTTCTTAAAATCAAATAATGTAAATAAAAAGTCGAGCTCAAAAATAATTTTTTAGGAATCGCATCAGTTTTTTATTCTAGTAAAATAAAAAGAGGAATTATTTTTCAAAAATGTGCTAAAAATTGTTAAATAAAAAAAATTGACTTGTAAATTAATTAATTATTTTATCATTTTTACCACTTAAAATTTTTAAAGTTTAAAATTTGAATCAAGGGAATTTTAAATCGATGAAGATTAGATAAGATTAATAAATTTGGATTAATAAAGTTGAATTCAGTAATAAAATTCTTACATTATTAATGAAACAAAGTGAATAGTCGATTCCTGAATTTCTGAATATTTTCAAGAAAATAAATATTTTTTTTTTTTAATTTCAACCACTGAAGGTTTAAAGTTGTGCGCAAATTCTCAAAAAAAGAAAAAATTGTAGATTCTAGTGGCACGAGAAAAGAAAAAGAAATAAAAAAAGCATCCAAATAGTAGGAAATCGTAAAAAAAGTAAATAGTGGAAAAAATAATGTAAAGAGAGAATACTTACAATATACCCAGCATCTACAACTTTAACTAATTAAATACCTCAAGAAATCATTTTTTTTGTCTCATCAGAAGCAATCGACGTTTATTTTTTTTCCTTTTGACTTTTTTCTTATTCACTTTGTACTTGTTTATTCTCCATGTAATTTTTTATCCTTTACTTTCTTTTACCATGTTTACTCTTATTTTTATTTCACTTTTTTTTGTTCTCTGAACCTTTTTACACTGTTTGTAGTTTTTTTCCGACGCTCTGTTCATTAAATATTTTTTTCCCCGCAGCTTCTCTACTCACACTCTTCTGTATCCAATATTTTTTTAATTAGATTTTTTCCCCTGTCCTCACAACACTTTTTCCAAACCTCAATGCGAAACCTCATCTTCTTTGAGGCAATTGAATTGTTCCCTAAAAATCATCAATTCGAATATTATTGTTAAATTATTATTACATTTATTTTATTTTTTATTTTATTTTTTATTTTATTTATTTCTTCATTTATTATTTTATTATATTTTTATTTCTATCATTTTATTTTATATATTTATTATTTTATAATATTTCTATTTCTATCATTTTATTTTATATATTTATTACTTTATTATATTTAAAAATTTAATTATTATCATTATTGTATTATATTTTTTTTGTTAATTATATTACATTGTTGCAAAAAAATAGTTTATCCTTCTGCAAATTATATTCAATACTCTATCATTGTAAAATAATTACATAACTTTAGATAATATTGAATACTATTTTTTCTGTACAAAGAAAGAAAATTAGTATGCATAATATGTATCTCACGTACTCGCAATAAAAATTGTTTATTACTAGATAAGGACAAATTTTATACATAATGAGTACAATGACTTAGTTGATAAATTTAAATTTAGAAAATTTCATTATAATTAAAAAAAGAACGTTTGGGATTTATTAAAGAACTTGATATTTATGTTCTGCTTTTTTCGCATCGAATTAAATTTACTAATTTGCATTATTATCAAAAAAATAACGAGAAGGACAGATTTCTATCTTAACCTTGACACTTTCGAGTTCTCGCAAACTTGTATAATTTACTGTCAAAAAACTTCCACTTAATTTTATTTAATTTTAATTTGACTATGAAACTTGAACTATTTATCTTCAGCAATTCAACACATAAGATTAAAAATTATTCTTATATTATTATTCTTTTTAAAAAAATCAATATCTCATCGAATCAACAAGACATGGAATATTTTTTATTTAACAATTTGCACAATCAATGAATTAAAAATATTAAACAATACATTAAAATTTATAATATTTTTTAACTTTAAACAACAACTATTTTTAAACAATGTTTACAATTTTAAACTATTGTTAAGGAGAAAAAAACTAACAATGAAGAATAACCGAAGAAACAATTGAGCTATATTTGGATTTTGTAAAAATATTTTAACATAAGACTTATAAATTTTAATAAACAGTGAAAAAAAAACAAATTTTAGAACTATTTTTATAGAAATAATAAGTAAATATTAAAATGAATATGAAAAAAACAAATAAATAAATAAAAATATTGAGCATCCTAACCTCAAAATGATGCGTAATTTTAGATTCGTCATTTTACCTGAATAAACGGCTTTATTTTTATTATTGCCAAAAAGGTGGTGTAATTTATCGTTTATTTAGAACTTATTTTACTTAACAAACGTATGAATTAAACATTTATAATTAAAATAATGAAATAATGTTTTCTTCTACTTTCATCTTTCAACGACTTTATTTGCACTAGTAACTATCAAGAATGCCAACAGTAGATAAAGAAAATACTAAAAATCTCGGAAATACCAACATAAGAAAACAAAATGCCCTTGTTGGCCTGTTGGCCATTTAAAAACAAGATGGCCGAATTTGGTCTGTAGACGTCATTGTCAGCTGTCAAAAATATTTGTATTTACGCATCTCTGTTGTTGATAAACAAATAGAACTTAAATAAATATTAATTATTAATAAATATTAATATTTATTAATTTCTTTAAAATGGGTTGTGATGGTGGTACTATTCCACGTCGAGATGAACTAGTACGAGTGAAAAAGAAGCCAGAACAGGTTAGAAAAAAAGATTTTCATATTGTTTTCTGTTTATAAGTTTTTTGTTTTTATTATATTTATTTAAGATTTAAATGTTGTTAAAAATAATAAAGACGTTTTAGATTTTCGTATATTGTACAATATAATTTGGAAAATTTTAGAAAAATTACAAATAAAATTCTTCTCCAAAATTCAATTATTTTAAAAAATTTTAATAAAAATTATTGGCAAAATTTTAATTATATTTAAAAATTTTCTTCAATTCAATGATTTTTAATATATGTGTATTATTTTAATAAAATTATCCAAAAGAATTCAATTATTTCGAAAATTTTTTAATAAAATTGTACTCAAAAATTTAATTATTTTCATAATTAATAATAAAAATCTGACAGAAATTCAATTATTTGCAAATTTT
Organism: Leptopilina heterotoma; assembly: GCF_015476425.1. Taxonomy (NCBI): domain Eukaryota; kingdom Metazoa; phylum Arthropoda; class Insecta; order Hymenoptera; family Figitidae; genus Leptopilina; species Leptopilina heterotoma. The sequence goes on from NW_025110893.1 coordinate 1,493,840, forward strand.
TTATAAATTTTTTCGCAATAATTCAATTATTATCATAACAAATAAAATTTTTTACATGGATTCAATTATTTTCAAAAGTATAATAAAATCTTCGCAGAAATTCAATTATTTTCATAAATAATTAAATTCCTTTTAGAAATTCAATTATTTAATAAAATTTTTATTAAATTCGCAGAAAATTTTTTGTAAGAATTCAATTATTCTCATAAATGAAAAATTCTTCTTTGAAATTTAATTATCTGCATAAATAATAAAAATTTTACTTGAATTCAATTATTTTTATAAATTTTTCATATTTTTAACTAACAATTCTGTGGAATTAATTTTTTTGAAGAAGTTTAATTGAATTATTTTAATTTTATTTTAAGTTTTTATTTTCTAATATGTATGTGTTTAATTAAAGAATTTGCTAATAATTCAAATTTTGTAAAACTGAATTGTTAACAAATGAATATGAAAATTCTCAAAGAACTTTTTCAAAAATTATTATAAATAATGGATTTAGAGAGGAATTCTAGTTTAAAAAAACTAAAAAATAAATAGTTAAATTTTGAAATTAATTTTTTTGAAAAAGTTTAATTGAATTGTTTTTATACAATTATTTGAAATTTTTTATTTTCTAATAACCATTATTTACTCTTTACGAATGTAAAAAAATATATGAAAAAGATTTTTAATCTTTTTTTTACTTACAGAAAGATAAGGAGGCAGAATTAGCGTTTAGATGGAAACATTGTTCAATTAGACAATCACCACTTCAAACTCCAATTGTCTCCTGTGGATTAGGACGTCTTTACTCGAAGGAATCAGTTTTGGAAGGATTGCTCGATCGTTCTTTACTTCCAGAAACTGCGACTCACATTAAAAATTTAAAAGATGTTAAAACATTGAATCTAACATCGAACACAGCATCCTCCAGTAAAAAAGTAGACCAAGGCGATGGCTGCGTCGATGGCGTACACAATCCTTACATTTGTCCCATTATTGGTTTGGAAATGAGTGGAAAATTTAAATTTTGCTTCCTTTGGTCCTGCGGCTGTGTAATGAGCGAAAGAGCCATCAAGGAAATTAAAACGAACGTAAGTATTTATCTACTTTTCATAAACAATTAGAAAAAAGAAAGTATTTGAGAATAAAAGAAAGCATAAAATAAGCAAATCAAACTAAAATAAAAAATGAAATAAACAAATCAAAATAAAATATAAAATGCATTGTTTGATTGTTTTATTAGTTTAATTAATTTAATTAACAATTTTAATTGAATGATACAGATTTGTCACAAGTGTCAACAACCATTTACGGAAAACGATGTCGTTATCATGAATGCCGAAGATGATGATCTCAGAAAAATGGAGGAACGACTAGTAATTCGAAAAGCCGAGAGGAAAGCGTCAAAAAAGAAAATTAAGAAAGAAGAAGCAACCGAAGAGGTTGAAGCACCAAAGAAGAAAATAAAGAAAGAAGAACAAGCATCTTGTTCAAAACTTCCGAATCAAGTGCACGATTCCGCATATAATAAAACAAAAGAGGATTATAGCGTTGCAAAAGATCCCAAAGCGTCTGAAGTGTTTAAAAGTATTTTCACATCTCATAAATCGGCGTCTGATCAAACACGAGCTCATTGGGTCACCTACAATCCATTCTACAATTAAAAAAGCAATTTTACTAATTAACTTAAAATATTAAATTGAAATACTGATTTACAAATTTGTAAATTACGAATTTAAATAGTAGGATTTATTCATGTACTTTTATTTTACATTTTACATTATATTTTAAAACGTGAAATTTAAAATGTAAAATTCATTGTTTGTTTGTTTCGTTAATTGAGTTAATAATATTAATTGAACTTGCAACGTGATATTCAATTTATTATTATCATTATGCAAATTACAAAATTTTTTATTTTCAGATATACATTTGTTCTTAATTCGTTTTAAAATTTATACAGAATTTTAGTAGTAAAATTATTAATTACACTTATCAATAAAATCGAGTATATTCAATAAATTAAAGAAATTTTTATTTTGTCAAAACCTTAAATAGTATTTATTTATTTTCTATATTTTAATAAAATTTCTTGAATGAATTAAATTATTTTAGAAAATTGTGTTAAAATTCTGAGAAATTTAATTATTTTTAAAAATTTTAATAAAATTCAATAAGTAAATGTGTTTAATTACAATTATTAACAAATTACGATTATTTTAAAAACTTGAAAGAAATTTTTCATAAAATTCAATTATTTTCAAAATTTTTGATTAAAATTAACGAAATTTCATTATTAAAAAAAATTCATAGAAATTCTTCGAAAGAATGTAAGATTATCAAAAATTTTAATAAACTTTTCTTCACAAGAATTCAATTATTTTCATAAATATAATAAAATTGTTCGAAGGAATTTAATTATTCACAAATTTTTTGATAAAATTCTTTGCAAGAATTCAATGATATTTAATAAATTATAATTTTAAAGTTGAAAATATTTAAGTAAATATGAATAAAATATAAATAAATAAGAATAATTTAAGTATAATGTTAGAAAACAAAAAAGCGAACAACAACTAACTACAATTAGTCAAATTAATTAGACAAATAAATTTAATAAAATACATTCATGTTTATTTATAATATTACAAATTTCACAGCTATAATAGACAATAGTTTGCAATAATACAATATTTATTTAAATAAAAATAGTAAACTTTATTCAAAAATTCTATAAATATTTATATTTAAAATCCCTTATGAATTATTAGTATTTAGTAGCGCCTAAAAATAAAAGTTTTCGCACAATTATTATTATTATTATTATTATTATTATTACTAGTGATAGATGAACACAAAATAGTTTGAAATATCTGAAACTGTTTCCTTATTTTTATTTTTCTATTAAAATTTTGTGACAGTGGCGTTAGAATAAAATTCAAAAAAAGTACCCGTCAGAATAATAATTCTCTATATGTTAATTTATAGATAATAAATCATTTTTATATATTAATCTATTTTTTTACACATTAATGCATAAAAATATTTCATTAATTAACGATATAATTTTTTATATTTAATATTCCCAAGTTGACTAAAAAAAAATAAAAAATAAAAGAAGAGTAAAAAATTTTTTTTCCCTTTAAAAAATAAAATGGAATAAAAATTTGTTCTTGTGCACCAAGAGAAAAGATAGAGTATAAAAGTGTTACCGTCATTTTTAAAAGATTAATTATCTATATCAGTCTATGTCAAATATAATATATATAATAATATAAACCTACATTTGAGGCACTTTACGAACAGTTATCACTTGAATAATTCTACGCAATCTACCAATTGTTCTCTTTCTACGAGATCTTTTAACTCCACATAAACCCCAGCGATTTAATGCATAGATTAAAATTCCACAAATTATCATCGTTAGAGCGGCGTAACTTGGTAATTTTATATTTAACCATTTTTTCGTTTGATCATTAGTGGTCGATTCTTCAATTATACTACTGTAGGAATCAATTTGATTCAATGTGTCGCTTATCACTCCACCACCGCGTCTTCTTATCCATGATTTTGAATTTTGTGGCAATGGCACCATGGCCACCACTGATTCCTTTAACGACTTTAATGTCTGTGATTTGTGAGAATTTCTGAAATGAAAAAGAAGATATAATTTTAATTTTATATGCATAACATTTAAGTAATTTTTGAAATTTGTAGATTTTTAATTATTTCAAATATTAATTTGAAACAAAGATTGTTCAATTATTTCCAATATTAATTTGAAATAATTAAAAATATTTACTTCAATTTTATTGTAATTAAAAATTGAAATAGGTTTGAATATTTATTGTAATTAAAAATTGAAATGGCTTTCAATAATTATTACAAATAAAAATTGAAACTTGTTTCAATATTTGCTATAATTAAAAATTGAAATAGAAGATTTTTTAAAAAAATAATTCGTACATTGGAATTGATTCATTGAGTGGATAAGGTGTAGCAGGAAGTAGAACCGGACAAGGCGTTAGAGGACGAAATCTGTCTTTTCCCAGTGTGTCATTATTCACAACTTTGCTGTGACGACTCAAGTGACTACTTTCAATTCGCTTTGGCAATTCGTCTAATTTCGCCTGATCGTCATTAATTGTTTTATGGCGACCCTCCTCTTCTTCAAAAATTAATGGAATATGTCCTGTATTTGCATATTCTAATAGAGCGTCCAACATCCAGAAGCACGCTGAAATAAAAAATTTCTCTTTCCATAATTTCCATTCATAAAAATATATACCTATGTAATTTTTTTTTGTTTTAAATAAATATATTAATTTTTTCTACGAAATTAATTAATTTTTGTTAATTAGTTAATTTTTAAAAGATTTGAAATTTTTTGAAAATAATCGAGAAAAGTTAGCAAAGTGCGACTAATTTTATTTTAAAAATAGGTAAACACTCTTAAACTTGTAAAGGGCATAGCCGGATAAGTATGCAAAAAGTGCCCCCGCATGTATTTATTTCATAATTTATCCATACATTCCTACCCACTTAAAGATAACATTCTGAAATTTTGAACTCAAAATTCGCTTTTTTAGGGGAGTTATGGAGGGGGAAAGAAAAATCAAAAAATGCGTTTTTCTCGAAAACTACTGAACCGATTTTAATGAAATTTAAATATGTTATAAATGTCAACAAAACGGTTTAAAAAAAATTTTTTGAAATTTTTTTTTCAAAAAAATCCAAAAAAATTTTTTTTTTGAATTTTTCAAAAATTTTTTTTTTATATTTTTTTAAGAGCGACACCCGCCATTTTTTTACTATTTACTCGTTAAAGTGTCTATTTTAAGAAAAAAATTTTTCTCAATTTTTTTTTGAGGTGCGTGATGGTGAAAAAAAATAAAAACCGCAAGTGGGTACAATGTACAGCTTAAATTTTGAAAAATCTATCATATTCTTTAAAAATTTGTTATTTCGAGTCATTTTTAGGTTTCTAATTATAAAATTACTATAGAATTTAAAAAATTCGAAATGGCGCATCCAAGATGGCGGAAAATTTTCCTAAACGTGAATCATATTTTGAAGTTTCATAACAAAAATTTCAGATACAATTAACTGGGGCTTAGGGGGTTAAGTGTGCAAAAACTGCCCCCGCATCTATTTTTCTTAAATTTGGCTCATATATTACTATCTATTTGACTATATTTTTCTGCAATTTTGAACTCAAAATTCGCTTTTTTGGGGGAGTTATGGAGGGGGAACGAGAAATCAAAAAACTTATTTTTCTCGAAAACTACTAAACCGATTTTAATGAAATTTTAAGAGGTTGTAAATATAGATAAAACGATTTTAGTAAAAAAAAATCAAAATTATTTTGTAAAAAAAATCAAAAAATTTTTTTTTGAAATTTTCAAAAATTTTTTCAGGGTTATTTTTTTAAGTGACCACTTTCTCTTTTGTTGTAAAAAGTACTTTATAATGTCCCTTTTAACATATATTTTTTCCAAATTTTTAAAAAATATAGTTTTTGAGCAAAATGTCAAAAACCATGGTCATGCTATTTGTCACGTACGGGAATGCACATATATACATATGGGCAATTTCATGTGATAGGGTATAGCCGGATAAGTATGGAAAAAGTGACCCAAATATATTTTTCCTATTCATTCCTACCCACAAAATAACTTTTTGAAATGTTTAACTCAAACTTTTAATTTTTGTGAGCTTATGGAGGGAAAAAAATCGAAAAACGCATTTTTCTCTAAAACTATTGTATGCATTTTAATGAGCTTTGGATATGTTGAAAAGACAATTAAAGAGATAAAAAAACAAATTTCAAATTCTTTTTTCAAAAAATTCCAAAAATCTGTTTTTTAAAAAATTTTATTTTGAAATTTTCAGAAAAAAATTTTTTTGGTTCTTTTAATGTGACATTTTTATGTATTTTATCATTTCAGTCTCTTATGTGATCTACTTAATTAAAAAATTTTGCCTGACATGATTTCAGTGTGTGTCACAGTAAATTCTGAAAATTTCAAAATAAAATTTTTTAAAAAACAGATTTTTGGAATTTTTTGAAAAAAGAATTTGAAATTTGTTTTTTTATCTCTTTAATTGTCTTTTCAACATATCCAAAGCTCATTAAAATGCATACAATAGTTTTAGAGAAAAATGCGTTTTTTCGATTTTTTTCCCTCCATAAGCTCACAAAAATTAAAAGTTTGAGTTAAACATTTCAAAAAGTTATTTTGTGGGTAGGAATGAATAGGAAAAATATATTTGGGTCACTTTTTCCATACTTATCCGGCTATACCCTATCACATGAAATTGCCCATATGTATATATGTGCATTCCCGTACGTGACAAATAGCATGACCATGGTTTTTGACATTTTGCTCAAAAACTATATTTTTTAAAAATTTGGAAAAAATATATGTTAAAAGGGACATTATAAAGTACTTTTTACAACAAAAGAGAAAGTGGTCACTTAAAAAAATAACCCTGAAAAAATTTTTGAAAATTTCAAAAAAAAATTTTTTGATTTTTTTTACAAAATAATTTTGATTTTTTTTTGACAAAAAAATTTTGATTTTTTTTTACTAAAATCGTTTTATCTATATTTACAACCTCTTAAAATTTCATTAAAATCGGTTTAGTAGTTTTCGAGAAAAATAAGTTTTTTGATTTCTCGTTCCCCCTCCATAACTCCCCCAAAAAAGCGAATTTTGAGTTCAAAATTGCAGAAAAATATAGTCAAATAGATAGTAATATATGGGCCAAATTTAAGAAAAATAGATGCGGGGGCAGTTTTTGCACACTTAACCCCCTAAGCCCCAGTTAATTGTATCTGAAATTTTTGTTATGAAACTTCAAAATATGATTCACGTTTAGGAAAATTTTCCGCCATCTTGGATGCGCCATTTTGAATTTTTTAAATTCTATAGTAATTTTATAATTAGAAACCTAAAAATGACTCGAAATAACAAATTTTTAAAGAATATGATAGATTTTTCAAAATTTAAGCTGTACATTGTACCCACTTGCGGTTTTTATTTTTTTTCACCATCACGCACCTCAAAAAAAAATTGAGAAAAATTTTTTTCTTAAAATAGACACTTTAACGAGTAAATAGTAAAAAAATGGCGGGTGTCGCTCTTAAAAAAATAAAAAAAAAAAATTTTTGAAAAATTCAAAAAAAAAATTTTTTTGGATTTTTTTGAAAAAAAAATTTCAAAAAATTTTTTTTAAACCGTTTTGTTGACATTTATAACATATTTAAATTTCATTAAAATCGGTTCAGTAGTTTTCGAGAAAAACGCATTTTTTGATTTTTCTTTCCCCCTCCATAACTCCCCTAAAAAAGCGAATTTTGAGTTCAAAATTTCAGAATGTTATCTTTAAGTGGGTAGGAATGTATGGATAAATTATGAATTAAATACATGCGGGGGCACTTTTTGCATACTTATCCGGCTATGCCCTTTAATTTTTGCTTTTAAAAATATTCATTTTTATTTTTTTGATAATTGAATTTGAATTCAATGAATTTTGAATTCAATTTTTTTTAATTTGAATTGAATAAAATTTATAAATTTGAATTGAATACATTTTTTGAATTAAAATTATTTTGAATTTGAATTCAATTTTTTTGAGTTTTATTTAATTGAAATATGAATTCAATTTATTTCAATTTGAATTGAATAAATTATTTAAATTCAAATTTTTTAAAATTAAAATTCAAATCAATTTTTTTTAATTTGATTTAAATGAATTATCTGAATTCAATTTATTTGAATTTCAATTGAATAAATTCTTTAAATTCAAATTTTGTTTAATTAAATTGAATTAATTATTTGAATTCAATTTTTTTAAAATTTAAATTAAATAAATTGTTTGAATTTAATTTTTTGAATTGAAAATTCAAAACCCTTTGATTTTTATTATAGTAATCAGAGAAAAAATAAAAATTCTATTTGTAAATCAGGAAAAAGCGAAATAAAATTTTTGTGGTAACCCTGTGAAGACAAAAAATAAAATTTGCAAATTGTCTTACGTTTTTGTGAATGAATGTCGTCGATGCAATTGGAATCACCATAAACTACAAGTCTACCAGGAACAGTTGATGATTTTTCATTTTCATTATTCTCCGCTTCTTTAATAGTATCTTCACTTTTTTTACTCAATTCCTGACTTTTTGTTTGAAATAAACCTAAAACCGGAGTCAACGAGGATGTTTTTACTTCGGTTTCGGTGAGCAATTCCTCGCCCTGATCGTGAAGCGAAGCATGTAGAAGAAAACCCTCTTTTGGAAAACTGAAAATTATTTCCATTAAATTTTTTTCTCTACTAATTTAATATTTCTTCTCTACTAGTAATTAATTTATTAATCTATTAATTTAATTATAAATTAATTTATTTATTAATTCTATTATAAATTAATTTGTTTATTAGTTCAATTATAAGTTAATTAATTTATTAATTTAATTATTAATTTATTTACTAATTTATCTGTTTACTATCGTTTCGGTCAAGTTTGAATTTTAATTACAATTTTACTATCATAATAACTGGTGGATTTATTTTGAACAAATAAAGTTTTAAATTTACCGAGCAATGGTAGTTCCGGAAGCGTATGTCACTGGTGGATGTTGTCCCAGGACAAATTGACCATCTCGAACACTGCTGCTAAAAGCTATGCCCCAATTAGGATAGAGTAAGTCATTCAAAGCCGGAACATTTGCACCACCAGTGTCTGGTATCCACCATTGACGCGTATTTTCATCATAAAATTTCACTTTCTCCATTACGGTGACATTGTACCAATCGGCAAATACTACGACCGACAGGCCCTTTTCTTCCACGTCTTCCTTCAATTTCACTATCTATTAAATAAATAAATAACCGAATGAATAACTAAATAAGTAGGTAAATAAATAATTAATTAAATATGCAAATATGTAAATAAGCAATACAGAAGTAAATAAAGAAATAATTACAGAAGTAACTAAATAAGTAATTGAAAGAAGTAAAAAAAATAAGTAAATAAATAAATAATTGAAGAAGTAAAAAAATAAATAATTAAAGAAGTAAAAAATAAGTAATTAACGAAGTAAGTAAAGTAAGTAAACAATTAAAGAAGTAAATAAATAAGCGTTTGGAAATTAAAATAAATAGATTAGAAAAAAATTGAGAAATTATTTCAAACCTCTTCGGGAAAGAATTCTTCCTCACTGTCAACAATAAGTAGAGTACCATAATTTTTTGCATTGAAGCAAATAAACGGCGATCCCAATACTTCGAGATAATAACCCACATTACGTAAATGTTGGTACATTTCTTTAAAATTAGTGTGAATATGATCTCCATTCCAATCGAGAGGATCGTTTTTAGCTCTCAAATCATCCCTCGGAAAATAGCCTGGTGGATAACGTAAATTGTGATATTGATCCCACAAAATTCGTTTACTAAAAAGAAAAAATTAAACTCGTTAAGAAGCAGCAAAGAAAATTATCAACTATAAAAAATACTCTACGTACTGTCGCGGTGGGGTCGGAATAATTTTTGCTGTCAAGGATAATTCAACAGTCGATCGTCTTGGTTCCGTTTCGCCAGCATTCGGCGGCGATTCGATCGTCAGAGAAATGTGACCTGAAAAATTAATTTAAGTTAATTTTCAATACGAATTAATTTTTATTAAACTAACAATGTATTTAATAATATATTTTCGATTATTATTGTTAATTTATCAAAAATTATTTGAAATTAAAATTACCACGAGCGATTCCACGCCAGTCGCTTGCCGACTCTGGAACTGTAATTGAAACGGCAAGCCATCCGGACCAGGGCCAAAGAACATCGCAATGACTCAATGAAACGTCGAGTTTTTCTCCATTTCCATCGAGGGTGTAAGGATGCCATTTTAAATCCGCCACATAACCGGATACACCGAGACCATTTAAAATAGTGACATTGACAATTGTTGGCATTCCAGTGTGATAAATTGCTTGAGTGCAATAAGGCCACATATACTGACACTCCGTCAAGTCCACGTAACTATTTAAAGAAACAAATAAAATTTTATTATTTCAGTAAATTCCTTTCGAAATATTGTTGATTTATCGTATAAAACAAATTATATATTTTATTTTAAAGTTATTATAAAAAGAACTAAAAGTTTTAGATGAACTTGATTTTTACACTATTTTATAAACTAAAAAATTAATTTTATTTTTATTTATTTATTATTACTATTTTGTAAATAATATTAACGTACTTTGGACTTAATGTAACCGTAGGTGTGTATGAACGTAAATAGAGAAAAGCACTCAATAAATCTAATCTTCCTGCACCTTGTTCAAACATTCCAACTCCTGGTAATCTTCTCGCTGATTCTAATAACGCCTGCTTCATACTGGCTGGTGTTATCTGAATTAAATAAAATAAATTAAGTCAAATTATAGGGTAAATAAAATTAAAAATTAAAATAAAATATTAAAAACCGTAGATTACACAAATAAAAAATCAAAATAATGAAATAACTTTAATTTAGTTTTTGATGAATTTAGAATTTTATAAAGAAGAAAAAAAATAAAATTTGTTTTCCAATGTTTCTAAAGAAAACTAGAATTTATAAAATAACTATTGGTTTCTTCTTTGTTTTTGGGAATTATTATACCTTTTCGTCCAGTGTGCCATCGGAGCTAAGAAAACCACTGGCTAGAAGTGCAACAGCTCCAGCGACAACGGGACTAGCGACGGAAGTACCTGAAAGTTTTCTGCAACCACTCTCTAGTGCTGAACCTTGCACTCCTGAGCCGTACATTACCAAATCGGGTTTCACTCGGCCGTAGCCAAAAGGCAATTCCCACGTTGTCATTCCACGTGAAGAAAAACCAGCAATTTGATCGTCCCAATTAATTCCACCGACGCCAATCACGTCCATTTGATCAGCTGGATTATTCAATGTACTGAAATAATATATAAATTATAATACAATTATTATATTAATAATATTATATTATCATTTTTGTAAATTAAAATAAGGAAAATTAAATATAGACGTAAACGTAAAAATGTAAATGTAAATTAAAAGAATGCAAAATTATAAAGAAGTTTTATTAGAAAATAATTATTAAACATGTAATTTGTAAATTAAAGTATTGAGAGGAAGAGTTTACTATTTCGATTGTAAATTTCTTTCTTTTTTGTATAAACGTTATAAGTAAATTTGTATAAAAATTTCTATACAATTTTCCTTGATAAATCTAATATATTTTAAATATTCTCTGCAATTATTTTCTCACCCATATAAAGGACCATCGTTGCCAATCGCCGATACCATAATAACGCCATTAGCAGTGAGTTCCCAAACCTTATCAACGAAAGGATGATCCATAAAATCTGGACCTCCAATACTAAGATTCAAAACTGTTACTTTCGTCAGTATTGCATAATTAAAAGCGTCGAGGAACCACGACGTATAAGAGACCTACAACAGAAGGAAATAAATTACAGAAAAACAATAAAAATTAATTGTTAATAGTTATTATAAAATAGTTATTCACATAGATATTCAAAATAGTTATTCAAGAAATTTAATTAAAAAGATTTAATAAATAGAAAAAAAGAAACAAAAGAGGAAAATAAAAAAGGACTTAAAAATAAATTAAAGAAAGAATTAAGAGAAAAAAAAAATACTTGAGAATTGGTGAAGACGCGAAAAATATGAAGTTCCGCATCTGGAGCGAGACCAAAGCATTCTTTAGATGACGATGCAATTACTCCAGCGACGAAAGTTCCATGACCAAGACCATCCTCGACAGTTTTTTCATTTGTCCAGTCAGTGCGTTCCTCGATCTTTTTAAAATGAGGATGACTAGCCGCGAGGCCAGTGTCAAAAACTGCTACCTAAAAAAAGCCATGAGAAAATTTATTAATTTTTCCTCTTTTCTTAATGTTTCCATTATATTCCTAAAATAAAAAAGTACCTTTATTCCCCGTCCTGTTACCCCCATTCCCCATAAAACGTCCGCTTGAAGAATACTCGTAATTTGTCGTGGAATAGCACGAAGCAATCTCCTCGATGCATGTCTAGAAGGTGTCTGTCCAGCATTCGAATTAGAAGTTTTCTGCAAATTAAAATTTTCCATTACTATTCGAAAACATTCTTTCTTCAAAAAGGTGTATTCTCTTCACTAAATTAACGTTAAATTAACTAAATTAACATTAAATTAAAATATCATTTAACAGAGTTGCCACAAAAAAATTTTTATTATTTATGAAAATAATTGATAATTTTTGAAAATAATGGAATTTCTGCTAAGAATTTTATTTCAAAATTCAATTATTTCTAAAAATTCAAACTATAATGCTTTTAATATTCAATTATGTATAATCTAAAATATTAACCGAAATTCATTTTTAAATCAATTTTTATTAGAAAATTCCCAAAATTTTGTCATCGAATTTTTTAAATAGGTAATTGAATTCTTTTGACGAATTTTAATAAAATTTTTAAGAATATGTAATTACATTTTTCGAGGAATTCGATTAAAATTGTATTAAAAATAATTGAAATTCTGCGATAAATATTATTATTTATGAAAATAATTGATTGTTTTAAAAATTTCATTATTTATGAAAATAATTGAATTCTTGAAACAATTTTTCTTAATTTTTTTTTAAATAATTGAATTCCTGTGAAACTAGATATTTATTTATTTGAATCATTTTATGAAAATTTAAAAGAATAATTTAATTAAAATTATATTAAAAATAATTAAATTCTTAAAAATAAATAATATAAATAATAATATAAATAATATATAATAAATATTATAAATTTTATTTTTATTTGGGTTAATTAATTCTTTGATAATTAAAATAATTGAATTCTTTTGAAGAATTTTAATAAAATTTTTAAGAATAATTACATTTTTTGAGGAATTTGATTAAAATTGTAATAAAAATAATTGAAATTTTGCGATAAATTTTTCAAGGAATTGAATTAAAATTCTATTAAAAATAATTGAACACCTATGAAAGTTTTATTGTAATTTTTGAAAATAATTGAAATTTCGTTAAGAATTTTTTAAAAACTGTTGATAATAATTGAATTTTGGAAAGGAATTTAATAATAATTTATGAAGATAATTGAAATTTTGACGAGAATTTTTGAAAAGTTTTTTAATATAATTAAATTTCTGCGAAGAATTTTGTTACTTTTGAAAATAATTGAATTTCTGCAATCACTTGTAACTTCTCAAAATTTCAATTCTTTTTTAGTGTTGACTAAAATTCTTCTATAAATCCATTATTTTTAATAATTAATTAAATATTTATTAAAAAATTTAACTTATTTCAGAAGAATTTGAATTATTTAAATTTTTTTTAATAAAATTCATTAAAAATTTAAATTTTATAAAATTTTAAATTAAAACCTTTTAATGTTCATCTATTTTTGAAAATTGTAAACGCAACTCTTTTAAAATTCAATTAATTTTGAAATATTTAAGTAAAATTATTCATTAAATAATTTACAGGAAATAATTTTATGATATTTCTTCAAGGATTAATTTTTTTAAAGAGAAATTATTGTCAGAAATAGAAAAAATTGAAGGTTTTTCATTAGAATTCGTGGTAATTTCATAGTTTATGTGGCAAGCAAAAAAGACACAAAAATTCGGAATTTTCTAATGAATTCTAAAAATTCCCTTTTTTTACAGAAATTTTAATAGAAATCCCTGACTTTTCCCTGTGGTAATTCTGTTTAAATATTTAAATTAAAAAAAAAAATAAATTAAAAACCTCCTGTATGGAAGTTTAAAAAAATAATGAAGCAAACAAAAATTAATTAAATTTTCCAACTCACAAAACTATTGATTTTTCTTTTAAAATTCTTATACTCTGGATAACCATCATCTTCATTGGTTTCGGCGAATTTCAATGTTCTTTTCACGAGTCTCTGAGGTGTAACACGTCGTACAAGTGGATGATCAGTGAGTGCACTGAGTCCTGAATATTTATCATTCTCCTCAATAAGAACAACATCGAAATCACTTGGAAATCCACTCGCAGGATTATTGCGATTCAATATTTTCCAATTTTTCACATCCGATGAATTTAGAGCAGCTCGAATATAATTTTCACGTGTCCTCGGCTTATAATATCCATTGAATGCAACAATATATTCATTTTTAATAACACTACTCGAAAATTCCACCTTAATCTCCTGTGTATTTTGCGATGTATTACATGAAATTGAATTTAAATTATTCAATTCGTAAAATGCTTCAGATATTGTTGACGCGTTTTGTTTTAATTGTTCGTCAAGTTTCTCGTTACTTTCAGTGACAATGAAATTCATCAATAGGAGAAAAACTTGTATGAAAAGTATATGCGGTTTCATACTATTATTATTTTTAACCTGTAATTTTTTTTTTTTTTTGGTTATGTTTTATTTTTGGAAAAAAGATGTAAATATAATTATAATTCGTATAGAATTTTATCTTATTTATTTGGATGAAAATAATGAAAATTACACTTACTTTGTAAATTTACTCTATTAATTTTAGTCAACATTGTTTTATAACCTAAATTTTCCTCCTGCTAACTCAAGTCCTTGGAATTGTGACATTTGTTTGTATTTAATAATACACACATCATAGTTTCACGTAAAACTGAGATAAAATTTTATTCGTTGTAATGATAAACAAAGTGGAAAACAAGAATTTCTCTCGTGATTGATCTGGTGCATGAAAATGTGACGTTTCATTCGAAATTGAAAACAACGAACATAACCAAAAAGGAAAAGTCAAACGTGATATATATAGATATACTTACAATGGTATAACATATCAAATAAATTTTAATTTAAATAAATTAATTTAATTAATTATTTTTATTTAATTTAAATAAACTTTAATTTATTAAAATTATAATTTTTCTTTTTAAAACATTTTTATGAATTTTTCAATTGAAATTTATTTGAAATTTGATGAAATTTATTTATTATAAAGAAAAATGTGTTTAAAAAAATCAATTTATTGTTTACAATAAATAAAAATTTACAATTTCCAGTACTTTTGAAGTAAATTTAATTAATATTTTTGTAAAGAAATTTGTCTTCGGAGATAGTAAGAATTATTTTGTAGGTAAATAACAATTTTTTATTGTAAATTTTACTATTCCCACAGTTAATTTTTGTACAAAAGTATTTCTGTATTTTTAAATTTTCTTTGAATATTCTTCGTTTGATTTGTTATTAAAAATTATTACTTCCGGAGTCAATTTTATTACTTCTGAAGTAAAGTTTACTAATTTTTATTGAAATTTTTAAATTTTTAAATAATGAAATTTATTTATTATAAAGAAAAATGTGTTTTAAAAAACGCAATTTATTATTGATAATGAATAAAATAATAAAATAAGTTTGTAATGCGCTGAAAAATTTTTTTATTAATAAAACTTTTTTCAATAGTTAATTTTTCATTTTAAAAAAATCAAAAAATAATTTAAATTCAATTTGATAAGTTATTGCTTTAAAAACATTTGAAAATATAGAATTTTAATTTAAAAATAAATATAGGTTTATTGTATTTTAAATAACATGCTTCTCTGTCAAAAATTTTCGACTTTTGTCTGAGCATTAGAAACTCGTTGAAGCCAAAATACACTTTCATCTACGGTTTCAGTGAGAGGTGTATTTAACGTTCGTACTCCAGTTGGAACAGTTAATTGTGCAATTTTCTCTTTGCAATTTATTGCCTAATTGAGAAAATATAATTCATTAGATTCTATTTTTTGTATTTTTAATAAGACATTTATATCATTATCAGAATGAAATAAATTAGAAAGTAAACCAATTAGTGAAAAGATTTTTCCAAATATAAAGAGTTTGCCAAATACCTGTTCAATTGTAGAAAAATTGAAATTCATCCCATCAATTATTTTATTCATATTGGATATTTCAGGCCGAGCAGTGTGCGAATCCTTCGAAACAGTTTCGAGGTCTTTGAACGATTTGGCAAATTCTTCCAAATTTATTTTCATTACATCATTTTTTATGTCTGGAACGAAGTTTAGTTTTTCCTGAAAATTATTTAAAGTATTTATTTATTTAAAAATTAAATAAATTCATAATTTATTTATAAAGTTCGTTATTAAGAAGGAAAAATACCTCGTGTAATATTTCTGCCGTATTTTGAAAAGATTTATTTTTCGAAGCAGAATTTTGTTTTTGAATTTCTTCAACGTTTCTTCTAGTCTCCTCGATATATTTACTCGTCTCAGATTGACTTAATTTTGTAATAAGACTAAAATCCTCGGGTAAAATATTCACATTCTTCTCAAAATAGTTCTGAAAAAATTATCAAATTTTAAATTTGGAAAATAAAGGGAAAGAAAATATAAATTTATAATTTGTAATAATTACCTGCAACGTATCGTTGACAGATACATCGTTCGTTTCATCCTCTTGTCTTTCGCCTTTATTGATATTTTTTATAAACAACAGTAATAATTTAAGTGTACTCTGTTGATTTCTCAATGAACATTTACCCTGTAAAATAATGAAAAATTTAAATAAAATAAAAATAAATAAAAATTAATTAAAAAAAAATAAAAGAAACTAAATAACAAAATAAACTAAAAATGAATCCCTAAAGTTTTGTTTATACGAACGAATACGAAAAAAACGAAATAACGCTAAATGAAAATAAACTAAATAAATAAAATACTCTAAAAAATATTAAAACATGAAAATAGAATTGAAAATACAACAAAATTTTCAACTTACTAATAATTGTTCTTTGTCTCGGCAAATACCAATTTGTGAATAATATTTGAATAACTCTTCTGAAAATTAATATCAATTTTAAAAAAAAATGTACACTAATCGTTAATTTAAAAAATTTTAAATATACTACCTTCTAGTGCTTCTCCTTTTAATTTATTTAAAAGTGGAAAAGAATATTTGGGATTTTGTTGAAGGAGCCACGACAATAAACAAATTCGATTGTCACCACCGAGAATTTGTGTTTCAATGTCCTTTGAATTTATTAAGGTTATCCTTGGATATTGCAAGAGTACTAGAGCATTGTAAATATCCATCATAACTTTTTCATTACTCACTGAAATATATAAATTAGAAAAATTACAAACAATTCTATAAACAATTGTTTTTATCAATCAACGAAAAACGAATTTTTTAACCTCTTGGTCATTTTGAAACTACTTACTTGTTATATTTTCTATTATATAGATAAGTAGCGTTTTTTATTTTTAAATTGTTTCTTGAAATCACTTGAAATATTAATTGTTTTATAAAAGTTTTTAAAAGGCAAACAATAAATAAACAAGGCTAAAAAATTGAACTCTGCAAACGTAAACAATCGAAGTTACTAGATACTAGGGATATCGAAATTTAAAAAACATTTCCCTAGGTAGAAAGAACGCTTCCTGATTGGTTCAGTTACTTGTCCGAAATTTACTGACCAATCGAAAGCGACGAAATCGAATTGAAATCGATATTTATTGTTTTCGATTTAAATAGTATTAAAATTTATGAAAAAAAAACAAATTCAACAATTGTAATTTGTAAATTTTACAAAAAAGTAATATTTGAAGATTTTTGTTATTAGAATAAAAACACCTTTATAGGTGAGTTAAATGAAATATTATTGATTGTCATTTGCTTTTAATATTCTCACTGGTATAAGGATGATACAGATTTATTAATCAAAAAAAGATATTTTCATTATAAATTTTAATATAAACAATTAAAATGGGAGTGAAAGAAGCAATGAATTATATAATGTTTAATAATCCGATTTCATCGGGAACAATTTATGTTGCAAAAAATGCGGCTAGTTCTGTAAGTAAAGTGTGCATTATAACCTAACTTTCCTACAAATTTTTTTAATAACATTCAGATTTCTCTGTATTTTTTTTATTTCTTTTATTCTAATTTGTTTATAATTCTATATATTTAATTTAATTTAATATTTATTGAATAAATTCTACATTATCATTATTATAAAAAATTAATTACATGTATAATTATCATGAATAAAAAATCATAATACAAAAGTCAAAAATACTTCCTCAATGAATGAGTAAGCAATATAATTATTTAAAGATAATATATTCAATATTAATGCTCCTGAAATTAAAATACATTTGCAAGTTTAATGATAAATAAAATTTAGAAATTAAAATCTTTTACAGCTCGGCTTGAAAGGAAAACCTGGAAAATTGATAGCAATGACTCCACCCGATTTATATCAATTGGCATCATCGAAAGGACCATTTATCAGATTAGCCGGTATCAGCGGTGCAATTGCTGTTATTTTGGCTGCTTATGGCTCCCACAGTACATAATTTTTTATTGAAAATCTTTTAAATAGTTTTAACTTTCAAATTGGTTTAGACTTTTAATTAACATTTTATGATTTTCAGGGAGGTTTTCACCTGATGAAAAAGGTATTGAAGAAAGAAGAGTATTTGAAACGGCTTCGAAATTTCATTTCCTTCATACATTGACGCTAATATCATTGCCACTCTGCAGATTTCCATTTTTAGTAAGTGGTAGTAATTAAAATTAATTACTTTTTACGTTCAAGTAAAATGAAATTCAGTTTAATTAATTTACTTATTTAATAATAATTAATAATTAATTTAATTAATTTAAAAAAATTTTAACAGGGATCTCAGTTAGTTTCTTTTTTCTCTTTTCCTCTTAAATTAATAAAATAATAAGATTAATAAAATGTCATGTAAGTAAAAAAAAAAAATTTTGTTACGTTGAACAAAAAGTTTCCTTCTTGCAACAAGTTTGGCTTTTTGCAACTTAAATTCTGTTTATATGTATATTATTTTATCAGAATTTTTAAACTTGGAAAATTTTTTTTTATATAAGGTAACAATTATGTAAAAACTAATATTTCCAAAATTTCATTTCATTTCAACTTTCATTTTGTCGAAATTTTTAAAAGTTTTTTTGAATGTAGTAACATTTTTTATTGAAAGTTGTTAATTCTAGGGTAAATGTTACGACTTCTGAAGTTAAGTTTATTAATTTTTATAAAGAAATTTATTTTTGGAAATAGTAAAAGTAATTCTGGAAATAGTAATTTATAATATAATAGTAAATTTAACTAACTTTCGAGTAAATTTTACCTCGTCCGAAGTAATTTTTACTGAAATTTGCTTCGGATATTATAAAATTTACTCTGATAATAAGAAATCGTTAGATTTCTGACGATTTATTTATTTATTTTTTAGCAAATTTTACTATTTCTGCAGTTAATTTCATTGCTTTTAAAGTAAATTCGACTAATTTTTATCAATAAATTTGCTTTCGTAAATAGTAAAAATGATTTTGCAAATAAGAATTTTTAATAATAAGTTTTACTATTTTTGAAGAAAGTTCTACCTTTTCAGAAAAGTAAATTTTACCTTTTTTGCTGAATTTTATTATAAATAAATTTGGATACAATAAAATTTATGGAGTTTAAAAAAAGTAGCATTATAATACAAATTTTAATTCATAATTTCATGAAGTTGCAATTAATCCTATAATACAATAATTTTTTCCTTTTCAAAAATTCTCTTTTTTCTAATCTAAAACCTCCATTTAAAAATTAAAATCCCCTTTTTTACCTAATGTTATATGAAGAAAAAATAACTGTGATCCCTGTTATTTAAAATAAAAAAAAGAGTTAATAAATAAAATAATAGAATAAACTAGTAAAATTTAAGTCAATAAAAAAAAATTACAAAATGTCTAAATGAAATTTTTCTTACAGTCTGGGACTTTACTTCTGTCGGGCATTACATTATTTTGTGGTCCATGTTATTATTCATCATTTACCGGCGACAAATCATACTCCAGATTAACACCTGTAGGTGGAATGTGCTTCATTCTAGGATGGTTGTCAATGTGCCTTTAGAAAAAAAGGACATTCTTCAAATTTATTCTTAACTATCATGAATAATTTAAATTTCTTCCACCTGAAAAGAAATTTGTTTAAATGTTACGTTATTTTCTTAAGAAATTTAAGAAAACTTTTCATGTATATGACTTTTTATACTTCAACAAAAATGTAGTTTTTTAATAATTCTACTTAAAATAAAACTTAATTAATAAAATAAAACTTATTTACTAACAAAAAACTTATTTGATAAAATAAAACTTATTTAATAAAATAAAACTAATTTAATAAAATTGAACTGCAATTTAATGAACTTAAAAAATAATTTAATAAAAATCATAATTTATACCTCATTTTTAAATTATAAATAAATATTTCAATTTTTCGATTGGGTCCAGATGAAATCCAAAAAATTTTGTTACGACTGCGTTTATTGAAGGACTTCAAAGAAACAGTGTTTTTTTCGAATTGAAATAAACTTCATTAATTTATGCTAATAAGATCGATATAAATATAACTCTTGTTTATAATACGAATATGACGCGGTTCCAGATCGAATCTCAAGCTCTCAAAAACTTCCAACTTGACTCTTGCACCAATTTCCGCTTTTAATAATTTTTTTTAATTATCCCTTACAATAACTTGGATTCAACACGAATTTTTCGAATATGAATTAAAAAAAAAACAAAAAAAGAAAACAATCATATATTCACTTTTTTTTAAAAAGACTACAAGGATAACATATCATGTTTTTCATTATATTAACATTGCCAAATTTAATAAACACCCTTGCTCATCATTAGACTAAATACTCAACAAAACTCACCGAAAAGATTAAAACCACCACAATCTTTTTTCCTATTTTAAAATAATGAAGCAAAAAATGAATTCTAGAATTATTATTTTTTAAGAAAAAATAAAGTATGAGACTTTTTTTTCCTCTTTTAAAAAAATATACATTGAACGAAATGCAAAAAAAAAAATGTTTCAAAAATAAAAATAATTTATGGTCTTAAATCTAAAATAAAGAGACAATCATTTTTCGATTGTAATTTAGTCTAATGATGCATTGGCCGTACCCTTAAACTTAGAGATAATTGGACTATCTTACCTACGAATAGAAATATCAAATAATAAATTGAACGTGGTACATCGATTAAAAATAAAAAAAAAAAAGAAAAAAAAAGAAAACGAGAACAGTGTCGTACACACGACTTTTTAAAGTGCGTCGATGACGCGAAGCAACGAAACACAAAGAGATCGATTACAAAAAACGAAAAAAAATTAGGGAAAGAAAAAAAAAATGAATACGAGACGCGTATCTATTACCGTTTATCGTTAATATGTATATATGTATATATATATATATATAGAAGTTTGGTCATGTCGACCGTACATGTCCTATTTTCTTGAAATGTGACCACCTTTGATTAATGAGTCAAGAAATCAAGCGACACGTGGCGACGCGACAAAAGCATCGCTGATATAAAATTTACTCTTAATATTTACGGTAAACGCCCTCGGGTTTTTTTTCCTTTTCTGTTTTTTTTTGTTTTCCTCTTTTTTTAACTCGATCTCTAAAGCAGTACTGATTTTTGTTTCTTTTTATTCATACTATATCGTAATATAAAGTATTTATATATAGACTTGCGTATATCAAACTGCTTCGACGTAATTCTAGGTATTTACAATTGTCTTCAAAATTCTGTCTCTCAATTGCGATTAATTTCTAAAAAAAAAAACACCGAAGACAAATACCAGACCACAACGACAAGCACAATTCAGAGTTTTGAGATTATCACGAACAAAAGAAAAAACCCTTATTTATTTTCGAAAAGCTTGGCCCAAATCGAAATGGGGTTGTAGTAGTAGTTAGACGTGAGAAATCGACATCAAAAAAACTATTTTTTTATTTTATTCGACTGAAATGTTGAAGAAGAGCAAAACGAAAAATAAATTGAATCGCAAAAAAATCGGAAAATTTATGAAAAAAATGATGATAATAATAAATCTTCTAATCATTGTCAGATCGAATTCAATATGTTTGTGAGTGTGTGTTATTGGTTATTTTCGGAACCGGAAAAATGGGGGGAGGGCGCGCGAAAAAGTGATGAATTCTTCGGCGTGTCACAAATTTTCTTGTTGTTGTTGTTATTGTTGATGATGAAAATTTCTATGAAAGATGGAACGAATGCTGTCCTTCGTGTGATGCTATCCTTAATTTGTCGCGCATTATCCGAAGAGACGTGTAATCTGGCAGTTTTAAATAATTCACGCAAGTCATTACTGATGGCAGGAAATCATCTGCTCTCATTGAAGGATCGAGTGTCTTTCTCACTATCGTTAACGGTGGAGTTAAACTTTTGAAACCTGAAAAAAAATAATCTTGTTAATTCATTGCTAATTCATTGTTAATCCAATTGCAGAAATTATTTTCTCATTAAATATTAGGTAAAAAAAAGGAATTTTAATTTTTAATAAGATATAGAACAAAAAATTAATAATGAAATTTTTCTTCTTTTAATTATAAATAAAAATAAATATTAAATTTGCAACTTACCACCAACGGGCAATCTCGGTGATCCAGTGACAAATTGAATAAATTGTCTTTGTTCTTCACTGTTATATTCAGACATGACCTCAAACAAAAATTGTATGGCTCTTGAATCGGGTGTATATCCATGATCGGTCCGACAACAATCGTGTAAAGTTCTCACATCCCATCGTCCTCCATTTTGCACATGACCGCAGAAGACGGCCTCGAATTCTTCTGAGAAGAAAAGTTTTAAATGTCCAATAGGAAAGACAGATTCAAAACCTTCACGGAATGCTTCCATTTGTTTAAAGACTCCTTCGTATAAGAACCAGTGCACTACCAACTGGAAAAAGAAATAGTTTCGTTATTATTTTATGCTAAATTAATTTTCCTTTAGAATTAAAACAATCAGTGATTAAAATACCTAAAAAATTTTTTAATATAATATTTTTTAGAATTATGATGATTAGAATTTAAATTAAATTTACTTTCTTCTATTTAACTTATTTTCGTAGGATTCGAATTTAAGTTTCAATAATTAATTCATTTATTTATGAATAGAATGAACAGAATTCTAAGTAAAATAAATATGAAAGTGCTTTTAATAAAATAATTAATAATATTCCCTCAATTACCTTGATATACTGCTCCAAATTGTGAATAGTGACTGCAATTTCACTTCCTCCTTTTCTGAGTTCAATATTTTCATAACCGGGCAATTCGCAAACAAGACCAAGATCACAGATACGACACCCGTCTAAACTTAGGGCTTCAATCAATTGTGCTTTCTCGCTGGATCGTAAACTTGGATCCCGTTCAATTGCTTCTCTTCGTCTCACAACCTCTTGAAGCTTGCTTAGAGAACGATAAACATCTGCATCTAAATGAACTAAATCCGGTAGACCCAATGATTGTTCCTCAGACAAGAGCCAGCGATAGAAACTCTTGCTAAACGGTAAATCCAACTAGAGAACAAATTTTCATTATTAATTAAATTCACATTTTATTCATTCAATAAATTATTTATTGTAAATTCTAAATAGAATACTTTCTAAACTTACGCGACAGGAGAATGTATAATTATAATAAATAAATAAAATTATAATATAATAGGGCTCGAACAAGGGAAAGTATTTAAAAATAAAGACTTTACGGACAAAAAATGAAAAATTAGGGACCATTCACGGACGAGTTACTGACAAAAATATAAATAGTCCGAGTCAAATAAGACAATATTTTACTTAAAACTATAAATTAAATATTTTCATAATTATAAAACATGAAGATATCGATAACTCCGAGTCTTCGACTCGGAGTGATCGATTTCTTCATGTTTTATAATAATTAAAGATGATCGAGTGATAAAATCATTATTTTATATTATAAGAATATTGTACTTCTTCAAAATTATTTTCATTATTTCAATTCAATTATTATTTTCAAAAATTTTTAACTAAAATTCTTCTTTAAATCAATTAATTTTCGAAAAAGTTCCCTGACAATTTTCAAATTCATTTGTTTACAGTATTCAATTTTTCGAATTTCAATTATTCGTAAATTCTTCAATTAAATAAATATTAGTAAATAAAAACTGTAAATAATATAAAAAATGATTCAAATACACTTGGGGCCGTTCAAAAAATACGTAACGCTTTTTGGGGGAGGGGGGGGGTCAAGCTGTTTGTTACGGTCAGCAGAAAAAATGGCGCTAATGTATACAATATTGTGTTACATGGGGGGAGGGGGGGGGGGGTCCAAATTTCCGAAAAATAGCGTTACGTATTTTTTGAACGGTCCCCTTTGATAAAATAATTCATTTCAAAATTCAATTCAGGGTGTCTACTATTTTCGTTTAACAAAATTCCCGGTTATTTCCCGGTTTTTCCCGGCTATATCCTAATTTTTTCCCGGTTTTTTTTTCTTATCAAATGTAAATTTAAATTTGATTTTAAACATAAATAAATCATTAAATTTTCTGAAAATAATGTTTTTTTCAATAATTTTAATTAAAAACTTGGAAAATACTTGAATTAAACAAAGAATTTTTTCAAGTTTTTAAAAATAATCTTGTCTCTTTATAATTATAATTGAAAATTGGATTTTTCAATTTTATTAAAATTACATTGATAATAATTGAACTTCTGCAAAGAATTTTACTATTTATAAAAATAATTGAATCCTTCCAAAAAATGCTATTATTTATGAAAATAATTTAATTTTTGTGAAGAATTTTATTAAAATTTTTGAAAATAATAAGCAGCAATAATTAATTATTTACTTAATATGTAATAAACATTTAATTTGCTCAAGAAATAAATAAATATCATTTATTTGAACATTCAGAAATTTAAAATGATAAAAATTTAAGAGAAGTTCAATAATTATAATTATTAAATAATAATAGAATAGTATAATTTTTAGAAGCAAAAAATTGATTTAAAACTGTAAGAGGGACTTACAATTTTAAAAATAAAATTATAATTATGGTCACTAACTTCCCTTGATTATTTTCGAAAAATTTAAATAAAATTCTTTCAAAAAATTCAATTATTTTTCAAAAAAAGTAAAAAAATTTCAATGATTTGTTTAGAAAAATTCAATTATCTTGAAACAATAGAATTGAAAAATTACAACAATTTTATTTTTTAGATTTAAAAAAAATTTTGCGAAAGTTCAATTTCATTAAACAATTTTAAGTATGTATATTTTTTTAAATTAACTAATAAAAATTTTAATTATTAATCTTCGCAGTAAGAAACATGAATACATTAGAATTTTACTCTTTATAATATTCAATTATTAATAAATTATTAAATTAAAATACTTTGAAAATTCTATTTGTTAAAAAGTTTCTAATGAATTTCTTTAACAAATTTAATTACATATTTTCAGTCGAATTTCACAATATTTCTATTAACTCCATAATTTTTTTAAAATTTATTTACATAATATATTTGAATTGGTAACTGATTTTTTATCATCAAATTAATTATTTTTAAGTAACTTAAATTTAGAGAACAGTATAAATATATCTATAAAAATTGAAATAAAAATTGATTTTTTAAAAACAAATTAAAATAATAAAACTTTTTTAATTTTTGTGAAAAAATTCCCGGTTCGGTATAAAATTCCCGGCTAATTCCCGGTTTTTCCCGGTCAAATAAAATTCCCGGTTATTTCCCGGTTTTCCCGGAATTCCCGGTTAGTAGACACCCTGTCAATTATTTCTAAAACTTCAAGCTATATTTCTTTTAATATTCAGTTATTATCTAAAATTTTTACTGAAATTCATTTTTAAATCAATTTTTATTAGAAAATTCTAATAGAATTTAATTATTTAAATACAAAAAAAAATAATTTATTGAATAATTAAATGTTTCTTAAAATTCCATTCTCATAAAGAATTTCATCAACGAATTTTTAAATAATTGAAATCTTTTGACAAATTTTAATAAAATTTTTAAGAATAATTACAATTTCCGAAAAATTCGATTAAAATTGTATTAAAAATAATTGAAATTCTGCGATGACTTTTATTTTTTATGAAAATAATTGAATTTTATGAAGAATTCAATTATTTTCAATAATTGTAATAAAATTCTTTAATCAATATATAAATAATAAAAATCTTCGTAAAAAATTCAATTATTTTTATATAAATAATAAAATTCTTATCAGGATTTCACTTATTTTCAATACAATTTTAATTGATATCTTCGAAAATTTAAATTATTTTTAAAAATCTTGTAAAAATTCTCCGAAAAAAATTCAATTATTTTAAAAAACAATTTTAAATTAAATTTCGGAAGAAATTAAATTATTTTAAAAAATTTTTTTAAATTCTTCGAAAGAATTCAATAATATCAATAAATTGTAAATTTTTCACTGAAATTCAGTTATTTTAAATACAATTTAAATTTTTATAAAATTGCAAAATTCAATTATTTTTATAAATAATAAATTTTTTCGCAGAGAATTAATTATTTTAAAAAGTTTTAATAAAATTCTATTAAAAAATTTAATTATTTTCAGAAATAATTAAATTGTCGATATACTGAAAATCATTGAATTCTTGTAAAGCATTTATGAAAAAAATTTTAAAATAATTGAATTCATTTTAAGAATTTCATCAGCATTTTTTTCAATGCTTAAAAATTCTTTCGAGAAAATGTAATCAAAATGGTATTGAAAATAATTTAATTTCTCAAAATAATTTTATAATTTGCAAAAATAATTGAATTATTGCCAAAAATTTGACAATTTAAAAAAAATAATTGAATTGTTTCGAAGCATTTTATATCAGAATTGTTGAAAATAATTGAATTTTTATTAAAACTCTTGAAAATAATTGAATTTAAATAATGTTTTTAAAAATAATTCTATTCTTTAGAGAAATTTTATAAAAATTATATTGTAATTAATTGAATTCCTTCGAAACTTTTTATTATTTATCAAAATATTTTAATTCTTGCGAAGAATTTTCTTATTTATAAAAATAAATGAATTCTTGCGAAGAATTTTTTAATTTATAAAAATAATTGAATTGTTTCGAAGAATTTTATCTGAATTTTTGAAAATATTTGGATTTTTTGAAGGAATTTTATAAAAAATTTGGAAAATAATGATTTTTTAAAAAGAATTTTATCAAAATTGTTGAAAATAATTGAATTTATATAGTTTATACCGACAAATTTTTAAATAATTGAATTCTTTTGACGAATTTGAATAAAATTATTAAGAATAATTACATTTTTCGAGGAATTCGATTAAAATTGTATTAAAAATAATTGAAATTCTGCAATGAGTTTTATTATTTATGAAAATAATTGAGTTCCTAAAAAGAATTTTATTATGTACGAAAATAATTGAATCTCTATAAAAATTTTATTATTTATGAAATTAATTGAATTATTTCAAAGAAATTTATAAAAAATTTGTAAATAATTGAATTACAGTGAAATTTTTATTATTTAATGAAAATAATTAAATGTTTGCGAATAGTTTTATTACATTTTTTTTTAATGAATTGAATTTTTTTGGAAAATTTTATTAAAATAGTAGATATTAAAAATCATTGAATTGAGTAAAATTTTTGAAAATAATCGAAATTTTGCTGAGAATTTTATTAACATTTTTGAAAATAATTAAATTTCGGAGAAGAATTTAATTATTTTTAAAGATAATTGAAATTTTGACAAAAATTTAAAAAAATTTTTGAACATAATTGAATTTCTGCAATCACTTATAATTTCTTTAAAATTCTCCAAATTATATCGTACAATTTACCAACTTTTTGTCTTTTCTGAATCAAATTACGGACTTTACGGACCTTTTTTCAAAAAAACTGACTTTTACGGACTTGAACCAAATTTACGGACCTAGTTCGAGTCCTGATATAATTATCATCTCTAAAGAAATTAAAAGAAAAACTCACCATTCTCGAATCGTAAATAGCTTTCGCAGTGAATTTTCCAAGAAATTTGAATTTGCTTTTTAATTTTGCAAGTTGTGAAACCCTCGTGTTCCATGGTATCGGTGAGGGGAAAAGACCTTGAGGATTATTAATATAACCATCGTGACTTGAAGTTCCATGCCATAATTCAAGTTCGCCGCGTTGTAGTTCCTTAGAAACGAGTGCGTAAAACTCTAATGTAGGCCCTAAGCCAGATCCAACCTACAATTAAAAATAAATTACCAAATTACTTATAGTTCTCGATTAATCAATTTTATTGTTAATTAATGAATAACGAAATTAATAAACGATTGATGTTTATCAACTATATTATTCTAATTAGAAAATAATTCATTCTTATCAATTAAATCATTCATTAAATAGTTAATTTTTTCTAATTATTACTATAATCAAATTATAAAAATTTATTCTAATTCTTCTAATTATTATAATTTTTTGTTTCTTAATTAAATTAAATTAAATTTTTTTTTCAAATAATCACTGTACCTCATTTTCGTATTCAACTTCAAGAAGTGCTTTGCTTGATCCAACCTCTTGAACGATTCGTTCAGCTTCTTTTAAGATATCAGTTCTCGATATTCGTTTTTTGTTTCTTTGTAAGCGTGGAGTAACGCGTTCTTGACTATCAGGTCCTGTAATTTCAGGGGCGGAGTCTAGAAGACGTTGAAGCGCTCGATCGCGATCAAAGGACGTTACGTACAGTAAAAGTTGCCTCGTATCAAACGGAAACAGGAATGGACTGAAAAATCAAAGTCATTTAATTAAAGACATTTTCTTTCGATTAGTTCAAACAACAATTGACAAAATTTTCACTGCTAATTAATAACAGGGTTG
The DNA here is from genome assembly GCF_015476425.1 of Leptopilina heterotoma. Classification (NCBI taxonomy): domain Eukaryota; kingdom Metazoa; phylum Arthropoda; class Insecta; order Hymenoptera; family Figitidae; genus Leptopilina; species Leptopilina heterotoma. The sequence goes on from NW_025110893.1 coordinate 1,522,590, forward strand.
CCAAAAAAATTTTAATTTATTTTTCCGATTTCCAGACAAAATTTTTGACTTTTTCCTTTGACCGTAAAGAATATCTTGATTCACTCTCAAAATTATTAGATACACAAAAAACTATTCTATTATATTTATTTACGAAGTTTCTTAATTGCAAAATTATTCGAAAACAATAATTTCTTTTTTAAATAAATATTTAATCATTATACTATTTTTCCATACAAAATAAGATTCACAAAATTTCTAATTCAAACCTTTTTGATATCCAACAACTTAGAAGAATAATATAATAAAACATGAAGAAAATGATCGAAGACTCGGAGTAAACAATTTTTTCATGTTTTATTATAATTAAAGATAACTGAGTGAGAAAATGATTATTTTACATTATAAGAATATTGTTACACCAACTTTTTCAAAATTCAATTATAAGGTACTAAAAATTCATGCTAAAGCTTCTAATATTCAATTATTATCTAAAATTTTAACTGAAATTCATTTTAAAATCAATTTTTATTAGAAAATTCTACAAGAATTTAATTATTTAAATATTCAAAATAATTTAAATTCTGCGATGAGTTTTGGAATTTATGAAAATAATTGAATTTCTAAGAAGAATTTTATTTTTATGAAAATAAATAAATGAATGAATCTCTGTAAAAAATGTTATTATTTATAAAAATATTTCAATTACTGCGAAGAAATTTGAGAATCATTGCGAATTGAGGAAAATTTTTGAAAATAATTGAAATTTAGCAAATAATTTTAGTAAAATTTATGAAAATAATTGAATTTCGGAAAAGAATTTTATTATTTATAAAGATAATTGAAATTTTGTCAAGAATTAAAAAAAAAAATTCAGCATAATTGAGTTTTTGCGAATAATTTTATTATTTTGGAAAATAAATGAATTTCTGTAATCATTTGTAACTTCTTAAAAATTTAATTTTTTAGTGTTTTTTTTTAAATATTGAATTCTTATGACGAATTTTAATAAAATTTTTAAGAATAATTACATTTTTCGATGAATTTGATTAAAAATTATAATAAAAATAATTCAAATTCTGCGATGAGTTTTATTATATTTATGAAAATAATTTAATTATTGCACAGAATTTTATTAAAATTTTCTTTAAATAATTGAATTCTTTTGAAAAACATTAATAAAATAGTAAATATTAAAAATCATTGAATTCAGGAAAATTTTTGAAAATAATTGAAATTTTGCCAAGAATTTTATTAAAATTTTTGAACGTAATTGAATTTTTGTGAAAAATTTTATTATTTTTGAAATTAATTGAATTTCTGCATTCAATTCTAACGTCTCCTTCAATTTAATTTTTTTAAATAATTAATTAAATATATATTAGAAAATTGTAACTAGTTTCCGAAGAATTTGAATTGTACGTATTAAAATTTTTTAATAATCTAAGTTCTTTAAAATTTCTATTTTATTTTATTTAAAATTAAAGTTTTATAAAATTTTAAATTTAAACCTTTTGAAATTCATCTATTTATTATTATATTTATGAAAATAATTTAATTCCTAAAAAGAATTTTATTATTTATAAAAATTAAAATACTTGAATCCCTGTGAATTTTGCCTACAATTTTATTCAAATTTTTGAAAATAATTGAATTTCGGAGAAGAATTTTATTATTTTTTAAAGATAATTGAGAATTTTTAAAAATTTGTTAACATAATTGAATTTATGTGAAGTAGGTAGTTTATCACTTTTGAAAATAATTTAATTTCTACAATAATTTGTAACTTATCCAAATTTCGATTTTTAAAAATGTTTATAATTAGTTAATTGTGACGCTCCACAAGAAAAGGGACCTTATTTACTCTTGTCATAAGGTCCCTTTTCTCGTGGAGCGTCACAATTATATATTAAAAAATTCAACTAATTTTGAAAAGATATTGAATTATTAAAATTTTTCAAAAAAATCAGTTCTTTAAAATTTCTAATTAAATTTATTAAAAATTGAAATTTTCTAAAATTACATATTAAAACCTTTTAAAATTATTTTATTTATGAAAATTGTAAACGCAATCATTTTAAGATTCAACTAATTTTGAAATATTTAAGTAAAATTATTCATTAAATAATTTATAAATAAAAATATTATGATATAGTTCTTCAAGAATTAAGTTATTTAAAAAGATATTATTGTCAGAAATAGAAAAAATTGAAGGTTTTGTATTAAGATTCGTGGTAATTTAATAGTTTTTCTCTGAATTACCTGATCTGTGGCAACCCTGTAATAGTTATCGATTAAATTAACCAAATCGATTACCATTTATTAATCAAAATAACCGAATTGATTCATAGTTGTAAATTAAATCAACCAAATTAACTTACAGTTATTTAAATTAACCAAATTAATGAACAGCTATTAATAAAATAATTCGTATTAATTAAAAGTTTTTAATTAAAGTAACCAAATTATTTAAGTTATTAGTTAAAGTAAACAAATTAACTTGTCAAATTATTAACTAATTAACTAATTATTAACTAATCAAATTGACCAAATTAATGAATAGTTATTAACTAAATTAATCAAATAAATAAACAGTTGTTAATTAATTAAAAACAAAAATCCCAAAAAGTTGTTAATTAAATTAGCATTTTGGTGAAAATTTGACTATTTATGCAATGCAATTATTCAAGAAACCATTGTTTTTTTGTTCTAAATAAAATTTGAATTCAATTATCAAAGTTGACACTCACCAAACGGTAGCGATTTGCTGTAGCCAAGAGGGTAGACTTCCAGTGACAATGACGAGGGGATCTTGAAGTTGACGACTTGCTTTAGCGGCAATTTTATTATTGATAAAGTCTTGCGATGATAAGAGGCTTGTACTCTTTAAATGTGGAAAGAGAACACCCCAATGTCTATTGAGAGCATGAAGGAGTCTCAGTAGGCAAAGTCCATCTAATGATGCGTCTGAGATCGTCACGAGTGGGGGTAAAGTTGGAGAAAGATATGGAGCTAGAGGACAAACTTGCGTCGGTATAGTTCCATCTTGCCAGAGGCTGTCCTCTTTTCTCTTTGAGCTGATTTTTGTACTTTTACCTTTTCCCTTTCGACTGCTCAATTGAGAGCTCGAACCCGGTTTTGGTGATGTTGAATTTTCATCTTTATTAATGCGTCTGAAATAATATTTACTTTTTGTTAAAACCGTTTTCTTTTTTAATTATTTTGTAGTATAATGCTAAAAGAATATTTTTATAATTAAGACTAATTGTCTTGACAATAAAAATAATATGTAAAGACAATTAAGTGTTAAAATGTTAGTTATTTAAATAAAGAGATTTGACTGAAATTTAATTATTTATAATTGATTCTACTAATTAGTAATTAGTATTAAAATTTCAGGCTTCGCATTCGTTAATCGATTAAAATTAAAAAAAGTTAATTACAAAAGAAGAGAATTGCTTTTTTACCTGTAATAAATTGTGTGCGTTTGCATCCAAACAGCGTCTTGACCTAGAGGCGGTTCACTGTCGGCGTCAGCTTCGGAATGATCATTTCCGGCACAACCAAATTGTCTAACAGCTTGATAAACAGTCATATCGAATGGTAAAACTTCATTTCCAATGAGTAATTCGATTTTGTGTTTACCCGAATTTTGATTAGGCTAAAAAGGAAAATTCAAAATTTAATTTTTCAAACCTACTCTACTACTACTACTATTTCTTTTTTTAAATTCTAAATTACCAAACGATCGTCTGCATCTTCTTCGCTATTTTCTTCCTCGCTCGCCATTGACTCAGCGTCTCTTATTTTTTCACACTTTGGCAACATAAGATAGTGTTCTATTGTTTGTACAAGAGCAAGAGGATCTACTTTAACTGGACCTCCTTTGCACTGTTTCATACTATTACAGTCCGGATGTCGCACGAGATTGCACTAGAATTTTTTTTAAAAATAAATACATTGTTTCACTATTTTAATAATTTCATTATAATTAAATTTCAATATTTCCTTTAACTAAATTATAAAAACAATATTTCAATAAATAAATTATAATTAAAATCTTTGAATATTTCAAAAAATAAATTAAAACGAAATATTTAAATATTTTCATAAATAAATTATGATGAAAAGATTTCAAGATTTCAGTAATTAAATTGTAATTAAAATATATCAATATTTCGATTTCTAAAAATAGTTTTGTAGAAACAAATAATTACCTTAAGCTGATGCGTGTTGAAAAACTTTAGGGCACTTACACTGCCCCTTCCAGCTCCAGAACCAGCTGGTAAGTCGTGGACTTTAACTGGAAATTGTTCCAATTGCGCAACACAGCTATTCAGTTTCATGACTAAAGCACCGAATGCTCCGGGATTTAAATCCATCAAATTGTTTTCCTGCTGAACCTGTGAAATTATGTTTCATTTTTTTAAACAATTGATATTTTACAATTTTAGTCAATATAAAAATTTTTTTAAAATTATTAAATGCATTAAACATTAAATTTTAATTCTCCGCATTAAATTTCATTACAAAATTATAATTATTCATAATAAATTAATTTTAAAGAAATTAATAATTTCATTGTACGTATTTGATTAATATATGATTTTAATAAATTTCATTAAATATTTACATATTCAATAAAATTTATTTTATTTAAAAAAAAATGGCAGGTTCTAATTCAATTATTATGCAATAGCAAAATTAAAAATAGCGAGAAAAATATTTTTAAAAATGAGAAAAAAAAGTAATAACTAAATCTTACAGTCGACTCAGCAAAAAGTTTCCAGAACATGCGAAGTCGATCGTATCTATTTCCAGGAGCGTCGTTTGTTGTGAGGTAGTTCAACAAAGCTTTAATGAGGCCACTGAAATTCATTTCGAACGGGGAAATATCATTCTCTAAAACAATGTCTCGAAGTTCCGTCAACGCTGAAAACATTTCTTCCTTCGCCTGTTAAAAAGCAAGAGAATTATTTTACTAAAATAATTTTTTCCTTACTTTCAAAAATTTTAATGAAATTCTTCGCAAGAATTTAATTATTCTCATAAATAATATTCTTTGGAAGAATTCCATTATTTTTATAAATAATCCAATTTTTTCCATAAATTCAATAATTTTTAAAAAATTTCTAAAGAATTCAATTATTTTCAAAAAATTTTAATAAAATTTTTGCAAGAATTCAATTTTTAACATAAATAAAAACATTCTTTGGAAGAATTAAATTATTTTTATAAATAGTAAAATTCTTCATAAGAATTCATTCATTTTTATAAATAGTAAAATTCTTCACAAGAATTCAATTATTTCTAAAAATTTTTATGAAGAATTCATCTATTTTTAAAAAATTATAATAAAATTTTTGGAAAAATTAAATTTTTCTAATAAATAAAAACTTTTTTTTTTGTGAAAAATTCAATTATTTGTATAAATAGTAAAATTCTTCTCAAGAGTTCAGTTATTTTCAAAACCATTTTAATAAAAATTCACGAAAGGATTCATTTATTTTTAAAAATTTTTTGAAAGTTTTTTATTTATGATGAAAATAATTAAATTCTCGTGAAGATTTGTACTATTTATAAAAATAACTGAATTTTTCCGAAGGATTTATTAAAATTTTAGGAAATAAATGAATTTTCTGTACGTATTTAAAAATAATTAAATTCTTTCAAGGAATTCTATTAAAATTGTTTTGAAAAGAATTGAATTTCTGCAAAGAATTTTACAATTTATAAAAATAATTGAACTATTACGAAGAATTTTACTATTTATAAAAATAATTGAACTGTTTCGAAGGATTTATTAAAATTTTAGAAAATAATTGTATTCTTTTAAAAAAATTTTTTACGAATTAAGAAAAAAATTAAATTCTTTCGCGAAATTTTATTGAAAATAATTGAATTTTTGCAAAGATTTTACAATTTAAAAAAATAATTGAATTGTTTAGAAGGATTTATTGAAATTTTAGAAAATAATTTAATTCTTTTGATGTGTAAAATTTTATGAAAATGTTAAAAATAATTGAATTTTTGCAAAAAAATTGTACTATTTATAAAAATAATTGAATTCTTATGAAGAATTTTATTAAAATTTTCGAAAATATAAACAAGAATAATTAATTTTGTACTTAATTAGTGGATTTTAAAAATTTTGATTATGAAAGTATTTAAAAATTTATATTTGAAAATAAAAAATTTTGTAAGTTGCATAACAATAATAAATTGAATATCACGTTTCGCCCGCGTATTATTTGCTAATAAATAAATAATTGATTAAAAATTCATCTAAATAATTAAATTGAAATGTCGAAAATAATATTGTACTCGATTGTAAACAGTTGCAAAAAAATCTTCATAAATTAAAAAAAATTTTGATCTAACACTAGATTATAAATAGTTAAAAAAAATTGAACTCTATCTTTGTAAATAAATGAATTTTTGAGACTTACACTCGATTGCAAACGTTGAATGGCGGATGTGAGACGGGCAAGAACGGTTAAAGCGGGATGAGTACATGGCGCATCGTCTTGATATCTCGCTAAAAATTGTGAGGCCTGCTCGCGAACCCATGCCTTCGCTTTATCGCGATTTCCACCTGTTAAACTGGGATTACTTGGGGGTTTCACTAAATTAGTGGACGAACTCGAGTCTCTTTTATCACTACTCGAACTTGATGACGATGATTTTTTACCCCATCGCGCTGGATTTAAATTGCCTAAAAAGCGACTGTTCTTTGGCGCAAAACCAGTGAACAATGATTCAGGTTGCTGTGGCTGTTGCGGTGTTCCACTTCCCAATCGCGAGAAACGACTCTTCTTATTCTGTCGTTTCCTCTTCAAAACGTCTCCAATTCTTCTGAAAGAATTCCGTCAAAGTATTAATTTTCCGACATTTTTTTTCTTTGCCATTCTATCATCTTTGTTTTTTTTAATTTTCAATTTTCAGAATTTAATATTTTATTTAAATTTAAAAATTTTAAAAATTAAATCTTTAATTTAAAATTTTCAATTTTAAAAATTAAATCCTGTATTTAAAATTTGTAATTTTAAAAATTCAAATTTCTTAAAATAATTGTATTTAAAAATATTAATGTTTTCAAGACAAAAAGAGACAAACTTACAAATGAGCGTTTGGTGGTGTGTTGGAATCATCGATGCTAACTGTTAAGTCACTTCGACTACGAGTTTCCATAGTGGCAGTAAGATTTGGTTTCAGTTGGCTCGAAGCTATTGTTCCAAATAGAATATTGCCATTTGTAATGGGAGAAGCAATGGGGGACGTAGCGCTACTTGACGAAAGGGGAGTTGTCGAGAGAGGAGTGTTCGACGGTCCTGGTTGTGGACTCGGCAAAGATGTACCTGCATCAAAAAAATTTAATTTTTTTTAAAAACTTTATAAAGCACCTTTTAAATAACAAGAAAATTCCAATGAATAAAAGTAAATAAAACTTTATAAAGTACTTTTTAAATCATAAGAAGATTCTAATAAAGAAAATGAAACTAAATAAAAATATAAAACTATAAATTAAATTTTTCCATAACTATAAAACATGAAGATATCGATAACTCCGAGTTCGGAGTGTTTCGACTCGGAGTGATCGACTTTCTTCATGATTTATAATAAACAAAAGATGGCAAATTGATAAAATCATTATTTTATATTCTAAGAATATTGTACTTCTTTAAAATTATTTTCATCATTTCAATTCAAATATTATTTTCAAGAATTTTTAACTAAAATTCTTCTTTAAATTAATTAATTTTCGAAAAAATTCATTTTTAAATCAATTTTTATTAGAAAATTCTACTAGAATTCAATTATTTAACTACAAAAATAAATAATTTATTGAATAATTCAATGTTTCTTAAAATTCCATTCTCATAAAGAATTTCATCAACGAATTTTTAAATAATTGAAATCTTTTGACAAATTTTAATAAAATTTTTAAGAATAATTACAATTTCCGAAAAATTCAATTAAAATCGTATTAAAAATAATTGAAATTCTGCGATGAGTTTCATTATTTATGAAAATAATTGGATTTTATGAAGAATTCAATTATTTTCAATAATTGTAATAAAATTCTTTAGTCAATTTATAAATAATAAAAATCTTCTTAAAAAATTCAGTTATTTTTATATAAATATAATAAAATTCTTATCAGGATTTCACTTATTTTCAATAGAATTTTAATTGATATCCTCGAAAATTTCAATTATTTTTAAAAATTTTGTAAAAATTCTCCGAAAAAATTCAATTATTTTTAAAAATTATGAAATTTTCGCTGGGATTTAATTATTTAAAAAAAACAATTTTAAATTGAATTCCAGGGAAATTAAATTATTTTTAAACATTTTTTTAAAATTCTTCGAAAGAATTCAATAATATCAATAAATAGTACATTTTTCACTGAAATTGTTATTTTAAATACAATTTAAATTTTTATAAAATTTTTCTCAAAAATTCAGTTATTTTAAATACAATTTAACTTTTTATAAAATTTTTCTCAAAAATTCACTTATTTTTTAAAATTTTGCAAAAATTCATTTATTTGTAGAAATAATAAATTTTTTCGCAGAGAATTAATTACCTATTTAAAAAAGTTTTAATAAAATTCTATTCAAAAACAATTAAATTGTCGATATACTGAAAATCATTGAATTCTTGTAAAGTATTTATAAAAAAAAATTGAAAATAATTGAATTCATTTCAAGAATTTTATCAACATTTTTTTCAATGCTTGAAAATTCTTTCGAGAAAATGTAATCAAAATGGTATTGAAAATAATTTTAATTTCTCAAAAGAATTTTATAATTTGCAAAAATAATTGAATTCTTGCCAAGAATTTGACAATTTAAAAAAAATAATTGAATTGTTTCGAAGCATTTTATATCAGAATTGTTGAAAATAATTTAATTTTTATTAAAACTCTTGAAAATAATTGAATTTAAATAATATTTTTAAAAATAATTGTATTCTTTCGAGAAATTTTATTAAAATTATATTGTAATTAATTGAATCCCTTCGAAACTTTTTATTATTTATCAAACTATTTTAATTCTTGCGAAGAATTTTCTTATTTATAAAAATAATTGAATTCTTGCGAAGAATTTTTTAATTTACAAAAATAATTGAATTGTTTCGTAGAATTTTATCTGAATTTTTGAAAATTATTGGATTTTTTGAAGGAATTTTATAAAAAAATTGGAAAATAATAATTTTTTAAAAAGAATTTAATCGAAACTGTTGAAAATAATTGAATTTATATAATTTATACCGACAAATTTTTAAATAATTGAATTCTTTGGACGAATTTGAATAAAATTTTATTACTTTTGAAAATAATTGAATTTCTTTAAAATTCTCCAAATTATATCGTACAATTTACGTACTTTTCGTCCTTTTTCAATCAAATTACGGACTTTACGGACGTTTTTTCAAAAAAACTGACTTTTACGGACTTGAACCAAATTTACGGAACTATTCTAAAAAAATAAATTTTATTCTATAAATTTGAATAAATAAATAAATAATAAACTCACTAGAAGAGCACTTAGGCGGCGACACGCCGAGTGGAATTTCAGGATCGGCCAATTGTCTCACTTGATGTAATACTCCCTCGCGATGAAAATGCACGCCAAAAACTTGTGGCAATCTTTTCATGAGAATACTCGCCATTTGTAATGCGCCAATGACAATTCGTAAATCTTGTGACGCCAACATTCCAGCGATATGTGACGAGACAACTTGATTTTTTAATACTTCTTTAAGAAGATCCGTTGACGCGTAATAAACCATACGCAATAAAGCTCTTAAACATTTATGTTTAACAGCAGGTCCTGCCGAACTACTATAAACTTCATACAAAACGGAAAAAAGTGTACGAATGAAGGACACTAACCATTCATTCGTTTCAATCACCGGTGGTACCACGTCCATACTGTAAAAAAGAAAATTAAAGAACGTTTAAAATCAAAATAAATTTCTATTTCAAATAATAATTGATAAAATTTTGAAATATTTAAGTAAAATTATTCTTTAAATAATTTAAAAGTAGTAATTTTATGAGAGTTCTCCAAGAATTAAATTATTTAAAATTAATTACTGTCAAAAGTAGTAAAAATAAAAGAATGTTTTGCATTAAAATTCGTGGCGATTAGAAAGTTTAGTGTGAATTTTGTGACTGACATTAAATATTTAAGTTTCGCGCGAAACTAAAGTCGGTGTGTTAATTTAGTTTCGAGTTGTCACGAAACTAAATTTAAAGTAAATTTATAATTTAGTTTCGCGCTGACACGAAACTAAATGTAAAGTAAATTTTTAATTTAGTTTCACGCTGACTCGAAACTAAATGTAAAGTAAATTTTAAATTGAGTTTCGCACAGACTTGAAACTAATTTTGAAGTAAATTTTTAATTTCATTTCATTTTAAAATCAGTTCCTACTAGAAATTCGAATTTGTAATTTTTATACAATTTTGCTGCAGTTCAAAATTTCCATAATTTCATGAACTAAAGTGAAATTCCATAATTTTTAAAGTTCTTCGTGACTTGCAAAAATTGTGATAAACACGATTAAATTTTTTAATGTAGGAAAAATAGAAAAGAAAAGATTAAACAAACCTCGATGAACAGGTTGGACTTTTTCCCTCGGTGGGATTAGTGTTAACTCTACGGAATATGCTTCTAGCCATTCCCATATCTTCATTTATTTGTTTCATCACAGTCAAGTCTATCGTATAGGTTCGTCCTAAGGTCGACAAACAAATTTCATCTTCTCCATTCTGGAAGGCCATCTATAAACAAAGAGAATTTTTGAAAACTTTCTGTAATATATAATAAACAAAATTTACATATATTTATTATTATGCAAATTACCAAATTCTTTAATTTCAAATATAAATTTTTGAATAATTTCATAACCAAAATTGAAAAAATTCACTTATTAAGTGCATAATTAATTATTATTGTTTATATTTTCGCAAATTTTAATATAATTCTTCGGAAGATTTCAATTATTTTCATAAATAATAATATTCTTCGGAAAAATTCAGTTATTTTTAAAAATAATAAATTTTTTTTGTAAAAATACAATTATTTTCAACAAAATTGTAATAAATCCTTTGAAACAATTCAATTATTTTTTAAAATAGTAAAATCTTTGCAAAAATTCAATTACTATCAATAATATTTTCTAAAATTTTAATAAAATTCTTCCTAAAAATTCAATTACTTTTAATACAATCTTAATTGAATTTCTCCAAAAAATTTAAATTTTCATTGAAAGAATTATATTATTTTTCAAAAATTTTAATAAAAATCTTTGCAGGATTTCAAATATTTTCATAAATACTAAAATTTTTCAAAGAATTTCAATTATTTTCAAAAATTATAATAAAAATCTTCGCAAGAATCAATTATCTTCATAAAAAAATCCTTTGGAAAATTTAAATTATTTTAATTAAATAATAAAATTCTTCTTAGGATTTAAATTATTCTTCCATTTTTTTCATAAATAATTGAATTTTTTACAGAATTTCGATTATTTTTAAAAATTTGAAACAAATTCTTGTCAAGAAATCCTTCCAAAGTAAAATTTATAGCAAAAATTATATTATTTTTCAAAAATTTCAATAAAAATCTTTGCAAGATTTCGAGTATTTCTATATATACTAAAATTTTTCAAAGAATTTAAATTATTTTAAAAATTTTAATACAATTCTTCGCAAGAATCAATTATCTTCATTAAAAAAAATTCTTTCGAAAATTTAAATTATTTTCATTAATAATAATAAAATTTTTCGGAGGATTTCAATTATTTTTTAAACAATTTTATTAAGTTTCAAAAATAAAATATTTCATTATAATTATTAACAGACACGATTATTTTAAAAAGTTAAAAAAAATTCTTTGTTTAATTCAATTATTTTTAAAAATCTTTCATTAAAATTATTCAAAAAACTATTATTTAAAAAAACACAAATAAATTCATCAAAAGGATTTAATTATTTACAAAAACTCTAATAAAATTATTTTAAGTAGTTAAATTTTCTATAAATAATTTTAATAAGATTTTAATACAAGTAAAATTATTAATTACAATTATTTAGAAAACCGATTATATTCAATAAATTAAAGAAATTTTTTGAAAGAATTCAATTATTGTCAAATTCTTTTGTAGAATCTATTATACTTTGAAAGAATTTAATTATTTTCTATTTTTGAATAAAATTCCTTGAATGAATTAAATTATTTTAGAAAATTGTAATAAAATTCTGAGAAGAATTTAATTATTTTCTTAAAATTTTATAAAAATTCAATAATTAAATGTTAAAATTCAATTATAAAGAAACACGATTATTTTAAAAGCTTAAAAAAAATTGTTCATAAAATTCAAGTACTTTAAAAATTTACAATTAAAATTATTAAAGAAACTCCATTATTTTAAAAAAATTCAAAGATTTTAGAAAAATTTTAGAAAAATTCAAAAATTAAATTCTTTAAAAGAATTTAATTAAGATGTTTTAAAATTTTTCGCGAGAATTTGATTATTTTCATAAATAATAAAATTCTGCTAAGGAATTCAATTATTCTCAAATTTTTTGATAAAATTCGTTGCAAGAATTAAATGAGTTTTAATACATTAATTTTAAAATTGAAAATATTTGAAAGGAAAAAATATTTAAAAAGTTAGGAAACAAAGAAGCAAACAAGAACTGACTTCAAACTTCGAATAGATTATCGGAATACAACGATTATTAATATAGAAAGATTTTTGTTTCTCTAAAAATTTACCTCGATGATGCGCGAATCAATTGTGCTAAACGGATGAAAGCAATGACGTTCATCTCGCCATTCCCAATGGACAGTCTCCTGTTGATTATTTGTCCGTTCTAATAAACTATTAACACTAAATATTCCGTCAGTGGGTAATGGTGGCATTAATTCCTCAATGAGACAAGTAATCTCAAACCATTCCTGCGGCGAGCGTGAAACAAGTTCCACATCCTCTGTCTTCACTTCCAAAGAGCCAGTGAGAAGATAGCTGAGGGTGAAAGCAATATTTTGCTGAAGAAGTAATTGCGCCAAATCGGGACAACGATTTGATATTGCCGAAAGCATTCTTAAAACAGTTATGAAATTTCCAATACTATTAACAGGTGGTGTTATCATGAGCAATTGTTGTAAATTCTGTAATAACTCAGCGTTGACAATTTTATGAAGCATCGTTTGATCATGCTGAAAACTATCCACCAATCTACTGAAAGCTTGACAAACGCATTCGACACTTTTTTTATCTTGATTCGCGAGTCTACTTGTCAACAAAGGTAGACTTTCGGCAACAAGATGAAAATCATCGGGATGTAAATTTTGACAGCAATTTGCTGTTATTGTTAATGCCGCACGTTGAGCGGTGATATTAAAGAAATCGACAAATTTTAAACATGCCGATACACCGCCAGCGTGAAGAATTGTTTTGCTATGTCGACGTGATAACATTGCGAGTGCAGTGAGACATTGTTCGGCAACGTCCATACATTCGATTGATTCGAGTTTTTGAAGGAAAACTGGTACCGCATCAACGACAACTGTTGATGAACGTGGCAATGCCTCCATCATGTATGTCAATGCACGGCACGCGTGTGTCATTATCACAAAATTGTGCTCAATACCGAGGAGATTTATCAGTGCGGCAACAACTTGTTTCACTGGGAAACCAGGTAGTGTATCTTCATTGCCCATCACGAGAATTTCTCCCATTCCAATTACAGCCTGAAGTTGTTCGCCCTCATCGTCAACGGCTTGTAATCCCGCGAGGAGCTGTTGTGCTTTCGCAGCTGAAAAACAATATCAAAAAATACAAATTAATTTCTAAATATTATAATTCATATACAGAGTTGCTACGGGATTAAAAATATTCACAATTCCCTCCAATTTACATTTTTTTTCTTCTTTCTTTTAGTTTAGAATTTCAGGAACCATTTTTCTTTTTTTTTAGCAGGTAAAACTAAATTATTTTCTAACAAATTTTTCTTCTTTCTTTTAATTTAGAATTTCAGGAATCTTTTTCCTCTTTGAAACAAATAAAATTAAATTATTTTAGTCTAACAAATTTTTGACTTTCTTTTAATTTAGAATTTCAGGAATCACAGAACTTTTTTTTTTAAACAGATAAAACGGTGAATTGTTTTCTAACAAAAATCCAAGACCTTCTAATTTTTTGTGAGAATGTAATAGGTAACGAGAAGATGACAATTTACAATCTTTGAAAATAATTTACTGTAATTTTCTTTTTTATTGAAGTCAATAATTTTTGAAAATATTTGTAGAAGAAAAATATTTCGTTCATTTGAACGTTTCAGGGTTGGCACAAAAATTTGATTTTGTTTTTCTCTGACATCCAGAAAGAATTTTGACTTTTCTCTTACCCTGGAGAATATTTTAATTCACTCTAAAAATGATCAGATACACAAGAAAATATTTCTAATACATATAACCTTGAAAATCTTAATTTGTAAAATTATTCGAACATTTTAGAAAAATTGATACCGTAACTTCAACATTTCAATATAATTATTTAGATTAATTTTTAACTGACATTCCTCTCTGAATTAGTTGTTTTTAATAATTATTAAGAAATTTTAGAGAATTCAAATTATTTAAAGGAAAAAAAGAAAGCTCAACAATAATAATCAATTATAATAATTTCAATTATTCGAAAAATTGTTAATTAAAGTTGAACCCAAAGATTTGAATATTTAAAAAGAAATGTGAATACAAAGTTTTTAAAAAAACTTCTTCAGAATTTTTAATTAAAATTTTATAAAATTCAAATTTTATTTAAAACTTTTTGAAATTCAATTACTTATAAAAATTTTAAACGAAACTACTAAAATTAAATTCTTTTTGGAATTTTTAAGTAATATTATTAAATATTTAAGTAAAATAATTAAATTTTTTACAAGTTCAATTTTGAAATTGAATCATTTATAAAAATTGTAATTCTACTAAAATTAAATTATTTTTGGAATTTTTGAGAAAAATTAGTTATTAAATATTTAAGTAAAATTATTAAAATTATTAATTTGAAATTCAAATTTTATAAAAATTCAATTTTTTGAAAAATTTTAAACGCAACTCTACTAAAATTAAATTAATTTAAAAATTTTTAAGTAAAATTATTAAAATTATTGAATTTAGATTAAAATTTTCTAAAACTTCAATTACAAACATTTGTAATTCAATTATTTATAAAAATTGTAGTTCTTTAGAAATTCAATTATTATTGGAAGTGTTAAGTAAAATTTTTAATTTCAAATTCAAATTTTCTAAAACTTCACTTTCGAACCTTTTGAAATTCAATTATTTATAAAAATTGTAAACGCGATTCTACTAAAATTAAATTAATTTTGAAATTTTTAAGTAAAATTATTAGGTAAATTCAAATTTCTAAAACTTCAATTTAAAACCTTTTGAAATTCAATTATTTATAAAAATTGTAAACGCGATTCTACTAAAATTAAATTAATTTTGAAATTTTTAAGTAAAATTATTAGGTAAATTCAAATTTCTAAAACTTCAATTTAAAACCTTTTGAAATTCAATTACTTATAAAAATTGTAAACGCGATTCTACTAAAATTAAATTAATTTTTGAATTTTTAAGTAAAATTATTGAAATTATTAATTTCAAATTCAAATTTTCTAAAACTTAAATTTGAATCCTTTTTGAAATTAAATTATTTATAAAAATTGTAAACGCGATTTCACTATAATGAAATTATTTTCGAATTTTTAAAGTAAAATTATTAGGTAAATATAAATACAAATTTTCAAAAAATTTATTTTGAAACCCTTTGAACTTTAATTATTTGTAGAAATTGTAAATGCGATTCAACTAAAATTGGATTATTTTTGAATTTTTAAGAAAAAATTTTAAATATTTCAATAAAATTGTTAAAATTTTTAAATTTAAATCTAAATTTTATAAAACTTCAATTAGAAACCTTTCGATTATTTATAAAAATTGTAACTCTACTAATTTTTGTACTAACAATAATTCTCCTAAAATTGAGTTATTTTTTGTTATTTCTAAGTAAAATCATTCGCCAAATAATTTATAATTAATAACTTTATGATAGTTCTTCATAATTAAATTATTTAAAATAAATTGTAAACTCAACTCTTCTAAAATTCAATTATCTTTGAAATTTTTCATAAATTCTTCAAGAATTAATTTACTTAAAATATTATTCAATTTCATATTCTATAAAGTTCAATTATTGACGAAAATAGAAAAAAAATCTAAGATTTTGAATTGAAATTCGTGGTGATTTTAAAGTTTATAAGGCAAACAAAGAAAAAATTCAAAAAAGAATTAAATTTTCTTAATTTTTCAAAAACTGCTGAACCAAATCAAAATTTTTATAACAGCAAGTTTACAAATACTGAAAAATCTTTTTTAATCTTTTTTTCTAATTACAGGTCTTTCTAAATAGTTTGAAATGATTGAATTTGAGATTGAGTTTAGAGTTTGTAATTTATATTGCTTAAAATTTAGATAAATTGAAAGTTAGATCAACCAAATTTGAGCTTAATTAAAAATTCGATAAATTGGAATTTTAATTAAAAATTTTGGAGAATTCAGAATTCGCTCTTGTTAATTAATTTTAGAAGATAGCAAAAATAGCTTTAAGACTGAAAAAAATAATTAAAAAGTAGCAATCGTTAAATTTAAAATTGACCACAAAAATTTGATTATGAATTTCCCTGACTCTTCTCTGATTTTCAGAAAGAACTATTAACTTCTTTTCTCATCCTCAGAACTTCAATTTTAAAAGTTCGTAATATTCAATTATTTTCCAAATTTTCAGCATTCTTTCTTCAAGAATACGAATAATATTAAAAATAATTTTCAAAAGTAAAAAAAAACTCTTTAAAAAATATAAAATTTGTTTCAATTATATTTGACAGAATTTCCAATTGTTTTGAGTTTTTAAAATTATTCTCTTCAAGAGAATAGGTGAAACGAATGACAAAAATTTTTAGAGAAGAAGATAAAAACTGACAGTCTGTGATTCCTGGAATTTTAATAAATTTCCAAGACGAATTACTTAGGAAATTCCCTGATTTTTCCTTTCGAGAAAAATCAAGTTTTTCATTACTATAGCAACCCTGATGTAATTAATTAATTACCAGAACTGGCGCCCATACTTCTGTTGAGCAAATGCTGCATTCGAGGACCAAGAGCTCCGAAAACATGGGGTGGAAGTCCTCTCGCCTCGAGAAGTGCCTGAAGTCTTCCAACCTCGCCATCGTCACTTTCGCTATCACCTGTTGTCGCTGACATACCAGAAGGACCTCCGCTTGCTGAAAAGTAACATTTATTTTCCATTATTTCAATTGCATTGAATTCATTCAATTATTTTTCTTCGTTATTCAATTTAAGACAAAATTTTGTTTATGCTAAATGTAATCAAATACATTCCTAGTTTCAATTTTAAAACTAATTTATTTTAATTTTCAAAACTAGTTTCAAATGTCAGAATAGTAAAAATTACAAAAAAAAAAAAAATTAAATTTTTCTTTAAATAAAATGAGAAGAAAAGTTTTTACTTAGATTGTCACAGTAAACAATCGGAAAAGTCACCAGTCCAACAAAATACGATCATATATTGACAAATATAAAAGAAAACAAAAAATCATCAGAATCTATATTTTATTTTTATCATCGGGCAAGATTAAAGATTAGATAAAGAAAATGAATTTTTCCTCGATCATTTCCGCACGTGGTTTCACAATAAACACCAAATTAAGTTAATGTTTTGTGTAAAGTTCCCAAAATAGGGTCTTTAAACGTTATTTGCCAAAAATAAATAAAAAAAAAAAACCAAAAATAAAAGAAAAGTAAACAGGGTGGTCACAAGTTTCAGTTTATCAATCTCCCTGACAATTTACTGACATTAAAATTATTTTCCCTGACAAAATTCTTTTTACAGGAAAATACGAAAGTTTACGGAAAATGAGTAAAATTTATGAATTTTAAAAACTTCTAAAAAATACAATTACAACCCTTCCTGAATCCAATTATTTTCTACAATTTTCAAATAATCTTCATCTCTAAATCAATTATTTTCACTAATTTTCCAAAAGTTCTTTTATAATTCAACTATTTAAATAAAAAAACTCAATTTTTTATAATAATTACAGGTTTCGTACTCGATAATTAATTTCAAAAAAATTAGCAAAAAGTAGCATAAAGACAGAAAAAAGTAGTAAAAAAGTAGCTATTGAAAAATTGAACTTGACTCAATTTATTTAACAATTTCTTAATTACATTCAAAAATAGAATAATTTTTTAAAATAATTATTTGAAAACCTATTTATTTTTTTCTAGAGGAATTAAAATATTTCAAATGATTTCAATGTAAAAAATGTTTGAATTTGAACTATTTCTAAAAATTACAAAAGTAATTCTTTTAAAATTCAATCATTTTTTTCTTGAAATTTTTAAATAAAATTATTTAAAACTTTAATAATTTCATTTTATTCAATTTTAAATCAATTCTTATTATAAAGTTCAACGAGAATTCAATTATTTAAATACGAAAATAAAAAATTTATTGAATAATTGAATATTTTTTAAATTTGAATTCTTGTAAAGAATTTTATCAACATTTTTCAAAATAATTGAATTTTTACGAAGAATTGAATTAAAATTTTTGATAATAATTAAATTCATTGAAGAAATGTAATAAAAAATAATGATTACACTCTAAGAAACAAATTATATCAAATTTTTTTAAATAATTGAATTTTTTCGCAGAATTTTATTCAAATTTTTAAGAATAATTGCGCTTTTAGCGAAATTAATTTAAAATTGTATTAAAAATAATTGAAATCCTGCGATGAGTTTATGTTTTCAAAACATTTTATTAAAATTCTATTTAAAACAATTCAATTATTCTAAAGAATTTTGATAAATTTCTTAAATAATTGAATTCGTTGGAGAATTTTTATTAAAATTGTTTCAAAAATAATTGAATACTTGACAAGAATTTTACTAAAATTTTTTGAAAACAATTGAATTTCTTACAGAATTTTATTTAAACTTTCGAAAATCATTGAATTCTATCATAAAATTTTAATAAATTTCTGTTGAAAATGATTGAATTCCTGCTAAAAATTTTATTTATGAATGTAATTGAATTTTTAAAAATAATTTTGTTAGAATTTTAAAAAATCATTGAAATTTTGCTAAAAATTGATATAATTTTCTCAAATAATTAAATTCATTTGGAAATTTCTATTATATTTGTTTTAAAAATGATTGAAATCTTGACAAGAATTTTATTGAATTTAAAAAAAAAATTGAATTCTTTCAAAGAATTTTGTTAAAATTTTTAAAATTGTATTTAAAATAATTGAATTCCTGAGAAGAATTTTATTATTTATAAAAATATTGAATTCTTATTCAATATTTTGATAGAAAGTAAAAAAAGTCGCAATTTTTAAAAATAAGTTGAAAAAAGTCTCAATTTTCTTAATTTCTCTAAAAAAAAAATTTTTTTTCTTGTCATTTTTCTGACTTTACTGACACGTGGTCACACTGGTAAAGTAAATAATAAAAGAAATAACAAATAAAATAAATAATGAATAAGTAAAATATATATTGATCGAATAAAATCAATAATGAATAAACAAAAAGATGAATAGATAAAAAATACAATACACAATAAAAAGAAATAATGATTGAATAGAATAAAATAAATATTGAATAAATAAAAGTAAAGAGAAATATGAAATTACCAGTTGCTGAACTGGCTGTTGACGCTGACTCTTCGCCTGTTGTGCTTGAAGTCAATTGACTGCTGGGTGCAGACGATGCAACTGATGCCGGAATTGTACTATTTGTAACTATATCAAATCCTGGAATTAAAGTATTGGCACCTCCAGAATTTGTATCTGCTGCTGCTTTTCGAGCTCGCGACGAAGATCGATGTCTGTAATTAGAAAAGAAAGGCGTCAGTAAAGAAAATTGAAATGTACAAACAAAATTGTTACTAAATTTTTAAAATTATTTACTGTCTATATTTGAATCTGCAAAATTGTTATTTTTTAAGAAACATTTTTGCTCTGAAATTTTACTTTCTACAAAAATTCAAAGCTTCCACTTAATTCCCGAAAGGCATTTCTCAAATTCGTTCAAAATTTCCTAGGATCGAATTTCCATCCAACTGAATGTTTATTTTAAAGAATAGTTATTTAACGAACTTTATTTTATTTTTTTAATTTTTTTTTATTTTACGAAATTTTATTCATTTTGCGTATTTTCTATATTGGAAATTTTTCTAAAGAGAATTTGTATGCATTCTCGTATTTTTATTAATCGGATTTTCTATTTAACAAAGTATTTTTTTTTAATATAATTTTTTATATTCATTGCTTTTCCCAAAGAGAATTTTTGCAAATTTGGATTTTTCATTCACTGGATTTTCTATTCTACTGAATACTTTGTTAGTATAAATTTTATGCATTCTCGTATTTACATTCAAATGGATTTTCTATATCTAAACAATTTTTTAACCTATAATTTTTATATTGATTAGAAATTTCTCAAAAAAGAATTTCCATGTGCTAAAATTTCCATTCTCCTGAATTTCTATTTAACTAAATGTTTTTTTTACATTGAAAGGATATTTTATTGATTGAAAACTCGGTGAAATGGAAATTATGTCATTTGAAAATTCAGTTAAGCAGAAATGGTGATAAATAAGAGTTTCTATTGGATAAAAATCGACTAAACGTTAAACAGTGAAAAAAATTCGGTTAAATAGTAATTCAACAGTGTTGAAACATTGGAAATTCGAAAATGCTTTCAGGAAAACATTATTAGTTTTAGGGAAACTTCATCGTTTGTTTGTTAAGACAGCTTTAGAGTTTGTTTCTACAGATTGGTTTTTCTATTAGTTCAATCACAGAATTACAGCGGAGTTTAAATACGTTTCCTTTTTTGACTTCCTAAAAACTTTGATTTTTAAACAATATTTTCTCGAGTAGACTCTCAAATTTGATTCTAGATCTTGAATTACTTTTTTTGTTTAGAATTATTTATATAATCGACAAAAGAAAAAAAAAGAATTTATATGTCGACAGATTTTCAGGGTTGCCACAAAAATCTAATTTTATTTTTCCCTTACTTTTCCCTGAGTTCCAGACAAAATTTTGCCTTTTTCCTGAACCTAAAGAATATTTTGATTTACTCTAAAAATGATTAGATACTAAAAAAAATGTTCTATTACATTTATTTACAAATTTCTTCAAAAGTAAAATTATTCGAAAACATCAATAACTTTATTTTTAAATAAATATTTAATCGTTATTATTTTTTCCGTAGGATATAAAATTTTTCAAAACATTGAAGTTCAAAAACTTGTAAGAATATTTGTTATAAAACATGAAGATATCGATAACTCCGAGTCTTCGACTCGGAGTGATCGACATCTTCATGTTTTATATTAATTAAAGATGATCGAATGATAAAATAATTATTTTATATTATAAGAATAATTTTACTGTAACTTTTTCAAAGTTATTTTCATCATTTCAATTAAATTAATCTTTTTTAGAATTTTTAACTAAATTTCTTCTTGAAATCAGTTATATTATTTTTAATGATTTTTCAAAATGTTCTTTGAGAATTTTCAAATCCATTTGTTTACAATTCAATTTTACGTGAAATTTCGAGTATTCCGATATTCTTCAATTAAATATATATTAGAAAATAAAAACTTGAAATAATTAGAAAAAAAATTCAATTGAACTATTTCAAAAAAATTAATTCTATAGAGTTTTTAGTTAAAAGTATGAAAAATTGAAATTTAAAAAAAAATCATTTAAAACCTTTTCAAAATTCAATCACTTCCAAAAATTCATCCTAATATGCTTTTAATATTCAATTATAATCTAAAATTTTAACTGAAATCCATTTTCAAATCAATTTTTATTAGAAAATTCTGCGAAAATTCAATTATTTGAATACAAAAATAAATAATTTACTGAATAATTGAATTTTTCTTAAAATTGAATTCTCATAAAGAATTTTATCAACAAATTTTTAAATAATTGAATTATTTTGACAAATTTTAATAAAATTTTTAAGAATAATTACATTTTTCGAGGAATTCGACTAGAATATTGTATCAAAAATAATTAAAATCTTCCGATGAGTTTTATTATTTATGAAAATAATTGAATCGCTGTAAGAAATTTTATTATTGATAAAAATAATTGAATTATTGCAAAGAAATTTATAAAAAATTTGTAAATAATTTAATTCTTGAAACGGTTTTTCTACATTTTTTTTAAGTAATTGAATTCCTGTAAAACAATTAATTATTTATAATAATCATAGAATTACGAAGCATTTTAATACAATTTTTCGGATTTAATTTAAAGAATTTAATCAACAAATGTTTAAATAATTAAATTCTTTCAACGAATTTATTAATAAAATTTTTAAGAATAATTACATTTTTCGAGGAATTTGATTAAAATTATATTAAAAATAATAATTGAATTCTTTTATTCATGAAAAATAATTGAATTATTGCGAAGAAAGTTATAAAAAATTTAATTTGTAAATAATTGAATTCCTGTGAAATTTTTATTATTTATGAAAATAATTAAATGTTTGCGTAGAATTTTATTAAAACTTTTTTTTTTAAGTAATTGAATTCTTTATGGAAATTTTATTTAAATAGTAGATATATGTATTGAAAATCATTGAATTGAGGAAAATTTTTAAAAATAGTAATTGAATTTTGGAGAAGAATTTTATTACTTTTGAAAATAATTGAAATTTTTACTATAAATCCATTATTTTTAATAAATTATTAAATATATATTAAAAAATGTAACTAATTTCAAAAGAATTGGAATTATTAAAATTTTTCAAATTGAAATTGAAATATTCTAAAATTTCAAATTGAAACCTTTTAAAGTTCATCTATTTATGAAAATTGAAAACGCAAGTTTTCTAAAATTCAATTAATTTTTAAATATTAAAGTATAATTATTTATTAAATAATTTATAAGCAATAATTTTATGAGAGGTCTTTAATAATTAAATTATTTAAAAAGAAATTATTGTCGGAAATAGAAAAAATTGAAGGTTTTGTATTAGAATTCGTGTCAATTTCATAGTTTATGAGCAAAACGAAAAAGACACAAAGATTCAGAATTTTCTTATGAATTCTAGAAATTTAATTTCTTTTCAGTATTTTTAATAAGAATCCCCGACCTGTGGCAAATCTGTTTTTGTATTTTTTTTTTATCATTTGCTTGAATGAAATTATTTCTCACAATTCTTTCGTCAATTCCTACAGTCTCTTTACAGGGTTGCCACAAACATTCGATTTTGATTTTTCCCTGATTTTCAGACGGAAAATTGACTTCTTCCCTGATCTATATTACAAAAAAATCAAGGGATGTTCAGTTAGAAGAAATGATAATTTTTAGAAGCAAAAATTTGATTTAAAACTTTGAGAGTGTCGATCTGTTTCAAGAAAAAATTAATTACTATGACCTTTTTCGAAAATTATAAAAACAATTATTTACAGAAACAAAAAAAAAAATCGAGGTAGTTTTAAAAAATTAATTCAAAAGTTCTCAAGATGAAAGAAAATTTATAGAGAATTCAAGATTTTTAAGTTTGTCCAAAATATTTTTGAACACCAAAAACCAGAAGTCTTGTAGTAATTCAAGAAATTTGATATTTTTCCAGTCCTTTTTTTTCAAAATCTGAAATTCCCCTGTGGCAACCCCCTGCTTTATAAAATGATGATTTTCCTGAAAATTATTTTGTTTTTTTCCTGACGTATACCTTGAACTGGAACAGGAGCCAGATGATGAATCTTTTTTGTGATGCTTCCCGGAAACCTTGGTGGATGGCCAATCCTTGGTCTGTTCACTGACAAGTTTGACACGTGAACGCAATAAATGTTTGTGCGTTGAATTTGAGAGAGGCGTAGGGTTGGCAGCGGCGGCAGACACAGACGGATTGGCAGTGGCTGTTGCTGTTGTTGTGCCACTAGTGCCTGCCCCCTCATGTGCCAATGCCCCCCCGCTACTCTCAACAGCGTTACTGGCTGCGTTACCCACTCTGATGCTTGACTTAACACCAAAAGCTTGACTACTCGTACTGCTGTTTAAGCAGCTACTACTTCCACTTTGACTTTTGTTACCTGCAAAACAAAAAGGAAAAATATAAAATGAAATTTTCACAAAAAGAAGAAAGAAAAATTTCAGCAAAAATACATTTCATTTGTCATTCATTACTAATTAGAACTGCAATTTGAATAATGAGTGCTTCCGGATTTGTATCGTCATTTATTACATGATTCGAAGGATAAGAAATCATTTTTTATCGAGTCCAGTCCACAATAAACAAAAATCCAGAAAAAAACAATGAATTATTCTTAATTCACTAGATCGGTATTCGCTATTTAATTTGCTAACTTAAATTCAATTAAAATTTATCCCAAAAAATTCTCTTCTAAAAATAAATCATTCCTAGATTTCAAATTCGTAAATATTAATTCCCGACTCCGATTTTTCATTTTTTAATTCTATTTTATTAAAATCGAAATAATATTGAACTAAATTTTCTAACTTTCAGTAAAATTTCGTAAATAAAACTGAAAAATTATTCATTTATTGGGTATAATTTTTATCGAGTATTGAATAAATAAATAATTTTGAATAACTACTGAATAAAACAAAAATTCTAAAGAAGTAAATATAGAATATTAAATTAAGAAAGAAACAAATTATAAAAAAGTGAGAATGAATTATGTAAGAAACAAAAAACAAATTACATAATAAAAACAAATTATATAACAGGTTTATAAAATTAAACTAAATGATTTATCAGTGATTCGTTTTGTTTATTATTTACTTTATTCATTAGTAAAATTTGAAAATATTGCTAAATTTCTAAGTTCGTTTCTTTTCAATTTAATTCCCAACTAAAAAATTAAATTCCATTTTTTTTCTCAACTTTCTATTGTGAAAATATTTATTTATTTATTAATTACTATATTTATATTACATTAATAATAATAACTAATAACTATTGAAATTCATAAAAATTCACTATTAAAATTATTAGATTCTTATTAGTTGAATGATTAAAAATTACTGGATGCATGTAAAAATGGTTTAAAAACGTTTATTACGAGCAACATTTAACAGATTTTCTTTTCCTAAAAAGAAATTCAAAGGGAAAAAAAATGTTAAATGTTTGATTTAGAGAGAAATTCAAATGAGATTTCAAAGTTCTTCTTTATAACTTAATTTTCTTTTTATATTATTTTCAGACCTCGGATCGACTTTAAGACACAAAAAAAGTCGCTTTAATGGATTAAAAATACAAAAAAGATGAAAAAATCACCAAAATCTTTTAAAAATAATTGAATTTTTGAAAAATATAAAATCAGTAATCAAATTTTTGAAGAATTTTAATTATAAATATAAACATGATTTTTCCGAAATTTTAATAAAAATCTAAAGAAATAAATTATAAAAAAATTTAATTTACTTTGTTCGAAGATAAGTAAATATTAAAAAATTATGATAAAACAATTCTAAGAATTCAATTTTGAAAAATATTCAATTTAATTATTCAAAAATAATTGAATTCCTTAAAAGAATTTTTGTATAACTTAAAAAGAAACTAAGTAATTTTTTGAAGAATTTTAATTACAAATTTCCACAATGATTGTTTTCTCCAAAATGTTAAAAATAATTCTGAAAAATTTTAATGTTTGTTTTATTTTGTATGTATAATATGTACCTATTTCAAATTTCGGAATTATATTTTTGAAAATAATTGAATTTTAAAAATTTATAATGAAAAAAAATTCTAAAAATTACTTTTTAAAAAAAAATTTTAATATTTTTTAGAAGCCAGTTTTTATTAATTTTTATTTTCAAAAATTTACACGAAGATTTTCCATTAAATTTTTTTGGGAATTCAATTATTTTCACAAAATTTGCAAATGAATTTGCTCAAAAGTTGTTTTTTTAAAAATTGTAATAATAATACATGAAAAAAATCAATTGTTTTCAATTAAATTTTACAAAATTTTAATTCTTCCAAATCTTTTTAATTGTATATTTCGAAAATTTAATTAGAAAAATTATAGAATTTCACACTAGAAAAATCTAAATAATTTGCAATTTATACTAAAAATTTTGGTAGTTTGTAGCAATTTTTGGAAGAAAAGTCGCAAAAGTCGCAATTAAAATAATTGAAATTTGACAAAATCTTTTAAAAATAATTGAATTTTTGAAAAATATAAAATAAATAATCAAATGTTTGAAGAATTTTAATTATAAATATAAAAATGATTTTCCGAAATTTTAATAAGAATCTAAAGAAGTAAATTTTCAAAAAATTTAATTTATTTTGTTGGAATATAAGTATCTAAATCTGAAAAAATTATGATAAAATAATTCGAAGAATTAGTTTTATAAAAATATTCTAATGTTAATTTTTCGAAAATAATTTAATTTCCTTCAAGAATTTTTGTATAATTTAAAAAAAACTAAGTAATTTTTTTGAAGAAATTCAATTAAAAATTTTCCCAAAAATTGTTTTCTTTAAAAAATGTTAAAAATAATCCTGAAGAATTGTAATGTTTGTACTTTGTATTATTTTTTGTACTTACGTATTTGAATTTTCGGAATGATACTTTTGAAAACATTGAAAACAATTGAATTTTTAAAATTTATAATAAAAAAAATTCTAAGAATTACTTCTTAAACAGAAATTTTAATATTATTTTTTAGAAGGTAGTGTTTATTTATTTTCATTTTCATAAATTTACACTTGAACATTGTTTATTAAACTTTTTTGAGAATTCAATTATTTTACAAAATTTTAATTCTTCCCAATCTTTTTAATTGTATATTTCGAAAATTTAGTTAGAAAAATTATACAAAAATAATTTTTGAAAGATTTGTCTATAGTTACTTTTCACACTAGAAAAATCGAAATAATTTGCAATTTATACTAAAAATGTGATATATTGTTGCAATATTTGAAAGAAAAGTGGAAAAAGTCTGAATTTTTGAAAATATTTCGAAAAAAGCCGCATTTTTTGAAAAATAGTCGAATAAAGTCGAAAAAGTCATAATATCCGAGGCCTGCAAATGAGATTTCAAATTTCTCCTTTATAACTTAATTTTCTTTTTACATTATTTTATATAAATAATAAAATAGGAAAAATGAAGTAAAAGTTGTTTTAGAATGTTCATCTCATTTAAGCACAAGTTACACTTCCTTTTATTAAACAATCTTGCGGGAATTGGGAACCCAGTAAAGCATATGATGCGTAAGGAAGCTTAAATTAATCATAATTTTATGCACAATTTCACTGAGATTGCAAGCATCACGTATTAATGGATTAAGATCAAGAAATTATTACCAAAAAAAAAGAGAATGAGTGAGAGAGAGATAATGAGAAAATACTATCAGGAATTAAGGGAAAATTAGAAGACATTCAGAGGTTAATTTTACAACCCAATAAAATAGATTTACGATTCAAACTTCTTTATAAATGTAAATTTGACAAAAAAAAATAAATAGATACAAGACAGATTTTTTTAGTTACAAAAGAATATTTTACTTTTCAAAAGCAAATAGAACAGAAGAAGAGATAATAAAATTAGAAAACTTTTTTCCAAAAACTGAAGAGAACACAAAATGCGAAAAAATACATTTTCATTCCTTCTTCGAAATGAAAAAAAAGAAAGAAAATTACCAAAAAAGCCAAGGAATAAATGAGTGCAATATTTCAAAAAGGGGTAGAAAAAAAAACCTTAGGAAATAAGTGCATCATCTGCATTTAAGAAAATTATATTACAGAAAAAAAAGAATTGGGAAATAACGTCCTTTTTATACGCATTCTGCGAAACACTTTTTTTTATGTACAAGATGAAGAGCAGAAAGTAAATAGAGAAGGTAAGGTTTTTGTTTTTTTTTCTTTTCTAGACAAGCAGCTGATTCCTTGGGCTTACCTTCTTGATGATAGGTTTGTGTCGATATGGGAAAAAGTGCCTTTACAGCAGACACAAATCCATCCAGACATTCGCTCATCCTCTGGCCTATATGATTACAGTCTTTATATGACTCTTTATTCACAATAAAATTTCCAAACTTCATATAAATATTATGTAAACAATTCAAAGAAAAGAAATCGAATCTAGTGACCAATTATTATTCCACTAATTAATTTGCTTATTTGCAGACTGCACTCTTGGAAAATTGTAATCTTTGTTTTGTCTAAATAAATTTTCACTTTATTATTAGAATTAACCCTTTAAGACAATTATATTCAGTGAGTTATTAATTATAATACCAGTATTATTGATAATAAAAATAATAATAATAATAATAATAATGATAATAAAAATAACAATTTTCTAATAATAAATTCTCATTACATGAAAAAGTATGATTATTGTTTTACAGAATTGCCACAAAAATCTAATTTTGTTTTTCCCTGATATTTCCATAATTCAGGCCTCAGAAAGACTTTAACGAACAAAAAAAGTCGCTTTAGTCGATTAAAAATAGAAAAAAAAGTCGAAATAGTCGTTTATTTAATCTAGTGTTGTCAAAAATATTTTTTTTTCTATTTTCCTGATTCTTCACTGATTTCTAAATTCAATTAATCAAAACTTGTACAATTTTGCTAAATAAAATATTTAAATACTTCTTATTTCTTTTTTCACCAGAAAATAAAATTTAAAAACTATAACCCTTACAAGAATTCAATTATTTTCTACAATTTTTAACTAAACTTCATTTCTAAATCAATTATCTATATTACTTTTTAATATTTTTCCGAAAGTTCTTCAAGAATTTAATTATTTAAATACAAAAATTGAATTTTTTTTTAATAATTGAAACCGTTCATTTTCTGTATAAAGATATTAAGGTAGAATATATTCAAAAATTTTAATAAATAAATTCGTAAAATTAACTTTTTAAAAATATTTCTAAATAATTTTTGAAAGACGCAATAGTTTTACAATTACATAACAATTAAAAATTTTTTTTTAAAAAATTGAAATTGGTTAAAATCTTTTTAAAAAATAATTTAAATTTAGTAAAATCTTTACAAAAATTGAATTTTGCAACGAATTTTATTAAAATTCATGAAAATAATTGAATTTTTCAATAAATTTAAAAACAAATCCTGAAAATTGAATTTAGACAAAAATTTTTATTAAAATTCCTGAAAATAATTGAATTTTGCAATAAATTTTTTAAAAATTCCTAAAAAATGGAATTTAGACATAAATTTTATTAAAATTCATGAAAATAATTGAATTTTACAACGAATTTTAATAAAATTCCTGAAAATTGAATTTAGACAAAAATTTTATTAAAATTTCTGAAAATAATTGAATTTTGCAACAAATTTTAATAAAATTCATGAAAATAATTTAATTTTTCAATAAATTTTTTAAAAATTCCTGAAAATTGAATTTAGACAAAAATTTTATTAAAATTTCTGAAAATAATTGAATTTTGCAACAAATTTTAATAAAATTCATGAAAATAATTTAATTTTTCAATAAATTTTTTAAAAATTCCTGAAAATTGAATTTAGACAAAAATTTTATTAAAATTCCTGAAAATAATTGAATTTTGCAATAAATTTTTTTAAAATTCCTAAAAAATAGAATTTAGACCTAAATTTTATTAAAATTCATGAAAATAATTGAATTTTGCGACGAATTAAATTTTTCAAAAAAATTTATTAAACAAATAAATAATTTCTCAAAAAATTCTAAAATAGTAAATTTCTAAAAATTTTAAAATACTTTGTCAGAGAATTACTTTGTTCAAAATTATTTTAATTTTTTTCATTTTTTATCGAATTTACACTTGAAGATTATTCATTAAAATTTTTAAAAATTCCATTATTTCCAAAATTTGCAATAAAAATTCTATAATAGTTAATTTTCGAAAATTATAATAAAATACTTGAAAAAAAAGGATTTATTTTCAATTAATTTTACTAAATTTCAGTTATTCAAAACCTTTTTAATTGTATATTTCAAAAATTTAATTAGAAAAAATTTTCGAAAGATTTATCTACAGCTATTCTTTATACTGCGCGTAAAAATCGAAAAAAGTTGCAGCATTTTATACTAAAAATATGATATTTTGTCGCAAAATTTGGAAGAAAAGTCGAAAAAGTCGCAATTTTTTAATATAAGTCGATAAAAGTCGCATTATTTGAAAATAGTCGAAAAAAGTTGAAAAAATCCTAATATCCGAGGCCTGATAATTCCCAGACAGAATTTTGACTTTTTTCCTTATTCTAAAGAATATTCTGATTTACTATAAAAATAATAATTTTTATATTATATTTTTTTTGAAAACAAAAAATTTCTTCAACTTTTAATTTGAAATAATATTTCCTCGAGGCGATATTAAATTTCCTCCTATGAACCTTAAAGGGTTAAAAGATAAATGTCCCAATTACTGACAAGTGATTGACAAAACCGATTTCAACAATTGAAACCAGTTCGAGAATTGGATAAATTAGAGCAAAAGTAAACATTACGAAGGCTGTTTGATTTCAAAAGTGATCTATTTCAGATCGAAAAGTGAAAATTAATTACAGAATTGGGACATTTGTATGCTTCACATTGTCAAATTGACAGTGAAACGATTTGGAAAAAAATCTTTTTTTGTCGCAAATTAAAAATAGTGTATTTTAATGAAAATTTAGAATGATTCGGATGTTTGGAATTAAAAAAAAGAGACATTTTTCTCACCTCTGCCTTTGGATGTAGATGGATGGTTAGAAATAGAAGTACTGCTAGATGACGGTGTCAAGCTACTATGACTCGTGATAGTTTTTCTATTATTGAGATTACTTGATAGGGGCAGTTCGATTCCAGTGTTTGGTTTCGATAAAAATGGAGTATTTATCAGTGCACGTGATCGGGTCCTTGATGCGACACAATCAATTGCCAAATTCAAATCGGAAGAGCTATTTTTCGTTGTACTACTTCGAATCCGAACGGTGCTTCCTCCAATCGTATTCAACTGCTGCGACTTCTGTCGCTGTCTCCAATCTGTATCTAAATTTGAAGAAGAAAAATCTTTCGTCAACAAGATTGTATCAAAGAGAGAAAATTGTGTTAAAAAAATAGTTGTTTCTGGTTTAGAAATATTTGGATTTAATTTCTTTGGGTTCGATTTCTTTTAGGGCTTGAACCAGTGAAAGTATTTTTTAAAAATATGGACTTTGCGGACCAAAAACTGAAAAATTACGGACCATTCACGGATCAATAAAAAAATATGACCAGTCCGAGTCAAATAAGAGAACATTTTACTTAAAACTAGAAATTAAATATTTTTATAACTATAAAACATGAAGATATCGATAACTCAGAGTCTTCGACTCGGAGATCAATTTTAAGTAATTCAATTATTCATAAATTCTTCAATTAAATTTATATTAGAATATAAAAACTTTAAATAATATAAAAAAGATTCAATTACACTTTTTTAAAATAATTAATTTCAAAATTCAATTATTTCTAAAAATTCAAGCTACATTGCTTTTAATATTCAGTTATTATCTAAAATTTTAACTGAAATTCATTTTTAAATCAATTTTTATTAGAAAATCTACTAGAATTCAATTATTTAAATACAAAAATAAATAATTTATTGAATATTTTAATGTTTCTTAAAATTTAAATCTCGTAAAGAATTTTACCAACAAACTTTTTAAATAATTAAATTCTTTTGACGAATTTTAATAAAATTTTAAAGAATAATGACATTTTTCGAGAAATTTGATTAAAATTGTATTAAAAATAATTGAAATTCTGCGATGAGTTTTAGTATTTATGAAAATAATTAAGTTTGGTTTTTGAAAATAGATAATAATTGAATTTCTGCAATAATTTGTTACTTCTTCAAAACTAAATTTTTTTTTAGTATTTTTTCCTAACATTTTTCTATAAATCCATTTTTTTAAATAATTTATGAAAAAGCTATTTGAGAATTTTCAAATTCATTTGAGTTTAACTGAAATTCTTTTTAAAAAAAAGTTCTTTTAGAATTTTGAAATCTATTTGTTTACAATTCAATTTTACAAAAATTTCGATTCGTTAAAAGAATTTTATTAGGTGAAAATAATTGAAACCCAGTAAAAAATTTTATTATCTACAAAAATAATGGAAATTTTGTCAAAAATTTTATTAAAATTGTTAAAAAATAATTGAATTTCGGCGAATAATTTTATTATTCATAATGATAATTGAAATGTTGACGAGAATTTTTGAAAATTTTTCAAAATAATGGAATTTCTGAGAAGAATGTTATTTCAAAAATGAATTATTTCTAAAAATTCACACTATAATGCTTTTAATATTTAATTAAAATCTAAAATTTCAACCGAAATTCATTTTTAAATCAATTTTTATTAGAAAATTCTAAAATTTTGTCATTGAATTTTTTAAATAGATAATTGAATTCTTTTGACAAATTTTAATAAAATTTTTTTAGAATAATTACATTTTTCGAGGAATTCGATTAAAATTGCATTGAAATAATTGAAATTCTGCAATAAATATTATTTATGAAAATAATTGAATTCCTAAAAAGAATTTCAATGACATATTATGAAAATAATTGATCGCTGTGAAAATTGTATTATTTATGAAAATAATTAAATTCTTGCCACGATTTTTATTAATTTTTTTTAAATAATTGAATTCCTGTGAAAATTATTTATTTGAATCATTTTATGAAATTTTAAAAGAATAATTCAATTAAAATTGTATTAAAAAAAAAAAAAAAAAAAAAAAAAATTTTAAGAATAATTACATTTTTTGAGAAATTTGATAAAAATTGTATTAAAAATAATTGAAATTCTGCGATAGGTTTTTTAATTATGAAATTATATTAATAGAAATCTTAGAATAAATTTTTATTAAAATTTATGAAATTTTTTGAATTGTTTGAAAGATTTCCATTAAAATGAAATTTTTATAATTTATGAAAATAATTGAAATTTTATCAAGAATTCTATTAAAATTTGTGTAAATATTTGAATTTCCGCGTGGAATTTTATTAAAATCTTTAAAGATAATTGAATTTTTTCTTAATTTAAATTCTATTCAAAATAACTGATATAATTGAAATAAATAAATTTTATTAAAAATAATTGCAATTCTGCAATGAGTTTTATTATTCATGAAAATAATTGAGTTCCTAAAAAGAATTTTATTATGTACAAAAATAATTGAATATTTGTAAAAATTTTATTATTTATGAAAATAATTGAATTTCGAAAAAGAATTTTATTATTTATGAAAATAATTGAATGTTTGCATAGAATTTTATTAAATCTTTTTAAAATAATTATGTAATTGAATTCATGTGCAAAAATTTGATTAAAATAGTAGATAATGAAAATCATTGAATTGAGGAAAATTTTTGTAAAATAGTTGAAATTTTGACAAGAATTTTATTAAACTTTTTGAAAGTAATTGTATTTTGGAGAAGAATTTTATTTCTAAAGATAATTTTGAATTTTGACTAGAATTTTTTTTAAATTTTTGGACATAATTGAATTTCTTCGACAAATTTTATTAGGTACTTTTGAAAATAATTGAATTTCTGCAATCATTTGTATTTTTTTTCAAATTTTTAAAACTATTTCGTAGAATTTACGAACCTTTCGTCTTTTTTCAATCAAATTACAGACTTTAGGGACCTTTTTTAAAAACTGACTTTTAAAGACTAGAATCAAAATTTACGGAGCTTTACGGGATTTATGGACCTAGTTCGAGCCCTGTATCTTTAGATTTAATTTCTTTGATTTTGATTTATTTGTATTTAATTTCATTTAGAGATTTAATTTGTATTTGTTACCTAAGAGTAATCCTAAACCAGTGCCATGTCCCTTACGCTCTCCTCGGGTTCGACTTTCACCTTTTGAAGAATCAACAGATCGGCGTTGCGATGATGAAGAGGTTCCTTGAAGAACTTGCAATGTCTGTGGTTCTCCAATAGTTTGCTTACGACGTTTCTCCTCAAGCGTAATTGGGACGGCAGCACTATTCTGCCTCTTTCTGTTTCCGCTGCTGCCACTGCTAGAGCTTTTCCCCCTTAATTTAGAGGTGTCTGCTGAAGCACTGGCCTTCTCTACAGACCCCCCAGACGACGACTGATCTTGTTGATCTGCCATAGATTAATCGACTCATGCCACTATTCTGCCTGAAAAGAGGAAAAAATCTCAATTACAAATTACAAAAAGAACAAAATTCTTTCTTCTATTCAATATTTCTTCAAAAAAGAAATATTAAAATTTAAACAAATTTTCAAAAAAAGGATTTTAAAAATATTCGTTTTAATTTACAATATAGAAACGAAGGAAAAAAATATGTCCGAGTTTATCAAACGAAGGTTACATTTCACATTTAATGCTTCTATTTATGTTCTGAAAACAATGTTTTTTTTAAATGCCTTTAAAACTTATTACAAACAGTGAGAATCTAACTGAATATTTTTCAGTTAATAATAACTTTTAGTTTCTTTTTGTTAATTGTAGTTGAAATTGAATTCCAATTGCAGTTGAAAATAAATTCGAGTAATAAGCTTAAATCATGAATATTCAATTTTAAAAATTAAAAACGAAAATACTAAACAGTTTTTAAATAATTACAATAATAAAAAAAACGTTAAGACTTTAAAGAGGGAAAATTACATAAATGTACTTGTGCACCTGAAACTATAAGAATATAACAGTGTCACAACAGAACTTCCAATTCCAAATTTAGAACTGCATACACAAGACTGATAAAAAAAATGTATGCATCTTGAGAAAAAAAATAATACACAAGATGATAAATCGAGGAATTATTTCCTAATTTGTAAATTGCAAACGATATTCCAGAAACTATTACTCATCGTTTTTTTTCTAGATCATTTCCCGTGATTCTGTATATAAAGAACGATCAATTCCTTCCGAAGTGAAATAAATTGTTTTGTTAAAAATTCTAATCTAAATCTAAAAATTGTAATCAAAATGGTGAAAAAAAGAAAAATTTCGTACCAAATTTTTAAAAACGTGAATTAATAATTCTTAAATTATCTTCTTCTTAAAGACTTAAACAAATTGTAAATTTAAAAACAGAAAATCTAATAATTAAGAAACTTGACAATTAAGAAACTAAATAATAAAGAAACTTAATAAAGAAAATTAAATTCAGTTTGAAAATAAATTTATTTTCAAACTGAATTTAATTTTCTTTATCAAGTTTCTTTATTATTAACTTTTTCAGAAAAATTTACTACTTGACTGTAAAATATAAAAAAAAAGAAAATTAAATTCCAGTTCAGTTCGAAAATTTAACTTTGGGAAAAAAATAAAATTTTGTTTTAAAATATAAATAAAGAAAATTAAATTCGAGAAAATTTAACTTTGAGAAAAAAAAGAAAATTTTGCTTTAAAATATAAAGAAAATTAAATTTGAGAAAATTTAAGTTTGGGAAAAAAGTAAGTTTGCTATTAAAATATAAACTACGGGACAAAATAAAAAAATACAAGAAACAATTCCAAGGGAAGAAAATAACGAGAAAATAAGACAATGAAAAATATTAAAAGTAAGAAAATCGAGATTAAAAATCAAGAAAACTTGACAACAAGACAACTTTGTGACGTTAAAAAAACTGCTACAAAACACTGACTCTGATAAGATAAATACAAAAGAAGAAAAAAAAAGTGCACTAGAGGTAAATAAACAAAAATCTAAACTACAAAATAAATTTTCACTCCCAGATTTCATAATCTTGCACATCATGAGCTTGATGGGGAAAAAAAGGAAAACGAAAAAGGGCCTTGTGAGGTCGAAACATTAAACTGGTGGTGAAAAAAAACCGATCGACTGGTCGGGACTTGTCTAAAAATACAAACTGGAATTGTTCCCCTTACCCCCCGCGTTGGACTTTTAAATCCCGAGGAAGAAAAAATAATACAGAAAAAAAATTATTTCCCAAAGGAGCTGTTTTTTTCCTTGCTTATCTCGTCGATAATAAAAAATGCGATACTGAAAATTTGACGAAAAGAGCGATGCGCAATTCGTGTCTCGTCGTCATCGAGCGATAGCAGTAAACCCACCGAGAATCATAACACTTGGAAACAGAGATTGGGGGAGACGAACTTTCCAGTTCACGAAAAAACCCGTATTTATGACGTTGCACTAGGTCCCACGATTAAATAGAAATGAATTTTCACGACACGAAATAAGCACTTTTTTTCAATGTAAAAATTATCGAGTTGAGAAAAACTACGAGAGACAAACAAGTAACAAAGGTTTACACAGACACAAGAGTCGACAGGCCACCATTTGCCAGTGAGTAATGGAGGACGAGTTTTTTTTTCATCTAGCATTGGGAGCATTGGGTAAATGGTTATTGGGAAATTTTAGTGAAATGCAAGAGAGGAAGAATAGATTAAAGATTTACCTGAATGTCGGAAAAACATGCTCGTAGCATTGCGAGCCGCGAGGAAAAAAAATCTTTTTCTCTCGCGCACTGCTGATGATCAGGACGACGACGACGACGACGACACTCTTACATGTACAATCGGGTTGCACACACAGGAGTTGGGGAACGCACACGAATCAAACGATGACATATACGTACGTATGGTTGAGTTGGTCGAGTGAGTGTAGACGCGCGCGCACACTAATGTAAATGAACAAGGGAAGGAAACATGGGACACATGCTCGAGGCCGAGGAACACACACCACGAAAAACCAGCTTGTTACGAAGCGAGTAAACCGAATGGTCGAGGAGAGTTGGTTGTTGGTTAAGAATCGAGACTGTAGGTTTGTTTCTTTCCTTTCCCCCTGCTTTTCAGATTCAATGCACAATTCAATGCCAATATTGACAAGGAGCTGCCATCTTGTTCAATTTCGAGGAACTTTGAAGAATTTTTTTGATGCCTACTTTTTCTATTTTAAAAATTTTCTTGTTTTTTTTCCGAAATACTTCATTTTTAATTCATATGTTCACACAAAGTTCAGAAAAGACA
This sequence comes from Leptopilina heterotoma, assembly GCF_015476425.1. Taxonomy (NCBI): domain Eukaryota; kingdom Metazoa; phylum Arthropoda; class Insecta; order Hymenoptera; family Figitidae; genus Leptopilina; species Leptopilina heterotoma. The sequence goes on from NW_025110893.1 coordinate 1,559,712, forward strand.
ACTAAAAAAACGATAATTTAGTTTAATTTAGTTCATTTAGTTTTATATTAACGAAATTCTTTTGTTTTGGAAAATACACAATTGTAAAGTTATACTTAGGTTAGGAATTCAAGGTGATACTTTCAGAATGTTTGTGTCCTTTGAAATTATAAATAAAACAAGTAGCAATAATGAAATTGTTTGAAGGAACACGTAGATAATTGGAATAATTATAAAACACTTATTATTTTATTAACTGAAGATAAATAAAATGATAAATTCTGTTTATTTTGACGCTACTTACAAATTCTCGATGTTGACTGTGATCAACTGTGAATTGAGATGTGATGATCGTTGGCTGGTGTTTCACTCTTCCGTCAGATGTCAGGTCAGGTACGACTTGAAGGTGGGTTAAATTTTAGGCGGGCAAACAGGGGAAATTCAAATTTTTATTCAATTTCTTCTATATTTCTTTTAATCTGCATTCTATTAAATATATATATGTAGTTGTTTCTGATACTTGAAATTAAAAAACAAATTCTTTTTTTAGTTAAATAATATTTTTATGCAAAAATAAAATATGAAATTCAAAAATAAAATTAGTATAAAGTTCGTATCACATGTTTTTTCGGTACATTCTTCGATTCCTATTTTTAGTTGTTGTTATTGTCATTAAGTTTAAAAGTTTATATTTATTAAAGTCTTTAAATAAATAAACTAATTTATACTACAATAACAAAGAAATGAATAATGTTTCCAAAATTAATATAAATTTAAAATTTTGCAAACTTACAAACCGGAAGTGGATAATATACTTTAAAGTTGGCAACACTGCATCAAATTTTGACACTTTGACAGTTTGACTATTGGCTAAGTTCATTATGTTGATTAACGAAAGGTGAGTGTGAGAGAAAGTGGATTTAAAATAGTAATTAACATAAAATAGCAGTTATAATTTAAGCTTTTATAAGTAAAATACAACAAATTAAAGTAAAATGTTTCATTACTAGTAAATATTTGATTATTTGTTTCAGCAAAACGTGTAAACTTGGTAAAAAAAAGTTCGATTAATTTTTGACAACAATAACATAACCTTAAAAAGTATGTTTCACGGTTTTACTTAAAAATCCTTAAAATTAATTGAGAGTACTTAAAATTGAATTTTATACTGGAAATTTAATAAGTAATTTTCATTTTTAAAAAAAGGGTTAAGTAATATAAGGAAAAATCTTTATTTGATCTATTTTGTCGACAATTTTCGTGAAATTACATAATTTTCATATAGTTTTTACTGACGGTAGGTATTCATTATTTTTATATTGTCATTTTTAGTTAATATTTTCTACTTTACGCTAATAGCTTTTTTTTATTTACATTTTTACGAATAAAAAGTTCATTTTTAATAGATAATGCATTTAAATTTTAGCGCGTTCTAAAATTGGTACTCCCAAAAGTTCCAAATTTCGACGCTAGGTTTGCAGTCCTGGAAATTACTTCTTTCTTCGTTTCCGTTTCTTCAGCAATCCTCAATATTTTATTGTTTTTGTTTCATTTTTCACTCTTAATATTATTTTAAAGTGTAAATAAGGTAAACTACAGCAAAAGATGTTAAAAATGATTTACACCTCATTGGAAAAAGTCCCTGAAACGATGATTAGTTCATTGACATTTTTTGCATTTTTCCGTTTCCGGCTTAGGTACGCCATTTTGTTACTATTTTTGTGTCATTTGCATTGTTCTGTTTGTTCAATATTGTTAAAAAATAAGTTTTTATTGTAAAGTATAAATATTAAGAAGTGATAAATAACGATCGGAGAAAACTTTGACCGCGTCGTCTACTTGTCGACTATTGAATTTTACTTGGTGTTTTATTGTTCATTTGCCATTTGCAATGTTTACAATGTTTAGGATTTTCTATTTTCTTAATTGAATTTTCATTCGTAGTTCAGTGAAAAAACTTGTTGAATAAATGCAATAAATGTAAATTCATGTGTCCAGTACTGACGTAAATAGAATAATTAGCAAATTTCCAATGCTGTAGAACGCAAAAAATATTTTTAATTATTAGTGTTTTTTGAGGTTAGATTCCAATATTTTTGTTTTGCAGTAAATTCGCAAATAACAGAAAAAAAACAATTTTGAATTCCTCTTTCTCGATTAAAAATATTGTTTTAAATCGAGATAAAAATAATGATAATTGTGAATGTAATAATTATTATTAAATAATATAATTAATTAATTTATTAAAGATGTGACCTTCTTTGATCCGGCAGTTCAATTATTAATTTTGTTTTTATTAAATTTACATTTATTATATTAATTTACACTAAATTTTTATTTTATTAATTAATAATAATTATTAAAATAATAAATACTTATTATTTTTGAATAATTTTATTGAATAGTAAACATTTTTTTTCAGATGAAAATTTTTTATTCGGAAAGTTTTGCATATTTCCTGACTATTGATTATCTCCTTATCTTGAATCAATTGGACATCAAGGAAACATTTCTGAGAGAAAATAGAAGTATATTTGGGAAAAATATATCTAGAAATAGGAAGTAAGTAACAAATTGAATACTTCCTTTGATAAAAAAAGACTGACAAAACATTTTTCTCTATGTAAGAGGTAAGATTTTTATTATTGCATGAAACTATATATTTGATATGACGATTAAGTCTCTGAATGAAAATTTTGATAAATTATGATATATAAACAATTTTGAATTATAACTTATCGAACAATAATTAATAATTATTAATTGTTGATTATGATCAACAAATTAGAAATTGAATTTTAATTTAATTTTAATAGAGTTGCGTTTAAAATTTTTAGTTATTTAATTCCAAAAAAATTTGAAATTTAAAGTTTTAAATAAAATTTGAATTTTATAAAATTTTAATTAAAAATTCAGAAGTAGTAATTTGCAAAAATTTTTATTCACATTTTTTTTAAATAGTCAAATCTTTGAATACGCAAATTTAATTGACAATTTTTCAATTCCATTGGAATTTCCTAAAAGTTTGACTTGGAAATCATGGAAAAGGTATGGAATTTTAAATTCGGATTTCTGTAGGAACCCTGATTGTTGAATTTTAAAAAAAATCGGTTTTTCGAATGTTTGATAATTTTTAATAATTTTAAATTTTTAACCAAAGGGTGAAGACTATTAATTAACTAAAGTATTTTTGAAGAGCCCAAAAATTATGAAGTTAAATGCCATAAAAAAGAAGAAAAAATGTTGAATTTTAAAAAAATAGGTTTTTCGAATTTTTGATAATTATTAATAATTTTAATAATTCTTCTGAGAAATTTAATTATTTACAATACAATTGTAATAAAATTTCTCTAATAGGTTCAGTTATTTTTAAAAATTGCAATAAAATTTTTCTAAACAATTCAATTCTTCTTAAAAAATTTTCAATAAAATTCTTTGTAAATTTCAATTATTTTCAAAATTTTCAATTAAAATTATGGTAGGGAGTCAAAAGTTCCAAAAAGTAAATAATTATTTTTAAAAAATCCATTATTTTCAAGAAAATTGAAATAAATTCTTCAAAACAATTCAACTATTTTAAAGAATTTAAAAAAAATTCTTGCCAAGAATTAAATTATTTTCCATGCAATAATTGAATTCTGGCGAACGATTTTATTAGAATTTTTTTAAATAATTGAATTACCAAGAAAAAATTTATTACTTTTAAAAATAATTGAATTCTTGTGATGAGTATTATTATTTATGAAAATAATTGAATTTTGCCAAAAATTTTATTAAAATGCCTCAAAATAATTGAATTTTCGGGAATAATTTTGTCATTTATCTTTAATAATTGAATTCTTTCAAAGATTTCCTGTAAAATATTGTATTACAAATAATTGAAATCCTGCGATGAATTTTATTATTTATGAAAATAATTGAATTTTAGATGAGTTTTATCAATTTTTTTTTAAATAATTGAATTCTTTTGCGAAATTATGTGAAAATAGTAGATATTGAAGGTAATTGAATAGTTTTAAAGAATATGATTATTATTTTTGAGAATAGTTTTTGTTTTCTAGTATTAGCGAATTTAAAGTAGTGTTTACTCCATTGAAATTCAACTTGAGAAAAGAAAGAAATTATTTTCGGGAATTTCCAGGTGAAATTCTTTTTTGAATAATAAATTTTTCTTAAAATGGAAAAAGCTTGTAATTTGACTTCTGTGGTGATAAAATTTTTGAGAGAGAGAAGGAGATTGAAGTTGAACCGGTTTCAAGGATGTGGGATCAGCGATCGTTTCTTTCGAGATAACCGGATTTTTCTTCTCTCATCAGGTGTTTTCTCTAAGTCGTGTGTGATCATTGTGGAATGATTCTGGATCGAAAATACATATACAGTATATATACTATGATGGAATTAGTTGCGCGGGGTGTTGGCGCCGCTTGCCAGACAGGTGCAAGTGCCGTCACTCGAAACCACAAGAGGAAAGACGAGCGAGTTCTGAAACACATACAGTCTCAACTTCTTCGAAACCACTAACTTAATACAAGAGAACTTCAAATATATACGAATGGGGACATGTATACGTTCACAAACATATATATGTGTGAATATACATCTTTAAATTCTTCTCGAGAATTGAAGATCTTCAAGAACTTCTCACGTGTTCAACATTTGATATGTATCATTGAAAGACAATATATATGTTTATTTAAATGGGAATTTTAGACTTGTTTGGTTAATTCTTCATTCTGACTATTGGAATTATTATGTCGATTATAGTTTCGAGTGTGAAAATTTAATTGCGAATATTGGCAACAAATTTTCAATTACCATACGGGTAAAAGAAATAAATTTTTACTACTTTCATATACACGAAGTCAGGGAAATGTCAGGAAAAAAAATTTTTGTCAGGGAAATTTAGAAAATTGAGATTTTTTTGACTTATTTTAAAAAATTGCGTCTTTTTCGACTTTTCTTCCAAATATTGAAACAAATTACATACCAAAATTTTTGGAAAAAAGTGCAACTTATTTTGATTTTTATAATGCAAAAAATAACTATAAACAAATCTTTCAAAAATTATTTTTTGAATCATTTTTCTATTTAAATTTTCAAAATATATAATTAGAAAAATTTAATTGCAAATTTTGAATATAATTGAATTATCAACAATTTTTAAACGTAAATTTAAAAATGAAAATTAGCTTTTAATTTTTTAAAATTCAATATTTTTAGTATTTTCAATTATTACACATTCACGAAAATTCAAATACAAACAAAAAATGATAGCATTTTAGAATTCTTTTTAATTTTTTGGAGAAAGACCATGTTCAAAATTTTTAATTAAAATACACCAAAAATGAATTAGTCTTTTTTAAATTATACAAAAATTCTTTTAAGAAATTCAATTTTATTTTCGAAAAATTACATTAAAATATTTTTAAAAACTAATACTTAGAATTTTTTTATTATAATTTTTTAAAATTTAATTATCTTCGAACTCAAGAGAAAAAACATGGACAGTTATAATTATTAAAAAAGATTTAAGTTTCGTATTCAAATAATTGAATTCTCGAAGAACTTTCGGAAAATTATTTAAAATAATTAATTCAGAGATGAAGTTTAGTTGAAAATTGGAGAAAATAATTGAATTCAGGTAGAATTTTAAGAAATTATTAAAATTCATAAATTTTACTCATTTTTCGTTAAACTTTCATATTTTTCTGTAAAAAGAATTTTGTCAGGGAAAGTAATTTTAATGTCAGAAAATTGTCAAAGAAATATCAGGAAAATTGATAGACTAAAATTACAATTTTACAGGAATTTGTTAAAAAAATGTAATTATTCTTAAAAAATTGAATTTCAATTTATCAATTCCTCGAAAAAATTAATTATTTAAAAAAATGTTTTTTTTTAATTCTTTGGAAGAATTCAATTATTTACAAAAATATTAGAATTTTTCACAGAATATCAATCATTATCAAATATTTTAATAAAATTGTTCGAATAAAGAAATCAATTATTTTAAATACAATTTTAATTAAATTTTTTGAAATAATTCAATTATTCTTTTAGATTTTAATAAAATTCTTCTTGAGAATTCAATTATTAAAGAAAAATAACAAAATTATTCCTGAAAATTCATTTATTTAGAGGCACTTTAATAAAATTTTTGGCAAAATTCAATTATTTTCATAAATAACAAATATTCATCACAAGAATTCAATTATTTTTAAAAGTAATAAATTTTTTCTTGGTAATTCAATTATTTTAAAAAATTCTAATAAAATCGTTCGCTAGAATTCAATTATTGTATGGAAAATAATTTAATTCTTGGTAAGAATTTTTTTTTAAATTCTTTAAAATAATTGAATTGTTTTGAAGAATTTATTTCAATTTTCTTGAAAATAATGGAGTTTTTTAAAAATAATTATTTACTTTTTTGAACTTTTGACTCCCTACCATAATCTTAATTAAAAATTTTGAAAATAATTGAAATTTACAAAGAATTTTATTCAAAAATTTTTAAGAACAATTATTGAATTGTTTAGAAAAATTTTATTACAATTCTTAAAAATAATTGAACGTGTTAGAGAAATTTTATTGCAATTGTATTGTAAATAATTGAATTTTTTAGAAGAATTTTATTATTTTACAGAAATAACTGAATTCTTGCCAAGAATTTTACAATTTATGAAAATAATTGAATTGTTTCGAAGGATTTTACAAGAATTGTGAAAAATAATTGAATTTAAATAATATTTTTAAAAATAATTGTATTCCTTCGAGAAATTTTAATAAAATTGTATTAAAAATAATTTAATTCTTCCGAAACATTTTATTATTTATGAAAATAGTAGAGTTTTTTTGAAAATAATTTTTCAATGAAAATTTTGAAAATAATTGAATTTTATGATGAATTCAATTATTTTCAATAATTGTAATAAAAATCTTTGCAAAAAGTCAATTAATAAATAATAAAAATCTTCGTAAAAAATTCAATTATTTTTATAAAAATAATAAAATTCTTTTCAGAATTTCACTTATATTTTCAATTCTATCTTTAATTGATTTCTTTAAAAATTTCAATTATATTTAAAAATCTTGTAAGAATTCTGCGAAAAAATTCAGTTATTGTAAAAAATAATTGAATTTTCTCGCAGAATTTTTTCAAGATTTTTAAAAATAATTGAAATTTGAAATTTCTTGCTAGATTTTTAAAAAATAATTTAAATTTCTAAAGAAATCAATTAAAAATTGGAATTGAAAATAAGTGAAATTCTCATAAGAATTTTATTATTTATAATAAAAGTAATTGAATTTTGTTACGAAAATTTTTATTATTTATAAATTGACTTTTTTTTACAGAAGTTAAATTATTTATAAAACTTTTAATAAAATTCAATTTAAGAATTGAATTCTTTTCATGAATAGTAAAAATTTCTCAATAATTCAATTATTTTAATTAGAATTTGCATAAAATTAGTCGAAAGAAATGAATTATTTATAAAAAATTTTCTAAAATTCTTCGCAAGAATTAAATTATTTTTATAAATATTTAAATTCTTTGATGAATAATAAAGTTTGTTGCAGGAATTGAATTTGTTAGCAGGATAAGAAGAAGTAAATATTTTTTATGAGAATTAGGAAAAAGTCAGGAAAATAAAATATTGAATAGAATTTTTGTCAGTTTTGTAAAGTGTCTAAAACGATTTTTGTTGGTCGTCGAGTTTATTTTTTCGGTAGCTTTTATGAAAGCTACTTTTTTAAAATTAATTATCAAGTGCGAAGTTGGAGTAAATTTCAAACATAAAGTAAAGGATAAAGTAATATTAATGAAATTAATTATCTGTATACATATATATACAAGTTGAGAAAAGCATTAAGTTTGACAATTTTAGAGATAAAATTGAAGGTGGCTATTCACTTTGATTATTTTGATGGGACTTGGAAGCTTTCAAAGTTGTTCCCGCTCAATTACCTTTCGACCACAAAAATTAATCGGTCCCTCCTCCCGCTTCACGCCTCACTCTTTCTCTCTCTCTCTCTCTTTTATTCTCTCATTCGTTCCTCTTGGCCACCGGGATGGGATAATTAAAAGACTCGATTCATTTTGTTTCCTTCTTCCTTTTTTTTCTCTCGCAAACATGATATAAAATAGTAGGGTTTCTTCCTTGCAGTTCCTGGGATTTGGGATATTTTCTTAAAAAGCTGAATCTTCTCCCCCTTGTTCTAAATCAAAATCGAAGACACCTGGTATTCTACCGACAAAGACTCGAATGTCAATTAATTTTTGATAGGATTCGTGAACTTATTTTTAAATAATCAAATAAGGTGTAAAAAATTCTACACTCTCGTGTGGCTTTTATTTTTGATTGGCTAATTTATAATTTTTGCTTTCATTAATTAAACATTAAAAGGGGGTTTTGAAATAAATATTAATATATTAGGAGGACTGAAAAAAGTGTGTTTGTTAATTTAATTGCAAAAAAATACTCGCACCTTTTTAATATGTTTTCAGAAATTTATTTTCGTCACATTTCTGTTGATTTAAAATCGACTGATGCAAATTTTTTTCTTTTATTTAACAGGACCTTTTGTAATAATTGAATTTCAATTGATTAATTAAAATATTCATGAAAAATGATGAATAAATTGATTAAATGATAATGAAAAAAAGGAATTAGAATATTGATTAATTAAAAAATTATATAATATTCAATTGGTGTACGAAGTAAATTACTAATTTGTTGCTAATTTTTTTTTAGGTAAATTCGATCAGATTAAAAATATTCTATCGGCGAAAACCATTTATTAATAATTAAAAAAATATTTTATTCAAAAAGTTCGAAAAAATCGAATCAGTTTTGAAAGTAACGGAATCTTTTTAAAAAATTTAATAGATTTTTTTTTAAATAATGAAGTTGTTTTAAAAGTTAAATTAAAAATTTCTAATGTAATTGAATTTTACGGAGAATTACGTTCAAATTTTTAAAATAATCGTGTTTGTCAATAATTGAAATTAAACATCTGATTATTGAACTTTTACGAAATTTTTCAAAAATAATGGAATTCTTCTCAGAATTTTATTAATATTTTTGAAAATAATTAAATTAATTCAAGGGATTTTATTAGAATTTTTAAAAACCATTGAATTGTTTTAAATAATTTAATTATAATTCAAAGAAAAAAAAGTATTGAAAATAATTGAAATTTTTTGAAGCATTTTATAAAATTTTCTAAAAATAATTAAATTTTTATTGAAGAAATCTATGAAACTAATTGAAAATACTTCAATTCTTTTCAGGAATTTAAACAAAATTGTATTAAAATTAATTGAATTCTTGCGAAAACTTTTCTTAAAATGTTCGAAAATAATGAACTTTTTATAAGGAATTGAATTAAATTTATATTTAAAACAATTAGATTTTTATAGAGAATTTAATCAAAATTGTTAAAAATAATTGAATTTTTTTCGAAGAAATTTCTTGAAGTTTTCAAAAATAATTCAATTCTTTTCAGAATTTTAAATAAAATTGTATTGAAAATAATTGAATTCATGGAAAAAATTTTCTTTAAATTTTTGGAAAAACATAATTAAATTTTTTTTATGAATTGAATTAAAATTATATTGAAAATAATTGAATTTTTATAAAGAACGTTATTAAAATTTTTAAAAATAATTAAATCTTTTCAAAGAATTTTATACCAATTTTTTACTAAGAAATTTCTTAAAGTTTCTGAAAATAATTCAATTCTTTTCAAAAATTTAAATAAAATTGTATTGAAAATAATTGAATTTTTGCGAAAAATTGTCTTAATATTATTAAAAGTAATTGAAATGTTTCAAAGCATGTTATTCAAATTTTTGATAATAATTGAATTGTTTCGAAGAACTTTATTAAAATTTTTGAAATAAATTTAATTTTTTTTTTTTGGAATTTAAACAAAATTGTATTAAAAGTAATTAAATTCTTGCAAATTTTCTTAATATTTTTGGAAATACATAATTTAATTCTTTTCAGGAATTGATTTGAAATTATATTCAAAATAATTAAATTTTTACAAAGAATGTTATCAAAATTGCTAAAAATAATTAGATTTTATAAGTAAAAGATTTTGAAAATGATTTAATTCTTTTCACAAATTTATATAAAATTTGAAAGTAATTGAATTTTTACGAAAAATCGTAATGAAATTATTAAAAAAGAATTGAATCTTTTCATGGAATATAATTCTAATTTTTTACGAATAAATTTCTAAAAGTTTTTGAAAATAATTTAATTCTTTTCAGAAATTTATAAATAAAATTTGAAAATAATTATTAAAAATTATTAAAAATAATTGAATCGTTTCAAAGAATTTTATTTCAATTTTTTACGAAACATTTCTTAAAGTTTCTGTAAATAATTCAATTCTTTTCAATTTAATAAAATTGTATTGGAAATAATTGAATTTTTCAAAAAATTGTCTTAAAATTCTTAAAAATAATAATAATTGAATTGTTTCAAAGAGTTTTATTCCATTTTTTGAAAATAATTGAATTCTTATAGGAAGAATATTGTTTTAAAAATTAATTGAATTTACGAGTTAGTTAATTAGTTACCAAGTAAATTTTTCAAAATTTTTGAAAATTGAAGTTGGTATTATTTGAAAATAAAAAGTTTCTGAAATAAAAAGGACTAAATAATTTTTTAAAACATTTTGTTAAAATATTTTTATTATTATTTTATTGTTAGAACCGTTATTATTTTTTGTATTGTTATTAAATATTATTTAACGGTAAATAACTTTTTTGTTTAACTCAACTATGTATAGGAATAATATTTTTTTCTGTTTCCAGTGTTTTCACAATGCCGACAATTCTGGTTTTAATCCTGGCAATAATTATAAAGCTAATGTCTTGGAATTTCAATAATTATCGAATTAATGGACCATATAGGGATGAGAATAATGTATGCATCTGCTGTATAGTTGGTTGCAGTTAAGAGAAAGAGAAGAGAGTGGCGCAGACTACCAGGTAGCACGATAATCACCTAATTACACGTTACTCCGGGAATGAGGCGTCGATCGCAGAAACGCTTATCTCTTTCGCGTTTATATTGGTTTCTTCATCACAGTTTGATATAATTAATCGATCCCTCCCCCCCTTTCTCTCTTTTCATCTCTTGTATGTATATGTACATGCGGTGAAAGTATAGTTGCCTGGCTATATATATAAAAAAGAAATTTTTTTCTTATTGGCGCTTCTTAACGGTTTGTTATTAGCGATTTAATTATTCTGATAGGAACTTATTAGTTGTAATTTAATATATGAAAGAACGCACTTGAGAAAATATTGAATCCCATTATCTCAGTGACAGTTTGCAGAAAATGATTTATCAAAGTCTTTTACATGCTGGTTTTGAAACTCTCTCTCTCTTGTCTCTCTCTTGTCTCTCTGTCTTCTGTGTCTCAAGTTTTGCTGTGCGAGAAGAGTCAGTTACACCTGTTGTGAGTTTATCATCACCAGGTTCCACTAACTGGAGTCCGTCTAATGACAACCTTGCAGATAGTTTGGGTTTTCACATACCTTCTCACGCTTTCTGCCCCGCATGTGAATTTTAGCAGCAGTTGAGTTGAGATTGATGTGAATTTCTTCTCGAAATTTTTATTTTTATTGGTTATTATAAATATCATTTTTCGAATTATTGGAATTATGATTATAATTTTCTTTTTTATTATAATGCTATCATTATAAAGTCAGAAAATTATGGTAATTATAATAATTGTCGAATTATTAGATTTTTAATTATTATTAAATTAAATTATAATAATATAATTATAGCAGAATTATAGTTTATAAATTTAATTTTAATAACTACGGAGGAATTTAATTTCAAAGTTTATTTTGTAATTATTCAATGATTTTGAACCGAAATGTTAAATTGCATAGTAATAAGCTTTATAAATTATTTAATTTTATAAATCAGAAGCAAAATTTTCATTCAGAGATGTTTCTTCTTCTTATGACAAAATTTTCTATCAGAAACGGTAACAAATAAAACTTTGTATATTTCTGATTTAAAAACGTTTATAAAGAAATTTTTTATTTTTGTTACGTTGGTGGTGACGACGGTTTTTTTAACTGGCGCCCAACAAAAATGTTGAATTAAAATTATTGATTTTAGAATAATTTTAATTTTTTTTTGAATAATTGATGAATTAAAATAATGATGAATACCAAATGATGAATAATTGATAAAATAATTATGAAAATATGAATTAAAAATATTAAATTAAATAAAAATGCTAATAATTAATATAAGAATTAAATTTTTTAGTTTGGTAAATTTTTTTAGACAAAATCCGATCAGATTACAAATAATCAAACGACGAAAATTTTTAATAGGTGTTTAGAAAAATATTTTATTTAACTAGTTCTAAAAAAAATCGAGTCAGTTCAAAATTTGAATTTTTTCTTATTTCTGACAATAATAAATAATTTGAGATGTATTTTAATTGCATTTTTTTAATTTTTAATTTAAAAAATTTTTTCTCGAATAGTATAAGTATCGAATATAATTAAATTTCATCAAAGAATTTCATTGTTTGTGAAAATAATTGAATTCTTGTATGAAATTTTTTTTTAATTTGGAAAATAATTGAATTGTACATCAAGAAATTTAAATTTTTGAAAATAATTGAATTTTTATGAAGAATTTTATCAAAATTTCTAAAAATAGGTTGAATTTTTTTCGAAGAAATTTATCACAGTTTTTGAAAATAATAATTCATTTTTTGAAAAATTTTATTAAAATTGTATTAAAAATATAGTTGAACTCATGCGAAGAATTTTATAAAAGTTTTTGAAAATAATTGAATTTTGTTCCGAAGAATTTTATTCTACTTTTGAAATTAATAATTGAATTTTCAGGAATTTTTTTTTTCTGGTTTTGTTTTCAGGAATTTAAACCAAATTGTGTTGAAAATAATTGAATTCTTTCCAAAGATTTTCTTGTAAATTGTATTTTATATAATTAAATTTCTGTGAAAATTTTACTTTTCATGATACATTAATTTCATTTTTGCGAAGAATTTTATTAAAATTCTTTTAAAAAATTTTATTTCAATAGTAAATATTAAAAATATTAAATATATTTTAATTTCATCAAAGAATTTCATTTTTGTTAAAATAATTGAATTCTTGCATGATATTTTTTCTTAATTTTGAAAATAATTGAATTGTATATCAAGGAATTCAAATTTTTGAAAATAATTGAATTGTTTTAAAAAATTTAATTAAATCTTTTGAAGAGGATTCATTTATTTTCAGGAATTTAAATATAATTGTACGAAAAATATTTGAATTCTTGCTCAAAAAATATTCTTTAAATTTGTTTTTTATATAATTGAATTTCTGTGAAAATTTTGGATTTCATGATTTTAATTGAATTTTATTAAAATTATTCGTACAAATTTTGTTACAAACAATATTGAATGTAATTGTATTTTATTAAAGAATTTTATTTTTTGTGAAAATAATTAAATTCTCTTATAAAATATTTTTTCAAAATATTGAAAAATAATTGAAGTGTTTGAACGAAATTTATTAAAAGTTTTGAAAATAGTAAATTGAACTTTTTTCAAAAATTTAAACAAAATTGAATTAAAAATAATTGAATTCTTTCGAAAAATTTTCATGAAAATGCGAAAATTTTTTTTTTCATGATATAAATAGAATTTTTGCAAAGAATTTTATTAAAATTCTTTTGAAAAATTTTATTACAATATATAGTAAATATTTAATATAATTGAATTTTATCAAATAATTTTATTTTTTGTTAAAATAATTGAATTCTTGTGTGAAATTTTATTTTAATTTTAAAAATAATTGAATTGTATATATCAAGCAGTATATCAAGGAATTCAAATTTTTGAAAATAATTGAATTGTTTTGAAAAATTTAATTCCAATTTTTGAATTAATTGATATTAATTGAATTATTTTGAAGAATTTAATTAATTTTTTTGAAAGTAATACATTTCTTTTTCAGGAATTTAAATATAAATTGTTTAGAAAATAATTGAATTGTTGTCCAAAAATTTTCTTAAAATTTTCGAAAATAATTAATTTTCTTGAAAGAATTTTATTAAAATTGTTGAGAATAATTTTTTTATTTATTAGCGGATCTGAAGTAGTGGAAATTTTCAATGAAAAAAACAAAAAACGAATCAAAAATCCAGATTTTCCAGGATTTCCAGGCTCTGGGGCAACCATGTAAATTATATTTTCCCCGATTTAAAAATAAAAATTAAAACGTATTTCGTAAAAATCTAATATACAAAAAATTTAAAATAAAAAATGTGTTTTGAGTTTTTAAATTAAAAATTCAACACTTTAAATTATTTGTATATAAAATAGAAACGCGAACTATTTAAAAGATGTGCCGCTATTTTTTTTCGCCACCTTTTTGTGTTTTATTACCTCAGTAATTACCCCCTTTTTTTCACCCTTTAAAAATTTGATCGCAGATTAAAAACCGTAAACTCTACTCTGTATGACGAACACGTGCGTAAAGAGAATTTCATTCTTCTGGTCTTATATGCCTTTAAAAATTGCAGTCTTGCTCAATTAAATTCTACATCCGATATAAAGTTTCGACTCGGGTCGGGTGTGTATGTTTTGTCTCATGAATTCCAAAGGCTATATAATGCAATATCTGTCTTTGATTGTAGAGTGGAAAATAAAAAAGTAGTTTCTATATGATCCCCGAAGGTAGAAAAATATATCTGCATCTGTTGTCGTATCGCACACCATATGCGATATTATATGGTAGTGAGACGGTGTTTTATACATTGGGTATATCTTTTCTGTATTAAATACTCGTTGCTTGGGCGCCTCATGTGTTGGGGATGAATTATACAGCAAGTAGCCATATATGGACCGTGGAGTTCAGTGCGCGAAGAAGAGACACCACACGAAATGGAATCCCTCTTTTCTTATGTTGCATATACACGAGGTCGCATAATTTTTTTATTTTTCCTTTCTTCATATATGTATATGTACAGGTACACACTCTTTGGCGAACAATGTCACGAAACTATACTTTAAGGGATTTAGGTACAGAAAATAATTGGAAAACGTTAACAAGCAAATTGTACGTGTTAAGGATAAACAATTGAGTGGATGTCACTCATTTGCTAAAACTGATAAACATTTATTACTTTTTTCTTTTTACAATTTGCTACTATTTGGATAATTTTTTTTATGTTTTTCTGCGACTATCAAATTGAGACAAAAAACGAATCAAAAATGTCGCTTCGCAACATTTTTGATTCCTTTTTTATCTCAATTTGATATCCGCAGAAAAACTGTGTTAAAGCTATTTCTTTTTATTGAAAATTTGCACTACTTCATATCCGCTTATAATTTAAAAAAAATTATTTTCAACAATTTTAATAAAATTCACAGATATAATTCAAAAAATTTCAATAAAATTATTTCAAATAGTTTTTTTTTTTACAAAATTTACGAAACTTACGAAAATTTATGAAAATTTAAAGAACATTTTTGGAAAAGAATTAGATTATTTTCAATACAATTATATTTAAAGTGCTGAAAAGAAATTAATTACTATCAAAAGTTTTAATTAAAAATCTTCGAAACAATTCAATTATTTTCAAAAATTTTAATTCCTCAAAACAATTGAATTATTTGCAAAATTAAAAAAAAATTCCAAGCAAGAATTCAATTATTTTAACAAAAAAATCAAATTCTTTGATGAAATTTTTAATTTTTAATGTTAAAAATAGTTGAATTCTTTCAAGAAATTTAATTTCAAAGAATGTAATTAAAAGTTTTGAAAAGTAATAAATTTTACTAAAATCCTGTATAAGAATTAAATTATTTTAAAATAATTTAATTGTTTTAAAGTATTTTATGAAAATTTTGTAAAAATAATTAAATTCTTTCGAGAAATTTAATTGAAATTGCATTCAGAATAATCATAGAATAATCGAATTCTCATTAAAAATTCTTGTAAAAATAATTTATAAACAATTGAATTCTTGAGAAAAATTTTATTACAATAGTAAATATTAAATTATACATAATTGAATTTCATCAAAGAATTTTATTTTTTGTTAAAATTATTGAATTCTTGCAAAAAATTTTTTTTTTAATTTTAAAAATAATTGAATTGTTTCAAGAAATTTTATTCAAATTTTTTAAAATAATTGAATTATTGCAAAGAATGTAATTAAAAGTTTTGAAAGTTAATTATTTTTCATAAGTTTTCTTAAAAGAATTCAATTATTTTAACAAAAAATGAAATTCTTTGATGTAATAAAATTACATTCAATATTAATGTAATAAAATTTGTCAGAATAATTTTAATAAAATTGTTCGCAAAAATTTAATGAATAGCATGAAAAATAATATTTTCATAGGAATTCAATTATTTTTAAAACAATTTTTAATGAATTCCTCGAAAAATGTAATTAATTTCAAAAATGTTTTGCAAGAATTTAATTATTTTAACAAAAACCGAAAATCTTTGAAGAATTTCAATCATATTCAAAATTGACTATTATAATAAAATTTTTCGAAAGAATTTTAATAAAATTCTACGCAAAAATTCAATTAATATCATGAAAAATAAAACTTTCACATAGGAATTCAATTATATAACATATATACAATTTTCAAGAAAGATTTTGGGCAAGAAGTCAATTATTTTTAGTAGAATTGTATTTAAATTCCTGAAAAGAAATGAATTACTTTCAAAAGTAGATATTAATTACATTTTTTGAAACCATTTAAATTATTTACAAAAATTGAAATTCTTTGTAACAATTCAATTATTTTAAAAATTAATAAAAGAGTTTTAAGCAAGAATTTAATTATTTCCAAAAATTTTAATAAGTTTCTTCCAAACAATTCAATTTTATTTTCAAAAATTTTAATATAATTCATCGAAACAAAATTCAATTATTTTCAAGAACTTCAATAAAATTCTTCGTATGACTTCAACGATTTTTAATATAATAATTTTAATAAAATTTTTCAAAATATGAATTATTTTCAAAAACTTTAATAAATTTCATCGAAAAAAATTCAACTTATTTTTAGAAATTTTGATAAAAGTCTTCATAAAAATTCAATTATTTTCAAAAATTTCAATAAAATTTTTTAAAAAATTTTCCTTATTTCCGAAAATTTTAAGACAATTTTTGGGCAAGAATACAATTTTTTTTAATACAATTATATTTAAATTCTTGAAAAGAAATAAATTAAAAAAAATTTAATTCTGAGAAATTTTTCTTAAAACTATTGAAAATAATTGAATCTCTTTACATAAAATCTTAATAAAATACTTTTGGAAATAATTTATTTGTTTTAAAGTATTTTATGAAAATTTTGTAAAAATAATTAAATTCTTTCGAGAAATTTAATTGAAATTGCATTCAGAATAATTGAATTCTCAACCAAAATTCTTGTAAAAATAATTTATATATAATTTGAATTTCATAAAAGATTTTTATTTTTTGTTAAAGTAATTGAATTTATTTTTATTTTTTGTTAAAATAATTGAATTCTTGCAAAAATTTTTCTTTTTTAATCTTAAAAATAATTGAATTCTTTCAAGAAATTTTATTCAATTTTTTGAAAATAATTGAATTATTTCAAAGAATGTAATTAAAAGTTTTGAAAGTAATAAATTTTAATAAAATCCTGTATAAGAATTGAATTATTTTCAATGTAATTTAAATTAAATTTGTCAAAAAAAATGCGCAAGAGTTCAATTATTTTCATGTTTATTTTTAATAAATTTTTGTTAAATTTAATTTAACAATTAAATTATTTATAGTACAATTTTAATTATTTTCGTCGAAAAAATTTGCTAGAATTTAATTATTTTTCATAAGATTTCTTAGAAGAATTCAATTATTTAAAAAAAATTTTATACAACACGCTTTATAAAAATTCAATTATTCTCTATGCAATTTCAATTGAATTTCTCGAAGGAATTTAATTATTTTCACTCAATTTTTGTAAAATTCTTCAAAACAATTAAATTGTTTTCAAAAAAATTAATTAAAAAATTCAAATTAATGAAATTTTGTGAATTCTTCAGGAACTTTCTTAAAAATGATTAAAAATCGTTGAATTGAACTAGAATTTTAGTTAAAAATTCTAGAAAATAATTGAATTAAAAGGTTGAAAATAATTTTAGAGAAGTTACAGTCGCTATTTCTATATAAATTGTTCAATTTCCAAGGATTTGAAATTGGAGATATTTAAAAATATTAATTCCCGTGGAAAATTAATAATAATTAAATATTTGTTTAAAAATAAACTGTTTATGTTCGAAATAATTTTACAATTGAGGATATTTAAAAATAAATGTATTACAAACTTTTTTTTGTGTATTTATAGGATTATTTTTAGAATGAATTAAAAAAATTCTCTAAATTCTGAGAAAATGTCAATGGTCTGTTTTTAGGGTTGCCACAGGTCAGGGAAATCAAAAAATTCAGAGA
This sequence comes from Leptopilina heterotoma, assembly GCF_015476425.1. Lineage (NCBI taxonomy): Eukaryota > Metazoa > Arthropoda > Insecta > Hymenoptera > Figitidae > Leptopilina > Leptopilina heterotoma. Next base: position 1,578,200 of record NW_025110893.1, read on the forward strand.
AAAGGCAGGGATTTTTATTAAAGTACTGGAAAAAATTAATTTTGCAGGATTCATAATTAGTTTTATTTTATTTTTTAATATTATATTTAATTAATTACTAAAAATCATGGATTTATAGAAGAATTTTAGTTAAAAATACTAAAAAAAATTGTATTTTAGAGAAGCTACAAATGTTTGCAAAAATTCAATTTTGTTCAAAAATTAAAAAAAATTCTAGTCAAAATTTCAATTATCTTTAAAAATAATAAAATTCTTCTCCAAAATCCAATTATTTTTTATAAATAATAAACATTTTACAGAAATTCAACTATTTACAAATTTTTTATAAATTTTTTTTGCGAATAATTCAATTATTTTCATAAATAATAAAATTTTTTACCAAGATTAAATTATTTTCATGAATAATAAAACTCATATAGAATTTCAATTATTTTTAATACAATTTTAACCGAATTCCTCCAAAAAAGTAATTCATCTTGAAAATTTTATTAAAATTCGTCGAAAAAATTCGATAAATTAAAAATTTGTTGATAAAATTCTTTATGAGAATTTAATTTTGAAAAAAATTCATTTATTCAATAATTTTTTTATTTTTGCATTTAAATAATTGAATTCTTAAAGAATTTTCTAATAAAAACTGTTTTAAAAATGAATTTAAGATAAAATTTCGGATAAAAAATTTTAAATAATTAATAATTGTTTATTTATTTCTTTCGAAGAATTTTAATAAAATTTTTTAAATTAATTACAATTTTCAAAGAATTTACTTAAAATTTTATTAAAAATAATTGAAATCCTGGGAAGAATTTTATTATTTAGGAAAATATAATAATCGAAGTTTTGCAACGAAAAATTATTACATTTTTTAAAAATAATTGAAATCCTGTGAAGAAATGTTGTATTTAAGAAAACAATTGAATTCTTGCAAAGAATTTTAATACATTTTTTTTAAATAATATTGAAATCCTGAGAAAAATTTTATTATTCATGAGAATAATTGAAATCCTGAGGAGAATTTTATTACATTTTTTTCTAATAATTGAAATCCTGTGAAGAATTTTATTATTTAGGAAAAGAATTGAATACTTGCAACGATATTTATTACATTTCTTTTAAATTATTGAAATCCTATGAAGAATTTTATTATTTATGAAAATAATTGAATTTTTTTTTTAAAATTTTTATTACATTTTGTTAAATAAATGAAATTCTGTGAAGAATTTTATTATTTATGAAAATAATTGAATTCTTTTGAGAAATTTTATTAAATTAGTAGATTTTGAAAATATTTGAATTTCAGCGAAGAATTTCATTATTTGTGAAATGTAATTGAATTCTTGCAAAAAATGTTTGAAAATAACTACATTTTTCGAGGAATTGATTTAAAATTGTTTTAAAAAAATAATTGAAATCCTAAGAAAATTTTTATTATTTATGATAATAATTGAATTCTTATAACGAATTTTGTTATATTTTTCTAAATAATTGAATTTATGTGAAAAATGAATGACTTATAAAAATAATTGAATTCTTGCGAAGGATTTTATTAAAATTTTTGTAAATAATTTAATTTTTTTTTTTTTTTGAAAAGATTTATAGAAATGTAAATTATTATAAAACATGAAGATAATAATCACTACGAGTCGAAGACTCGGAGTGCTCGATATCTTCATGTTTTATAATAATATTCTTAAAAGTTATTAAATTTCAAAAAGGTTTGAATTTGAGAAGCAGAATATTCTTTTTGGTCAGGGAAAGAGTCAGAATTTTGTTTGGAAATCAGGGAAAAGTCAGGGAAAAAGAAAATTTATTTTTTGTGGCAACCCTGGTTTTGAAATCAGGAAAAAGTGAAATTAATGTTTTTTGGCAACCCTGATAAAATTCAAATTGCATTCAAAAATAATAAATTGAAGAAAAAATGTGATGAATCTTACAAAAATTGTGAGGGAGGAGTAAACGCCCTAAAATGTTTAGGGATCCCAGATAAATTCGGTGCGATAATCGATAAATTGAATTTGGGTTTTTAAATTTTTTTTTTTGTGAAATATGCGGAAAATTGTTTTGAGGTGACAACGATTATGTTAAACATGATAAAGCAGGTGGTTCTATTGCTACTGGTTTTATTTTCAATTGAATATTAATTTGCGGTACTTGTGTCCAACACGTGAGTTGAATGTGTATAGATCCCGATGACTTGATACAGTACTGAATGATTATGCCTTTTCCATTAATATCTCTATATACTTGCTTCGATCCACAGCTCTATCCTGTTTCGTTTATATGTATATACAGTTTACCTTGTGCCAATTGTTTCAAGGTCTCATTGATCATGCAGACTTTTCGATCAATCGTGTGAGGAATTCTCTCATTTGCACCCAAAGGGAAAGGATGGGAGATTTTTTTTCTTCTTCTTTTTTCGATAAATTTTATTTGAATTTTTAATATTTCTTTTCTTTCTTTTTTTTAGTATATGTGCGGTTTTTCAATCAACGCAATTTCTGGATTGCATTCGATTTGCGAGGAGAAACGGTCGTCGTGGTCAAATGCTGGCGCCATAATGTCGCATCCTATATGCAGTATCGTTTCACGTATACGCAGACTCTCGTATCAACATGAGATAGTTGTTTGAAATCGTACAGGTATACGCACCACGAAACATGATACTTGAGAGGAAGGAAAAAAAGAGTTGAGACGCAGATAAGGCACCGCTGAACATTGTTGATATAGTCAGCTATTAGTTTGTGGTTCAATAATATGGAATTCATTTTCTACTGCGGGGAATTTATATCGTATTTTATAAACTGATGAAACTGGAATTATTCTCTTTTAATTATATATCAGCGAATCAGTGAGGATTTTTCCTATTGGTTTCATTTTTAATCGACAATTATATTTATCAATTATTGTATTCCACAATTATTATTCAATTATTTTTCCTCAAGTCGATAATTCTAATCGTAAATTATATTCCACAATTAGATTCGAAAATTATATTCAGTAGCTATATTTATAAATTATATTTGAATATTCTATCCGACAAATTTATTCGGCAATAATTGTTTTCGACAATTCTAAATTCGAAAATCATATTCCACAATTATATTCGAAAGGGAAAGTAAAAGGTCAGGGAAATCAGGGATAAGTCAGAGATTTTTATTAAAGTACTGGAAAAAATTGAATTTTTGAGAAGTTACAAATGATTGCAGAAATTCAATTATTTTCAAAAGTAATAAAATTCTTCGCAGAAATTTAATTATGTTCAAAAATTTAAATAATTCTCGTCAAAATTGAATTATTTTTAAAAATAATAAAATTTTTCTACGAATTTCAATTATTTTCAAAAAATTTTCCTCAATTCAATGGTTATCAATATCTACTATATTTAACAAAATTTTTCAAAAAAATTCATTTATTTAAAAAAAAATTTCAACTGGAATTCAACTATTTACAAATTTTCTATAAATTTCTTCTTAATAATTCAATTATTTTGATAATAACATTCTTTTTAGAAATTCAATTATTTTCATGAATAATAAAACTCATCATAGAATTTCAATTATTTTTAATACATCTTTTATCGAATTTAGAGAAACATTTATTTATTCAGTTAATTATTTATTTTTGTATTTAAATAATTGAGTTCTCGTAGAATTTTCTAATAAAAATCGATTTAAAAATGAATATTAATGAATATATTAAAAGCATTATAGCATGCATTTTTAAAATTAATTGATAATGGAATTCTTTCGAAGAATTTTAATAAAATTTTTGAAGATAATTTCATTTTTCGAAGAATTTACTTAAAATTGTATTAAAAAAATTGAAATCCTGTGAAGAATTTTATTAATTTATGAAAGTAATTGAATTTTTGCAACAAATTTTATCAATTTCTTTTTTAAATAATTGAAATAATGTAAAGAATCTTATTATTTATGAAAATAATTTAATTCCTGCAACGAATTTTATTACATTTTTTAAAATAATTATTGAATTCTTTTGAGAACTTTTATTAAAATAATAGATTTTGAAAATATTGGAATTTCAACGAAGAATTTTATTAGGTATATTCGTGAAATGTAATTAAATTCTTGCAAAAAATTTAAGAAAATAATTTCTTTTTTCTAGGATTTTATTTTAAATTATTGTACCTATTAAAAATAATTAAATCCTAAGAAAAATTTTATAATTTATGAAAATAATGGAATTCTTATAACGAATTTTATCAAATTTTTTTTAAATAATTAAATTCATTATATTTAACATTATATTTAAATAACTAAATTCTTTTGAAAACTTTTAACAAAATAGTAAATTTTTGAAATTTTTGAATTTCAGCGAAGAATTTCATTATTTTGTGAAATGTAATTTAATTCTTGCAAAAAATTTTTGAAGATAATTTCATTTTTTGAGAAATCTATTTCAAATTGTATTAAAAATGATTGAAACCCTATGAAGAATTTTATTATTTATGAAAATAATTGAATTCTTGAAACAAATTTTATTATAATTTTTGTAAATAAAATTCATATCTTCATGTTTTATAATAATATTCTTATAAGTTGCTCAATTTTAAAAATGTTTAAATTCGTATGTTTTGAAGAATTTTAATTCACCCCAGGTCCAATGTACTTTCATATAATAATAATAATATGATTCGGAAGGATTAAATTATTTTTGTAAATAGTAAAATTCTTCGCGGAAATTCAATTATTTTCAACATAATTTTAGTAACATTTCTCAGACGGATTCAATTATTTTTAAAAATTGTAATAATACCTATTTTGTTTTTTAAATTCAATTCTCAAAAGTTTTGATGACATGTTTTATAAGAATTCAATTATTTTTAAAAATTGTAATAATACCTATTTTGTTTTTTAAATTCAATTCTCAAAAGTTTTGATGACATGTTTTATAAGAATTCAATTATTTTTATAAATAATAAATCTCTTCGCATAAAATCAGTTATTTTTAGTGCAATTTTTATAAAATATCTAGAAAAATTTTAGTTAGTTTCAAGAATTGTAATAAAATTTTGGGTAGAATTCAATTATTAAAAAAAAAAAATTTTAATAAAATTCAATACCTACTTAAAATTTTAATTCCAACTGTTAGTAAAAACTATTACTTTATAGAATATTAAAAAAAAAAATCTTTGCGAAATTCAATTATTTAAAAAAAAACTTAATTTAAATTATTTTTAAAACTACATTATTTTCAAACAACATAAAGAATTTCTTTAAAAGAATTTAATTATTCGACAACTCTATTAACTAACTTTCAAAAAATTTATTTGCAATTTAAAAAAATAGGTTTGCTTTAAATTTTAATTCAATTTTTTAAAAATAATTCAATTTTTTTTGGGAAGAATTTAATGAAAAAGTATTATTCAATTGTGATTTCATAAAATTATATTGAAAATAAATGAATATTTAACAGAATTTTATTAAAAACTTCTAAAATAATTTTAATTGAATTTTTAAAAAATTTTAAAGTAATTAAAGTTTGGTTAAATAGAAAACTTTAAAAATAAGTTTTTTTTATAATTTTAATTAATTTTTTTTTTTAAAATTAATTTCTTGTAAATAATTTGTTAATTTTCAAAATTTTTGTAAAAATTTTAAATAAAATTAAAGTTTCGTTGGAAATTATATTTAAAACTTAAAAAATTACGTTTACTTTAAAAATTTTAATTCATTTTCTTGGATTTGATTACATTTTCTATTTTTGTAAATATTTTTATAAATTGAACATAATTTATTGAAATTAATTAATTAAGAATTTAAACGAAATTTTTTAAAATATTTGAGTTACAATATTATATTTTACATTTGTATTCGAAAATTGTATTCGACAATTATATTGCATAATTTGTCCATCATTCAGGGTATATAGTCTAACACTGAATATCTATTAAATAAACTGCGATGCTAAAATTGGAAAGCCAATATTAAGAATAGTTTTGAAAAAACGGAATTCGAATTTATTGCAAGCGTATTGCACCAATAATTTGGCAATCGTTCAAGTAGATATTCAATGTAATATTTCCAGGCAGCTGACAGATATAATTTCGTTAGAATTTGTTTCCTCTCGATAACGAGATTTAAATTGTTAATGACATCAAGCCGATTATTTCTGTATTTTGTAATTCTTAATTCATAATCTTTCTGCGGATTACGTGTAAAGTGATTTTTTTCTCCAAATTTTGATTTTGAAAATTGCAAAGAAAAAAAATCTTCATCAACATTGTAAAACGGTTCCATAGAAGTTTATTCCGTAAGTGTACAAAAATTTTGGACTAGAACACCAGAAATTTTTATGTATTTGTTCTAGATCAGTTTAGTAAACAAAAGCAGAGAAAAATTTACTGAAACTATTGGTAACAAAATTGTATATAACTTGTTCTTTTCTTTTGTGTTTTAGAAATACAACAGAATTGTTTGGTGAAAATGGATTAATTTCCACTGATGTGCGACTCATTGGAAACGGAATAATTTTTGTTTGTAATGACGATAAATAAATTATTCCTTCCTTTGAACGCTGATGGCGTTTGGCGGATGTACCGGAATTGGTTTCGGCATTTTCGTGTCTTCTCCTGGTAACGTCGAACGATGGTGGTTGCTGGTTGCATTAATTAAGCGCAGATGCCGATTCCTTGTCACCCGCCATTTGCCATTCGCGTTCACGTTTGTGTTTCGCCCCCGGTAGGACAGGACCTAATTCATCGTGTGTTCGTTGAACATATATCTCCTCTTTGTATAAGTGACCGCATATAGCAATATGTTGCGTATGTGAATTCAGCCAGGAAAGTCCGGCCAGTCCGGCCACGTACTCGAACCAATTGGTTTCGTGCCTACGTCGCAAAACAGGTTATGCACTTAACGTGGGATAACCGTCAGGGACAGGTGTCCTGAACGACGCGACCGACGCAGAGACGATTTTCAATTTCAACCATCGATGAGAATTGAGAAAGCGAAAGGTTAGAAAGAGTTTGTAAAAGGATATTGAATTACAAGGGATTATCTTTATTCACTCGCATCGAGGGATGTCCATTCGATGCTGACTGGACCAAATGACGACCTCTCTTTTCTACCTTGACAACTCTGACTTTTGATCAAGGTCTTCAGATAAGGATGTTTTATTATCGACAAAATGTGTTGTTGTATCATCCTAAATGCTTTTTTCTTCTTCTTCTTCTTCTTTTTTACCTGCATGGTAACGAGTTCTATAAAAAATGGTCCCTTCTAATTCTACCTCGAGAAAATTTCTTTCCTAAGCCACAATTGATTTCAATTAAAGTTAATTAACTGAAAGTTGGATCAATTGGGTTTTAGGAATAAAATTTTCTTGAAGTAGAACGAAGGAAACATTTTTGACAGAAGTTATCAATTTTTCATACACTGAGAAAAAAAACTATTGGCCCAATAACACCAAAGCTATTGAATCTTATTTCTTTGAAGCAATAATTTCTGTATTTTTTTTCGATAATTTCCACTACTTTAAATTTGCTAAGTATTTTCGGTATTTTCATCAAATTTGTCAAAAGAATTCAATTATTTGAAAAACAAATTGAAAACATTCATCCAAAATTCAATTACTTTCATAAATAATAAAATTCTTCTCAGAAATTCAATTATTTTTGAAAATTGGAATAAACTTCTTAGCAATTATTCAATTATTTTCATAAATAATAAAATTCATCGCACAATGTCAATTATTTTTGAAAATTTTAATAAAATTCTCAGCAATTATTTAAATATTTTCATAAATAATAAACTTCTTCTCAAAAATTCAATTATTTTTTAAAATTTTAATAAAATTCTTAGCAGTTATTCAATTATTTTCAAAAATAATAAAATTCATCGCAGGATTTCAATTATTTTGAATACAATTTTACAGAAATTGGTAAAAATGTAATTATGGTCATTTTAATAAAATTCTTGGCGAAATTCAATTATTTTAAGAAATAAAATTTTCCACAAGGATTTAATTATTTCAAATAAAATTTTCCTAATATTTATTATATTTCGAAAAAAATTAATTGTTTAAAACAATGTTTATAAAATTCTTATGAAGAATTCAATTATTTTCAAAAATAACAAAATTTTTCGCAAAAATTCAATTATTTTTAAACATTTTAATAAAAATTTACGGAATAATTCAATTATTTTCATAAATACTGAAATTCTTCTTAGAAATTCCATTATTTTTATAAATAATAAAATTCATCGCAGGATTTCAATTATTTTTAACACAATTTTACAAGAATTGCTCAAAAAATGTAACTATTCTTAAAAATTTAATTTCAATTCCTCGAAAAAATCAATTATTTAAAAAAAATGTTTTTTTAAAATTCTTTGGAAGAATTCAATTATTTACAAAAACAACAAAATTTTTCACAGAAATTCAATTCATTTGAAACATTTTAATAAAATTTTTTGCAATAATTCAATTATTTTCATAGATAATAAAATTCTTCTCAGAAATTCAATTATTTTTATAAATAATAAAATTATTCTCAGAAATTCAATTATTTTTGAAAATTTAAATAAAATTCTTAGCAATTATTCAATTATTTTGATAAATAGTAAAATTCATCGCAGGATTTCAATTATTTTTAACACAATTTTACAGGAATTGCTAAAAATGTTAAAAATTAATAAAAATTCCATTTCAATTTCTCGAAAAAGTCAATTATTTAAAAAAACGTTTTTTTAACTTCTTTAGGAGAAATTTCAATTATTTACAAATATAACAAAATTTTTTCTGAAAATTCAATTATTTTGAGTCATTTTAATAAAATTCTTTGCAAAATTCAATTATTTTCATAAATAAAGTTTTCCACAATAATTTGATTATTTCAAATAAAAATTTTCCTAATATTTATTGCATTTCAAAAAAAAAAAATTAATAATTTCAAACAATGTTTATAAAATTTCTATGAAGAATTCAATTATTTTCAAAAATAACAAAATTTTTCGCAGAAATTCAATTATTTTAAAAATATTTTAATAAAAATTTACGCAATATTGTAAATAGCAATATTCATCACAAGAATCCAATTATTTTGAAAAGTAATAAATTTTTTCTTGGAAATTCAATTATTTTTAAAAATTCTAAGAAAATCGTTCGCAAGAATTCAATTATTTTCGTAAATAATAAAATGCTTTTTAGAAATTCAATTATTTAAAAAAAATTTTAATAAAATACCACACATAGATTGTATTATTGCAAAAAAATTGTAATAGAATTCTTTGTAAAATTTAATTATTTGTAAAAACTTTTCGCAATTCAACGATTTTGAATATCTAATATTTTCATAAAATTTTAGATACAGAATTCAATGTGATTTAAAAATTTCTTAGAAATTCAATTATTTAAATTAGGATTTGCATAAAATTAGTAGAAAGAAATGAATCATTTTAAAATTTTTATAAAATTCTTCACTTGAATTAAATTATTTTTATAAATATTTAAATTCTTTGATGAATAATAAAATTCGTTGCAGGAATTTAATTTAATTTGCAGGATAAGAGAGAAGTAAATATTGTTGATGAAAATTAGAAAAAAGTCAGGAAAATAAAATGTGGAATGGAATTTTTGTCAGTTTTGTAAAGTGTCTATAAAACGAGTTTATAGTTTATTTTTATGAAACGACTTTTTGCTACTTTTTTAAAATTAATTATCGAATGCGAAGTCTGCAGTTTCAAAAATTTATTTCAAAATATCATTCTACACAATAATATTTTATTTATTTCATTTTTTTAGAGTTATTCTTTCTTTCTTTCTTTCTTTCAAGATAGAGAGAGAGCGAGATCTAATCGAAAAATATTGTTTTCTCATATGTGCAATAGTAATGATGACCATAATCAAATTTAGAGACACAATCTTCTGTAAATTAAAAAAAGAAATTTAATTTTACAATTTATTCACTTTTTTATTCAATATGCACAAAAATGGCGCTCTTAGATATCTGACGACAGGGCGTAAAGTCATTGATATTTGCCCGACCGTATAAAAATTGGGTTCATTTTTACCCTAGGGCAAAAATGAAGGTTTGTGAATGTCACTGACTGACTTTTACTTCCTGTAGTCTGCCATCTGAAATCGACACTTTTGTAAATTTGAATTAAAAAAATAAGCAACTCAGAAACAATTGTCTATTTTTGTTTCTTTATTTATTAATTATTTAAGTTTTTATAAAAACGATACATACTCTTCGCATTATTATAATTTTTATGATAAATTTCCGGATTCCCTTTACAAGCGTGAACGAAAACTAACTCTTTAGTTCTGAAAATTAAACTTGTTTTCGTTTTGAATATTGTACTAATACAGTGCTCTGAAATAATTTTTTTGGAATTATATTTAAAATATTTATATTATTTTGAATTTTATGCAGATTCTAGTTGAATATAAAATTTATGTAAATAAGAAAAATAACATACCTTCGGCTTCTAATCTACTTTCGTATAGTCTGTAATTATGACCATTAGGTGATGATTGACAATTATTGATTAACACAGATAACAACATTAAAAAAATAGAAATCGAAAGTTTCATGTTGAAATTTGTATTTTTAATGTTATATTGTATGGAAAATGAATATATTTAAGCTCGTTGAATTTCGTCCGCGTAATGTTAGTGAATGCGTTTAGAAATATAAGTTTCAGAACAATTTTCTTTATCGAAAATCATAAAAATTTGTACTGCAGCTGCAAACTATTATTTTTATTACTTGATAGTTTTTTCACGATCTTATGTTTTTTGATAGCTGTCAAGGTTCTCATTATTATTATTATTATTATTATTATTATTATTATTATTATTATTATTATTATTATTATTATTATTATTATTATTCTCCACAATTTTTAACTACAATTATTTATTTTTAATAATTTTTTGAAAAAGTCCTTTCAGAATTTTCCAATCTATTTGTTTACAATTCAATTTTATAAAATTTCAATTATTCGTAAATTTTCCAATTAAATATTATAGAAAATAAAAACTTGAAATATTTCTCAAGAATTCAATTATTTTAATTATACAATTTGCATAAAAATAAGTCGAAAGAAATCAATTATTTAGAAAGTTTTATAAAATTCTTCTCAAGCAAATTAATTTTTTCTCTCACAAGCGGTATTCTTGAAATTTAATTTTTCTTTAATTCAATTTTCTTAATTCAAATTTCTTAATTCAAATTTCTTAATTCAATTTTAAAAGAGTTGCCTTTACAATTTTTCTTCGCAATAATTCAATTATTTTCATAAATAATCAAATTTTTTACAGAGATTCAATTATTTTCATAAATAATAAAAAAATGTATAGATTTACAATTATTTTCATAAATAATAAAACTCATCGCAAAATTTCAATTATTTTTAATACAATTTTAATGGAATTTCTCGAAAAATCTATAATTATTAAAAATTTTATTAAAATTCATCAAAGAAATTCAATTATTTTCAAAAGTAATAAATTTCTTCGCAGAAATTCAATTATGGTCAAAAGTTTAAAAAATTTATCGTCAAAATTTCAATTATCCTTATAAATATTAAAATTTTTCTCCAAAATTCAATTATTTTCAAAAATTTTAATGAAATTCTTTTTAACAAATTCAATTTTTTTCAAAAATTCTCCTCCAGTCAATGATTTTCAATATCTACTATTTTAATAAAATTTTCCAAAAGAAATGAATTATTTTAAAATTTTTTTATAAATTTCTTCGCAATAATTCTATTATTTTCAAAAATATTCAATTTATGTTTACAGAGATTCAATTATTTTTATAAATATGCAATACAATTTTTTACAGGGATTCAATTATTATTTTCATAGATGATAAAACTCATTGCAGAATTTCAATTATTTTTGATACAATTTTAATCGAATTCCTCGAAGAATGTAATTATTCTTAAAATTTTATTAAAATTCCTCAAAATAATGCAATTATTTAAAAATTTTTTAATAAAATTCTTTATGAGAATTCAATTTTGAGAAACATTCAATTATTCAATTAATTATTTATTTTTGTATTAAAAATAATTAGGTATTTTAAATGAAATATTATTAAAAAATTCGTCTCAAGAATTCAATTATTTTCAAAAGTAATAAAATTCTTAGCAGAAATTCAATTATGGTCAAAAGTTTAAAAAAATTTATAGTCCAAATTTCAATTATTTTTATAAATATTAAAATTTTTCTCTAAAATTCAATTATTTTCAAAAATTTTAATAAAATTCTTGGCAATATTTCAATTATTTAAAAAAATTTTAATAAAATTCTTGACAAAATTTCAATTATTTTCAAAAACTTTTCTTAATTCAATGAAATTTTTTTTGCAGTGATTCAATTATTTGTAATACATTTTTAATGTAATTTCGAAAAATGAAATTATTCTTAAAAATTTTATTGAAATTCGTCAAAAGAATTTTAATGACCTATTTAAAAATTTGTTGATAAAATTCTTTAAATGAGAGTTGAATTTTAAAAAACATTCAATTCTTCAAACAATTTTTTTTTGTATTTAAATAATATTGAATTGTCGTAAAATTTTCTAATTATAATTGATTCAAATATGAATTTCAGTTAAAACTTTAGATAATAATTGAGTTTTGAAAAGGATTCAAATTATAATCCTTTGAATTTTTGAATTTATTTTTCATACATTTAACTTAAAATTGTGTATAGATTTAATTTTTTTTTAAAAGTTGAATTGAATTTTTTTGAAGTTATTTCAAGTTTTTATTTTCTAATATATATTTGATTGAAGAATTTCCAAATACCTGAATAATCGATGAAATTTCACGTAAAATTAAATTGTAAACAAAAGGATTTGAAAATGTTGAAAGAAATTTTTCAGAAATTATTAATAATAATTAATTTACGTTTTATAAAGAAGAATTTTAATTTTAAATTCTGGAAAACAATAATTGAATTAAAATGATGAGAGTAATTTTGAATAAGTTACAGTAACAATACTCTTATAATAGGTATAAAATGATGATTTTATCAGTCCAACTTTTTTAATTAACATAAAACATGAAGATATCGATTGCTCCGAGTCGATGACTCGGAGTGATCGATATTTTCATGTTTTATAACATGTTTAATTTCAAAAAGGTTTGAATTAAAAATTTTGTAAAATATCAATGTAGTTTTAAAAACCTGGAAAAATTCCGTTTTTTAACCTGGAAAAGTCAGGGAATTTGAAATGAGCAAAAGCGTGGCAACCCTGGATTTGATTATTTGAAGAAATTGGAAAAAATAGGCGCCCTGAAATTAAAATTTTTTTGAGTAATCTAGGCAGGACTTTTTGAATTAGAAACATGACGTCAAGCTGAGAAAAGAATTCGTCTACTTTATAGTCGGCAAAGAAATAAGGCAAACAATGCAAAATGGAAGGAAAAAGGAAGTAATAGTTAGGCGCCTGACTGAAAATCAACCCAGACGTGCTAGGCAGAGTTTCTCTTCCTTTTTTCTTCGTTTCCTTCATTCTCCCTTTCTTCTCGGGTTGTTGCGAGTTGTGATGCTTGAATGCGATAGTTAGAAACAGTGCCAGAAGCATTGTTTGTTCAGTATATAAAACAACTCTCGAATTTTGGGTACAGCAGTTTAGTGCTTCAACAATATTAATAGAGAGAGATTACCATCTACCGCTTTTTATCTTCTTTTATTATTAAAATTAAAACCACACTTTAGGCCTCGTACTCAGTACCTATACATTGGTACTTTTTATCACTTTCTTCAGCACATACATGTATGTGGACCTAATTTAACTATTCAGCTACTATTTTTTAAAGTGAGTTACTACTGGCACTTATTTCGTTAAATATCCACTAATGGTACTATTTCTTAAACCGAGATTTTAAATATCAATTTATTTATACTGAAGATGTTAATTCCAAGACTAAAGACAAACCTATAAAAATTAGATCTTTTCCAGGTTTTTTCAAGATTTATAAAATTCCCTGACATTTCCAGGTTTTCCAGGTTTTCAACCAAAGTATGACTTTTCGGACTTTTGGGTTTTTAATCTTTAAGAGGAAGATTAATAACTATAATTGTTTTGAAATATTTGAATGTTCGAAAGAAATTTGGAAGAGGAGGAGGATGAAGAGAGCAGAAAGAGATGAGCACCTAATTTTCGAGTTCGGCTTTTTTTGAAGTATACATTTCGAATATACGTGAGTGAAGTAAGAATGTTTATGGGGGTGTAAAATGTGAGACAGGCGTCTGGACCAGTAATTAGTCATTGTTTTATGTCCGACTCCCCGCCCCCCACTTAATGGTATACTCATACCTTGGCCAAGAAGTTGTTTCACATTCATCAAGAGATATAATTCGCATGAGATACAAGGCGCATCAATCGTCATAAACCTCAAAGCCTTTCGACCGTATGTGTTTGCTACTTGTTTTAATTTCTTCGAGCAACCGTTCATATTACCTTTCTCATTTCGAAAGCCAACGCTCGAAAATTAATCGCCGACAGTCGTCACTCCTCTCGGCTATATATAAATGACGTCAGGGACAGGAGTTTTCATATTTTGATTATTATTCCGCATAATTTTTAAAAAGATAACTTTTTTATCATCTTTGTATAGCTTAAAGTAGCTTTAAGCTTTGTAGCTTAAAGTAAAAAAATGTCGATTAAAGATAATAGGAATAAAACCCAATGATGACAAATTCATTTTTTTTTTGGGTTAAAATTAAGAAGAATAAGGATAAATTCTATATATATAGTGGGAATCGAGAAAAATTAGAGACGGGGGTTTCTTAAGAAGACAACTTTCTTTTTTCACGACGAGTCCAGATCGTATCGAATGATTCCTGGATATCTTGAATGAGAGCATCAAGAACAGGTGTGTCAAAGAAGCTTTTACACCTTCTTCTTCATCATCATCTTCTACTTCTTTTTTTTTCTACCGTCGTTCTTTCCGGACTCGTCTCGAAGATTGTGGAATGTGGTGACCATTATAGTGTCTCGTCATTACCTATACCACATCTCGAGCAACACCTTTATATAGACAGCGTTCTAGTCAACAGTTTTTCGAAAAAGAAACAACGATGAAAAAGGTGTTACACACAGGTGTGACTAGTTGAATCAATGACAAGTGTGACACTACCGATTATATATCCAATTCTCCTCTATTTTCTCGATTGTTTATACAACACTTTTTTTTATTTCCCCTTTTTATTTATCTCTACTTTTTCTAGTTGTTAATTTTAGAATAAAAGTTGAATTAATTATCCAATTTGTGACTCTACACACTTTTTCTCACATTTATTTTTAAATATCTTTAAAATATATTGTAAAATTATTAGGAACATCAACTGTTCAGGGCTCGAACCAGTGAAAGTATTTTAGAATATACGGACTTTACGGACCAAAAATAAAAAATTACTGACGAATTACTAACTAAAATATAACCAGTTCAAACCAAATAAGAAAATATTTTACTTAAAACTGCAAATAAAATTTTTCATACCTATAAAACATGAATAACTATAAAACTATAATTTATTTATCAGAATTTAAATATTACTGTCAATATATTTTTAATTCAATTTCTTGAAAGAATTAAATTATTTTCAAAAATTGTAATCAAATTGTTTTTAACAATTCAATTTATTTTCAAAATAATTTTAATAAAATTCTTCGTAGAAATTTCATTAATTTCTATAATTTATAAAAATTCAATTATTTTCAATATCTACTATTTCAATAAAATTTCACAAAAGAATTCAATTAGGTAATAAATTTATGGAAGATGTTTAGTTAAAAACACGAAGAAAAATTCAATTTTGTAAAAGTTACAAATTATTGGAAAAATTCAATTATTTTCAAGAGTAATAATATTCTTCGCAAAAATTAAATATTCTTCAAAAGAAATAAAATTCTTCTTAGGGATTCAATTATTTTCAAAAATAACAAAATTTTTTACTGAAATTCAATTCTTTTTAAACGTTTTAATAAAATTTTTCGCAATAATTCAATTATTTTCATAAATAATAACATTCTTCTCTGGAATTCAATGACTTTTGAAAATTTTAATAAAATTCTTAACCATACTATTCAATTATTTTCATAAATAATAAAATTCATCGCAGGATTTCAATTATTTTTAATACGATTTTACAGGAATTGATCAAAAAATGTAATTATTCTTAAAAAATTAATTTCAATTCCTCGAAAAAATTAATTATTTAAAAAAATGTTTTTTAACAATTTTTTTAGAAGAATTCAATTATTTAGAAAAATATTAGAATTTTTCACATGAATTCAATTATATATCTAAATATTTTAATAAAATTGACCGAAAGAAATCAATTATTTTAAATACAATTTTAATTTTTAATTAAATTTTTTTGAAATAATTCAATTATTTTTTGAGATTTTAATAAAATTCTTCTCAAGAATTCAATTATTTACATAAATAATTCTTCGAAAGAATTCAATTCTGTCGATAAATAACAAAATTATTCCCTAAAATTCAATTATTTTAAGGCATTTTAATAAAATTCTTTGCAAAATTCAATTATTTTTAAAAGTAATAAATTTTTGTTTGGAAATTTAATTATATTAAAAAATTCTAATAAAATCGTTCGCAAGAATTCAATTATTTTCATAAATTATAAAATGCCACACAGACATCCAATTATTTACAAAAATATTAAATTTTTTTACAGGAATTCAATTGTTTTAAAATATTTTAATAATAAAACTCATTGCTGAATTTCAATTATTTTTAATACAATAAATTTTAATCGAATTTTTCGAAAAATTTAATTATTCTTAAACATTTTATTAAAATTCGCCAAAAGAATTCAATTATTTAAAAATTTATTGATAAAATTCTTTATAAGAATTCAATTTTAAGAAATATGAAATTAATGATTAAATTTTTTTTGTATTTAAATAATTTAATTCTAGTAGAATTTTCTAATCAAAATTTATTTGAAAATGAATTTCAGTTGAAATTTTAGATTATAATAATTTTTTAATTTGAATGAATTTAAACAGAAATTTTAAAGAACTTAGATTTTTGAAAAATTTTAATAATTTAAATTTAAATTTTATTTTAAAACACAAAAAAAATTGAATTTGAGAAAAGTTTCGAATGTTTGCAGAAATTTAATGATATGTTTCAAAAATTTTAAAAATTCTTGTCAAAGTTTCAATTATCCTTAAATATTCTTCGCAAAAATTAAATATTGTTCAAAAGTAATAAAATTCTTCTTAGGAATTCAACTATTTTCACAAATAATAACATTCTTCGTAAGAATTAAATTATTTTTAACACAATTTTAATCGAATTTCTCGGAAAATGTAATTATTCTTAAAAATTTTATTAAAATTCGTTGATAGAATTGAGTTATTTGAAAACTTGTTGATAACGATTCTTTATAAGAATTGAATTTTAAGAAACATTCAATTATTCAATAAATTACTTATTTTTGTATTTAAATAATAAAATTGTCGTAGAATTTTCTAATTATAATTGATTCAAATATGAATTTCAGTTAAAATTGTAGATAATTGAATTTCGAGCTTTGAATGTTTGAATTTTTCATACTTTTAACTGAAAGTTGTCTAGATTTAATTTTTTTGAAAAAGTTGAATTGAATTTTTTCAAGTTATTTGAAGTTTTTATTTTCTAATATTTGATTGAATAATTTCCGAATAATCGATGAAATTTCGTAAAATTGAATTGTAAACAAAAGGATTTGAAAATGTTGAAAGAAATGTTTTAAAAATGATTAATAATAATTAATAATAATTAATAACAATTAATTTAAAGAAGAATTTTAGTTAAAAATTTTGGAAAACAATAATTGAATTAAAATGATAATATTAATTTTGATTAAGTTACACACTGTTAAAAAAGATTGTAAATTTACAATACTTTCATACAAAAAGTGATTGAAAATTTACAAATATTGTATATGAAATAATTTCAAAAACGCGTGTTTGAAAGATTTGTAAATTTACAATATTTTCAAACAGAAGTGTTTGAAATTTTCAAAAATTTTTGTATGGATTAACTTCAAATACATATGTTTGAAAGATTTGTAAATTTACAATATTTTCAAACAAAAGTGTTTGAAATTTTCAAAAAATTTTGTATGGATTAACTTCAAATACATAAGTTTGAAAAATATGTAAATTTACAACTTTTTCATAAAAAAGTGTTTGAAAAATTTATGTGTAAAATAATTCAATACACATATGTTTTAAAATATTGTAGGTAAATTTATAACTTTTTCATTGAAAAGTACTTAATTGAAATTTTTTTGAGTTTTTATACGAAATTGCTTCAAACATATGTGTTTAATAATTCTCTAAATTAGTTTAAAACATTATTTATAAGTAAATACATTTTCAAATGTTGAAATAACTAAAAATTTTTTTAATCAATTTAATTAGTTAAATTTGACAAAACTTATTAAGAGAATAAAACATTTTGGATGATATAATATAATTAATTAATATAGTTAGTTATTTTGTACAGATTAAAATTTAAAAACTGCTAAATTAAATAGAAAAATATTTTTCCATAAAAAATCTGCTGTTCATAAAGTATTGTTTAAATATTTCTAAAACATCTTAATACATATCATAAATTTAACAGAAACGTGAAGAGAAAAAAAGTAAAGAATACAAGAATCGGTTGGTGAAGAATTTTAAAGATATTGAATCTTTAGAAATTTAGAAGTAGTCAAAAAAAGGGAATGGTCCACATGTTTCTCACTACTGATACTTTGCAAGAGATTTTCATAGCCTCCCTTGGTCGAGCGCGTCTAGGCGCAGCTCTCAAGGTTGATGGCTCCATACAAGACACACTATACACAGACAACACTATATACGACTAAGGGTTCAAATCGTAGTGTCGAATTTCCGTAAAAATGCCAATGAAACTTTTTTTTAAATTAATTTACATTTATTGTAACATATCAAAACACAATATAAACAGTTTATATAGATTTTTCATTTAAATATTTAAATCGTTTTTGTATTTCAAACAGATTTGTTTGAAATTTCAAACAAAACTGTTTGAAGTTTCAAACAAAACTATTTGAAATTTCATTCAAACACTTTGTATTCATTTTCCAAAGAATAATTTGAAAATTTTAAAGAAATGTGTTTTAAAATTTAATACGAAAATTTGTATTAAATTTAAAAATGTGTGTTGTAGTTTTTCAAAATTGTATATGATAATTGCTTCAAACATTTTTGTATAAAATTTGGAACAAAAATTTTTAACAGTGCAGTAACAATATTGTTATAATATAAAATAATGATTTTATCAGTCGGTCATTTTTAATTATTATAAAATATGAAGAAATCGATTGCTCTGAGTCGAAGACTCGGAGTGATCGATTTCTTTATGTTTTATAACATTTTTTTATAAGTTGTTTAATTTTAAAAAGGTTAGAATTAAAAATTTTGTTAAATATAACTGTAGTTTTAAAAACCTGGAAAAATTCCGTTTTTTAACCTGGAAAACCTGGAAAAGTCAGGGAATTTGAAATGAGAAGCGTGGCAACCCTGTTAGCGAAATTAGTTTTTTTTTTTTGATGATTTTCCTAACAGTTTGCATGATTGTTTATTTGATACACTATCCGATAGTTTTTTTTAATAGTCTGTCTGATGGTTTTTGTAAATGGTTTTTTTTCGATAGTTTGCAATGCAGGTGATGAAAAATGAACAGTAGCGAAAGGATAATTTTGTGGTTGGAAATAAGTTTTTTTTTGTTCATATAATGGAGACACACAGACACAAACACGGTGCGCGCCTGCGGGTCTTGTGTGATCGGATCTAATTAAGGGCTCTCGGTGGGAGTTAGATTATAACCAGTATTAACTGAACAATGTAATCAACAGCAGGTGTTCGTCGATACAACGGCAAGTGATAGCTTTCAGAACCAGAGTCTCTTCAGGGGTGGAACCATTATACGCTCCATCATAACCAATAATTTACGTACACTGTTGCGCTCACCCGTCCATATCTCGAAAGATCCAATTACTTTAGACCCGTTTTAATTACAATTGTCTTCTAATATCCCGTTTGATTAAAACATCCATTAAAAGGTTCAATTAAATAGAGATTATGTTTGATAATTCAATTTGTATTGGGATCAATTTTTTGGGATTCGAAAGCTTTTGATTTTGGTGAATGATGATTTCCTGGTTTTCTCAGAGGGGTTAATTGTTGCTCAATGAAAACGGAAGGACTTCGAGGTCTTCTAGTTTCATTAAATGATAATCTATTAATCTAATAAAACCAAAAGGTGAGTTAGAAGGTTTTCGTCTATTGTCGTTCTAGATTCCCCGAACGGTAATCTCCTAATTATGATTTAACAAAACCAAAAGGTTCTTATTTGTCGTTTTCCCATAAATATTTAGAGAAACCAATAAGATTTTTCCTTTCATTTAATAAAACTCCTCCCTTTTCTCCAAACTGGGAAAAATTTTTGGTTCTTTGTCTTTGAGGAGCGATTCATCTTGTTCCGGAGTTCGAGTATTCGGTTGAGCAGGTTCTCGTGAGTGGAGTGAAGGTGTGTCGATGGTTTTGCGGATACTGGGTGAGGGGGGTCTCGAGCCGAATGGTCAGCTGGCGCCAGCATCCTGTCAGACTCTCCGCTTCCAACTTCTACCTACCAAAATGCATCTTGCTTCATTAATCTTGCTTTATGGTTGCCGCTACACCTAAATCCCTCGCAACACCCTTCTTGGCATTTTGGAGAATGGGGGGTGGCTGTGAAACAATAGACCACTCGTCAAGCTGACGATCGATAAACCAAAGGCTCGATTCCATCGTCAATTTAACACGTTCCTTGTGGGATTGTGTGCTTACTTCTCCCCACCAGATATACTCTTCCTTCAATCAGGATAGTTGATTGAGTCATTAGCAATACTTTCCGTCTCGTCAGCATCTTCTTGCTGCGTGAAAATTTTATCTCGACGAGTGCTAACATCAGTTTTGTAATTGATCGCGTCTTTAATTTCATCTGCTGCTTCTTCTTCTCATATTGAAATCTACTCTTCGACTAACTTTTCCAAAATTAAATGGTTGTCATAAATTTCTTTATTTTGTCCTAAACAGTATAAATAATTGTTTAGACTACTGTTGGCGTTGGGCTTTGCAATTTCAAATTTCAAAACACTGAAAATAAATCGAACTAAAGAATTACAAGACGTGAATTTTGGCAAATGGTGAAATTGCAATGCGGATCAATTCCTTCACTGCGAGAGCTATTTACTCATTCGTTATTCAAAAAGCTCATCGTTGATTCGTCGTGCATATGAAACATTCGATTCCACATGCTCGTTAAACTCGAAAGTACATATTGTCACGTTGAACAACTAATTATTGTTGAAAGCAGTTTGGATTTATTTCAGCATCGAGGAAAACTGACTTAATGTTCATACACAAATATAGTTTTGATAAATTTGACATTCTCTGATTGTTATTCGTTTATGGATTGCTCTCAGCGATAATTATTGCGTGAGGTTCACAGTGATTTGAAGTATGAAATTTAGTGTCAAAGTGGAAAAAAGCAATAAACAAAAATAGTTTTGTTATATCCTTTGATTTGGGATTTTGTGTCAACGACGTTGTCTCGAGAGAATAAAAAGTAGATCTTGACTCTCTTTCTGCGATGATGGCAAGTTCAAACGAACTTGTATAGGTACTAATAGTTGATAGCCCACCAACGATCAACAACCAATTGGTTCATCGTATTGCAAGCCCTCTCTTGTGATCACTGATGTAGTTTGATTGCGAACTGTTAAAGCGGTTGTGTAAATTGTCCAAGGCCGTTGGAATTTAACGGACACGAACTGGTTATAAAGGGAATCGTTGAATTTCACCAGTGCACGTAAAAGAGAAGCTCTAGATTAAACCCAAATATACATTGAGATTGCAAAATTAAAATGTATTGCAGAGCAATTCTACTGTGACGAACTTTAGTTTTTATTTTGTAATTCTGTTGCGTTCTATTTTTAATTCTGTTGTTTTGTACTTCTGCTTTGAATTGTACTTCTGTTGAATTCTACTGGAGCAATTTTTACTACAATAATTTTTTTACTACAATAATTATATTGGGTCCATTGTATTTATCGTATTATACAGAAGTAGGTAGAAGATATATTGGAAGATTCCAATTTTGTAAATATTACTACAAGTCCAAAAATAGAACTGATTGTGTGACCGTTGTCCCTCTCTTGAAAATCGTTTCGTTTTTCGATTTGCTGATGGTCCTCTCATCACAGTTTGGAATTTATGAGGATTGTATCACTCTTGTCGATATATCCTCCTCTTTTTTTATCCTTTCAATTTTAGAAACTGCGATCGGACGATCATCGATTCCTTCCCGTGAGGGGAATTGAAATCCCCCTCCACCACCAGGAATGGATTCACGCCTGTATCCCGAGCCGAACTCAGGACTGGCAGTGCGATCGAGTTGTCGCATAAAACTGCCTACAATTTTCATTGTTTAAAATAAGATGAAAAGTCAAGAAAGCATTGGAGAAAATGAATGTTTTGTTGTAACTGAGGCAATTAGTACGGTCATCACCCCTCAGGTGCATGATACTTGGTCAGTTCATACTCCCGTGGTATATCATTAATATGAAATTAATGACATAGGCACATCGCAGTTAAACTGCAGAAGGCAAATGAATCTGTACATAACAGCCTCTTTCTGATTATTAATAAAATGCTAACTCTACGTCAGAAATAGCACGATATGCAAATGATTTTTTAAATTTCACGAAACTTAAGAAAATAATAGTTTAATATAAGAGCTAAATAATTGTAAAAGAAATTTTAAAAATATCTAAAATTGTAGGACTTTAACCACTTTTAATTTTGCATTGAATTTATTTCATTCTTTTATAACTTTTATAACTTTTGATGAATGAAACATGTATTTTTTTCAGAAAAATACGTATTTTTAAAAAATTGTATAAAATAAAAAGTTTTTTAATGTTTAAATATAAAAAAAGTAAAAATAAATTTTCTTTTATAGTTTTTTCAACTTTTGAGCCATTGTTTTTAATTTTTTCATAATAATCTGTATCACTTCATCCTTAATTAAAAAAAATTATTTTTGAATTAATTTGAAATTAATCAAAGTTTTAAAAATTATTTTTTTTAAATTAAGGTTGAAGTCATAGAGATTATTATGAAAAAATTAAAAACAATGGCTCAAAAGTTGAAAAAACTATAAAAGAAATTTTATTTTTACTTTTTTTATATTTAAACATTAAAAAACTTTTTATTTTATACAATTTTTTAAAAATACGTATTTTTCTGAAAAAAATACATGTTTCATTCATCAAAAGTTATAAAAGTTATAAAAGAATGAAATAAATTCAATGCAAAATTAAAAGTGGTTAAAGTCCTACAATTTTAGATATTTTTAAAATTTCTTTTACAATTATATTTAGCTCTTATATTAAACTATTATTTTCCCAAGTTTCGTCAAATTTTAAGAATCACTTGCATATTGTGATATTTCTCACGTGGAGGCGCCTAAAAATTAAATCAAAACATTAATTATCACAAAGGAATTCATTTTTCAAACTAAAACAACAAAACATTCAATATCCACATCCTGAAAATAGAACATATTTTTATCCCACATGCACAAAAATGTCGATTTCATATAGCAGACGACAGGGAGTATAGTCACTCATTTGTTCGACAGTATGAAAATAGTTGTTATTTTCATATAGTCGAACAAGTGAATGACTTTTACTCCCTGTCGCCTGCTATCCGAAATCGTCACTTTTGTGCATTAGGAATAAAAAATCATAATTAACAAGAAAACTAAGGCAGCCCAATTTGTTTACGATGAAGTATAACTTTTGTTCATCCTGCAGCAATTAAACATTTTACAAAAAGTGTTGTATTTTGTTTATTATTAAAGTTAAGAAGCTTAAAAAGGTCTGATTTAAAAGCACATATCCTGAGCTGTATAACAACAAAAAATAAATTTAAAAAAATAATTTTGTTACTTAATGTTCAGTAATTATATCACAAAGCAAAAAAATTAGCCTTTTTTCAACTGTTGATAACTCAAAAATGGATGGTTTAAAAAAATTTTTTTGAGTACATGAATTGTTCCTTTTTTATATTGAATTAGATTTTGAAGTTTTAATTGTAGAAATTCACAATTTATTCTCACTACAATAAACAAGCAAATTTAATATCCTATTTATTTAATTATTTTAATAATTTTAACTCAGCAATTATTTAAATAACTTTTGATAATGTAATTAAGTTTATTGTTTGTAAACTGATCAAAATTTATTTAAATAATTTATTGCTGAGTTAAAATTATTAAAATAATTAAATAAATATAGGACATTAAATTTGCTTGTTTGTTGCAGTGAGAATAAAATGTGAATTTCTATAATTAAAACTTCAAAATACAAAAAATGTAAAAAATTTTGTTTTCTAAAAAACAATTCTTTATATTTTTTTCCTAATTCTATATAAAAAAGCAACAAATTTATGTTCTCAAAAAAATTTTCAAACTAACTGCTTCTGAATTATCAACGATTGAAAACAATTGCTAATTTTTTTTTTTTGCTTTACAATATCATTACTTAAACATTAACAAAATTATTTTTTCAATTTATGTTTTATGTAGTTATAAAGCGCAGGATATGTGCTTTTCAATGAGACTTTTCTGAGCTTCTTAACAATTATAATAAACAAAATACAATATTTTTCTAAAGTGTTTAATTGCTGCAGGGTGGGCAAAAGTTATTTAACGGCACTGTATAACAAACACATGTGTGAACACACATTCATATACGCAGACACAAAACAGAAAAAAAGAACAAAACAAAATTTCAATTTCATAATTTTCAAAACATTGAAATTCTTATTATCGAAATTTAATTTTACATAATTTTCATATTTAAAAATACCATTGAACATATTGTTTAAATAGTCGAATTATTCTTTATCCTAATATTTATATAAGGTTTTTCAAGTTGGGTGGTGGAAAATTTAAGATGGATGCTAACTGTTGCACAAACATTGTATAGAAATATAAAAATAAATAGAAATGTTTGTGCAACAGTTAGCATCCATCTTGAATTTTCCACCACCCAACTTAAAAAACATTATATAACTATTAGGATAAAGAATAATTCGACTAATTGAACATTATGTTTAATGGTATTTCGAAATATGAAAATTATGTAAAATTAAATTTCGATAAAAATAATTTCAATGTTTTGAAAATTATAAAATTGAAATTTTATACAAAATCGTATGCATCTAAAAACCCTACATTATATCCCTACTCTTCGAAAAATATGTTATCAACCTTCAGGTGCATGATACTTTGTACACCAGTCATACATTATAGAAAGTTTTTTTTTAAATTTCAATAATAAATATTGAAATTCAGTACTTAAATTTGCAAATTAAAGAAAACATTAAAAAACCTTCAAAATGGTTTCGTAATAAAAAAAAGCAAATTAATAATGATCGGCCGCAAGAAAAATTAATTGATTCCAAAACTGGTCGCGACTGTGTAAGGGTCAACCCTTCACAGCCGTACACCACACCAGCCTCAAAATCAAATAATTTTACCACCAACAGATACACTTATTGCTTTCCTAGTTTGCACTAGGCGGATAATAATTTTAATATATCATGTTGTCCCTAAGGTACGCGAGTACGAACAGAAGGATTTCTTTGATATGAAATTATATTTTATTTATAACAATACTAAATAGTAAAAATATTTAGATTCACAATAAGGAAATAATGATTTTAATGAATCTTTTTGTCCCTAAGGTACACGAGTATAAACGTTAAAGAACGATTTCTTTGATATAAAATTAATAATATAATAATCTGCCGGAAGCAAAATCAATTGATTCCAAAACTGGTCGCGACTGTGTAAGGGTTAACCCTTCACAGCCGTACACCACACCAGCCTCAAAATCAATTAATTTTACAACCAACAGATACACTTATTGCTTTCCTAGTTCGCACTAGGGAAATAATGATTTTGATAAATCGTGTTGTCATAAGGTACGCGAGTACGAACGTTAAAGAAGGATTTCTTTAAAATAAAATTATATTTTATCTATATCAATACTAAATATTAAAAATATTCAAATTCGCACGAGGCAAATAATTATTTTAATAGATCGTGTTGTCCCTAAGGTACGCCAGGACGATTGTTAAAATACTAAATAATGAAATTGAATATTCAGATGATGTCCATAAAGTATTTTACGACCTTTAAAATTTTATAAAATGTAAGTGGAAATGCCATTCACTATAGATATTTTCGTTTAGTTATATTTAAGGTGAAAGCTTTATATTTACAAGAAAAAGAAAAATGAAAGGGGCCCCATCCATCGCCCCCTTCTGTGAGTTACATCTCAAAAAATAAAATAAAAATTATTATTTTCTTAAAAAATTTAATTTTATATTATTAAAAATTTTAAGATAATAAAATTAACTCTCCAAATAATTATTTTTGTGAATCGTTTTGTCCCTACGGACATTTAATGTTTAGATTCGCACTAGACTTGAATAAAATGAACTATATTTTTAGAATTATTTTGTGAGACAATTGTATTGTGTCTTTTTGTAAAAGCTTTAGTAATACATTTTATTTTATCTCCCCTGCAAATTATTTCTGCACGTATTTACAATGTTTCGTGATATCATCATAGGGTTTTTTTTTAATTATTTTTTTTGATTTTTTTTTACTTAAAATTAATAACAATAAATAATAATTTTTTTGTATTTTTCCTTATTCTTATTTGATAATGCCAAAATAATTGATCAAAATTATCATATTAAATTATATAACACTTTTTTCAATATTTTCTTTAAGATGAAAATTTACAAACTGTTTTAAATACTTTTTTTTTTAAAGTTGAAGAAAATGTGTCTCATTTCTCATGGGGAACGTAGATTTAAAATAATAAATTCATATTAACGCGAGCCAGACACATTTTATATTATTCGAATAAAACTTTTGTACAATGGAAACACAATTATTCACGTTTAAGAATAATGAGATATTTAACATTATTTACAAATTATTGTTTTCTATTTTTTACGATAAATGTCTATACTGCATATTCTTTTTTTGTTTCAGATGCAGTAAATTTCCTTACTAGCACTATGAAGACGAGTTTAAAATTTTTCAATGGTAGGATTTAGCAGTGAATTTTTGAAAAATTATCATCTTGGACAATGGAATTGCGAAGTTGTGAAATGTAAAATTACGTGAATTTTGAATTATTACATTTTTCATTGTAGAAATAAATGTCTAATGGCTGGAAAAACTGTTGGTTTGGGTATATCATTGCCGGTTAATAATCCCTCCAAGTACAACCCAATATTAAGAATATTACGTCCAGCGTTAATATCCCTCTCCCACATTACATTGCAATTTTTGCATAAAACATATCTATGTGTCGTTTTTGATACAAAACATTCTTCATTGCAATTGGAACATTGTTTTGTTGTAAACGCTTCATGGACAACCATTATTTTTAATTTATCTTCGCCATATTCTTTCGATTTCTTCATTAAAAGACTATTAATTTTATTTATTTTGCTAAAATGATGGCCTTTTATAAATGAAGGTATGTTTGTTTGGCCGATCACAACTAAACATGGATTTTCTTGAACATTGCCAATTAAAAAATTGACAATTCTATCGAATTCTTCCTCCTTTTTTATCATTTGTCTCCACTTGAAATGTTGAAAACAACTTCTTAGTAAAGTTGGTTGAGAGCACTGAAATATTGCAATGCGATATTTTGCAATATTTAAATAGTCGTAGGGATTATTTAAATTAATATTTTTAAAATTTACATTATTATTTATTATTGCACTTATTTTTGCACTCATTGATTTTGTTTTTCTCTTTTTTAACATTCTATTGTGTGGTGTTAATGTTCTGAACCTTAATGTTCTGTTATGAATGTAAATCGGAATGTCGTGTTTCTTATTATTTGAAGATGGCTTTGGAGAACCTAGTCTTAAAACACCAGCAAAAGCTGCTTTCTTGCCAGGATCTAATCCAATGAAACGCGAATAGTTTTTTTTTTTTAAAGAAGCAGATGCAATTTCTTCGAAATCAGCTTTTGTTGGTGCATTATTTTCTCTAAAAAAACCAACAGAAACTTTAACACCGTTTGTCACAATGAATTTTGGTATTTTATTTTTTTCTAAATTGTCAATATTAAATAGTTTATTAAATACAAATTCAGTTTTTTTATCGATATCTACATTTTTTGAATTTAAATAATCCCATTCTACTTTTTGTTCATCATTTCTATATCTTTTACCGTCTCTTTGAATGTATTGTAAATATGGAAAAACATCGCCCTTTAACACAGTATAAGAATAAACTTGATGCTGTATTCCTAGCCTTTTTATAGGGATTAATACAAAACTTCTTTCCATATTATCAACAAAATATTTTTGCATTCTTAGGAAAAAAGGGTAAAACTGTTTATAACAATTTCCATTATCCATTTGTTTAAAATCTAATTTTTCTCCCTGTAAAAGTGTTTGAAATATTTCATCCTCACATGTACCCTCCATTGCTTGATTAAATAGTACATTCACTTCTTCTTTAGATCTAATTTTCTTTTTTTTTTTTGTCACTCGATTTATATTCATTTTACATTGCTCCTGTGCAAGACATTTCTTTTGTGCAGGACATTTTTTTTTTGGAATTCTAATCTTTTTAAAATAAACATTATTCATTTCTTGATTCCTTTCTTTTTTCGATAATTGTTGTTTCACATTACTTGCAATCATTTTACGTTTTCTTTTATTTTTCTTTTTCCTCGAGTTTTTACTTCTCCTTGAATTTTTGTTTTTTCGTTTCTTTATTAACTTTTTTTTATCAACATCAATATTCATTTTATTTTCTTCTTCAAGAGGTAAGATGTAAAAAAAACGACGCAGCAAATTACTTCCCCGGTCTTTTATTACACGTTTTAAACACTCTTCATAATTTTGAGCAGCTTGCTTTACTAATTCCGATTTATACACACAATTATAATACTTTACCTCGCCGGTTAAAGTTTGATAAATTTCAAGCGCATTGTATAAATTTTCATGTCGTGCTTTTAAATCAGTAAACGATTTTGAATTTTGGTCTCTCTCAATGAAACATTCAAAAATTGTACTGATTCTTAAATTACCATTAATCCATTCGTTTAAAAATTTACCATCGGGTAATGTGAATAAATACTCACAAAAATAACTCGCTCTAATTGAAAGCGAACTAATAACTGCTACGTCATCAAGAATTTTCATATGAACAATTTCACTTTTTTTAATTCTATTTAATGAGCACTTTCTTATAAAAACATCTTCAGAATTATCTTTATTCTTTTTATTTGTTAATAATTTGCGGCCTTTAGTTATATCGCCTTCAACAATTTTTGCAAGTTTACTTGGATGTGCCATTTTTAAATAATTCAATAAGCAATTTAAAATAGCAATTGATAAATTGTAATTAAAAAAGAAGCCCAATAATTATCAGCCGGAAGTAAAATCAATTGATTCCAAAACTGGTCGCGACTGTGTAAGGGTTAACCTCCATAGCCGTACACCACACCAGCCTCAAAATCAATTAATTCAACAGCCAACGGATACACTTATTTAATCATGTTGTCCCTAAGGTACAAGAGTACGAACGTTAAAGAGGGATGTCATTAATATAAAATTATATTTTATCTATATCAATACTAAATATTAAAAATATTTAGATTCGCACGAGGCAAATAATGATATTAATGAATCCTGTTGTCCGTAAGGTACGCGAGTACGAACGTTAAAGAAGGATTTCTTTAATATAAAATTATATTTTATTTATATCAATACTAAATATTAAAAATATTTAGATTCGCAAGAGGGAAATAATGATATTAATGAATCATGTTGTCCCTAAGGTACGCGAGTACGAACGTTAAAGAACGATTTCTTTGATATAACATTAATAATAATAATAAGCCGGAAGCAAAATCAATTGATTCCAAAACTGGTCGCGACTGTGTAAGGGTCAACCCTCCATAGCCGTACACCACACCAGCCTCAAAATCAATTAATTCAAAAGCCAACGGATAGACTTATTTAATCTTCTTGTCCCTTAGGTACACGAGTACGAACGTTAAAGAAGGATGTCATTAATATAAAATTATATTTTACATTTTTCGATAGGGAATATTAAAAATATTTAGATTTGCACGAGGTAAATAATGATTTTAATTAATCCTGTTGTCCCTAAGGTACGCGAGTACGAACGTTAAAGAAGGATTTCTTTAATTTAAAATTATATTTTATCTATATCAATACTAAATATTAAAAATATTCAAATTCGCACGAGGCAAATAATGATTTTAATGAATCATGTTGTCCCTAAGGTACGCGAGTACGAACGTTAAAGAAGGATGTCATTAATATAAAATTTTAATTTATCTATATCAATACTAAATATTAAAAATATTTAGATTCGCACGAGGCAAATAATGATTTTAATGAATCATGTTGCCCCTAAGGTACAAGAGTACGAACGTTAAAGAGGGATGTCATTAATATAAAATTATATTTTATCTATATCAATACTAAATATTAAAAATATTTAGATTCGCACGAGGCAAATAATGATTTTAATGAATCATGTTGCCCCTAAGGTACAAGAGTACGAACGTTAAAGAGGGATGTCATTAATATAAAATTATATTTTATCTATATCAATACTAAATATTAAAAATATTTAGATTCGCACGAGGCAAATAATAATTTTAATGAATACTGTTGTCCCTAAGGTAAGCGAGTACGAACGTTAAAGAAGGATTTCTTTAATATGAAATTATATTTTACCTATATCAATACTAAATATTAAAAATATTTAGATTCGCACGAGGCAAATAATGATTTTAATGATTCTTGTTGTCCCGAAGGTACACGAGTATGTACGTTAAAGAACGATTTCTTTGATATAAAATTAATAATAATAATAATAATCTGCCGGAAGTAAAATCAATTGATTCCAAAACTGGTCGCGACTGTGTCAGGGTTAACCCTCCATAGCCGTACACCACACCAGCCTCAAAATCAATTAATTCAACAACCAACGGATACACTTATTTAATCGTGATGTCCCTAAGGTACAAGAGTACGAACGTTAAAGAGGGATGTCATTAATATAAAATTATATTTTATCTATATCAATACTAAATATTAAAAATATTTAGATTTGCACGAGGTAAATAATGATTTTAATTAATCCTGTTGTCCCTAAGGTACGCGAGTACGAACGTTAAAGAAGGATTTCTTTAATTTAAAATTATATTTTATCTATATCAATACTAAATATTAAAAATATTCAAATTCGCACGAGGCAAATAATGATTTTAATGAATCATGTTGTCCCTAAGGTACGCGAGTACGAACGTTAAAGAAGGATGTCATTAATATAAAATTTTAATTTATCTATATCAATACTAAATATTAAAAATATTTAGATTCGCACGAGGCAAATAATGATTTTAATGAATCATGTTGCCCCTAAGGTACAAGAGTACGAACGTTAAAGAGGGATGTCATTAATATAAAATTATATTTTATCTATATCAATACTAAATATTAAAAATATTTAGATTCGCACGAGGCAAATAATAATTTTAATGAATACTGTTGTCCCTAAGGTAAGCGAGTACGAACGTTAAAGAAGGATTTCTTTAATATGAAATTATATTTTACCTATATCAATACTAAATATTAAAAATATTTAGATTCGCACGAGGCAAATAATGATTTTAATGATTCTTGTTGTCCCGAAGGTACACGAGTATGTACGTTAAAGAACGATTTCTTTGATATAAAATTAATAATAATAATAATAATCTGCCGGAAGTAAAATCAATTGATTCCAAAACTGGTCGCGACTGTGTCAGGGTTAACCCTCCATAGCCGTACACCACACCAGCCTCAAAATCAATTAATTCAACAACCAACGGATACACTTATTTAATCGTGATGTCCCTAAGGTACAAGAGTACGAACGTTAAAGAGGGATGTCATTAATATAAAATTATATTTTATCTATATCAATACTAAATATTAAAAATATTTAGATTTGCACGAGGTAAATAATGATTTTAATTAATCCTGTTGTCCCTAAGGTACGCGAGTACGAACGTTAAAGAAGGATTTCTTTAATTTAAAATTATATTTTATCTATATCAATACTAAATATTAAAAATATTCAAATTCGCACGAGGCAAATAATGATTTTAATGAATCATGTTGTCCCTAAGGTACGCGAGTACGAACGTTAAAGAAGGATGTCATTAATATAAAATTTTAATTTATCTATATCAATACTAAATATTAAAAATATTTAGATTCGCACGAGGCAAATAATGATTTTAATGAATCATGTTGCCCCTAAGGTACAAGAGTACGAACGTTAAAGAGGGATGTCATTAATATAAAATTATATTTTATCTATATCAATACTAAATATTAAAAATATTTAGATTCGCACGAGGCAAATAATGATTTTAATGAATCATGTTGCCCCTAAGGTACAAGAGTACAAACGTTAAAGAGGGATGTCATTAATATAAAATTATATTTTATCTATATCAATACTAAATATTAAAAATATTTAGATTCGCACGAGGCAAATAATAATTTTAATGAATACTGTTGTCCCTAAGGTAAGCGAGTACGAACGTTAAAGAAGGATTTCTTTAATATGAAATTATATTTTACCTATATCAATACTAAATATTAAAAATATTTAGATTCGCACGAGGCAAATAATGATTTTAATGATTCTTGTTGTCCCGAAGGTACACGAGTATGTACGTTAAAGAACGATTTCTTTGATATAAAATTAATAATAATAATAATAATCTGCCGGAAGTAAAATCAATTGATTCCAAAACTGGTCGCGACTGTGTCAGGGTTAACCCTCCATAGCCGTACACCACACCAGCCTCAAAATCAATTAATTCAACAACCAACGGATACACTTATTTAATCGTGATGTCCCTAAGGTACAAGAGTACGAACGTTAAAGAGGGATGTCATTAATATAAAATTATATTTTACATTTTTCGATATGGAATATTAAAAATATTTAGATTAACACTAGGGAAATAATGATTTTAATGAATCCTGTTGTCCCTAAGGTACGCGAGTACGAACGTTAAAGAAGGATGTCATTAATATAAAATTTTAATTTATCTATATCAATACTAAATATTAAAAATATTTAGATTCGCACGAGGCAAATAATGATTTTAATGAATCATGTTGTCCCTAAGGTACAAGAGTACGAACGTTAAAGAGGGATGTCATTAATATAAAATTATATTTTATCTATATCAATACTAAATATTAAAAATATTTAGATTCGCACGAGGCAAATAATGATATTAATGAATCCTGTTGTCCGTAAGGTACGCGAGTACGAACGTTAAAGAAGGATTTCTTTAATATAAAATTATATTTTATTTATATCAATACTAAATATTAAAAATATTTAGATTCGCACGAGGCAAATAATGATTTTAATAAATAGTGTTGTCCCTAAGGTACGCGAGTACGAACGTTAAAGAACGATTTCTTTGATATAACATTAATAATAATAATAATAAGCCGGAAGCAAAATCAATTGATTCCAAAACTGGTCGCGACTGTGTAAGGGTCAACCCTCCATAGCCGTAAAATTATATTTTATCTATATCAATACTAAATATTAAAAATATTTAGATTCTCACGAGGCAAATAATGATTTTAATTAATCCTGTTGTCCCTAAGGTACGCGAGTACGAACGTTAAGGAAGGATTTCATTAATTTAAAATTATATTTTATCTATATCAATACTAAATAGTAAAAGTATTTAGATTCGCACTAGGCAGATAATGATTTTAATAAATCGTGATGTACGCGAGTACTAACGTTAAAGCAGGTTTTTTTTTAAATAATATTTTATCTATTTCAATACTAAATATTAAAAATACTTTGATTCGCAGTAGGCAAATAATGATTTTAATAAATTATGTTTTTTTAAATTACATTTTACCTATTTGAATAGTAAATGTGGACGTCCACATGAAAAGGTCCCATCCCAAGTGCGAAATGCCAAGACTGCAAAAACGGCCCATTATTGGTTCAGTAATGTCTGCCGAGAATTGGCAGTAGTTACTGGGCCATTACTGGTGTTCAAAACGTCCCATTGATGGGCCAATGATGGCACCGATGGTCAGATTTTCAAATTTTTCAAGATTGGGCCAGCTCTCGGCCCAATAATGGCACATTCACGGCAAAGTTGATCAATCTTTAATGGCAAAATTCAATTGCCAGTGATGTGACGATGATCGGCCCATTAATGGCACTTAATGGCAAACATTTTGTGTCTTTAATGGCAAATTATAATTGACAGAATTGGGGCGTAGCTTGGCCCAATAACGGCACATTATTGGCAAAGTTGCTCAATCTTTAATGGCAAAAGACAATTGCCAATGATGTGACGAAAATCGGTCCATTAAAGGCACATTAGTGGCACTTTAATGGCAAACATTTTGTATCTTTCATGACAAATTATAATTGACAGTATTGGGGCGTAGCTTGGCTCAATAATGGCACATTCACGGCAAAGTTGATCAATCTTTAATGGCAATATTCAATTGCCAGTGATGTGACGAAGATCGGCCCAATAATGGCACATAAGTGGCACTTTAATGGCAACAATTTTGTGTCTTTGATGGCAAATTATAATTGCCAGAATTGGGGCGTAGCTTTGCTCAATAACGGCACATTATTGTCTAACATTTAGTATCTATGACGGCAAATTATAATTGCCAATATTGGGACGTAGCTCGGCCCAATAATGGCACAGTATCGGCCAGTGTAGTGTAGCTTATAAGAACCCTTTTGCTTCCTCGACTTCAAGTCAGAGTAGCAGAGTGGTCAGAGTGTTAGGCTGTGGTGCGTCAGGTTCAGGTATCGATCCCCGCGAGCGGTAAGAATTTTTCAAATATTTGTAAGTTTGCGTTTAATTTAGGGAAATAAGCTGTATAAATATTATAAATTAATTAGTTAATTAAGTAAAAAATATATTTTTTTTAATTTTGTCAACACTGGGGAGTAATGGCAGCCAATAATGGACCATTAATGTTTACCGAGAATCGGCCGATGATTGGCTGCCGACGGCCTACCGCGGTTAACCTCCCGACAGTCGGGCCACTATTGTCTGCCAAGAGTAGGCACTGACTATGCCGTCACTGGGCCAGTTTTGGGCCGTTTTTAATTTCGCACTTGGGATATTGTTGGTTCTAGTTTTCGATATAATCGCAATTTAGTCATTTTGGAGCAAAATCTTTATTTTTTAAAAATTTTTTATTATATATCTGCATGTTTTAAAAAGTCGAATCATGCGGTTTTTATTAATTTATCGATAATTTAACTG
The DNA here is from genome assembly GCF_015476425.1 of Leptopilina heterotoma. Taxonomy (NCBI): domain Eukaryota; kingdom Metazoa; phylum Arthropoda; class Insecta; order Hymenoptera; family Figitidae; genus Leptopilina; species Leptopilina heterotoma. The sequence goes on from NW_025110893.1 coordinate 1,613,705, forward strand.
TTTGATTTCATTGGTTCTTTAGAAAAATGAAAAGGGCCCATTTTGTCGGTCATTTGCAAAAGTAATCCGTATTTTAAAAATGGTGGTGTCGAAAAATTTAAAACCTCTTAATTTTTCATCTTTAGGGTGTCCTGCACTGTAAACAATTCTTATCTGAATAACTTCTTACAAGAACCAGAGATATTTATGTTAGAGTCTTTTTTTTCGTAATTGTCGAAATGAAAATTTGGATATTGCGTCAATTTTTTTTATAATAGAGACGGTCAAAAAATTTTAAATAAGTTTAATATCTATTCTTTTTCTTCAAATGACAGAATAAAATTGTATTCAATCGTTAATCTTGTAAAAAAATGGTTTTTTAATAGAAAAACTGTCCTTTTTAGAAAAGGGCTCATATTGTCGGTTTTTCGTATTTTCGAAATTAAGGGAAGGGGGTGGTTCTAAAAATTTAAAACCTGTTGGTTTTTTATCTTCAAGGTGCCCTGAACTGGAAACAATTCTCATCTGAATAACTTCCAAGAAGAATCTTTAATTACGTTTTTCTCGAAATGAGGTTTTTGCAGTTCTAAACTTTAAAATTCCGTAACTCAGCGAATTTTCAACCAAAAAATTTTGCCAGGAATACGCCCATATAGATAACTCCAATAGTGCCAAAATGGGCCCTTTTCATGTGGACGTCCACAAATAATGATATTTCATTTTTAGATGATCATGATGCGTTTTTTTTTTTATTTTTATTTTATTGTTTAAATTTAAAAAAAAATTTTTTAATTTTAATTATTTAATTTATAATCATTTTATTTCATTAAATATTGTATTTTTTTGTGAAAATGTTATCCTAGAAATAGAAAAAAATAATATTTTTATTCAAATATTATAATGAATAATAATTTAATTTCATTAAATATTGTATTTTCTTTGGGAAAATGTTTTCCTATAAATAGTAAGATATTAACATTTTTATTGAAATATAATGACCAGAGAACGTTTTTAAATAGATTGATCTAGAAAAGTCAAAATTTAAATAATCCTACCCCTCAAAGAAAAAAAAATGTTTTCAAGAAAAAAATGGAGCATCGAGGGAAATTGAAAATTATTATTGTAGATAACAAACATTTTTAATTTTAACGATATCTATTATTGCTGTACATAAATTTATAAGTATATATAAATTATAATAAAGAAAAAATTAAATGAAAACGAGAGAAACTTTGATTGCTAATTGGAGAAAATTGTGATATAAATAACTTGTGTGTCTATACTAACCGGGAAAACTGGGAAATATAGCCGTGAATTTAATTTGACCGGGAATAAGCCAGAAATTTTATTATTATTATTATTTTTTTTTTTTAATCCAAACCGGAAACGTTTTAACCAAATTAAAAAAAGTTTTACTATTTTAATTTGTTTAGAAAAAATCGCTTTTTATTTGAATTTTTATAGATTACTGTTCTCTTAATTTCAAATATAGTATGTAAGTAAATTGAAAAAAAAATTATCAAATTAATAGAAATTTTCTGAAATTTAAATGAAAATAAATAAATTTGATAAAGAATATTATTAAAATCTTTTTAACAAATAGAATTTTCAAAGTATTTTAATTTAGTAATTGATAAATAATTGAAATTTATAGAGTCACATTCGAATGTATTCATGTTTCTTAGTGCGAAGATTATAATAATTTCAACTTTTATTAGTGCATTTAAAAAAAGATACCTATACTCTTAAAATTTGTTAATAAAATTGGATGTTCGCAAAGTTTTTTTGAAAATTCTGAAAAATGAAATTTTTTAATTCTATAATTTCAGGATAATTGAATTTTTATAAACAAATAATTAAAAAATGTTTAAATAATTGAAATTTTTTTACATTCTTTTAAAAATAATCAAATTCTTTCAATAAAATTCTTTGAAAATAATCAAGGTAAAGAAGTCAACGTAATTATAATTTTGTTCTTAAAAATTTCTTCGCAATATATTCAAATTATATATTTTCATTTTAAATAGTAAAACTCATTGGAGAATTTCAATTATTTTCAATACAATTTTAATCGAATTCTTTGAAAAATGTAATTATTCTTTCAAATTTTATTAAAATTGGTTGAAAAAATTCAATTATTTATAAAAACTGTAAAAAGAGTCTTCTCAAGAATTCATTTATTTTCATAAAATATAAAATTTTTTAGATTTACTAAATTCTTAAAATCTATGCGACTGATCAACAATTTGAACAACAATTCGAAGAAAAACAAGAAGATTACATTGGATATTTATTTATTTATTTATTTATAAATTAATAAATTTATATGTAATATACAATTTTTAATATTAAAAATAACAAATCAACCGGCTACAAATATATTTGAATTGAATTAAATAAATATTGAAATTAATTTTTTTTATCTAGATTACATTGGATGTTTATTTATTTATTTATAAATTAACAAATTTATATGTTATATACAATTTTTAATATTAAAAATAACAAATCAACCGGCTACAAATATATTTGAATTGAATTAAATAAATATTGAAATTAATTTTTTTTATCTTCTTTTCGAAAATATCCGACAGTAATCTGAAAAAGAAGAAAATATCTTTATATAATAAAAAATTATATTTATTAAAAAAGAATTAATTAAAATAAAATAATTTTTAAACTAACAGTTTTTGATTTTTTCGATTCATCTGTCGACTTTATTTTTTTCATGTCAATTTTAATTTTTTTGACTTCATGGATTTTTTCACTATCTATTTTGTGAATTTTTCTTTTCTTTGAAGGTGGTGGTCCTTGAAGAATATTGAAATTCATTGAAGATTGTTGTGAGTTTTTGACTTCATGGATTTTTTCACTATCTATTTTGTGAATTTTTCTTTTCTTTGAAGGTGGTGGTCCTTGAAGAATATTGAAATTCATTGAAGATTGTTGTGAGCACTGTTTAATTTTTAAATCCGTTTTAAAATCCGTTTGAGTCGCTTTGTCCGCCAACGGAGGGAACTTTAATAAATACTTAATATTTGCACTAAGTAATTGTTTCTCCATTTGTTTAACTTTTTTTTTATATTCTATGTCTTTTAATTCCATTTTTTTTTCATAGGAATTTGCCAATAAAATTAACTCTTTATGAAAATGCTCCTGTCTCTCTTTGGCCACAGAAACAGGAATTGTTTCCTCAGTTATTTCATTAAGTTGTTCGACACAACTCTGCTGCAATTCTCCTGCTGGAAACAAATCACTTTGAAAAGGTGCCACATTTTGTAAATCTTCATTTTCCATATCGATGATTGATTTTTGAAAAATTGATTTTGTCAGCATGTCATACTCCTTTTCCTTCCTTGCATTCATTCTTTGCCTTTTGTTTAATTTCTTTGTCATCTACATAATAAAAAAAGAAAAAACAATTTAACAATGACATAAAATTTACAAGCAACAATTTAATACTAATCTATGAAATGTCGATTCCAAGAAGGCAATACATTTGTTACACAATAAACATAAAGAATTTATACATACCTTTTCAATAAAGAGCAAAACAAAAGAGAAAAGAAAGAGATTAATTGTACGTGGTTGTTTGTAAAATAATTTTCACTGAATGAAAGATTAGAACATTTTGGCGCTTTTTTGAGTTGCGCAAGCGTAGTTATAAAAAATGTCAGCGGCCATTAAGATTACTACAATGTAAAGGACAAACTCGGTCGGTAATGAAGAACCTATTACATTCAAAAATATTGTTGTCGTTTGTGGTTTTGTGCCAGCAAATTATTATTCACGTTGAAATTGAATTTAATGGTAATTAAACTTGGTTTATATATAAACAATCAAGTAAAACTTAGTCCACAAAATACAAAATTTTACGATTTAAATTTTTCATTTTTTGTATTCACTTAAAGAGAGTAATAAAATTATATTATAACCTCAAAAAAATTATCAAAATTATTTTAACAACAAATAAAAAATTGAAGTAAAATTAAATGTTAGCAAACTATTGTATAATTTAATTACAAAATATTAAGAAAATATTTATATTGATTTGGAATTTTTTAACAAAAAATAATGATATTGAACATTTTATATTTCTTTTTTCAGCTTTGTGGAGTTATTATCAAAGATATATAGAAAACAATTATTTACCGGTTCGACATTTTAACATTCTCAATAATAAACTATTACATCGTTTTGAAAAAGGAATTAGAATTGGAATCAGTATAATAACAGGTAATAATTATTCTTTTTGTACAAACAATAAAAAAAAAAAACAAATCAAGCTTGTCACAAGTTAGGGAAAGTATAATTAGTTAGAGAATTTTATTAAAAGTATTTCCCTCCTTTTTTTTGCTGTTCTAACAATTCAATTTTTTCTAATAACAATAAATCTGTTGAGGTAACAAAAAAATTTGTAACCACAACAAATGAAATTTGTTAGTTCTATGTTAAAAATTCTTTTTTCTTTGTGTAGGTCGATTTAATTCTTACGTCCATGGAACTTCCGAAAAAACCTCGTTTACAGGATCAGTCCGCCAACAATTCTTATCATGAGAAGTTAAAAACAATTGGTCATGATTTCAAAGTGAAAAAGAAATTACCGGTAAATTTATTGTATTACTTTTATATATGAACAATTCCACGTGAAATTTCAGTGGATCTTTTAATTCGGTCAAATATATATATTTTTTCTTTTCTGTATTGAAAAAAAGAGATATGTATTTTTTTTTAAGACAAATTTTTGAGTTATGAATTTTCATAATTTTCGTTTTTAAATGTAAATCTATTTTTAATGTCAGTTAACTCAAAAAATATTGTTCCTTTTCATTTTTTGACAAGAATAAAAAAATTTTGTTTTTTTTCTCTACTTTTGAATAATAGTAACAAAAAAATTATTTTTCACTTTTTCATTAAAAAAATAAAATTTTTTTATAAACAAATTAAGTTTTTTTAACTTTGGGTATGTTAATTTTTTTTAAACATACTTGAAAATGATAAGAAAATTTTGCAAAAAATGGCAGAGTGGGCCTGACAAGTTTGATCAGTTTCAATAAATAATTAAGCTGACCGTGCAGGGTGCTTGCGCGCGGCACAGTGGAATTTTTTTTACAATTTACTGTTCAAAATACAAAAACTTTAATAATAAATATGGAAATTTTAATTTTTGTACCTAAATATTATTAACTATTTCAGCAATGCCGTCGTGAAGTCAACATAGAAAACATGACATTGCCAACCATGTTGAATTGTGAATGGGACAAGTGCTCCGAATTAATAAAAAATTATGAGAATTTTCTTCATCATGTGGGAATGCACCTTGAACAATATCCCCACATTAAAAATGTTGAAGGTGGCATAAAATGTAAGTGGTTGAATTGTGAAAAAAAATTTCAAAATATTTACAAATTGAAAGAACATTTAAGAAGCCACACTAAAGAGAAAACAGTTGCGTGTCCTGATTGTGGCTCAATGTTTTCCACTATGTCAAAATTTAAGGAACACTGCGAACGGCAAATTCCACCTGAAGGTAAGAAAAAAACTTATAATTTTAAGGGAGATTGGGGTATTGTGGTCCAAACTTTTTCTCAACTCAATATTTTACAAAAAAAATGTTCTGTTTAAATTTAAAAATTTGTTGTGCTAATAAGAGGTATAATGTAATATAGAAAATAGTTAGTTTTTCGAAAAACGTGTCCCACAATTACCAAAATGCTTCATTTAACAAACAGCTTTGTATTATTTATTCATTTAAGTTTGACACAAAATTTATTTTTAGAGTCAAATAACAATTGCCACACAATAATTAAAGGAAATGCATTTATCATTCGGTAATTAAATATTATAGGTGAAAGAAGTTATCAATTTTTCCGAATCAATCTCACAAATAAATCCCGTGAGCAAAAATAAATATAAAATATAAATAAATATAAAAAATAAATATAAAAAAATAAATATAAAATATAAATAAAGCACAAATAAATCTCTTAAATAATTAAGAGATTTATTTGTGAGATTGATTCGGAAAAATTGTTAACTTCTTTCACCTTTAATAATTAAAAAAATATTTTCCGTATGTAATTTTTTAAAATCCTTGTAAAAACGATAAAAATATGAACACCCAAAATTAATATTTAAATGTAATTTTTCAAGTGATTTTTGTTTACGACCTACAGGTAACTCTAAGGCATTGTAAAATCATGAAATACTTATGAAAAATTTACTTTGAACGAACAAAAGAAAATATTTAAAGAAAAATTGGATGATCAAACTTTTAAATATTATATTAAATAATAGAGGTGGCCCACAATTTCCCAATCTCCCCATGTATATGAAGTTATCCCCCCACTTTCAAAAAATTAACTTTTTTTAGAGTTCTGACTTCCTCCACAATATTTCTAGAGTTCCTGATAGTTTTTAGCAATAGTTCCGGTTATTAAATTAATAGTAAAAAACAGGTTTTTTCATAATGGGGGGCTAAGTTCACGCAGCTTCCCACTATTAAAAAAATGGAATAATAATTAAAAATCTGATTAGTTTAAAAAGAGTTCTAAAATTCTTTATAGTTTATTTAAATAGTTCTCATAATCCGAAATTAAAGACGATAATTTTTCGAAAATTTAATTATGTTACGTTATCAGAATTCTGATCAGATTTTTTTAACCGACCCCCCCATCAAGATAGATGAAAAACCGTAATAACACTTTTTTCCAAACACAAAAACTACTGAACCAAAGGACTTTGAAGTTTCAAAAAAATTGTTTTTTGATAAATTGAGAGTTCCATGAGTTCTGAACAGAGTTCTGTGAGCCCTTCATCGAGATTGCTAAATAAAGCCTAATAACAATTTCTTAAAAATCTATAAACTAGGTAATAAACTACAAAATCTTTGAAGTTTCAAAAAAAAATTTTTTTTTTATAATTAAAATTTTTTTTGGTTCTGACTAGAGTTCTGTGAGTCTTTCATCAAGTTCGATAAAAACCCCTAATAACAATTTTTTTTAATCATAAAAACTACCAAACCACAAGAGTTTGAAGTATCAAAAAAATTATTTTTTTATATATATTGATAATTCCATGAATTCAAACGAGAGTTCTGTAATCCCCAATTGCCCCCCAATTAGAGTTCTTTTAAAAGTGTTAACAAATTATTTTTCTAAATTTACGAGCTAATGAACTTCAAGCCTTCGAATTTTTTAAAAAAGATTAAATGAATATAATTGAAAGAATTTGGTTCTATTATGTTTTATCAGTTTCTTATTTACAACTGTATACTTCTTATATAAAATTTTTTTACTACTTTTTCAAAAAATTCAAAAAAAAAAAAATTCAACACTGGGTTACCCAGGCTGGGCGTTCAAGGCTCAATAAATCTTCAATCCATCGTCAGCATTGGTCTTTCGCGCCTGGGAGTTCTAATCCAATATTCTGAAAGAGAATAAAGATAATAAATAAATAAAGATAATAAATAAGATAATAAAGATAATAATAAGATAATAAGAATAAGATAATAATAATAATAATAATAATAATAATAATAATAATAATAATAATAATAATAATAATAATAATAATAATAATAAGAATAAGATAATAATAAGATAATAAATTCTAAAATTTTCTACCAATAAAAACAAGATGCCAGGGCTCTAATCAGAACTCTTAGAACTGAATTTTTAAATTTTCCCATTTTTTGCACTCTCTAAATCTGAATTAATAGTTTTCTACTAATGAAACAGTGCGGATTCGTTTACGAATTGAATTATTAACTGTTTTTACTAATTTTTAGAAAATTTACTAATTTGAAATAGTAAAAAATACGTTCTACTAATTGAATTAGTAATTTTCTACTAGCAATTAGTAAAAAACTACTAAAAATTAGTAAAAAATGTTACTAATTCAAATTGGTAAACGAATCCGCACTAATTCAGATTTAGAGAGCATATTTCAAAATTCTGTAACTTTTGTGGTTTTACGTTTAGAACAAAATGCGATTTGAATTACTTCTAGAACTCTTTGCAACGGTGCAAGAACTCTAATCAGATCTTCCAGAACTCTTCATTATTAATGATTGATAATTTAAAAAATTTCGAAGGTCTGTAAGTTTTTGGATTTAGATTTAAGAGCAAGATATCATTTGAACTACTTGTAGAACTGATAGCAACGATACAAGAAATCCATTCTGAATTCACAGAATTCCGATTATGACTCCTAAAACTCTTAATATAACAATAGAATTTTTTTTTTGAAATTTCAAAGTGTTATACTTTAGTTGCTTTCAGGTTTAGAAAAAATTGTTATTAGAGTTTTTTTTATCAATCTCGATGGGGGGCTCACAGAACTCTGTTCAGAATTTTGGTAATTTTAATTTTCGAAAAATTATCGTGTTTAAAATTTTTATTTTAAATTATCAGAACTTTAAATAAACTATAAGGAAACTCTAGAACCCTCTTTAAACTGCTCAGAACTCTAATTATTAATTCATTTTTTAAATAGTGGGAGGCTGCGTGAGGTTAATCCTCCATTATAAAAAACTGTTTTTACCGCATTTATAATCGCCGGAACTATTTCTAAGAACTCTATAGAAATATTGCGAAGGAAGTCAGAACTCTAAAAAAAAGTTATTTTTATTAAAGTGGGGGGCTAGCTTCACATACAAAATCTCCCCTAATAAAATAAAATATTGTTTCATTCTACAATTTTTAGGGTTCCGTACCCGGTAGTAACCCTATTAAAATGGTTACGGAAAATGACCATGTACCCCCCCTAGCGCTCACAGTTTTTCATCTAGAGAGCTAAAATTGGTACACGTATGTATTTTCACGCGTAGATTACACGAAAAATATCTTCATAGAGTTTTCCGCGAAAAACATCAAATTTTGGCCGATTTTCGCAAAATATAGGCATGTAACCCCCCCCCCCCTAGCGCTCAAAATTGGTACACTTTTGTATTCTCAAGTATAGATTTCAGGAAAAATACACCGAACATGATTGGATTTTATCTTCAAATTTTTTTCAGCGAAAAACTCAAAGTTTTTAATAATTTCGTCAAAAAAGCGTGTTTTTTACCCAAGCGCCCGCAGTTTTTTATCTGAAGAGATGAAAATTGGTTAATTATTTATTTTCACCTGTATATTACAGAAAAAATACAGCGAAAAATATTGGAGTTGATCTTTATATTTTTTTAGCAAAAAAGTAGAAGTTTTAAACGAGGGTACGGAACCCTTCTACTCGCACTTGTCCGGTTTTTAACATTATTTGTATTTATTTATTTATTTTGTTTTAGAGCTTACATTTCTGTGTTCAATGTGTAATAAATATTATGCGACAGAAACTATATTGAAGGATCATATGAAAAATCATATACATTCAATTAAATGTAATTTTTGCGAAATATCATGTACATCGTCATCAACATTGGCAACTCACATAAGATATAGACATTTAAATGAAAAACCTTTTAGATGCCAATCATGTGATTATAGTTGCAAAACAAAGCAGGACCTAAAGAGTCACATGTCGACTCACAGTAATGAATTAATGTTTCGTTGTAAAATTGAAGAATGTGATTTCGAATGTAAAAGTGATAACGTTTTAAATAGGTAAGATGAATAATATTTTAAAAATTTAAATCATATTAAGGGCATTCAGAAAAAATTCCCTCCAAATTAATTAAACTTGACTTAATTGAATCAGTCAAAAAAAGAAATTTTCATAACGCAATCATAAAAATGGCGTTATTTGTCCCTACGTAGGTGAACGTAAAGTGAGTGTTTTTAGTACGTAGTTACGAAAATACTGCGAATGACAGTTCAGTTCAAAAAAGAGCTTTGTTTGTGCTTGTTCGAGTATTTTTGTAACGCTCGAGTAGTTGCAATTCCGTCCAGAAGAGGCGTGATTATGTTTTCGTTCAGTTAACTACATTTACCGTGTCTTACAGCAGCAACACAGTATCTGTCAAATACTGAGAGTTTCTAACCTCCTTTTCGCGATCACTCGTGTGAAAAATTCTGTTTTTATTCTTTAATGAAATTATTTTTATTAATACGTCGAATTACACGACTAGGTTTCGGGGGGCTTCGCCCCCCGACGCGTCCGGTGGCTTGAGGTATTATAAAATGCGATTCTTTGAAATGTCAAAAATTCTTATTATTATTCTTTTAAGTTGGTATTTTTGTGGTCGGGGGGCTTCGCCCCCCGAACCCCCCCGCGCGACAAAACGTTTCAGTACGTTTGAATGTATATCGGTACACTAGTAGTATGTCACATATTATCTCGTTTTTGTCTTCAGGTGTTTGTAAATAAAAAAGTTCTGTGTTCCGAATCTTATGTATGCGTTTCTCAACATTCTTTTCAGTTATATATGTTTTTCAGTGTCAACGCCTTTTTATGATTTTGTTATGAAAAGTATCGTGCGCAACACGTGTGGCGGCATTTTGGAACTCGCGCTTCTTTTTCGTAACTCGTCTCCGGTGAGGGCGCCTTCGGCGCCCTCAACTACGACTCGTTACGAAAACTTAGCGCTCGTTCCAAAAAGGCCGCTAGTTCACACTTGTTACGCAATGTACTATTACTGAAACATCAGTTATTTTTAACTATTAATTGTCAGTAGAAATATTACTATTTGAAGTAGTGACTGACTTTATGCTTCTAAATCAGTTATTTTTAAATTATTCAAAATAATTTATCCTTTAAAGATGAAAAGAAATTTGCGAACCGACTATTTTCTCCCGAATGACCTTAAAAGTAATGTAATTAATTTTTTGTTTAACTACAATTTTTTTTTCTTTCACAGACATGTTGCAGAAGTACACAAAAACGAAAAAAAATGGTATTCTTGTCATGAATGTGAAGCAAAATTTTTAAATAAAAGTAAGCTTCTATCTCAGCATTTAATACAAGAACATAAAATTTCTATGAAAATTGGACACAAACGTTTCCAATTTAAAAAAGATGAGGATGGCTGCTATCGCCTTAATAATGATAAAGAAGTAGCGTCAACTTCTGATGAAGTTATTCATTTAAATAATACTTCAAAAAAAAATACACTTTAAAAGTTGGAGGAAATTCTAAAACTTCTTTTGAGGTAAAATAAATTATTTTTTAAATTAATTAAAGATATTAATTTACATTTTTTAATTTATTGTTTAAACATTGTTTAGATCCAGGAAGAGGAAGAGGATCAACAATTTGGAGGAAATTCTAAAGCTTCTTTTGAGGTAAAATAAATTATTTTTTAAATTAATTAAAGGTATTAATTTACATTTTTTAATTTATTGTTTAAACATTGTTTAGATCCAGGAAGAGGAAGAGGATCAACAATTTGGAGAAAATTCCAATCAAGTATTAAAATCAATGCCACTCATTTGAATATTAAAATATTCAAAAATCTTAATTTTTAATATTGTTAATTACCAATTCTGTAGAATTAATTTTTTCGAAAAAAATTAATTAATACTGAAATAATAAATCAATTAATTTAATAATTAATAAGAAAGTTTTTTGAGAATTTACCTACTTATATAAAGAAAAAAAATGATAGTATACATCTAAAATAGTTCTAAAATCTATTTCTGTATAATTCAATGTTACGAAATTTCAATAATTCACAAATTTTTCTATTTAAAATATATTAAAAAATACAACTAATTTCTAAAACTATTAAATTTAATTAATTTAAAGCAGGGCCTTGTAGACTGAATAAATAAATATAGGGTGAGCAGATTAAAAGTAAGTTAAGAAGTTAAAAACTTGCAATTTTTTTCTAATTTTACAACTAACTAAAGTGCACTTACCCTATGCCTGAAATTGTAATAAAATAATAAATCCGTATTTAATATAAAGAAGATTGAAAATGTTGATATTTGAAAAATTTATGTTTTTGAAAAAAAGTCATTAGGTAAAGAAAACTTCTTTAATGAGAAATTAAGGGTGAGGACTGATTATAATTTTCAAATTTTTTCAGAATTTAACTGTAGTAAAAAGTAGATTATACAGCCAGAGAAAATATATATTTGCTTGAAAGTCAAATGTGACGCGATCTGAAGAAAGGGACCTTAGAAGCAAGTCATTTTAAGGTTGGGTTAGAGTTACTTTTTTCTTATTTGAAAGTTTCTTTTTACTTATTTCGAATTAAAATCAGTGTTTATTAAATATTTTAGTTTTAATGAAGACTTAAACATCAATGATTTATATTGACAGTTGATCCTTTTTCTGTATTTTGATTTAAAAAATTGCAAACATAACCTATAATTTTTTGCTTCTAAGGTCCCTTTCTTCAGATCGCGTCACAAATTTACTATGAATTTATTTGAGTGTCAGTTCATAATAAATTAAAAATTTTTTAAATATTAACATTTTTAAGGCAAACAACATATGTATGGATTCGTAATAAAATAAGGAATCTGAATTCAATAAAAAAAACTGAAAAATGTTTATATTTGAGAAATTTATATTTTTTAATGAATGTCATTAAGGAAGGATGACTTAATAAGGGATTAAGGGACCGGGCGCCCCGCTGTGCTACGTTCGCTCCGAACTCCGAACTCAGGCCCCTGGCCGCATGGTGGGGGAATGCCACTTCCCCTCACGGGAGCGAATCGATGACTGCCCCTGCGATCACGTTCTCGTATGCTTAGAAGAGGATGAATTCCTCCTTGCTCTGAGTGGGTGACTCCCATAAGTCCTGTACAGCCACCCTCCGGGGACTACTTTATATCTTTCTGCATCAACGACTACCAACGGGGAGAAAGGAGCCAGTGACGCAGACACTTCCTTTACGCTCTGCTTGCTTCAAAACCTCCTCGACGACATTGTCGACTTCGTTGCCGCAGCATCATGTATCCTTTAAGTGCAACCTAAAACTAGCTTTTGTAGATTATTTACGACAAAAAAAAAAGAAGAAGTCGAGAATATATTTGAAATATTTAAATATCTCATTTAACCAACACGTTGCGATGAATCAGTTGTAAATTCTATATTCAGAATTCAGTTCTGTATTCACTATTCAGTTTTTAGTTCTTTAAGTATTTTCAGCTCTACTTTCAGGATTGTACATATTCAGGATTCGTTTCTGAAATGAGGGAGGAAAAAATTTCTGCAAAGCATCAAGAAAATTATAAATCGATACGAAAATAGAGAAGAGGAAATGAAACTAGTAGTAGGCGATGAGTCAGGCTGAAGTTTCATGGTTAGAACGATCAAAGTAGTCGACTCGGTTCGATTGTCATGCAAACGTGATGGAAAAAGTAAGATATAGAAAGAATATTTCTCTGACCTGTCCATCGTTTCTTTTGAAAATCGGGAGGGATACTTTTTGATTCGAAATCACTGCATATATATATATATATACGTATATATAACCGTATCCTTTTGCCCCTTTGTTCTCCCGTTCTATTTTCTGAATGGAAATCGTTGCACGGTCGTTGAAAGTCTATTGAAATCTGATTCGAGTCAACTGGGGTGGAGATTTTGAGAAATTTCAATTTCGACTACACTTTATGAGATTCTCATATTATTCCTTATTAGGGTCATCAAAATAGTACTTATATTTGATATTAAAATGTCTACTGATTTTTCTGTACTTAAATCAGAACTTTACTTTATCTTAGACGGACTGATAAAATCATTATTTTATATTATAACAATATTGTTACTGTAACTTATTCAAAATTAATATCATCATTTTAATTCAATTATTGTTTTTCAAAATTTTAAACTAAAATTCTTCTTTATAAAGTGTAAATTAATTATTATTAATTATTATTAATAATTTTTAAAACATTTCTTTCAACATTTTCAAATCCTTTTCTTTACAATTCAATTTTACGAAATTTCATCGATTATTCGGAAATTCTTCAATCAAATATTAGAAAATAAAAACTTCAAATAACTTCAAAAAAATTCAATTGACCTTTTTCAAAAAAATTAAATCTACACAACTTTCAATTAAAAGTATGAAAAATTCAAACATTCAAAGATCAAAATTCAATTATCTACAATTTTAACTGAAATTCATATTTGAATCAATTATAATTAGAAAATTCTACGACAATTTTATTATTTAAATACAAAAATAAGTAATTTATTGAATAATTGAATATTTCTAAAAATTCAATTCCCATAAAGAATCGTTATCAACAAATTTTCAAATAATTCAATTCTATCAACGAATTTTAATAAAATTTTTAAGAATAATTACATTTTTCGAGAAATTCGATTAAAAATTTAAAATTGAATTAAAAATAATTTAATTCTTACGAAGAATGTTATTATTTGTGAAAATAGTTGAATTCCTATAAGAAGAATTTTATTACTTTTGAACAATATTTAATTTTTACGAAGAATATTTAAGGACAATTGAAACTTTGACAAGAATTTAAAAAATTTTTGGAACATGTAATTAAATTTCTGCAAATATTTGTAACTTCTCACAAATTCAATTTTTTTGGGGGTTTTAAAATAAAATTTAAATTTGAATTATTAAAATTTTTCAAAAATCTAAGTTATCTTTAAAATTTCTGTTTAAATTCATTGAAATTAAAAATTTTATAAAATTTCAAATTGAAATATTTTGAAACCTATGAAAATAATTGAACTTCTTCGAATTATTTTTTTCATAAAAAATTTGTAAATAATTGAATTCCTGTAAAATTTTTATTATTTATGAAAATAATTAAATGTTTGCGTAGAATTTAATCAAAAAAATTAATAATTAATTCAATTATTTTAGAAAATTCTTGAAAATAATTGAAATTTTGCCAAGAATTTTATTAAAAGTAATGTAAATAATTGAATTTCGGTGAAGAATTTTATTATTAATAAAAATAATTAAAATTTTTACGAGAATTAAAAAAAAAAATTTTGAACATAATTGAATTTCAGTGAAGAATTTTTTTTTTTAAATAATGGAATTCTTGTGTTGAATATTGTTATTTATGAAAATAATTTTCCAAAAAAATTAATTCCACAGAATTGTTAGTTAAAAAAAAATGAAAAATTTAATAAAAGGTTTGCTTAGAATTTTATCAAAAAATTTTTTAAATAATTCATTTCTTTTGGAAAATTTTATTAAAATAGTAGATATTGAAAATCATTGAATGGAGGAGAATTTTTAAAAAAAAATTGAATTTGTTAAAATGAATTTCATTAAAATTTTTGAAAATAATTGAATTTTGGAGAAAAATTTTAATATTTATAAAGATAATTGAAATTTTGACGATAATTTTTTCAAACTTTTGACCATAATTAAATTTTTGCAAAGAATTTTATTACTTTTGAATATAATTGAATTCTTCAGACGAATTTTTTAATAATATTTCTTTTTAAATACCAAATTGAATTCTTTTGTGAAATTTTATTGAAATAGTAGATATTGAAAATAATTGAATTTTGATAAATTATAGAAATTAATGAAATTTCTACGAAGAATTTTATTAAAATTATTTTGAAAATAAATTGAATTGTTAAGAAGAATTTGATTAGAATTTTTGAAAATAATTGAATTCTTTGAAGAAATTGAATTAAAAATGTATTGACAATAATACTGAAATTCTAATAAATAAATTATAGAAAGGCTTTTTAAAATAATTTAATTTCTTTGATGAATTTTAATAAAATTTTGACGAATAATTACATGTTTCGAGAAATTCCATTAAAATTGTATTAAAAATAATTGAAATTCTGCGATGAGTTATATTATTTATGAAAAAAATTGTAAATCTATAAAGTTTTTTATTATTTATGAAAATAATTGAATCTGTGTAAAAAATATTTGATTATTTATGAAAATAATTGAATTATTGCGAAGAAAAATTGTGAAGGCAATTCTTTTAAAATTGAATTAAGAAAATAGAATTAAAGAAAAATTAGATTTGAAGAATAAGCACAATAACTTTAGAAAAGAATAATTTTGAATAATTTTCCAAGATTCCAACAAAATTCCCTGACTTTTCTAGGTTTTTTCAAGGTTTATAAAATTCCCTGACATTTCCAGGTTTTCCAGGTTTCCAGGTTGCGTGGCAACCCTGAAATTCCAGTTTTTTGTATTGGGTACCGAATCAATAAGACTAGAATTCGACCAGTCATTTGGGACTATATAAGAAAATCATTATTGCGAATTTACGAATACGAGTCGGTGGCGTGACTTCATCAAATCATATGAAAAAAAGTAAAAATATTCTGCAGAACATTTACGCTTCACAAACTAAATTTTTTCATCCATTGGTGAATAATTGAAGTTATTAATGATGGTCATTCGAACTTCCTCTCTTGATTTCGTGAAAGAATGGGGAATTTCGCAAATGAATGCTTCATTTTCAAAGAGTAGTCACACACATCGGTCAGAGGCAAAAGGAAGATGAATATAAAAATCAATTGCACGAAGTGTAATCGAAAGTTCATGGATCGAAAGACCCTTCCTTCTGTAGTCGGAGTTTTATGGACAATGTACACGAGGGTAAAAGCACCCGGCGACAATCTTACGCTAGGGGTTGTAAAGCACGTGCCGAGTTTACGGTTTGTGACAATGTGGAAGGCAGTTTATCATAGACGAAGGAGCTTAACACTATCGTTAGCAATATACACGTTGTTTCGTTCGATATGTCATCAGTAGCGTGATCTTAAGAGAAAAGTGGATCGTATAGAAGGAAAATGCTTTATCGTTCGGAAAAGGGGAGTATATATACTGACTGCGAATTAAGTGACTGAGCACATTCAAAGTTCACCCTCTCATTGCGCATGTGTCATCCGGAAATAACTGTACCCCCGGAACTTTATTTTTCCAAAAAGGGAGTCCACTTACTGGAGACAAAACTGCACTTCATATATTTATGATCAAAAACAATTTCTCCATCAGAAAGATGAGTTTCTTCTTTTTGTGATGAAGGGGAGAAATTTAGAAAAAGGAATAATTTTATTGGGTATAATTTATTTAGTGTGTGTTTCGGCTTTAAAATGGATTAATAGAGATTGGTAAATTTGAGTATTTTGTCAATTGCGTGATGGTAACAAATTCAGTCTCTGTCAGAGGAAATTATATCATTTACGTGAAAACCAAAGTACTAACTATAACATGGGGCTTAACCACCCTGGTCGCTTGTCATTTTGCAAGCTCGTTATTTGAGTCTCACCCACGTCGAAATCACCATCGAAATCGCGATGGCCACCCTCCACACTGTTCAGTGTCTAAACGCGGTATATGCTAATCCACGAATAACAGCGCTGTAATTTACATGCAAACAAATTGCTCTTCCCTGCCGTTGCTGGGGTATATACCGACGACTCTTCGTTCCACGCGGATTGCACTGCAACTGCTTTGAATAACCTCGTTAAAGACTGCCCACGCTTTGCCTTTTGCCAGATCACGAATGAGACATCAAACGTGGAATTTTACACATAAATCGAGATATTAGGTATGATAAGGTGCTTGTCTTCAATTCTTTTTTTCTTTTTCTTTTTTTCTTTTTTTTATTTATCCATATAGTGGATCGTAATTTCTCTTGTCGACGATATTCTTATTAGGCTCTGTGGGTAAAGAATGTTGTTCTCGTGTTGTTAAAAATTTGAAACAATTTGCTAATATTATCTTTTATTTGCTTTGTTGACTTTACTTTGCTTTCTTATATTTATACATTTGTTGGGAAATTATTTAGAAAATAATGGCTCTGGGAGATTTCTGTTGGTTCTTTTCTTTCGTTCTTTTGATTTCTTTCTAATTATACTCTATAATTGGTATTTCACCGTAATTAACCGTGATATAGGTACTGTACTAAAAGTCATTAGATTGTGGAAGATTTTTTAATATACTTCTGCTGTATACTAAAACAGCTTTGCAATATGCTATAATGCTAAATAATGAAAAGCTGTAATGTATTCTACACTGTTAAAAATTGAACTCCAACTTTACACCAAATAGACTGAGATTTTCTTCTTCTTTTTAATAGCTCCCACGTCGAAAAATTCCATGGAAGTAACCCCTAGAAATTCTGCGAGTTTTTTATTTTAATATTATTTTAACATTTATATTATGATTAGAGTCTAATAATAAGCTATGTTGCAATTTATTTTAATACCTCTGTGTTTCGGAAAAAGCTCTTCTTTAATAAAAAATGCTCCAATTTGAAGAAAAAGAGTCCAAATTTGATATTTGATTCCAAAGATTGTAAAAAAAAAATTTACAAGACCAGCATATCGTTTTTCAAGATACAAATTTTTTCTGAATCGGAAGTAAATTCTAAAAAAGTTCTAAGTACCTCCGAGTTTCGGAAAAGCTTTTCTGTATTAAAAAAAGCCCAAATTTGATAATCGCCTCCAAAGGTTGTTAAAAAAAATTATCAAGACTATAGCGTCATTTTTCAAGACACAATTTTTTTTCTTAATCGGAAATAAATTCTAAAAACGGTCTGAGTTAAACGCACACTGGTTTGAAATCAAAAAACATTATCCACTTGAGCGATTAAAAATTTTTTTTTTATATTTGTTATAAATAATTTAGAGACGAAAAACTTTATTATTATTTAAAAGTTGCTAAATTTTATAGTTTAAAAGTTATATTTATGAAGCAAAAAATATTTTATGATACCGGTAATTAAGATATTAATAAAATTATTTGTTAATTAATTTAGTAATTAATGAGGCATTTTAAATAAACAAATAAATAATAGAACTGTTTATCTTATAGGTAATTCATTATTTTTATGCAGTTGATTAATAAAACCTTTCGACATATTTCATTTTAAAGTTAAAACAATAAAATAGGTTTTAAACAATTTTTAAAAACCTTTAAATTATTTAAACAATTTTAATTAACAAATATCTCAAAATGTTAATTTTTACAAGGAAGTAATCATTTTTTACACAGAATCATTTTAATACAACTAACTTACATTTAAAAGTAGTAAAATAAAAAAATAAAAATTGATCATTTAAACAATCTTGATTAACAAATACTAAAAGAATGTTAATTTCAATATTTAATCCTTTAAGTCCCATGAAGAAACCAGCTATTGTATTAAAAAATTAAGAATTGGATTCATAAGCAAATTAAAAAAATATGTTTTTTGTTTTTAATTTCCAATTTTTTAAAAATAATTGTTGAAACAAATTTGAAAAAATTTAGTAACTATTTGTTAAAAAAAAATTCCTTTGTCTGCTGAATGGCGGATGGGGCAAAAAATATTTAAAAGTTGAAATAAAATATTCTATCCTTCAGGATTGTGTAAGGCTCAGTCCCTACTAAAAATCAGGTGATTTTCCGTTGACAGAAATAATAAAAATTTGAAAAAATAAATTTTTAATGATTTTTTTAAAAAAAAATCGTTTGTCTGCTGAATGGCGGATGGGGCAAACAATATTTAAAAGATGAAATAAAATATTCTATCCTTCAGGATTGTGTAAGGCTCAGTCCCTACTAAAAAACAGGTGATTTTCCGATGACAGGAATATAAAAAATTTGAAAAATAAATTTTTAATGATTTTTAATAAAAAAATTCGTTTGTCTGCTGAATGGCGGATGGGGCAAAAAATATTTAAAAGTTGAAATAAAATATTCTATCCTTCAGGATTGTGTAAGGCTCAGTCCCTTCTAAAAAACAGGTGATTTTCCGATGACAGAAATAATAAAAATTTGAAAAAATAAATTTTTAATAATTTTTTTAAAAAAAAATCGTTTGTCTGCTGAATGGCGGATGGGGCAAAAAATATTTAAAAGATGAAATAAAATATTCTATCTTTCAGGATTGTGTAAGGCTCAGTCCCTTCTAAAAAACAGGTGATTTTCCGATGACAGAAATAATAAAAATTTGAAAAAATAAATTTTTAATGATTTTTAAAAAAAAAATTCGTTTGTCTGCTGAATGGCGGATGGGGCAAAAAATATTTAAAAGTTGAAATAAAATATTCTATCCTTCAGGATTGTGTAAGGCTCAGTCCCTACTAAAAATCAGGTGATTTTTTGATGACAGAAATAATAAAATTTTGAAAAAAAAAATTTGTAATAATTTTTTTAAAAAAAAATCGTTTGTCTGCTGAATGGCGGATGGGGCAAAAAATATTTAAAAGTTGAAATAAAATATTCTATCCTTCATGATTGTGTAAGGTTCAGTCCCTACTAAAAATCAGGTGATTTTTTGATGACAGAAATAATAAAATTTTGAAAAAAAAAATTTTTAATGATTTTAAAAAAAAAAATTCGTTTGTCTGCTGAATGGCGGATGGGGCAAAAAATATTTAAAAGATGAAATAAAATATTCTATCCTTCAGGATTGTGTAAGGCTCAGTCCCTACTAAAAAACAGGTGATTTTCCGATGACAGAAATATAAAAAATTTGAAAAATAAATTTTTAATGATTTTTAATAAAAAAATTCGTTTGTCTGCTGAATGGCGGATGGGGCAAAAAATATTTAAAAGATGAAATAAAATATTCTATCCTTCAGGATCGTGTAAGGCTCAGTCCCTACTAAAAATCAGGTGATTTTCCGATGACAGAAATAATAAAATTTTGAAAAAAAAAATTTGTAATAATTTTTTTAAAAAAAAATCGTTTGTCTGCTGAATGGCGGATGGGGCAAAAAATATTTAAAAGATGAAATAAAATATTCTATCTTTCAGTAATGTGTAAGGCTCAGTCCCTACTAAAAATCAGGTGATTTTCCGTTGACAGAAATAATAAAAATTTGAAAAAATAAATTTTTAATGATTTTAAAAAAAAAATCGTTTGTCTGCTGAATGGCGGATGGGGCAAAAAATATTTAAAAGATGAAATAAAATATTCTATCCTTCATGATTGTGTAAGGTTCAGTCCCTACTAAAAATCAGGTGATTTTTTGATGACAGAAATAATAAAAATTTGAAAAAATAAATTTTTAATGATTTTTAAAAAAAAAATTCGTTTGTCTGCTGAATGGCGGATGGGGCAAAAAATATTTAAAAGTTGAAATAAAATATTCTATCCTTCATGATTGTGTAAGGTTCAGTCCCTACTAAAAATCAGGTGATTTTTTGATGACAGAAATAATAAAATTTTGAAAAAAAAAATTTGTAATAATTTTTTTAAAAAAAAATCGTTTGTCTGCTGAATGGCGGATGGGGCAAAAAATATTTAAAAGATGAAATAAAATATTCTATCCTTCATGATTGTGTAAGGTTCAGTCCCTACTAAAAATCAGGTGATTTTTTGATGACAGAAATAATAAAAATTTGAAAAAATAAATTTTTAATGATTTTTAAAAAAAAAATCGTTTGTCTGCTGAATGGCGGATGGGGCAAAAAATATTTAAAAGATGAAATAAAATATTCTATCCTTCAGGATCGTGTAAGGCTCATTCCTACTAAAAATCAGGTGATTTTCCGATGACAAAAATAATAAAAATTTGAAAAAATAAATTTTTAATGATTTTTAAAAAAAAAATTCGTTTGTCTGCTGAATGGCGGATGGGGCAAAAAATATTTAAAAGTTGAAATAAAATATTCTATCCTTCAGGATCGTGTAAGGCTCAGTCCCTACTAAAAATCAGGTGATTTTCCGATGACAAAAATAATAAAAATTTGAAAAAATAAATTTTTAATGATTTTTAAAAAAAAAATTCGTTTGTCTGCTGAATGGCGGATGGGGCAAAAAATATTTAAAAGTTGAAATAAAATATTCTATCCTTCATGATTGTGTAAGGTTCAGTCCCTACTAAAAAACAGGTGATTTTCCGATGACAGAAATATAAAAAATTTGAAAAATAAATTTTTAATGATTTTTAATAAAAAAGTTCGTTTGTCTGCTGAATGGCGGATGGGGCAAAAAATATTTAAAAGTTGAAATAAAATATTCTATCCTTCATGATTGTGTAAGGCTCAGTCGCTACTAAAAATCAGGTGATTTTTTGATAACAGAAATAATAAAAATTTGAAAAAATAAATTTTTAATGATTTTTAAAAAAAAAATTCGTTTGTCTGCTGAATGGCGGATGGGGCAAAAAATATTTAAAAGATGAAATAAAATATTCTATCTTTCAGGATTGTGTAAGGCTCAGTCCCTACTAAAAATCAGGTGATTTTTTGATGACAGAAATAATAAAATTTTGAAAAAAAAAATTTGTAATAATTTTTTTAAAAAAAAATCGTTTGTCTGCTGAATGGCGGATGGGGCAAAAAATATTTAAAAGTTGAAATAAAATATTCTATCCTTCAGGATTGTGTAAGGCTCAGTCCCTACTAAAAATCAGGTGATTTTTTGATAACAGAAATAATAAAATTTTGAAAAAAAAAATTTGTAATAATTTTTTTAAAAAAAAATCGTTTGTCTGCTGAATGGCGGATGGGGCAAAAAATATTTAAAAGATGAAATAAAATATTCTATCTTTCAGGATTGTATAAGGCTCAGTCCCCACTAAAAATCAGGTGATTTTCCGTTGACAGAAATAATAAAAATTTGAAAAAATAAATTTTTAATGATTTTTAATAAAAAAGTTCGTTTGTCTGCTGAATGGCGGATGGGGCAAAAAATATTTAAAAGTTGAAATAAAATATTCTATCCTTCATGATTGTGTAAGGTTCAGTCCCTACTAAAAATCAGGTGATTTTTTGATGACAGAAATTGTCAGAGTAATATTTGAATTTGGTGCGTGTCACCCATATCTTTTTTTGTTCCCTCTCAAGCGACATCTATAAAGACGCAAAAACGATCGCGTCTATCACATTTACTGACGAGCCGTTTCACGGTGCACAAATAGCTTTTGTATCTTTTGTATTATTTCCAAGTTACAATAAATCTCTTTTGAAGTGTATTCGGTTAATACCTCGTTTACTTTTCCGCTGCCCAACCTAATCGATTCTAACAGGTTATGGGCCCAGAGTCACGGTCGTGAGAACAAAAGTGGAGTGTTGTGTTTTTGGAAAACGTAGACATTGAAATCGCGTCTGTTCAAAATGAGCGTCTCGGGACATGCGAGAATCGAGCTTCTCAGTAAAAAATAACTTTGATACTTGGAAGCTGCAGATGCAAGCAGTGTTGATTAAAAGTGATCTGTGGGAATACGTCAGTGGTACAAATAAGAGACCTGAGGCAGGAGCGAATAACATAAACGCGGCCGCAGTGTTGGCTTGGGACAAACTCGATCAGAAAGCACGATCGGAAATGATATTATCGATGGCACCAAGTGAGCTGAAACAAATAAAAAACATAGAGACTTCTCGTGCAATGTGGTTACGGTTAACTGAAATTCATCAAAGCCAGGGTCCGGCGCGGAAAGCGACTCTCTTGAAGAGACTCACTTTACACAAAATGGCCGAAAACAGTGACGTGCGCGATCATTTAAACGAATTTTTCGACACTGTCGATAAGCTCGGGGACATGAACGTCGAGATGAATCCGGATCAGTTGGCTATCATGCTGCTCTATAGTCTTCCCTGCAGTTTCGAGAACTTCAGGTGCGCAATAGAATCGAGGGACGATTTACCGACACCTGAAGCTCTTCGGGCAAAGATTATAGAGGAAAGCGATGCTCGCAGGAACGGTGCGCGTAGTGAAAGTTCAGATGCCATGTTTGTTTACAGGAACAAGGAACGAAGTGAAAAGTGGAACAAAAACGAAACAAAAGAAACGAACAGTGAAAAGTTTAAAGAAATTCGATGTTATAAGTGTAAAAAGGCTGGTCACAAGAAATCAGAATGTTGGTTTAACAAGAATAAAAAGGATTCAGCGAAAATGACAGAGGATTTAGCCTTCAACTCGGTAGAAACTGTAAAATCGAACCAAAACACTTTAAAACCGAAATGGTGTTTAGATAGTGGTGCCACCAGTCATCTGTGCAAAGACTTACAAAAATTCCGCGACATTAGTGTTGACAATAAAGGTGTTTTGAATCTCGCAAACAACGTGACAACCGAAATAAACGGTAAAGGAACTGTTGAGTTAAAAATTGAAACTTCAGACGGGTCCAAATTAATTTCGTTGAATAATGCCGCGCATGTTCCAGACCTTAGAACAAACCTTCTATCCGTTTCGAAGATTACCGATCAAGGCCTGACAGTGACTTTCGACAACAAATGCGCGTTGATAACAAACGCGAACGGGAAAATCGAATTACGTGCTAAAAGAGTCGGAGACTTATATTTTGTGCGCGAGTCAAACGAAGATGCATGTGTTGTGACATTCGGTACCAAACAACTAATTAACCTCGATTTATTACACAAAAGACTTGGTCACGCAAACACCAAGGATATTTTAGACGCTTTAAAAAGGAACTTAGTTTGTGAAGTGAAACTCGAAAAATCGATACAGAAATTAAATTGTAAAGTGTGCTTACAGGGAAAGATGTCTAGATCTTCCTTTCCAAACAAGTCGAATCGGAAAACGGACATTTTAGACATCATACATACCGACGTGTGTGGACCCATGAGGGTCAACTCTCTGGGTGGTGCTCGATTTTTTGTGGAATTTATCGACGATAAAAGCAATTGGTGCGAGGTTAGATTTATAAAATCGAAAGCGGAAGTTTTAAGTGCGACAAAGGATTTCATCGCCTTAGTCGAGAATCAACAAGGTCGAAAAGTGAAGTGCCTGCAGTCAGATAACGGCAGGGAGTACGTCAGCTCAGAATTTGACGCTTATCTGAAGCAGCAAGGAATCACGCGAAGGTTATCCGTACCTTATAATCCCGAACAAAACGGTACTTCAGAGAGAAATAATCGAACACTTCTCGAAATGGCACGGTGCCTCCTCATCGAATCAAATCTACCCGAATCTTTTTGGGCGGAGGCTGTGAATACAGCGAATCATCTACGAAATCGATTGCCAACAAAGAAGCTCGACGGTCACACACCATACGAACTGTGGAAAAACGAATTGCCAGATTGGAACGACTTGAGAACATTTGGTAGCCGAGTCTTTTACCTCGACAGAAATCCAGGAAATGGAAAATTCGATCATCGTGGCCGCGAAGGGAAATTTCTCGGATACTCTGATGAATCGAAGGGACTCCGGATTTGGTCTTTGGAAAAGAAAAAGGTGATAATAAGTCGAGACGTAAAATTCGACGAAGATAACAAATTTGCTCAAGAAAATGACACGAGGACAACAAACACAAACTATCAAAATCAGATAAACAACAGCTCGAGTCAAAATCGACAATTCGCAGACATCGAATGGAACCCCACACCGGAAGAAAACCAAAACCCTACATTATCAGAAAATGAAATAATCGAGAACGAAAACAACCTTGATATTTCCGACTATTTCGACACAAATGAAGCTCATTCCGACGAAAGTGAAGAAGAAGAAGATTTTCGAGGATTCGAAAACATGATCAACGACGACGTTCCCACAATCAATCAAGAACAAATCAAGAGACTTCCAGGTCGTCCGAAGGGGAGTAAATCTAAATCAACCGAAGTTTTTCAACGAAGAACCGGATTACGAAGCAGCAACAAACCCATGGAAAATAGAATCAACGACGATGTTCAAGACGAGACAAGCGGAGCAGAGTGTATTTTTTTAACCGAAGTTCCAATGAAACAAGCAATGGAAGGACTCGACGCAACTGAGTGGAATCAGGCAATCATCGAAGAAATTACCTCAATAATAAAAAACGACACTTGGAAACTTGTCGACCGCCCTAACCAAGGTCAAGTCATCGGATCTCGCATAGTATTGCGCAACAAATTCGACTCCGATGGTGAGCTTATAAAGCGAAAAGCACGATTGGTGGCTCAAGGTTTTAACCAACAACCTGGTGTTCATTTTACAGAAACATTCGCTCCAGTAACAAGACTTAGTTCAATTCGTCTAATTACTTCTTTGGCTGCTCGTCATGGAATGAAACTGCGTCAGTTCGACGTTGCATCAGCGTACCTCAATGGCGATTTGGAGGAGGAGATCCTGATGGAACCACCTAAGAACCTTGACGAGATGCTAAGAAACATAATTAAATCGGAGAATAATAACACAATCAAAAACAAAGCTCGTGAAATGCTGTCATCGTATCGCCAGGGAAATAAAGTATGTCTTCTTAAAAAATCCATTTACGGACTGAAGCAAGCCGGCAGGAGCTGGTACTTTAAATTGGACAAAATTTTGAGAAAATATGGAGCAACTCCGACCGCATCAGATCCGTGCGTTTTCAAAATTAATTCAGGAAGTGACGTGATCCTAATCGCCGTATACGTAGACGATTTCCTTTTGGCTTCACGAAGAGATGACAAAATCACCGAATTAAAAAAATTGCTGTCGACAGAATTCGAGCTTAAAGATCTCGGATTCGCAAAATGCTGCATCGGCATTGAATTTTCTCAAGCCGAGAAGTCCATCACCTTGTCTCAGCAAGGATATGTCAAAGAATTGCTCAGCAGATTCAACATGGACGAATGCAAACCAGTCAGCACCCCAGTGGATCCCGGAATAAAATTAAGAAAGAACAACAATCCTTCGTCCGACGATCTAAAGCTCCCATACAGGGAATTGGTGGGAGCTCTCACCTATCTATCTACAGCGACTCGACCAGACATAGCATTCGCCGTCAGTGCACTAGGTCAGTATAACAATTGCTACGGGACGGACCATTGGAAAGCTGGAAAACGAGTACTTCGGTACCTCAAGGGTACGATCAACACTGGTTTAGTGTACACGCAAGACGAAGAATCCATCACAGCTTTCGTGGATGCAGACTGGGGAAACTGTGTCGAAGACAGGAGATCCTTCACAGGTTACATCTTCTTACTCAGTGGTGCTCCCATCTCATGGGATTCGCGCAAGCAGAGGACTGTCGCGCTATCCACCACGGAAGCCGAATACATGGCGATGTCAGAGTGCGGAAAGGAATCAATTCATTTACAACAATTCGTTCGTGAGCTGGGTTTCGAAGAACTGAGTAAATTAACCATTTATTGTGATAATCGCAGTGCCCTAAAATTGACGGAGAATCATATGTATCACTCAAGGAGCAAACATATTGACATCCGCCACCACTTCATTCGCGAATTAATAAAAAACAAATCGTTGTGTGTAAAGTTTATCCCTTCCGAAAGTCAAATCGCAGATTTCTTAACAAAAGGACTCTTTAAAGATAAACATGAAAAGTGTGTAAAATCAGCAGGACTCAAATTGTGTTAATTTGTTGATAACGTGTGACTCGAGGGGGACTGTCAGAGTAATATTTGAATTTGGTGCGTGTCACCCATATCTTTTTTTGTTCCCTCTCAAGCGACATCTATAAAGACGCAAAAACGATCGCGTCTATCACATTTACTGACGAGCCGTTTCACGGTGCACAAATAGCTTTTGTATCTTTTGTATTATTTCCAAGTTACAATAAATCTCTTTTGAAGTGTATTCGGTTAATACCTCGTTTACTTTTCCGCTGCCCAACCTAATCGATTCTAACAGAAATAATAAAAATTTGAAAAAATAAATTTTTAATGATTTTTAAAAAAAAAATTCGTTTGTCTGCTGAATGGCGGATGGGGCAAAAAATATTTAAAAGTTGAAATAAAATATTCTATCCTTCAGGATTG
Source organism: Leptopilina heterotoma (assembly GCF_015476425.1). Taxonomy (NCBI): domain Eukaryota; kingdom Metazoa; phylum Arthropoda; class Insecta; order Hymenoptera; family Figitidae; genus Leptopilina; species Leptopilina heterotoma. The sequence continues at coordinate 1,641,180 of NW_025110893.1, forward strand.
TGTAAGGCTCAGTCCCTACTAAAAATCAGGTGATTTTTTGATGACAGAAATAATAAAATTTTGAAAAAAAAAATTTGTAATAATTTTTTTAAAAAAAAATCGTTTGTCTGCTGAATGGCGGATGGGGCAAAAAATATTTAAAAGATGAAATAAAATATTCTTTCCTTCAGGATTGTGTAAGGCTCAGTCCCTACTAAAAATCAGGTGATTTTCCGTTGACAGAAATAATAAAAATTTGAAAAAATAAATTTTTAATGATTTAAAAAAAAAAAATTCGTTTGTCTGCTGAATGGCGGATGGGGCAAAAAATATTTAAAAGATGAAATAAAATATTCTATCTTTCAGGATTGTGTAAGGCTCAGTCCCTACTAAAAGACAGGTGATTTTTTGATGACAGAAATAATAAAATTTTGAAAAAAAAAATTTTAATGATTTTTAATAAAAAAATTCGTTTGTCAGCTGAATGGCGGATGGGGCAAAAAATATTTAAAAGATGAAATAAAATATTCTATCTTTCAGGATTGTGTAAGGCTCAGTCCCTACTAAAAAACAGGTGATTTTCCGATGACAGAAATATAAAAAATTTGAAAAATAAATTTTTAATGATTTTTAATAAAAAAATTCGTTTGTTAGCTGAATGGCGGATGGGGCAAAAAATATTTAAAAGATGAAATAAAATATTCTATCTTTCAGGATTGTGTAAGGCTCAGTCCCTACTAAAAAACAGGTGATTTTCCGATGACAGAAATATAAAAAATTTGAAAAATAAATTTTTAATGATTTTTAATAAAAAAGTTCGTTTGTCTGCTGAATGGCGGATGGGGCAAAAAATATTTAAAAGATGAAATAAAATATTCTATCTTTCAGGATTGTGTAAGGCTCAGTCCCTACTAAAAATCAGGTGATTTTCCGTTGACAGAAATAATAAAAATTTGAAAAAATAAATTTTTAATGATTTTTAATAAAAAAGTTCGTTTGTCTGCTGAATGGCGGATGGGGCAAAAAATATTTAAAAGTTGAAATAAAATATTCTATCCTTCAGGATTGTGTAAGGCTCAGTCCCTACTAAAAATCAGGTGATTTTCCGTTGACAGAAATAATAAAAATTTGAAAAAATAAATTTTTAATGATTTTTAAAAAAAAAATTCGTTTGTCTGCTGAATGGCGGATGGGGCAAAAAATATTTAAAAGATGAAATAAAATATTCTATCTTTCAGGATTGTGTAAGGCTCAGTCCCTACTAAAAATCAGGTGATTTTCCGATGACAGAAATATAGAAAATTTGAAAAAATAAATTTTTAATGATTTTTAAAAAAAAAATTCGTTTGTCTGATGAATGGCGGATGGGGCAAAAAATATTTAAAAGATGAAATAAAATATTCTATCTTTCAGGATTGTGTAAGGCTCAGTCCCTACTAAAAAACAGGTGATTTTCCGATGACAGAAATATAAAAAATTTGAAAAAATAAATTTTTAATGATTTTTAATAAAAAAATTCGTTTGTCTGCTGAATGGCGGATGGGGCAAAAAATATTTAAAAGTTGAAATAAAATATTCTATCCTTCAGGATTGTGTAAGGCTCAGTCCCTACTAAAAATCAGGTGATTTTTTGATGACAGAAATAATAAAATTTTGAAAAAAAAAATTTGTAATAATTTAAAAAAAAAAAAATCGTTTGTCTGCTGAATGGCGGATGGGGCAAAAAATATTTAAAAGATGAAATAAAATATTCTATCTTTCAGGATTGTGTAAGGCTCAGTCCCTACTAAAAATCAGGTGATTTTCCGTTGACAGAAATAATAAAAATTTGAAAAAATAAATTTTTAATGATTTTTAATAAAAAAATTCGTTTGTCTGCTGAATGGCGGATGGGGCAAAAAATATTTAAAAGTTGAAATAAAATATTCTATCCTTCAGGATTGTGTAAGGCTCAGTCCCTACTAAAAATCAGGTGATTTTCCGTTGACAGAAATAATAAAAATTTGAAAAAATAAATTTTTAATGATTTTTAAAAAAAAAATTCGTTTGTCTGCTGAATGGCGGATGGGGCAAAAAATATTTAAAAGTTGAAATAAAATATTCTATCCTTCAGGATTGTGTAAGGCTCAGTCCCTACTAAAAATCAGGTGATTTTCCGTTGACAGATATAATAAAAATTTGAAAAAATAAATTTTTAATGATTTTTAAAAAAAAAATTCGTTTGTCTGCTGAATGGCGGATGGGGAAAAAAAATATTTAAAAGTTGAAATAAAATATTCTATCCTTCATGATTGTGTAAGGTTCAGTCCCAACTAAAAATCAGGTGATTTTTTGATGACAGAAATAATAACATTTTGAAAAAAAAAATTTGTAATAATTTAAAAAAAAAAAAATCGTTTGTCTGCTGAATGGCGGATGGGGCAAAAAATATTTAAAAGTTGAAATAAAATATTCTATCCTTCAGGATTGTGTAAGGCTCAGTCCCTACTAAAAATCAGGTGATTTTCCGTTGACAGATATAATAAAAATTTGAAAAAATAAATTTTTAATGATTTTTAAAAAAAAAATTCGTTTGTCTGCTGAATGGCGGATGGGGCAAAAAATATTTAAAAGTTAAAATAAAATATTCTATCCTTCAGGATTGTGTAAGGCTCAGTCCCTACTAAAAATCAGGTGATTTTTTGATGACAGAAATAATAAAATTTTGAAAAAAAAAATTTGTAATAATTTTAAAAAAAAAAAATCGTTTGTCTGCTGAATGGCGGATGGGGCAAAAAATATTTAAAAGTTGAAATAAAATATTCTATCCTTCATGATTGTGTAAGGTTCAGTCCCTACTAAAAATCAGGTGATTTTTTGATGACAGAAATAATAAAAATTTGAAAAAATAAATTTTTAATGATTTTTAAAAAAAAAATTCGTTTGTCTGCTGAATGGCGGATGGGGCAAAAAATATTTAAAAGTTGAAATAAAATATTCTATCCTTTATGATTGTGTAAGGTTCAGTCCCTACTAAAAATCAGGTGATTTTTTGATGACAGAAATAATAAAATTTTGAAAAAAAAAATTTGTAATAATTTTTTTAAAAAAAAATCGTTTGTCTGCTGAATGGCGGATGGGGCAAAAAATATTTAAAAGATGAAATAAAATATTCTATCCTTCATGATTGTGTAAGGTTCAGTCCCTACTAAAAATCAGGTGATTTTTTGATGACAGAAATAATAAAAATTTGAAAAAATAAATTTTTAATGATTTTTAAAAAAAAAATTCGTTTGTCTGCTGAATGGCGGATGGGGCAAAAAATATTTAAAAGATGAAATAAAATATTCTATCTTTCAGGATTGTGTAAGGCTCAGTCCCTACTAAAAAACAGGTGATTTTCCGATGACAGAAATATAAAAAATTTGAAAAATAAATTTTTAATGATTTTTAATAAAAAAGTTCGTTTGTCTGCTGAATGGCGGATGGGGCAAAAAATATTTAAAAGTTGAAATAAAATATTCTATCCTTCAGGATTGTGTAAGGCTCAGTCCCTACTAAAAATCAGGTGATTTTTTGATGACAGAAATAATAAAAATTTGAAAAAATAAATTAAAAATTGTTGACGAAAAAAATTAAGAAATTTTTATTAATTTGTTAAAACAATTACACTGTTCGACAAAATTTTGCTACAAGAATAAACCTTAATTTTGTCGACCAGTTATTGTTAAATGTTATTGTTAAATATTATCGTTAAATGTTATTGTTGTTAAATGTTATTGTTAAACAATTAAAAATTGAAAGCAAAAAATTGTTTGGTAATTTTAATCCAATATCATAAACAATTCTATTATTTATTTGTTTATTGAAAATGCCTAATTAATTACTAAATTAATTAACAAATAATTTTTTTGTTTCATAAATATAACTTTTAAACTGTAAAATTTATCAACTTTTAAATAATAATATAGTCTTTAGTCTCCAAATTGTTTATAACAAGTATAAAAAAAAATTTTTTTCTAATGGCTCAAGTGAATAATATTTACTTGATGACTTTATATTAATTTACTTTTTTAAGAGATGAATGCAAATATTATATTACAAATGAGTACTATTTTTATGAAAAAAGTACTTTTTTCATTGAAGAGTGTTTTAAAAAAAAGAAGATGAAAATCGGTTAAGATTTACGTTCTCTTGCTCTACGCTATTTTGAATTCCGTTTTACGAGTACTATACTATATAAATATTAGAAATGTACTCTGCAGTAATCATGATGGCCTAATAAACACTTTGTCATCTGTTGTGTTAGTCACTGTACTGAATACAAATGAAAAAGTATTTCATCAGAATCATGATCTTCAAATCATTATTATGCTAAAAATCATTAGGTTTCAGTAGGTTTTACATTATAATTATATGTTGCAGCAGATATTCTGCTTTAATCATTAGGTTTTTGTAGGTTTAACATCATAATTATGTTGCAGCAGATATTATGTTAAACATTATTAGGTTGTCAAGGGTATTTTAATACATAATTATGGTGCTCCAGTAACTATTTTACTTTGATTATTAGGTTGCATTAGGTTTTACATTATAATTATGTTGAAGCATAATTTATAGCAGATAATTATGCAATAATCATTAGGTTTCAGTAGGTAATTATGTTGCTGCAGATATTATGCTATAATCATTAGGTTTCAGTATACGTTTTACATTATAATTATGTTGCAGCAGATATAAGGCTAAAAATGATGGTTAAGCGGATTTTCACTTTAATAACGTGTTACAATAGCTGTTTTGGCATGGTATCATTAGGTTGCTAAAAGTATTTCACCATAATCATGATGTTCTACTATAATGAGTATTCTGCTACAATTATTGGGTTGCAGTAGATTTTACACTTTAATTGCATGTTCTGTTTGGTGTTATGATATATAATCATTAAGTTGTAGATTATTTTCTTCCAGAATTATAATGTTCCAGTGGAAGTTATTGCAATTGGGATTTCACTTATTGAAAATAAAGTTATGTTGTATTTTGTCATCATTAGGTTGTACTCTGTCATCACTAGGTTGTTAAAGGTATTTTTCATATTGATATTTGATGTTCTATTATAAGTATTGTGTTACAATTTGTTTGTTGTTGTTTATTTGTTGTAGATATTATATTTTCATTAGGTATAAGATATTTGGATGTAATTATGTTGTTCTATACTAAGTATCTCTACTATAATTATAAGGTCAACCTAATAATTATAGTAGAGATTGTGTTACACTTTTTTTTAATGATTTACACTTTAATCATATGTTGTGTCAGGTATCATGCTATAATCATCAGGTTATTAAAGCTATTTCACCATATTTATGCTGTTCTAATACATTTATTCTGTTATAATCATCAGGTTGCATTCGTTTTGTCTAAATTTGTTACATCCTACCAATTATGTTTTGATGGTTTCGTCATTAGGTTGTGAAAAGTATTTTATGCTATAATTGTAATGATTCAACCTTTTTTCCGGAAACATTACACTAGTTGTATTAATCATCACAGTATGCAGTAGATTTAACCCTATGATGCTGCAACAGATATAATATCTGTTATGTTTTATCTACTATCATTAGATAGTTTAAAATATTCATTACCATAATAACGATGTTATAACAAATACTGTGCCAAGTCATTAAAGATTATTTGAAGACTTTGTACAATAATTATTTTGTATTTATTACATAATGACAAGTACATGCTATGGTAAAATCATTAGATCATAAAAAGTTGTATATCAAAATTTTGTTGTAGATATTATTTACTATAAGATTCATAGATGGTCATCTATTAGTAGATGTTCAATTGTATGTCTCAGGAAATGTAGTCCACCGAAAGTAGTTTCGACGTCTTTAAAACAACTGCATTCAGAATTCTTCAATGCTTTCTCTTGTCAAATAGTTCTGCAATCATTTCAGTAATTATAATAAATTTTTTGTTACATTCCTAATAATAATAATCATTCAAGTTGGAGGATGAATTAAATTCATAACCATTAGACAAATGAATTAGATTCATAATCTTTAGACTCTTTAGATAAAAGAATTAGTTTTATCATCATTATAGATAAAGGACTTAAGATCCATAATCAGGAATCAGGTGCATAATTCATTTTTTGGAATTCAGAAATACATAATGAGAATAAACATTTGGGAGATAAAAATTGTATATGCGTTTTCATATCAAAAGGAAAGGCGGAGAGAGAATTGCAATCGAATATACAATACCTTTTGCTAAACGAACGAGTAGGGGTCTCGAAGTATTCGGAATCCTGGCGCCAGGAATGTTGGTTCTTGGATATGGGGGAAAGAATGCGAAGAAGCGGAATAAACCGCACGACGAAGATGTTTTTTCTGATTTAAAGACGCGCGGCTCTTTTCCCCAGATCTCGCAGTTTCTTCGCGCAGTTGTGTCCACCTTGTTTTATAAAAGAGGGGAACTCGTAAAAAATGGAACGAACGAGACGGCGAGAATTTTCGTCTTCGAACATTATATATATATTGCTTATGACAAAAAAAGAGAGAGAAAAAAATACGCCAATAAATATCCATAAATTGCTACTGGCAATTATTTTCTTACTCAATATTCACCAACGGGGTTAATCGCTATTACTCATTTTAACGTTATATTATTATCGTCATCACAAAATTTTCCCAATTGCTACTATGCGCTCTTTTAATTATCAAAGTAAATCTTTCCGATAATCATACTACATTTTAATTGGATATATGTTGTTGGAAATTAACGTGAAATCCTATCATCAACACCAACGTGTTTATTTATATTAAAATTGTCCTTGTTTTTGTAACTTTTCATTTATAATTTACAATCAATTTTGTCATTGCGATATTAATTAGTATCGTTAGTAAAATTATTTCGCTGTATATAATCCGAATGGTTAATAAATTGTTAGATAATGTTTATATCATGACAGACAAAAATGACGGAAGAGGGAAAAAAGGAGCGCAATAATTCTTCTTCTTTTTTTTGGTGGCGGTATTATATAGATAGTGATGAAGCGCGTGCACGCGATTTGCGTAAGCGCGCTCGTTATGCGGTGTGTATGGCTTTTGAAGAGACACGCAAAGCAAATCAACGGTGCACGCCTCTTTAACTCAAAAACTCAGTTGGAAAAAAATAAAGTTAAATATAAAGGTAAAAGGGTGTACCGAGTCAGTAAAGGGCACCTGCTTAAATGCAGCTGCATACCTTTATAAGTATTACTTAATTTTTTGGCCCGTACATACCTTGAATAATAATTGGCCCTTCATTTCGCGCGATTCATTTGGGAAAAAAGAAGTCTTATGAGACTGCGAAACCGCAAGCAAATGCGCGCATCATTTCTTGACACCTGTTTTTTTGAGGTTCGTTTCGGTTTTTTTGAGCTCGTGAATATCGATTTCTTTTTTTGTTTATTGTGCGTGAATATTAATTTTGTAATGGTAATGTAAGCGGGTTTTTAATGAACTTTTTTGTATGTAATCAGGCTTCGGATCGACTGCCCTTTCAAAAATTAAATTAGGTATTTACTACAATTTTTAACTATAAGCCGCTTCTCTAAATCAATTATTTATTTATTTATTTTTAACAATTTTCTGAAAGGTTCTTCAAAAATTAAATTATTTAAATAAAAAAATTAAATTATTTAAATTCAAAAGTAATTTTTAGAACTTAGTAAAAACTTAGTAAATCTTTAGTCAGACAATTTACAGAAGCAGAAGAAAAGTGCAAAAACATTTCGTTTCTATATCGTTTCATTCAAGACAAAGTTGCTTTTGATTTATCGGCATCTAAGTAATTACAACCCAAAAAAAGATGAACTTACAACTTCTGCGAACGATTGGAACAACGCAATAACTCTTCTGGTTTGTACACGCGGTATGCCTATAGTGCATAAATCTACCATCAACTTGAATTTGATCACTATCATATAATCTACACGTCGAATAATTGACTCCTTTATCATTAACACACTGACTTCTGCCTGCTCCTGAAACACATTCCAGGAATTATTAAAAAAAAAAATCCCCCTCTGCACTTCTATTACCTTAATGAAGGCGCAACACATTCACGTAATATACGATTCATTAATCAAAATGTTTGCAATTTCATTAAAATTATCAAGATGATCTTGAATCGAGCAGAACTCAATATAATCATTTTCCATTTGGCATAATCGGAAGCGCGTCACAAGCTTTTCGAATCAAGTTCAATAAAGTTTCATCAGGGAGCAAGGAACTTGCCAAAACTCACAACACTCATCCGCATCTGTCGTTTTATCGGAGGATATCAAAATAACTTGCCAAAAACTTTAACCGTGAACATCTGTCAGATCAGATCTCACGGTATAGGAATAAACCTTTCCTTATTCTGATGGGAGACTTTCACATATCGCGAAGCCAAAAGTTTTCGTGAGATCGACCCGATTCGATCATTGTGGACATGTGAAATTTTGCGCAAAGTAACCAGTCATCAGAGTCAGATGCACCTGCTTTATGAATGTCAAATTCGGAAACCTGTCCTCGGCATTTCGGTTCTGTATCGTGGACACTTGGTTATGGACGATTAGTCAATTCTTTGATTAGAAGTTAAAAAAAAACTTTTTCTTTAGGTTAAAAATAGCTTTTGCAACTTGATGCCTATATACTGATTAGCTTGATTTTTGATTTTTGATTGTAATTACAATTACAATCAAACATCAAGCTAGTGATCGGTATATCAAGGCATCAAGTTGCAAAGTACTAATCGTCAGTACATCAGCTGAAATATCAGCTATAATATTTCCACCTAAAGGACATTTGAACCAAAGATAAAAATTTTCCGAATACGCCGGAAATGTTAATAGATGCAATTAATGGTAAACTGAAGACAACTTTGGGGTTATCTATCATCAATATCAGCAGACAACATTTATAAGAAGAGAAGAAGAAGAAGGAAACCAATCAAGAATTCTGACCTTAGTCGCAAGTTTGGATGAAGAATTTCATGAATCTTCGGGAAGATCCGTGACCGGCAAGCATTTAGGTTGCGTCGGGGAGAGAAAGAGAGAGAAGCGCCAGAGTTTTATCTGCTGTCGCCATCGGCGTACCCCGCACGGTTTTGTGGTGGAAAGAGTGACTCTTCGGATATATAGGAGAGAAGAAGAAGAAGAAGAGAACTGCTGCAAACAGCGGAGAGGAATAAGAAGAAGAAAAAAAAGAAGATGAAGAAAAAAAGAAAACGAAGACATGGCATTGGAGTCTTTGGTACCGCGAAGGAAGCTGTGGGCACTGGTGTGAGACACCGGCAACTGGCTACCGTTTTACAGTCGCAGCTACCGGTTTCCAAGCGAGGTTCACCAACACCCTAACGAGATAACTTTGTCCCGACGGTACTGCACGACTACTATAACAAAATTCCCCCCCGCACAACAGACACATTAGTGGGCAAGATGCGAAACTGAAAGGATCACGACCAACACTGTTGGTTTGAGATGGGAATAAACTAATGCTTGGGGTATGAACTTAAAAGCGATCGGCGACTAATTAAGCGGACGGCGCCGCGTTCATATCGCAAAACTGTCGCGGCTCGATTCTTCGAGACTCGTCACTACCAGCTACCGCGGAATCGTTTTCTATCTCTGAATATACTTAGCGTCGAAATCGTCGAAATAGTTGTCGACGCTAAGTAATTAGTTACTCCAAATAAGGAGTCTCCTAATCACTTAGAGTAGCGTCACTTAGAATCACTTTTGCTATTTCGCTAATTCGCTACTTACTAGAAATAAAAATTAAAAAGAATGAAAAAACTTTTTGAAAAGAAGTCGAAAAAGTCGCCTTTTTTGAAAATAGTCAGATTACAAAACTCGTTCATTTATAATCGTAAACTGAATGCTAATCGTATAATGAAATGTATAGCTCTTTTGGTATACAGAATTGAAAATGGTCAACTCCCGCTGAAACTTGGTCTCATTATAAGTATACGAACTGGTTAGTCAAGTTATAGACTTTTAACTTTCCTGGGCGATAATTATTCAATCTCTTGATTGCCTTAATTAATTAGCCATTGATCTGTATTGATAAAACGATGGCGCATTTATTTCACACTTTTAATTGATCTAATTGAATTTTCTCCACGGCGATTGAAAATTTAAATTATCACTGCTGTTATGTTGACAATTAAATTAATTTCGAAGTGATCATGTCGAATAATATGCATGCATGCGGAGAGAATAAGTCAGTAAAAATATAGGTGACTAAATGTAGTTATTAGGCATTTACCATCCGACTAGACAGTGGCGCCATGTGGCGCTTCAGTAGCTAATGCTAGTTGGTTCGTTACTTTGTTCAGGCCTCGGATCGACTTTCAGACACAAAAAAAGTCGATTAAAAATACGAAAAAAAATGACGAAAAAGTAGTTTATTTAATTCAATGTTACAACGAAAATTTTATCTTGTAACAACACGGAGAAAAATATAAAGTAACTTTTATTATACTTTTATAGTAAAAAATTTCCGGTAAAGCGTTTCTGGTAATTTTTACTACTTTTGGAGTGAATTTTCAATTTCGCTACGTTCAAAAGTAAATATTTGTAAAAATTAGTCAAATTTACTTCGAACGTAGCAAAATTTACTCCAAAAGCAAAAGTACAGTAAAAATTACCAGAAATGCTTTACCGGAAATTTTTTACTATAAAAGTAGTAAAAGTTACTTTATATTTTTCTCCGTGTGTATAATTTTATTATTGTCCAAGTTTTTTTTAAAGTTATTAAGGTTTATAAATTATTTATTTATTAAATTTATAATTTTTAAAAAATTATAAAGAAACTCTTAAAATTAATCTTTTAAAAATATTTGTAAATAATTTTTTGAAAATAATAGTTTTTCAATTATAAATAGGTACAGTTTCAGTATTTTTTCATAATAATTAAATTTTTGCAAAGAATTTTACTGTTTATAAAAATCATTGAATTGTTTTGAAGGATTGATTATAATTTTAGAAAATAATTGAATTCTTTCGTAAAATTTAATTGAAAATAATTAAATTTTGCAAAGATTTTATTATTTAAAGAATAAATAATTGATTTGTTTTGAAGGATTTATAAAATTTTTAGAAAGTAATAATTGAATTCTTTCGAGAAATTTTGTTAAATTTTTGTTAAAAAAAATTGAATTCCTGCAAAGAATTTTACTATTTATAAAAATAATTGAATTGTTTTTAAGTATTTATTATAATTTTAGAAAATAATTGAATACTTTCGTGAAATTTTATTGAAAATAATTAATTTTTGCAAAGATTTTATTATTAAAAGAAATAATTTAATTGTTTTAAAGGAATTATAAAAATTTTAGAAAATAATTAAATTCTTTCGAGAAATTTTATAAAATTCTTGTTGAAAACAATTGAATTTTTGTAAAGAATTTTACTATTTATAAAAAAAATTGAATTGTTTCGAAGGATTTATTAAAATTTTAGAAAATATTTGAATTTATTTGAAAACTTTTATAGCGAATAAATAAAAAATTAAATTCTTTCGTGAAATTTTATTGAAAGTAATTGAATTTTTGCAAAAAAAATTTTGCTGTTTATAAACAAAATTGAATTGTTTTGAAGGATTTTTAAAAATTTTAGAAAATAATTGAATTTTTTCGTGAAATTTTATCATAATTTTGTTGAAAATAATTGAATTTTTGCATAAAAAATTTACTGTTTATAAAAATAATTGAATTTTTTTTAGAAATTTTATTGAAAATAATGAATCTTTTCAAGATTTTACTACTTAAAGAAATAATTAAATTATTTTGAAGGATTTATAAAAAGTTTAGAAAATAATTGAATTCTTTCCTGAAATTTTATCAAAATTTTGTTGAAAATAATTGAATTTTTGCAAAAAAATTTTACTGTTTATAAAAATAATTGAATTCCTTCGAAGAATGTTATTATTTATGAAAATAATTGAATTCTTTTGGAATTGTTTAAAACGAATTAAGAAAAAATTCAATTCTTTCGTGAAATTTTATTTAAAATAATAAATCTTTGCAAAGATTTTATTATATAAAGAAATAATTGATTTCTCTTGAGAAAATTTGTTAAAATTTTGTTGAAAATAATTGAATTTTTGCTAAGAATTTTACTATTTACAAAAATAATTGAATTCTTCCGAAGAATATTATTATTTATATAAAAATAATTGAATTCTTGTGAAGATTGTTATTATTTATATGAAAATAATTGAATTCCTGCAAAGAAATTGAAAATTTTGAAGACATTAACAATAATAATTTATTATTTTTTTAATAAATGAATTTTTTAAATTCTGATTATGAAATTGTTCAAAAATTTATATTTGGAAATAAAAAAATTTTGTCATTTTTATAATTAAACAGTGAGCTATATCTTGATGGTCTAGAAGGTAAATTAAAGTTAATCGACGATATAAATGTGGGGCTATTTATGAAACCATTCAGCAATTTGATCATAAAAATCATATCGACATAGAAAAATCGAGTTACGAGCTTAGACATTTTTAGGTGGTTATACATTTTTAGGCGTTAATATTCTTTTAGAATATTCTCTAATTTTTAGTCAGTATGAATTAGATTTACATATTTCTATTCAGAAATATACAATTAATTCACTATATATGCGTGTATATTCAGAAATACTTAATTCATTAGGATGACAGTTTTGTGCAAAAATAACTGTTTTAATTAAGGAAATTGATTTTTAATCCAGACCACCCAGGCGGGGTCCCTTGTCCAATTTACGCTCGAGATGCGTAATAAATAAACGAATTGGCGACTTGTAAAAAAAAGATTATAGTCCCTTTGGAACGGTATGTTGTACGTGTTCTCTTCTAATACATCCTGCATAATATACGCATTCTTATAACGCTCTCTCTGCGTTCCTTTAGGAATGGCTCCAATGAAAGTAGATCAAAACAAAAGTCAAGAGAGAAAGAGAGAAAGAGAGACAGAGAGAGAGAGAGAAGAGGGCAGGTAAAAAGACTCACGTGCGTCGATCGGTTTTATGCGACAGGATTTATCGGTTCCTTCGGGTTTGAGCCAGTGAGCAGCACTCTCCCTCTCTTCCAAGATCCCGCGGTCTGATTATCCATTTCTCGGTGTTGGGTGTATAAAGCTTCCCAAACGAGATCGTGAGAGACCAAAACAACAAGAAACTTCATCTTTTCTTCGTTTTTCTTCCTTTCGAAACAAGAGGAAAAAAAAAAAATTCTCCGCTACTGGAGTTTGATGGTTTGAACAACATTGTTTTTGGCAGTGCAGTTTTTCGTTTCGGACTAATTTTCCCCTACAATGACAATCTCAAATCTAGGAATAGTTTCTGTTTAAAGATCTTAACCTTTAGGCAAAAACTATTCCTAAATTTTGGATTGGCGTAAGTGAAAATTAAGATGAGTTGATTAGAAACAAGTTTTTGGATTTGGGAGCATTTGTGATGAGTTAGGACGAGACAAATTGATCTGTAGGTTCGGAAAGGTTATGCTAATTAAGAGAATATAATTACTATCTTCTTGTTTGGTATTGAGAGGAATGATTCTTAATGGATGTTTTTAGAAGTTGTTGCGGGGGAAGAAGTGGATATTATTTGGTCGCTTGAGGCTGAGAAGTGGATATATATAAACCGATGAGAGAAGATGTAAAAAAAAAGAAGTACGATATTGAAAAAGAGAAGAAGAGGAATGAAATGAAGAAGTGCAGGTGCTTCCTGCCTTTATTGGCCACACAACTTCGCGCCATTGCTTCTTGTTGTCGAGAAGCCGCTTCTCTCTGCATAGCATTATCGCACCCATTGGCGAAAAGCATCTCGTTCGTCATCATCCCGTCGATCGTATCGACTCTCATAATGCAGAGTATATGCATTACTATGCACAACTTTTAGTCACGACGCGTGCGCTGAATGTGAACAGACATCATCAATTTTGAATTATTTGTAAATTGCTGTTTCTTGTTTTAGTCCGTGTTCCTTTAATCTTTATTGTTTTATTGTACTTTTGGTCTGTATTCTTTTATTCTGTATTCTTTTCTTCTTTATTCTTTCATTCTGCACTCTTCTTCTGTATTCTTTCATTCTGTACTCTTATTCTGTTCTTCTGCCTTTCTTTTACTTCTGTATTTGATTAGGAGACAACATCTAGCTAATCAGTTGTTTTGATTCTCGCAAATCCAAACGGATCTTTTTTGTACAACCTTGAATGTTTGTTGCAAAAATAGTTGGGGGCAATTATCAGTTTGGTGCAACAAAAATTGTTGGGTTCAAATATCAGTTTAATGCAACAAAACCTGTTGGATCCAAATATCAGTTTGGTGCAACAAACCTAGGTGCAAATATCACTGTTGCTGTAATAAAAATTATTGGGTCCAAATATCAGTTTAGTGCTACAAAACAAGGTGCAAATCATACTTTTTTGTAACAAAAATTATTGGGTTCAAATTTTAGTTTGTTGTAACAAAAACTGTTGGGTCCAAATATCAGTTTGGTGCAACAAACCTAGGTGCAAATATTCATTTGGAGTAACAAAAATTATTGGGTTCAAATTTTAGTTTGGTGTAACAAAACCTGTTGTGTGCAAATATCAATTAGGTGCACCAAAACAAGGTGCAAATATCAATTAGGTGCACCAAAACAAGGTGCAAATATCAATTAGCTGCAGCAAAAATTAACTGCTATCAGGTGATTGCAAACATTGCGACAACAAGTAGCATAATTGTGGACCCAAAAATTTGGGTTCAGATGCATGTAATTAATTGATTTTAGAAAGAGATATTTCAAGTTGTGTGTAAATGCATGAGGCGAAAGACGAGTTGGCATATGACGATGTCAGGATAAACATTTCGAAATGAAGTCTGTCGTTAGAACTGTGTTCACCGGGTTGAGAATTCCTTGTGTCAATGTCATTAAACACAAGGAAGGACGACTGCTCTTGGTCCTTGCTAATTGGAAGAAGTCACTTTATCGACGATGCAAAAGCTGTGACCACGAGCATTCACGAGAGATAATGTGCAGAAGAACAAGTTGTACAAATAAACAAAACGAAACGGAATATCGACAGTAGGAACAATTTATGTTCCTTTTTTCTTTCGCGGTAGCATTCTTAATATTAATTAAATTATTTTGCCTACGGCTTATTGAATGCATCAGTTGAAAATCCGTTTCTTTTTATTTGTATTACTATACAGAAGAAGATATTAGAACAGAACAAAACTAAACTAACAAAACTAAATTTATTTAAACTAAACTATTTTTTTAAAACTAAAGTTTAGTTTTGTTCTGATTTGTTTTGAACAGTACAAAACAGAACATATTAGAACAGAACAAAACTAAACTGTGGTTTAGTTTTGTTCTGTTCTAATATGTTCTGTTTTGTTCTGCTTTGTTGTTCTATTCTGTTCTAACTTTTTCTGTTTTCTTCTGTTCTGTATTTTTTTATTCTTTTCTGCTTTATTCTGTTCTGTATTATTTATTCTTTTCTGCTTTATTCCGTTCTGTATTTTTTCTTCTCTTCTTCATTCAGATCCATTATTTTCTGTTTGAATCTGTTTCGTTTCATGCTATACTAAACTTATTGTTTGGTATAAATTTTGTCTATTGGAAGTTTTGGTTGTAACTAACATCACATTAAATGCAGTTCCACTTTCGGAACCCAATCCACCAAAATTGATAGAAATAGTCTAAAAATTAAAAATTTGAAATAGAAAATTCAATTTTAGACCCATTTTGTCTGGACTATACTCTTTTTCGCAAAGTTTCAAGAAGTTTAGGTGCCCGCATGCACTTGATAAAAATTGAAAGTCGTTACTGAATAAAGAAAGGCGTTAAATGCATTTCGTGCAAGTTAACAATTCCAGTGTGAGTTTAAATTGGTCCTTATTTAGTAAGTAACTTTCTTTTTCTTTCTTTTTTTTAAAGAATAACTTGAAATAAGGAAGAGTAAAATTCCTTCTGCAGAAACTCTTCTTTTTTTGCAACATCTGCTCATATTTGTCGCATCATTTTTGGTACATCTGTCTAATTGGCTTACATAAATATGATGATTGGTCATGGGGACGAATTTCATTTTCTCATCTTTGTCGCGCTCGATCATCGCCGGAAATACTTGATGCGCAATTGCAAAATACCTTTGAGCAAGGACAAAGAATATATTGTCGCGTATACACTATAAAGGCAGATGGTCATTACTCAAGGAAGTGTTATCTCCACTTTGTCCGCAAAGAGCTTTTGCATTAAAACCATACGCGCACATGTTTGCCCAATTGAATTATTAATTCGCTATTCCCATTACTATTATCATTATATCATCAAAAATTGGAACCCCATCGCATTGTATATCATCAAAAATTGTATAATCGATTTTCTGTCTGTTGTCGGTTTAATCTTAATTGCTTTCAAAAAGTTGATAATCAATTAATTGTTTCAGTTTTTTAAAACCCTCGAAACATATAATGAATAGTTTTGAAAAGTTTTTGAATCTAAATTCCCTTTTCACGCCAAGTTGAAAATTATATACAATCATCTCGTAGTTATTTCCGTTTCTGAAATGTAAATTTTTTTCCATTCTCATGAACTTCTCTCTCAACACCTTTATGCGGAATATTGCAGAGTCGAGTCTTAATAACTCTTTTAATTAACAGATCATAGGATTTAATAAACTGATCGTTGGATTTAATGAACGAACTATATAAATATGTATAAAGTGGCTCTCGATTCCGTGTTAGCTTAGGGTACGTCATTGCCACCTGTCGCATCCCGGATAAGGAAGAAAAAAGAGAGGAAAGAAATTTTTCAAGGGGTGAGTGCGAAACCATTGGGTGGAAGAATAAAAAAAAGAGAGAGAAGTGAAAGAAGAGTCATTATTTTTTAGGCAATTTACTTTCATGCTAAACAGCTGCGTTGAAGCGAGGCGAAAGAATTAATATTTAGAAGGCGAGGTTCGAATTTAAATATTGATTTTGTTTTATTTGTGACTTGGCACTAATTAGTCTTGGTGTTTTTGTCAATTGTATCATTGTCACTATCTGATTAATTTTTTAGCGCCTTTTTTTGTTCGTTTAGTGGTTTCTTATTTCATTTTTCTTCTATTTCTCGTTTATGAAATTTGAATTTCCCGCCATTGTAACTCTGAATGTTCCCGTCCAGATGGCATGAAAGTTCTCTCACATACAAGATAATTTAGGTAGAATATAAATAAATTTCACATTTCTTTGCAAATTACTTCCTTTTATTTGAAATATTTGTCTTTTAATATTGAAATTCCAAATTAATTTATGTAATTGTAGTGAATTTTGTCAAAATTACTACTTTTTTTTTAGTAATTTTAGTAAATCAAAGAGTTATTTCAATTTTACATGGATTGAGTGAAAATTCTAATAAATTTTCATAGATTTTTTGACACGGCGACAAAAATACCTTTTTATGATTAATTTGGTTGAAATAAATAATTTTTGTTTGTAATTTTTATTTATAATTTAATTTTTTGTTTATAATTGCAAATAACTTATTTGAAAAAGTGAGAGATTGCCGCGTAATTGAAACAACCAATCAGAGCGTTGTGTTTAGTGTCACGTGATTAGTTCTCAAGATGGACGTCATTCCCGCTTGTAAGTGCGCAAAAGTCAGATCGTGCTATTATTTAGAAGTGTCTTTTAGTATTTTTTGCTCGAAAAGTGTCATTTCTTTGCAAATTTATCAAGTTTTTATAAATTTGAGTCGATAATTTCAATTATTTGTGCGTATTTTCCGACAATCGCCACATATACAGATCAGTATTGTACTGACAGTTTTTCTTTTCCAACCTTGTTTTCTTCACATATTTTATCAAGGTAAATAGTATTTTTAGTGAAATCAAAGTGTTTGTTAACTGAATTTTACATTGAATTAGGATAATTTTAATAAATTTCGACAATGTCAACAACATTTCGGTTGTGTCGTTTCGCTATTACGCGATTTTCTTTTGAGGTTAGAATTTCTAAACTCCGTAAAATTTTCTCTTTCTTTCTGTAAACACCGGTGTTTAATTTTTACATTAACTAATTAATAATTAACAATGTAATTCTATGCATTATGTTGTATTTTACCAGAAAATTTTAATTTCTTTGTTGTTTTACTTTATCTCTAATATATTAACTTTTCATTCAAATTTTTTTACATTTTGGTTAAAAAATTCTACAAAAGGCAAAAAATTTAAATGTTAAATCTGTCCATTATTTTATATTTCTAATGCGTATTAATAATTAGAATAAAAATGTTTAATATACTAATTTATTGTTAATTTTCCTTTTGTATTGTTTAGGTTAGCCGAAATATATCGACTCTGTGGACCAAAAAATAAAAATGGATTTTTAGAATATTTTGGAACCACTTTTCTTCTTCAACCAAATACAATAATTTTGGAGATGAAAGTACAGAATGGATAAATACAAATATTTTTGTCAAAAGTGTGGTGAGTGAATTTTTAAAAATAAAAATTTGCATTTAATATTTTATTTTTTACATTTAATTTTTTATTTTAGTAAAATTCTACTTAAACTTTTAATTATTTTCATAAAATAATAAAAATTCCACAGGAATTAAATTATTTACAAATTTTTTATAAATTTCTTCGCAATCATTCAATTATTTTCATAAATAATTAAAAATTTTTACACGGATTTGATTATTTTCGTAAATAATAAAATTCCTTTCAGGAATTCAATTATTTTCATAAATAATAAAACTCATCGCAGAATTTCAATTATTTTTAATACAATTTTAATCAAATTTCTCGAAAAATGTAATTATAAAAATATTATTAAAATTCGTCAAAAGAATTCAATTATTTAAAAATTTCTTGATAAAATTCTTTACGAGAATTCAATTTTAAGAAATAATTGAATTCTATAGTAGAATTTTCTAATAAAAATTGATTTAAAAAAAAATTTCAGGTTAAACACAAATGAATTTGAAAATTCTCAAATAACTTTTTAAAAAATTATTAAAAATAATGGATTTATAGAAAAATTTTAGTGAAAAACTCTAAAAAAAATTTAATTTTGGAAAAGTAATAAATTATTGCAGAATTTCAATTATTTTTTATACAATTTTAATTATTTTTCGGAAAATTTATTTTTAATTTTTCGAAAATTTTTTATTTTTTTTTATTTTATAATTTTTCGGAAAATATAATTGAATTTGAATTTAATTTTAAGAGACATTGAATTATTCAATATATTATTTATTTTTGTATTTAAATAATTGAATTCTAGTAGAATTTTCTAAAATTTTAGATAACTGAATATTAAAAACAATATAGCTTGAATTTTTAGAAATAATTGAATTTTGAAATTAATTATGTTAAAAAAGTGTAATTGAATCTTTTTTTATATTATTTAAAGTTTTTATTTTCTAATATAAATTTAATTGAAGAATTGACGAATAATTGAAATTCTTAAAATAAAAACTGTAAACAAATGGATTTAAAAATTGTCAGAGAACTTTTTCGAAAATTAATTGATTTGAAGAAGAATTTTCAGTAATTGGTTCGTGGATGGTCCGTAATTTTTCATTTTTTGTCCGTAAAGTTCTTGGTTGTAAATTATTTTCTCCTGATTAGAATATTTCTTTTAATATTTAAATCCTGAAATTAATTTACAAACTCGCAGTGTGAATATCGTCGATAAAAATTGGTCTCCAATATATATACTAGAATTTTTGAGAGAATTTTTTTTATGTTATCGTTTTTTTTACTCGTGCACAACAGTGAATATGGGGAAGCTTTTTTTTAGAATTTGGCTTTCGTTGTCGGATGGAAACATACTTGTTTGATTTTTTTACAACATTACATTTCACGTTATGGCTTGGAAACAACACCGCCTGCCGGTGCAGTAATAAAAAGCGCTCGTTACTGGCAACAGTTGTCTGTTTTCTCGCGGTCTCTGAGCAAACTAAGCTGCTGCTCCGGCTATATGTGCCTTTGAAGCTTTTGCCGAGAGAGTAGAGAGCAGCTGTTACCTGTTTGTTGCCGCTTTTACGCCAACTTCACGAATGTTATTGCAAGTCAATTAATCCTCAGGAACTTTGTTATCGAATCTCATTCAGTAAATAAATATCTCTACTCGTACAGAAAAATTACTTTCATTTTGTATCAAGTTATTTTTTTCTGCGTTAAATATCTCTCTTTATCTTTCTCAATTGCGTTTTTTTCGGGAATTTATATTTTTTTATATTCTCATGAAAAATAAATTTATTCCAAAAATAAATAAAAAATTAAATAAATAAAAAAAAAATAAAAAAAAATGAGAAGGTATTTAAATTGTAAAACGATCTACGCTTTTATTAAGACTATCGATTGGAGTTAATTTCAATAATTCGCTAGGTAGGAATAATTGATCCGAATTTTTTTAATAGGTACTTAAAATTAAAATTGTAAATTCGAGAAAATGTTTACTGACATCTAATTTTCTTTTTTTTCTAGGTTTTTTGGGAAGGAATATTTTTCAAGCAAATTTTGTGATTTGACAAAATTAACTATTTGTGGACATTGGAAAATGTTTGAAGTCAATATTCTTTTTTTGCTACAAATTGCAATAGTCATGGAGATAAAAATTTTGTCAGCAACATGGTGAGTAAATTTATTTTTGTTACAAAAAATTCGAAATTTTTATTTTTCGACACTGAAAAATAATGTGTATTTAAGTAATGGAATAAGTTATTAAATTTATTCTTAAATTAATCAATAATTAATTTAACAACTTAAAACAAAAGAAGACGAATTCTGAATTTTCAGTTAGTTTTAAAAATATGTTTAATATTGTCTTCTCAGAATATTACTCTTAAAATTCTTCTTCTAAATTCAATTGTTTTTGGAAATTTTAATAAAATTCTTGGCAAAAGAATTCAATAATTTTTCAAAATTTGTATTAAAATGAAATGCCAGTAATAAATTGAATTATTTTCAAAAATTTTATTTAAATTCTTGTGAAAAGAAGTTAATTATTTTTCAAAATTTTTATTAAAATTCTTGTCAAAAATTCAATAATATTGTAATAAATAACAAAATTCTTCGCTGGAATTACATTATTTTCATAATTTTAAGTAAAATTCTTTGCAAAAAATTCAATTATTTTCAATACAATTTTAATAAAATTTCTGGACAAGATCCAAATATTTTAAAAAATTTTAATGAAATTCTTCAAAACAATTCAATTACTTTCAAAAGACTTTTAAAATTCTATTTATAAATAATTAAATCAGCTTCAATTTTAACAAAATTCCTTTAAAGAATTGAATTATTTTCAAGAATTTTAATATAATTCAACGCAGATATTCAATTATTATCAAACATTTAAATAAAATTCTTCGCAAAAATTCAATTATTTTTAAAAAATTTTAACAAACTTTGTCATAAGAATGCAGTTATCTTTATAAATAACAAAATTCTTACCAGGAATTCAATTATTTTCAGTTCAAAATTTTACCAATTAAAATATAATAAATTATGATTTTTTTATCAATTAAAAAAAATTTCCTGTAGATGAGAATTCAATTTAAAGAAATATTCAATTATTCAATAAATTATTTATTTTTACTTTTAAATAATTGAATTCTAGTGGGATTTTCTAATAAAAATTGATTTCAAAATGAATTTCGGTTAAAATTTTTTGTTCACAATTGAATATTAAAAACATTACAGCATGAATTTTTAGAAATAGTTGAATTTGCAAAAAGTTTCAAATTGAAATCTTTGAAAATTTGATTTTTTCATACTTTTAACTAACAATTCTGTAAAATAAATTTTTTTGAAAAAGTTTAATTGAATTTTTTTTTAAAATTATTCCGATTTTTTATTTTTTAACAAATATTTAATTGAAGATTTTTCGAATAATCGAAATTTCGTAAAATTGAATTGTAATTCGTTATAAAATTTTTCAATAGAATTCAATTATTTTCTAAAATTTTGATAAATTCTTCAAAAAATTAAATTATATTTTATAAATAGTAAAATCTTTGTAAAAATTCAATTATTTTCTGAAATTTTTATAAATCTTTTGAAACAATTCAATTATTTTTTTTAATATGTAAAATTTTGGCAAAAATTCAATTATTCTCTAAAATTTCAGTAAATTCTTCAAAAGAATTCAATTATATTTAGAAATAGTAAAATTCTTTGCAGAAATTTAATTTTTTTCTAAAATTTGTATAAATCCTTCGAAACAATTCAATTATTTTTTTAAATACGTAAAATCTTGGCAAAAATTCAATTATTTTCTAAAATTTTAATAAAATTCAATAATTAAATTGTTCAATTACAATTATTAACAAACACGATTATTTTAAAAACTTAAAAGAAATTGTTTATGAAATTCAATTATTTTCAAAATTTTTAATTAAAATTATTAAAAAAACCTCCATTATTTAGAAAAAAATTAAAAGAAATGATTAACGATTATTTTAAAAACTTGAAAGAAATTGTACATAAAATTCAATTATTTTAAAAATTTTTAATTAAATTTATTTTTAAAAAATCCATTATTAAAAAAAAATTCAAAGAAATAATTAACGATCATTTTAAAAACTTGAAAGAAATTGTTCACAAAATTCATTAATTTTCAAAAATTTCAATTAAAATTATTTAAAAAAGTCCATTATTTAAAAAAAATTGAAAGAAATTGTTCAAAAAGAATTTAATTAGATTTTTCAAAAATTTTAACAAAATTCTTCCCGAGAATTCAATTATTTTTACTAAATAATAAAATTTCCCGTAAGAATTCTATTTTAAAATTTTTTGATAAAATATTTTACAACAATTCGATGATTTTCAATACCTATTAATTTTAAAATTGAAAATATTTAAAAATTAAAATTATTAAAAAAGTAATTAAGAAAGAAAAAAGCAAACAATTAACTTAAAACTGCGAACAAATTACCGAAGTACAACGATTATTAATTTCTCGAAAGAATTCTATTTTAGAATTTTTTGTTTGAATTTTTTTACAACAATGTTGAATTTGAAAAAGGTTTGAATTTGAAATTTTTAAAAGTGTTAATTCCTATGGACAAATAATAATGTTTAAATATTTATTTAAAAAAAGGAAGTTATTGATGTTTTCGAATAACTTTACTTTTGAAGAAATTTGTAAATAAATGTAATAGAACATTTTTTGGAGTATCTGATATATTTTATAGCGAATCAGAATATTTTTTAGGGTCAGGGAAAAAGTTAAAATTTTCTTAGGAAATTAGGGAAAAATCAGGGAGAAACAAAATTAAATTTTTGGTTTTTAAACCTGCTGTCATAATTTCTTGTTTTTGGTTTTTTTTAACTTTAGTTATTTTGAGTTTGAAAGACTTTGTAATTTTGCAAAAATAATGGTGAGAATTTTTTTCTCAATTATGTAAATCCAGTTCATTACAAGTAAAAAATAATGAAAATTGAAAAAATTCTTGTGTGTCATTTAAAGAAAAAGAGAGAGAGATAGAGAGAGAAAAAGAAAAGGAAATGCCGCGCGATAAATGAAGAAACTCTGAAAGTCAATTTGCAAGGTTAACTCCGTACTCGCGTGCAGATTTGCAATTAAATTGTCAACGGGAAGGTCCATTCACGCTGCATTAGCAATGTAATTGGTCGAGATTAAAGCGAATGTTTCTTTAATGTTGTAAAAGTAAATATCGGTATATCCTGAAGAGCTCAACTAATAACCCGCGGCGGTTCCACCATAAACAGGAACTTATAATTTATATATAGAGTAATATTCTGAGAACAAACATTGATTATCATTATTATATATAGCGTCGCGCGATATACACACACCTAAAGTTGCATATATACATCCGGTTAGTTACTTTTTTTACAGCAATTACCGTAAGGTAAACATTCTTGTTTTCTTTCATTTTTTTCCTTTTTTTTACTTGTACATATCGAGAGTCTCTCTCTCTCTCTCGCCGCAACGAATATCGTTAGTGTTTTAACGATCGAGTAATGAGACATACCTTATTTTGCGGAAATCGGTGAGTGATCGTTAACACAAGAAATATGTGAGATCGCAAGTTATAATGAATAATCGGTTATATACAAAGTCTTTAGGTGATGGTGATGAAAAGTCTACATTTTATGTCGATTATAACTCAAATGCCTGACGATAAATTATATTTCTAAATAGACCTTCGCTATTATTCGAAAGTATAGACGTATATATGAGCATTTTGCTATTTATTAATTATCGTTTCTCCTGAACTGGAAAATTAAATAAAGTTAATCTCTTAAAAGTTGCGCAAATTCAAACATTTTTTTTTTCTTTTCTTTTTCATTGAATGAAAATTTGGTAAAAATTTTTAAATAAAATTCAGATAAAATTATTTGGTTTGATAGAAATTGTGATAAATGAAAAATTACATTTTTTTAAAAATTGTTTTGTTTTTAATTAATTAATTAATTAATTATTCTGATTCTGAAGTTTCGTTCAAATAAACGACGATTTTTGTTTGAAATTTTCATTGCTTTGAATTTTTTCTTTGATTTAAAATTATTTTTTGTTGGTATGAAAGAAAAAGTAAAAATTCTATTTGGGAAAAGTCTTTTTTGTTTGCCTTATAAACTGAAATTACCACGAATTCTAATACAAAACCTTCAATTTTTTCCATTTTTGACAATAATTTCTTTTTGAATAACTGAATTCTTTATAAACTATAAAAATTATTGCTTATAAATTAGTTATTTAATGAATAATTTTCCTTGAATATTTCAAAATTAATTGAATTTTAATACAGTCGCGTTTACAATTTTTATAAATAAATAAATAAATCTTCAAAAAGGTTTTAATTTGAAATTTTATAAAATTTCAATTTTCAATAAATTTAATTACAAATTTTAAAAAACTTAGATTTTTGAAAAATTTTAATAATTCCAATTCTTCTGAAATTAGTTAAATTTTTTAATAAATATTTAATTAATTATTAAAAATAACGAATTTATAGGAGAATTTTAGTGAAAAACACTAAAAAAAAACAATTGCATTTTAGAGAAGATACAAATGTATGCAAAAATTCAATTATGTTTAAAAATTTAAAAAAATTCTTGTCAAAATTTCAATTATCTTTAGAAATGATTAAATTCTTCTCCAAAATTCAATTATTTTCATAAATAATAAAAATCTTTTCCAAATTCAATTATTTTTATAAATAATAACATTTTTACAGAGATTAAATTATTTTCATGAATAATAAAACTCATCATAGAATTTCAATTATTTTTAATACAATTTTAACCTAATTCCTCGAAAAATGGAATTATTCTTAAAAATTTTATAAAAATTCGTTGAAAAAATTCAATTATTTTAAAATTTGTTGATTAAATTCTTTATGAGAATTCAATTTTGAGAAACATTTATTTATTCAATAAATTATTTATTTTTGTATTTAAATAATTGGATTCTCGTAGAATTTTCTAATCAAAATTGATTGAACAAGAAATTTCAGTTAAAATTTTGATTTTAATTTTTTTTTTGAAATTATTATTTCAAATTTTTATTTTCTAAATATTTAATTGAAGAATTTCCAAATAATCAAAATTTCGTAAAATTAAATTGTAAACAAATGAGTTTTAAAATTCTCGAGGAACTTTTGCAAAAATTATTAAAAATAATTGATAATTGAATTCTTTCGAAGAATTTTAATAAAATTTTGGAAAATAATTACATTTTTCAAAGAGTTTACTTCAAATTGTATTAAAAATAATTGAAATCCTGTGAAGAATTTTATTATTTAGAAAAATAATTGAATTTTTGAAACGAACTTTATTACATTTTTTTTTTAAATAATTGAATTCTTTTGAGTATTTAAATAGTAGATTTTGAAAATATTTGAATTTCATCCAAGATTTTCATTATTTGTGAAATGTAATTGAATTCTTGCAAAAAATTTTGAAAATAATTACATTTTTCGAGGAATTCGATTAAAAATGTAGGTATTAAAAATAATTGAAATTATTATAAAAGGTACTTAATAAATAAAATTTTTCAAAAGAATTCAATTATTTAAAAAAGTTTTTATAAAATTTTTTTTAAGAATTCAATTATTTTTTATAAATAATAAAATTATTCTTAAAAATTAAATTATTTTTTAAAAATTTTAATAAAAATTCGTTGCAAAAATTCAATTAGGTATTTTAATAACTAATAAAGCTCATAACAGAATTTCAAACATTTTTTAAAAAGTTGAATGAAATTTGTTTCAAAAATTCAATTATTTTTATAACTGATAAAACACATCACAGGATTTTAATTATTTTTAATAGAATTTTCAATTAATTCCTTGAAAAATGAAATTATTCTTAAAAATTTTATTAAAATTTTTCAAAAATGTCCTAAAATTGAATTGTAAACAAATGAATTTGGAAAATTCTCGAAGAACTTTTTCAAAAATTAATTAAAAACAATTGATTCAAAGAAGTATTTTATTTTTTTTTTAGTTAAAAAAATTCTAAAAAATAATAATTTAATTGAAATGATGTAAATAATTTTGAAGAAGTTACAGTAAGAATGTTTTTATAAAATAAAATAATGATTTTATCACTCGATCATAAAATATAGAAGTTAATGATATTTTTGAATAATTTTACAATTAAAGAAATTAGTAAATAAATATACTAGAAATTTTTTTTTGAGTATCTAATAATTTTTAGAGTGAATTAGAATATTCTTTAGGGTCAGGGAAAAACAAAATTAATTTTTTGTGGCCACTCTGAATTAAAATAATTAAGCAGAAAGAAAATTTCGTTTCTTTTAACTCTAAGAACTTTATCAGGAAAAAGGTGAAAGAATATTTCCAGAAAACATTCGGCTTCTTTTAAAATTTCACCATTTTGTAAAAAAATCGAAATAATTAGAATATTTAAAAATTATTTATTAGAATTTAACACGTGTGTGTCTTAGTGAAAAAGAATTCCAACTCTAAAAGAATTGTGCCGCTTGTCGATAACATAAATATTTCTTTTAATTCTCTTTACCGTTTACTTTAACAATTTACTCTCGTTACTCTAGACGAATGTTTCAAATAAAGGGAAAAATCGTAAAAGGCAATGTCGTTTGGTGCAGACGGTGTTTCGAGAGATAAGAATGAAGTTTGCTGAACCACTAGTTTCA
This sequence comes from Leptopilina heterotoma, assembly GCF_015476425.1. Classification (NCBI taxonomy): domain Eukaryota; kingdom Metazoa; phylum Arthropoda; class Insecta; order Hymenoptera; family Figitidae; genus Leptopilina; species Leptopilina heterotoma. The sequence continues at coordinate 1,668,297 of NW_025110893.1, forward strand.
TCCAGATGTTATATATATAGCTATCTCTGTTGGAAAAATATTTTATCATTCAATTTAATACGGAATATGTAGATTATTAATAATTCTCCTCTTGCGATGTGCTTCTCTTTCATTTTCAATTATAATAGTTTCTTTTTGCGATAAGAGCAAAATATTATTCTTGTCTAATTATAATGTTTCTATATGTTATAGGTGCACAGTTTGTATGAATTTCATAATGGGAAAGGTGACTTTTCAAGTCAAGTGTTATAAAGTAATTGCTTTTGAATTGAGTCCCGCCATGACATTTTAATTATACATTTTTATATCCATAAAAAGTGTTTATTGCCGGAACTTTTCTCTCGATCGCTGTTTCTCTTTTATAAAAGTCAACTGGAGAGCGTGTTGGGATTTTAACACTCTAATTCTAAATACGGTGATAATAATATATATCTGCCGACGAAATCAACTTTTATAATTGATGCGGCGAAATGTGTGTTACGATTGAAACGTTTGAAATTCTATTTCGATCGATATTATTTTGATTCCTTTAATCCATTTTAGGTTTGGTCGCTTTTCTTTTCTCTTGTAGGTTCTGAATACTTCCTGATTTATTTACTTTTATATAATTTCTGTAGATTGAAAGTTGCACACCTTTTTCTGTACTTTCCTCTAATAATTATTTTCCAAGCAAGGATTTGTTTTTCAAAAATATTTTCGTCTTTATTTTTATTTATTTTTTTTTGCGTAGGTAAATTTTTTGTTAAATTTTACATTCGCAGGTTTTGAATTTTTTATAATTATTCCCACTGTTTTAAAATAGGGCGATTTTTTTTCGACTAATTATCAAAAAATTCAAATTTTTAGATTTTCAGGGTTCCTACAGAATCTGGAAATCATGGAAATGGTATGGGATTTTTAAAACGCTTTTGGAAATCAGGGCAATCATGGAAAAGGCCTGGAATTTTTAAAAGTTTCTAAATTTTTCCTGTTTTCCATTTTTTCTCTTCAATAGAAATTCAATTAGAAACAAGATATAATTATTATACGACGTGAAAATTAAATTTAAAATTCCACTGGAATTTCCTGAAAATTTAAACTGGAAATCATGGAAAGGGTATGGAATTATAATTTCGGATTTCTGTAGGAAACCTGATGTATTTAAAGAAATTCCGTTTTTCAAATTTTTGAGAATTTTAGATTTTTTACTAAAAAGTGGAGACTATTAAATAAGTAAAGTATTTTTCAAAAGCACAAAAATATTGAAGCTATATGCCAAAAAAGAATAAAAAAAAGGTTGAATTTTAAAAAATTCGGTTTTTTAAATTTTTTCCAATTTTTGACAATTTTAGATTTTTTACTAAAAAAGGAGACAATTAAATAAGTAGAGTATTTTTCAAAAGCACAAAAATATTAAAGCTAAATGCCAAAAAAGAATAGAAAAAGGTTGAATTTTAGGAAATTCGGTTTTTCGAATTTTTGAGAAATTTTGACAATTTTAAATTTTTTACTAAAAAAAGGAGATAATTAATTAAGTAAAGTATTTTTCAAGAGCACAAAAATATTGAAACTAAATGCCAAAAAAGAATATAAAAAAGGTTGAATTTTAGGAAATTCGGTTTTTCGAATTTTTGAGAAATTTTGACAATTTAAAATTTTTTACTAAAAAAGGAGATAATTAATTAAGTAAAGTATTTTTCAAGAGCACAAAAATATTGAAACTAAATGCCAAAAAAGAATATAAAAAAGGTTGAATTTTAGGAAATTCGGTTTTTCGAATTTTTGAGAAATTTTGACAATTTTAAATTTTTTACTAAAAAAAGGAGATAATTAATTAAGTAAAGTATTTTTCAAAAGCACAAAAATATTGAAGTTAAATGCCAAAAAAGAATAAAAAAAAGGTTGAATTTTAGGAAATTCAGTTTTTCGAATTTTTGAGAATTTTTGACAATTTTAAATTTTTTACTAAAAAAAGGAGATAATTAATTAAGTAAAGTATTTTTCAAGAGCACAAAAATATTGAAACTAAATGCCAAAAAAGAATAAAAAAAAGGTTGAATTTTAGGAAATTCGGTTTTTCGAATTTTTGTCAATTTTAGATTTTTTACTAAAAAAAAGGAGATAATTAAATAAGTAAAGTATTTTTCAAGAGACCAAAAATATTGAAGCTAAATGCCATAAAACAATAGAAAAAAGGTTGAATTTTAGGAAATTCGGTTTTTCAAATTTCAATTATTTTAAAAAGATTTTTGTCAAATTTTAATTATTTTTAAACGATTTTACCAAAAATCAATTATTTTTACAAGATTTTTTTAAATTTCTATTATTTTTAAACGATTTTATCAAAATTCAATTATTTTTTAAAAAAATATTGTAAAAATTCAATTATTTTAAAAAGATTTTGTCAAATTTCAATTAATTTTAAACAATTTTTCCAAAATTCAATTATTTAAAAAAAAAATATTGTAAAAATTCAATTATTTTAAAAAGATTTTGTCAAATTTCAATTAATTTTAAACAATTTTTCCAAAATTCAATTTTTTTAAATAGATTTTGTCAAATTTCAATTAATTTTAAACGATTTTTCCAAAATTCAATTATTTTCAAAAAATTTTATCAAATATCAATTATTTTTTAACGAATTTACCAAAAATCAAATGTTTTAAAAAGATTTTTGTCAAATTTCAATTATTTTTAAACGATTTCACAAAAGATTTTGAAAATAATTTATTTCTATAAAATTGTGACGAGAAAAAAATGAGAAAATAAAAACGATACAAAATTGGTTTCAAATAGTTATTTTTAAATGTTTTTAAAAAAAGTTTTTGGAATTTCTTAAGTGTGATTTTTTAAAATTAAATTATTTTCAATTAGGTACATATTTTTGAAAATTTAAATATCTACAAAAAAAAATTAAAGTTCTTCAAAAAATTCAAGTTTTCAAAATTATTATTAAAATTTTGACGAAAAAAAAATTAAACCTAAAGTTTTTCAAAAAAATTTATTAATTTCTTAGATTGTTTCAAAAATTCTTTTAAGAAATTTAATTATTTTCGAGAAAAACTACATTACTGTAATTTAAAAAAACTATTTCCTAGAATTTTTTTTTCAATTTTAAAAAATTCTGTAATCTTCAAAAAAAAAAATATTAAACTTTTGAAAAAATCTACTTTTTCAGATTTTATCATTAAAGTTTTAGAAAAATCATGTTCTTTTATTTTTCTAATTAAAATTCTCCAAAAACTAGATTATTTTAAAATATTTTCCAAAAGTTCAATTTAAAAAAAATTGTCACTAAATTTAAATTTTCTGGAAATTTTCCAATAACAAATTAAAAAATCTATTTTTTGAAAATTGGTTAAAAATATTTTTAAACAGTTGTAATTGTTAGAAATAATTAAATTTCAGAAAGTTGCAAATTTAAATTTAAAAAATTTTTAATCCTTGAGGAAAAATAAATAAATAAGTATTTGAAAATTTATTTAACAAAATTATTGAGTTTTCGAATAATTAAATTTAGAAATGAGTGAAAAGTCCGAGAAATACTAAATAAATTTTTTGTAGTAACACTGAATAAAATGATTTACTTTTTCGACTTTTATTTATGTTTAATCGACTAAAGCGCCTTTTTTTGTGTCTTTAAATCAATTTAAGGCCTTGATAGTAATTATTTTCCCAGCAAGGATTTGTTTTTCAATATATTTTTGTCTTTTCTTACTTCTGTTTATTTATTTTTTATTTATTTTTTGACTAAGTAGTTCTTGCGTAAAGTTTGTGACTTTACGAAAATCTTGACGCATTGTTTGTTTATAAAATAAGTTGGAGTTGTTTATAATTTTTCTGTTGTTGTGACATATTTTCTTTTGGTAGAATTTTATTTTCTTGTTTTTTAATACATAAAAGTTCAACGAACTTTTTCTTTGAAAATGGCGAACGGCAACCCGGAATTCTCAATAAAGTCACTGACACGAAGAAAGAGCAAACATCGAGACTCAAACAACTTCTTCGGACACGTACCGTAGAGTTGAAATATGCGAAAACAGATTTATGTTTGTTGAGGACGCGACTTCTTCATTACGGACAGCTTCTGAATTCAGAAGCTTGAGATTCTTACCGAAAATTTCAACGTTGGTCTTCATTTAGTCTTAATTAATTTTTGTAGGCGGAAACACTTTTTCGAAAGATCGCATATTTTTCATGGATTTTCAATTTTTTTCAAAAAAAAAAATAGTTTCGTTTCATTAAGTATCTTCAACTAGAATTCTGTTAGTTAGAATAAATTATTATTAGTATTATAGTTTTTACTAATAGTTTGCTACTAGTTCTGCGCTAGTTAGTGAAGAATTTTAAACAATGTATAGAAAAGAAGTGAAATTCCTTTTTTTGAAAGTAGAGAATTCGTTTTCTTCCCATACTAGGAGTTTATCTCGTTTTCATTAAAATGAGTCTTTTAATTTGAAATTCAGCTCGCGGACATTAATTTTTACGACTTTAATTGGCGTCTGCTCTCTACACTATATATAAAATGCGTTAGGGTTCTTATCGGGGACAGATCTAGTGTTACAAATCCGATCGATTCTCTACCCCGCAAGATCTGAGATTGAGTATCTCGCACGCATATTATTCGCTGACGTTCCAAAGCTTGCAGCGCGAGTTTTTCATCAGTTCTTGTGTTACAGATGTCGAAGGAGAGTAAGAGAGAAAGAGAGAGACTTGCATGATCCTCTTGGCATGATTCGCTTATAGTATCACGATTATGATATCCCGCTGACAGCAGCCCGAGGGCAAAATGAAGCCCGTTACAGTCGCTTTTCATCCAATTTATATTCCACTTTTCCATGGTAAATCAACTTTTTCGCGTTTATCAAAAAAATGATGAAGTGAACGACAGTGAGAAAAATTCAAATTGAAATTTCACTTCTACCTTTTGGGGACTGGGAGTTTTGGAAAAATTACGTGATTTGGAAAGTCGAAAATTACAGCCTTCATGGAAAGACATTTTATTCATAAACTTAATCAACAGATTATTAAACTTGGGCTATTCGATGTTGGCTACAAAATATTAATAAAGTCATTAGTAAAATAAAAACAACGAAAAAAAACATTTTCTCTTATTATCATTAAATTAAATTTCTGCATTTCAAATAATTTTTATTAGTTAAAAATCATCTAATTTATTACTAGGAGGTTTAAATTGAATTCTTATTAATTCTATTATCTTCTGCGGACTGGAATCCACCTAGATTGTTGTTAGGATGTTTCTGAACAACATCCTGTAAAATAGAAAATTTTAGCTTAATTTTTAAGTAGTAGCACCACCACCCGTACGCTATCAGACAATCAAAATTTAGTAAAAAGTAAATTAAAAATTTATTTTTTCCAAATTTATTGATTCTAATCATCTGAAAATTACCTGACTTCTAGTAGTGACTGAGCCCTACCTAACCCTAAAGAATAGAGAATTTAAGCTCAATTTTTAAATAGTAGCACCATCACCCGAACGCTATCAGACAATCAAAATTTAGTAAAAAGTAAATTAAAAATTTATTTCTTCCAAAGTTATTGATTCTAATCATCTGAAAATTACCTGAGTTCTAGTAGGGACTGAGCCCTACCTAACCCTAAAGAATAGAGAATTTAAGCTCAATTTTTAAATAGTAGCACCACCACCCGAACGCTATCAGACAATCAAAATTTAGTAAAAAGTAAATTAAAAATTTATTTCTTCCAAAGTTATTGATTCTAATCATCTGAAAATTACCTGAGTTCTAGTAGGGACTGAGCCCTACTCAATCCTGAAGAATAGAGAATTTTAGCTCAATTTTTAAATAGTAGCACCACCACCCGAACGCTATCAGACAATCAAAATTTAGTAAAAAGTAAATTAAAAATTTATTTCTTCCAAAGTTATTGATTCTAATCATCTGAAAATTACCTGAGTTCTAGTAGGGACTGAGCCCTACTCAATCCTGAAGAATAGAGAATTTTAGCTCAATTTTTAAATAGTAGCACCACCACCCGAACGCTATCAGACAATCAAAATTTAGTAAAAAAAAATTAAAAATATATTTCTTACAAATTTAAAGATTCTAATTATCTGAAAATTACCTAAGTTCTAGTAGGGACTGAGCCCTACTCAATCCTCAAAAATAGAGAATTTTAGCTCAATTTTTAAATAGTAGCACCACCACCCGAACGCTATCAGACAATCAAAATTTAGTAAAAAAAAATTAAAAATATATTTCTTACAAATTTAAAGATTCTAATTATCTGAAAATTACCTAAGTTCTAGTAGGGACTGAGCCCTACCTAACCCTAAAGAATAGAGAATTTTAGCTCAATTTTTAAATAGTAGCACCACCACCCGAACGCTATCAGACAATCAAAATTTAGTAAAAAAAAATTAAAAATTTATTTCTTCCAAATTTAAAGATTCTAATCATCTGAAAATTACCTGAGTTCTAGTAGGGACTGAGCCCTACCTAACCCTAAAGAATAGAGAATTTTAGCTCAATTTTTAAATAGTAGCACCACCACCCGAACGCTATCAGACAATCAAAATTTAGTAAAAAAAAATTAAAAATTTATTTCTTACAAATTTAAAGATTCTAATCATCTGAAAATTACCTGAGTTCTAGTAGGGACTGAGCCCTACTCAATCCTGAAGAATAGAGAATTTTAGCTCAATTTTTAAATAGTAGCACCACCACCCGAACGCTATCAGACAATCAAAATTTAGTAAAAAAAAATTAAAAATTTATTTTTTTACAAATTTAAAGATTCTAATCATCTGAAAATTACCTGAGTTCTAGTAGGGACTGAGCCCTACTTAATCCTGAAGAATAGAGAATTTTAGCTCAATTTTTAAATAGTAGCACCACCACCCGAACGCTATCAGACAATCAAAATTTAGTAAAAAGTAAATTAAAAATTTATTTCTTCCAAAGTTATTGATTCTAATCATCTGAAAATTACCTGAGTTCTAGTAGGGACTGAGCCCTACTCAATCCTGAAGAATAGAGAATTTTAGCTCAATTTTTAAATAGTAGCACCACCACCCGAACGCTATCAGACAATCAAAATTTATTAAAAAAAAATTAAAAATTTATTTCTTACAAATTTAAAGATTCTAATCATCTGAAAATTACCTGAGTTCTAGTAGGGACTGAGCCCTACCTAACCCTAAAGAATAGAGAATTTAAGCTCAATTTTTAAATAGTAGCACCACCACCCGAACGCTATCAGACAATCAAAATTTAGTAAAAAGTAAATTAAAAATTTATTTCTTCCAAAGTTATTGATTCTAATCATCTGAAAATTACCTGAGTTCTAGTAGGGACTGAGCCCTACTCAATCCTGAAGAATAGAGAATTTTAGCTCAATTTTTAAATAGTAGAACCACCACCCGAACGCTATCAGACAATCAAAATTTAGTAAAAAAAAATTAAAAATTTATTTCTTCCAAATTTAAAGATTCTAATCATCTGAAAATTACCTGAGTTCTAGTAGGGACTGAGCCCTACTTAATCCTGAAGAATAGAGAATTTTAGCTCAATTTTTAAATAGTAGCACCACCACCCGAACGCTATCAGACAATCAAAATTTAGTAAAAAAAAATTAAAAATTTATTTCTTACAAATTTAAAGATTCTAATCATCTGAAAATTACCTGAGTTCTAGTAGGGACTGAGCACTACTAAATCCTGAAGAATAGAGAATTTTAGCTCAATTTTTAAATAGTAGCACCACCACCCGAACGCCATCAGACAATCAAAATTTTGTAAAATCGAAAATAAAAATTTACTTCTTCCATATTTAATAATTCTAATCATCTAAAAATTACCTGAGTTCTAGTAGGGACTGAGCCCTACTCAATCCTCAAGAATAGAGAATTTTAGCTCAATTTTTAAATAGTAGCACCACCACCCGAACGCTATCAGACAATCAAAATTTAGTAAAAAAAAATTAAAAATATATTTCTTACAAATTTAAAGATTCTAATTATCTGAAAATTACCTAAGTTCTAGTAGGGACTGAGCCCTACACAATCCTGAAGAATAGAGAATTTTAGCTTAATTTTTAAGCAGTAGCACCACCACCCGAACGCTATCAGACAATCAAAATTTAGTAAAAAAAAATTAAAAATTTATTTCTTCCAAATTTAAAGATTCTAATCATCTGAAAATTACCTGAGTTCTAGTAGGGACTGAGCCCTACTCAATTATGAAGAATAGAGAATTTTAGCTCAATTTTTAAACAGTAGCACCACCACCCGAACGCTATCAGACAATTAAAATTTAGTAAAAAGTAAATTAAAAATTTATTTCTTCCAAAGTTATTGATTCTAATCATCTGCAAATTACCTGAGTTCTAGTAGGGACTGAGCCCTACTCAATCCTGAAGAATAGAGAATTTTAGCTCAATTTTTAAATAGTAGAACCACCACCCGAACGCTATCAGACAATCAAAATTTAGTAAAAAAAAATTAAAAATATATTTCTTACAAATTTAAAGATTCTAATCATCTGAAAATTACCTGAGTTCTAGTAGGGACTGAGCCCTACTCAATCCTGAAGAATAGAGAATTTTAGCTCAATTTTTAAATAGTAGCACCACCACCCGAACGCTATCAGACAATCAAAATTTAGTAAAAAAAAATTAAAAATATATTTCTTACAAATTTAAAGATTCTAATCATCTGAAAATTACCTGAGTTCTAGTAGGGACTGAGCCCTACTCAAACCTGAAGAATAGAGAATTTTAGCTCAATTTTTAAATAGTAGCACCACCACCCGAACGCTATCAGACAATCAAAATTTAGTAAAAAGTAAATTAAAAATTTATTTCTTACAAAGTTATTGATTCTAATCATCTGAAAATTACCTGAGTTCTAGTAGGGACTGAGCCCTACTCAAACCTGAAGAATAGAGAATTTTAGCTCAATTTTTAAATAGTAGCACCACCACCCGAACGCTATCAGACAATCAAAATTTAGTAAAAAAAAATTAAAAATATATTTCTTCCAAATTTAAAGATTCTAATCATCTGAAAATTACCTGAGTTCTAGTAGGGACTGAGCCCTACTCAATCCTGAAGAATAGAGAATTTTAGCTCAATTTTTAAATAGTAGCACCACCACCCGAACGCTATCAGACAATCAAAATTTAGTAAAAAAAAATTAAAAATATATTTCTTCCAAATTTAAAGATTCTAATCATCTGAAAATTACCTGAGTTCTAGTAGGGACTGAGCCCTACTCAATCCTGAAGAATAGAGAATTTTAGCTCAATTTTTAAATAGTAGAACCACCACCCGAACGCTATCAGACAATCAAAATTTAGTAAAAAAAAATTAAAAATTTATTTCTTACAAATTTAAAGATTCTAATCATCTGAAAATTACCTGAGTTCTAGTAGGGACTGAGCCCTACCTAACCCTAAAGTATAGAGAATTTAAGCTCAATTTTTAAATAGTAGCACCACCACCCGAACGCTATCAGACAATCAAAATTTAGTAAAAAGTAAATTAAAAATTTATTTCTTCCAAAGTTATTGACTCTAATCATCTGAAATTTACCTGAGTTCTAGTAGGGACTGAGCCCTACTCAATCCTGAAGAATAGAGAATTTTAGCTCAATTTTTAAATAGTAGAACCACCACCCGAACGCTATCAGACAATCAAAATTTATTAAAAAAAAATTAAAAATTTATTTCTTACAAATTTAAAGATTCTAATCATCTGAAAATTACCTGAGTTCTAGTAGGGACTGAGCCCTACCTAACCCTAAAGAATAGAGAATTTAAGCTCAATTTTTAAATAGTAGCACCACCACCCGAACGCTATCAGACAATCAAAATTTAGTAAAAAGTAAATTAAAAATTTATTTCTTCCAAAGTTATTGATTCTAATCATCTGAAAATTACCTGAGTTCTAGTAGGGACTGAGCCCTACTCAATCCTGAAGAATAGAGAATTTTAGCTCAATTTTTAAATAGTAGAACCACCACCCGAACGCTATCAGACAATCAAAATTTAGTAAAAAAAAATTAAAAATTTATTTCTTCCAAATTTAAAGATTCTAATCATCTGAAAATTACCTGAGTTCTAGTAGGGACTGAGCCCTACTTAATCCTGAAGAATAGAGAATTTTAGCTCAATTTTTAAATAGTAGCACCACCACCCGAACGCTATCAGACAATCAAAATTTAGTAAAAAAAAATTAAAAATTTATTTCTTACAAATTTAAAGATTCTAATCATCTGAAAATTACCTGAGTTCTAGTAGGGACTGAGCACTACTAAATCCTGAAGAATAGAGAATTTTAGCTCAATTTTTAAATAGTAGCACCACCACCCGAACGCCATCAGACAATCAAAATTTTGTAAAATCGAAAATAAAAATTTACTTCTTCCATATTTAATAATTCTAATCATCTAAAAATTACCTGAGTTCTAGTAGGGACTGAGCCCTACTCAATCCTCAAGAATAGAGAATTTTAGCTCAATTTTTAAATAGTAGCACCACCACCCGAACGCTATCAGACAATCAAAATTTAGTAAAAAAAAATTAAAAATATATTTCTTACAAATTTAAAGATTCTAATCATCTGAAAATTACCTGAGTTCTAGTAGGGACTGAGCCCTACTCAAACCTGAAGAATAGAGAATTTTAGCTCAATTTTTAAATAGTAGCACCACCACCCGAACGCTATCAGACAATCAAAATTTAGTAAAAAGTAAATTAAAAATTTATTTCTTACAAAGTTATTGATTCTAATCATCTGAAAATTACCTGAGTTCTAGTAGGGACTGAGCCCTACTCAAACCTGAAGAATAGAGAATTTTAGCTCAATTTTTAAATAGTAGCACCACCACCCGAACGCTATCAGACAATCAAAATTTAGTAAAAAAAAATTAAAAATATATTTCTTCCAAATTTAAAGATTCTAATCATCTGAAAATTACCTGAGTTCTAGTAGGGACTGAGCCCTACTCAATCCTGAAGAATAGAGAATTTTAGCTCAATTTTTAAATAGTAGCACCACCACCCGAACGCTATCAGACAATCAAAATTTAGTAAAAAAAAATTAAAAATATATTTCTTCCAAATTTAAAGATTCTAATCATCTGAAAATTACCTGAGTTCTAGTAGGGACTGAGCCCTACTCAATCCTGAAGAATAGAGAATTTTAGCTCAATTTTTAAATAGTAGAACCACCACCCGAACGCTATCAGACAATCAAAATTTAGTAAAAAAAAATTAAAAATTTATTTCTTACAAATTTAAAGATTCTAATCATCTGAAAATTACCTGAGTTCTAGTAGGGACTGAGCCCTACCTAACCCTAAAGTATAGAGAATTTAAGCTCAATTTTTAAATAGTAGCACCACCACCCGAACGCTATCAGACAATCAAAATTTAGTAAAAAGTAAATTAAAAATTTATTTCTTCCAAAGTTATTGATTCTAATCATCTGAAATTTACCTGAGTTCTAGTAGGGACTGAGCCCTACTCAATCCTGAAGAATAGAGAATTTTAGCTCAATTTTTAAATAGTAGCACCACCACCCGAACGCTATCAGACAATCAAAATTTAGTAAAAAAAAATTAAAAATTTATTTCTTACAAATTTAAAGATTCTAATCATCTGAAAATTACCTGAGTTCTAGTAGGGACTGAGCCCTACTCAATCCTGAAGAATAGAGAATTTTAGCTCAATTTTTAAATAGTAGCACCACCACCCGAACGCTATCAGACAATCAAAATTTGTAGAAAATGACGTTTAAATTAAGTTCTCATTAATTTTATTCTTTTCTATGGACCTAGATTTTTTCTGGGATGTTGCTGAACAACATTGTTTACGTTATCAGATACTTATTTGTTAAAAGAGTCAGTTATAGTACTATTTTGTAAACTGAGATTTTAAATATCAATTTATTTATTAAAGATATTAATTCTGAGACTCGATAAAATTGAAGACCATGAAAATATTGACAATTAAAGTAAATTAATTGTGAAATTTATTTATTATTATTGTTAAACAATGTGGAGATGTATTTCTCCAACTGCGAACACCAAGGTCACCGCTAGATGGCAGTTCAGTTGATTAAATCATATTTCTCGCTAGCTATTATTAGTGTCGATCTTGGCGTTCTCAAGTGGAGAAATTAAATTATTATGTCAAAAATCCATTTATAAATTAAAAAATTATTATTGTGAGAATAATTTAAATTGTATTTATGATTAATTAAAAACATAAGGTACTTATTATTTGTAAATAATGTGAGACACAATAATTTTATGACACTTTTGATACTATATTTATATTATTATTATTATTATTATTATTATTATTATTATTACTATAAAAATAATAAATAATATTTGGAATAGTAGTTATAACAATATAAAATTAATAATAGTAAAAAATATAACGATATTTTCAAAATAATAATTATTATTAATAATAATTCCTTTCCTATACATATTAGAAATTGCTTTGAAATGTTTTCTAACGTTTTCTTAAACTAATGTTACATTTGTTTAAAAATTTTCCGAATTCCAATTAAAAGAACTAGTGATTTTATAAAGAAGAATTTTTTGAATTGCATAAATATATGAAAAAAATTGTGAAATTGAAAAAAAGGAGTAAAACATTTCAAGGATCAGGAAAAAATATTATAGTTGATCAATGACATTTTTTTGCAAGTGAGAAATAATGATTTCTTTTTGATATATTGATTAAGTGTCATTGAGTAAAGAATTTTTATTATAAATTAAAATAATAAAATTTGTATTACTATTTGGTATAAAAATTGTAACGGAATTATAAAAGAAGATTATTTGATATACTTTCATAAGTCAATATTTTTTTTCTGTTTGATAATTAGTACAAAATTAATTTTCCAATTTATTTTGTTTTTTATAGTCTCCCCAGAAAAAAATTGTATTTATCAACTCTTATTTTAAATTAGTAAAAATAGAAATTAGTAGAAACAATTAGTAGAAATTAATTAGTAAGTAAAATTTATACTTTTGAATTAGTTAAAGTAAAAATTAGTAGAGACAATTTGTATATATTACTAGAAAATTTAGAGCGAAAGTAACATAAATTTTTCTTGAATGTAAATTGTAAATATAAAATACGTTTCTGAGTTTGCAACTTTCCACTTTTTATTTGTTTAATATACTCATAATTTTAAAATGTAAATATCTAGCAAAAATAAAAAATGGAAAATATAATAAAAGTGTTAGTCCATATTCATTTTTTTGTGAATTGGAAATGAGTTTGCAATTTATATACATTAATTGATAAAAAAAAGAAGAAAAAAACAAGAGGGAAATTCGTTCATTATTTCCAGATGTGTAAATGGAAAAAAATTTATTTACATACACGATGAACTGCGATAAAAAGTAAACAAATAAAATGCTCTCGAGTGTTCTGACGTGTTTGTAGTTATATCTACGTTTAAATACCTGTGAGTACATCTAAATTTTTTCTTGAAAAAGAATTCTGATAAACTTCCATTGTCTAGATGTGCGCCTAATACACATGTATTTTCAAATACACCCACAATAATAAAACAGATGCGAACTCGAAACATTTACTTTAAACCAGTTTTCTCGGCTCATTTTGCGCGATGAAAAAAAGAGAATTTTTAGTTACAATAATTAATTCTTATAGTCTTGAGAAATAATTTTTATAGTGCAATCATTACAGGTGATTTAAAAAAAGAATAAAACGAAACGAAAATAAATTATTTTACCAATTAAAATAATAATTAGTTCTTTTTTTGAATTACAACAATTTGTGATTTTATTTATAACACAACTGTACTATTATTACTATTACTGCTACTACTGCTATTATTATTTTATTATTATTTGTTTTCTATTAAACCCGTTTTTTAATTATCTTGTTTTAAAAAGATTTTAAGCCTTTTTATTACAAAATAGTTAATTATACTATTATTTTTATTATTACTATTTAAATTACTATTATAATTATTTTATTACCCCCCTACCCCTATTATTATTTTATTTTTATATATTTGTTTTTTATTATTTTTCAAAAACTATAATAAAATTTTTCGCAAGAATTTCATTATTCTCAAAAATAATAAAACGTTTCGGAGGAATTCAACTATTTTCAATAAAATTTTAATAAAATTTCTTGAAAGAATACAATTATTTTTAAAAATATTATTTAAATTCAATTATTTTCAAGAATTTTAATATAAATTTAATTATTTTCGACAAATTTGTTGAAATTCTTTTTAAAAAATCTTTATTTTCGAATTCTTTAGTAAAATTCCTTCAAAAAATTCGATTATTTTTAAAAATTTAGATAAAATTCTTCGAAATAATTCAATTATTTTTATGAAATGTAAAATACTCTGAAAAAATTCAATTATTTCCATATAAATAAGAAAATTCTTCGCAAGAATTAAAATATTTTCATAAATATGAAAATTCCTTCAAAAAATTCAATTATTTTCAATATAATTTTAATGAAATTTCTCGAAAGAATAGAATTATTTTTAAAAATATTATTTAAATTCAATTATTTTCAATAATGTGATAAAATTGTTCGAAACAATTCAATTATTTTTATAAATTGTAATATTCTTGTCAAGAATTCAATTATTTTTGTAAATAATAAAATTCTGAGAAATTCAATTATTTTCAATACAATTTTAATAAAATTTCTAGGAAAACATTTGAATTATATTTGTGATAATTTTAATAAAATTTCTCTCATAGGTTCAATTATTTTTAAAAATTATAATAAAATTTTTCTAAGAAATTCAATTGTTCTTAAAAGTTTTTAATAAAATTCTTTGTAAATTTCAATTATTTTTAAAAGTTTCATATAAAATTATTTGAAAAAATTTATATTATTTTTACGTAATTTAATGAAATTCTTCAAAAGAATAATATAATTATTTACAAAAACACTAATAAAATTTTTTAAAAGAATTTAATTTTCTATGAATAATTTTAATATAATTTAATATAAAAATGATTAATTACAATTAATCATAAACACGATTATTTTAAAAAATTAAAAGAAATTCTCCATAAAATTCAATTACTTTCAAAATTTTGAGTACAAATTGTTAAATAAAACTGCATTATTTTCAAGAAAATTGAAATAAATTCTTCAAAACAAATTAATTATTTAAAAAAATTTAAATAAAAATCTTGCCAAGAATTAAATTATTTTCAATACAATTATTCTAATTACATTTTCTCGAAAGAATTCAATTATTCAAAAAAATTTTTGATAAAATTCTTGAAATGAATTCAATTATTTTCAATTTTTTTTTATAAATACTTTGCAAAAATTCAATGATTTTCAGTACATTAATTTTAAAATTAAAAACATTTAAAAAGGAAAATTATTTCAAAAGTTAGGAAATAAAAAAGCAAACAGCAACTAACTTCAAACTGCGAACAGATAACCGAAATACAACGATTATTAATATAGATTATTATTTATTATTTTCTTTCTTTATTTATTTATAATAATTTTTTAATTATTATAAAAATTATTATAAATTATTATAAAATTATTTTTTAATCAAAAATTAAAAAAATGCAAATATGCCCTTTCCCTCTATTTGATTATTTTTATTTTATTTTATTTATTTTTATTATTTTAATTTATTAACACTAATAGTAATAATTAAAAATTCTTAAAAACTAATTTGCGTGTGAAAGTTTTTCCACTTATTTAAAGTATTCTGTTCGATTATGTTTATTTATTTAAATTTATTCTAATAATGCTATTGAAAAAAATGTCTTTACAAATAAAAATGTGGTGATAGTATTTTAATCGAGAAAATAAACTAGTTGAATAAACGCGAAACAATTTATTACAATTCTGATGTGATCCAATAAGATTAGCACAACTTGTCGGGAGTGTTTATCGATATACTCCAGATGTTTCGTTTGCGCCGTAATAAATAAGTTGAAAATTATTATACAAGTTGCCAGGTACAATATTTATAACAGGTACAATATTTACAAAAATTATCTTGTTTTCAATTTCATTTTTTATATTTTCCATCACTGATGTTTATTATTTTTATTGTTGTAATAATTTTTAAATTATATTTTTTTACAATTATTATATAATAATTTATTAAATTTTGGCAAATTAAACGAAAACATTCGGACAATGAATAAAATATTTATTTACTCTCGAACGTTAAAGATTATTTAACTAATAATTTTTTATTTTTTATTATTTATTATTGTTCTTTTTACTTTTATTATTTTTGTTATTATTAAAACAAAAAATATTTTAGGTAGAAAAAAAAGAATTATTATTATTGCTAGCCAAATTATCCGCGCGCAAGCGCGCGGGAATGTTGTATTGCACTGTTTATTGTAAACAATTTCAAGTCATTTTAATTTAAGTAATTTTTAAAGAAATACTTATTATGACACATAACTGAAAAACTTATTAGAATTAAATTTTCAAATTATATTATATTTTTAAACTTCAAAGTATAGAAAAAAAAATTTAACAAATTTTGATACTAATTTCAAATTTTACATCAGATTTTCAAAATTAAAAATAATTAAACCTTCTTGTACGAGGTAAATTGAATTTCGCAAAAATTGATATTTGATACCTAAATTAAAAATAATCTTCAACTTTCTGAACAAAGAATATAAATTATATTTTTTTTAGAGAATTTCCACTATTTTAAATTCGCTAATTTTCAAAAAAATTTCGAAAAATTCAATAAATTATTTAACAAAATTTTATGCAATTTATTTTTCACAATAATTTAATTACTTTCACTAATAATAAAATTTTTCATGAAAAATCAATTTTAAAAAAAAGTTTTGATTACATTCTAAGCAAGAATTTAATTATTTTCATAAATAATAAAACTCATCGAAGAATTTCAATTATTTTCATTACTATTTTAAATTAATAATCGAAAAATTCAGTTATTTTCACAAATAAAGTTTTCACCCAAGAATTCAATTATTTTAAATAATAAAATTTTCATAATATTTATTATATTTCGAAAAAAATAATTATTTAAAACAATGTTTATAAAATTCTAATGAAGAATTCACTTACTTTCAAAAATAATAAAATTTTTTACAGAAATTCAATACTTTTTAAATATTTTAATAAGCTTTTCCGCAATAATTCAATTATTTTCAAAAATAATAAAATTCTTCTCTGTAATTCAATTATTTTTGAGAATTATAATAAAATTCTATTCAAATTAAAAACTATTCAATTATTTTCATAAATAATTAAATTGATCGCAGGATTTCAATTATTTTTAATACAATTGAATTGCTCATAAATTTAATTATTCTTAAAAACTTAATTTCAATTCCTCGACAAAAATAAATTATTTAAAAAAATGTTTTTTTTTTTAAATTCTATGGAAGAATTGAATAATTATTTTCAAAAATTTAATAAAATTGTTCGAATGAAATTAATTGTTTTAAATACAATTTTAATTAAATTTTTTTGAAATAATTAAATTTTTTAAAATTTTAATAACATTTTTTCTAAGAATTCAATTATTAAAGATTAATAAAAAAAATTACTCCCAAAAATTCAATTATTTTGAGGTATTTTAATAAAATTTTTTTCAAAATTCAATTATTTTCATAAAGAACAATACTATTCATCACAATAATTCAATTATTTTTAAAAATAATAAATTTCTTCTTGAAAATTCCATTATTTTAAAAAATTCTAGTAAATTGTTTGCAAGAATTCAATTATTTTCATAAATAATAAAATGTTTTTTAGGAATTTAATTATTTTCAACAAAATTTAATCAAATAAATTTGTCCTGAAAACATTGAAAATTTTTAAGGTCCTGAAAACATTCTAAGTTAAAAAAATTTAATAAAATTTCCCACAGACATTCAATTATTGGCAAATTTTTTAATAGAATTCTTTGTAAAATTTAATTATCTTTAAAAACTTTTCGCAATTCAATGATTTTCAATATCTACTATTTTCATAAAATTTCCAAATAGAATTCAATTATTTAAAAAATGGTTTGTAAAAATTCAATTCTTTTCATGAATAATAAAAATTTTCATCAATTTAATTATTTAAATTATTAAATTAGAATTTGCATAAAATTATTCGAAAGAAATGAATTATTTAAAAATTTTTATAAAATTCTTCGCAAGAATTAAATTATTTTAAATTCTTTGATGAATAATAAAATTCCTAGCAGAAATTCAATTTATTAGCAGGATAAGAAAAAAGTAAATATTTTTGATGAAAATTAGGAAAAAGTCAGGAAAAT
This sequence comes from Leptopilina heterotoma, assembly GCF_015476425.1. Classification (NCBI taxonomy): domain Eukaryota; kingdom Metazoa; phylum Arthropoda; class Insecta; order Hymenoptera; family Figitidae; genus Leptopilina; species Leptopilina heterotoma. The sequence goes on from NW_025110893.1 coordinate 1,686,581, forward strand.
AAAAAATATGTAATGGAAATTTTGTCAATTTTGTGAAGTGAATAAAACGAGTTTTTTTTTCGTTTTTTTTTGACATTAAAAAAAATAAAAATAACCAACAAAATTTAATTTTCAAAACAAACAAATGAATGCAGATAATTTGCTAACAGAAAGGAAACTTACGATTATTATAATGTATTAAAAAAAAAAAATATTTTAGATAGTGAAAAAGATTGTTATTATTTTTATTATTATTATCGTTGTGCTTAGTGAGAAGTTAGGGTTTAAAGAAACAAGTCCAGTAATTTCAAGTAAATTCCACCTTTATTAAGTCGAACTTTTTGATTGAATCATGAGGTTTTTCTTATTTAATAAAAAGGTACATACAGACGCATCACACCGCCTTTTCAGGCAAAATACATACATGTTCACATAATGTATATAATATATTTATATTTATATATAATATAATTTTTTTTTAAATCTGAATAACTATGAAATACTACAATTAATTACAAATTTTTCTATATTCATAACACGATAAAAAGGCTATGACGGCGATTTTTTTTCTTCTTTTATTTATTTACATATAAACAATTATTACAACGATAAAATTTTCGCGGCTCACTTTTTTTTTCCTACCTCTTTCTGTATATTATAACACACAAGCACACACTTATAGACACAAGACATAAACACACACACACACGCAATCTTTTTCTCTCTCTCGCTCTCTTCAGTCATCAAAGCCACAAGTTTGTACTTGGCATTCAGTCGTCGACCAATTTGTTGGAAGTATAACGATTTCTCGCACGATTCCTTCAAACACACGCGCTCGTGACGTTACTAACAAATCAGTTTCTCTTTCCTTTTTTTTTTTGCTTTTTTTGGAAAAAAGGACCTTGACTAATTTTAAAGAGAACGAAGTTTTATGTTAGTTACAATGTTTTAGAGTTTAAAGCTATTAAAGTTTCTTGAAAATTTTAGTTTTTTTTGGAAAGGACTAAGAATTTTTTTCGTACTCTCTAAATCTGGATTAGTGGCACTAATCGAATTAGTTACTGACAAAATTAGTACAACTTTTAGTAATTTTTATTTTTATTGACGATTTTTTTTCTCCGATTTTTTATTTGATCGGTAAACTATCACCGAAGTTCACTGTGTTGGCTTTTTCGGTTGAAACAGGCCTCGGATTTTGATTTTTTTTTTGTTTTTTTTCAACTATTTTCCAAAAATGCGACTTTTTTCGACTTATTTTCAAAAATTGCGACATTTTCCATTTTTTTTTAAAATATTGCAACAAAATACCACATTTTTAGTATAAATTGCAAATTATTTCGACTTTTCTACTGTGAAAAATAAATAGACAAATCTTTCAAAAATTATTTTTGTATAATTTTTCTAATTAAATTTTCGAAATGTACAATTAAAAAGATTTGGAATAATTGAAATTTTGTAAAATTTAATTGAGAATAATTGATTTTTCTCAGGTATTATTATTTAAATTATACAAAAATTCTTTTAAGAAATTCAATTATTTTCGAAAAATTACATTAGAATATTTTTAAAAAACCAATTCTTAGAATTGTTTTATCATAATTTTTTAGGATTTACTTATATTCGAAGAAAGTAAATTAAATTTTTTTTAAAACTTACTTCTTTAGATTCTTATTAAAATTTCGGAAGAATCATGTTTATATTTATAATTAAAATTCTTCAAACATTTGATTATTTATTTTATATTTTTCAAAAATTCAATTATTTTAAGAAGATTTTTTTAAATTTAAATTATTTTTTAACGATTTTTCCAAAATTCAATTATTTTTAGAAGATTTTGTCAAATTTCAATTATTTTTAAACGATTTTATCAAAATTCAATTATTTTCAAAAAATCTTGTTAAATATCAATTATTTTTAAACGATTTTACCAAAATTCAACTATTTTCAAAAAATTTTGTAAGATTTTAATTATTTTTAAATGAATTTACCAAAAATCAATTGTTTTAAAAACATTTTTGTCAAATTTCAATTATTTTTAAACGACTTTTTCAAAATTCAATTATTTTCGAAAAATTTGGTCAAATTTCAATTATTTTAAAACGATTTTACCAAAATTCAATTATTTTAAAAAGATTTTGTCAAATTTTAATTAATTTTAAACGATTTTTCCAAAATTCAATTGCAGGGTGGCCGCAAGATTGACTTTACAAATTTCCCTGACATTTCCCTGACATTTTACTGACATAACAACGAGTTTCCCTGACAAAAATTTTTTTGTTTAGAGCAAAAAATGTATTGCATGACCGTCTTAATTTCTTTAATTGCCCTGACAAAAAAATTTTTCCTGACATTTCCCTGACTTTACTGACAAAATATTTTTTTCCCTGACATTTCCCTGACTTTACTGACTTTACTGACATGTGGCCACCCTGAATTATTTTCAAAAAATTGAATTGTTTTCTAAAAAGTTATGATTTCTAATATTTATTTTTCTTGTAAAATTATATAATTTTGATCAAAGTTAAAAAATTGTTAAAAAATTTAAGATTAAAAAATAGAAACAATTTTGCATATTTTCTGTTTCTTAATCACAATTGTGTTCACAAAATAATGAGTTGCTTTTTAAAAAAGAAAAAAATTTTTTTTTATAAAATTCCTATTTTTTATCACAATTTTTTAACAAAATTCAATTATTATTTGAAAAAGAAGAAATAATAATTTGCATAATTTTTATACAAAAATTTCCAAAATTAATATATTTATGAAACATTTTTTTAGAAATCATTAAATATCTTTAGGAAAAAAATGCCTATAATTTCTCTTTGTTAATTACGATTTTTAATTAGATTGTTAAAAATACCACAACCGTATATATATATATATATATATATATATATATATATAATTAAAAGACTATTATCTTTAAAAAATTATTTGAAAAATTATTTGAAAATATTTTTCAAAAATTAATTTTAAGAGTTTCTTTATCATAATTTTTAAAAAATATTATACCTTAATAACTTTTAAAAAAACATGAATAATAATTACAGTTACAAAGATAAAACTTTTTTAATTAGATGAATGTTTTTTGTGGTTTTTTAAATACATTAATTTAAAGAATTTTTTAAAATTGGAAATTGGCCTAAAAAATTCTTTAAATTGATAAAATTTTTGTTGCAACACTGAATTAAATAGAATTTTTCGCCTTTTTTTGTATTTTTAATCGACTAAAGCGGCTTTTTTTCATGTGTCTTAAAGTCCATCCGAGGCCTGTTAAAATTTTCCCTATTCTACAAAAAAAACTTTTTTGTTGCCAGCAGATTTAGAGAGTGAAATAGTTTTTATCATTCGAAGACAAAGATTATTTTGGATAAGACAGAGTACATATATGTTGTTTTTGGAAAGAATTTTTATTTACTTAAATATTCTAACGATTGTTGAGTTTTTTTTTTTTTATTGTCGTGTATAACGAGAAGACGAAAAAACGACAGAGATTTGAGTTCTACATCGGAAACTAGAGAGGGGGTGTGAGGGGGAACTAGATTCGCTATCATTTATTAAATATTGTCAAGCATATCTGGCACTGATTTATACATTTTATCTAAATTAACACTTAGGCAAGTTGGCGAGCACAGCTTTGAGCATCTTGGAGTAAAGGTAGGTCAGGTAAAAGAGACTCAATGGCTTTGAGAATTTGATCTTTAAAATGACGTATTATAATAATAATTCCCACGTATTTGACTATTTAGTTGGACTATTTAGTTGGTTTTTTCCAAAAACCAATCTTTTGAAGATTATTGAAGATCCAACTCTTAGTTGGATCTTGGTTGGATAAGTTTACTTTCTGATGGGTTTCGGACTATGTTTTTCGGTTTCCAAAAACCAATCTTTTGAAGATCCCAACTTTTAGTTGGATCTTAGTTGGATAAGTTTACTTTCTTTCGGGTTTAAACTTTCGGATTCTTGAAGATTGAGAAATGAGAATTGAATGTCCAACTTTTGGATACGATTAATAATGGGAATTATTCGTCTTTCTTTTTTCTTAGTTTGCCCTCGGTTTGTATTGTTTTGGAGACAAGATCGACGCAAGCACCGAGGGAGACATTGTTCTCGGGTTCGCCCTCGGGTGTGTTGACTATTTTACTGAGGGTCATGATGTAGCTGCACGCGATCCTGAGAACCGAGAGTTTGGATAGTTTTTGATTGTGGGAGTATGCGGGTATCGCACGTCGAAGGGTATCGAACGCGGCGCTGATTGTGTGCACCCGCGTTCGTTCCCTTGCGTTCGCCTCTATCCTCCGTTCGCGGGTCATGTTCTTGTAATTTCTCTGCTGACCGTTAGGAAGATGATGCCTCGCGTGATCGTTGGATGTCGTCTGAGATGGTAATACGTGATCCATGTGGTAGGTCGTCGGCCTCTCGAAGGAGCCGCCACTTACTGCCGGATGGGAGGGCACTCGGGGAACTTCACCTCGGAGAACTTCGCCTCGAAGAACCAGAGAGAGTGGTTCGTCTTGAAGCCTTTGATGGGCTGACATTGGCGGTGGCGGCGGTGGAAGTGGCGGTTCAAACCTCTGACGGGATTCTCGCCTTTGACCGGAGTAAACCGATGAACGAGTGGAACATTCCGAGGGTGAGGTTGGTCTTCGATTTGACTCGTGGAGTCTTTGGAGGACCTCCTCCTGAATTCTGGCTTCGTAACGTCTTTGTGCCTCTTCCTGGAGGTACAACTCTTTTCTTTCTTCTTTCTTTTGTTCCTCTTCGGTTTGCTTTTGCTCGTCACTACTATCTTTTGCTTTGTCGACATTGAAACAGGAATTAACGGATTTTTTGCTTTCGGTTTTTGTTGATGAACTCCAGGGCCTGAAGGGACTGGGTGAGGGGGATGTTGCAGGTCGACTTTCCTCGTCCGTCTCTTGGAGAATTTCGAATCTTCGTCGCTTTTTCAGTGGTGCTGTACTGGGTTCGAGGATTTTTCTCGGCTCCGCTAATTTTCTTTTGTTTCGCAAAGAAATCGGCGTCACTTGAACCTCGACACTGTCTTCGGATGCGCTCGGCGAATGCAGGCCTGACATATCGTCCTCGTCAGCTCCACTGCAAAAACCAGCGTCCCGCTCTGAACCTTCCATGACTCCGGCTGTAACAAAAAAAGAAGATACATGAGTTAGATTTGTATTACTGATAATAAAAATCCTAACAATTGTAATTATCGATTGGGGTACCCCAAACGGCATATTTACAAAAATAAAAACGATTTAGATCCTTACACATTGTTTAGGTAAAATAATCAAAAGCATAATCCAGAGTAAAGGGATAAGAATTTTTTATCGAATTCCGAAAAGATTGTGTGGTGGGAGGTCAAGAGCATGTCGAATAACGAAAGAGGCTTTCAATAGAAGTCAAGAGTTGCATGCTCCAGGGACTTGAGAAGAGAAGGCAATAAAAGGAGCAACGATCGGAGACGAGGTTGGCGCCAGCGCCATGTGGCGGTCGTCGCTGGGCATCTCTTTGGCGAAGATGATTCCGCGTTTGGGCGAGAAGAAGAAGAAGATGAAGAAGAAAGGGAATTAGGGAAAGATAAAGGAGGTGGACGTGCGGAGAAGTTGCGAAACGAAAAGAAGGGTATGGGAGGGGAGGTTAAAAAGGAAAGGACAAAAACATCGGAACCGATGAAAAGAGAGCGAGAGAAAGACCGCCAACGTTCTGTAATCGAGAAACCTGATGCCTCAACAACACCATATAGGTCCCTACTTGTAGGTTCGATAAATTACTGTCGTCCAAGATCGATCGAAGTCAGTCAATTATTTATCGTTCGACGCGAGCAAGGCGGCGATCTTCTCGTTCGAGATAAAATATATTTTTTCCCCACCGCAAGGAAATGTAAATTTCGTGTTTTGAAAATTGTCGAAAGGGATTTCAGGTGGAAATTAAAGGTGAAAAATGTTGTTCTTTTTAGTCAGCACTTAAAGCACACTTCCTAAACTGTTCTTTTCCGCACACATGGTTGTTTGACACCCATAAGGCTTTACAGTGTGTTCTGTAGGCTGCAGTTGGATATTATCTTTCAGCAAAACTATCTTAGGTAGCTAAGTACATCTATTTTGAAGAAAAGTAGGCTTTATGCTAATTCATTTAGTCCTAATTAAAGAAATTCGAAAACCACGAAAAAATGTCTTCTAACATTCTTTTTGGAACAAGAAGGAAGCTTTTACCGCGAGTGATAAATTCTACTACTGATTAAATATTTTTGGTTAATGTTCGAGAAATCAGGTGAAAATGAAATATCAAGGCGAAAAGTGAAATTCCTGTTTGCATTGTTTTAATATTTGGAAATGCTGATCGAATTGTTTTCCAATCGACGTGTTTATAATTGATCGGAGAGTTCTGCACGCCAGATGCTCGGCTGACGCATTAAATCGTTATAGAAAACATCCCGTTATATAGTTGATTTCGCCCACGGATTCCGCGGGTCGAAAACGCGTCGGGACTCCCAGTAATGCGGTACTAAAGTTAGAATAAACTCTCTCTCTCTGAACGCACGTGTCCGTCTTCACAGCTTCCGCCGCATATAAAGAACAGTGAAACGGCTGTTCTCGATCTGCTTGCTCAACTTTTTTTTTCTTTTCCTAAATGTCTCGCGCGCCTGGATTATATAGGGATTTACTGATCTGTAAACCCCCTTCTCTCTCTTATTCTTATTCTAAATGATTAAAACCCCGATTTTTGTCTTAATGTATTTTTTCTTTCATAATCTTTTCCCCACATAAATCGGCTAATAATTCTAACATCTAACATTATGTACCTTAAATCGTTAATGCCGAAGTTTTTTTTATGGGAGTGTAAAAATAAACCGTGAAAATTATTACACAGGCGGAATTTAGTCTTTAGGAAAGGAAATAATTTCGTTTCTGATGAACAATCATCTTGGCTATATGAAATCGAAGCACATTGCATTGGTTCGTCTTTTCTATATAAGGAAAAGAAGATGCGACAACAAACCTTCTTGGAATATCTTTGCAGCTGCAATTCCAACGACTCATCACGATTTTAGATCTCTGGAACCGTGTGTGATTCCATTTTCGTCGATCTTGAATTTCGTGTGTAATGCGTAAGGTTTTATGAGAGAGAATTTCTTCTTAGAATTTAATTTGTTGTAAGTACATGAAATAAAGTGATTTCGACCATTTTTCTTACAGGTATTTATAATTTTTTTTTTTGTATTCTTTTGTATAGTGAAATATATCTTCAACACCCTAGGAGATTGACGATCGATCATCATACACAGAGACTAACGAAGTCTAAACCTTTTTCAATGTCACTTCGATTATAATCAGCCCGTAATGAACATGATTCATGGCGATCGGTTCTATCTAACAAACCAGTTAATCAGTGTATTTTATATCACACTCGAGATGAGAATCAAGTATATATTCCTTTCTCCTTTTATGCTCTCTGCAATACTCTCGGACTTTAGTTTATAATTTGTTTTCTCCTCTTTGGTTCGTTTAGGAATAAAAAGTGGTAGTTGTGGATAATAATACATTTGGAAAAGTGGGTCATTTAGAAATAATGATAATAAAGGGTATTTTTAATTTTTAGTTGGCTCGTTCATTATAAATAATAATAATAATAATAATAACAATATTATTAGATTATAATAAAATATAATTGTTATATTATTATTTATATAATTTTATGATTTCCAAAAATATTTTTTTATTATTTATAATAATAAAAATGATGGAATAAAATGAATATAACTGAACTCGGTAGCAGAGAACCTGCTTCTAAATAACATCGAGCAGTGCATTGTTTTTCATCCGAACAATATTCTTATCAGAGTGATAAACTTGAAATGATTGCACTCCGATTGCACTTTGCTTACGTGAATTCTCCGGTTACGAAAGTAAATTGCGTTTTACGGTTTAGCGCCTGTTGCGTCTTGTTTCTAAGGATTCAAATTTACAAACAACTTGTCACGCACGTGGACTATCTGCTTGTGTCATAACGCCTCAGTGTGCGATGTTTAATCATACACTATACATATATTTTCACATAAATTCACACATTTATTATTGTGCTGCTTCGACGTAATTTATATACTCTGAACATTTTGTTTCTAGTAATTGAAAATTAATAAATTTTAATTGAATCATTCGAAATAATATATTTGAAATTAGTAATACAGTAAATAAATTAAAGAAATATGTAATTAACAAGAAAATTATTTTATTGCATTTGAAATTATCACAAATTTCCTCCTTTTTGAAATTTACGACAAGTATGATAGAAATTTTAATCGAATGACAATTTGGAACAATTGTGTTTAAGCACTTTAAAAACTGTTCATGTGCTCCTACACTGTTGTGGCATTTGTTTGTCATTGTTCATTTATAATTTTTGTATAATACACCGCGTCTCCCACGTTGCTTTTCGAATAATTGTTACATCCTACTCAAGAACGGCTAATATCGGGTGTAATGAATCATTTTGAAAGAAAAAAAAAATTATAGAATCCAAAAAGGTGTGCATTAGCATACAAAAGTGAATCAGCAAAATAAGGTGTGTAAAGTGCTTTTTTCTCTTTCGTTTTTTAGGTCTTTGAAACATGCGTCAAAAAAGGATTTTTGGGTTTTTTTTTGTAAATTTTATGTTTTTTCTCGATTTTGACAAATTTTTTTAAGTTTTACTATTGTACTCAAAGAAATTTGTCAAAATTAATGTGACTAATAATTAACATGTAATTAAACAGTAAACGAATCAGATTATAATGTTTCGTAACTTACTAAATGTTATGGCCTGAGCGTTGTAGTTCCGCTTGTGAGAGAGTTTTATCGACATCTGGACGGACGGTTACAGAACTTTTGGCGCGAAATTCAAATCGAATTTTTACAAACAAGTAATGGGACTTTAATAATTTAGTTCTTTTTCGAAATATAATTTTTATTTTATTAAACAAATAAGTAGAACAAAAGCAAAAGTGAACTGAGACGTACTTTATAAAGTTGCAAAATGTTTAAAATTCGTTTCGCGTAAAAAATATTTTTCGACGCTTAACGACAGTGATAACTTTAGGGATCTTGGTTTTTCGGGGGGTTAGGAGGGGGAATCTACGATACTTTTAGAAAATTGTAAAAATGATAAGTGTTTTTTCGGCCACCTGGTGCTGAAGCACTCGTTATCGTCGAGTGATAAGCAAACCGGGGATTACGTCTATCGAACATCTGCTGACTTGAGCGTTAATCGCGAACGCGCACGTGGAGCTTTAACAGTAAAGTTTATACAATATGCGCTTGGGACCGTGCTTCCAATATATATTCATAACAGTCGAGAAGCACACATACACCTACACGCACACAGACAAATATATAAACACTGTTGTGAAATTGGATGATAAGCGTCTGCTATTGAGAGCTCGACTACTATAGAGAGAGAGAGAGAGTGAGAGAGAGAGAGAGAGAGAGAGAAAGAGAGCGCATGTAGAAGTTTTCAAGTCAATGCGTGGTCACCCGTCGAGGACCCCGAGGTCGCCGACAGGCGCCATTCAGGCATATACGATCGATCTTTGCGTTCATAAACATCGGAATGGTCCGACGCGAAAGATACGAACTTTTCACCCGACCTCTTCTTTGACTAACAAAAAAAAAAAGAAAACAAGAAAAAAATAAACTGAAAGGAAGAGAACATTCACGTCATCGAATTTTATTTTGAAAAATAATTCTGGGAACATTTTCCTATTAAATGTTTTTGAACAGTGGAAATGTTAATAGAGGAAAAAAAATTGAAGACACGTGGATTCGTCTATTGACAGATCTGCAAATTGTTTCGCTATCTATAATGTTTGGCTCCACGTTCTCATTCGGCAGTTGTTCAAATAGTGGGACAAGAATAACTTGCGACATATGTGCAAACGCATAACCAATAGTCACACTTATTTTCCTCTCTCATCCCTCGTTTTTCTTGCGATAATTTTAGACCGTGAAAACATTTCAAGTATTGCGACCTACTGATCTCTTTTTCTTCTTCTTTTTCTTATTAACGGATTTTGAAAATCCATGTTCCTGCTATGTTAGCGTCAAAAACTATTTTCTAAAAGTCAAAATATATTTTGAAACGAAATATATTGTGTTAAACTAAAAAATTTAGCTTTTCGAAAACCAAATGAAATGATGAGGTAACAATAAAGTTGAAAATTTTATTAGCGGTATCGAGAAATAAGCTTGAATTCGCACCTGGCAAAAATCGATTTCACCGGGAGGATAAAATACAGGAATTATGTGTAACAACTCTATAATATAATAAGATTGGAAAGGGACAGATGAGAACGTTTGTCGTGCCAAGGAAACTGAAGTGCGACCGAATCGCGTGAAAAGGCGGCAAATTGCCGGTCATTATCTGCAATCTCCACGCACATCTTCGGAAAGGACTGAAATTATGCTGAGCAAAAGGCGTGACTGCACGGCAAGGTCGGCACTTTATGTGTCGTAACATCTACAGAAACTTCCTCTAATCACAAATTAAAAAAAAACACCCCTACGACAATAACGCACTTTCTACTTTTTTAAAACATGATTTTTTTTAAATAAGTAACTTTACAGTTAAGGATTATACCCAAAATTTTATTCTCTTCCTCACAAAATTCCTGATTTCCAAACAGAATTCTGGACTTTAAGGAACAAACGAACGTATACGCACACATATATGCGAAGATGAAGAAGAAGAAGAAGAAGAAGAAAGTGAATGGCTCGTGATTTATCAAGAGCAGACGACCGCCTGTCATGTACAACGCCTAAAGGTCCGCGGTTCGAGTCGCTTATCGAATCGTTTAAGATATAGGTTCTTCCATCCTTCTCTCTCGCATTCTCATCTTCTCATCTCTAATACGCCATAGCCATAAGGTCATAGATCACCCGACAGTTCGGTTATCGAAGCCATTAATTCTGATTTAATTCTCATGTCGCCTAGACATATATATGCGCGAGTCTCTCTCACAAACGGAACACCGCAACTGTCGATGCCCTGATCTCATTTCTCAATGACCACGTGTTTGTGTGTAATATTCTCACAGACATCCATATGTTTTGCATCCTCTAAAAACCAAAACAAATTTTCCCCGCAAAACTATTTCCTCATTATTTATCGAGGTTTAAAAATATTTTCTGACGCAACAACAAATGCGTTTCGAATATCCATTCGATGCGTTTTCAAAATAATTTTCTCTCTCTCTCTTTCTTCCTCATTTTCATTAGATTCAAGTTTTCCAAAATATTCACCAAAGTGACAAAACTCTGAAGTTTCTTTTTTTCCAGAACCAAAAAGAGAAAAATCCAATTAGGGTACTAGTATCAATAAAAAAAATTTATGTATTCTAGGTCAGTTTTCAAGATAAAAATTCGTTGTTTTTTCCTAAACATTCGGCATTCTGTTCTTATCATGGTATAAAAAAAGTTCTAAAATAATATCTATATTTTGAAACAAAGGTAAGAAGAAATTAGTTCAATTAAACTAAGGTTCCAAAAGGGAGCTATAGTAAATTTGTTTTTTCTTTTTTGCGCTTTGCAAAATTTGATATTCACCTGATTATAATAAATTATTCCGATCACGCCACACTTGTTAAAATTTCATTCGAGTTAATTAAAATCGTCACGGATCGATTGATTATAAGCACATCATCATCTTCCGCTTTGATAAAACGTGTAAATTTTCCTTTCACAAAATCCCGATTATTATGAATCTTTATTTTGAAAATAATTCTCATGCGATGTAGACTTAAAAACCAACAACAAAATTACCATTTGTAGTGCTGAAGTGTTTAAAAAAATAGTTTTCGACAATGATTGTCGACACTATAGGTTCACGACCATCAAGAATTGAGTTAATTTTTGCTTTTGCTTCTGCGTAAGAAAACAAATTTAGAAGCTTAGCGTCGACGCTAACTGGAGGAACTTTGTATCGTCTTGAAATTTTTCCTCTTTTTCTATTCTTTGGAAAAATTTTCCTAGTGTCCGTCAATCGTATAGTGGTTCATTGAACCTATACGATAATGGTAAATCCCAATGCGCAACATTTTATAATGTGATTCCTCATGATCGAGCATCGAATGCAAAAACGACAAACACACGGTAAATTTTGCAATTGAAAGAAAGCAAAACTTGTGCAACGATACACGTCGCAATGAATAAATCGAATGCGATTTGAAAATCCGTTCGGTCACATCCGCTCGTAAACGCGACTCACTTACGCATTTAATATAATGTCCAATTTTGAAAACAGCGGAAGGTGAAAATCAAAAGCGTCTTGCAAGTCAAGAATTGATATACTAAAAATCAAATCAAAAAGGGATCCGAATCTTTTGGCATCAACTTGATCCAATTTAGTATCAATTTGATACTTTTAAGAAAACGGCGACTATGAGAATTCGAAGAGTTTTCGAAGATTAGAAGATTTAAAGAGTTCAACTACAAGAATTCTAAAAAGTACTATTTTTTTAAAGAAGATAATGAAAACCATCAACTGCATTTGGAGCAGTTTTGGAACAATTGAAATAGCAGAGCATTGTGTAATAAATAGTTGCAACATTAACGTATTAGACTAATAGAAACATTGACGGTGGTTATAACTAACAATTGCGACTGTAAATTTGCAAATATAACAAACAATGGACATAATAATGTGGCTAACAATAAACGATGGGCATAATAATGCTTGGGGCGAGGAGACAAACAATCGAATTGATAAAGTAGAATGAATTACGGGTGGTGCACTAGTGATAACTTGGGACCTAATAAACAACGAAAATTACCATCCGAAATTGTTGAATGTAGAAACAAAAACTTACAAATACAAAAAAGGTACAAAAATAGCTAGAATACAATAGTAGTGATAGAATTAGAATAAGCTAATTATCTTCGTGACGTGATACACAAAAAAATACGCGTGATAACGCGTAGAGGAAACTGAAGTTTGCTGCTATCAAATGTAATCACTAAGAGGAGGATTTTCATTTTGTTTTTTCTCCAACTCTCGGAGAGTATCAATCGGTTTGAGAGACTAGAAAAGTATTCCGCTGTTATATATTATGTGTGTACTGTGGGAGTCGCGACAGCGCGGCGACGGTGAATCGTGGCGCGGCACAGCTGGTCGCCTCTCTCGCCCACTTAAACGCAAACGCGATACATACGCAAAAACACATTGAAATACACATTGAAAGATTTGCTACCGCACGCGCTCACAGTAACACCCACACACACACTATATTCGCAAAACAGATTCACAAGACCCAGCGACTCGCGTCGTCTCGGACGCTGAGCGGCGCGACACGACATCTGGCTAGCGCCATACACTCTACCCCCCGCGCTCAATCGCTCCTTCTTCTTCTTCTTCTCCTCCTTTGCCTTTATAACCAACAGCGGCTCTCATTACCCTATCTCATCCATTTCCGCGATTTGTTTACTATTTTACAAGGTTCCGGCTTTTTGCGAACAACATTTTTGCACTCGTGTAACGAATGAAACAAGTTTTTCATTATTTGCGCCGAGAAAAGAGAATAATGATGAAATAATTGCTGGATTTACGGAATTTTTGTTGTGTTCTTGAATTTAGCTTCTTTGGTCGTAAAAGTGTGGAACTAAATCGAAATTTTAATGATGGTTTTTTACTTATGTCAGTATTTTCATTCACGTGTTTCTGAAGTTAGCGTCGACGCTGAGCGTCAATTATTAGCATTTTTATCTCTAAAAGTCACCAAAAGATTAGTTTTCTAAACCTTCCGCAAAAGATTGTTGAACTTTTCCAAAAGTTTCTTTGACAGCTTAGCGTCGACACAATGATTTAGGTCATATGGATGACTTCAAGTTCGGCGCTTTTTAATCCAAGGTTCACTTTTGCATTCGATTTCTACTTCTTGAAATTCAAACTTGAAACGAATATTTAGACATTTAGAGAAAATGGGGGAAAAAAACCTAAAAAGTATGTTTATTGTTCATTAGCGATTTTACGTAGCCTTTATATGCGCGGCGTGTAAATTATCTTTCTCCATTAACGTCCTCAAGTTCCACTCGACGGAATATACACATATTTATTAAGAGTTAAACAGGTACTACGTGTAAATATATATCGTACCGTCGTACCGACATTAGTGCACTTTATTTATGCCTTACAAGTTCGTAGATATTAGACTTTTGCATTTACGTGGGTTGTACATGTGCGCGCTCATTGTACTAGACAGAATGAAAGTGTTGGTATCCTCGCGCGTTTAATTCGCTGATTTCCACATGTATAGATGTGGAATGCGAACACCCACTGCGCTGCTGTTCAAAATCCACCGGCAAATACAAATAAATATTTGTATGTAAAGTTGTAAATATAGTTGTCCGTATGGTTGTGTGATTCGATATCTTTTGACCGAAAAGTTGTATTGCTCTTGAGAAATTGAATATATTTCGTTTTTGACAGACAAATTATTTCTATACTTTGTAAATGCTTTTTTCTAAATGCTGCCTGTATCTTAGTGGAAAATTTAAATCTCGTCGACAGTTATCGCATTTGTTTTCTCTCCGATGTAAATTTTTACCATATGGTTTCAACTGATATCTTGAGTTAATATTTGTCCTGTTGTGCTTAATCCTACCGCTTTTAATTAATAACCGCGAAACGTTTTCAAAACACGTGTTTCAGAGGAGACTTTAAATTGCAACTGGTTCCAAAATTGAGTTTACTTTAACTTTTTGACTAATTTTTTAAAAAGTTTTAGAACAGAAAGATTTCAAACTGAACTGCGCGGAATTGATGATTTTTTCTAATATAATCATCGCGTCAAGAATGTCGACGACTTTGTCCGCATTTTTTTTTTTACGTAATTGTCGGATAGTCTAGCCATGTGGATAATGGGACGCATCCGAATGTATGATTAGATTAGACGACAAATATTAAGTGTCTGTCATTATTTCATTATTTGCGCCGTGGTGTGTGGAATTGTCGTTTGCAAGTGAGAATTCGTATGTCACTCCAGATGCGTATCACGCGTAGGTATTTACAGTCGACATGTAATCCGAAAGCGTAGGAGTACGAGACCCACGTGCCGAGCTTGTGTCCGATTCGTCAGTTATTCCTAACACTCCGAACACTATTCTCTCGACTATTCAAGTCACTATTATTCTCTGACGTCAGCATTTAAATTTCATGTCAAAAATTAAATACAGTTTTTTAGGTTTAAATCCTAAAAAGTGATCGGTATCTGTATGCCTCTAACTTTATTACTTAGTAAATTTTAGGATCAACAGTCCGAAGGTGGCCCAAAAAATGGAAAATTGCAATGGTTTGGATACTGTTTCTGAACGTCTAGACACTTCTGCTTCAAGAGAGAACTCGAACATAAAAAAATTAAATGAAATTCCGAGCGAGGAACCGACGCAACAGCACAGGTGTGTTTTTATCTGCAATTGGTCCGTTAACTCCCGAGGAAGTGGCGCGCATATTAAAAGCCTGCACAATTATTTCCTGTGGGGTGTCATAATCGATTCAGATAGTGGTGTCTGATAATCGTGTGGCTTTCCGGAAAAAAGGTGCATAATATAAGTCTGATATGGTTCCGCCACGCCTTCTGTATATGGATATTTGTCGAGTGAGAGAGAGGGTCGAAATGTGCAAGCATGTGAGCATGAAAGAAACTATTTAGAGAAGAGAATTGGGGATTAAATGAAAGTTGGCCTTTTTTTAGTAGTGGAAGTAGTAGTGGAAGTAGTAGTGGTGGTGATCCCTGTTAAAGAGGCGGGGAAAATTGAGGATTCGCAGGTAGCAGGTGCTAGAAAAGCACAGGTGGGTGGAAAGCATGCTCTCGTGACTAAGCATTTATACCTGTTTTACACAATAACGTATCGTTTACACTCTGGACTTTTACTATTCGTTTGCAATTCTTTTTTTTTACTCAACGAATCGGCGAGACGAGAGTAATCGACGGTATTTTTTGTTTATTAATGTTGTTCCCTTTCGTGTTTATTGTTTTCTCTTCTTTCTTTATGTTTTCTTTTGTATTTTAATGTTTCTTAATGTTTTCTTTTGTATTTTAATGTTTTCCCTTGTTTCTCAATGTTTTCTTTTTTGTTCCAGGAATCTCATCTTCTTCAGCACCTGTTGGGGTGAGTGCAATTTTTCTTCTTAATTTCTAGATCTTTAAGAACTAGCACCCAGGTATCAGGACCCCACTTAATTTCTGAAAATTTTACTTTGGCTTTAAAACAAAACAATGTTTAACTTTGTTGAATAATTCGGTTAGGAACAATTTTTGTTGTGTCATTCGGTACGTCCCAAAACTTTTTAATACCGATTTTGGGTTTTTTGGGAAAAGAAAATATTTCCTCGCCATGGGGTGTAAATTATTCGATGAGTCATTCAACAACCTGTGAGGAATGTTACTGTAAACACGTGCAAGGCCCTTTAAAAAAATTAATTTTAGATTTAGAAACCAAGGGAAATTTGAAAATACTGTTAGGGGGATTTAACCCTTAAAGGGTACTCTGGGTGGTAACACCCAGGGTAAGCTTTAAGGGTTAAACTATTTTTTACCATATTCAACTTAATTGCAATCAGGTGAAGTGAATTTAGGTGGAAATAAGTTAAAAACAAATGTTAAGTCAGTGACACCTTGGTTGAAAAAAGTCGGAGGCTGAAAAGAGAATTTTTGATTTAAATTAGAGTTGATTTGAAGGGGGGCAAAAATTGTAGATGTTTCTCTATTGCTCGAGGGAAAAATCAATGACTATGTAGAAGATGATAAGAAGCTAGTCCATTATCTCATGCGGAAGAAGAGTGAAGGAGGAATGAGAGGATAGTGATCGGAAGGGAGATTTGGAGAGCGCGGTCAAGGGGTCCATGAGCGTCGCTCGATCGGGTCTGTGGCGGCTCGGCGACCCACGCTGGCGCCGCCGCGCCCTGTCTATCTCTTTTGCTCCGATCAGAGATCCGCTCTTGCAGAACCACAACTATTATTCTCTCTCGCTCCCGGTCCTTGCACACACAGCCTCTCCGCCAACTCGTTTCTATCTGTCTCTCTATATTCCGCGCGCGCTCTCTCTCTCTCTCTCTCATCCACACTATCTCCCTTTAGTGCGCGGCACGATTTGACTTCTCTCTTTTTCTCGACCGGCTGGCGCCTATCATAACAATAATTATCATTCCACCTCCTGTCTCTCCCACAACTATCAATCGCCTCGCTTTTACACGCAGACACCGTTAAACGCAATCGCGCTCTTTTACCGTATTAGCCCTCAAGTTAAAAACGACTAATTTCGCCTGTCGAGAGATTTAAAGGAAAAAAAATATATATCACTTTGCTGAGATTGCTATTATTTTACGATATTTGTAATAATGATCTTGTAACTTTTCGTTAAAATTTTTTCTAGTAACATTCGAAATGTATTTTACTAATTTCTCCACGAAAAATTACCTCGGAATCCGAAATTAAACTCATCAGGAAATAGTAAAAATTACGCGGAAATTCCTCGCAGTTTAGCTTTTATTACGAAAGTAGTAAAAGTTTTACTTTATTCCTTCTTTTCCAATGTATGATGATTCAAAATTGTCTGAATCCTTATGCAAAAGAAAGTAAAGTGCCGAAATTATTTTCCGGATTTTTATGTACTTTAGAAATAGTTTCATAATTTCGGATGAATTGAGCCAGAAGGAGGAGATAGATGTGGATTTTAGAAGTTCCTTGCGGAGTGTGGTGAACAATCGAATAGCTTAATAGAAGTTATGGAAAATTTTGTGCAAAACCACTTCTAGTATTAATTTGGCTCCACTATTAATTTCTGTTCATTCATTGCTTGTAATATTAATTGATAGTAGAAAATAAACAACCAGTTTGTTTCTTCTTTCAACTGGTGGTTCTACTAATTTGGTACTACTCTTAATTTTCACTACTGTTAATTGGTACTATTATTAATTAGCACTACTGTTAATTGGCACTACTATTAATTGTCACTACTATTAATTACTTCCACTACCAATTATTGCTACTTTCATTCAAGAAACTAAATCTTGTTCGAATTTCCGAACTGTTATGCGAATAATCTCAAGGATCATGTCTAGTATCCTACAGAGGAAGTAGAGGAAGAGGAGTAATTCCTGGTCGTGTCTGGTGTTGTAGGAAGCTTCTTGATCAATAATATCTGATCATCACAAACCAGTGGATCTTCAATTCATATTTAATGGTGCATCAACTAATCGATTAGCTTCAGATACTTGTTTTGCAGGTGTTTTTGCAAACAGTCAATTGTTTATCTTCGCACTTAATGATTAAAATCCGGTATATTGTTGTTTCACTGTTCTGGCGAATTGTGTAATAAACGAAAGAGCAAACAGCTGATGTTTATTTTTGCAAATAATAAAAGCATGATCGAGTGAAACAAACTGATGATGAATATGGTCCCGTATCAGATTTAGGAACATTTTGAATTCTTTGGTTTGGTATTTTTTACTATATTGATTTTTTTGGTTTGGTATTTTTTACTATTTTGATTTCTTTGGCTTGGTATTTTTTCTATTTTGATTTCTTTGGTTTGGTATATTTTTTGGGTTGCTAGTTACTATTTTGATTTCTGTGCGTTAGTATTTGGATTAAGAAAGTTTTTTAAGGATGTCAAATTGAGACAAAAAACGAATAAAAAATGTTGCTTCGCAACACTTTTGATTTGTTTTTTGTCTCAATTTGATATTGTTAGAAAAACTGTGAGGCAAATAGTTGATATAGTCCAGATATTCTTGATAGTAGATTTAGGAACAACTTTTCAAAATTTTGCTTTGGTGTATATTTTTTTGGCTAGTATTTAGATTTTTATGGGTGCTGTTCGGATCAGTATGCATTACTATTCGGATTATTATGCATTACTGTTCAGACTATTGTACATTACTGTTAATGTAACTTTACCGATTTTTTAAAAATCTTCCTATGCTTCTTATTGGGTTAGTGTCAAACTTGTGATATGCTCTACTATTCAGATTATTATGCATTACAATTCGGATTATTATGCATTACTAGATCTATTCATTACTGTTCATACTATTCTACATTATTGTTAATGTAACTTTACCGATTTTTTAAAAATCTTCCGATGCTTTTTGTGGGTTAGTGTCAAAATTGTGCTATGCTCAACTATTCAGATTATTATGCATTACTATTTGGAGTATGGTACATTACTATTGAGATCATTATGTATTAGTGTTTAAATTACTATATAGATTATTGTGCATTACTATCTAGATAAGGTAGTATTGTCACTTGTTTTATCATAATCGATTTGAATAAAACTTTTAATTGAAAAGTAGTTCGAAGTGTAACTCGAAGTGGAAATTGAAGTGTCACTTGAAGTGGAATTCGAAGTGTACCCCGAAGTGGAATTTGAAATGTGTTTCGAAAAGCAGTTCGAAACATGATTCGAAAAGCAGTTCGAAGTGTGTTTCGAAAAGCAGTTCAAAACATGATTGGAAAAGCAATTCGAAGCATGATTCGAAAAGCAGTTCGAAGCATGATTCGGACTGATGTTCAAAGTGTAGTTTGTAACATAGAACTTGAAAAATTCAAACTCGAAGAAAATAATAAAAAAATAATCACCTTTCATTAAAGCGGACAGCTCACTCGTTGATTCCACCACGTGGATGCTCATTTTCCTTGCATCTGCAAGCATCGACTCGCTGTTGCAAAGACAAACGTGTAAAAATATTCCAAGGGAATTGAACCAAAAATTGCACAAACACACCGTTGCACTGTTCAGAAATTTGGGTTATTCAATCACCAACACTTTGCGGTTTATAATCCAGAGAAGCACAAGAACACTTTTAAAGAAATTTGGTGATATTCTGTTTTGAAAATATCCAATATTTGATAGATCGTGTGGTCTTAAGAGACTTTGAAAGTTTAACAAGAGAGTGATAGGTCTACTCTCGCCGGCGCTCGGCAACAAACTGACGATTTCAAGCAGCAGGCGCCGCTCGAAGGTCTGGCATTTGGAAGTTCCTTGGCTGTTCGTGAACAGACTGAACTACTGTGTGTGCCAGGTTTTTAGGGTTCTGCGTCAGAGTCCCGTATAGTCTCAGTCCGTGCATCAGGCGCGAGAATGTTGTGTGTCCAGCAGCAGCAGCAGCAGCAGCGAAAAAGGTGGGGGTTGAATTGGCAAAGAGGAATAGGGGGATTTTTGTTGTTGATCTTGGGTGGGGGTAGTGCACGCATTGTTGGAGAAGCCGACCGAGCGGCGCCAGGTTTAGTTCAGCCTCTGTGTGCCACCACTCGTGATACTGCCCACCCACCCAAACGTTTCTCTCGCTCTCTTTCTCTCTCTCACACAACAACACAGAGGAAACTTTCACACGCAGGGGTTGCGAGAGAATCGTGACTTTATGCTTATTCTTTATGGACCAACGCCGACCATCATATGAGAGACGCCTCTTCGGTCAGGGAGGTCATCCACCACGAGAGACTGTAAAAAATCTTTTTTTGATTTTGGTTCACTACCCAGACGTCCTATTTCTGTCTAGTTTTCCACGATTTTTTTCTTCGGTTTTTTTTTTGGGGTTTCAAACAGACTTTCCGTGTAAAATGTAGGAAATGTAGCAATTTAACTCGGGTGACTTTGGACAGTTGGGCCATTTCCGGATGTGTTAAATGTTACGTTTAGTAATTAAGTACTACTGTCAAATTATTAACTATTAATTATAGTCAATAGTATTAGTAATTCGTTCTACTATCACTTAGTTATTATTATTTAAAAATTTTCTTGGAAAAAATTGTGACCCCAACTAATCTTTTTTCTCACACCCTCAGAAATATATTTTATTTCAAATTTTAAACCAGATGAAATTTATTTTGAGTCAATTA
This sequence comes from Leptopilina heterotoma, assembly GCF_015476425.1. Lineage (NCBI taxonomy): Eukaryota > Metazoa > Arthropoda > Insecta > Hymenoptera > Figitidae > Leptopilina > Leptopilina heterotoma. The sequence goes on from NW_025110893.1 coordinate 1,707,429, forward strand.
AAAGTAAATTTGTCACTGAGCCTAGAAAAATAACTATTTGCTTAAAATCAAAATTTTATTTAACAGAAGAAAATTGTTTATTTGAAACAAGTAAAATTTAGTTGAGACAAATAAACAATTTAGTAGGCTCTGAGTCAAATATATTTTTTTTTCAAGGGTTCAGTGTAGAATTCAGGGAAATTGCGTTTGAAAAAAAATAATAATTACATTTGAAACAAACTGTATATGACACAAACATAAAAAATTATATTAAAAAATTAGTAAATTAAGTAATTACATATAATACTGATTAATTAAGGAATCATTGAAAATAATTAAAATTTTGATTTTACTCACTTATTAAAAACTTGAAAATCGACATGAATTTTGAAGTAAAAGCTTTAATTTTTTTCCATATTCCGGACAGCAGTATTAGACGTATCCTTATTTTTTCAAATAATTTTTTAATTGATTTTCTAAAAATTATTAAAATTAACTAATTTAGTAAAGAAATTCTGTAAAAAAATTTTATAAAAATATTTGAATTTTAGTTACAACTTGAAATTTTAAAAAATAATTGAATTTCAGAAGGTTTTGAAGTAAAATATTTGAAAATTTCAATTGCTGTAAAAAAAGGAATAGTAATTAAATATTTATTAAAATTTCTATTAAAAATAATGGAAATTTTTTGAAATAATTGAAATTTCCTAAATTTCTATTAAAAATAATTAAAATTTTTTAAAATGATTGAAATTTTTATTTAATTCTAAAAAAAAAAAAAAATTTAATTTTTTAAATTTTTAAAAATTTAAAAATAATTAAAATTCTTTTAAATAATTGAAATGTTATAAAATTCTATTAAAAATAATTGAAAATTTTTGAAATAATTCATATTTTCTAAAATTTCTCTAAAAATTCAAATGTTTTCATTGAATTTTCTAAATTTCTATTAAAAATTATTGAAAATTTTTAAAATAATAGAAATTTCCTAAATTTTTATTAAAAATAAAGGAAAATTTCTTAAATAATTGAAACGTCCTAAAATTTTATTAAAAATAATTGGAATTTCTTTTTATTATTCTATTACCTACAAAAAATTAAAAATTTTTGAAATAATCGAAATTTTCCAAATTTCTATTCAAAATAATGGAAATTTTATAAAATAATTGAAATTGTCTTATTCAATTTTATTAAAAATAATTGAAACTTTTTGAAATAAATGAAATTTTCTTATTCAATATTATTAAAAATAATTGAAAGTTCTTTTAATTTTATTGCAAATAATTGAAAATGTTTGAAATAATTGAAATTTTGTAAATTTATATTCAAAATAATGAAAATTTTTTGAAATAATTGAAATTATCTTATTCAATCCTATTAAAAATAATTGAAACTTTTTGAAATAATTGAAATTTTCTTATTCAATTCTATTAAAAATAATTGAAAGTTCTTTTAGTTTTATTACAACGATTTGAAAATTTTTGAAATAATTGAAATTTCCAAAATTTCTATTAAAAATAATGGAAATTTTTAAAAATAATTGAAATTTTTATTAACTAATTTAATTTTTATAAAATGCTATTAAAAATAATTAAAATTTTTGAAATAATTGATTTTTTCTAAAATTCTTTTAAAAATAATTGAAATTTTCTGAAAGTGTATTAAAAATCATTGAATTTTTTAAAAGTTCGATTGAAGTTTTCGAAAATTTTATAAAAAATAATTCAAATTTTTATTAATAATTCAAATTTTATAAAATTCTATTAAAAATAATTGAAAATTTTTGAAATAATTCATATTTTCCAAAATTCCTCTAAAAATAATTGAAATTTTCTGAAATACTATTAAAAATCATTAAATTTTTAAAAAGTTTGATTGAAATTTTCAGAAATTTTATTTTAAAAAATTCAAATGTTTTGAAATAATTGATTTTTCTAAATTTCTATTAAAAATTATTGAAAATTTTTAAAGTAATTGAAATTTCCTAATTTTTTATTAAAAATAGTGGAAAATTTTTTAAATAATTGAAATGTCCTAAAATTTTATTAAAAATAATTGGAATTTTTAAAGTCATTGAAAATTTCTTCAATTCTTTCAAAAATAATTAAATAATAAAAAGAATTAAAAATTTTTAAAATAATTGAAATTTTCTAAAATTCTTTTAAAAATAATGGAAATTTTTTGAAATATTTGAAATTTTTTTAAAATTCTATTGGAAATAATTGAAATTTTCTTTAATAAATGAATAATTGAATTGAATAAGAATTGAAAAATAAAGAGATTGGTAGACACCTTTAAGATTTTGAATAAACTTTTCTGCTTCTAAAAATTATTTTTTTCTATCTTCAGATTTTTTTTTATGGGGAAAAGTAGAAAAAATTAAAAATTGTCTGATTTAGAAGCCAAAAGTCAGCCAAGAGTTATCAAAAAAATCAATAATCTTTAGTTGATTGGCAAATAAATCGAGAGACAATCTTCATTGATTGGCATTTAAATTTTACTGATTCAAATATGGAATGTTGAATTTCGCAAAGTACTTTCATTGTAGTAACAAAATTTGTCTCTTACATTCTAATGACCAGTAATTATTTTATATTAAACTTTTTATTGTTCAGTTTAAAATTATAAATACATTCGCAATATTGATTTATTGGCAAAGTAGAAACTTATTTAAATACATACAGGTGTCGTTTAGTAATTTTTCTTTTTGTTTTCTCTCATCTCTTTTATTTTGAAATATTCACACAATGTTTTTAAGTGCGAAATTTATTCAGTAATAAAAACATAAAATTTTCTTTCGTACCTTTCGATTTAAGGAACGAGACATGGACAATAAAAAATATTCCCTTAATTCGAATGCTGTAAATCTTGTCTAAATTATGTAGCACGTGTGTGTTTGTGTTTGTGTCCTCGAGATTTAATGGAAGGATGTGCGTGCAAAATATATGTTGCTTTTACAGCAAAACTTTACAGTTAAAACTTAAACACCCAACAGGATGTTCTTCATTGTCCCTCCATATCTTTATGAGTACCACCAAGAAAAACCATAAGATTCTTCAATCTTCTTCTTCTTCTTCATCGTCTTCGTCTTCATCTTCGTCTTCGTCTTCTTCTTCTTCTTTTCTAACCTTTAGAGACTGAGAAAGAAAGAGAAAGATAGCATGTGTCGCACAATTGTCATAAAAGTAAAAGTAAATGTGTTTCACAGATTATACCAAAAAAGAGAAGAAAAAAAAAATTATATCCGCAGGCACTCGAAAAATTTTTACTGTTTTACATTTGGTCGAAATGATGAGATTTCGAGAAATTTTCGGTAGAATGCGGGGAAAAGCCGAAATATTAAGCTTCCTCAATATCTTTCTCTAGAAGATCATAAAAGAACATCTGTGGAATGATTTTAACGGATTAGGAGTGTCGCGGAAATCCCACAAAATACATATGTCTTACTTTCATCGTTAAATCATAAAAGTTTCAACCATTCAGGTCAAATATTCTCCTCCTGCTGTGTTAGTTTGATTTTTGTTCGATTTTAAGACGACTAAGTGCCTACTTGAATTTGTCCCATAACACATAAAGTCATTAAATGCGATAAAACTTTTGGGGAAATGCCCTCGAAAACAAACCTTAAATTTCTTTCTGCACTTATGCTGAAAAAACATATTTATTCGAATCAATGAATAGACTACTTTACTGAATTAAAATAAATTGATTGGAAGCGCCCAAAAAGAAAGTTTATTTCACTCAGAGCCAACTAAACTTTTTATTTGGTTCAAATAAATTTTATTGGGTTCAGATAATTTTTATTTAGTTCAAATAAATTTTAATTAGGTCAGATAAATTGTATTTGGTTCAAATAAATTTCCACTATACTTAAATTCGCTAATACTAATTATCGAGTGCAAAGTTTGTAATAATAATAAAAATAATAATAATACAACAAAAAATAAAATATCGAACTTAAATTTGTTCCTGGTAGAGGGGAATAATTTACAAGTGACAAGCGATATTTATTTACCATAAATGACTTTTTATTATCCATATAATTTTGTGTCTGGTACTTTCGGTACTTGAAAGGGATTTACGATTCTCTTTTTATTTAAAGGGGATAAAAATTTTCTAGATAAAGAAAAATACTGATGATAATGATGACGATGATGATGATGATGATGATGATGATGATGGTGATGATGATGAGTCAAGTTTTGTGTGGGTGGGAATGAATTTTCGCTGTTTAGATTAAGTTAGAAGGAGATTATTCTTTTGTATATCAGAAAACTAAGAGACAAGAGGCACACAAATGTAAAGATGAAAGAGAAATAAAGAGAGAGAAAGAGAGAGAGAGCAATTAAACCGGTCCTCATTCTAACAATTTGACGATGAGAATGTTGAGAATTCGAGTATTGTATATATGTATGTGAGTGTGAATGTACCTTTTGCAACTCCTACGCCTCGAGAAATGCATTTTGTTTACGACAGAAGAGATTCTCTCTCTATCAAGAGACATAATTTGTTCATGTGTTATCCGTTTCCTGGCTTCGTACTTTATGTTGTGAATATACTCGCGACTCGTTCAACCGGAAAACTATTACACATGTCTCCACTTGTACTACACATCACAGTACATTGTAAATAATTTCCTATTCTGTTTATTTATTTATTCCGTTTTCTACTTTTCTCGATGACAATTTTAATGTTCTTTCTTATCGTGCTTGTTGCGGCTGTCATCAATTTTTGTCCGGAGGCTCTCAATATAACGGTAGTCAAGGATATTATTATCATCTAATGATTTTATATTTTTGCATTCGAATCATAAACATTCAGAGAAATTTTATTTTTTTAAATTCTTTTCTGTAAAATAGTAAATGGGTATATTTAAATCTTAAACGGTGCTTTACTTTTTTCAGTAATGAAATAAAATAAAAAAAAAACAAATGGAAAATTATGGATATCAGGGTTGCCATGCAACCTGGAAACATGGAAAACCTGGAAAACCTGGCAATTTTAGGGAATTTTATAATCCTTGAAAAAGCCTGGAAAAGTCAGGGAATTTTAATTGGATTCCTGGAAAATTATTGTTTTCTAAAGCTATTGTGCTTATTCTTGAAATCTAATTTTTCTTTAATTCAATTTTCTTCATTCAATTTTAAAAGAGTTGCCTTCACAATTTTTCTTCGCAATAATTCAATTATTTTCATAAATAATTAAATATTTTTTACACAAATTCAATTATTTTCATAAATAATAAAAAACTTTACAGATTTACAATTATTTTCAATATTTTCATAAATAATATAACTCATCGCAGAATTTCAATTATTTTCAATACAATTTTAATGGAATTTCTCGAAAAATGTAATTATTCGTAAAAATTTTATTAAAATTCATCAAAGAAATTCAATTATTTTAAAAAGCCTTCCTATAATTTATTTATTAGAATTTAAGTATTATTGTCAATACATTTTTAATTCAATTTCTTCAAAGAATTCAATTATTTTCAAAAATTTTAATCAAATTCCTTTTAACAATTCAATTTATTTTCAAAATAATTTTAATAAAATTCTTCGTAGAAATTTCATTAATTTCTATAATTTATCAAAATTCAATAATTTTCAATATCTACTATTTCAATAAAATTTCACAAAAGAATTCAATTAGGTATTTAAAAAGAAATATAACTCAAAAATTCGTCTGAAGAATTCAATTATTTTCAAAAGTAATAAAATTCTTCGCAAAAATTTAAGTATGGTCAAAAGTTTGAAAAAATTATCGTCAAAATTTCTGTTATCTTTATAAATATTAAAATTTTTCTACAAAATTCAATTATTTTCAAGAAATTTAATAAAATTCTTTTTAATAAAAAAAATTCTTTTTAAAGATAAATTCTTTTTTTCTTTTTTAACAAATTCAATTTTTTTTCAAAAATTTTCCTCCATTCAATGATTTTCAATATCTACTATTTTAATAAAATTTTCCGAAAGAAATTAATTATTTTAAAAATTTTTTGATAAAATTCTAAGCAAACCTTTTATTATTTTTAAAAATAACAAATATTTCACAGCAATTCAATTATTTACAAATTTTTTAAAAATTTCTTTGCAATAATTCCATTACTTTCCAAAATATTCAATTTATTTTCACAGAGATTCAATTATTTTTATAAATATTAAAGAACTTTTTCAAAAATTATTAAAAATAATAAATTTATGGAAGATGTTTAGTTAAAAACACGAAAGAAAATTCAATTTTGTAAAAGTTAGAAATTATTGCAAAAATTCAATTATTTTCAAGAGTAATAATATTCTTCGCAAAAATTAAATATTCTTCAAAAGAAATAAAATTCTTCTTAGGGATTCAATTATTTTCACAAATAACAAAATTTTTCACTGAAATTCAATTCTTTTTAAACATTTTAATAAAATTTTTCGCAATAATTCAATTATTTTCATAAATAATAACATTCTTTTCTGGAATTAAATTATTTTTTCAAAAATTTTAATAAATTTATTAACAACTATTCAATTATTTTCATAAATAATAAAATTTATCACAGGATTTCAATTATTTTTAATACGATTTTACAGGAATTGATCTAATTATTTACAAAAAAATTAGAATTTTTCACAGGAATTCAATTATATCCAAATATTTTAATAAAATTGACCGAAAGAAATTAATTATTTTAAATACAGTTTTAATTTTTAATTACATTTTTTTGAAATAATTCAATTATTTTTTGAGATTTTAATAAAATTCTTCTCAAGAATTCAATTATTTACATAAATAATTCTTTGAAAGAATTCAATTCTGTCGATAGATAACAAAATTATTCACTAAAATTCAATTATTTTCAGGCATTTTTATAAAATTCTTTGCAAAATTCAATTATTTTCATAATTAACAATTTCATCATAAGAATTCAATTATTTTTAAAAGTAATAAATTTTTGCTTTTGGAAATTTAATTATTTTAAAAAATTCTAATAAAATCGTTCGCAAGAATTCAATTATTTTCATAAATAATAAAATGCCACACAGACATTCAACTATTATTTACAAAAATATTAAATTTTTTTACAGGAATTCAATTATTTTCAAATATTTTATATTTTAATAATAAAACTCAATGCTGAATTTTAATAATTTTTAATACAATTGAGGCCTTGGATCCAATAACTCGCCCGACGCTCGGAGGCACGCGCTAATACCAGTCGGGTAGCAGTGAGTGGCCCAAAGGCGCTCACTGCTCACTGACTGGCAGTTGCGCGTTCCTCCGAGCGTCGGGCGAGTTATTGGATCCAAGGCCTCAATTTTAATCGAATTTCTCGAAAAATTTAATTATTCTTAAAAATTTTATTAAAATTCGTTGATAGAATTGAATTATTTGAAAATTTGTTGACAACGATTCTTTATGGGAATTGAATTTTAAGAAACATTCCATTATTCAAAAAATTACTTATTTTTGTATTTAAATAATTGAATTGTCGTAGAATTTTCTAATTATAATTGATTCAAATATGAATTTTAGTTAAAATTGTAGATAATTGAATTTTGATCTTTGAATGTTTGAATTTTTCATACTTTTAACTGAAAGTTGTGTAGATTTAATTTTTTTTGAAAAAGTTGAATTGAATTTTTTTTATGTTATTTGAAGTTTTTATTTTCTAATATTTGATTGAATAATTTTCGAATAATCGATGAAATTTCGATTAATTTAAAGAAGAATTTTAGTTAAAAATTTTGGAAAACAATAATTGAATGAAAATGATGAAAGTAATTTTGAATAAGTTACAGTAACAATATTCTTATAACATAAAATAATGATTTTATCAGTCGGTCATTTTTAATTATTATAAAACATGAAGATATCGATCACATGGTGTTATCGATATTTTCATGTTTCATGAGAAATTTTTTTTTCAAAATTTTTTCTATTAAATAGTAAATGGGTATTTAAATAGTAAACGGTGCTTTACTTTTTTTTCAGTAAAGAAATAAAATTAAAAAAAAACAAATGGAAAATGTCGGGGGGAAAATACGGATTTATCCCCAAAAGATCGTGGTTGCGTGAAAGAGAGAAAAAGGAAGCAAAGGGAAGTTGCAATTTTTCGGGTGAATCTGAATCTGTCGGTAGTTGAATGCACACACATTGTTTGGTGAGTTTTAGGTGGGCCAGAGGCAAAGAGGAAGAAAAAGAATTGAGGGTCCGGACTGATTGGGCCTTCGATTTCCACTTTCCAGAACGCAGGTGTCGGGCATTCCTTCCGAGAGACGAGTTGTGTGCTGACAAGATGTTGTCGGTCGACCCTGGCCCTCATTCCTTTTCCGTCTCTCAGTCTTCCAATCGCCCCTTGCCCCCACTCCTCTTTTACATGCCGCGTTAAATATCCCCAGAGGCCATTCAAAAACATTTTAAAAGAAACCCTCGACATCAACACACATCCAGGCTTCTTTATTATCATCATCATCATCATTTTTGTATACTCCAATAAAAAAAGAAAAAGAAAAATTCGATCTCCTCGATTTCAAATTATAACTATCAAACGACATAAATCGAACCCCTCAAATATTAGTTTTTGACTTGATAGCTCGCTTGAAAGTTCGCTTGAAAGCTAGCTTGAAAGCTAGCTTGAAAGTTAAGTCTAATTTTAAGAATAGGTCTTCGATGATTCAATGAGAAAAGAATACTTTTTAATCAATTATAATTAGCTTTGTTATACTTATACAGTCAAATATACTTACAAATTGTTATTCTAATTTGTGATTCAAATTTAAAAATTGATTTTTAAAATCAAACGTAATTTATATGTTTGGATTAAATCTGTTATTTCTTAAAAATGTTTAAATTAAGCAAAAAAATATGTTTTAATTAAAGTTAAATATGTTTGATTCAATGAAATGATTTTCTCAGTGAATACCTAGTCTTAATTTAAATAAATATTTTAGAGTGCATTCAGTTTTAATACGTGATTATTCAAAATTCTCCTGGCGAGCGGAGAAAGTAAAAAGAATTTAGAAATTAATTCAATTGGATTGTTCTTAGGATTTAGATAAACTTTAGACAGGTTTTGTGACAGGTAGCACAGGAGAGACACTCTTAAGATTTAGATTAGAGTAATTGAGAGATCAAGATAGGTCCAAGTTTCATTTGAGGATGAGACTATACTCTTCTTCCACTTTTAAATTTTGTTTCTTTAATATTTTTTCTAACACATTTTTTCTATTTTTACTGAGGTTTTTTGTTTCTATTTTGTTTCTTTAATATTTAGGATTATTAGGATTATTTTGAGGATTATTATTTTGACGATGGTTATTATTGTTATTACTCGTTTATGTTTTGACGGAATAGCATTGTTTAAATAGATTAGAAGCAGTTGGGAATGAAGGGACACGGGAGTTTAGTGGAAATTGTTATATATAGAAGTAGTTTATCTCCGTTGTGAAGAGACAAGAGGTCTGTGAGAATTTTGTGAGATATCTAGGTGAACTCGTTTACGGCTTTTATCTCGAGTCGTGTTTCTCAAGAACGGCCTTTCTTCGATCTTCTCCCACCTGAGTGCAGGTAGGAATCTATGGGACTTTAACCCTTCGCAAGGCACTCGTGTTCCTTAACAGGAAAACAGAAACGAGAAAGAGGTGTTTCAACTCTTCCATTACATGATTCTCCAGAGTCGCTCATATTTATATATATGTGCTGTGTAATAACTTTCAACTTATTTTACGTCAACTCATTTTTCCCTTTATTTTCATCATTTGAATCTGAATATTCGTTTTTTTTAATGTAGAGTCAAACTTGTATATTAAACATTTTCTTTATTTTCTTTAAATTTATTTTCTTTCCGTGAGTGAATTGTATTTTATCCGAGTTGTATTATTTCTTTTATAATTGACAGATTAGCAGAATTATTAGAATCTGTTAATTATAAAGGAAGTAATACACAATTTGGATAAAATAATTCCCTCACACAGTTTTTCTAAGAATATCAAATTGAGACAAAAAAAGAATCAAAAACGTTGCTTCGCAACATTTTTGATTCTTTTTTTGTCTCAATTTGATATCCTTAGAAAAACTGGTTCAAATACAATTTATTTGACTTCAATAAAATTTATTTGATTTAAATTAATATTTAATTAATAACAGAAAAGTAATGGCTGTTATTTGAATCAAATAAATTTTATTTTCAGTGTAATCTCAGGGAATTCAGGGAAAAGTTAGGGATTTTTATTAAACTATTGAAAAAAATTTAATTTGCAAGATTCATAAGAAAATTCTGAATTTTATCGCCTATTTTGTTTGCCTCACAAAATATGTAATTACCACGAATTCTAATACAAAACCCCCAATTTTTCCTATTTCTGATTCTGACAATAATTTTTTTTTTAAATATAACTAAATTCTTCAAGAATTTTTAAAAAGAGTTGAATTTACAATTTGTTACATTCATCTTCTTCAAGTTTGGGATGTTTGTGTTTGCAAACATTACCTGCAAAGGTAATGCAATTTACACAAACACCCTAAACTAAAGAATGAAACATTTAGGCAGATCTAAGCCCCTATTGTCACGAGCGGCGACAACGCCGTAGGAAAAACCCAAAATGCGTCTGGCTCGGGTAGAGGAAAAACCCGTGACGTTGTCGGCCATCTGCCCTAATGCTAAAAACTTGTTTTAGCATGTTTAACTCTAATGTTTTAATTTTTCTTTATTATTATTTTATTATGATATTATCATATGCTAATTGATAATTATTGATAATAATATATAATTATACAATTATGTATAGTATTATTAGTATAGTAATGTTATTAGTAATAATATTAATATTAATATTATTATTATTATTGTTATTATTATTATTATTATTATTATTATTATTATTATTATTATTATTATTGTTGTTGTTATTGCATATGATATTTATTATTTATTATTGCTACTATGTTATCATATTATAACATTATCATTCCTTTTTCTTTTTATTATTAATATTACTGTTTTTAGTATCGTTTATCTTATAATATTATTGTTTGCGTTATAACATTATTATTTCCTTTTTCTTTTTACTATTAATATTACTGTTTGAATATCGTTGATATTATTCGTATTATTTAGACTATATTATAAATGTATTGGAGCATGGTATGAGACTGGCTGGTAATGGCAAAAAAATATTACGCGGAGAGAGGGCATCGCAGCACATCTTACTCGTTCCTCTGCTCTCGCTCGACTAACTCTCGCTCCACCGCACCGCGCCTGCGCGCGCCCGAGTGGGGGTATCTCGAGCGCTAATTGGCTCTTGCCTGGTGGGAAAGGGAAACCGCGGATGCGACTCGGCAGAGGCGCATAAATACCGCTCGTTTTCCCTGCCTCGCTCTCAGAACTCTCCTGGACTTCGACGTGTCAAGACCTCTTTCGGTCCTTGGCACCATTTCGACCGCCGCCTTCTCTGGTTTCGACACGCGTTAGAGGACCACCTGGACGCCGTTGCCGCCGCGCACACCCGACTTGCTGGAGCCAGTCGGCCACCTTACAAGTGCCCAAGGAGGAGGAACGAGGTCGGGACCTCCTCGATCACCGCCGTCACCAAGGGCTCGCTGGAAGCGAACCTAGTCGTCAGCCACTGCCACCCAGTCGACATACCGTGCTCCCCGCACGGAATCAATAAAGGACCAGTTCTCGGAGCCGCTGTCTTCTTACTCTCCCTCGGGAGTACGCCCCGACACCATCATCGGCCCTTGTCAGGGCCAATACTTAACAATCCGTCCTTGTCAGGACGATAAGAATTATTTTGTTCGGACATTGCACAATCTGCCCTTTTCAGGGCATCTTTTACGTGGGTTCAAACAATCTGCCCTTCTCAGGGCAACGACGTTCACGGAAGAGTAACTCTACTCGCACTCGTGGTCTTTTGCACCACGTCCGAGGCTGTCACACCCAGACAACCTAAGGCCCGTTAACCGGGACCTTCCGGGTCTGAAGAGATAGCCTCCCAAGAAGAAGCCGGCCTGCCGTTAGCCCGGCCAGGGATCCCGTCAACGCCGTGAGGAAGCCGCAGTTGGATCGCCGCTTTGCAGACGACGTCTCTCGGAGGCCGAGGACCACTCCCAGAAGCCGCTTGCCGACGCCGCAGCTACATCCGCCTACATCGCCATAAGGGAGTTTGGGGTCGCTGCCCATACAGGTGCAGCTTTGGTGACCTAAGGCCTCGTGACCTTCTGCACCACTTCTGAGGTTGTCACCCGAAGACAACCTAAGGCCCGTTAACCGGGACCTTCTGTGTCTGACGAACAACCTCTTAAGTAAACGAGCTGCCACCTCGTATGGCCAAGAACTCTCGCCAACGTCGCAGCCATCGTCAACGCCGCGAGGAAGCCGGTGTGGACCGGCCACTCGACGTCGACGACGCCCATCAGGACCCAGCTGTCAGCGACCAAGAAGCTGAGGAGGAGGGCATCTGGGGATCACTAGGTCACCGCACTCCCCCGGGCCGCTACGCTCCGCTGCCACAAGGGTCCGTTCCTCTGCACAAGGTGTGCAGGCTACGCCGTCGCATCCGGGCCAAATTCAGTAGCGCCCGTCGCACCTTGTTCCCGGTAGCTCACTCGCAGAACCGGGCCACCATCCTCACCCTGGACCTGGACCTCGCCGTGGTCTCGGCCAACCCCGACTCGGACAACGTGGTCAGCGCTACCCGTCGGCCCCTACAAGACGTAAAGCTACACCGGGTTCACCCTCTAGTTCGACAACACCAGGGCTGGGTAAAAACCTGTCAAGCCCTAGTGAAAGGTACGGTCGCCGCCATCCGGACGCCCATCACCGGGCCCCACGAAGACGTCTGCCCAAACGTCTATTTCTACGCCTGCGTCTAGACCTCTTATCTCTTGGGTGGATCGAGTAGTCCAAGAGTCGGTCGCCTGGACACAGGTCTTTTTTCCCTCAACCCGAGCGCGTCGCGCAACTTCGCCTTCAAGGCACCCCGGCCCTTTTCAGGGCCACCAACAATTTATACGTCTGAATTGGTTTTGTTCTTCCCTTCTGAGTTCCTCGTGAACTGTTCTCTCGCACCTTTGAGCCAGTCACTCACCACCACACCGTGACCGGTATCAAATTGGCGCCCAACGTGGGGCACAGAAAGAAATTTTCCTTGATTTTTCTCTTTTGGGTCTTGATGGATTTCAAGACGAATCCCCCAACAATGAGATGTCTCCAATGCCACGTCACGCTAGCTGCCACACACCTCTGAGTAACCCTCACAACCTGCGAAATTTACCCGGTCGTCGTGTAGGAGGCCTTTTCCGCACTCCTCCAGGAGTTCGACCTAACCTTGAGATTCCCCGTAGAACGCCGGTAAGCGATAGCAGACGCTCTTCTCTGCTAGGAAGTCTTGCCAGTTTAACTTCTACGGAGCACCCCAGTTTCACCTCCGAACGCGACTCTACTTCATCCATAACACCAAGGGTAAATATTTCTCCAGAGTCGAGCATCCCCGATCTCGCTCTTGTTCATCCCACTTCCGGGAGTGGTCACCAACACCCGGTGGCGTCCAACGATCAATCCACACTTTCAACTACCAACATGCCAGATACGGAAAATCCAACTGGCGAGAATCGCCCTGCAGCAACCACCCAGCAAGGGCCAGGACTGGGCCAAGGGGCACCTCCTCACGCCGTCGCAGGTCCATCCGCAACCCCAACACTCGCAATGCCGCCCAACCTCTCGTTCGAGGACTGGTTAGGGCTCATCAGGGCGTTTCAATCTCCAGCACCTCCTTTCCCCGAATTCAGTGGGCACGATCATGAAGACCCGCAGAGATTCCTGGATAACGCCGAACGTTACTACAGCCAGGCAAGAACTGACGATGGTCAGAAGACTCAACTCGTCGGAAGAGGCCTCAAAGCTGAAGCCCAAAAATGGTGGGCCGTCTACAAGGATTTGTCGCTTTCCTGGGCGGAATTTAAGGAGTTGTTCTTAAAAAAATATTCGGGGCCAACAGCAATCATGCGCCTCCAAGCTTCGCTGTATTCCCAAAAGCAGGGAGAGAAAGAACAAGTTGCAGTCTTCTTGCAGCAAAAGTATCTTCTCGCTAAACGTCTGAACACTTCTATGTCGGAATTTGACCTCACGACCCTTCTTCTCGAATCTCTCAAACCCCAACTACGTCGGCTGGTCCGCCCAACCAATCCCCAAAATTTCTCGGGATTGCTTGAGGCCTCAATAAAAGCCGAACAGGATGAAGCTGATTGCGCTCCAAAGAAATCAGCCCAACCAAAGGAGGAGTCCGCGAGGAAGCAACAGCAAGATGTTCCACCGCCTCGGGAGCAACAACTTCCCCCATGTCGCTTCTGTCCAAGCCGCCACTTCCATCGCGACTGTCCCGTCTTGGCAGCTCGTAGAGACGAACGCCCGTCGGAAAACTGGCGAGCCACGGCAGCCGCAACATCCTCAACGGCTGCCGTGCCTCCAACCAACCAGCAGTAAATTCGATTTACTCATCATCGCAGGATCTACCACGAACACGGGTACGTCTCGGAAATCGAGAAGTCATGGCTGAAATAGATTCCTGCGCCTCGCACAACTTCGTAAGGCTCTCTATCCTCACGGAAGCTGAACGGAGCCAACTTCAACCTGGACCGTCCCACGCTAGTTTGGCCGCAAACGGAGCGTATATGAGGCTGCTCGGCTCCATTCGATTATCCCCACGCTTAGGAAGTCAGGAGTACCCAGGTACTTTTCACGCCTGTAAAGACCTACGTGCTGACCTCATCCTGGGCCGAGCTTGGCTAAAAGATCACCAAGTTCACCACGAACATCACACCGACTGCCTCTACGTAGGTAACCACGAACGTCAGCGCATTTTCCTCAACCCTGTGACCGTTCGACTAGACCCAAGTTTCAAACCGATCGAATTCGATCTATCGTCAGAAATACCTTCTGAATACGCCACTAAAATTCGTTCGATACTTCAAACTTACGAATCAGTGTTCCATAAAGGGGGTAAACTTCGACAAACCCTGTCGATACAGCATGAGATCAAAATTCTCAATCCTAAGCCTTTCCGAGAGCCCCCCAGACGCTTCTCGGACGTTAAAAAACGTTTCATTGACGAGCAAACTCGCGAGATGCTTGCCGACGATGTCATCGAGCCCGCCACTGAAGAGTTCAGCTCCGCCCTAGTAGTGACTGAAAAATCTAGTGGCGAATTTCGCTTATGTGTAGACTACCGCCCGATCAATAAGCAAACTGTCGATGCTCCCCAATGTATACCGCGTATACATGAAGTTCTGAAAGATCTTGGGACAGCCTCCATCTTCAGCACCCTTGACCTCAAAAGTGGTTACTGGCAAGTACCACTAACCCCTGAATCCCGGAAATACACCGCCTTCTCAACTCCTGACGGCGGACAGTACCGTTTCCGAGTGATGCCTTTCGGCTTGAAAAATGCCCCAGGCACCTTCCAAACCCTAATGAGGGAGGTGTTAGCCTCGTACTGGGGAAAGTTCAGCATCGCTTACCTAGACGACATCATCGTTTTCTCGTCATCTTGGGAAGAACACATTCACCATCTGTCCTTAGTGCTAGAACGTCTCCACACTTATAGCCTGACGTGCTCCCCATCCAAATGCCACTTTGGGCTAACCAGTTTACCCTACCTGGGCCATATCGTTACCTCCGAAGGGAATCAAGCCCAACCACGCCATGTGGATGCGGTCCAGCATGCAGCACCCCCGAAGACTAGAAAGGAACTATCTTCGTTCCTGGGAACATGTAATTGGTTAATGGAGTACATCCCAAATTACTCTCTCTTAACCGCTCCTCTAACCGATTTGCTATCACCGAAAAAACCCTATAAATGGACATCAACCCACCAAGCCGCTTTTGAGTCCCTGAAGGCGGCCTTTAGAAATCCAGCACCGCTAAGTCGACCTGACCCCAACCTGACGTTCATTCTCCAAACTGATGCAAGCGCCCTGGGGATGGGTGCTGTTCTGTTCCAGGAAGGTCCAGAAGGCAAACGAAACATCATCTCCTACGCTAGCGCTAAGTTCAGCCCGACCGAAACGCGTTACCACTGCAACGAGCAAGAGTGCATGGCTATCATATGGGCCATCAAGAAGTATCAGCCCTACCTGGAGGATCGCCCGTTCGTGATAAGAACTGACAGTAAAATTCTTACCTGGCTCGATAATATGAAGGACTCCAAGGCCAAATTAGCACGTTGGCGCATGCTGCTCAATGAGTTCAACTTCCGCATTGAGCATGTGCCAGGAAAAGCAAACGAATTACCTGATGCGCTCTCCCGACAGCCGAACCCTGAAGAGTTTTCCCCCGGCGAGCCAGATTTGGAACGAGCTGCCTATCCGCACACGATGTCCGCGTCCGCCCCTGCCGCTCATCCTGTGGTCAACGCCCTTTACATGACCACCTTAGCAGAAGAAATCACGAATGAGCAACAATTCGACCCTCTTATCTCCCGTCAGATGGAACAATGGATCGCACTTCGTCGCAACGGGACCACTAACCCTCGCGAAGAAGAATTTCTTAACGGAAACCAACTGGATGCAAAGGGATTCTGGAAATATTGCCAGCAGACCCGCAAGTGGAAGCTACGAGTGCCGACGACCATGAAACAACGAGTGATGTGGGAGCATCACGACGCCAAACTAGCGGGTCACCCCGGTGCCGAGGAGACCACACGTTCCATCCAGGAATACTATTTTTGGCCCGGAATGACAAGGGATGTCAAGCGATACGTGTCACAATGTCACCTATGTCTCTGCACCAAACCGCTACACGGACAACCTACGGTTGGACAACGCCCTAGATCCGTTCGCACAGCCTGGCACACACTTGCCGTCGATCTCATGGGCCCCTACCCTCTCACAAAAAAGGGCCACCGCTACATCCTCGTGATTACAGACCTGTTCACGAGATGGGTAGAGGCTTTCCCTCTACGCTCGTCAGAAGCCCCTACGCTGACGAAAATTTTAGAAGAAGAAGTTTTCTCACGCTACGGCTACCCTCGCCGCATCCTGAGCGACAATGGCCCACAATTCCGTAGTCAAACGTGGGCCGCAGCCTGCGCCCGTTGGAACTGCACGTTGTGGACAACACCGGAGTACCATCCTCGGGCCAACCCTACTGAACGGCGAAATCAAGAGATCAAGAAAGGATTACGCCTAAGGTTACACGAAGGAAATCAGCAGATTTGGGATCAGCAGTTACCCGAGCTGCTATTCACACTACGAAGGAGGAAGAACGCAGCTACCGGATTCACCCCTGGATACTTACTTTTCGGACGAGAAATCAAACGCCCCGGAGAGGTTGGCTTGCATCCAGAACAACAACCCGAGCCGGACCCGGAACCAGCTGCTCGACGCGAAGAAGAGGCCAACATACGTCAACAACGCTACCAGCAGAAGTATGCTGGACCCGCATCTGATCCACTGTTCCAAGTTGGTGATTTCGTTTATGCACGGAATCACAAATTGTCGAATGCTGCCGAGCGCTACAACGCGAACCTGGATTTAGCCCGCACAGGGCCATACCGAATTATTGAAGTAGCGTCATCGGAAGTGTACTGGATCCAGAAGGAAGGAGGGCCGCACAAAGTTCACCACTCGCAACTTGTCGCCGCCCCTCGAGAAGAAAGAATGCCGGTTCAAGAACAACAAAGACTGAACGGGGCCATTCTAGAACCAGTAACCGCCGCTTCGGAGGAAATAGCCGAAGAAGGAGTTAACCCTGTCCCTGGTGGGACAGCAACGACGGGTTTACATGCAGCTGAACAAGCTCATACGAATCCGCAAACCACACCCTTCGTCATCCCAGAGGAGATGCCCGTCGAAACGGTACCTGCGTCTGAAGAAGCCACTGTACGAGGAGAAGAGCAGCCCTGTGAACCACCACCTAGTGTTATCTCCGGAGAGATAACTGAAGCCGATCCTTATGTGGCTGAAAGAGCTCAAACAGGAGTGGCAAACGACAAGAAAGATCTAGCCGATAACGTCCGGAGACGTTATCCCCGTCGACCACCAAGAATAGTCAACTACAGGGACGCGCGTCGATATGCGCCAAGAAAAATGGTTAACAACTCGTAAATTCAAGATAGCCTTTGTTTTGCCTCGGTACCTCTCGGAACCATAGAGGATTATCCCTGCCTAAATGGGGCCAATTGTTACATTCATCTTCTTCAAGTTTGGGATGTTTGTGTTTGCAAACATTACCTGCAAAGGTAATGCAATTTACACAAACACCCTAAACTAAAGAATGAAACATTTAGGCAGATCTAAGCCCCTATTGTCACGAGCGGCGACAACGCCGTAGGAAAAACCCAAAATGCGTCTGGCTCGGGTAGAGGAAAAACCCGTGACGTTGTCGGCCATCTGCCCTAATGCTAAAAACTTGTTTTAGCATGTTTAACTCTAATGTTTTAATTTTTCTTTATTATTATTTTATTATGATATTATCATATGCTAATTGATAATTATTGATAATAATATATAATTATACAATTATGTATAGTATTATTAGTATAGTAATGTTATTAGTAATAATATTAATATTAATATTATTATTATTATTGTTATTATTATTATTATTATTATTATTATTATTATTATTATTATTATTATTGTTGTTGTTATTGCATATGATATTTATTATTTATTATTGCTACTATGTTATCATATTATAACATTATCATTCCTTTTTCTTTTTATTATTAATATTACTGTTTTTAGTATCGTTTATCTTATAATATTATTGTTTGCGTTATAACATTATTATTTCCTTTTTCTTTTTACTATTAATATTACTGTTTGAATATCGTTGATATTATTCGTATTATTTAGACTATATTATAAATGTATTGGAGCATGGTATGAGACTGGCTGGTAATGGCAAAAAAATATTACGCGGAGAGAGGGCATCGCAGCACATCTTACTCGTTCCTCTGCTCTCGCTCGACTAACTCTCGCTCCACCGCACCGCGCCTGCGCGCGCCCGAGTGGGGGTATCTCGAGCGCTAATTGGCTCTTGCCTGGTGGGAAAGGGAAACCGCGGATGCGACTCGGCAGAGGCGCATAAATACCGCTCGTTTTCCCTGCCTCGCTCTCAGAACTCTCCTGGACTTCGACGTGTCAAGACCTCTTTCGGTCCTTGGCACCATTTCGACCGCCGCCTTCTCTGGTTTCGACACGCGTTAGAGGACCACCTGGACGCCGTTGCCGCCGCGCACACCCGACTTGCTGGAGCCAGTCGGCCACCTTACAAGTGCCCAAGGAGGAGGAACGAGGTCGGGACCTCCTCGATCACCGCCGTCACCAAGGGCTCGCTGGAAGCGAACCTAGTCGTCAGCCACTGCCACCCAGTCGACATACCGTGCTCCCCGCACGGAATCAATAAAGGACCAGTTCTCGGAGCCGCTGTCTTCTTACTCTCCCTCGGGAGTACGCCCCGACACCATCATCGGCCCTTGTCAGGGCCAATACTTAACAATCCGTCCTTGTCAGGACGATAAGAATTATTTTGTTCGGACATTGCACAATCTGCCCTTTTCAGGGCATCTTTTACGTGGGTTCAAACAATCTGCCCTTCTCAGGGCAACGACGTTCACGGAAGAGTAACTCTACTCGCACTCGTGGTCTTTTGCACCACGTCCGAGGCTGTCACACCCAGACAACCTAAGGCCCGTTAACCGGGACCTTCCGGGTCTGAAGAGATAGCCTCCCAAGAAGAAGCCGGCCTGCCGTTAGCCCGGCCAGGGATCCCGTCAACGCCGTGAGGAAGCCGCAGTTGGATCGCCGCTTTGCAGACGACGTCTCTCGGAGGCCGAGGACCACTCCCAGAAGCCGCTTGCCGACGCCGCAGCTACATCCGCCTACATCGCCATAAGGGAGTTTGGGGTCGCTGCCCATACAGGTGCAGCTTTGGTGACCTAAGGCCTCGTGACCTTCTGCACCACTTCTGAGGTTGTCACCCGAAGACAACCTAAGGCCCGTTAACCGGGACCTTCTGTGTCTGACGAACAACCTCTTAAGTAAACGAGCTGCCACCTCGTATGGCCAAGAACTCTCGCCAACGTCGCAGCCATCGTCAACGCCGCGAGGAAGCCGGTGTGGACCGGCCACTCGACGTCGACGACGCCCATCAGGACCCAGCTGTCAGCGACCAAGAAGCTGAGGAGGAGGGCATCTGGGGATCACTAGGTCACCGCACTCCCCCGGGCCGCTACGCTCCGCTGCCACAAGGGTCCGTTCCTCTGCACAAGGTGTGCAGGCTACGCCGTCGCATCCGGGCCAAATTCAGTAGCGCCCGTCGCACCTTGTTCCCGGTAGCTCACTCGCAGAACCGGGCCACCATCCTCACCCTGGACCTGGACCTCGCCGTGGTCTCGGCCAACCCCGACTCGGACAACGTGGTCAGCGCTACCCGTCGGCCCCTACAAGACGTAAAGCTACACCGGGTTCACCCTCTAGTTCGACAACACCAGGGCTGGGTAAAAACCTGTCAAGCCCTAGTGAAAGGTACGGTCGCCGCCATCCGGACGCCCATCACCGGGCCCCACGAAGACGTCTGCCCAAACGTCTATTTCTACGCCTGCGTCTAGACCTCTTATCTCTTGGGTGGATCGAGTAGTCCAAGAGTCGGTCGCCTGGACACAGGTCTTTTTTCCCTCAACCCGAGCGCGTCGCGCAACTTCGCCTTCAAGGCACCCCGGCCCTTTTCAGGGCCACCAACAATTTATACGTCTGAATTGGTTTTGTTCTTCCCTTCTGAGTTCCTCGTGAACTGTTCTCTCGCACCTTTGAGCCAGTCACTCACCACCACACCGTGACCGGTATCAAATTTTCATAAATAAATGAACTTTTCAAAAGGTTTTAATTTAAAAATCTAGAAAATTTCAATTTTCAATGAATTTAATAAAAAAATTTAAAGAACTTGGATTTTTGAAATATTTTAATAGTCCAAATTCTTCTGAAATTAGTTTTTTTTATTTAATTTGTTAATGTATATTTAATTAATTATTAAAAACCTTGAATTTATTGAAGAATTTAAGTTAAAACAAGTAAAAAAATTGAATTTTAAAGAAATTACAAATGTTTGAAAAAAATCAATTCTGTTCAAAAATTAAAAAAAAAAATTCTTTTCAAAATTTCAATTATATCTTTAAAAATGATAAAATTCTTCTCCAAAATTCAATTATTTTAAAAAATTTCTATAAAATTCTAAGCAAACATAAAACAGTTTTCATAAATAATAAAAATTTCACGCAGGAATTCAATTATTTATAAATTACTTCGCAAAAATTCAATTATTTTCATAAATAATAAAATTTTTTACAGAGATTCAATTATTTTCGTGAATAATAAAACTGATCATAAAATTTAAATTATTTTTAATATAAATTTAACCGAATTGCTCGAAAAATATGCGATTATTCTTGAAAATTTTATTAAAATTCGTCGAATAAATTCAATTACTTCTAGTTGATAAAATTCTTTATAAGAATTCAATTTTGAGAAACATTTATTTATAAAATAAATTATTTTTTTGTATTTAAATAATTGAATTCTCGTAGAATTTTCTAATAAAAATTGATTTAAAAATGAATTTCAATTAAATCGTTAAATTACACTATTTATTAATTTCAATTAAAATTTTAGATATAGGTAATAATTGAATATTAAGAGCATTATAGCATGAATTTTTAGAAATAATTAAATTTTGAAAAAGTTGAATTGAATTTTTTTAAAAAATTTTTTCAAGTTTTTAATTTCTAATATACCTATATTATTTTAATTGAAGAATTTCTGAATAATTAAAATTCTGTAAAATTGAATTGTAAATAAATGGATTTGAAAATTCTCTATGAAATTTAGTAAAAATTATTAAAAATAATTGAAATTCTGTTAAGAATTTTATTATGTTTGAAAACAATTGAATTCTTGCAACGAATTTTTTTTTACATTTTTTAAATAACTGAATTCTTTTGAAAAATTGCATTAAAATAATAGATTTTGAAAATAATTGAAATTCTGTGAAGAATTTTATTATTCATGAAAATAATTAAATTCTTGCAACGATTTCATTAGAATTTTTTAAAATAATTTAAAAATAATTAAATTTTTATGATGAATATTGTTATTTATGAAAATAATTGAATTTTGTAAAGAATTTTATTAAAATGCCTCAAAATAATTGAATTTTTCGCAATAATTTTGTTATTTATCTTTAATAATTGAATTCTTTCGAAAAATTATTTATGTAAATAACTAAATTCTTGGTAAGAGTTTTATTTAATTCTAAAAGAATAATTGAAATATTAAAAAATAAATTGAATAATGAAAAAAATTTAATTAAAATTGTATTTAAAATAATTGATTTTGTATACAAACATTTTTATGAAACTATTTGAAAATAATTGAAATCCTGTAGAAAATTTTTATATTTTTGTAAATAATTGAATTCTTCCAAAGAATTAAAAAAAAAATTTTTAAATAATTAATTTTTTGAGGAATTGAAATTAAATTTTTAAGAATAATTACATTTTTTGATCAATTCCTGTAAAATTGTATTAAAAATAAATGAAATCCTATATGGAAAATTTTATTAAATTTTTTTAAATTATTGAATTGATTCAAAAAATTGTATTACTTTTAAAAATAATTGAATTCTAGCGAAGGATTTTATTAAAATTTTTGTAAATAATTTAATTTTTTTTTTTAAATTTTATGGAAATTGAAATTATTATAAAACACATAGTTAGCAATGACTCCTAGTCGAAGACTCGGATTTCTTCATGTTTTATAATTATATTCTTAAATATTGTTGAATTTCAATTTTGAAATTTTAAAAAATTTTAATTTCTATGGAAAAGTAATGATTAAATATATTTATTTTATTTAAAAAAGAAGTTCTTAATATTTTTGAATAATTTTACAATTATGTAGAGAAATTTGAAAATAAATGTATAATAGAACATTTTTTTTAAGTATTCAATAGTTTTTAGAATGAATCATAATATGCTTTAGAATCAAGGAAAAAATAAAAATTTTGTCTGGAAATCAGGAAAATGTCTGAGAAAACCAAAATTAATTTTCTGTGTCAAACCCTGAATGTAAATTAGCGACTTAATTTTTGATTTTGAATCAGTAAATTTTACTTTTAAATTAGTAGAAATTACTATTTATTAGTAAATTTTACTAATTTATTAATTTACTAATTACTAATTCACTAATTAAAATTAGTAAACATTTTTACTAATTGAAATTTCGAGAGTTCGATCCAATAGTTTAATTTATTAAGATTGAAAATAGCAGTTGATAACAATATGTTGGGGACTTTTTTTTTGTTTTTTTGACTTACTCTCGGATATTTAGAAACTAGAATTGCATTTAGAAGGTGTATGATACTTATTTGGACCAGACCACCCTGCAGTGCACGCACTAGATTCGAGAAGAGGAAGACCACTCGTGATGATCTTTCCAGCATTGGCTGAGCCAGAAAATAGAGTGCCACTTGAATTCTCGCTGCTCTGTTATAAATCGCCAAGAGTGAACCTTATGTCTAGACTCATAATTAGACAAGCTTTGCAGGAATTTTCCTTCTCGATTTATATATATTTCAGAGCACACAAACTTATTGCACTTTCAGAACAGTGTATATCTTTGACAACCTTTTTTAAGAGTTCATCTCTATCTCCTCTTTATAATATATCTTCAAATAAACACTCGAGCAGATCGTTATAGGAAAAAAGAAATTAATAGGAAAATATATCTTGAGTTTATTTTTCATCGAGTCGTTTTCCCCTCTTTTGTGTTGTATGAGAATTTTTTTTTAGGAACGTAATTTATCTATATGGGGCACGATTTTAAGAATATGCTTTTTTGATTTTTTAATGTAGTTAAACTAATATTAACGTTTTGATTGTTGTTTCTTTTATTTGAAGGTGAGTAACTTAATTTTGAAATGTGTTTGTGAATAGGGGAATGGGGTTTTAAATTGAGAATGAATTTTGTTATTCGGAAAATATTGGGAAAATCGATTATTTACAACTGCTGTTCTCGTGACTCTCGCACGTTCCTTCTCTCAATACGGTTCAGTTCGATTTTTTTTTTTTTTTTTTTGATAATTTATATTTTTTCATTTTAAATTTGGAATTTAAATTTAATTTCCAAAATATGAACTCAAATTTAATTTTCAAAGAAATTTGAACTCTAATTTGATTTTTATAAACAAATTGGACCTCAAATTTAAATTCTAAACAAATTTGAACCCAAATTTAATTAACAAACAAATTTGAACTCAAATTTTATTTTTAAAATAATTTGACCCTAAATTTAAATTCTATAAACAAATTTAAACTCAAATTTAAATTCAAAAAAAAAAAATGGACCCAAATTTAATTTGCAAACAAACAAATTGGACCTCATATTTAAATTCTAAACAATTTTGAACTCAACTTTGAATTTTTTTGAACTCAAATTTAATTTCTAAAAAAATTTGAACCCAAATTCAAATTTCAAAACAAATTTAAACTCAAATTTAATTTCAAAACCTAAATTTAAATTCCTAACAATTATAAACTCAAATTTAAATTCCTAACAAATTTAAACTCAAATTTAATTTTTAAATCCAAATTTAATTCCAAAAATTTTATTTTTTTTAAACACAAATTTTAATTTAAAACAAATTTGATTTACAAACACATTTGAACTAAAATTTAAATTTAAAACAAATTTGAACTCAAATTTATGTTTAAAACAAATTTGAACCCAAATTTGACTTCTATAAACAAATTTGAACCGAAATTTAATTTCTATATAAACAAATTTGAGCTCAAATTTAATTTCTATAAGCAGGTTTGAGCTCAAATTTAAATTCCGAAAAAATTTGAACTCAAATTTAAATTCTAAACAAAATTTGAACTCAAATTTAAATTCTATACAAAATTTGAACTCAAATTTGATTTCTATAAACAAATATGAACCCAAATTTAAATTTAGAACAAATTTGAACTCAGATTTAATTTCTAAACAAATTTGAAACGAAATTTAATTTCTATAAACAAATTTGAACTCAAATTTAAATTCTATACAAAATTTGAACTCAAATTTGATTTCTATAAACAAATTTGAACCCAAATTTAAATTTAAAACACATTTGAACTAAAATTTAAATTTAAAACAAATTTGAACTCAAATTTATGTTTAAAACAAATTTGAACCCAAATTTGACTTCTATAAACAAATTTGAACCGAAATTTAATTTCTATAAATAAATTTGAACTCAAATTTAAATTCTAAACAAATTTGAACTCAAATTTGATTTCTATAAACAAATTTGAGCCCAAATTTAAATTTAAAACACATTTGAACTAAAATTTAAATTTAAAACAAATTTGAACTCAAATTTATGTTTAAAACAAATTTGAACCCAAATTTGACTTCTATAAACAAATTTGAACCGAAATTTAATTTCTATAAATAAATTTGGGCTCAAATTTAATTTCTATAAGCAAATTTGAGCTCAAATTTAAATTTAAAACAAATTTGAACTCAAATTTGAATTCCTAACAAATTTGAACCTAAATTTAATTTAAAAAAAAATTTGCACTCAAATTTAATTGCCAGATCGAAATTTAATTTCGAAATTTTATGTTTTTTGAATTCAAATTCAATTTCAAACAAATTTGAACCCAAATTTAATTTACAAACAAGTTTTGAATGTAAATTTAATTTATAAACAAGTTTGAAGTCAAATATAAATTACAATAAAATTTAAATTTTAAACAAAAATTAATTGTAATTTAAATTATAGGAAAATTTTATTAAAAAAAAGAAATTTAACAATTAAAATCATGTTTTTCTCAAATAAAAAATTTTTTATTAGTTCAATTGAGTAGAAATTGAATTTATTACTATTTACTTATTGTTGGAATGAGATTCTTGACAATTTTTATTTTACAAAAAATTCAATTTAACAAATTTAAATATAATTTTTTCTGAAATTAAAAATTAAAGAAAATTTTAATTTTCTTTATTTATTAAATTATGAGTCAGAATTGAAATTAACATTTGCTTTTTGTTTAAATAAATTTGAATTTCTCGACAGTAAATTTTACTATACTTCCAAAGTAAATTTAGTATAAAAATTAACAAATTTTAATCAGAAAGTAGCAAATTTTCTCTTTCGGAAAAAAGTAACAGTTTTTTAAAATTCAAATCATTTAAGGTATAACTTTGAAAAATAGTAAAAGTTTACAATTTTTTCCCGCGTTTTACATTCAAAAGATACAATAATTATTTCTTTAAAAAATTTAAGTTAAGATTTATTTAAAAAACGATTTCCTTATTTCAAAGAATAAGATTTAAGATCGCATAATAAGATTTTGAAAAATGTTAATTTTCAAATTTGTCAATTAAAATGTCAATTGTAAATAATAAATTAAAAAAAGAATTTATAAATGTTTTCTTAATTATCAACTTAATTTCAAGTCTCTAATATTTTTTTGTTTAAATTATTTCTGTATAATTAAATTATAGCCATACTTCGATTAGACATGTATTAAATTTAAAGAATTTTTTTCGTAAAATTTGTATAGAGATAATATTAAAAAAAGAAAAATTGATATCATAGCCACCTGCACCAGAAGGTGTGTGAGATATGAAGAATCTGATAATTACAGACACGTTTCTCGGTGCAAAAGCACTTGTACTGTTATATATTATATCAGAGAGGATTTTTTTTATTTACATGATAAAAAAAAAGTTTATCGTATTGTAGGTGATAAAATGATTCATATGATATAAAAGTGCACTTGATATTCTAATATATTGATTTATTATTTGGTTTGACACAAAAAGGGAGAGAGAGAGAGGGAGGGAGGGAGAGAAAAGAGAATTTTAAAGAGAAAGATTGCTTGGCAGTTGGTCGCGTGCTGCCTATTAACGTAAATCACAAGTTCACATTTCTAACGTTGAATTTATATATCGCCGGTTTCTTTGCCGCGGGTGTCGGCTGTCAGCTGACTTCCGTTTCCGATGAGGATCCGGTATTATTAGAATGATGAACAGACGTGCAAAGGCATAGCTCAAAAACGAGTTCATGGCATTCAGTCCTAGATTCGGTTTTTAGAAATTTTTCAAGAAATTTTTCAAGAAATTTTAAAAAAGAATTTTTTAAAAAATTAAATTTTTTCTCATTGAGGAATTATTTTTTTACTGACTTTTTTTATTTACTCACCAATTACGTATTTAATTTAGTTCAAAATTACAGAATTTAAAAATTATACCAAGTTAAAAAAAAATTCTACATAGAATTTTACTAGTAGAATTACTCCATTGCTCTATAGAATTAATAGAAATAAAATTTTCTATTTTTTCTAATTTTTTAAGAATTATTTAAAATTTATAACAATGAAAAAAGTTTACAGTGAAACCTGTCGGAATGCGACTCGATTTTTTAAATTTTATTACAGTAAACAATCCTTAAAAAATTGAAGAATTAATAGAAAAATAATTTTATATATTTTTTATGTAAATTATTTTTTCTAATTTTTTAAGAATTAGAAAACATTTATTTCAATGAAAAAAATTTACAGTGAAACCTGTCGTAATGCAACTCGATTTTCTAAATTTTAGTACCGTAAACAATCCTTAAAAAATTGAAGAATTAATAGAAAAATAATTTTATATATTTTTTACGTAAATTATTTTTTTAAATTTTTTAAGAATTAGAAAAAATTTATTTCAATGAAAAAAATTTACAGTGAAACCTGTCGTAATGCAACTCGATTTTCTAAATTTTAGTACTGTAAACAATCACCTTAAAAAATTGTTTTATAATTATAACCGGCCTTGGATATTATGACATTTTTCGACTAATTTCCAAAAATGCGACTATTTTCGACTTATTTACAAAAATTGCGACTTTTTCGACTTTTCTTCCAAATATTGCAACAAAATACCACATTTTCAGTATAAATTGCAAATTATTTCGATTTTTCTAGTGTGAAAAATAACTATGGACAAATCTTTCAAAAATTATTTTTGTATAATTTTTCTAATTAAATTTTCGAATTATACAATTAAAAAGATCTTGAATAATTGAAATTTTGTAAAATTTAAATGAAAATAATTGATTTTTTTCAAGTATTATTATTATAATTTTTGAAAATCAACTTTTGAAGAAATTTTATTGCAAATTTTGTGAAAATAATTAAAATTCTGAAAAAAAACTTAATGAAAATTTTTTAGGTGTAAATTTGTAAAAATAAAAATTAATAAAAACTAACTTCTAAAAAATACCTAATATTAAAATTTTTTGAAAAAGTAATTCTTAGAATTTTTTTTATTATAAATTTTTAAAATTCAGTTATTTTGAATATTTTCAAAAATATAATTCCGAAAATTCAAAGACAGGTACAAAAAATAATACAAACATTAAAATTTTTCAGAATTAATTTTAACATTTTTGAGAAAACATTCATTGTGAAAATTTTTAATTAAAATTCTTTAAAAAATTACTTAGTTTTTTAAATTATACAAAAATTCCTTTAAGAAATTAAATTAATTTCTAAAAAATACATTGGAATATTTTTAAAAAACTAATTTTTAGAATTCTTTTATCAAAGTTTTTTAAGATTTAGTTTTGAACAAAGTAATTTAAATTTTTTTTAAATTTGCTTCTTTAGATTATCATATTAAAATTTCGAAAAAATCATGTTTATATTTATAATTAAAATTCTTTAAAAATTTAATTATTTATTTTATATTTTCTAAAAATGCAATTATTTTAAAAAGATTTTGTCAAATTTTAATTATTTTTAAACAATTTTACCGAAATTCAATTGTTTTAAAAAGATTTTATCAAATTTCAATTCTTGAAAAATAAAATGTTACCAAAATTCAATTGTTTTAAGAAGATTTTCTTAAATTTCAATTATTTTAAAAGGTTTTTACCAAAATTCAATTGTTTTAAAAAGATTTTCTTAAATTTCAATTATTTTAAAAGGTTTTTACCAAAATTCAATTGTTTTAAATAGATTTTATCAAATTTCAATTATTTTTAAAACATTTTACCAAAATTCAATTGTGTTAAAAAGATTTTATCAAATTTCATTTAGTTTTTCAAGATTTTACCAAAATTCAATTCCGACAGGTTCGACTGCATTTGATTCAAATAAACAATTATTTTGTCTATTATCATATAAATATTTACTTGTATCAAATAATCTTTATTTGAGTCAATTAAAATGTATTTCATTCAAATACTGAAATTATTGATTCAAAAATAATTTATTTGATTTAAATATAAATTATTTGATTCAAATAAAAAATGTTCTCGAAGTTTTAAATGTTCAAATGAACAAAATTGTTTTTCGGTATAAAATAATTTCAAAAAGAATGCCTAATAATAAAATTATAATAAGAATAATAAAAGATCATGTAAATTAAAAATTTATTTACGATAATTTACTTTTTTATGTCTAAACTCCTTTTTTTAATTTAGAAAATAATTTTTTATAGAAAAATGCAATTTAACAGAAATACTAAAAATATTTCTTTCGAATAAAAAATTTTAAATAAAAAAAATTTATTTGAAGTTTCGAAACTATAGGAACAAAAAAATTATTGTTTCTTTTTTTGAATTAGCAGATATTAATTATTTGAAATCAGTGTTTTAATATTGGAAAATATTACCTGAGTTTGGAATTTGTCTGCGGAAAATCTATATATAAAGAACTCTAGTAAATGTTGATAACTGTATGTAGCTGATGATAAAAAAAAAAGTTGTTTTGATAAGGAAACAAATATTTTCAGTGCTTCTGCACCGAGAATAACAATTTGTAATCGATCTTCGATTTATCGCTTTACAAAGATCTTCGCATCAGAGAGAGAAAAGATAATTATCTGCACACACTTAAAAATTTATCGAAAACATGACTAAATTTTTTTTAAAAATCTCGATAAGATTTGTTATTTATTTCTATTTGTTTCGCGTGCGTATTTTTTTTAAATTAGTTACGTTTTCTATTTGTTTTGATAAAATTGTTAAGCTGATGCAATTTTTTTGAGATTACTTCCTTCAAACTCTTTTTTAATCTCTCTTTTAATTTTTATTTTAAAACCTCTTGTTCGTCTTTAAAAAAATTTCAATTTTTAATTTTTAATTTTTAATTTTTAATTTTTGTTTTTAATTTTGAAAATTATTCCATTATTCAAAGAAAAACAAAATAAAAAATTGAAAAACCAATATTATTATTCATGTTTCATTTAAAATAATTGCGGAAAAATGGAGAGAAATGATTTTTGTCTTTTTTTTGGATATGACAAGAAATTACAGTACATGCGATGGGGAAAAAAGATATCAAGAAACGTGTGTTGCATGTGATTCTCTCGATGTTAAATTGAAATTAAACAGATTTGAATCGACGCCATTCACGATGCAATAACACGCGTTGAATTGTTCGTGCATACCGTTGGAATCAGTTAGCCATCGAGACGCCTCATAGAATAATAATCATTAAAAGCTCGTGTCCGCTATGTAATGAGACTATGATGCGTCTGTTTAATATAACGATATCATCGAAAAAAGAAGAAACAAAAAAAAAACGTTTCTCCCCCTAATTTCTCTTTATTTTTCCATTACGAAATAATTCCTGACTTAAAATTTCATTTAAAAGTCGCAGAAAATTCTGTCGTAAAAGGAATGGAAAAATCTCGAATTTTTATAGAAATACTAGGAAAATTCTTTTCTATTAAAAATTTAAAATCCCTTCATTTTCCTGTTGCCAGAGTTCGAACTAGGTCCGTAAATTTGCTTCAAGTTCGTAAAAGTCAGTTTTTTTGAAAAAAGGTCCGTAAAGTCCGTAATTTGATTGAAAAATGACAAAAAGTTCGAAAATTGTACAATATAGTTTGGAGAATTTCAAAGAAATTACAAAAGATTGCAGAAATTCAATTATTTTCAAAAGTAATAAAATTCGTCGCAGAAATTTAATTATATCCAAAATTTTTTAAAAATTCTAGTGAAAAATTTAAATTATCTTTAGAAATAAAATTCTTCTCTGAAATACAATTATTTTCAAAAGTTTTAATAAAATTTTTGGCAAAATTTCAATTACTTTCAAAAATAAAATTAATTTTCCTCAATTCAATGATTTTCAATATCTAGGTACTATTTTTATAAAATTACCCAAAAGAATTCAATTATTTATAAAAAAATTTAATAAGATTCTACGCAAACATTTAATTATTTTTATAAAATAATAAAAATTTCACAGAAATTCAATTTTATTATTTACAAATTTTTAAAAAATTACTTCGAAATAATTCAATAATTTTCATAAATAATATAAATTATTGCAGAAATTCAATTATTTTCGCACATAATAAAATTCTTTTTAGAAACTCAATTATTTTCATAAATAATAAAACTCCTTGCAGAATTTCAATTATTTTTAATGCAATTTTAATCGAATTACTCGAAAAATTTAATTATTCTTAAAAATTTTATTAAAATTTGTCAAAAGAATTCAATTATTTAAAAATTTGTTGATAAAATTCTTTAACACATTAAAAAAATTTAATTTTGGAGAAGTAACAAATTATTGCAGAAATTCAATTATTTTCAAAAGTGAAAAAATTCTTTGCAGAAATTTAAGTATGTTGAAAAATAATAAAATTCTTCTTTGGAATTCAATTATTTTCATAAATAATAAAACTCATAGCAGAATTTCAATTATTCTTAAGAATTTTATTAAAATTCATCAAAAGAAGTTAATTATTTTCAAAAGTAATATTAAAATGCTTCTCAAAAATTCAATTATTTTCAAAAATTTTGATAAAAATTCAATTATTTTAGGAAAGATTCATTTATTCAATACATCATTTATTTTCGTATTAAAATAATTGAATTCTCGTAATAATTTTTTAATAAAAATTGATTTAAAAATTAATTTTACAAGTTTTAGATAATCATTGAATATTTTTAATGCATTATTGGATGCTTTTTCAGTAATTGAAGTTTGAAAAGGTTTCAAATAATATTTCAAAAGAATTTAATTATTTAGAAAAAATGTTTAATAAAATTGTACGCAAACATTTAATTATTTTTATAAATAATAAAAATATCACAAGAATTCAATTATTTAAAATTTTTTTTATAAATTTTATCGCAATAATTAAATTATTTTCATAAGTAATAAAATTTTATGCAAAGAATCAATTAAAATTTTCATAAATAATAAAACTGATCGCTGAATTTCAATTATTTTTAATACAATTTTAATCAAATTTTTCGGAAAATTTCATTATTCGTAAAAATTTTATTAAAATTCATCAAAGAAATTTAATTATTTTAAAAAGCCTTCCTATAATTTATTTATTAGAATTTAAGTATTATTGTCAATACATTTTTAATTAAATTTCTTGAAAGAATTCAATTATTTTCAAAAATTTTAATTAAATTCTTTTTAAAAAATTCAATTTTTTTCAAAAATTCTCCTCCATTCAATGATTTTCAATATCTACTATTTTAATAAAATTTTCCAAAAGAAATGAATTATTTTTAAAATTTTTTGATAAAACTCTAAGCAATCCTTTTATTATTTTTATAAATAACAAATATTTCACAGCAATTCAATTATTTACAAATTTTTTATAAATTTCTTTGCAATAATTCCATTATTTTCAAAAATATTCAATTAATTTCCACAGAAATTCAATTATTTTTGTAAATATTAAAGAACTTTTTCAAAAATTATTAAAAATAATAAATTTCTGGAAGATGTTTAGTTAAAAACACGAAAAAAAATTCAATTTTGTAAAAGTTACAAATTATTGGAAAAATTCAATTATTTTTAAGAGTAATAATATTCTTCGCAAAAATGAAATATTATTCAAAAGTAATAAAATTCTTCTTAGGGATTCAATTATTGTCAAAAATAACAAAATTTTTCACTGAAATTCAATTCTTTATAAACATTTTAATAAAATTTTTCGCAATAATTCAATTATTTTCATAAATAATAACATTTTTCTCTGGAATTCAATTATTTTTGAAAATTTTAATAAAATTCTTAACAACTATTTAATTTTTTTCATAAATAATAGAATTCATCACAGAATTTCAATTATTTTTAATACGATTTTACAGGAATTGATCAAAAAATGTAATTATTCTTAAAAATTTAATTTCAATTCCTTGAAAAAATCAATTATTTAAAAAAATGTTTTTTTCAATTTTTTTTGAAGAATCCAATTATTTACAAAAATATTAGAATTTTTCACAGGAATTCAATATTATATATCCAAATATTTTAATAATATTGACTAAAAGAAATCAATTATTTTAAATACAATTTTAATTTTTAATTAAATTTTTTTGAAATAATTCAATTTTATCTTTGATATTTTAATAAAATTCTTCTCAAGAATTCAATTATTTACATAAATAATTCTTCGAAATAATTCAATTCTGTCGATAAATAACAAAATTATTACCTAAAACTTAATTATTTTGCGGCAATTTAAATAAAATTCTTTGCAAAATTCAATTATTTTCATAAATAACAATATTCATCATAAAAATTCAATTATTTTTAAAAGTAATAAATTTTTGCTTGGAAATTTAATTATTTTAAAAACTTCTAATAAAATCGTTCGCAAGAATTCAATTCTTTTCATAAATAATCAAATGCCACACATACATTCAATTATTTACAAAAATGTTAAATTTTTTACAGTAATTCAATTATTTTCAAATATTTTAATAATAAAACTCATTTATGAATTTCAAGTATTTTTAATACAATTTTAATCGAATTTCTCGAAAAATGTAATTATTCTTAAAAATTTTATTAAAATTCGTTGATAGAATTGAATTATTTGAAAATTTGTTGATAAAGATTCTTTATGGGAATTGAATTTTAAGAAACATTCAATTATTCAATAAATTACTTATTTTTGTATTTAAATAATTCAATTGTCGTAGAATTTTCTAATAAAAATTGATTTTCATTTCATAAAAATGAATTTCAGTTCAAATTTTAGATAATAATTGAATATTAAAAGCAATATTGCTTGAATTTTGAAATTAATTATTTTTGAAAAGTGTAATAGAATCGTTTTTATATTATTTGAAGTTTTTGTTTTCTAATATTTGAAGAAAATTGAAGAATTTACGAGTATTTGAAATTCTTAAAATTGAATACTGTAAACAAATGGATTTAAAAATTGTCAGAAAACTTTTTCGAAAATTAACTCATTTAAAGAAGAATTTTAGGTAAAAATTCTCGAAAATAATAATTGAATTGAAATTATGAAAATAATGTTGAAGTAGAATATTCTTATAATATAAAATAAGTTTATCAATTTGCTATCTTTTATTTATTATAAAACATGAAGAAGTCGATCACTCCGAGTCGAAGACTCGGAGTTATCGATATCTTCATGTTTTATAGTTAAAAAAAATTAATTTATATAGTTTTAAGTAAAATGTTTTTTTATTTGACTCAGACTAAGTTATAATAGTTATATTTTTGTCAGTAATTGGTCCGTAATTTTTTATTTTTGGTCCCTAAAGTCAGTATTTTTAAATACTTTTACTGGTACGAGGTCTGTAAATCAGGGAAAACAAAATTAAATTTTTGTGTCAACCCTGAATTTTGAATTACAATCTTGCAGATGGTAAAGTGTATTACTATTTGGTTGACAATTGCCAACTCTTTGGTTTATGATTACCAACTATAGTGAATGTCATCGATGACGATAAAGCGTAACCCTAAAAAGTTGTGAGGCGAAACGAAGCCAACTGTTGGGAATGAGTTCCTCAACAGAGATTCCTTTCATCTCTCGTCTCCGATGGTCCTCATCGAGTGTGAGAGTGAAGGATAAATAAAAATGAGGAACGAGTCTTTGAAAAATCAAAGACCCTTGATGCCCCGTGACAGGCGACTTCCACTGACTTCCACGAGTCGCGCCCGCCTTCGTGACTGATCTCAGTTGTGCTCAGTTGGTAAATGAACCGTTTCCTTGTCGCGGGTGCGGCACTTATTGTCTCAGCTGTTCAACTCTATACATGACTCCACTCACGAACTGAACATTTATAAACAGTCATCCTCGTGTTGTCCCTCAGCGACACCCACTCAGAAGGAGAGATTGCTCCGTTTACGAGTCGTCTATTTTCCTCTTCACTGACAAAGATTCCGTCTCTCTCTCTTTTCTCTCTTTTACAAAAGCGCATCTTCTGTATATGCTCTCCGCGGAGAATCACGCCGCAAAGAAGTTGTTTATAGCCGAGTTGAAATCTCTCCT
Organism: Leptopilina heterotoma; assembly: GCF_015476425.1. Taxonomy (NCBI): domain Eukaryota; kingdom Metazoa; phylum Arthropoda; class Insecta; order Hymenoptera; family Figitidae; genus Leptopilina; species Leptopilina heterotoma. Next base: position 1,742,724 of record NW_025110893.1, read on the forward strand.
CCTGATGGTATGTTTGCTTAATGCTATGAGAGGTGTCTGTAATATTGTGAAATAGGGTCAACATTTATCTACTTCTATAATCTCGAAAACGATCCGTGCAGCTTTAATAGCTGTCGAATGCTTTTATTTTTTGTACACACGTCCTTGTGATTCTTTATGTCTGAAAATCAGGGAAAAGAAAATTAAATTTTTCTAGCAAAGTAATTAAAAAAGTGCAGAATTTCTAAAGTACATTATTCTAAAACAGTAAATTTCCCATCGATTCCACCATATAGCAGACAATAATGACTATTTTATGCAACTACCAAAAAGAATTAGAGAAGGGATGAGAAGATCTTTTTTTCGTTAACATACAAATGCTTAGAACCTACATACCACGAAAACCGATAATCGTTTATCTGACAAGGAGTAGTAGCAGTAGCAGCAGACCAGCAGTAGACTGACTATCAGTAAGAAACTTTCCCAATTAGTCAGAAATGTCGAAGTGGTTTTGAAACCCATCGATAGTCGCGTTTTGACCAGATGGCCGACAGTTTCGACAAAAACTCCCAAGAATCGAATGACAAACAAGGTTATCCACTAACCACACTGATTATCGTCTTTTTACTTTTTGAGCTTCGAACTTAAAACCCTAAATTACAAACTGACGTGGACCTTATATTTTTCAAATATTTCTCCACTCTGCTTGTCTCTTCTTCAAATAATTACGATCATTATCTAGCCTACCGTTTTTTTTCTCTTCGGTACCACATTTTGTAAATAGTAATTTTACGCAGCATCTCAATATTTTCAAAAGACTAAAACACTAATGAAGATGTCAAATTCCCATTAACCCCGGCCCTCTAAAAAGTTAAAGAAAAATTTTAAAAAATCAATCACGAATTAAAATATTATTTAAATTCAATTCGCCAATTAAACCTTTCTATTAAAATAATTGTGCCACAATAATTTGGTTAAAATTCGGCATTTATTAATAAAAAAATTTATCGTTTATTACTTTGAGTGCATCAAAAATAAGGGACAATAGATCATTTACCTATAGTCAATCAACTTGTACCATATATTGAAAATTGACTTTATGAGACTCTGATTTATCCAATGCTTCAATCATCAATAATAACTAGTGAACTAATTTTCCTGATAAATGGAAACTGGTTCTTTGTAATTATTATACTATCGGTTGAATTCTGTCAGCAATTGTCAGAATAGACGCGGTCCACCCGGTCATTATATGAATTCGCATCCAGTGTATTTAAATTATTACTCGCAGTCGAATAAATCCATCTCCATTGGACCGGGAGATTAAAAAAAAATTGATTTTAATGGATTTTTTAACCATTTTTACCATTTTTTTGTCGATTAATTTTTTCAATAGAAAATAATACCTATATTACGTCTAATTTTTCCAATTCAAATTTACGAAAAATTGAATATTATAAAACCTTTGAAAATTCAATTGTTTCTTAAAATTGCAACTGATGGAAATTAATCTAAAATAAAATTTTCTTTGGAATTTTTAACTAACGAACTTTTCGAAAATATACTTAATGATTATTTATGAATAACAAAATAATGAATAATGATTAAATAATTAATAATAATTAAATAAAAAAGAATTGAGATGTCTAAAATTTAATTACTGAAATAATTTTAAGTCCATTACTCAATTAAAAAAAAGGGAACAATAATAACTACAATTCAGCATTTTCCTAAAATTCACTTAATTTCATAATTGTCTAATTTTAATAATTCAATTTATCAATCAATTTAATTATTCAATTTTAGTAAAATCTTTTAAAAATAATTGAAATTTGATAAAACCTTTTTAAAACAATTGAATTTTGGTAAAATCGTTTAAAAATAATTGCAATTGGACAAAAACTTTTTAAAACAATTGATTTTTGGTAAAATCGTTTAAAAATAATTGAAATTTGACAAAAACTTTTTAAAACAATTGATTTTTGGTAAATTCGATTAAAAATAATTGAAATTTAACCAAATTTTTCGAAAATAATTGAATTTTGGTAAAATCGTTTAAAAATAATTGAAATTTGACAAAATCTTTTAAAAATAATTGAATTCTAGTAAAAATAATTGAAATTTGACAAAATCTTCTAAAAATAATTGAATTTTGGTAAAATCGTTCAAAAATAATTGAAATTTGACAAAATCTTCTAAAAATAATTGAATTTTGGAAAAATTGTTTAAAAATAATTGAAATTTAACGACTTTTTTTAAAACAATTGAATTTTGGTAAAATCGTTTAAAAATAATTGAAATTTGACAAAATCTTTTAAAAATAATTGAATTTCTGAAAAGAATTTTTGTTTAATTTAAAAAAAACTAAGCAACTTTTCGAAGAATTTTAATTACGACTGGCGAGTTTGAACGACTCGTGAGTTGAACGACTCGCGAGAACTCAGTGTATTTGAATTTTCGGAATTATATTTCTGAAAATATTGAAAATAATTGAATTTTAAAAATTTATGATGAAAAAAATTCTAAGAATTACTTTTTTTTAATTTTAATATTATTTTTTAGAAGCTAGTTTTTATTAATTTTCATTTTCATTAATTTACACTTGAAGATTTTTCATTAAATTTTTTTGAGAATTCAATTATTTTCACAAAATTTGCAATTAAATTTCTTCAAAAGTTGATTTTCAAAAATTATAATAATAGCACTTGTAAAAAATCAATTATTTTCAATTAAATTTTACAAAATTTCAATTATTTCAAATCTTTTTAATTGTATATTTCAAAAACTTAATAAGAAAAATTATACAAAAATAATTTTTGAAAGATTTGTTTATAGTTATTTTTCACACTAGAAAAATCGAAATAATTTGCAATTTTTAGTTTTTACTAAAAATGTTTTTTTGCAATATCTTTTGAAATACAACAATTTTAATTTTTATTCTTCCAAAATTAATATATTTTTGTTTTTTTGTAAAATTTAGTTAGATTTATAAATTTTTTAAATTTATGTCTTGGAAATTCGAAAACTTTTATCAACTTAATAAAATTCATTTAAAAATAATTACATTACTTTAAATAGAATTTGACGAAGTTTAAATTATTCGGAAAATAGAAAAAAAAACCATGACAATTTATCAAAAATGAAGAAATAAAAGTTTAGTACAAAGTATTTAACTTTCAATAATTTTGTTGATTTAATGAACTTAGATGATAGGAAATTTTTAAAGTATTACATCTGCTGCTGATAATATTTATATACGCGAATGTCAGATTTGTTTTTCTTAATTTAAACTTATTTAAATCTTATGTCTAGGAGACGAATAACAGAAAATGCATAATAAACACTTATAAATTTATTATTCTGTCAGATCGCTTATCTTTATCAGTTAAAATTTTTCTGCATTTTATTCGTAGTTTTCATTTCGCTTACACGTTCTTTTCTTGTTTTAAGAAAATAAACAAACAAACAAAGAAAAAAGAAAAACTCTTTCAACTGAATAATAACAAATTAAGAAATTGTATTTAAATTCACATTTACTTAAAATTTTTTCCGAATTAAGAGAAAAATTGGAAACAAATGTTTGAAATTGTCGTTTTTTTTAACTGGTTGACATCTTCTGGACAAATTGATGTTAATGTAGTTGTAGTAATTTGTTAAAATTATTTGTCAAGAAAGGGGACATCAATTAGTTGTATAATGAATTTGATTAATGGTGTCTGAACTTCCGTTGTCTTTTTTTTCCTTTTTAAATGAATAAAGCTGTATGTGAATCGTCTCAGTTTACCACTACTATTTGTCTCCTCTCCGTTATAGCGATATTAAAGTGACAGATGATGATTTTACCTCATGGGAAATAAAAAGCGGGAGGAAAAATTTAAAACGGTGATTTTTTTTCTTCTGTAGTCGAAAAAATAATAGAATTATCTCGTAATATGCGCTGTCAATTGAAACTTTAACAATATTTTCTCTAAATCTGATTGTAAATTTTATGTGGTTTTACATGGCACTTATTTGAACATATTTTCACATATATATGTTGATTAACCTTTTTAAAAATACAAAAATGAAGGTTTTTCAAAAACGGCCAAACCGATTTTTTTCATTTTAGACCCAAAATCATCAGAAGGCATTCTAGAAACAAAATAGAAAAAGCAGGGCTCGGATTGTGCGACTTTTTCGACTTTTTTCGACTTTTTTGTGAAAAGATGCGACTAATAGACTTTTTCAAGATTTTTTTTAGTAAAATGCGACTGAAATTTAAAATTTTTTTAGAAAATTAAAGGAAAAAGTTTTAGTCAAAAATTGTTCTGTTACATTTATTTACAAATAACTTCTTTTTTAAATAAATATTTAATTATTATTTTTCCATAGGAATTAAAATTCTTCAAAAGATTCAAATTCAAAACTTTTTGAGTGATAAAATCATTTCTTTATATTATAAGACTTTATAAATAAAAAAATTTTTTAATTATTGTTTATGAAAATAATTGAATTATTGAGAAGAAATTTATAAAACATTAGTAAGTAATTGAATTTTGAAGAAGAATTTTGATATTTTTAAAAATAATTGAAATTTTGAGGAGAATTTTTAAAAAAAGTTTTGAAAATAATAGAATTTCTGCGAAGAATTTTCTTACTTTTGAAGATAATTAAATTTTGCAAACAATTTTATCAGAACTTTTAAAAATAATTAAATTTCCACGATGTATTTTATTATTTATATAAAATTTTGACGAGAAATTTAAAAAAAAAAAATTTGAAAATAATTGTACTTCTAGGATGAATTTTATTATTTATAAAGACAATTAAAATTTTGACAAGAATTTTATTAAAATTTTACAAATAATTAAATTTCAGAGAAGAATTTTATTATTTATAAAGATAATTGAAATTTTGAACAGATTTTTTTAAAAATGTTTAAAAGTAATTGAATTTTGAAGAAGAATTTTGATATCTTTAAAAATAATTAAAATTGTGAGGAGAATTTTAAAAAAAATTTTGAAAATAATTGAATTTATGCGAAGAATTTTATTACTTCTGAAAATAATTGAATTTTGCAAAGAATTTTATCAGAACTTTTGAAAATAATTAAATTTTCATGATGAATTTTATTATTTATGAAGATAATGATAATTTTCACGAGAAATTTAAAAAGAAATTTGGAAATAATTGAATTTCTGCAGAGAATTTTATAACTTTTGAAAATAATTGAAATTCTAGGATGAATTTTATTATTTATAAAGATAATTGAAATTTTGACAAGAATGTTATTAAAATTCTTTGCAAATAATTGAATTTCAGAGAAGAATTTTTATTATTTATAAAGATAATTGAAATTTTGACAAGAATTTTATTAAAATTCTTTGCAAATAATTGAATTTCAGAAAAGAATTTTTATTATTTATAAAAATAATTGAAATTTTGAACAGATTTTTTTAAAAATGTTTAAAAGTAATTGAATTTTGAAGAAGAATTTTGATATCTTTAAAAATAATTGAAATTGTGAGGAGAATTTAAGAAAATTTTTTGAAAACAATTGAATTTCTGCGAAGAATTTCATTACTTTTGAAGATAATTGAATTTTACAAAGAATTTTCTTTCTTTTGAAGATAATTGAATTTTGCAAAGAATTTTCTTACTTTTGAAGATAATTGAATTTTGCAAAGAATTTTATCAGAACTTTTAAAAATAATTAAATTTCAATCATGAATTTTATTATTTATGAAGATAATGATAATTTTGACGACAAATTTAAAAATAATTTTGAAAATAATTGAATTTCTGCCCAGAATTTTTTTACTTTTGAAAATAATTGAATTTCTAGGATGAATTTTATTATTTATAAAAATAATTGAAATTTTGAACAGATTTTTTTTTTAAATGTTTAAAAGTAATTGAATTTTGCAGAAGAATTTTAATATTTATAAAAATAATTGAAATTGTGAGGAGAATTTAAAAAAATTTTTGAAAATAATTGAATTTGTGCGAAGAATTTTATTACTTCTGAAAATAATTGAATTTCGGAGAAGAATTTTATTATTTTGTACAGATTTTAAAAAAAAAATGTTAAAAATACCTAATTAAAATTTTTCTATGAATTTTATTAAATTTTATTAAATATTATTCCGGATTGTTTGATATTAAAATATGTGTTGTGGAGAAATGTGATTTTTTTTTACAATTTTTGACAATTTCGTGTGGTTCCTTTTTGTCCTTTTTTTTTTTAAATTTCATGTGACTTTTTTAGAAATTTTATGCGACTTTTCGTGACTTTTGTTGTGAATTTATGCGACTGAATTTGCGACAGTACTTACTTATTTTTATAACCGTTTTTTGTATTAAGGGCTTTGCCCGTATAAGTATCTTAAATAAATAAAGCGACTTTTTTTGAGTCTTATAGACGATCCGAGCCCTGAAAAAGAACCGAGAGCAAGCACTTTTGGATTGAAGTTAGTTGAGACACACCATATGATTGAAGTTACTAAAGATTAGTGAAATTTTACTATTTGTTAGTAGAATTCTATACTAATTTTGATTTAGACATTGAACGACTATAATTCCAGATTTAGAGAGTAAATGAGGTAAAAGTTACCTACTCTATATTTTTTCCATTCAGTTCTATAATAGTACGGGGATCCAATTATTCTTCCTTCCAGTGATTGAGAGCATAGAATTTTGTATTTAGCGGAACAGCAGAAAAATTTGGATGAAAGAATTTTTGTTTGGTATAAAAAAGCATATTAATAGGGCAGTTATAGAGGAAGTTGAATTTGATGATTGGGATTTCGTCCCAGTGGATTGTCAGCCAATCTAAAATGGTTCGAGTATGGTTTCACCGCATATATATACATATATGGCACTCGTGAAGCGTCGGTCACGGGAGTGCGAGTGCGAGTCAGTGCGAGTGGTCTCTGGATTCCCTCGAGAGGCACATGTATGAACCACTCACGCCCTTCATGCACCCTGCGAATGATGGCAAAGAGGGGCAAGGAAGAGGGAGGGAGCTTTATCAGTCAATGTACTTTGCTCTCTCACTCTCTTCCATAGAAGAAATTTTGGAATGAGTCTCTCACTTGTTCGACCCACGGGAATAATAAGTTTGATTGCGTCAGCTGTCTTCATCGTTCGAGTGGATGTCGTGCTCCTGTCGTATTTTCATTTTGAACTACATACGCGTCTATATATATACACATGCAGCCCTGGTGGCTCAAGTTTTGCTCCTGTCCTTGCGGATGGCATGTAAAGAATACTCTGCTTGCGAGGTCTAATTCTAATCCTCACAGAAGGGGTTTACGGTGAGAAACAGATGGCTTTGCCTTGCCGTCTTCAATCAGCTAATCCCCCTCTTCCCAGTCGACATTCACTGCCAGGGATCCTTAAATAATGCCCACAAATACTCATTTCTTTAATGGAAATACGACAATCATTATTATTCCGCTATTCCTCGATGAAATACATTTTTTTCTTATTTTTCCCCTGGCAAGTTATTATTCTCCGCAAAGGTTATGACAGAAAAATTTAATTTCTTCTTTTCCTGATTCTTGAATTGGAATTTACACGCAATTTTCTTTCGGGCTTTACAATAAATAATGTAATTACCAGTAAAATTGTTTACTCAGTGTAGAAAAAAACAAAACTTAACTTGCAACTAGTCAGTAAGTTCACTGTTTGTGAGTGAGTTTTATCGCCATCTGGACGGACAGTTTTAGAGAATTATTGGCGCGAAATTCAAATTGAATTTAAATAAAAGTAACAAAATTAATAACTCTAAATCGAATATATTTCCGAAAATTCAAATATCTACAAATAGTGTACTGGAAAAAAATTATTTCATTTAAATAACCGATTGCCTATTATCAATTAAATATTTAATTGAATTTAATTTGAATTAATAAAAATGTTAAATTTTTCTATTTCTAACAATAATTTATTTTAAAATAACTTAATTCTTAAAGAACTATGTCATTAAATTTTTCCATTATAAATTTTTTAATGAACAATTTTACTTAAATATTTCAAAAATTAATTGAATTTTAAAAGAATTTCAAAACGTTTCAATTTCAAATTTTATAAAATTTTTAATTTTCAATGAATCTAATTAGAAATTCTAAAGAACACAGATTTTTTAAAAATCTTAATAATTGAAATTCTTCTGAAATTAGTAAAATTTTTTCATACATTTTAAATTAATTATTAAAAATAATGAATTTATAGAAGAATTTCTTGTTAAAAACACTAAAAAAATTGAATTTTGAAGATTATACAAATAATTGCAGACATTCAATTATTTTTAAATGCAGGTAATAATAAAATTTTTCGCAAAAATTCAATTATGTTCAAAAATTTTTTTAAATTTTCTTAAAAATTCAATTATTTTCAAAAATTTTCCTCAATTCAATAATTTTTAATATTTACTATTTTAAAAAAATTTTACAAAAGAATTCAATTATTACTTTTAGAAATAATAAAACTCATCGCATAATTTCAATTATTTTCGATACAATTTTAATTGAATTCCTCGAGCAATGTCATTATTCTTAAAAATTTTATTGAAATTCGTCGAAAGAATTCAATTATTTAAAAATTTGTTGACAAAATTCTTCATGAAAATTCAATTTTAATAAACATTTAATTATGCATTAAATTGTCTATTTTTTTATTTAAATAATTGAATTCTCGTAAAATTTTCTACTAAAATTTCATTAATTTCAATCAAATTCTTTTTAACAATTCAATTTATTTTCAAAATAATTCTAATAAAATTCTTCGTAGAAATTTCATTAATTTCTATAATTTATAAAAATTCAATTATTATTTTCAATATCTACTGTTTCAGTAAAATTTCACAAAAGAATTCAATTAGGTATTTAAAAAGAAATATTATTCAAAAATTCGTCTGAAGAATTCAATTTATTATTTTCAAAAGTAATAAAATTCTTCGCAAAAATTTAATTATGGTAAAAAATTTGAAAAAATTATCGTCAAAATTTCAATCATCTTTATAAATATTAAAATTTTTCTCCAAAATTCAATTATTTTCAAAAATTTTAATGAAATTCTTTTTAAAAAATTTCAATTTTTTTTAAAATTCTCGTCCATTCAATGATTTTCAATATCTACTATTTTAATAAAATTTTCCAAAAGAAATGAATTATATAAAAATTTTTTTGATATAATTCTAAGCAAACCTTTTATTATTTCTATAGGAAATAACAAATATTTCACAGCAATTGAATTATTTACAAATTTCTTATAAATTTCTTTGCAATAATACCATTATTTTCAGAAATATTCAATTTATTTTCACTGAGATTCAATTATTTTTATAAATATTAAAGAACTTTTTCAAAAATTATTAAAAATAATAAATTTATGGAAGATGTTTAGTTAAAAACACGAAAAAAAAATTCAATTTTGTAAGTTACAAATTATTGGAAAAATTCAATTATTTTCAAGAGTAATAATATTCTTCGCAAAAATTAAATATTGTTCAAAATTTGTAAATAGTAAAATCCTTTGCAAAAATTCAATTATAGATTTTCAAACAATTTTACGAAAGTATTCAATTTTTTTCTTAATTCGTTATAAAATCTTTCAAAATAATTCAATTATTTTCTAAAATTTTAAGAAAATTCAATTTCAGTTATTAACAAACACGATTATTTTAAAAACTTGAAAGAAATTGTTCATAAAATTCAATTATTTTAAAAATTTTTAATTAAAATCATTAAACTAAGTTTATTAATTTCAAAAAAATCAAAGAAATTCTTCATAAAGAATTTAATTAGAATTTAAAAAAATTTTAACAAAATTCTTCGCGAGCATTCAATTATTTTGCTGAATAATAAAATTCTTTTAAGGATTTATATTATTATGAAATTTTTTGATAAAATTCTTAGCAACAATTTGATAATTTTCAATGCATTAATTGTAAAAAGAAAAATTGTTAAAAAAGTTAAGAAACAAAAAAGCAAAGAACAATTAACTTCAAACTACGAACTGATTACCAGAATACAACATATTATTAATATAGGTTTTCTGTTAATCATTTTCAACAAATTCACTTTCATAAATTTAAAAGAAATATCATGAAGAGTTACAGTTAGAATTATTGTAAATAATTGAATTTTTGTATTTAAATTTTAAATAATTGAATTCACGAACAACTGTCGGAAAATTATTCAAAATAATTGATTTAGAGAAGAAGTTCAGTTCAAATTTCAAAAAAGTATTTAAATTTTCTTAAAGAAAAAAATAGTTATAATTTTTAGATCCCAGAAATACTTAAATTTCAGAAGGATTGAAATTGGAATTTATTTTTTTCATGAAAAATCCATAATGTAGTTTCTTTTTTTGAATGAAAGTGACTAATATTTTTGGATCATATTTGAAAAGAAGCAAAGGATTATCCCACTTGAGATAGAATACCCTAAATGTAAAATCGAAATACTTGTAAAGTTACAACAGACGTATACAAAAATAAGATCCTAATTACAAAAAGTGCTAGGGAAAAAAAATTAAAGAAAGTGCCAAATTAAGTCCCCGCATTACATCTTAATTTTGAGGCGAGAATTTTGAACGTGAAGAGAAATAAACTAGGGACATTAATCTTTCATGAATGAGCCATTAGGGGAAGTAATATAAGGGTCAAAAAGAAGTTGTTTCTGCGGCAATTTATTTAGCCCCAGGAGGAGAATCAGGAAGGAGACTTTTTTCTTGAGGATGATTAGAAGAATGACAGTAGTCGTCGTAGCCTCTGGGAATTTCTTTTTCGCCCTATTTGCGGAACCATCTGGCGAAACTTTTACTGATGCACACGTTTCAACTAATACTCTTAGTGTTGGCCTTTCTCGAGCGCGTTTACACACCCCTATCAGCGCATATGTTTAGCAGATACAGCGATGATGCCCCCACAATAAATATGGGGGTTTCCCCAGTCTTTCCCCAACACACATTATTGAACCAAATGCTATTCCTGCAATGTCCCAAAAATACTGAAGCTCCTCTGATGCACACGTGTCGTGTTTTAGAAACAGCCTGGGGGTCCCCTATACCTAATCGTCTTTTGGGTCAATTATATACCTAAGGAATTTTCAGGTTTAATGACTATTCATACCTGCCTGCTTGCTTACTTGCTCACTGCAATTTGGCATTCTTTAAAGACTATAACCAAACACGTGTATACTTTGGCGGGGGATTAGAAGATTACAACAATGGGGGGATTATTCCTGCAAATTGTCAAAACATTTCAATTTTTCCTCCCAGCAAAATTATGATGCTTACGTTTGTAATATTGTTTGGAAGATTGCAATCGGAACAACATGTTTTGCAATGTCTGGAATTTACGGATGGCAATTACCGTAGAGTAAATAGAAATAAAAATATGGGCGGGCAGACGAAATTCTAGTGGGAAAGCATGAATTTAAACATTTAAAAGTGCAATTATTCTCTTGGTCAAAACTTTAATGTGGAAAGACCACAAATTTAATGTCTGTAAAATTTTTCCTATTATCCTTGTAACAGGCCTAGCCTTAAATTTTCTTTTGCACTCCGACCGTTCGCATTGATTTCTAAATTTAATTATTCTGAACTTTAATAATTTTGTTGAATAAATATTTGTTCTTCTATATCAAATTGCAAGTACAGAAAAAAATTGTCCCACTTAAGAAAAAAATGCCCCATTTCTAAAGCTCCATTTCACATGTTCTGACAATCCAAATGATTACAAATTCGATTGAAAAATCGAATTCCAATAGTTGGCATTGATTTGATGAAAAAAAATAAGTGCGGTAAAAAATGAATGTCTCGTAATCGATTTCGATCGGGCGATACGCCAAACGTGGCATTTTGGCGAATAATAAAATTTATTAGCACGTCTGATTTTTTGGTGTGTATGCGAGTGTGTGTGTGTATGTGGCAGGTGTAGTTGCCGTTGGTTCGCTGACAAATCGCGACACGTTAGTGCAGTGCCAAAAAGTTCTCTTTGCCAAAGTCTGGATCTGGATGACTCGACCGATGTTGGGAACAGATGCGCCTTCAACGTTTCTTCGTCTCTCTTTCCTATATCTTCTCCTCTAACTGTTCGCGAACTTCCTATCCTTTCTGATTAATGACGCACTCGGCAGTCTGGTCGAAATATCTCGTCGCCCCCTTTCGCAAACGAATACAAACGATCGTCGAATCGTTGCACTCATTTGTCTAACGAACTTGCCGAAAATGCTTCTTTATTTTCTTATATATATTCTCTCTTACACTAGTTAACCTGCTGAGTCTTCTTCTTCTTCTTCTTCTTCGAAATTTAGCGAAACGAACATCCTGGGTGTTCTGAACTAGTTTCCTGTTTGGCGATTTTTTTCTGAATTTTTGTCTTTGATTTAGAAACTTTTTTCTATTTCACATACATTTTTCAAATTCTATAAGTAAAAATATATTATTTATCCTATTTCCTACATTAAAAACTAAATTATTTTATCATTTATCATAAAATTTTCCAAATCGATAAAATTTACATTTTTCATAATATATTTTGATAAATATTACATCGTAAAAAAATTAAAATGTGATTTTACATAAAAACGCATGGTGGCCACCTTAGGGACAGGACGACATTTTTTTATAGTTATCAAAACATTGTATAAAACTACATTTATATTTAACAAAATTTTTAATTCAAACCTTTTTGAAATTAAACATCTTATAAAAAATTGTTATAAAACATGACCGACTGATAAAATCATTATTTTATATTATAAGACTATTGTTACTGTAACTTATTCAAAATTACTTTCATCATTTCAATTCAATTATTGTTTTCCAAAATATTTAACTAAAATTCTTCTTTAAATTAATTGTTATTAATTATTATTATTAATCATTTTTGAAACATTTCTTCCAACATTTTCAAATACTTTTGTTTACAATTTAATTTTACGAAATTTCATCGATTATTCGGAAATTCTTCAATCAAATATTAGAAAATAAAAACTTCAAATAACTTCAAAAAAATTCAATTCAACTTTTTCAAAAAAATTAAATCGACACAACTTTCAGTTAAAAGTATGAAAAATTCAAAGATCAAAATTCAATTATCTACAATTTTAACTGAAATTCATATTTCAATCAATTATAATTAGAAAATTCTACGACAATTCAATTATTTAAATAGAAAAATTAGTAATTTATTGAATAATTGAATGTTTCTTAAAATTCAATTCCCATAAAGAATCGTTATCAACAAATTTTCAAATAATTCAATTCTATCAACGAATTTTAATAAAATTTTTAAGAACAATTACATTTTTCGAGAAATTCGATTAAAATTGCATTAAAAATTATTAAAATTCAGAATTGAATTTTATTATTTAAATATTTGAAAATAATTGAATTCCTGTAAAAAAAATTTAATATTTTTATAATTGAATGTCTGTGTGGCATTTTATTATTTATGAAAATAATTGAATTCTTGCGAACGATTTTATTAGAATTTTTTTAAATAATTAAATTTCCAAGCAAAAATTTATTAATTTTAAAAATAATTGAATTTTTATGATGAATATTGTTATTTATGAAAATAATTGAATTTTGCAAAGAATTTTATTAAAATGCCTCAAAATAATTAAATTTTAGGGAATAATTTTGTTATTTATCGACAGAATTGAATTCTTTCGAAGAATTGTTTATGTAAATAATTTAATTCTTGATAAGAATTTTATTAAAATCTCATAGAGTAATTGAATTATTTCAAAAAAATGTAATTAAAAATTAAAATTGTATTTAAAATAATTGATTTTTTTCAGTCAATTTTATTAAAATATTTGGATATAATGGAATTCCTGTGAAAAATTCTAATATTTTTGTAAATAATTGGATTCTTCAAAAAAAAAAAAAAAATGTAAAAAAACATTTTTTTAAATAATTGATTTTTTCGAGAAATAGAAATTAAATTTTTAAGAATAATTACACTTTTTGATCAATTCCTGTACAATCGTATTAAAAATAATTGAAATCCTGTGATGAATTATATTATTTATGAAAAAAATTGAATAGTTGTTAAAAATTTTATTAAAATTTTTAAAAATAATTGAATTCCAGAGAAGAGTGTTATTATTTATGAAAATAATTGAATTATTGCGAATAATAAAAATTTTATTAAAATGTTTAAAAAGAATTGAATTTCAGTGAAAAATTTTGTTATTTTTAAAATAATTGAATCCCTAAGAAGAATTTTATTTCTTTTGAACAATATTTAATTTTTGCGAAGAATATTATTACTCTTAAAAATAATTGAATTTTTCCAATAATTTGTAACTTTTACAAAATTGAATTTTTTTTCGTGATTTTAACAAAACATCTTCCATAAATTTATTATTTTTAATAATTTTTGAAAAAGTTCTTTAATATTTATAAAAATAATTGAATCTCTCTGAAAATAAATTGAATATTTTTGAAAATAATGGAATTATTGCAAAGAAATTTATAAAAAATTTGTAAATAATTGAATTGCTGTGAAATATTTGTTATTTTTAAAAATAATAAAAGGTTTGCTTTGAATTTTATTAAGAAATTTTTAAAATAATTCATTTCTTTTGGAAAATTTTATAAAAGTAGTAGATATTGAAAATCATTGAATCGAGGAGAATTTTTGAAAAAAAATTGAATTTGTTAAAAATAATTTCATTAAAATTTTTGAAAATTATTGAATTTTGGAGAAAAATTTTAATATTTATAAAGATAATTGAAATTTTGACGATAGTTTTTTCAAACTTTTGACCATAATTAAATTTTTGCGAAGAATTTGATTACTTTTTAAAATAATTGAATTTCTTTGATGAATTTTAAAAAAATTTTTACGAATAATTTTTCGACATTTTTCGAGAAATTCCATTAAAATTGTATTAAAAGTAATTGAAATTCTGCGATGAGTTATATTATTTATGAAAATAATTGTAAATCTATAAAGTTTTTTGATTATTTATGAAAATAATTGAATTATTGCGAAGAAAAATTGTGAAGGCAACTTTTAAAATTAAATTAAGAAAATTGGATGAAAGAAAAATTAGATTTCAAGAATAAGCACAATAATTTTCAAGGATTCCAATCATAATTTCCTGACTTTTCTAGGTTTTTTCTCTGGCTCTCTATTCTAAATAATTTTCTTACTATAATAAAAATACTTGTACATTATCAAATAATAAACATTCTTTATTTGTTTCAGGCAAAAAAGAATCATTGTTGAGGCGATAATTTTTGGTTCCAATATAAAAATGCCAGAGTACAGCAGTTGGGGAATGATCAAAGCAGTATAAGAAATCATCGTCCGGTGAGTCGATTTTCGATATATATGTTTTTCCCCCCATATAATTTATTATCAAACAAAAAATTTTCCTATTTTATCTTCGATTATTTATTTTTTTCTTTTTGCTAACTTGCTATACTTTTCTTGAATTTTTATTACCACATTTTTGTGATATTACTTTTTGGAGGATGAGTACGGGGGAAACGTTCAAAGTTGGCGGGGATAATAAACCTCGTTAATATGATCTTCAAGAGCTCTTTGATAATTTACGACTGAGGCAATATAATGTCCGATCTGACCATGCCGAGCGGCTTTTACAGGCAATTATCTTCCCTTTGCTTTATTGTCTCAACCGGGAGGCATCGGGGTGTCTTTTATTTTTCTTCTCCTTCTTGTAATTCAGGTACTCCGCGGAACATCTGGACGACAGTCTTCTTCTTCTGTTTTTCTCCTTGTGCCTTTGCGTAAAGTTTAGATTGAAAGAGATAGGCGGCGGGACAAATGATACTTTATCGGCCTTTGTGTTTTCAGAAAGAGGACAGATGCGTTTGTTTTTGATTGAGTAAAAAAGGGAAAGTTTGGTTTTAACTCCTAATGTGACTCTATAAAAATCACACGTTGTTGCGGAGTTGAAGCTAATTCTTTAAATTTTAATCCTACCGAGAAAAAATGCTATCGAATCAATGACGATATTTGTTTGTCGCAATAAACGGTATATTCAATATCTTTCGAATACAAATACTGTTGGTTTAATAACATGTGCTATTGATTGCACTAGATTTTAAAAAATGATGGAATTAATACCGCTTGTGAGAGAGAAAATTTTGAAGAGTTAAATTTTTTTACTACGAGAATAAATTCGGATTATGGAGTTAGGTTGGAAGTTAGGATAACAGAGAGTCGGATAATCGAACAGTTGATACTATGATGCGATTGATTGTAATTTTGATTTTTGGGTTTTTATCGTAGAATTTTTGACGCATACGAAGTAATAGAAGCAGTGTTTGTTTCCTTATCGGGGGTGGAACAATGTTTCGCCGTTGCGTCAGTTGCTATCGGCAATTGCAGCTTACTATCTCTAAATATTTGATGGGCGAATCATGCGACGAGGGTCACATCTGCGTCTATGTCAGCTTCAATTATTAAGCACCATATGCCTCCACGTTTCGAATTTTGAACACGTCTCTAAGTGTCAGGTATCATCAAATATAATAAAAGGTTCCTGCATGAGAATCATCTATTACTGCAAATGAAAATTCTTATTTTTCGATTTAATGTTTACTGACGGCCAACTCAGTGTAGTTATGACTATATAACTTTCATATTGTAACGGATTTACAATTTGTAACTTAATTGCAATTTGTAACTGATTTACAGTTTCTAATTGAATTACGATTTGTGATTAATAACCTACAAGTTGTAACTACATGAGAAATTGTACCTAAATTATAAGTTGTAACTAATTTACAAGTCGGAACTAACTTACAAGTTGGAACTAACTTACAAGTTGGAACTAAATTACAAGTTGGGATTGATTTACTATTCATTATTACTTTACAAGTTGCAACTAATTTGCAAGTTGTAACCAACTTATAATTTGTAACTAAAAAGTTGTAACGGATTTAAAATTTGTCACCAAAGTTTCAGTTAACGTTCAAGTTGTAACTAACTAATAAGTACCAAATATCTGAAAAGTTGTAACCAACTTATAAAAACCAAAAATTAATTGACGACTAAAATTTTAAGTTTAGCCGCATAATCTAATTGCAGGACTTTTAGCTCTAATAAAATAAAGTGAGGCATTAAATTGCAGAGGAAAACTTTTCCATAATGTGGTACTTTTGATCGACTCTGACATTATTGATCAGAAGCATTTTAAATTTGATAACAATTGATTTTTGTTACGACACAGGTTTCGCCCTTTTTAGTTGCATTTTAGTATTATCCGCATACAGTGTGCATTAGAGGCGGCCAAATGGCACTCGATATATGAAATACAAATCCCCCATTCGGCTCTCGCGTCACGGCTGTTGGGACTTGACTTATTAAAGGAGATTACCCTTGTAAAACAGTTGGTCGCGGATTTTCATCCCTTCCACAATTTGAAACGTTCGCCACGACGCCAGATGGGTAACAATGGATTAGAAAGATCAACAACAGTCGCTTTTATTTATTCCTATAAGTAATAATGTTTCTTGATTGTCAATTCTATCTCCACCACATGTACCACTGTAAAACCATCAACGAATCGATCTTAAATGCCAATTAGTAAAAATAACTAAAAAATTTTGTCAATTATCAAACTTTCTAACTTTAGCATCGAATTTCTCTTCTTTATGCAGTAGGGTGAAAAAAATTCCCATTCTTTGAATAATTTTCATTATGGTAGAGAAATTTTAATGATATATTAATTCTGGTTGGTTTTAAATGACAAGATTCTTTGGTTACAAGGGATTAATAATTCCTCTGTAAAATATCATCCTCTTATCGGGGACTTGTTTCAATTTCTGATTTTGTTGTATCATGATAGCGTATCGTGGCGTATCGCATATATATATATATATATATACGAAAAAGGGATCCATGTACCCTTATATGTGCATGTAATTGAAACAGCACGTGTCTCCTGACACACAGAGGGCGAACTAATGGCACCATTGCTTTATCAACCCACTATCTGCGATGGGGGGTTGCGTTGCGAAGGTAAAGAGAAACAATAAATTGAACACATGGTCGAAATATTTTCCATCTCACATCCAGAGAAATGTTTCGTATTTAATCGTATTTCGTATTTATAAAACCAAATACAATTTATTTCAGTCGAATAAAAATGTAAAGATTGTAAATTTTAATTTTATAGTTGAAAACAACTAATTTTGTAGTTTTTGGTTTGGTTTTTTAATAAATGATAAACATTCTTCTTTTTTAAATAAATATTTAATCATTATTTTTCCGTAGGAATTAAAATTCTCCAAACTATTCAAATTCAAACCTTTTTGAAATTCAAAAATTTATAAGAATATTATTACAAAATATTATTACAAATATTATTATGTATGTTTTGTTATAATTTAAATTACCATGAAATTTTTCAAAAAAAATTTAATTATTTACATAAATCCTAATAAAATCCTTCGCAAGAATTCAATTATTTTTAAAAGTAGTAAATTTTCTCAAAAAAATTCAATTATTTGAAAAATTTTTAATAAAATTCGTTGCAATAATTCAATTATTTTCATAAATAATAAATCGATTATTAGATAGTTTATTTTTTAATAAATTTTTATTAGAAAATTCTAGAAGAATTCAATTATTTAAATTAAAGAATAAATAATTTATTGAATAATTGTATGTTTGGTAAAATTGCATTCTCATAAAGAATTTTATTAAGAAATTTTTAAATAATTGAATTCTATCAACGAATTTTAATAAAATTTTTAAAAATAATTACATTTTTCGAGGAATTGATTAAAATATTTGTATCAAAAATTAATTAAAATCCTGCGATGAGTTTTATTATTTATGAAAATAATTAAAAATGTTATTAAAATTTTTCTAAAATAATTGAATTCCAGAGAATAATGTTATTATTTATGAAAATAATTAAATTATTTCATAAAGAAATTTATTCAAGTTTTTAAAAATAATTGAATTTTAAAGAAGAATTTTCTTATTTATAACAATAATTGAAATTTTGACCAGAATTTTTAAACAAATTTTAAAAATAATTGAAGATTGAAGAATTTTAATATTTATAAAAATAATTGAAATTTTAACAAGAATTTTTTTTTAATTGTTGAACATAACTGAATTTCTGCGAAGAATTTCATTACTTTTGAAAATAATTTAATTCTTCCAACGAATTTTATTCAAGTTTATAAAAATAATTGAATTTCGGTGGAGAATTTTACTATTTCTAAAAATAATTGAATTTTTGAAAAAAACTTTGTGAAATTTTTTTTAAATAATTGAATTCTTGCGACCAATTTTATAAAATTCTTTTTAAATAATTGATATTTTTCGAAAAATTGTATGAAATTTTGTTAATTAAATAATTAAACTCATGTGAAAATTGTATTATTTATGAAAATAATTGAATTATTTCAAAGAAATTTATTCAAATTTTTTAAAAGTAATTGAATTTTGAAGAAGAATTTTCTTATTTATATCAGTAATTGAAATTTTGACGAGAATAAAAAAGAAAGTTTTTTAAAATAATTGAATATTAAAGAATTTTATTATTTATAAAGATAATAGAAATTTTGACAAGAATTTTTTTTAAATTTTTTAACATAATTGAATTTCTGCGAAGAGTTTTATTAAAGTTTTTAAAAATAATTGAATTTCGAAGGAAGAATTGTATTATTTATAAAGATAATTGAAATGACCAGAACTATTTTAAATTTTTGAATATAATTGTATTTCTGCGAAAAATTTTATTACTTTTGAAAATAATTGAATTTCTGGAATTATTTGTAACTTTTCCAAAATCCAATTTTTTTTTAGTATTTTTAACTAAAATTCTTCTATCAATCTGGTATTTATGAAAATTTTAAAAATTATTCATTAAATAATTTATAAGTCATCATTTTATGACAGTTCTTGCGTAAAATTAAGTTATTTAAAAAGAAATTATTGTCTGAAATAGAAAAAATTCAAGATTTTGTATCAAAATTCGTGGTAATTTCATAGTTTACGAGGCAAACAAAAAAAAAACATCAAAATTTAGAGTTTTCTCATGAATTTTAAAAATTCAATTTTTTCCAGTACTTTTACTAAAAATCCCTGAGTTTTCCCTGACTTATTTTACTTTCCCTGACTTCCCTGACCTGTGGCAACCCTGAACTACTAATTCTGTGATTATAAGCCAAAAACAATAGATTTCAAATAAAATTACCTTAAATTGATTTTTGCAACTATTTTTTTAATTTTTCAGTGAATTTTTGAATGGGGCCACCTTGGGGACACTTTTTTTTTTAAAGCGAAATTTCAGCTGTTTTTCCAAAGTCGCCTAAGTTTTATTTTCCTTAGTAAAATAAAAAAAAATTTTTGATAAAAATAACTTGAGTTATGGAAAAATATTATATTGAAATGAATTTTATTCATTTCGTTTCGCTATATTTATTGTTTACATCTCTCTGTCTCTCTCTTTTTTAATATTTTGTCGCAATTAAATGACAAGCGTGAAAATATGAAACGTGACAATTGTTTACTATCCGTGATGTGTATTCGCTTTTCCATCTTGTATCTAATTCTCGAAAATCTGGTATAGAATAACAGCGTGGGAATATTGGGTTTCCCCCGATTAAATCTGTAACGTGCGATACGCTCGGCGGCTTCGTATATATATATGTTTCAAACGACCAGCCTCCAGGTCCATCAAACCATCTATCCAACTCTCAGACCATAATTATAGTCTGCAGAATTCTCTCGACGAGACTAGCAGCAGAATATTCCGTATCTAATGCACTCTCTCTCTCTCACTCTGTGTGTCAGTTATCCCACTATCTGAGCAGATCTCTCTAACACTTTATTGTAATCAATAGTCTTGCCAAATCTAACACGTCAGGCGTATTGTGTTTAATTAAATGGACCAGAAATTATAGCACCTTTAATGATAGATGGAAAAAATTATCTCTTATTCTGTGTGTGCTTTTAATTAATTTGGAAAATTTGGAAAACTTTTTCATATTATTTAGTTTAACAAAAGCAGTGGTTTAGCTAAAATGTAAATAAAATTTATTCAAAATTTTTGAAAATAATTTAATTGCAGAGAAGAATTGTGTTATTAATAAAGATCCTAATTGAAATTTTAACGAGAATGTTTATTAATAATTTTTTTCGTTTTTAAAAACGCAGACTTTAGTTTCATAATAAGACTCAAAATTGTTACTAAAATTAATCCCTGGGGCAGATAACGATTCCAAAAAAAGCAAATTTTGAAATCAGCCAAACGAAATAGAACCAACACGATAAAAACTTCCGCAACAGATTTCATATCTCAAAACAAGCTTTTGAAATAAGGAAAATTTTCAGAAATGTTATTCTTTCTCATTTTTTGCTGCATCTGTACTTTTTTTTGAAAAGGGCCACAAGTGTGCTCGAAATGTGGCAAGTTTCTCAAACTTCTGAAACAAGATACACTTCCCTGTTGTGTAGGCGTGGTGGCGTTAAATCGTCACTAAATTCAAGAGACTCTAAACTTTTCGGCGAGGAATAAAAGAACCACATATGCGTTGGTGCGGGTGGTCAGTGGGGGAGAAACTTTTGGAAGAATTACAACACACCATCTTGTACTTTGTGATAATTGTCCATATGTTTTTGCAGAAAGAGAGAAGAGTGGGGATGAGGACGAACACGTGTTAAGTGTGTTCCTTTTCAAAAATTTTCAGGAAACAAAAACACAAGAAGAAGAAGTTCAATAAGGGTGGAGAATTTCTGATTCTCTAAAATTTACAGGATATCGTTGCTGTTTGTGTCCACATGTTCTTCTCAAAATGACACATCACATACATCTGGGGGATTTCTAACTATAAATTCATGTTTGGGTTTATATTTTTCGGACTTGAAGAAAAAAACAAATAGTGACAAGAAAAAAAAAACAATACGTGTTTTGACCCGATCCACGGGAGATGTGGTCCATAAACTACGCAGAAGTGTTACATAATGAAGGGGGGGGGGCGATTTTTCCAAAACAGATTTTGGAAAAGTTTACCCCCCACTTCGTCTTTTTTCAATCAAATTACGGACTTTATGGGACCCTTTTTTCAAAAAAACTGACTTTTACGGACTTCAACCAAATTTACGGACCTAGTTCGTGCCCTGAAAATATATGAAGCTGAAATCTGCAACGTTTTTAAAAACGAAAAATCAAAAAAGAATTAATTTTTAAACTAAATTCATCTTCACCAGGGTTGCCACGCTTTTGTTCATTTCAAATTCCCTGACTTTTCCAGGTTTTTAATTCATTAAATCTTTTTAAAATTAAACATCTTATAAAAAATTGTTATAAAACATGAAAATATCGATAACACCATGTGATCAATATCTTCATATTTTATAATAATTAAAAATGACCGACTGATATAAAATCATTATTTTATATTATAACAATATTGTTACTCTAACTTATTCAAAATTACTTTCATCATTTTCATTCAATTAGGGGAGAGTGGGGCAAAATGGGGTACCTTTTTGAAATTGGCTGTTTACAGAGAACCAAACGAATAAATCGATTCAGCTAAACTTCAGAATTCTTCTTTGTACACTTAGCTTTGAGGAAATTATGATAATAGCGGAGAAAAAAATTTTTGAAAGAACTTATATCGTATTTTCTGAGAAAGTGCTAAAATCCCATTTTGCCCCACCCGTGGGGCAAAATGGGGTGTCATCAAATAACTATACAAAACATGGAATATTTTTTTCAAAATTTATTAAATTCTTGTTGTATGAGATTATAAATACAAACAAAAAGTAGGATTCTTTATTACTATGAAAAAACAAGTAATATTTATTGGAATTTAACAAAAAAACATCTATATTGCAAAATATCGATATATCGACAATGAAACATCGATGGTATAAATTTCCAAACAAAAATATCAATTCTTTTGCAGGAAACCTTTAAATATGCATAATATAAATAGTTTTAATGAAACGGCGTAGCTTCCGGCATGCCCCACACTTAGGTACCCCATTCTGCCCCACACTGCATATTAAAACAAAATGCAATGTTTACAAGTTATTGTAAACAATTAAACAATCTATTCTATTGGAAATTACTCTAGAATAAGTACTGAAAAAGATACCACACTTGCCAAATTAAATGCATTATCCCAAAAAGTTTGGTAAGCACTTTAATTTTGAAAAAAATTCATATTTTTTTTGCTTAAAACTTAAAAGTTGTATAACTTTCAAAAAAAAATTTTCTTTGGAGTGTCTTCATAATTAATAACAGTTTCTTATCAACATGAATGATATATGTCGAGGATAAAAAAATTAAAAGTACCTATCATGGAAAAACAGAGGTACCCCATTTGACCCGCCTACCCCATTTTGCCCCACTCTCCCCTATTGTTTTCCAAAATTTTCAACTGAAATTCTTCTTTAAATTAATTATTAGGTACCTATTAATAATTTTTAAAACATTTCTTTCAACATTTTCAAATCCTTTTGTTTACAATTCAATTTTACGAAATTTCATCGATTATTCGCAAATTTTTCAATCAAATATTAGAAAATAAAAACTTCAAATAACTTCAAAAAAATTCAATTCAACTTTTTCAAAAAAATTAAATCTACACAACTTTCAGTTAAAAGTATGAAAAATCCAAACATTCAAAGATCGAAATTCAATTATCTACAATTTTAACTGAAATTCATATTTGAATCAATTATAATTAGAAAATTCTACGACAATTCAATTATTTAAATACAAAAATATAAGTAATATATTGAATAATTGAATGTTTGTTAAAATTCAATTCCTATAAAGAATCGTTATCAACAAATTCTCAAATAATTCAATTCTATCAACGAATTTTAATAAAATTTTTAAGAATAATTACATTTTCCGAGAAATTCGATTAAAATTGTATTAAAAATAATTTAATTCTTACGAAGAATGTTATTATTTGTGAAAATAGTTGAATTACTGTAAAAAAATTTAACATTTTTGTAAATAATTGAATGTCTGTGTGGCATTTTATTATTTATAAAAATAATGGAATTCTTGACAACGATATTATTAGAATTTTTTAAAATAATTAAATTTCCAAGCAAAAATTTATTACTTTTCAAAATAATTAAATTTTTATGATGAATATTGTTATTTATGAAAATAATTGAATTTTGCAAAGAATTTTATTAAAATGCCTCAAAACAATTGAATTTTAGGGAATAATTTTGTTACTTATCGACAGAATTGAATTCTTTCGAAGAATTATTTATGTAAATAATTGAATTCTTCAGAGAAATATTTTATTAAAATCTCAAAGAATAATTTAATTATTTATTTCAAAAAAATTTAATTAAAAATTAAAATTGTATTAAAAATAATTGATTTCTTTCGGTCAATTGTATTAAAATATTTGGATATAACTGAATTTTTGTATAAAAATTCTAATATTTTTGTAAATTATTGGATTTTTGCAAAAAAATTTTTAAAAAAACATTTTTTTAAATAATTGATTTTTTTGAGGAATTGAAATTAAATTTTTAAGAATAATTACATTTTTTGATCAATTCCTGTAAAATCGTATTAAAAATAATTGAAATCCTGCGATGAATTTTATTATTTATAAAAATAATTGAATAGTTGTTAAGAATTTTATTAAAATTTTCAAAAATAATTGAATTCCAGAGAAGAATGTTATTATTTATAAAAATAATTGAACTATTGCGAAAAATTTTATTAAAATGTTTAAAAAGAATTGAATTTCAGTGAGAAATTGTTATTTTGAAAATAATTGAATCCCTAAGAAGAATTTTATTTCTTTTGAACAATATTTAATTTTTGCGAAGAATATTTTTTCTCTTGAAAATAATTATATTTTTGGAATAATTTGTAACTTTTACAAAATTGAATTTTTTTCGTGTTTTTAACTGAACATCTTCCATAAATTTATTATTTTTAATAATTTTTGAAAAAGTTCTTTAATATTTATAAAAATAATTGAATCTCTGTGAAAATGAATTGAATATTTTTGAAAATAATGGAATTATTGCAAAGAAATTTATAAAAAATTTGTAAATAATTGAATTGCTGTGAAATATTTGTTATTTTTAAAAATAATAAAAGGTTTGCTTAGAATTTTATCAAAAAATTTTTTAAATAATTCATTTCATTTGGAAAATTTTATTAAAATAGAAGATATTGAAGAACATTGAATGGAGGAGAATTTTTGAAAAAAAATTGAATTTGTTAAAAAGAATTTCATTAAAATTTTTGAAAATAATTGAATTTTGGAGAAGAATTTTAATATTTACAGAGATAATTGAAATTTTGACGATAATTTTTTCAAACTTTTGACCATAATTAAATTTTTGCGAAGAATTTTATTACTTTTGAAAATAATTGAATTCTTCAGACGAATTTTTGAATAATATTTCTTTTTAAATACCAAATTGAATTCTTTTGTGGAATTTTATTGAAACAGTAGATATTGAAAATAATTGAATTTTTATAAATTATAGAAATTAATGAAATTCCTACGAAGAATTTTATTAAAATTATTTTGAAAATAAATTGAATTGTTAAAAAGAATTTGATGAAAATTTTTAAAAATAATTTAATTCTTTCAAAAAATTTAATTAAAAATGTATTGACATTAATACTTAAATTCTAATAAATAAATTATAGGAAGGCTTTTTAAAAAAATTGAATTTCTTTGATGAATTTCAATAAAATTTTGTCGAATATTTACATTTTTCGAGAAATTCCATTGAAATTGTATTAAAAATAATTGAAATTCTGCGATGAGTTATATTATTTATGAAAATAATTGTAAATCTATAAAGTTTTTGATTATTTATGAAAATAATGGAATCTCTGTAAAAAACATTTGATTATTTATGAAAATAATTGAATTATTGATATGAAAAATTGTGAAGGCAACTCTTTGAAAATTGAATTAAAGAAAATTAGATTTCAAGAATAAGTACAATGACTTTAGAAAACAATAATTGTCCAGGATTCCAATCAAAATTCCCTGACTTTTCCAGGTTTTTTCAAGGTTCATAAAATTCCCTGACATTTCCAGGTTTTTCATGTTCCGTGGCAACCCTGATTTTCTGATTTCCCTGACCTGTGTCAATCCTGAATGTTTAATTCAATCATATTTTTTTGGTTGGCTACTTATATTTATGGATTAAAAATTTTTTCCTCTGCGTAATTGAATGAATTTTAATGATTACGTTACAATTTACAATGAACCAAATTTTTATTTGAATCAAAACTGTTCAATCGAGACAAAGTAAAATAGGTTAATTTACAACACTTTTGGTTAAGTGAAATATACATTTCTCCCCGAGTGAATTCGCCGAATTGGTACATAAAGAATAGACAACAAAAAAATAAAGGAATGAGAATGATTTAGATGCGCTACTGCCTATCGTTGAATTCCTGATGCAACAATATAATAAAAGGAGAGGAGAGAGAAAAACCGTCGAATAGAAGGAAATAGGTTGTAAATTGTTTGAAAATACGACGGTAGTAACTTGCAAAATTATTGGCCGCACAGTAGGAACGTGTAAAATGCATCGATGATATCTCGGACAAATAACGGCATCCTGTTGGAACTTGCGTCACGTATGCGAAGAGTACAAAATGCGCTTTTCTCTCTCTCTCTCGCTCCTTCATGTTTATATGTATGGTGTACATACAGGGCCGTAGCAAAATTCTGGTGCAATGTTGTTCGGGCCGCGGGAATCCGGCCGCGTTAGTATTCAAAGTGATTTGTCAGTCGTGCGGTGCGTACCGTAAACAAAGAGAATGTCATAGGGTTCTGTTGACAATGACGACCATCGTCAATGGAAGTCTCTGACATACGTGATTGCAAACAACCGCCGCGGCACCCAGCCGAATTCACCTCTTCATGTTAGGCTCCCATGTGTGTGTGGGTGTGTGTGTCCTTCCCGATATAACAAAACCATAATCGATTTATCGACTTTGCACAGCGTTAATTAACGCGTACACCTACTGCCGCTGACATCTCAATCGTTTTCGAATTGTTGACCCTCTGTTTAAAATTCCAACTTTGCTTTTGAGAACTCTTGGAATATTGATGATTTTCTTTCCATGCGGAAATTTTACCCGAGAACCTTGTTTTCTGGGTTCTCGAAAAAAGGGAATGTGAAAAAATAGTTCTAATCATACAAAAAAAAAAATAAAAAATAGTCCTACTGATGTCCGCAAGATTCGTCAGGATTGATTTTTTCCCCTGATTTCCAGAAAAAATTTTCACTTTTTCCCTGACCCTAAAGAATATTCTGCGATTCACTCTAAAAACGATTAGATACTCAAAAAAAATGTTCTAAATAAAAATTTCTAAACAACATTACGAAAATCCAAGAATAAAACAAAAACATCCTTCGGACAAGATTTAAATTTCAAGAAAAACAAAACAAAAATCACTGTCAGAATGAGAACATAAAACTGACAAATAGATGTCGAAATTTTCTCTTCGGATGTCTGAGAATGAAATTGGATCGTGACTAATATGCCAATCGCTTGAAATGTTTGCGAGTGAAAAAAACAGGTGCGACATGTCAATCAAATTGCGAGTGGTTGGTTTTAAAATTCGTGCAGCAAAACGATTTTGGCTCGATCTTTTTTTTTTTTTTTTTTTTTTGTTTTCTTGTAAGAAAAAAACAAGCAGTCTCCATCTAACGTGATTCCATTTTCGGGAAGCATTAAATCCTTCCATCTGTCGCAATATAACCGCCTCCAGACGATGGAGACCAACAAAACTAAAAACCCGATAACGAGAGGAAGAGAATAATTATCTAAGTCCACAAGATATCAAGTGACCTGCGTGTTTCACGCGTGCGCCTATATTTCGCCTCCTCAAAATTTATGATCCAAACGACCTTAATTGGCCTACCACTTCCTGTCACAGATTACTGGAAAACTTCCTGTTTTATATACGTGTCGACTCGAAAACGAAATTTACACACATAATTTGCAAAATGATTCAAAAATTGTTGCTATAATTAATCCCAGAAGGGACGACCAATTACAGAAAGGAAAATGATATTTATTTATTTTTTCATAACTATAAAACATGAAGATATCGATAACTCCGAGTCTTCGACTCGGAGTTATTTATATCTTCATGTTTTATAGTTATGAAAAAATAAATAAACAATAAAAATTTCACAGAAATTCAATTCTTTAATTTTTTTTATAAATTTCTTGGTAATAACTCCATTACATTGACAAGTAATAAATAGCAAAAATCTTGATAAATAACAAAATTCTTCAGAAAAATTCAATTATTATTATCATATAAAATAAACTTCTTCGCAGGAATTCAATTATTACAAATTCTTTTTTGTTTATAAAATTCTTCGCAGAAATTCAATTATTATCAAAAATAAAAAAATTGTAACATTATTCAATTTTTTTCAAACACTTCATAAAATTCTTCGCAGAAATTCAATTATTTTCTAAACTTTTCATAATATCCTTCGCATTTATTCAATTATTATTGAAAAATGTAATACAATTCTTGACAAGAATTCAATTATCATTATAAATAACAAAATTTTTTCAAAAATTCAATTATTTTCCAAAATAACCAAACTTTTAGTAGGAATTCAATTATTTTCAAAAATTGTAATACAATTTTTGTTTATTGATGAATTTTAATGAAATTGTATTAAAAATAATTGAAATTCTTCGTTGAGTTTTATTATTTATGAAAATAATTGAATTCCTAAGAAGAAATTTATTATTTTTTAACATACTTAAATTTTAGCGAAGAATTTTTTCACTGTTGAAAATAATTGAATTTCTGCAATAATTTTGTTACTTCTTCAAAATTAAATTGTTTTCAGTGTTTTTCACTAAAATTTTTCTATAAATCCATTATTTTTAATAATTTTTGAAAAAGCTATTTGGAAATTTTCAAATTAATTTCTGTTTAACTTAAATTTCTTTTTAAATCAATTTTTATTAGAAAATTCTACTAGAATTCAATTATTGAAATACAAAAAAATAATTTATTGAATATTTTAATATTTCTTAAAATTGAATTCTCATAAAGAATTTTATCAAGAAATTTTTAAATAATTGAATTCTTTTGACAAATTTTAATAATATATATGAGTATAATTACATTTTTCGAGAAATTCGATTAAAATTTTATTAAAAATAATTGAAATTCAGCAATAAGTTTTACTATTTGTGAAAATAATTGAATCCCTAAGACTTTAAATAATATAAAAAAAGATTCAGTTACACTTTTTTAAAATAATTAATTTCAAAATTCAATTATTTTTTAAAATTGAAGCTTTATTGCTTTTAATATTCAGTTATTATCTCAAATTTGAACTGAAATTCATTTTTAAATCAATTTTTATTAGAAAATTCTACTAAAATTCAATTATTTAAATACAAATAAAATGCAAATAAATAATTTATTGAATAATTGAATGTTTCTTAAAATTCAATTCTCATAAAGAATTTCATCAACAAATTTTTTAATAATTGAATTCTTTCTATGATTTTTAATAAAATTTTTAAGAATAATTACATTTTCCGAAAAATTCGATTAAAATTGTATTAAAAATAATTGAAATTCTCCAATTTTTATTATTTATGAAAATAATTGAATTTCTATAGAAATTCTATAGAAATTTCTATAAAATTCTTCTTATATAAGAAGAATTTTATTATTTTTAAACATACTTAAATTTATTGAATTTCTGCAATAACTTATTATAAAAATATTAAAATTTAATTAATTTAATTTTAATTAATTAATTAATTAATTAATTTTTTAATTAATTTAATTTTTTTAATTAATTCAATTTAATTCAATTATTGCGATGAAATTCATAAAAAAAATTGCAAATGATTAAATTCTTGTGAAATTTTTATTATTTATAAAAATAATAAAATGTTTACGTGCCATTTTTATTAAAAATTTTTTCTAAATAATTAAATTCTTTTGGAAAATTATTTGACATCTTTTCAAACTTCTTATTATTTCTGAAAAAGCACCCAATAAATACTTTACCCAATAAATACACTTTAAATATTCAATTATTATCTAAAATTTTTTGAAATTCATTTTTTAATTAATTTTTATTAAAAAATTCTCCGCGAATTCAATTATTTAAATACGAAAATAAATATTGTATTGAATAAATGAATCTTTTCAAAAATAATTGAATTTTTATCAAAATTTCTGAAAATAATTGAAATTTTGAGAAGAATTTTATTAAAATTTCTGAAGATAATTGAACTTTTGATAAGAATTTTATATTACATTTTTTGACAAGAATTTAAAAAAATTTCTAAATATATTGAATTTCTGCGAAGCATATTATTAATTTTGAAAATAATTTACTTCTTTTGATAAATTTTAATCAAATTGTATTAAAAATAATTGAAATTCTGCGATGAGTTTTATTACTTATGAAAATAATTGAATTTCTAAGAAGAATTTTATTATTTTTTAACATACTTAAATTTTTGCGAACAATTTTTTCACTTTTGAAAATAATTGAATTTCTGCAATAATTTCTTACTTCTCCAAAATGAAATATTTTTTTAGTGTTTTTGACTTAAATTTTTGTATAAATTCCATTATGATTCTGATAAATCCATTGTAATTGATAAATGTTGTATTCCGGTAATCTGTACGCAGTTTGAAGTTAAATGTTGTTTGCTTTTTTGTTTCCTAATTATTTTTTTTTGTTAAACATTTTCAATTTTAAAAATTAATGTATTAAAAATCATTGAATTCTTCAATGCATTTTATAAAAAAAATTTTGAGAATAATTGAATTCCTTCGAAGAAGTTTATTATTTATGAAAATAATTGAATTATTTCGAAAAAATTTATAAAAAATTTGTAAATAATTAAATTCCTGTGAAATTTTTATTATTTTATGGAAATAATTAAATGTTTGCGTAAAATTTTACTACATTTTTTTTTTAAGTAAATAAATTCTTTTGGAAAATTTGATTAAAATAGTAGATATTAAAAATAATTGAAATGAGGAAAGTTTTTAAAAATAATTGAAATTTTGCCACGAATTTTATTGAAATTTTTTAAAATCATTGAATTGAGGAAAGTTTTTAAAAATAATTGAAATTTTGACTAGAATTTTTTTTAAATTTTTGGACATAATTGAATTTCTTCGACAAATTTTATTGGGTACTTTTGAAAATAATTAAATTTCTGCAATCATTTGTAATTTTCTTAAAATTCTTCAAATTATATCGTACAATTTACGTACTTTTCGTCTTTTTTCAATCAAATTACAGTAGACTTTACGGACATTTTTAAAAAAACTATCTTTTATGGACTTAAAACAAATTTACGGACTTCTACGGGATTTACGGATCTAGTTCGAGCCCTAATATTGCGATAAATAACCTACAAAAAAGTGTAGCTTGAAATTGGTATTAAAGAGCAAAGATATGTTTATTTCTTAGAACAGTTGTTTTTTTTTAGAAAAGCAAAGCATTTTTTTCTCAGTGTAGATCAGATTCGTCAATTTTGAAAATTTTCCCCTTTTACACCAAACGAATCGTGTTTGTACCTGTATCAATAATAATTCTTTCGATTTTACACCATAACGTTACTTTTATTACAATATTAAAGTAATTTTCTCTCACTCGAAAAATACATTCAAGAACATCGAATCATTATGTTTAGATAAGCCATAAATAATGATAATTTTACGATTTAATTCCAGACGTTAAATCATCATTAGCCGATTTTATAGCTGAGATGTGCTTTTCTTCTACATTCTTTATATTTTTTTCCTCCTTTTTTTTTTTTTTGGTGTGTATATGTTCAAATCCCTCTTTTATGTTTTTTGAAAGTCAGATTACAAGTGACGAAACCAGGCATTCTATCAGATTGGATTACACCCCTGGGTCTGTTCCACTGAGCTATTTCCTTTACAGTTACCCACGTCGTAAAGACTTGGAATTCAGGTGTTCTATCCCATCTTGAGAATCAAGCCCGGATCGTTTCACACCTGTTCCCTTTCAGCGTTCAAGTATTTCCATAAAACGGAAACGAATCGTGCTTCTACTGCGGATTTAAGCATATAAAAAAGGGAAGAAATACCATGTTTACTTCCCAGGAAACAATTTAAATCTTTGCTCATTCCAATTGCTTGTATCCAATTTGTCCATTTTTTCTCCCTCAAGGTCTTTTTTTTTATTGTGGAAGAGAAAAAGTTTGGATAATTAATTTATTATTCTGATTTAATTTTTTCGACTTCAAATTATTTCAATTAATTTGTTATTTTCTTAAGCAAGAAGTCAATCAAATTAGTAAATAGTTTTACTGATTCAAATCCGGATTATTGAACTAAAAATTCTCAAATGAAAATATCTGTACCAATCTATAAAGCAGTAATCTTGCTAAATTGAGAACGAAAGTAATAAAGAATGGGGAATAAAAGCGCAATTGACAAGAATAGAACAAAGAAAATGAATTCGAAGAGGGCACAGGTGTGAATGAAAAACGTCGAAACAAAACGAGAAAGAGACGTTGCTTTTTTAACGAATCGTATGGCAAATCTAGAATTTATATTAGGCATTAGCTTCGCGAGGCAGAAAGAGGCTTCAGCTGTTTCTACATAATGTGCGAGAGCAGCAATACACGCAGACGGGGATAAAAATGAACACCTGCGTTTAGAGAGTAGTGACTGGTAACGCTAATTAGGCGGGCAAATACACTATTCGTGAGATTCGACTCACTGCCATTCTGTCTCTCATTAATCCCAAGAGGTTTGCCGCATCGACGACGTGCAAACCGGACTAAACCATCACACGCCCCAACTAGAATATATTATTGCGTCGTCATCAAAAGTCAAAGCGAAACTCTTCCAAATCCAAACTAATGTTTTTCCTCTTTTTAAATATATTTTCAAAATTTATATCATTTAAATGAATTTCTTTTTTACAGTCGTAATGTTGTCTGCCACTACACTGAGAAAAAGATTCTATCGAATCAATAACGTATTTGTTTGTAGCAATAAACGACATATTCAATATCGTTCGAATACAAATACTAATTAATAATTAATAACATGTGCTATTGATTATTGCACTATGGATTTAAATAAATCTTGTATTATATCATTACAAGAGTTGTATAGTGTATTTTTAATCATGCTACCAATTTTAAAGTACATTTATTAATAGCATGATACTATACTTTCAATTATCAAAACTGTGGCTTCTCTAAAAAAATGTTTTAACAAATTAACATATCTTAGCTCTTTAATATCTATTTCAAGCTAAACTTTTTTGTGTTTTAACACACAACATACATCATTTTAGAAAGAAGCTCACAACTTGAGCTAAACTCACAATTTATCGCAATATCAGAGCTCAGGGTTGTCTTAGTTTATAAACCTTGAAAAAACCTCGGAAAAGTCAGGGAATTTTGATTGGAATCCTGGAAAATTATTGTTTTCTAAAGTTATTGTGCTTATTCTTAAAATCTAATTTTTCTTTCATTCAAATTTCTTAATTCAATTTTAAAAGACTTGCCTTCACAATTGTTATTCGCAATAATTCAATTATTTTCATAAATAATCAAATGTTTTTTACAGAGATTCAATTATTTTCATAAATAATCAAAAACTTTATAGATTTAAAATTATTTTCATAAATAATATAACTCATCGCAGAATTTCAATTATTTTCAATACAATTTTAATGGAATTTCTCGAAAAATGGCGAAAAATTATTCGTAAAAATTTTATTAAAATTCATCAAAGAAATTCAATTGAGGCCTTGGATCCAATAACTCGCCCGACGCTCGAAGGCACGCGCTAATACCAGTCGGGTAGCAGTGAGTGGCCCAGAGGCGCTCACTGCTCACTGACTGGCAGTTACGCGTTCCTCCGAGCGTCGGGCGAGTTATTGGATCCAAGGCCTCAATTATTAAAGCCTTCCTACAATTTATTTATTAGAATTAACGTATTATTGTCAATACATTTTGAATTAAATTTCTTGAAAGAATTCAATTATTTTTAAAAATTTTAATCAAATTCTTTTTAACAATTCAATTTATTTTCAAAATAATTTTAATAAAATTCTTCGTAGAAATTTCATTAATTTCTATAATTTATAAAAATTCAATTATTTTCAATATCTACTATTTCAATAAAATTTCACAAAAGAATTCAATTTGATATTTAAAAAGAAATATTATTCAAAAATTCGTCTGAGGAATTTAATTATTTTCAAAAGTATGTAATAAAATTCTTAGTAAAAATTTAATTATCGTCAAAAATTTGAAAAAATTATCGTTAAAATTTCAATCATTTTTATAAATATTGAAATTTTTCTCCAAAATTCAATTATTTTCAAAAATTTTAATGAAATTCTTTTTAACAAATTCAATTTTTTTCAAAAATTCTCCTCCATTTAATGTTCTTCAATATCTTCTATTTTAATAAAATTTTCCAAAAGAAATGAATTATTTTTAAAATTTTTTGATAAAATTCTAAGCAAACCTTTTATTATTTTTATAAATAACAAATAAAATATTTCACAACAATTCAATTATTTACAAATTTTTTATAAATTTCTTTGCAATAATTCCATTATTTTCAATAATATTCAATTTATTTTCACAGAGATTCAATTATTTTTATAAATATTAAAGAACTTTTTTAAAAATTAGTAAAAATAATAAATTTATGGAAGATGTTTAGTTAAAAACAGGAAAAAAAATTAAATTTTGAAGAAGTTACAAATTATTGGGAAAATTCAATTATTTTCAAGAGTTATAATATTCTTCGCAAAAATAAAATATTGTTCAAAAGTTATAAAATTCTTCTTAGGGATTCAATTATTTTCACAAATAATAAAACTCATCATAGAATTTCAATTATTTTTAATACAATTTTAATCGAATTTCTCGAAAAATGTCATTATCCTTAAAAATTTTATTAAAATTCGTCAAAAGAATTCAATTATTTAAAAATTTGTTGATAAAATTCTTTATGAGAATTCAATTTTAAGAAATATTAAAATATTCAATAAATTATTTTTTTGTATTTAAATAATTAAATTCTAGTAGAATTTTCTAATAAAAATTGATTTAAAAAGAAATTTAAGTTAAACAGAAATTAATTTGAAAATTTCCAAATAGCTTTTTCAAAAATTATTAAAAATAATGGATTTATAGAAAAATTTTAATGAAAAACATTAAAAAAAACAATTTAATTTTGAAGAAGTAACAAATTATTGCAGAAATTCAATTATTTTCCAAAGTGAAAAAATTCTTCGCTAAATTTAAGTATGTTAAAAAATAATAAAATTCTTCTTAGGAATTCAATTATTTTCATAAATAATAAAACTCAACGAAGAATTTCAATTATTTTTAATACAATTATTTCATTAAAATTCATCAAAAGACAAAATTTGTATTACAATTTTTGAAAATAATTGAATTTCTGCTAAAAGTTTGGTTATTTTTGAAAATAATTGAATTTTTGAAAAAATTTTGTTATTTATAATGATAATTGAATTCTTGTCAAGAATTTTATTACATTTTTCAATAATAATTGAATAAATGCGAAGGAAATTATGAAAAGTTTAGAAAATAATTGAATTTCTGCGAAGAATTTTATGAAATGTTTGAAAATAATTGAATTCTTGACAAGAATTGTATTACAATTTTTTAAAAATAACTGAATTTCTTCAAAGGATTTTGTAAAAAATTTTTTTAATAATTTAATTCCTACTAAGAATTTTGTTCTTTATAAAAATAATTGAATTCTTACGAAGAATTTTGTTATTTATAGGGATAATTGAACTCTCGTCAAGAACTTAATTAAATGTTTTGAAAATAATAGAATTTTTGCGAAGAATTTTATAATAATTTTTCAAAATAGTTAAATTCCTGCTAAAAATTTTGTTATTTTTGAAAATAATTGAATTTCTGCGTAGAATTTTATAAAAAAGAAATTTTAAATAATTGAATTCCTGCGAAGAAGTTTATTTTTTATGATAATAATAATTGAATTTTTCTGAAGAATTTTGTTATTTATCAAGATTTTTGGTATTTATTACTTGTCAAAGTGATGGACGATTTTTTGTTGTTAAATAAAAAAGAGTAGGACTATTTTTTTTCTTAAATAAAAAAGAAAAGGACTATTTTTTTCTTAAATAAAAAAAAGTAGGACGATATTTTTGTGTTAAATATAAATGAAGTAGGACGATTTTTTTTGTTAAATAAAAAAGAGTAGGACTATTTTTTTGTTACATAAAAAATAGTATAGCGATTTTTCCAGAGTGTGTATAATATATACATACAGTCTCGAATTACATTGGAATTCAAAACGCACGTGCGTGTGGTTCGCAGGCATGAAAAGTTTATAGTAGTAATTTGTATCCCCGAGGGGCTTTTGGGATCAGCAGTGGCTCCCACGCCTGGTGCAGTTATGTGATAATGGATCCAAAGAACGATAGACGTTGTCAGACCGCGATTACGCGCTTGCTTCCCAATTCATTCTCTGTGAGAGAGAGTGAGAATATTGTCTTCCTTGTAAATTGAAGCAAACTTGTTATTGTCACGCATATCCAATAAATTTTTCTTTTTTTAATTCCCATCGCGCGTCTTGAAATTTTCTCAATAGCAAAACTATTTAACTACCTGAATTTGATTTGTCCGATAATATGATGCAGATTATCCACTTTCTATAGCGTTCAATCAAATTATCCATTTTTTTAAAAAATATATTTCTTTAGGATTTTAAAATATGTATATCTTCAACTTCATTTTAAATATTTTTAAATCTTCTAATTTATAATAATTAAATTTATCAATTTAATTGATTTTTTTTATTCAAAAAATAGAACTATTTATAAAAAATTAAAAATATTTGAATTCTTTCGTAAAATTTTATTGAGTAATTGAATTTTTTCAAAGATTTTACTATTATAAATAAATAATTGAATTTTTCGAAGGATTTATTAAAATTTTAGAAAATAATTGAATTCTCCTGAAATTTTATTAAAATTTTGTTGAAAATAATTTAATTTTTGCAAAAAATGTTACTTATTTATAAAAATAATTGAATTCTTGCTAAGAATAATTATATTAAAATTTTTGAAAATATGAACAATAATAATTAATTATTAAAAAAATAGATAAAAATGTAATAAAAATTTAATATTTACTATTAATAAAATTTACTACTAATAAAAAGATAGTAATAAAATATATTTTATTAAATTTATTATTAAAACTAAATTTAAAAATTATTTTGTAAAAAATTTTCCTTTATCGATTTTAATGGCAACTGTTTTGAATAATTATTTCGTGTTATTGCTAAACGTTGGGAAATAATCGAAAATATTTATTTCGATTTTCTTTTTTTTTCTTTTTTTGAGGGAAAGATAAAATTTAATCGGTGTTTAGGAAACAAAGTGGAATATCTGTCATATTTAACCCAAGTGTCCGCCCTTCACGACCGGTTGTCCAACTCGCTAATGGTTAGACTCGACTATTTTATTCTTCAACTCTCAGCTGTTTAACTTGATTCAGAAATGCATGTGTAAACATGATATTTATCAAAAAAAAGAGAAAGAAAAAAACTAACTTTCTTTCCCACGATACAACACCCTCTTATCTTCTTGTCGTTGTAAAACAGAATTTCCACCCTCCCTTTTTTGTAATAGAAAAAAAAACAGGTACTCTAAGCACCGTTTACTTGTAATTATGGTTTCTATTTTTAAAATTATTGGTTTATTTTCATTGTTAATGATTAAGTTTCCTTGTAATTTGCTTGTGTTATTTTATCTTAAACTTTTAATTAAATCAGGTTTCTGAAGTTAGCGACGAAATAATTTTTTTTTCGAAATGGAAAAATGTGAAATGTGAAATTACATTTACATAAATAATTCTTCGAAAGAATTCAATTATTAAAGATAAATAAAAAAATTATTCTTGAAAATTCAATTATTTTGAGGCATTTTAATAAAATTCTTTGCAAAATTCAATTATTTTCATAAATAAGAAATAACAATATTCATCACAAGAATTCAATTATTTTCAAAAGTAATATAATTCTTCGCAAAACTTTAATTATATGTTCAAATATTTTTTTAAATTCTTGTCAAAATTCTAATAATTTTTATATAAATAATAAAATTCTTCTATCTGAAATTCAATTATTTTTAAAAATTTTCCTCAATTCAATATCTACTACTTTAATAAAATTTTCCAAAAGAATTCAATTATTTAAAAAAAATCTTTTATTTAAAAAAATGTTAATAAAATTCTACGCAAACATTTAATTATTATCATAATTATAAATAATAATAAAAATTTCCCATGATTTCAATTATTTATAAATTTTTTATAACATTTTTTTCGCAATAATTCAATTATTTTTATAAATTTTTTATAAATTTCTTCGCAATAATTCAATTATTTGTAAAAATAATAAAAGAAAAATTCAATTATTATTATCAAAAAAAAAACTTCTTCGCAGGAATTCAATTATTTAAAATTTTTTTTTGTTTATAAAATTCTACGCAGAAATTCAATTATTTTCAATAATAACAAAATTTTTAGCAAGAATTCAATTATTTTTAAAAATTGTAATATAATTCTTGACAAGAATTCAATTATCATTATAAATAACAATTTTTTTTCAAAAATTCAATTATTTTCAAAAATAACCGAACTTTTAGCAGGAATTCAATTATTTTTAAAAATTGTAATACAATTCTTGTCAAGAATTCAATTATCATTAGAAATATCAAAATTCTTCGCAGAAATTCAATTATTTTCAAAAATAACAAAATTTTTAACATGATTCAATTATTTTCAAAAATTATAATAAAATTCTTCACAGAAATTCAATTATTTTCTAAACTTTTACTAATTTTCTTCGCAGATATATTCAATTATTTATTATTGAAAAATGTAATAAAATTCTTGATAAGAATTCAATTATCATTATAAATAACAAAATTCTTCGCAAGAATTCAATTATTTTCAAAAATTTCATAAAATTTTTCGCAAAAATTCAATTATTTTAAAAAATTTTATAATATTTTTCGCAAAAATTCAATTATTTTCAAAAATAGCAGAATTTTTAGCAGGAATGCAATTATTTTCAAAAATTATTATAAAACTCTTCGCAAATATTCTATTACTTTCAAAACTTTAAATTAAGGTCTTGACAAGAGTTCAATTATCTTTATAAATTATAATATTCTTCGCAAGAATTCAATTATTTTCAAAAATTTCATAAAATTTTTCGCAAAAATTTAATTATGTTAAAAACTTTCATAAAATTTTTTGCAAAAATTCAATTATTTGCAAAACTTTCAAATAAATTTCTAGGATAGAATTTAATTATTATCTTTTCACAAATAACAGAACTTTTCCTAAAAATTCAATTCTTTTAAAAAATAACAATGTTTTCAGCAGGAATTGATTTATTTTTTAAGATTTTCATAAAATTGTTCACAATATTAAAAGCATTATAGCGTGAATTTTTATCAATAATTGAATTTCAAAAATGTAAATTGAAATTTTTGGAAAATTTGAATTTTTCATATTTTTATCTATAAAAATGCTGTAGAATTAATTTTTTTCTTGCAAAAGTTTAATTGAATTTTTAAAAAATTATTTGAATTTTTTGTTTTTTACAATATATTTAATTGAAGAATTTACGAATAATTGAAATTTCTCGTAAAATTGTATTTAAAAAATTCTCAAAAAGAACTTTTTCGAAAATTATTAAATTTAGAGAAGAATTTCAGTTAAAAATTTATGAAAATAATGATTGAACTGAAATGATGAAAATAATTTTTAAGAAGTTTTATAGTTATTTAAAAATTAATACTTTCACTGGTTTGAGCCATGCAGTGACATATTAGTTAGTTTTTTCATCGCCAAAAACACTAAAAAAAACGCTAATCTGTTTATTTTAATTATTTGTGTATAATTTTTATTATAATTTATACAAAGCAACTTACAGTACAGTTTATAATATACAATTTGCAATTTAAATTTTAAATTTACAAAATTCTGTAGAGAAAAATAATTGTTTGAAGAACTTTAGATTAAAAATTTTTTTCCGCTTCCAAAATGAATAAAAGAAGTGATATTAGTAAAATTGTTATCTCTAAAAACCCCAAATAATAGTTGAGTGTGTTGACGCTAACTTCAGTGACGTGTTTTCTTATGCAAAAAAAATCAACCAAAAAAAGAAAGGATTTTCAAAATTCTTAGGTTTAGAAAAGAGTTGTAAAAAATTTTACAATCCTACTTCAATGAAAGCAGTGACAGTGATATTCAAATCACTAAATTTAATAGCGTCGAAATAAATTTTTTTTCGCTAAGCGTCTAAAATGCCAAATATTCACACAGTTCGACAAAATTTAATTATTGGTCCTAAAAATGAGGAGGGAATGAATTTATTTTTTGCAAATTGGAAATATTATTTAAACTTTCGGTGGAATGTGTGTGACTATAATTAAAGAATTAAAGTTTATTAGTGTTTCGGTTCAGGAGGGTTCTAATTTTATTGCCGAGATTCCTGTCGATGAGTTTACGACTTTGGTCCAGAATATATATGTATATGTATATGGTTAGACTTGGAACTAGCAATTTCGGAGAAAATTGTCTCTCCTTTTACACACTGGTGTGCAATCAGACGCACCTGTTCCCCACTCAAAAACAGTGGCACTGCTGAATCTCACTTCTAAAAGTGGAATTTAGATCGATGAGTCTCTCTATGTGTATATTAGGGAATTATTCACATATGTGTGACTGCGTATCTAATCATCAAAACTCCAAATTATGCAGCTGCACCGATTCAGAAAAGTTTTGATTTCTCCATCTGCCTGACTGCCTCTAATCCTTTTTTGATTCTATCTTTGAAATTATTATTTTTTCGTTTCAAAAATTAGTGTTTCTTTTTTAATATGGTTATACCGCAGCTTTTGGGTTTAAGGGTGACGCATAATATTTATGGTTTTCTTGATC
Source organism: Leptopilina heterotoma (assembly GCF_015476425.1). Taxonomy (NCBI): domain Eukaryota; kingdom Metazoa; phylum Arthropoda; class Insecta; order Hymenoptera; family Figitidae; genus Leptopilina; species Leptopilina heterotoma. Next base: position 1,783,715 of record NW_025110893.1, read on the forward strand.
TTAATTTCTTTATCTTTCCTATTTTTCTATTTTTTATAGCTGTTTCTGCATCTACTCTCTGTCTACTTTTTTCATCTATTTTTGTATGAATATTGTTTCTCTACTTTTTTTCTACTTTTTGCCTAGATTTCTATCTCGTTTTTGTTTATTTTGGCATTTAGTTTTTGCCTATTCTTGAATTTCCATTTAATTTACATTTTTGCATAATTTTCTATTTACATTTCGCCTAATTTTTCTCTCTATTTTTGTATCTATTCTTTGTCTATTTTTTGCATATTTTTGTACCTAGTTTTTGCATATTTTTGTACCTAGTTTTTGCCTATTCTTGTATTTGTATCTACTTTTTGTTTATTTTTCTATCTACTTTTTGCCTAATTTTGTACCTACTTTTTCTCTATTTTTGTATTTTTTTTTGCTTATTTTTCGACTACATATTTTTTGCCTATTTAGATGTTTAGTTTTTGCCTATTCTTGTATCTACTTCTTGTTTATTTTTCTATCTAGTTTTTACCTATTCTTGTACCACCTTTTTATTTATTTTTCTATTTACTTTTTACCTAATTTTGTATCTTTTTTTTCTTATTTTTATATCTATTCTTTGTCTATATTTTGCCTATTTTTGTACCTACTTCTTGTAAATTTTTATAATTAGTTTTGTCTATTCTTGAATTTATTTTTCGATTATTTTTTTACCTAATTTTGTATCTATACCTTTTATCTATTTTTGAATCAATTTTTTTTTCTACTTTTGTATCTATTCTTTGTCTATTTTTGTACCTACTTCTTTTTTATTTTTATATTTTGTTTTTGCCTATTCTTGTATCTATTTTTTGTTTATTCTTCTATCTACTTTTTGCCTACTTTTTCACCTATTTTTATTCTATTTTTGTATCTACTTTTTGGATTTATTTCTGGTATTTTTTGTATCTAGTTTTTGCCTATTCTTGTATCTACTTTTTGTTTATTTTTCTATTTATTTGTTGTCATATTTTCTACCTACTTTTTCTCTATTTTTGTATCTATTTTTTTGCCTATTCTTGTACCTATTCTTTGTCTACTTTTTGCCTATTTTTGTATTAACTTTGTCTATATTTTTGTACCTATTCTTTGTCTATTTTTTGCCTATTTTTGTATCTAGTCTTTCCTTATTCTTGTATCAAATTTTTGCATATTTTACTTTCTACTTTTTAGCTGCTTTTCATCAACTTTTTCTCTATTCTTGTATCTATTCTTTGTCTATTTTTGTTCCTACTTTTGGTTTTATTTTTGTATCTAGTTTTTGCCTATTCTTGTATCTACTTTTTGCCTATTTTTGTATCTACTTTTTACCCAAATTTGTATTAAATTTTGTTCCTATTTTTGGATCTATTCTCTGTCTATATTTTGTCTATTTTCTGCCTATATATAAACAACGTAGCGATAAATTAAATAGAAATTTTTTTTTTTATATAAAATTCAAGTAATTTGATTCTAATTCGCAAACAATGACCAATTCCCCGATTGCAATTCCTTTGTTCCACTAACAATTCCCTTATTCATCAAACCGATTTTTTTTACCAATCGAGAATCATCGCGTGTGAGAATTCTAATAATGACAGTTCCTATCTATATATATATTTTTTTTTTGCGAACAAAAGGGAATTCTATTTATCGAAATAAATCAGAAATAGGTCGTTGTATAGAGAAAGCAAAGCAAAAAAAAATGGAAGAATTGGGCAAAAATAATTGTGAATCCTTGACGAAAGTCAAACTTCCCACGGTATAGTTTAAGAAATTCCAGAATCTCTCCCTCTCTCTGTCTTTTTTCTCCTTCCTTTTTCTTGGGAAATAATAGTTTCCTTCCGAATTCCGCGAGATAATCCAAAGTTGTCGATTATATGGCACGTATAGTCGCGTGACCACGAGAATGGTCAGCAGCCGAGAAAAGGAGAGTGCGAGGGAGAGATGCATTTTTAAAGCAAATTTTTTGACCATGATGATGGGGAAATATTTATTCGATGGGAACATAGAGAAAGAGAGAGAGAGAAGAGAATGACTATATGATTCAGTCTCCCAATTGGACTGGCAAACCCTGCCTTTGAATAATAATTTTTCGGCCAAATTTATGCAGCCACGCGCACCTATTTTTGCCTCAGCTAATATGCAGCTGAGTCGAGGTCGAGCGTAACATTTTTAACAAAAGTGACAGGTTGGCTCGAGATCATTCTCTCTCGATGCACCTGAGCATAGAATCATGATTTTTCGAAATGGGCAGGTGAGAATCGTTTTCCAACTGTTGCTATACTTCCTCCTTTGACTTCCGAGAAATTTCTTTTTCTTTTATTTAGATTCTCGCTCTTTAAAACAATATTCATTTGTAATTGTAAAGCTTAGAAGAATTTCTTGTTTTATTAAAATCAAATTTCCCGACAATTTTATTCGTTAATTGCTCGTTAGATGGTAAGAAAATTAGAAAACTCTCTCACAAACGAGATTTTACTAGAAGACTTTATAGCATAATCAATTATTCTTGAGGATATAAAAAATAGATGGAAAAATAAGCAAAAAGAATAGATACAAAAATAGGGGAAAAATAGATACAAAATTAGGCAAAAAGTAGATAGAAAAATACACAAAAAGCAGATTCAAAAATAGGCAAAAAATAGATTCAAAAATAGATAAGAAGTTGGTACAAAAATAGGCAAAAAATGCGCAAAGAATATAGATACAAAAATAGAGAAAAAGTAGATACAAAGTTAGGCAAAAAGTGGATGGAAAAATAAACAAAAAGGACAACTTTCCAAAGAATTTTTATTTTTAATTTAATTTTTGTAATTAAATTTACGTTATCCTTGGAATTTCCATACAAATTCCAGTTGAAAACTCTGTAAAAAAATCTTAGAATTTCCATAGAATTTTTAGTTTTGTAATGTTGGAAAAAATAAATCAAAGACTGCGCATATATTTAAAATATAAAAATTTGTTAAAAATCGTAAAATTGTCAATTTAATTTTTATTTTTTCATATAATTTTACTAAACTTCACATAAATTCTTTCAAAGTTTAGTATTTTTTATACCAAAAATTTTTTTTGGTTTTGGGTACTTTTTTTAGATTTCAGCCGCAAAAAACTTCTATTTCTGTTTTTTTCTAAATTTCCACTATACTTTAAATTCGCTAATACAAGAAATCACAAACTATTCTCAAAAATTATAATCTTATTCTATAAAACGATTCAATTATTTTCAAAAATTATTCGAAATTCAATTATTTTCAATATCTTGCATTTTCATCAAATTTCGCAAAAGAATTCAATTTAAAAAAAAATTGTTATAACTTATCCAAAATTCAATTATTATCATAAATAATAAAATTTTCACAGTAGAAATTCATTTAATTTAGAATAGCGGTTTCAAAAAAAATTCGAAAAAATCAAATATTTAACAAAATTTTTATACAATTCTTCACAATAATTTAATTTCTTTCACTAATAATAACATTTCTCATGGGAATTCAATTTTTGAAATCAGCTTTTGATAAAATTCCAAGCAATAACAATTCAATTATTTTCATAAATAACAAAACTCATCGAAAAATTTCAATTGTTTTTAATACTATTTTAAATTAAGTAATAGAAAAATTCAATTATTTTCAAAAATAAAAAAAAATTTTCACAAAAATTCAATTCTTTTCAAATATTTTAATAAAATTTTTCGCAATAATTCAATTATTTTTATAAGTAATAAAATTCTTCTCAGGAATTCAATTATTTTTGAAAATTTTAATAAAATTCTTTGCAACTATTCAATTATTTTCATAATTAATAAAATTTATCGCAGGATTTCAATTATTTTTAATACAATTTTACAGGAATTACTTAAAAAAAAATGTAATTATTTTTAAGGGGGTCGATGCAATTTTTCCATTGAAGCTTAATGCAAAAATTCAATCGATTTTGACATCCCCTTAAAAAATTAATTACAATTTTTAAAAAAAATTAATTATTTAAAAAAAGTTTTTTTTTAAATTTTTGGAAGAAATCAATTATTTACAAAAATATTAGAATTTTTCACAGGAATTTAATTATGTCGATAAATAACAAAATTATTTCTGAAAATTCAATTATTTTGAGGCATTTTAATAAAATTCTTTCCAAAATTCAATTATTTTTAAAAATAATAAATTTCTTCTTGGAAATTCAATTATTTGAAAAAATTCTAATAAATTCGTTCGGAATAATTCAATTATTTTCATAAATAATAAAATGCTTTTTGATAATTCAATTTTTGAAAATTTTAACAATATTCTTTGCAACTATTCAATTATTTTCATAAATAATAAAATTCATCGCAAAATTTCAATTATTTTTAATACAATTTTACAGGAATTGCTCGAAAAATGTAATTATTCTTAAAATTTAATTTTAATTCCTCGAAGAAATCAATTATTTAAAAAAATTTCTGTTTAAATTTCTTTAAAAGAATTCAATTATTTACAAAAATATTAAAATTTTTCATAGGAATTCTATTATTTTCAAGTACTTTAATAAAATCGTTCGAAAGAAATCAATTATTTAAAAATTTTAAATATAATTTTAATTAGATTTTTTTTAAATAATTCAATTATTCTTTTAGTTTTCAATAAAATTCTTCCCAAGAATTTAATTATTTACATATAAATAATTCTTCGAAAGAATTGAATTTTGTAGATAAATAACAAAATTATTCCCAAAAATAAATAAATAATAAAATTTTTTGCAAAATTCAATTATCTTTATTAATAACAATATTCATCACAAGAATTCAATTATTTTTAAAAATAATAAATTTCTTCTTCGAAATTCAATTATTTAAAAAAATTCTAATAAAATCGTCTGCAAGAATTCAATTATTTTCATAAGTATCTAATAAAATGCTTTTTAGAAATTCAATTATTTTCAAAAGAATTTAATAAAATGCCACATAGATATTAAATTATGCACGAATAATAAAAATTTCTCAGGAATTCAATTACATATTTAAATTAAAATTTGCATAAAATTAGTCGAAAGAAATGAATTATTTAAAAATTTTTATAAAATTCTTCGCAAAAATGAAATTATTTTTATATGTAAATATTTAAATTCTTTCATAAATAATAAAATTCGTTGCAGGAATTCAATTTATTAGCTGTTATAAGGATAAGAAAGAAGTAAATATTTTTGATGAAAATTAGGAAAAGGTCAGAAAAATAAAATATAGAATGGAATTTCTGTCAGTTTTGTGAAGTGTCTAAAACGAGTTTTTTTCGTTGTCAAGTTTAATTTTTCGATAGCTACTTTTTTACTACTTTTTTTTTAGTTTAAAAGCTACTTTTTGCTAATTTTTTTAAAATTAATTATCGACTGCGAAGTCTGAAAATTTAATATTTATTTTCGTTCCGTGTACAGCCTATTAATTATCGTGGTATATGGAAATGTTGTTAATTTTTTTCTCATAAAATGTCCTTTATAGTTAATTAAGGAAATTAATTAAGGAAATTAATTAATGAAATTAATTTAATCAATTTAATTGAATCGTGAATTTGGAAAAAGGCTCAATTTAAAAAAGCATAGGTCTTATTTTCGTATAACAAATGTGTAAGAATGATTCCTATACGATTTTTAGTATTGAGCACTTTTCAAAATCCACGATTCAATTATTCTAACTATAATTAAATTAATCTAATTAGTTTAATTATTTTGATTAATATAATCAGTTTAGTTATTTTAATTAATTTAATTAGTTTAATTATTTAAATTAATGGAATTTGTTTAATTATTTTAATTAATTGAATTAGTTTAATTAATTGAATTTGTTTAATTAATTGAATTTGTTTAATTAATTGAATTTGTTTAATTATTTTAATTAATTGAATTAGTTTAATTTTTTTAATTAGTTTAATTAATTTGAAGAATATAGGAAATCCCACCGCTGCCACCGAAAAGTATCCCAAAATTAAATTGATAATATTTTTTGCAATTTCCCCACAATTCCAAGTTATCTATAAAGTAAATTTATACCCGACAATAGTAACAAATTTCGAATTTCGTAAGCGCAGTAAAACTGAATAAAATTTATTTGTTATTTTGATGTTTTTGGCTGATGGTGAATGCAAAAATTGGACAAATTGAATTATGACTCTTTTTGCGGGCGAAATGAAAAAGAAGAAAAAAAGAAGAAAAAAAAAGAGGATCGAGATAAAGTTTTGCGTTCCTGAGGCCTCGTAATTCAGGAAGCTTCTTCCTTCGAGCTCTGAGAAACGCGATAAATAAATGTGTGCTCCTTATGAAATACGAGCGAACGAACTCGTCGTGCAGAGCAAAGCAGTTTAGATCGTTGGGTTCTCTTTTGCGCCCGAAGCCCACCTGTTGATTCACGACTGTACTTTTTGTTGTTGTTGTACTTTTTTTTCTGATTCTTTTTTTTTTATTACTACAGAGAGCCTATTTACTTCGATATTATTTCCAGTAAATTCTGCCTACTTTACATTCTCTCTTCGCTCATGAAAATAATCCCAATTTATATTATCCTTATTATTACCACACTTCTTTTTTTCTTCATCCTTTTTCGAATATAATCCCATTTAATATTCATCAATTCGTTCGTTTTTATTCATTTTTATAATTTTCTTCTTTTATTTAAAAAATATCTTTATTTAAATTAATCAATTTCGATTTTAAAGGTTGAGGGAAAAAAATCGGATTATAAGTTTCACAATAATATTTTGAGAATTAATTTTTAAGACTGACAAACTGACAGTGTTTTTTTTTTTTTTTTTTTTTGAAAGAGGTTCTTCTATTTTTTCTAGAAGTGGAAATTAGAATATTGAAAAAGAATAATTTTACAAAAAAGATTTATGAAACAGTTATTCTTTCTTTAATTTTTTCGATGAGGAGAAAAAGAGGAAAAAAAGTGTTTGGACGTATTTTTGGATCGTAAAATTTACTCTCATCTATGTAGAAAAATCTTTGGTCCATAAAAAGTCAAAATAATATCGTATTTCGTTTTTGTAATTAAACTGTGAGAAATTCAGTGACTATAAATTAGTGAAAGAAACATATTTCATGGTATATTTTATAATATCTCCTTATGCTTCTTGTCGATCATCAAGAAAGTGTGTTTGACTTTTATAACTTTTCTTCGAACCATATATGTATATATTTTATATTGGTTCCCTTTCTCTCTCTTTCTCTCTCTCTCTCACGTTCTCCAATCTCGATGCGGTCCAATTTCAAGCACCATTAAAATTTCCAAGGGACAATTTGTCCATTATTTTGTAGAAATTCATTTCCGTGGCCACAAAAATTCACCAGCATCTTTAAAAAAAAATAAAATAAAAGTTTTGAAGAGTGTTCAGCTGAGTAAATATACTTAAATATTGATGTTTAGATGTGGATGATTCTTCTGAAAGTGAGTTTTTGAATGTTGGGATTTATTTTGTAAAATCTATTAGCTAGTAATTGTTAATAATTTATTTATTTATAACCAAGGTAAAAATTTGGTAATTTACTTCATATTTAAACAAAAATTTATACGACTTCCTTTCAATGAATTTTTAAATAATAAAGTTATTGTGCTTGTTCTTGAAATCTAATTTTTCTTTAATTCAATTTTCTTAATTTAATTTTAAAAGAGTTGCCTTCAAAATTTTTCTTCGCAATAATTTAATTATTTTCATAAATAATCAAATGTTTTTTACAGAGATTCAATTATTTTCATAAATAATCAAAAACTTTATAGATTTACATTTACAATTTTTTTTTTAAATAATTGAATTCATTTAAGAAATTTTATTACAATAGTAGGTTTTGAAAATATTTGAATTTCAGCGAAGAATTTCATTATTTGTAAAAGGTAATTGAATTCTTGCAAAAATTTTTGTAAATAATTACATTTCTCGAGGAATTTATTTATAAAATTGTATTAAAAATAATTGAAATCTTAGGAAAAAATTGTATTATTTATGAAAACAAGTTGTTCATTTCATGATCATTAAGCTTCCTCAATATAATATATACCAATTGTTTAATTTTTTATTTTAGAATAATTATTTTAAAGTGTTAAGATAAATTGTCAAAAAATACAAAATTTCAATTTTTTGTGAAGATTTAAAATATTTATTAATTCTATAAATTTTGATAAAATATATACTTTATATACATGAATCGATTCGTTTTTATGTCAGGAATGCAATTTTGACAAGAATTAATAAAAATTTTAATATAGAAAAAAGTTATTTCAAAAAATCCAAAAATTAATTTTTTCAAAAATTAAAAAATTGTTAAAAAAAAATTTTTTTTTAGATATTTTTGAAAATCCTTTTGTCTGATTTTTGGTATTCGTAATTCATCAAAGAAATTCAATTATTTTTAAAAGCCTTCCTATAATTTATTTATTAGAATTCAAGTATTATTGTCAATACACTTTTAATTCAATTATTTCTTGAAAGAATTCAATTATTTTCAAAAATTTTAATCAAATTCTTTTTAACAATTCAATTTATTTTCAAAATAATTTTAATAAAATTCTTCGTAGAAATTTCATTAATTTCTATAATTTATAAAAATTCAATTATTTTCAATATCTACTATTTCAATAAAATTTCACAAAAGAATTCAATTAGGAATTTAAAAAGAAATATTATTCAAAAACTCGTCTGAAGAATTCAATTATTTTCAAAAGTAGTAAAATTCTTCACAGAAATTCAATTATGATCAAAAGTTTGAAAAAATTATCGTCAAAATTTCAATTATCTTTATAAATATTAAAATTTGTCTCTAAAACTCAATTATTTTCAAAGATTTTAATGAAATTCTTTTTAAAAAATTTCAATTTTTTTTAAATTCTCGTCCATTCAATGATTTTCAATATCTACTATTTTAATAAAATTATCAAAAAAAAATGAATTATTTAAAAAAATTTTTGATAAAATTCTAAGCAAACCTTTTCTTATTTTTATAAATAACAAATATTTCACAGCAATTCAATTATTTACAAATTTTTTATAAATTTCTTTACAATAATTCCATTATTTTCAAAAATATTCAATTTATTTTCACAGAGTTTCAATTATTTTTATAAATATTAAAGAACTTTTTTAAAAATTAGTAAAAATAATAAATTTATGGAAGATGTTTAGTTACAAACACGAAAAAAAATTAAATTTTGAAGAAGTTACAAATTATTGCAGAAATTAAAAAAATTCAAATTTTCAAAAGTAATAAAATTCTTACCACAAAATTCAATTATGTTCAAAATTTACAAAAAAAAAAAAAATCTCGACAAAATCCCAATTCTTATCTTAATAAATAAAAAAATTCTTTAAAATTCAATTATTTAAAAAAATTTTAATAAAATTCACTAAAACTAAATTTTTATTTAACAAAATTTTACTAATCAGAGTTTTCTTGAAAGTATCAAATTAATATTGTGCATAATTTTTCTTAAAGAGTTTTTTTTTTATTAGGCAAAATAACTTTTTTTTACTATAATTCATCTGTAAAAATAAACAAGGGGAAAACTTTTTTCTAACTATGTGTATACGAGACAAAAGAATTGTGACACATTAAACCCAAAAGGATTAAAAATTATTATATAAACAAAAACTGAAAACAGATGGGGAAATTTTCACCTCTGGGGAATCCCAATTTCCAAAGGAGAAAAATCTCAAAAAGCTTAAAACTCCAAAACGTGCTCTAGATTTATTTTTCTATTCCCAAAATTCGAGGAAACTATATTAGGAAAAATAAATACAGACGAATATTATATGGGTAATAATAGAGATAGATAATTCTTGTTAATATATTTTGGATAAATTCACTTTTTTTGTTCGTTGAAGAAAAAAGAACTTTATTATTTTTTTCAATTGTATTGTAATAATTCCAATTCTTCTGAAATTAGTTATATTTTTTAATATTATGCTATAATTGCTAATGCTATAATTATTAATTGTTTTGCGCCATTTTCGAAATTAAAATTATAACCGATAATCCTGTAATTGGTCTTTGTGACTGTTGGATTTATTTCAATAAAGTTAAATTAAATTAAATTAAATTAAATTATATTTAATTATATATTAAAAATATTGGATTCATAGAAGAATTTTAGTTAAAAACGCGAAAAAATTGAATTTTGAAGAAGTTAAAAATGACTGCAGAAATTCAATTATTTTCAAAAAGTAAGAAAATTCTTTGCAGAAATTAAATTGTGTTAAAATTTTTTTTTTAAATTCTCGTCAAAATTTCAATTATCTTTATAAATAATAATAAAATTCTTCTCCGAAATTCAATTATTTACAAACTTTTTACATAAATTTCTTCGCAATAATTAAATTATTTTCATAAAACAGGGATTCAATTATTTTCATATAGGCTCCAAGCGGAATTTTATTTTATAAAATTTTAATTTTGAACGTAGGATTTAAATATTAATTTTAAAGAAATTAGATTTTTGAAAAATTTTAACAATTCAAAATCTTCTAAAATTAGTTAAAATTGTCAATATATATATTTAATTAATTATTAAAAATAATGGATTTACCGATGAATTTTAGTTAAAAATACTAAAAAAATTGAATTTTGAAGAAGTAACAAATAATATTACATAAATTAAATTATTTTCATAAATAATAAAACTCATCACAGCATTTCAAGTATTTTTAATAAAATTTTAGTCAAATTCCTCGAAAAATGTAATTATTCTAAAAAATTTTTATTAAAATTCGTCGAAAAAATTTAATTATTTAAAAATTTGTTGACAAAATTCTTTATGAGAATTGAATTTTAAGATACTTTTAAGTAGTCAATAAATTATTTTTTTTTTTATTTAAGTAATTGAATTCTAATAGAATTTTCTAATAAAAAATTGATTTAAAAATGAATTTTAATTAAAATTTTAAATAATAGAATATTAAAAGCATTACAGCGTGGATTTTAGAAATAATTTGAATTTTGAAAAGGTTTAAAATTAAAATCTTTGATAATCTGAATTTTTTATACGTGTCCCCTTATAGCACCCAACTTCTCAATTAATTTAAAGAAGAATTTTAGTTAAAAATTCTAGAAAATAATAATTGAATTGTTTTTGAATGATAAATGAGTGTTAAATTTGTACTATGAAGATGATTAATAATTATTAGAGAGTAGATTTTTCAAAATTAATCAAGACATCAAAAATGTCACCCATATATATGTATTTTGGATTTGTGTTGTTGTTTCCTCATCGTAAAGTAGGCTTTATTGAATTTCTGACACCATAATATTATAATGTTGAGAGCAAAAAAAAAAAAAAAAAGAGAGAGGGAGAGGGAGAGAGAGACAGAAAAAAATGTGGAGCCAGTCCAGCGACTTTTCCTTGCGTTGAATAACTGACGACTATAAGGGCTTATCCTTAAAGAAATCTCAAGATGAAGGCTATAGACGCAAAAGTAAGAGACTAAGTCTCTCTCGGAGAGATACCTGCCATACCGGATCGGTTTTTCCCATGGAGCGCCGGAAAGAAAATAAATCCCACACGACTGGTGAATACACATAGAGACACCTGACTTGTATAGCCGTTAAATCTGACCAAGTGTGACGCAGTCACGTAGCGTCAAATTAGCACTGAATTTCCGAGCAGCTGGCTGGACCCAAAGAAATATAAATGTCGGCAAAAAGTAAACCAAAAGGGATACGCGCATTCTCGGTAAATATGCATTTTATTTCTTCTTACACCTACCCTTATATTTATCTGTTTTGGGAAAACAGTGTTTTTAAATTCTTCGGTGAATTTTGGTCCAAGATTCTGGAGAAGTTTATTTCGTTTAATAATACCAAGATAGTGTTATCCTTCTTTCCTTATTTTCTATTTTTTAGTCAGAGAATAGTTATTTTTTTTAGTTCCAGTTTAATTAAAATTGAATTTCGCGCCAATATTATTCGGTACTTGTCCGTCAGGTGGCAGCAAATCTCGCTCACAAGCGATATCAGGATTCCTACAGAAATCCGAATTTAAAATTCCATACATTTTCCATGATTTCCAGGTCAAATTTTTACGAAATTCCAGTGGAATTTAAAATCTAATTTCAATATTTTTGTGCTCTTGAAAAATACTCTACTTATTTAATAGTCTCAACTCTTTGGTGAAAAATCTAAAATTATCGAAAATTATCAAAAATTCAAAAATCCGAATTTCTTAAAATTCAACATTTTTCGTTTTCTTTTATGGCAATTAGCTTCAATATTTTTGTGCTTTTGAAAAATACTTTACTTATCGAATAGTCTCAACTCTTTGGTAAAAAATTTAAAATTATCGAAAATTATCAAAAATTTAAAAATCCGAATTTCTTAAAATTTAACATTTTTTCTTCTTTTTTATACCATTTAGCTTTATTATTATTTGAATTTCTATTCAAGAGAAAAAATGGAAAACAGAAAAATTTAAAAAACCTTTAAAAATTCCAGGCCTTTTCCATGATTTCCCTGATTTCCAAAAGCCTTTTAAAAATCCCATACCATTTCCATGATTTCCATGATTTCCAGATTCTGTAGGAACCCTGGATATTTATACTAATCGTCGCATATACATATAAGAATCAACCAGTTGAAAATACTTTTCCCCTTCAGCTTTTATTTAAATAAACTAATTTTTTTTCAAATAAATATTATAGGATAGATGGCCCCAAGGTAGAATTCTACTGTTAATTATAGAGTTAATTTTTACTAATTCAAATTCAAAGAACTTTTTTTTTACAGTTTCACTTAAATTAAAATTAAATTTCGCGCCAATATTGATCGTCACTTATCCGTTAAGTTGCAGCAATACTCGCTCACTGTTTTTATTTTAATTAATTATAATTTTCTATAAATAATAGTATAAATATTAATAAAGTAGTAAAAAAAAATTATTAATTTTACTTATTTATTCATTAATTATTTTATTCTTAATTACTTTTTTAAAGTAGTACTTTAATTAAATTAGTAAATTCGAAAATGTTTGATTAACAGGGTTGACACAGGTCAGAAAAATCAAGGAATTCAGGAAAAAATCAGGAAAAATATAGAAATGGTCAGGGAAATCAGGGAAAAATCAGGGATTTTTATTAAAGTACTGGAAAAAGTTCAATTTGCAGGATTCATAATTAGTTTTATTTAATTTTTTAATATATATTCAATTAATTATTAAAAATCATGAATTTATAGAAGAATTTTAATTAAAAACACTAAAAAAAAATTGAATTTTAGAAAAGTTACAAATATTTTCAGAAATTCAATTATATGTTCAAAAATTTTTTTAAATTCTCGTCAAAATTTCAATTATTTTTAAAAATAATAAAATTCTTCTACAATATTCAATTATTTTCATAAATAATGAAAATTTCACAAAAATTCAACTATTTAAAAATTTTTTATAAATTTTTTCGCAATAATTCAATTATTTTTATAAATAATAAAATTTTCTACAGAGATTTAATTATTTTCATGAATAATAAAACTTATTGTAGAATTTTAAATAATATTTTCAATACAAATTTAACCGAATTCCTTGAAAAAAAAAATTATTATTGAAAATTTTATTAAAATTCGTCAAAAAAAATTTATTTATTTAAAAATTTGTTGAAGAAATTCTTTATGAGCATTCAATTTTGAGAAACATTTATTTATTCAATAATTTTCTCATTTTTGTATTTAAATAATTGAATTCTTGTAGAGGGGCCGTTCAAAAAATACGTAACGCTATTTTTCGGAAATTTGGACCCCCCCCCTCCCCCCATGTAACGCAATGTTGTATACATTAGCGCCATTTTTTCTGCTGACCGTAACAAATAGCTTGACCCCCCCCCTCCCCCTAAAGCGTTACGTATTTTTTGAACGGTCCCAGAATTGTCTAATAAAAATTGATTTAAAAATGGATTTCAGTTAAAATTTTGGATAATAATTGAATATTAAAAGCATTATAGCAAGTATTTTTAGAAATAATTGTATTTTGAAAAGGTTTAATTGAATTTTTTAAAAATTATTTCAATTTTTTATTTTCCAAATATTTAATTGAAGAATTTTCGAATAATCAAAATTTTTGTAAAATTGAATTTTAAACAAATGTATTTGAAAATTCTTTAGGAACTTTTGCAAAAATTATTGAAAATAATTGATAATTGTTTATTTATTTCTTTCGAAGAATTTTAATAAAATGTTTAAAATTAATTACATTTTCGAAGAGTTTACTCAAAATTGTATTAAAAATAATTATAATCCTGTGAAGAATTATATTATTTAGTAAAATAATTGAAGTCTTGCAACGAATTTTTATTACATTTTATTAAATAATTGAAATCCTGTGAAGAATATTATTATTTATGAAAATAATTGAATTTTTGTACCGAATTTTATTAAATTAATTTAAATAATTGAAATCCTGCGAAGAATTTTTTTATTTAGGAGAATAATTGAATTCTTGCAACGAATTTTTAGTACATTTTTTTAAATAATTAAATTCTTTTGAGAAATTTTATTAAAATAGTAGATTTTAAAAATATTGAAATTTCAGCGAAGAATTTCATTATTTGTGAAAAAATGTAATTGAATTTTTCCAAAAAATGTTTGAAAATAATAACATTTTTCGAGGAATTTATTTAAAATTGTAATAAAACTAAATAACTAATTTAAATCGAAGTAAAAATTTTATTTCTTTAAATAATTGAATTGATGTGAAAAATGTACTACTTATAAAAAAAATTGAATTCTTGTGAAGGATTTTCCTAAAATTTTTGTAAATGATTTTTTTTTTTTGAAAAATTTTATAAAAATTTAAATTAATATAAAACAGGAAGATAGCACTCACTCCGAGTTGAAGACTCGGAGTGCTCGGTATGTTCATGTTTTATAATAATATTCTTAAAAGTTATTGAATGTCAAAAGGTTTGAATTTGAATGTATTGAAAAATTTTAATTTCTACGGAAAAATAATAATGATTAAATATTTATTTAAAAAAGAATTTATTGACGTTTTCGAATCATTTTACTTTTAGAGAAATTTGTAAATAAAAAAAATATAACATCTTTTTGAATATCTAATAATTTTTAGAGTGAATCATAATAATTTATTTATTTAAAGAAATCAAGTTCCTAGGGCTCTTTAGGGTCAGGGATAAAGTCAAACTTTTGTCTGGGAATCAGGGAAAGAATTAATTTTTTGTATCAACCCTGATTAAATCAAAATTAAAAAATGTTTGAATAAATTAGAATTAAAAATGTTGGAACAAAAAAATAAAAAATGGGAATAATAATGATGAAGGAAGGTATTAAAAAAAAATGAAATGTAAAAATTTTTGTCGGAAGCTTTTTTTTGAAGTGAACGCGATAATGCACACTGTCACAGTTAGACAATGTAGTCGATTTTTCCAAAGAGACCACGCCTCGCGGTGAAATATTCTTTAAGACAAGAAGACGAGAAAATAGAAAAAAAAGGTTGAGAACAAGAGAAACGGTAAAAGGTCTTCTTGCCTTTTGTATTAGGGGATGCATTCCTTGCGAAATCCATGTTACCGCCACTTGCAAAATAATGTCTCGACTAACTGCTCGGCAAGTGGCACAATGACTGCCCCTGCTCTCTTACCACCCGGAATCGTTCGCGAGGTCCTCAAAGTCACCTGCTGATGTATTCTTCTTCTTCTTCTTTTTCTTCTTTCTCTTCTTTCTCTTCTTTTTTCTCTCTACTTTGTAATTTTCTAAATCAAAAAGCCAGCTCTCTTGACTCTCCTGTCAAGAGTTCTCTTTCTCTTTGCTTTCAATTATTTTTTTTTACAATTTTAATTTTCTTCTTTTTTTCTATTTTTGGTAATTATATAATTATTTAATTTTTTTTTAATTTCGGTTATTATGTAGTTTCAAATATTTAATTTTGTTATTTTTGATAATTATTTAATTTTTTTTATTTTTGATAATTATGTAGTTTTAATATTTAATTATTTTATTTTCAAATAAAAGAACATTTTACTTGAAACTATAAATTAAATTTTTCAACAATAAAACAGGACAAAAGATCAAAAAACAAAAGGAAAAAAATTTTTTTTTCAATTATTCGATAATAGTGTTTTAGATTCATAGTCTGGGGATAAACAGGTGCAATTTTTCATGACCTGAGATATCAATTTCAAATGCTCAGCGGAGAACTATATAATATATAATATTGGTCCATTGGATGTTGAAATCAGTAAGATCTACGCGCGGCATTGTTCGTGAAGAGAGGAAAATTTACGAACAACTTGGTTTCTCTTCTTCACCATCAGAAATTGATTTATGTTTGTTCGTCTTATGAGACGAGGGTACACTACTTGACGACTTTCCCTCTTTTCCAAAATGACGACAACGACAACGCCGACGACGACGACGACGACAACAACAACGACTATACACCACGACCCAAGGGACTTTGAAACAATCGCGAAATATGAGAGTGGAAAACTTGAAGAATCCTTGACGCTCAAAACTTGAAGAATTTCCCCCGTCTTATATTGATATTTTACCTGCTTTAAGCTTCAAGACAAAAGGCAAAAAATGTTTCTTTCATGCATTGTTATTTTTATATATTTTATATATAATGAAACAACACTTGAGATTTTACAACCAATTTTATACTCATATACCCAAAAATGGTGAGATTATAAAAAAAAGGAACTTTTTTATGTGGGGAAAGAATTTAAAAAATTAAAATTGACATTTTTTGGGGGAAAAAAGAAGAAAAATCATAAGAAAAAACAAATTTTTCCATTTCCATTAGGGACCATTCAAGTCCCGAAAAATTGCGTGACATCATTTATGAACGCTCCCTATGTAACATTTTAGTTATATATTATTGTTTAATAATCAAAACTGAAAAAAACGGTAGCAAAATTTTTAGGAAAAATAAAAAAATTCAAGCTATGACATATTATGAAAAATTATGAATAAACTAAAGAAAAATTTCGAAAAGGAGCAACAGCAAGTTCAAGTTGTAACGTGATACAAAAATTTAATTATTTTTCAAAATTCATGCTGTAATCCTTTAAATATTCAATTATTATCTAAAACTTGTGAAATTCATTTTGAAATAAATTTTTATTAAAAAATTCTACGAGAATTCAATTATTCAAATACAAAAATGAATACTTTATTGAATTATTCTTAAAATTTAATTCTTATAAGGAACTTTAGTAAAATTTATTAAAATTGAATTCTTTTGAAGAATTTTAATAAAATTTTCAAGAAATAATTGCATTTTTCGAATCTGTAAAATATTTTTCAAGGTATGTAACGGAAGTATTATTCTATTGCGTGTTCCAGAAATTTACGAAATTGTAACATAATTTCCAAAATAAGCAACTGAAGTTTTCTGCAGTTACGTGTTTCGTAAAATTACGAAACTGTAACAAAATTTGAATAAAAAAAAAAAAATTAAAAAAAAAAAATTAAAAATTTATGCATAGTCACATGGTTCTGAAAATTATAAAACGTTTCAAAATATTACGTAAAACGTAACAGCAGAAAACTTCAGTTATGCTTTTTTCTGAAAATTCCAACAAAAATTTCTAACAGTGTACAATTTTAACTGAAATTCATTTTTCAATCAATTATAATTAGAAAATTCGACGACAATTTAATTATTTAAATACAAAAATAAGTAATTTATTGAATAATTGAATGTTTCTTAAAATTCAATTCCCATAAAGAATCGTTATCAACAAATATTCAAATAATTCAATTCTATCAATGAATTTTAATAAAATTTTTAAGAATAATTACATTTTTCGAGAAATTCGATTAAAATTGTATTAAAAATAATTGAAATTCAACGATAAGTTTTATTATTTGTGAAAATAATTGAATCCCTAAGAAGCATATTATTACTTTTGAACAATATTTAATATTCATGTAAATAATTGGATTCTTACAAAAAAATTTAAAAGAAAAACATTTTTTTAAATAATTGATTTTTTCGAGGAATTGAAATTAAATTTTTAAAAATAATTACATTTTTTGATCAATTCCTGTAAAATCGTATTAAAAATAATTGAAATCCTGTGATGAATTATATTATTTATGAAAAAATTGAATAGTTGTTAAGAATTTTATTAAAATTTTCAAAAATAATTGAATTCTACAGAGGAATGTTATTATTTATGAAAATAATTGAATTTTTGCGAAAAATTTTATTAAAATGTTTAAAAAGAATTGAATTTCAGTAAAAAATTTTGTTATTTTTGAAAATAATTGAATCCCTAAGAAGAATTTTATTATTTTTGAACAATATTTAATTTTTGCGAAGAATATTATTACTCTTGAAAATAATTGAATTTTTGCAATAATATCGAACTTTTACAAAATTGAATTTTTTTTCGTGTTTTTAACTAAAAATCTTCCATAAATTTATTATTTTTAATAATTTTTGAAAAAATTCTTTAATATTTATAAAAATAATTGAATCTCTGTGAAAATAAATTGAATATTTTTGAAAATAATGGAATTATTGCAAAGAAATTTATAAAAAATTTGTAAATAATTGAATTGCTGTGAAATATTTGTTATTTATAAAAATAATAAAAGGTTTTGTTTAGAATTTTATCAAAAAATCTTTAAAATAATTCATTTCTTTTGGAAAATTCTATTAAAATAGTAGATATTGAAAATCATATTGAATGGAGGAGAATTTTTGAAAAAAAAATTGAATTTGTTAAAAAGAATTTCATTAAAATTTTTGATAATAATTGAAGTTTGGAGAAAAATTTTAATATTTATAAAGATAATTGAAATTTTGACGATAATTTTTTCAAACCTTTGACCATAATTAAATTTTTGGGAAGAATTTTATTACTTTTGAAAATAATTGAATTCTGCAGACGAATTTTTGAATAATATTTCTTTTTAAATATCTAATTGAATTCTTTTGTCAAATTTTATTGAAATAGTAGATATTGAAAATAATTGAATTTTTATAAATTATAGAAATTAATGAAATTTCTACGAAGAATATTATTAAAATTATTTTGAAAATAAATTGAATTGTTAAAAAGAATTTCATTAAAATTTTTGAAAATAATTTAATTCTTTCAAGAAATTTAAATAAAAATGTATTGAGAATAATACATAAATTCTAATAAATAAATGATAAGAAGGCTTTTTAAAAAAATTGAATTTCTTTGATGAATTTTAATAAAATTTTGTCGAATATTTACATTTTTCGAGAAATTCCATTAAAATTGTATTAAAAATAATTGAATTTCTGCGATGAGTTATTTTATTTATGAAAATAATTGTAAATCTATAGTTTTTTATTATTTATGAAAATAATTGAATCTCTGTAAAAAACATTTGATTATTCATGAAAATAATTGAATTATTGCGAATAAAAATTGTGAAGGCAACTCTTTTAAAATTGAATGAAGAAAATTGAATTAAAGAAAAATTAGATTTCAAGAATAAGCACAGTAACTTTAGAAAACAATAATTTTCCAGGATTCCAATCAAAATTCCCTGATTTTTCTAGATTTTTTCAAGGTTTATAAAATTTCTCGACATTTCCAGGTTTTCCAGGTTTCCAGATTGCGTGGCAAATCCTGAATTTTCAGTTTTCTTCTTACTTTTATTTCAATTTTCTTTGTGCTTTTATTTTTTATTTTCCTTGTTTTTATTTTATATTTTCCTTTTTTTTAATTTTTCTTCTTCTTGTTTTTTTTATTTATTTTTCTTCATCTATATGTTTTAATTTTTTTTTCTTCTTGCTTTCTTCTTCAATTTTTAATTTGTGCTTATTTTTCTTGTTTTTCTTTCAGTTTTTAGTTTTTCTTGCTTTCTTTCATGGTTTTTAGCTTTTTTCTTGATGTATTTTGTTAATTTTCTTGTTTTTTTTTCTTTTTTAGTTTTTTCTTAATTTTCTTCTCTTTTATTCTTTTTCTTCTTAAATTTCTTATTCAATTTTTGTTTTTTATTTTTCTTTTCGTTTTTCTCTTCGTTTTCATTTTTTTTTTTGACATTTTTTATGTTTTTTATTAAAATTGTTCCAAAAATTTGATTATTTTATATTTTTCAAAAATTCAATTATTTTTAAACGATTTTACAAAAAATTTAATTGTTTTAAAAAGATTTTATCAAATTTAAATTATTTTTAAAAGATTTTACCAAAATTCACTTGTTTGGAAATTTACAAATATTTTTAAAAGAAAAAAAACTTGGATAATAATTACAGTTACAAGATATCATTTTTGTTGCAACTGTAGTAGTAAAGTATGGTTGTGAACGTTTAATTTTAAAGTAATTATTGCGCATGAGTGACAATGTATAAAGGGGGGTCATCACCAGTAATAAGACGGGGGGACAGTCTGTAACTTACCGCGAATAAATTAAGACGTTGCTCTACGACTAATAAATTATATCTTTATATTAATAACTAATCTGTTTTATTCTATCATTTCCTGACAAAAACATTACTACACAACACTCAATTAAATAAACGACTTTTTCGACTGCTTTTTGTATTTTTAATCGACTAATCGACTTTTTTTGTGTTTTAAAGTGGATCCTAGGCCTTCAAGTCGTAAAATTATTATACTTTTGCAGTCTATCAACTCTAACAATTTTGAATCTATTTTTTTCTGTACTTTGTAGGTTTAGAAATTTGAGAAATATAGAGAAAGAAGGAAAGAAGGAAGGAGGGAGGGAGGGAGGGAGAAGCTGAGTGAAAAAAGGTGAAATTATATAGACAATTTGGAGGTTGTTAAAATTTGAAGAGGTGGTCGTTTTCGTCACGCCTTTTATACTAGAGGCTATGAGTTTTTGTGAATATTGTATTGGAAGGGCCTTATTATTACTTACTTTAGTTTGTGAAGAGCGCTTTATTCCCCATGGGTCATGGAATAATTGTGCGTTAGTGGGTCCCTGTCATTCTCAAGTGCCTGTGGGCAATGGAGCCTGGGATGCTGGAGTCGAGTGTTGGTGGTAAAACGGCAAACTTTATAAAATGTAAACGGAGAACACAGGTGCATAGAAGTGAAGTGGAACCCCCCTGGTTTTGAAAACGGTTGACTTGCCATAGTCAATAGTGTCCACTCAATCCACTTCAAGTGGATTCTCTCTCTCTCATTCTCTCCCTGTGTTACCGATACTCCAAAACACCTCGAGCATCCATTGTTCTCTGTAAAAGATATACTTCCCGGAAATTGTGATACCTGGGCCCCTCTAATTATCCGTCTCTCGATGGTTTAAAGTCCGGAGCCAGTCACAGTGGATGTTGACGTCGCGACTTGTTCTCGAGATAAAAATTAGTCAAGGGATGAATACTTGTTTCTTTCATTGTCTGTGGAGGTAAGGATTTTCAAGGATTTGTTGTCCAAGGAGAATATTATCTTGTATTTTTATTTTTAAAGCTCGTTTGAGAAATTCCATTTTCGACCCGGGGTATTTTGGTTTTTTTTTCTTATTTTTCTTTTGCGAGCTCAATTTAAATCGGTTACATTTTGAAATGACTTTTACTTTTGCCGGCAGTAAAAAAAAAATAACTGATTGGTAGTAAAAATTGGCTGATTTCCAATAAAAAAAAAAGATTTACCAAAATTAGACATTGCTCAAAATCACACAAATCCAAGACTTTATCATTTTTAATAAGAATGTAAAAAATTATTTTTGAGTAAAAAAATACAATTATATAATTATTAGTAAAATAATAATTATTCACTTTTGTAGTTATTAATCGTTGTATTCCAAATAATTGCAGTAATTCAATTATTTTCAAAAAAAATAAATAAAATTCTTATAAAAGTGAACTATGTTCAACATTTGAAAAAAATTCTCGTAAAAATCCCAAATATCTTCATAAATAATAAAATTCTCCTTCAAAATTCAATTATTTTCATAAATGTCAAAAAAAATTCTTGTCCTAATTTCAATTATTTTCAAAAATAAAATGCATTTTTCTAATTTCAATGATTTTCAATATCTATACTATTTTAATAAAATTTCCCAAAAAGAATTCAATTATTTAAAAACAATTTTAATAAAATTGTATGCAAACATTTAATTATTTTCATAAATAATAAAATTTTTTTAAGGAATTCAATTATTATTTCCATAAAAAATAATTTAAAATTCTAGAAAATAATAATTGAATTAAAATGATGAAAATAATTTTGATGAAGTTATAGTAAAATTCCAGAAAACATTAAATTATTTTTAAACATTTTTTTAAAATTCATTGAAAAAGTTCAATAATATCAATAAATAGTAAATTTTTCACAGGAATTTAATTATTTTAAAATTTAAATACAATTCTAATAAAATTCTATTTAAGAATTCAATTATTTTCAGAAATAATTAAATTGTGAATATACTGAAAATCATTGAGTTCTTGTAAAGTATTTTTTATAAAACTTTGAAAATAATTGAATTTATTTCAAGAATTTTATCAACGTTTTTTGAATAATTGAATTCTTTCGAAAAAATGTAGTTAAAATTGTATTGAAAATAATTACATTAAAATTATTTGTAGAAAATTAAATTTTTTTAAACAATTTTATTATAGTTTTTGTAAATAATTACACTTTTTTCAAGAATTCCATTAAATTTCGTAAAAATATTGTAATTTTTTAAAGTGATTTTAATTGAAAATTTTGAAAATTTTGAAAATAATTGAAATTTACAAAGAATTTTATTAAAAACTTTTGAGAACAATTGAATTGCTTAAAAAAATATTATTACAATTTTTAAAAATAATTGAATTGCTTCGAAGGATATTTTATCTCAATTTTTGAAAATAGTTGAATTTTTAGAAAGAATTTTATTAAAAATTTTGAAAATAACTATTTTTTTAAAAAGATGTCATTAAAATTGTGGAAAATAATTGAACTTACACTAACATTCTTGAAAATAATCGAATTTAATTAATATTTTTTAAAAATAATTGTATTCTTTCTAGAAATTTGATTAAAATTGTATTGAAAATAATAATTGAAAATAATAAAATGTCTTGGCAAAATTTTTATTCAAATTCTTTAAAATAATTGAGTTTTGAAGAATTTATTTCAATTTTCTTGGAAATAAAAGAGTTTTTTAAAAATATTTTTTACTAAAATTTTTGAAAATAATTGAATTTTAAGAAGAATTTCTTTTAAGTTTTTAAAATAATCGTGTTTATTATTCGTTAATTACAATAAACTATTTTCCTATTAAATTATATTATAAAATTATTCATAGAAAATTAAATTCTTTTAAACAATTTTATTATAGTTTTTGTAAATAATTATATTTTTTTTTAAGAATTTCATTAAATTTCGTAAAAATAATGTAATTTTTTAAAGTAATTTTAATTGAAAATTTTGGAAATAATTGAAATTTACAAAGAATTTATTTTATTAAAATCTTTTAAGAACAATTGAATTGATTAGAAAAATGTTATTACAATTTTTAAAAATAATTGAATTGTTTCGAACGATTTTAACTGAATTTTTGAAAATAGTTGAATTTTTAGAAAGAATTTTATTAAAAATTTTGAAAATAACTGTTTTTTTAAAAAGAATTTCATCAAAATTTTTGAGAATAATTAAATTTATATTAAAATTCTTGAAAATAAATAAATAATCGAATTTAATTAATAGTTTTAAAAATAATTGTATTCTTTCGAGAAATTTTATTAAAAATTTTATTGAAAATAATTGAATTGCTGTAAAAGATATTATTTCTGAGAATAATGAAATTCTTACGACAAATTTGAGGAAAATTTTTGAATAAGAATATTTATTATTATGTATTCAATAAGTGAAGTCTTTAAATTTTAAATCTGTAATCATTCAAAAATTGATGTTTATTCTTGAAAATATAAAATTTTTTAAATTTACAATATAATAAGAAATGGAATATAATAATATATTAATAATTATTAATAGAATAGTTGAATCATTTTTAACTACTATAATTATGAATACTTGAATTATTAATTCGTAAAATTATTAGCACCATGAAAAAAGTACCAAAAAAGCAAGTTTGTAAAATATGGAAAATTTATTTTAAATTTTAATCTTAATGGGAATTTATGTATACTTTAGATTTGAGAATCTCCTTTTATATAGAATAGTCTCCTGATTAATAGATTTGTTTATTCTTGTTAGGGAGTCATTTAAATTTCTCTATATAGATAGAGAGTCAATTTTGAAACAGTATATTTGTATAGTTGAAACAAAGGTTAGAGATTGAGGAGAGAAATCTATTTGTAATAGATAAAGAGAGGAATAAATCTTTTGGCTTCTGTTTTTCTCATCTATTGATTGCATATATTTGGGTACAATATTTAAGTATATTTAAAATGTCATATTTAATGTAATATTAAATTTTTTCCACAGAAAATAACTAATTTAAAAATTAAATTAAAAAAAATAAATAAATTTAAAAGAAAAATTAAATAATAAAATAAATTTTTTAAAAATTAGTTATGATATGCTAAGTATAGGAAAACGAAATAATATAGAATTAACTACAATTATTGAAAAAAAGAAAAAAGAGGAACGAAAATTAAACTTATGAATAATAAAATATTTGTTAAATAACAGAAAAACAATATTCATCTAAAATTAAAACTAATTAGTAAATTAATATAATTAAAATGATAAAATTGATTTTCTGAAAACTATTCTTTATTCCAAATATTTTACATGTAACTTATAATTAATAATATATATTTTTATTTTTTCAGATAGTTGATCCAGGAGAGGTAACTGTCAGGCAGAAATTGTAATGGTGAGTTTTTTTATTACGTTCACTAATTTTCAAAAATTTTATTAAAAATTTAGTAAATATAGTTTCTGGTTAATTTTTTTTTCCATAAAGATAAAAGCGCTTTAATCTTTAACCACTGGGAATTTTTTCGGTGAACTTTTAATAGTCGCAGCGTTCCCTCCCGCCCGTATCAGAAAATCAAAAATTTTCCAATGGTCAAAAACAAAAATTAATAACTCGGAATATTTTCAATAACCAAAATTCTTCATCTTGGTCTATCATTACAACCAATGTTTTTATACGCATTTTTATTTTTTTTTTGTAATTATAGTTACAAAATCGACGAAAATAGTTTATTTTAAAGTCTAAAGTATATGATTATTTAGAGAGAATAAAAAACTAAAAGAGATTGAGGCCAGGACAGGATTAACGGTATTTTCAATATACCAGTTAATTAATAAGCATAATAACAACATCCCAAAAGTTTCTAATATCATTAGAAAAACTGCTACCCAATATAAAGGGAAACCCGAGAATCGAGATAATGACATTTTTAGAGAATGAATTTGAAAATATTTTATAAATCACATTTTTTGCAATCGCATCATTAGACCCTTCGTGTTTTTTTCACCGCCTAATAAAAGAATGAATGAACACTTTTTTTTACTGTTTAACATAAAAGGCGTTCCGAAATGTTTACTCGTTTTTATAGATATTGTATAAAATATATACACGTGTCTAATTTAAACAGGTGAGATTCTAGAACCTAATCAACTGTATATGTTGGAAAAAGGCAGCTGACTGTAAAATTACGAAATTAACTTTCGTCATCATTAACACCTAACTTTGTATAGTATATGTGTATGTATGTTTTCAACTGCGCGGAGAATGGAATGTGCGATAAGAAAAGAGTGTGGAATTGGAATCGTGTGAATATAGTCTTTACAACTCTATTCGCGCAATAGTTTCGCAGTAATAGAGACAGAGAAGGCGCAGGTGTATGTTTTCAAGGTTTGGTTAAGCCATTACTGTGGATTTAACCAGAAACGAATTACGACTTTGGGTTAACGATCGTTATAACTGCCATTGCAGTTTAAGTTTTCAAACGAATTATTTTATTTATTAGCATACTCACCAAGTAATGCTTGCTCTCCAAAAGTTGACTTTGGAATTACAGACTCAATTTTCTCATATTATATAGATTTTCACTGGTGAATTGAAATGTAAATTTATTCTGGTTCCCCCCCCCAAAAAAAAGAAGAATAAAGTAAAGCATTTCGTAAAGTGCATTTTCGAATTTTAGAGGGCAAACAGACTGCAAAGGAAATCAGGGATCACAGCAATTGTTTTCTTTAAAATATTGGTAAAAAGATGAATAATATTTTTCGAAAATAAGTGATATAGAAAGGTACAAATGTTAAATAAAAAATTTAACGTGTCGTGTGGAAACTGGAAAGTAAAACTTGTGTCTGACATATAATTTTTTAATTTTTTATTTAGAAACCTGAAAAAATCAGGGAATTTTGATTGAAATCCTAAAAAACTATTGTTTTCTAAAATCTAATTTTTCTTTAATTCAATTTTCTTCATTCAAATTTCTTAATTCAATTTTAAAAGAGTTGCCTTCACAATTTTTCTTCGCAATAATTCATCTATTTTCATAAATAATCAAATATTTTTTACAGAGATTCAATTATTTTCATAAATAATAAAAAACTTTATAGATTTACAATTATTTTTATAAATAATATAACTCATCGCAGAATTTCAATTATTTTTAATACAATTTTAATGGAATTTCTCGAAAAATGTAATTATTCGTCAAATTTTATTAAAATTCATCAAAGAAATTCAATTATTTTAAAAAGTTTTCCTATAATTTATTTATTAGAATTCAAGTATTATTGTCAATACATTTATAATTCAATGTCTTCAAAAAATCCAATTATTTTCAAAAATTTTAATCAAATTCTTTTTAACAATTTAATTTATTTTCAAAATAATTTTAATAAAATTCTTCGTAGAAATTTCATTAATTTCTATAACTTATAAAAATTCAATTACATTCAATATCTACTCTTTCAATAAAATTTTACAAAAGAATTCAATTAGGTATTTAAAAAGAAATATTATTCAAAAATTCGTCTGAAGAATTCAATTATTTTCAAAAGTAATAAAATTCTTCTTAAAAATTTAATTATGGTCAAAAGTTTGAAAAAACTATCGTCAAAATTTCAATTATCTTTATAAATATTAAAATTTTTCTCCAAAATTCAATTATTTTCAAAAATTTTAATGAAATTCTTTTTAACAAATTCAATGATTTTCAATATCTACTATTTTAATAAAATTTTCCAAAAGAAATTAATTATTTAAAAAATTTGTCTATAAAATTTTAAGCAAACCTTTTATTTTTTTTAAAAATAACAAATATTTCACAGCAATTAAATTATTTACAAATTTTTTATAAATTTCTTTGCAATAATTCCCTTCTTTTAAAAAATATTCAATTTATTTTCACAGAGATTCAATTATTTTTATAAATATTAAAGAACTTTTTCAAAAATTATTAAAAATAATAAATTTATGGAAGATGTTTAGTTGAAAACACGAAAAAAATTCAATTTTGTAAAAGTTAGAAATTATTGCAAAAAATCAATTATTCTCAAGAGTTATAATATTCTTCGCAAAAATTAAATATTGTTCAAAAGTAATAAAATTCTTCTTAGGGATTCAATTATTTTCACAAATAATAAAACTTATTGCTGAATTTCAATTATTTTTAATACAATAAATTTTAATCGAATTTCTCGAAAAATGTAATTATTCTAAAAAATTTTGTAAAAATTCATCAAAAAAATTCAATTTTTTGAAAATGTATTCATAAAATTTTTTATGAGAATTCAATTTTAAGAAACATTTAATAATTATTCAATATATTATTTATTTTTGTTTTTAAATAATTGAATTCTAGTAATTTTCTAATAAAAATTTATTTTAAAAATGAATTTCAGTTAAAATTTTAGATTATAATTGAATATTAAAAGCATTAGAGTGTGAATTTTTAGGAATAATTGAATTTTAAAAATGTTTCAAATTAAAATCTTTGAAAATCTGAATTTTTCATTTTTTTAACTAACAATTCTGTGGAATTAATTTTTTTTGGAAAATTATTTTCATAAATAACAATATTCAATACAAGAATTCAATTATTTTCAAAATTAAAAAAATTCTTCACTGAAATTAAATTATGTTCAAAAATTTTTTTAAAACTCTCGTAAAAATTTCAATTATTTTTATGAATAATAAAATTCTTCACCGAAACTCAATTATTTACATTACTTTTAAAAAAATTCTTGTAAAAAATCCAATTATTTTCAAAAATTTTCTAAAATAATTGAATTATTTATAAACATTTTGATTAAATTCTACGCAAACATTTATAAATTATTTTCATAAATAATAAAAATTTTACAGGAATTCAATTATTTAGAAATTTTTTATAAAAAAAATAATTCGCAAAAGTTCAATTATTTTCATAGGTTTCAAAATATTTCAATTTGAAATTTTATAAAATTTTTAATTTGAATGAATTTAAACAGAAATTTTAAGGAACTTAGATTTTTGAAAAATTTTAATAATTCAAATTTAAATTTTTTATTTAAAAACACAAAAAAAAATTGAATTTGGGAGAAGTTACAAATGTTTGTAGAAATTTAATGATATGTTCGAAAAATTTTAAAAATTCTTGTCAAAGTTTCAATTATCCTTAAATATTCTTCGCAAAAATGAAATATAAATATTTATATTTATATTTTCTAATAATAATTGATTCAAATATAAATTTCAGTTAAAATGGTAGATAATTGAATTTCGATTTTTGAATGTTTGAATTTTTCATACTTTTAACTAAAAGTTGTGTAGATTTAATTTTTTTGAAAAAGTTTAATTGAATTTTTTTGAAGTTATTTGAAGTTTTTATTTTCTAATATTTGATTGAAGAATTTCCGAATAATCGATAAAGTTTCGTAAAATTGAATTGTAAACAAAAGGATTTGAAAATGTTGAAAGAAATGTTTTAAAAATTATTAATAATAATAATTAATAATAATTAATTTACACTTTATAAAGAAGAATTTTAGTTAAAAATTTTGGAAAACAATAATTGAATTAAAACTATGAAAGTAATAAGTTTTTTTAAATTATAATCAAAGGTATAGTCTTTACTGGTATTCAATACGAACGGTATTCCTAATTTCCATTATTAGGAAATGAAAATAAAGTTATAATCGATGGTTAGTAATTTATAATAAGTGATTTTCCGTCTCATATCCTTAAAAATTATATTTTCGCCATTCAATCTCCGTGGAGCGTGACAAATTTCGTCAAGTATCATGCGCATTATTACATTCGTATATTAACTCTCTCACAGGACAAAAAATTAATTCACGGTACTCATGCGCATGACCTTTTGGCTGCGCGGAATGGAAAAAAGAAACCCCCCTCAGTTTAAAAGGACTCAAGAAAAAGTACAGCTAACAAATGATGATTTAATGAGCTCATCTCTTACTCCGAATATGGAGTCGCATTACTGGTAATGAAACGATTAAAAAGAACATCCTCCTACCTCGGCAGGCTCATTAAATATTGTATTTCTTATTTTTCTTTTTATTACTTTATTAAAATAGCATCAAATTATCATTAACTTACTTAATACTTGATACTAAATTATCAAGGAATATAACGTCCTCTTTTAATAATTTTTGAGTTTAAAAATAAAGGAAAACTTGCCCCGGTCGAGTCGTAAATATTGTACCAGTTATTAATTAATGCTCAATTTCTTTTGCGATTCCGTGCATATAAGTATTTAAAAATAATTTTTTTTCCCAGTCGAAACATAAATATAACTTATACATTGATAAAGATATTTTAGCGCTTAAAGTTATGTTGGAATTTAATATTCAGTTAATTTGGATATTATTTATTGAAATTTTATCATTTTTTGCCGTGTTACTTATTTGAAGGTATTTTAATTACTGAATTGGAATTTATTGAAAGTTATGAATTAATTAATTCAGTTATCAATTAAAATAAGTAGAGTCTATCAAATGGTAAAATTTAACTAAAAGTATAGGAATCTTTACCAAGTAGTAGATGACTTTTCACTGTAATTCGAATTCAGAGAATGAACTTTATTTAAAGATTTATTTATTTAAATTTTTTTTTAAATAATAGGCGCTTGCATTTTATCAGGGGAACATATATAAATATTCGTATGCGTGTAAAAAGAATTCAAGTTGTCATAATGTCGGAAATATGACGCATGAAAAAAAAATGAAAAATACATAAACAAAATATAATAAAAGTAAATAAAAAGTTAAAAGGGTGGCTTTAAAATAAATAAGAAAGGTAAAAACACAGAGAAAAGCGAGTGTTGTTTTTGATGCGGGTAAATTTTGGTAGGGTAATTTTAGTGAGGATAAATTTTCTATAATAGAAAATTTACCTTATTTTCAGTGTTAAAATAACACTTCCGAGCTAAAGTTTGATGCAGACACTTTTAACACCGAATTCAGTGTTAAAATAACACTCACTTTTTTCTGTGAAGGTAGCTTTAAGCTTGTCTTGAAGAAGCAGTAACTTAAAAGCATTACGATCGCCCACTGGGTAGGTGGCAATGCAAGCAACCTGTTTCATTCGTAAATTTCCATGGCAGACAAAATGGCGTGACAAGACGATACCCCATTCCCCCGCTGTGTGATTGTCCGTCGGTAGGAGCTTTGAAATCGATACCAAGGGTACACCGGTTGTAAAACCTTTATACTCGTCCAGAGCACCTGTTGTGATGGAAAACAAGAATTTCAAGTCTTTTTCTCTCCTCTCTTTCTCTCTCGCTATATATTATATCGAGAGATAGTATAATAACCTTCCTTAAAATTACATCCTCGCAATTCAATCAAAATTGTTCTCTAAATTGCATTATTTTCCCGTTTTTATCCCCCTCTTAAATTCCAATTCTTTTGCATTATCGAAAGAAACACGAAACCTTCTCTCGTTCAACTTGAAGGAAATTTTATGTTTATGTATTTCTTATTCATTAAAATATAATGCA
Source organism: Leptopilina heterotoma (assembly GCF_015476425.1). Lineage (NCBI taxonomy): Eukaryota > Metazoa > Arthropoda > Insecta > Hymenoptera > Figitidae > Leptopilina > Leptopilina heterotoma. The sequence continues at coordinate 1,814,535 of NW_025110893.1, forward strand.
AAGTGTTTCAATATTTGAGGGGGAAATATTTCTTTACACATTTTGTATATTCAATGTATGTTTGTATAATGAAAAGAATTCTTTGAATTGGGTATAATAAACGTTGATTTTTTGGTTCTGGGCACTTATCGTCGATTCTGTCGATTGCTGTATGCCCTAATGTCCTCAATTTATGAATTAAGTTATTGCTTATTTTAGACCCCCATGAGTGTGAATATTCCTGTACAGTTACTGTCTATTATAAATTCAAAATTTTCACTTTCAGCGATCTTTAGTTTTTTATTATTGCACTTACCGTTTAAGTGTATCGTTGTACTATCTAATGTTCTTTATTTATAGATAAACTTATTGCTTATTTAAACCTTAATATTTAAATATTAATAATTGTACAATGCACTTACTGTCCGTTATAAAGTCAAATTTTTCACTTACTGTTTCTTCTATTTTTTCGTTATTGCACTTACCGTTTAATATATGAAGCATAAATTAGATAAATATGGGAAAGGGGATAAATTAACTCATTTCTTTTTTAAATGTTATGATTAAAAAAATTACACTTACAATTACACTTACTTTTATTACTATTATTACTTACTTTTTTTTTAAGTATTCATACTTTGAATTTACAATAAACGATAAGTGCAATTTTACTGCGTCGTTCAATTTTTTATTGTTGTAGTTACCGTTTATTGTAATTTAAAATTATGCACTTACTGTATCTTGGATTTTTTCATTATTGCACTTACCGTCTATTGATAATTGACAGTATTCACTTACTGCGTCTTTTAATTTTTTCACTATTGTACTTAACCTTTATTAGAACTTTCTGTATCTTTAATTTTTTCATTATTTTTCATTATTGCACTTACCGTTTACTGAAAATTAAAAGTTTTCACTTACTGCGTCTATTGCACTTACCGTCTATTGAAAATTCACCTACAGTGTCTTTAATTTTTTTCATTATTGCACTTACCGTTTACTGAAAATTAAAAGTTTTCACTTACTGCGTCTATTGCACTTACCGTCTATTGAAAATTCACCTACAGTGTCTTTAATTTTTTTCATTATTGCACTTACCGTTTACTAAAAATTAAATGTTTTCACTTACTGCGTCTTTTAAATTTTCATTATTGTACTTACCGTCCATTGGAAATTCAAATCATTCTCTTCCTGTATCTTTAAATTTTTGTTATTTTTTTGTTATTTTTGTTACTGTCTATTTGAAATTCACGGTATTTACTTACTGCGTCATTATATTTTTTTTCATTCTTGCACTTACCGCCTATAGAAAATTCACTTACAGTGTCTTTAATTTTTTCATTATTGTTCTTATCGTATACTAAAAATTAAAAGTTGTCACTTACTGCGTCTTTTAAATTTTTGTTATTGCACTTACTGTCTATTGGAAATTCACGGTATTCACTTACTGCGTCTTTTAATTTTTTTATTATAGCACACTTACCGTCTGTTAGAAATTCACTTAATGTATCTTTAATTTTTTCATTATTGCACTCACCGTTTACTAAAAATTAAAAGTTTTCACTTACTGCGTCTTTTAAATTTTTATTATTGCACTTACCGGCTTTTATAAAAAGCTCTGTTTAACTTTAGAATTGTTGTAAGGTTTTTTTATTTCAATTATTGTTCCAATTATAGAATTTATCGTAAAATTTAAATCCCTCTTATGTCACTTACCGTTAATAACAATTAATTTTTAACTTCACATTTTACATTTACTGTATGTTGATAGTCATACAGTAAGTGCAATTTCGCTAACCGTGAATTTAGAATTAAAATTGCGATAAGTGCAATTATACGGTAAGTGTAATTACACTTACCGTGTAATTATAAGTACAATTTGGGTGAGTGAAATTATACGGTAAGTGTAATTACGCTTACCGTCAAATTGTAAGTATAATTGCGGGGAGTGAAATTATACGGTAAGTGTAGTTATAAATATAATTGCGGTAAACGAAATTAGACGGTAAGTGCAATTACACATCAAGTGTAGTTGCGATGACAGTATAATTGTAATTTTAATTACAATGAGTGCAATCGTACGATAAGTTAAATTCTAGTCGCAAACTATTTGAAAAAGAATCGAGAACAATATACTTATATAGCATCACAGTCGACGGTATTTTAAAGAAATAAGAACCCTTATGATTAGTATGATCCTTTAAAAGCACATACTCTCTAGAATCTCAAATATAGAAATAAAATAAAAAGTCGTTTTATACTTTCACCATAAAATTATGCACTGTTCTTATTTTCGTTGAAAATATTTCCTTTTTATTTTGCAAAGAGAAATATAAAATTTGCATGTAAAACAAAGTATTGCCCTATTTCTTTTACAATCCTCATCGTTAGTATAGTTGTTCTTATAAAATCAGAGTGTTAATTTCAGTTGCTCCTGCTACTCTCGCGTCTACTGAATTATTTCATTCGTCCTTCTTGAGAATAAGTGTATAGTGTTGTGTGTGCGTTGCCCATATAGTGAAATCAACGCGTGCAGTCATAAAACAAGCTTAACGCTTTACAGTGCGTAATATAAAACAGAGATTCAAATCTTATTCGCCATCGCGCCTCATGTTATATAGCATCAAAGCCACTTATATGTTGTCCACTCCCGGCATTAAAACACGTTTCCTCACCTATATATGCCAAATGATAAATGGCCTCAGATAATCTTCTGGTTATATTGCTTAGATGTAAACTGAACCCTCTTATCAGTTACGCGACGTTACAAAATCTTATATTATTAGTTAATCTCGTATCTCCTGTGGTCTTTCATTAAACTCGACCGATTCTCTAATTTCTTGAGGTTATTATTATTGTATATCAAAATAACGATGGGTTATTATTAATGTATGTGTAAAAATGACTGAGAGGGTTATTATTAATGTGTATATGTAGAATTGACGGTGGGTTATTATTTTTATCGAAGAGTTATATCATTATTCTTTAAGGATTTCATGGCCTTGGGTCGAAACATTTTGGGAGTTTTTTCACGGTTATCGTAACAACGGTTTCTATAAGGAACCTGAAATAGTCGTTATAGTAAACGTTTCCTTAGGAACCGTTGATATATTAATTGCTTCCATTTGAACGGTTGTTATGGTAACCGAATCATTAGTTATCGTTACTGTGATAACCGTTACTATACAAACGGTTGTTATGGTAACCGTTACTATACAAACGGTTGTTATAGTAACCGATACTATACCAACGGTTGTTATGGTATAACCGTTACTATACCAACAGTTGCCATGCTAACCGAATCATTAGCTACCGTTCCCTTATAGAATCCATCGCCATAGTTGCCATAACAACCGCTTTTTACAACCATAAAAAATAAAACAGAAATTATCACATTAAAAATCGACTAATTAAGAATTGTGTGAAAGGACACAATGATTCCTCTTCTTTTTTATTCGACTTGTGTGGTTATAAATAACCGCAATGATTTACACGAGTTTTGTCGATATATTTATATTTATTGAAGAGGAGAAAAAAAAGAGTGGAGCAAAAAAATATGCATGAGAAAATGAGGCTACCGTATTGGAGAGAAGAGAGTATATATATATAGTATATATATAATAACGAGGTGGCGGCTTTGGGATGTTTCGATGGTTCACTCTCAAGTGTTATATATATCTATATATATACAGGTGCTCTGGAGTCTGAGATCGGACCAGTCGTTAAACTCGAAACTGTACACCTGCCGGTGTGCATCATTTATTGCCTTTATTTCTCAGGTTCTCTACAGTGTTTTATCGTCAATGCGGTCCAAACGTGATGTCATTTCATTTTACATATATATACACTACTATATATATATAGTGTTCTATGTATATTACTTCAATTTTGCTGATGTGCGCTCAGAACTTTCTCTCACAATTCTCATCTTTATTGTTCTACTCTCCCAAACAAAAGAAAATTTATATCTGGTTCCATGAAAATATAATATATTAAGCTTGAGAGAATTTTCTGCTCTGGAATTTTGTTCAATTGTAGGTTAGCTATTTGTTTCAATGTAATGATTGTTAATTCTTTATTTTTAGTTTGATTCTAGGAGTTGGGCGCTGTTTCTTCAGTTATCAGAATTTTTTTTGCTTTTTTATACCAGCGCTAGTGCTACTGTTTCCTATTAAACTTACCGTTCGTAGGAGAATTCATTAGTATGGCTTTGGGTATTTCTTTACTTTTTGTTTTTGGTATCAATTTTATACCAATTTTTGGTATATTAAGGTATTCTAGATATTTTACGGTTAATTTAAAGTCATAGTGCAGTTACCGTTAGTTGAAATATTAACACTTTTGATTACAAATAAATCTTTAATGTTAACTCGATTTTTTTGCCTTTTTCGGATTTTGCAGATAGTGCTGAATGTACTTACCGGCTATGCTTCTTATTTGACTTTAAGTATTTTTCTTAAATAATTTTAAATAAACTTAAATAAATTTAAAGTTCCTGTATTGCACTTACCGTTGTTTAAAAAAACTACTCACCAGACGTAGCAAACTATTTAATAACTTTTTTGATTATGGTTGTAATGAATTCACATTAGTCAAGTTCTCTTTTTTTCACTTACAGCATCATACGAATGTAGACTAACGTTTTTACGTAGTTTTAAAGTCGTATTGCACTTACCGTTAGCGGGAGAATTTGCTATAGTTTAAATATATTTACTTCTAACTAAAAACATTAATTATTTTTATATTTAATGCTTGTTTCGTTTCATTATATTAGTGAGTAGAACACTTACCGTCAGTTTCATACTTCTGTTTCTACTTACTGTATATTTAAAGTATAAATTCTTGTAACAGTTTAAATGTAAAACAATATCTTGCACTTACCGTCAGTTCAATTTTTCGATCGTTTATTTTGAGAACAATATTTAATTTAGATCTCGAAACTGACGGTAAGTGTACTATTAGCTTTCTAAACAGACGGTATTTGTATGAACTTACCGTCTATTTGGAAAGCCAACATTACACGTACCGTCTGTCTAAAGAGTTAATATTACACTTACCGTCTGTTCAAAGATCTAATATTACACTTAACGTCTGTTTAAAGCGTTAATATATTACACTTACCGTCTGTTCAAAGATTTAATATTACACTTAACGTCTGTTTAAAGCGTTAATATTACACTTACTGTCTGTTTTGGAAACTAAAATTAAACTTACCGTCTACTTTTAAGTATTAATAGCGAACTGTATCTATTTTCAAATAACAATAATTGCACTTTTGCCTTGACGTGTATTAAAAGTTTCGTTTTTACGATTTATCGTATTATTTATATAGTCTATTTTAGTGAGCCTACCGTTTATTGTCAACAAGAAAAATTACCTAATTGGTTATTTTGCGCTTATATTGCACTCACCGTATCGTTTAGTTTTCTATTATTTTTGTTACAATTCAACATTGTTTGCTTGAATTTTTCAGTTATTTCTCTTGCAGTCGGTAAATTCACGTTTTATTGTTTTAAGTTTTTCACTTACCGTTTTGTATAAATGCTAACATTGCACTTACCGTATTTTATGGTTTTTAATTTTTTATTTATAACGTTATAACACTTTTGGTTTATTTTAATTGTCCAAGATTTTTCTTTTAATCTTTAAATTCACTATTTTCCGCTTTTAAATTTTTATTGTTTCACTTACCGTTTGTTATAAGTGTTAATGTTACAGTTACCGTACCTTTTATGTTTCTATTATTACACCTTTTGATTATTTTAACTAATAACGATACGTTCGTCGCTTGTTTTAATTACCAATGGTTTCTCTTGAAGTCTTTAAAATTTTCATTTTCGCTTTTAAATTTTAATCGTAAACACTTACCGTTTGTTATTAGTGTTAATATTACACTTACCGTAGCACTTATTTTTCTATTATTACACCTTTGGTTAATTTAATTACCAATTATTTTTCTCGTAGCCGTTAAATTTTTGTTGTTCGCTTCAAATTTTGTTACACTTATTGTTTGTTACAAGTGCTAATATGGCACTTACCGTACTTTTAGGTTTCTATTACATCTTTCATTTCTTTTAATTACCATTAATTATTCTAATGATCTTTAATTTTCCAAAAAAGGTTTCAGCTTTTAAACTTGAATTGTTCCACTTACCGTTTGTTATAAGTGCTAATATTGCGCTTACCGTATCACTTATTTTTCTATTGTTACACTTTTCGGTTTTTTTAATTACCAATTATTTTTATCGTAATCGTTAAATTTTCGCTATTCGCTTTTAAATATTGTTACACTTGCCGTTCGTTACAAGTGCCAATATTGCACTTACCGTAATTTTAGGTTTCTATTACACCTTTCATTTCTTTTAATTACTATTAATTATTCTTATAGTATTAAGTTTCCCAAAAAGGTTTCGACTTTTCAACTTCGATTGTTCCACTTACCGTATGTTACAAGTACTAATATTGCACTTACCGTATCACTTATTTCTTTATTAGTACACCTTTCGGTTATTTTAATTACCAATTATTTCTCTCGTAATCGTTAAATTTTCGCTATTCGCTTTTAAATATTGTTACACTTACCGTTTGTTACAATTGCTAATTTTTCACTTACCGTAAATTTTTATTTAGTACATTTTTATTTAAAACACTTACCGTGTTTTAAATTTTAGCAATTTTAAATTTTACTTCCTTTAAAGAAAGGAAGTTAAGTAATATTTTTTAGTATATTAATTACTTTTCGTTAATTTTAGTTTCAAATTATCGCACTTACCGTCTACTTTAATAACAGATGTATTATTTCCTACAAACCCAAAAACCAATATTTATGCTCAATCCTTTATATTATTTTTTTACCAAACAAAAGATTTATGATGACCATATGGTTTCTTTGGATTGATTTGTTATTTTGGAGATTTTTCGAAAGACGGAAGAATGAAAATAAAATTTGAATAAAAGAACTTGGGTTTTTTTTGTGTATTTATATGTGTGAGTGTGTGTTGGCGTCGCGAAGTCGAGGTTTAAATTCTCGAATGATTGTCGTTTTTTTACATTTATTTTTTTTTTCATTGCCTGAGGTCCTGAAACTTCTTTATCTCTCCTCGACACGGTTTTCGATGTGGGGATATTACCCGCTGCGTTCTGGCGCCTAGGCACACCTGTGCTAGTTCCCTTTTTTGTCTCTTTTATTTATTCTTGTCTAGTCTAGACGAGACTGGTATCCACTCTAATATCTACATATAATATTGGTCCCCACTTACTTTTTGCTCCCGAACAAACCAGTTCCAAATATTCTGAACCCATATGGATACATTCAACAACAAATTCACTCGCACTTCTCGAAATACCAGTATTAGTGATTTTTGAAAAAAAGTTTCTTTTTTACTGATCGATCGGACTTTTAGATCCATTCTCTTTTGCTATTTTTTTTCCTTTTTTCTTTTCTTTCTTCTTTCCTTTTTTTTCCTTTCTTTCTTTTCTTTCTTTTTTCCTTTTTCTTACCTTTTTTCTTTTCTTTTCCTTTTTTTCTTTTTGATAGTATTGATACGTTTTTGATAACATTGCGAAAATGTAATATCGGAATTATGATTGTGTATCGACTCTGTTTCGGAGGGGGAATGTTCACAAAGAGTTGGCAACTTTGAGGGGGGATTTTGCAACCACAAAACCTAGTAGCAGCTGCAGTATTTCTGTATATGTGGTGATCGACGAACGGATTTACGGATTTGCTGACGCAAAGAAAAGATAAGCGGAAAGAGGAAGCGAAGAGGAAGCGGCGCGACAAGGTAGCTGAGAAGGTCGGTGTGGTGAAATTCCAGAAAAGACTATGCCACACTCGCAGTTATCTTCTTTGTAATTCTCAGAATGATGTTCAGGTATATCAGGTGGAATTCCTCTTGATTAAACGTTGAAAAATGCTTTTTATACCTGGTGCAATGTTTTCTCAATGATTGTCGGACAACTAAGTAAATAAACACTCATACACACAGCACAAATAGTTTTCTATATCTTATCTTCTGTAATTAATCCTTTAGTCTTGTAATTATCAATTTCGAAAAAGGAGAAGAAAAAAAGAACCCCTCTCTTACTTACATAAGTTTTATTTTATAATGTTGTGATTATATTTTCCCCGCTTTCTGGAATTTTATTAAAAACAGAAATATGGTTCTTAGATAAAGAGGGATAAAATTTCAACTTATATGGCGTTATGAGTACTACCAGTTTTGTTGGCAGGCCCTCAACTAATTTTTTTTTATGAATCTCATATACCGAGGGCTATATTAGGCATTTCTTGCGGTTCCCCGTAAGGAGATTCCGTTCTGCGTAGGCAACCCGATATCCCTGAGCGTGACAACAGCGACTTGTTTAGCTCGCTGGAATAAAATGACCCGGTTGCACCAGCTGGATCACTCTGCATACAAAGTGCCGACGGTCCTCTCCATGCCGTTCACAAATCATAAGCCAAACGTCACGCGAATGCATAAAAGTTCTTTAACCGTTTTGTTCACTTCCAACGCTAACTTTTCTGCAAAAAAAATTAAACAAAAAAAGAGAGGCAAAAAAAAGTATCACACCGACTGTTCTTGGCAAAAGAAACTCCTTCAAATGCTCTGCAATTAATTGCTAGGAAAAATGTTTTATTTATTGCTTGTTCATTGAACTTTGTTGCATTAAGTGTTTCTCACTGCAATTAATTTAATAAAGCAGACATTTTTTCTAGATTTTTATCCTATTTGATGTTATATTTATTTATAGAGGTTTGTTTTGTATATAATTATTAGATTAGGTTTAATTCTTTACTACTGCGCACTTACCGTCAGTCGAAATATCTAAATTCTAGTTGCAGATTAAAGTAATTATTTCGAAACTTCATTTTTGGACATTTTTTGTTTCAATTTATGGAAAATTTCACTTACCGTGCTTACCGTCAATTTTTAACATTCCTTTTTATTTTACATTAGCTTTATTGCACTTACCGTAATTGTAATACTAACTGTATTTTTACATTTATTGTATTTAAAAATACGGTAAATATAAAAAATACGGTAAGTGTAAAAACACCGTATTTTTTAACTTGGCGTATTTTCTATACTTACCGTATTCCTTTACAATTACCGCGTTTTACTTATTACAAAATAAAGGACAGACAGTAATCTGTTGAAGTATAGAATAATTATTTTGAAACTTAATAAATTTTGACATTTTCGTTTCTGTGAACGGAAATTTCACTTACCGTCTATTTTCAAAATTCATTTTATTTTATTATTGCATTATTTAACTTAACGTACTTTTTAAAACATACACAGTATTTTTTTACACTTACCGTGTTTTTACCTACTAAAAATGAACGATTTACTGTCTGTTTGAAATTACCGTCAGCTTTTAAGTTTCCTTTTACACTTACCGTTACCGTTACTGTCAGTCAAAGAATAGAAATTCGTAGTTATGTATCATAAACTATAAATTGTTTCGAACCTCAATTCATTTCCATGTTTGGTTTTGAAGTACCGAGAAATTCACTTACCGTTTTTGTCTAAATTTTTTTCGATTTTAAACTTTAAATTGCAGTAAGTGATAGAACTTACCGTAATTTTTTTAAGTTTACTTTTTATTTCAGAAAGTACTGTTGCATTTTCTTATTTTTAAATTCGAATTTCTTCACTTACCGTGCGTGTTTTAACATTTACCGTATTTATTTATTTATTTCAAGTTCCCGTTTTTGCACTTACTGTATTTTTAAGATTTCTATAATTCATTTATTTACATTTATTTCAATTACGAATGATAGGTTTAGTCTTTATTTTTTTCCGTTTTTCGCTGTCAGATTTTAATTTTTCCACTTATGGTTTATTATAAGTGCTAATATTGCACTTACCGTGTATTTTGGTTTCAATATCATTATAGTTTCTATATTATTTCTTTATTTTTATATTCGGTTTATTATTATTACCAATGATATCTCTTGTAGTCTTTAAATTCACGTTTCAAATTTTTCACTTTTTCACTTACTGTTTCGTGTAAGTGCTAATGTTGCACTTACCGTATTCTTTACATTTTTATTATTAATCCTTTCGTTTATTTTTAAATACTAATTATTTCTCTTATAGACTTCAATTTCCGTGTTCGTCTTTTAGATTTTTATTACTGCACTTCCTGTCTTTTATGAGTGCTGGTATTGCACTTACCGGCTCTTCTAGGTTTCTATATTTAACATTTCTTTTATTTTGGTTACCTTTCAAGTTCGTTTGTTATAACTTCGTATTCATTTCTCTGGTATTCTTCAAATTTAAGTTTTATGGTTTTTAGTTTTCCACTTACCGCTTTTTTATAAGTGCTAATATTGCACTTACCGTATTTCGTTTGTTTTTATTCCTAAACCTTTCGTTCATTTACATTATTAGAGATTTCTCAAATAGTCTTTAAATTCGATATTTCATATAGTCTATAAGTTTTTAAATTGCACTTATCGTATCGCACTTACCGTGCCTTTCAGGTTTCTATATTTAACTTTTCGTTTATTTTCATTACGTTTCAAGTTCGTTTGTTTCAATTTTGTACTTACCGTTTCTAAATCAGTAAGTACTGATATTGCACTTACCGCTTCTATAACAATAAGTGATAATATTGTACTTATCGTTTCTTTAGCAATAAGTGCTAAAGTTGCACTTACCGTCTTTTTAGTAATAAGTGCTACATCGCACTTACCGTTTCTATAGCAATAAGTCCTAATATTGCACTTACTGTTTCTATATCAAGCGCTATTATTGCATTTATAGTTTCTTTAGAAATAAGTTGTAAAATTGCACTTACCGTTTCTATAGCAATAAGTGCTAATATCGCACTTACCGTTTCTATATCAAAAAGCGCTTTTATAGCTTTTATCGCTTATTAATGAATAAGCTTTAAATTGCACTTACCGTTTCCTATATCAATAAGTGCTAATATTGCACTTACCGTCTTGGTTTTTATTATTACTGATTCGTATAGGTGAATATTGTGAACATCAGTAAACAGCTGATTTTAATTTTATTTAATAATTTAAATCCATACTTAAAATCGATAATTATAACAACCAACGATATTCATCATTATTGTCAGGTGTTTATCGACGGTAGTTTCAACCCCCTGCAGTTATATACACATTCCAAGTATATTTATTAACTTTCGTGGGTTCGATGAGTTTATTGTACCCTTCGATATATAGTAAGCATATTGATTATTATTCGTGAGAGTAATTGGAGTATTTATCAAAAAGGTAAATAGTGACATGAGAGGAAAATAAAAGAATGAAAATAAAGCACTGAAGATCAATAAGCATTTAATGAGCTCGAATGGTAATAAATATCGATCTAAAGAGTGGAGTGGACACCACCTGAATATCAACTGCATGTTCATGTATATCTCACCACTGCTATTCATTAAACGAACGTTAATTCAGATATAGCATCTGCAGGCTGCTGTCCTCCAGGACATATTAGCCCTGATGTCTAGACATTTAATAAAAATAAAAGGGACTCTGGGTAATTAAATTACATTATCTTGAGTCTTCTTGGCTTTCCTGCTTTTGATGAAGTGTATATGTATATCGTTTGCTCGTTGACCGGTTTATCCTCTCGAGTTGCGTTCAGATAAAGTGTGCGCGCTCAGGTTTGGTCGTGTTCATTCAGTTTAAGGGCCATTAATGTCGTCCATTTTCAGTGCAATGCCTTCGCTGCATTTAGCATAATAAAATTTTTATTCTCTCTAGCATTTCGTCTGTAATTTCAGTTTTAGGTTTCTCCCTCGGTTTGCTCTAAACTGGTAGTGAATTTTTCGTTATACGATTGTTTTGACGACTACCGTCAGTTGCAAATAGTAAAATTACCGCCTTTCTCGTAAAATTACTGTCATTATCCAAATTTTCGCCAGTTGAAAATACTTTAAGTAGTAAATGCATCTGCCGGTAATTTACCGGCAGAGGCATTTACTACTTACAGTAATTACCGTCAGTTGTCTTCACAATCTGAACTAATTACCGTCAAATGAAATTAATAAATATCGGTATTTGTATTTGCAATTAGTAATTATCGTGAATTGTAAATACTATGGACAATTACCGGCAGTTGTCTTTACTATTTAACTTAACTACCGTCGGTTATAAATTCCATAAAAGTACTGTTTATAATTACTGTCAGCTGTAACTACTATTGAGAAAATCGGTAACTAACTATTACCGACCTTTGCAATTATTATTTATGAAAATTACCGTCAATTGTGACTAATATGGTTGAATATTACCGTCAGTTGTAATTATTATTGATAAAAATTACCGTCAGTTGTAACTAATATAGTTGATTATTACCGAAAGTTGTAATTATTATTGATAAAAATTACCGTCAGTTGTAACTAATATGGTTGAATATTACCGTCAGTTGTAATTATTATCGATAAAAATTACCGTCATTTGTAACTAATATGGTTGAATATTACCGTCAGTTGTAATTATTATTGATAAAAATTACCGTCAATTGTAAGTACTAGATATGACAACTTCTGTCAGTTGCAAGTACTTTTAATAATTATCGGCAGTTGTCTTTACATTTTGAATTAATTACCGGTAACTGCAATTAACAAATTAATAAAGTTCAAATTCAAATAAGACACTGAACAAGAATTACGTAAGAATTTACATGGTGTACATCATAACCTTTGTTTGTGAAATAAAAATTTTTTTATCGACACACTATAGGGATATTTTTCACGTATGGTTTATAAAAAAAAAGTATGAAGTATGAAAAAAAAAGATATGAAGTATTATTCAAGACTTAATAAAAGAGGAAGAGATGAGGGAATGAAGCATCTTCTTGTAAACTGAACCAGTTCCCACATATCATCGTGGGTTGCTTTGGCGCACATACCAAGTGTGCAGATACGAGTTCACTGATATCTCCGGTAACGCAAAATGCAAGGATAACGAAACCCAACGACGGCACATGCACTGACCGCCAAGAAAACTTGAATACACTTCGTCAGACAAAAAAAAATGGATTTACGGCAGTAAGTTCACATGACACTTGCGTGCATGAGACATGTACGAGACGAATACCTACAGCGGCGGTCATCATAATTGACGGTAGTTTTGAAAAATTGTAATAGGAATTTCTATCTTTATTCGTTGCTATACTAAATAAGAGCCACACAACTCTACAATAAATTATTATTTCCGTTGTGACGGTATTTACTCGAAATTAAAATAAAAACAACTGCCGGTAATTTAAATATTTTCATTTGACTGACTGGTGTTATTTATGAATATTAGCAACATCTGACGGTAGTTTTAATAGTATTTATAACCGACAATAGTGTTAACAGTATTTAAAACCGACGGTAGAGTTAATAGTATTTGTAACAGACGGTAGTTACTTTAAATAGTTAATAAGACTTTTCATAACTGAAAAGCACTTACATCTGACGGTAGTTGACGATTGACGACAACTGACGGTACTTTTAATAGTATTTATAACAGACGGTAGTTACTTCAAATAGTTAATAAAACTTTTCATAACTATGAATAGCATTTACATCTGACGGTAATCATCATAATATAGTAGTTACAGCTGACGGTAATTATTGCAAATAATGAAGGCAACTACCGGTAATTATTAATAGTATTTATTTTTAATTATCAATAGTAGGTTATTTTAAATATTATCCACAATTGCTGGTAATTATAATTAGCATTTACAACCGACGGTAATTAGTTTAAATAGTAAGGACAACTGCCTGATTATCAAAAATAGTTACAAGAAATAGAACTTACCATCAATATTAATTACAACTGACGGTAATTTTGCTCAACAGTATAGCTGTCATTATTATAGAATTTACAACCGACGGTATTTAATTTAAATAGTAATCTATGATTACCGTCAGTTGTAAATAATATTAATAATTATCGGAAGTTGTAAATAGCATTTATAAATATCGGCAGTTGTCTTTACTATTTAAAATAATAAATACCGTCGAATGTAAATTCTGTTATGACAGTTGCGTCCACTATTGTTTGAAACTACCATCAGTTGCAACTTTCATCGATACGAATTACCGTCAGTTGTAAATTATATGGGTAAAAATTACCGTCAGTTGTAATTACTTTTGAAAACAACTTATCAGTTGTAATTGCCATTCTAAACTATCGGCAGTTGCTTTTACAATATAAACTAATTACCGTCAGTTATAAATAGTATTAATAATAATTGACAGCTGTCTTTACTATTTCAAATAATTACCTTCAGTTGTAAGTACCATTGATGACAAGTTCTATTAATTTTAAATATAGTATCGATAAACATTGACCGTTGTTTTTAGTATTTAAACTATTTACCGTCGGTTTTCAATGGCATTGATAATTAACGGTAGTTGTCTTCACTCGCTTTAAATACAAACCGTCAGTGGTAACTATTTTTTATGCCAACTTCTGAGAAATGTAATTGCTTTTAAAAATTATAGACAGTTGTCTTTACTATTTGAACCAATTACTGTCGATTGAAGTAGTATTAATAAATGGTATTAATACTTACCGTCAGATGTCTTTATATCTGTAATAATTACCGACGGCGGTAAATACTCACGTTGACAACTTTTATCATTTGTAAGTTGTCTTTAATATTAACAATAATTACCGACTACCGTCAGTTGTCTTTACTATTTAAAGTAAATACCGTCGAGAATAAATTCCATAAGAATACTGTTAATGATTACCGTCAGCTGTAAATACTATTGAGAAAAATTACCGATCTTCGCAACTATTAATTATAAAAATTACCAGTTCAGGTCAGTTGTAACTAATATTTGATAATAACTTTTGTCAGTTGTAATTACTTTTAATAATTATTGGCAGTTGTTTTTATAATTAGAATTAGTTACCGGCAAATGCAATTAATAACTATCGGCAGTTGTATTTACTAATAGTAATTATAGTGAATTGTAAATACTATTAAAAATTATCGGCAGTTCAATTTACTACTTAAATTAAACACCCGTAGGTTGTAAATTCTATAATAATTACAGTCAATTCTGTTCAGTTGTCTTTAATATTAAAAATAATTACCGTCTGTTGTAAGTTGTATTGATGATTACTGGCAGTTGTCGGTTGTAAATAGTATTGATAATTATAGGCATTTGTCTATTTAAAATAATTACCGTCAGTTGTGACAACTATTGATGAGAATTCCCAACCTTTACAACTACTATTCTTGAAAATTACCGTCAGTTGTAACTATATATTTGATGACAACTTTTGTCAGTTGTTTCTATAATTTGAATTAGTTACTTGCAATTGTAATTAATAGTTATGAGCAGTTGTCTTTACTATACAGTGAAACCCACTTATATCGGATTTGAAGTGAGTCAACTAAAAATTACCGTAAGTTGTAATTAAGAATGATGACAACTTCTGGCAGTTGTAACTGCTTTTGATAATTATCGTCAGATGTTTTTTTTAATTTGAATTACTTACCGGCAAAATCAATTAATAATTATCGGCAGTTGTCTTTAATATTAAAAATAATTACCGTCAGTTGTCTATGACGGTAATAATACATCTGATAAGTTGTCTATGTCTGACGGTAATTGACGGTCATTATTCTAAATTGTCAATGATAATTAATAATACCATTTATAACCGAGGGTAATTATTTTTAATATTAAAGACAACTGCCGATGTTTATCAATACTATTTATTTATAGAACTTGTCATCAATAGGACTTACAAGTTACAACTGACGGTAACTATTTTGAATAGTAAAGATAACTGCTGATAATTATCAATACTGTGATTATTTAGAATAATTACCATCAGTTGTAATTTATGATGTCAACTTTTGCAAATTGTAAATATAATTAATATTTATGAACAAATTTAACCGTCAAATTTTTACCGTCAGTTGTTACTAGTATTGAAGACTAGTTCTATTTATTGTAATCTGTTGTAAATGCTATTGATAATTATCGACCGTTGTTTGTGTGTTTTTAGCTAATTATTTTTGGTTGTAAATTCTACTTTAGAGTTAGAATACTTAGAATTACCGTCAATAGTATTAATATTTATCGGCAGTTGTCTTTACTATTAGAACTAATTACTGTCAGATGTTAATAGCATTGATAACAATTATCGGCAGATGTCTTTACTATTTAACATAATTACCGTCAGTTGTAACTACTATAAACATTATAATTACCGTCAGTTGTATTTTTAGTAAATTGTATTGTTTATTTTCAGTTTTTTTTTTAAATTGTTTTTTTTTTGTTTTTCATTAGTTGCAATTAACAAAAATTATAATAATAATCACTTTATTCGTTTTCTTCCTTGTAGCAGTAAAGAATATTTTTCATCATTTCTCATAATTTTCCTCACAGTAGTGAAAGTCAATATCAGACATTCTTGATATTTCGGAGTCAGTGGTAGAAATCAATTTTAGTCAGACAGAATAGTTTTAATTTATTGATAATACTCTGTACAGAGAATAGAAAAGGAAATTTCAACTCAATTTTTTTTTACCTACTTAAAATTTTAAATGTAACAAATTACTAAAAATGATTAAATTTGACAAGAATGAAAAGAATAAAAGTTTATTAATAGAAGTCTAGGTGAGTCATTCGAGAGCCGCAGATATTTACGTTAGTGTTGCGAATATCGATTTCGTGTATATTGGACATTTTTAGCGAATGTCACGTGTCCTTTTTTGTGGTCGCGGTTGGATGGCCTACGCGACGTTAAGCAGGATTTATATCTTTCAAGGCAAAATCCACGCAGCGTGTACACAAGACACATATCATATTCCACGTATTTTGAGTAATTTTTTGTCTCGTTCTTATATTCTTTTCAAGTAGCATTTGCGCGCACGCTATTTGAATTTATTTTCACAAAGGAAAAAAAAAGAAAAAAAAAATATTTCTCTCGAGAAAAATGTCATTTTAAGTTAAAATTGAAAAAGGGAAACGTTTCAAAAATCGATTTTTGCACGCAGTGTGAATAACTTTGTCAGGGTTGCTACAAAAATTTAATTTTCTTTTTCCCTGATTTCCAGACTTTCTCCTGACTGATTTTGTCTTTTTCCCTGACCCTAAAGAATATTCTGATTCACTCTGAAAATAATTAAATACTCAAAAAAAAAATGTTCTATTATAGGTACATTTATTTAATTGAAGAATTTCTTTAATTGTAAAATTATTCGAAAATATCAATAACTTGATTTCTTTTTTAATCACTATTATTTTTCTCATAGGAAAAAAAATTCTTAAAAAGTAAAATTCTTACTGTAAAATTCTTTTCATCGTTTTAATTCAATTCAATTTAATTTCTCAAAATTTTAAATAAATTTCTACTTTAAATCAAGTTTTAATAATTTTTAAAAAAAACTTCTTCTTTGAAAATTTTTAAGTCCATTTCTTTATAATTCTATTATACGTGAAATTTTAATTATTCAGAAATTTCTTCAATTAAATATAGATTAGAAGAAAAACATGAAATAATTTTTAAATTGCAATTAATGTTTTTGAAAATAAAATTAGTTCCATATTTTAATTAAAAGTATGAAAAATTCGAATTTTCAAAGATTTTAATTTAAAACTTGAACAAAATTCAATTATTTCTAAAAAAAATTGCAATTATTAGTAACTTCTCCAAAATTCAATTATTATCTAAAACTTTAACTGAAATTCATTTATAAATCAATTATTATTAAAAAATTCTATAAGAATTCAATTATTTAAAAATAAACATAAATAATTTAGTGAATAATTAAATGTTTCTTAACATTGAATTCTCATACATAATTCTATCAACAAATTTTTTAAATAATTCAATTCTTTCGAGGAATTTTAATAACATTTTTAAGAATAATTACTGTTTTCAAGGAATTTGATTGAAATTCTATTAAAAATAATTAAAATTCTGCAATGAGCTTTATTATTTATGAAAATAATTCAATTCCTAATAAGAATTTTCTTATTTAAGACAATAATTGAATCCTTTTAAAAATTGTATTATTTATGAAAATAATTAAATTATTGCGAAAAATTTCTAAAAAAAATTGTAAATAATAGTTGAATTTAATTTATTAAAATTTATTGCAAAAAATTGTATTTTTTTAGAAAATTTTATTAAAATAGTAGTTATTGGAAATCATTGAATTGGAGAACATTTTTTAAACAAATTAAAATTTTGCCAATTTTGAAAATAAAACTTTTTCAAAATTCAATTATTTCTGAAAAATTCAGGTTTAAGTGTCTCTAAATATTCAATTATTATGTAAAAACTGAACTAAAAGTCATTTTTGAAAAAATTTTATTTTTTATTAAAAAAAACTGTACCAGAGTTCAATTATTTAAATACAAAAATAAATAACACAGCCACACAAAAAAAAAAAGTTCTGATCTGGGGGTCTCACTATGTAGACTTTATGTTTTTTGGGTCGCTGAATCCGAATCCGAGGTCCATTTAACCTCATCAGATCAGGATTTTGACATAACCTCAAAAAACCAATATGGCGGACACATTTTTGAAAAGTTCATTGGATTCGCTTCAAATTCATTACTCGGGAGTTTTTGGGGTCGCTGATTACGAATTTGAAGTCTGATTTCAAAAATTCAAAATAGCGGATCCAATATGGCGGACACGTTTTTGAAAACTTCATCGGATTCGCTTGAAATTCGTTACTCTGGGGTTTTTGGGGTCGCTGATTGCGAATCTGATGTCGGTTTTTCAAAATTCAAAATGGCGGATCCAATATGGCTGACACATACATATTGGATGCGCCATTTTGAATTTTTGAAATCTGACTTCAAATTCGTAATCAGCGACCCCAAAAACCCCCGAGTAACGAATTTCAAGCGAATCCGATGAATTTTTCAAAAACGTGTCCGCCATATTGGATCCGCCATTTTGAATTTTTGAAATCAGATTTCAAATTCGTAATCAGCGACCCCAAAAACTCCCGAGTAACAAATTTGAAGCGAATCCAATGAACTTTTCAAAAATGTGTCCGCCATATTGGTCTTTTGAGGTTATGTCAAAATCCTGATCTGATGGGGTTAAATGGACCTCGGATTCGGATTCAGCGACCCAAAAAACATAAAGTCTACATAGTGAGACCCCCAGATCAGAACTTTTTTTTTTTTTGTGTGGCTGTGTAATTTATTGAATAATTAAATGTTTCTTAAAATTGAATTCTTATACATAATTTTATCAACAAATTTTTAAATAATTAAATTCTTTCGACGAATTTTAATAACATTTTAAAAATAATTACAGTTTTTAAGAAATTCGATTGAAATTTTATTAAAAATAATTAAAATTCTCCAATGAATTTTATTATTTATGAAAATAATTAAATTATTGCGAAGAATTTTATAAAAAAAAAGTTTCAAACAATTAGTTTTTTTCAAAAAAATGTATGCAAATTTTTTTCGTTAATAACAATATTCATCACAATAATTTAATTATTTTTCAAATTAATAAAATTTTTTGCAGAAATTTAATTATTTTCAAAAAATCTAAAGAAAAATGTATGCAAATTATATTTTTAATAATTCAATTCCTGCGTGATATTTTTATTTGCTTGAAAAATAATTGAATGTTTGGTTAAATATTGTCAAAATTGTTGTTTAATAATTGAATTCTTTTGGGAAACTTTATTAAAATAGTAGAATATTGAAAAATTATTGAATTAATAAACATTTTTTTAAATAATTGATATTTTGACATGGATTTTATTAAAATCTTTGAGAATAATTGAATTTCATTATTTTTAAAAATAATTGAATTCTTGTGACAAATACTATTATTTATGAAAGTAATTGAATTTTGCAATTAATTTTATCAAAATTCCTGAAAATAATTGAATTTTGTCGAAGAATTTTGCTATTTATTTATAAAAATAAATGAAATGCTGACAATTTTTTTTGGGACTCTTTGAAAAAAATTGAATTTTTGAGAAGAATTTTATTAATTTTGAAAATAATTGAATTTTTGTGATAAATATTGTTATTTATGAAAATAATTGAATTTTAAAATGAATTTTGCTATTTATAAAGATACCCAGGCGCGAAAGACCAATGCTGACGATGGATTGAAGATTTATTGAGCCTTGAACGCCCAGCCTGGGTAACCCAGTGTTGAAGCAGTCTTTATACCACTGTCACTCAATGTTGATTCAGCATTGGACACCACTGTTCGTTCCATGCTCGATTCAAGACTCGGTCAATCTTTGTGAGTGAAGCTCGAACATCTGATCTTAATTCAAGCCTAAATCAATCTTGACAGTTTATTTATTGACGTGTGCACTTAAAAATATTAAATATAAATATTTATAAATTAATTAATATTAAAATATTTTTTATGATAATTTTGTATACTATTTAAAAATTATTATTAATTATTATTATTAAGATATCAATTGGTAAATAAATATTAATATTTATCTAGTGTATAATATTTATATTAATTATTAATTATTAATAATAATAATAATAATAATAATAATAATAATAATAATAATAATAATAATAATAATAATAATAATAATAATAATAATAATAATAATAATAATAATAATAATAATTATTATTATTATTATTATTATAAAAA
Organism: Leptopilina heterotoma; assembly: GCF_015476425.1. NCBI lineage: Eukaryota > Metazoa > Arthropoda > Insecta > Hymenoptera > Figitidae > Leptopilina > Leptopilina heterotoma. The sequence goes on from NW_025110893.1 coordinate 1,835,140, forward strand.
ATATTAAATTAAAAATAAATATTAAATATTATTTTTTTTATAATAATAATAATAATTATTATTATTATTATTAATTATATAAAATTTATATAAATAAAGTTAAATTATACATTATTATTTTTTTCTTGCAGTGTCAAATAATTGTTTTCAAAGTTCAAGAGTTTCGTTTGTCTGAAAAATTTTTAGTGTTAAAAAAATGTTCATTAGGGTGTAATAAATATTTATGCCTAGTAGTTTTACACTAGGATTAACTGTTTAGTAAATATGTATTATCAAAAAACTATTTTTTGTCAAACGCGTGCGATTAAACACAAATAACCTTGAGACTTTAGCATTGCCAACTTAAGAGTTTAACGTATGTGTTGAGTTGGTAATGCTGGAGTTTCAAGGTTATTTGTGTTTAGTCGCGCGCGTTTGACAAAAAATAGTTTTTTGATAATATTTACTAAATAGTAAAATTAGTAGTATTAGTAAAATAGTAGTCCTAGTGTAAAATTACTAAGCATATATATTTATCACTACCTAATGAACATTTTTTTTACTAATAATTTTTCAGATAAACGAAACTCTTAAACTTTGAAAATAATAATTTGACACTGTATACAAGAAAAACAATAATATATATAATTTAACTTATAAAATTATCATAAAAAATATTTTAATAATAAATAATTTATAAATATTGATATTTAATATTGTTCAGTGCACACGGTAATAAAGAAAGTGAATATTGTATCAAGATTGACCGAGTCTTGAATCGAGCATGGGACGAACATTGGTGTCCCATGCTGAACAAATATTGAGTGACGCGCCGTATATACAGAATATACGGCGCTGGCATTGAAATAGTAGATTAGGCGAGGTGCCTTCCAGCCTTCTGTGGCCGAGCGGTTTAAATGCGTGCGTTTAGGACTTCCGGGTATGCGTTAGGGGCGGGGTGCGTGAGTTCGATCCCACATGCGAGCGAATATTTTTCATTCTTTGTTTTAAGCGTTATATATAATAATAAAATTGTGTGTTGTGTTGTGAATAAAAAAATGTGAATATGTTTGTAAATAATATTAAAAAGTCTGCTGAAAAATCGAGAAAAAAATGTACCGATTAACAGAAAAATTGGTTTCTTTTACTAAAATTATTTTTTTAATATTACTATTTCAAATGAAATTTATTGTTAGTAATATATTATTTATATGAAAATAATATAATTATTATAATAATAACTTATTTCCAAACAAACGCATATAACATGAATAAAAATAATATCAATAATATTCATTACTATTATAATAATAATAATAATAATTATTATTATTATTAATATTATTATTAATATTATTATATACAATTCATATATATTCATATTATATTGAATAAGCGCGAGAGACGCGTAAATTTGGGAACAGTGGAAGCAGCCTTATTTCAGTCCTGCATTATAGGGTTCCGCAGCATTGATTGAACATTAAACGCCAATCTACAACAAAGACTGGAGCGTCAGTCTTAAATAAGTGTTACATTATAGCTAGAAGCAACCTTCGTTCCGCCGTCCCACCAAGGCTTGATCAATGTTGACCAAGCCTCAACGAAGGTTCCGTAAAGCCTGAATCCAGCGTCAGTTCTCGCCTGGGTAATTAAAATAATTGCGTTAAAATTAAAAAAATTGAAATTAAAGTTTTTTTTTTAAAAAAAGACACAAAAATTCAGAATTTTCTTATTAATTCTAAAAATTTAATTTTTTCCAGTAATTTTAATAAAAATCCCCGACTTTTCCCTGATTTCCCTGACCAATTCTACTTTCCCTGACTTTGCACTATTTGAAAATAAAAGGGCGACAATGTGATGAAATTGTTGAGATTAGAATTTTTCTAAAATTGAGTGTATATTTTATCGTTTAGATAGAATCTTGACATTGTAAAAGTGAAAGCGATAAAAAGATAAGTTATTTTGTGCGCAGCGTGAAATTAATTTTTTCAAATAACTGATCCTGTATATAGGGGCTTGACCCGTGGCGGTCCTTAAGTGCAGTGAAGCATTATTGTTGCGGCTATGGAAATACGATATGCCATTTCAAAGACTCCGGAGGTTAAGTTGTCGATCCTGCCCAGTTTGGTATAAAGATTACAAGGCGTGACATCTGGCACCAATTGTATATATAAGTTCGTGTGAGTAATTTCGCTTTTAGCTTTTCTATTACTCGGACATAAAATTTTATGTACGATTGTCTTTTCCGTCATGTCACTTGTGCACATTTATTCCAAATAGCAGAACATATGGCGACAATATTACGTCAATTTTACGTGGTAATATTGTCAACACTTCTTTGGTAATACTAAGGCAATTTTGTTGCAATATTTGTTATGTTCGTCCTGACACAATATTGCAAAAATATTTTTGCAATATTCCTCGTCAATATTTAAAAGTAAAAAAGTGAAAGTCGTTTAATTTTCAAATTCATTTCAAAATTCAATTTTGAAACATTTAATTCAGAAATTATGAACAAATTAGTCTTTTCAAATATTTTAATTATACTTTTTTTGAGCATAGTTTAATTCTTGTAAAACTTTGAAATAGTTAAATTTCCAATTAAATTACTGATTCAAGTAAATATTTATTTGACTCAAGTAAATATATTTACTGATTCAAGTAAATATATTTACTTCAATCAAATAAACATTTACTTGCATCAAATTAATATTTACTTAAATTAACTAAATTTTATTTTAGTCAATTAAATGGAATTTACTTCAAATTACTGGTTAAATTATTATTTTTTAATATAATCGTTTCAATTATTTTCAAAAATTTTCCTCAATCATCGATTTTCAATATTTAATATTTTAATAAAATTTTCCAAAAGAATTCAATTATTTAAAAGAAATTTAATAAAATTCTACGCGAACCTTTAATTATTTTTATAAAATAATAAACATTTCACAGGAATTCAATTATTTACAAATTTTTTATAAATTTCTTCGCAATAATTCAATTATTTGCATAAATAATAAAATTCTTACACGGATTCAATTATTTTCGTAAATAATAAAATTCTTTTACAGGAATTCAATTATTTTCATAAATAATAAAACTCATTTCAGAAAATCAATTATTTTTAATACAATTTTACAAGAATTCCTCGAAAAATGTAATTATTCTTAAAAATTTAATTTTAATTTCCTCGAAAAAATCAATTATTTAAAAAAATTTTAATTTAAAATTCTTTGGAAGAATTCAATTATTTACAAAAATATTAGAATTTTTAACAAGAATTCAATTATTTTGAGGCATTTTAATAAAATTCTTTGCAAAATTCAATTAATTTCATACAAAACAATATTTATCGGAAGAATTCAATTATTTTTAAAAGTAATGAATTTCTTCTTGGAAATTGAATTATTAAAAAAAATTCTAATAAAATCGTTCCCAAGAATTCAATTATTTTCATGAATAAGAAAATATGTCAGAATTTCAAAAATTTTTAATAAAATTTTAATCGAATTCTTTGAAAAATGTAACAGTTGTAAAAAATGTTATTAAAATTCGTCAGAAGAATTCATTTATTTAAAAATTTATAGATAAACTTCTTTATGAGAATACAATTTTAAAAAACATTCAATTATTTAATAAATTATTTATGTTTGTATTAAAATAATTAAGTTCTAGTAGAATTTTCTAATAAAAATTGATTTAGAAATTGATTTCAGTTAAAATTTTAGATTATAATTGAATATTAAAAGCATTAGAGTATGTGAATTCTTATAAATAATTGAATTTTGAAAAGGTTTCAAATAAAAATCTTTGAAAATCTGAATTTTTCATATTTTCAACTAACAATTCTGTGGAATTTAATTTCTTTTTGGGAAAGTTTAATTGTGGATTTTTTTTAAAAATTATTTCAAGTTTTTATTTTCTAATATATATATATATTTAATTGAAGAATTTTAAAATAATTGAAATTTTGTAAAATTGAATTCTAAACAAATGAATTTGAAAATTCTCAAAAGAAATTTTTCAAAAATTATAAAAAATAATGCATTTTAAAGAAGAATTTTAGTTAAAAACACGAAAAAAAATTAATTTTAGAAAAGTTACAAATTATTGCAGAAATTCAATTATTTTTCAAGAGTAATAATATTCTTCGCAAAAATTAAATATTGTTCAAACTTCAAAAATAATAAAATTCTTCTTAGGAATTCAATTATTTTCACAAATAATAAAACTTTTCGCAGAATTTCAATTATTTTTGATACAATTTTAATCAAATTTCTTGAAAAAAGGAATTATTCTTTAAAATTTTATTAAAATTCGTCGAAAAAATTCAACTATATTAATAAATATTGAAATTCTTTCCAGAAATTAAATTATTTTCAAAAATTTGTTAAAAAATTTTTAACATATCTCTTATCTTTATGAATGAATAGCAAAATTGTTCGCCAAAATTCAATTATATTCAGGAATTTTAATAAAATTCATTGGAAAATTCAATTATTTTAATAAATAACAATATTCATCACAATAATTCCATTATTTTCCAAATTAATAAAATCTTTTGCAGAAATTCAATTATTTTCAAAAAATCTAAAAAAAATATCAACATTTCAATTATCTTTACAAATGAATAGCAAAATTCTTTGACAAAATTTAATTATTTTCAGAAATTTTAATAAAATTCATTGCAAAATTTCAATTATTTTTAATACAATTCTAATCGAATTTTTCGTATAAAATTTAATAATTCTTAAAAATATTATTAAAATTCGTCGAAAGAATTCAATTATTTAAAAATTTGTTGATAAAATTCTTTATCAGAATTCAATTTTAAGAAACATTCAACTGTTCCATAAATAATTTATTTTTATATTTAAATAATTGAATTCTCGTATAGAAAACATCAAAAATATGCTTATATGTAATACTTAAATGGCCCCTAATTAAATATTAAAAGCAATACACCGTGAATTTTTAGAAATAATTGAATTTTGAAATTAATTTTTTTGAAAAATTTTAATTGAATTATTTTTATATTATTTCAAGTTTTTATTTTCTAATATTTATTTAATTGAAGAATTTACGAATAATCGAAATTTCGTAAAATTGAATATTGTAAACAAATGCGGATTTGAAAATTGTCAAAGAACTTTTTCAAAAATTATTACTGGTTAATGCTTTTTTCAATGTTAAAGCGATTTTTTGCTACTTTTTCTTAATTAATTATTGAGTGCGAACCCTGGAATGTATAAATACTTATAGATAGTTATATATTTATTTAGAGAATTAGAGATGAATTTGTAAATGTCTGTGTGATTTGAAGTATACAGTACCGTCCGAAATTGTCAGTCCACCCATTTTCAAAGGAATGACAAAAATTTTTTAACATAAAATTCATGAAAAGTAAAATTTTTTTTAGTTTATATTTTGAAAGACGATAAAATTTTGAAAAGAATAAGACCTTACAGAAGTCATTTGGCCAAAATTTGTAGAAGATATTCTTAAAAATCGTCATTTTCAATGTTTTACAAAAATTTGAATAACTTCTAAAATAATGAACGCTTTTTAATAATCTTAGGCTTATTTTAAAGACCATTTTCTACAGAATAAGAATTACTTATAGGCATTAACCTGTAATTTTTAACTTGGAATAAGCATGACGTCAAAGTTAGACAAAAAAATTCAAAAAATTTGAAATAATATTATTAAAAGAAAAATAATTTTTGAAATTCAAACATATTTTTTTATTAAATTTTCTTGAAAAATCTACACCATATCATGTTTTATATATGTTCTAGAATAGTTTTTAGTACAAAAAATTGATTTCAAATTTTTACAATTTTTTTGTCTAATTTTGACGTCATGCTTATTCCAAGTTAAAAATGACAGGTTAATGCCTATAAGTAATTCTTATTCCGTAGAAAAAGACCTTTAAAATAAGCCTAAGATTATTAAAAAGCGTTCATTATTTTAGAAGTTATTCAAATTTTTGTAAAACATTGAAAATGACGATTTTTAAGAATATCTTCTACAAATTTTGGCCAAATGACTTCTGTAAGGTCTTATTCTTTTCAAAATTTTATCGTCTTTCAAAATATAAACCAAAAAAAATTTTACTTTTCATGAATTTTATGTTAAAAAATTTTTGTCATTCCTTTGAAAATGGGTGGACTGACAATTGCGGACGGTACTGTACGGTTTGCATGCGCCATGTCGACAGCAATTCAAAACCCACACGAAAACGTGCCTCTGAACTTTTATTTTGTTACCGCGATAATTTATGAGGATATTCGACCTCCGACCCTAATGCATTTGACGGCCAGTACCTCCAACCAATTCGCTTCCACTCTTCAGAACTCTCTACAATCTATGCAAATTATCCGCCACCACACAACAACGGTCACTTTATATATTGCACAAATTTATATAAGTATATGAACTCACATTCTGCAACACTTCATTTTAAACAATGGAAAATCATGTCAAACATATAATACCCCCTGCACGCTTTTAGTTTTCTAAAAAAAAATTGTACAGTATATTTACTTTCTCAATAAAATCTATTGACGCATCGTTGTATTGCTTTTTTTTCTCTCTATCCATTAAAAAATTTTATTTGCATAAAAGCGAACATAGAAATCAGATCAGTTTGTAGTGCAATGAAAATGTGATTTGTCGGATTTGATATAGGTGATATATTCGGTTAGGTTGACGAGGATAGTGTTGTTTTTTTGTGTGGAAAAATATTTGTCTAATCGTTGTTTGAAAAAAAAGAAATTGGTGATAATTATTGACAGTTGTAATTAATATTTCTGGTGATTGTACCGTCAGTTATGACTTATGGATGAACTAAGTGAGTTATAACTGACGGTAATTTTTATCAATAGAACTTAGAATTGACGGTTGTTGTCACGAATTGTAGATGCAGCTGACGGTATTTATTACCATAACAGCAGACGGTATTTGTTTCCAAAATTAGGAAAGACTGACGGTTGTCACGAATAGTGGATGCAACTGACGGTAGTTATCCGTTTTAGTGAAATTTAAAGATAGATTAGTAGAACTTGTTATGATTAAGTTATGATTTGTAGTTGAAACTAACAACATACCAAGTAGTTAATGATGACAGCAAACAATTAGCAAAATTACACAGTTGTCCCAGCAAAATAATATATTGTTTGCCACTCCTATTGTAATTCTAAAAGAACTGAAGGATATATTACAATCTAATTGGAGTGAGATGCTTTTTCAGGAAAGGAAGAAGAAGAAGAAGAAGAAGAAGAAGAAGAAGAAGAAGAGGAAGAGGAAGAAGAGGAGAAAAATAAAATGGTGACATTTTGAGCGACAAGGGTAGAATTAGGCGAGCAAGATGTTAGACAAGATTGCAAAGGAGCATGTTCGAGAGCAAAAGTTGAACAGTGGCAGTTGGTGAACGACGTTTAACGCCTCCGCGCAAGCCTCGCCTTTCTGCTTTTCCATGTGATGTCGGCATTCTTCCTTGCCCTCTATACCTCTCACGTGTGCGCATACATTTCCGAGAATGACTCACCTGAGGCCAAAGAGTCGATGCACATTTCTCAAATGCTTTCTGCAATTTGCACGAAAACTTGGCACTTGATTCATTTTATGCGCCGTCTTGACACACATGAATATTGTCACTGTTGCTTCTAGCTACTGTTGCTCAAAAATATACATCATCATCATCATTGGCTAGATGATGTGTGAAACAAAGCTGCATTCACATTATAAAAATACCAACTTGATTTATACAATCTCTAATATGTATTACTATTCTTTCATCACAATGTGGAAAACAGAAAAAGGTACAAATTCCAGATTCAAATTTTAATGTTTAGTACAGAACTGTATATTCAAAGTTTTATTATTCAAGGAATAGTTTTTGGAGAATTAAGTTTCGAAGTCAAAGACGAGGCCAAAGAGGGAGAAGACTTATTAAATAGGAAATGTTAGTTTTTGTCAGGATTTTTATTCGCGGAGAATATAATTAAATATGTATTAAAGAACATCTGTTTACATGCGAGACAGACTGTGATATATTTAGGGAATTGTAATTGTCTCTTTGGGTGATTCAGAACTGTGTCGAATTTGTGTTCGATGACCTCATCGTGTAACGCACGCGTTTCCTCCCTCACAAATGAATTTATCCATTTACTCGCTACATATAGTTTGCTGTGAGTATTTCTGCAGCAGCCGCGCGTAGCCTTGTACATTATTTGGAAAGCGCCATCCTTCTCTCAATTGCGATAGCTTTGCACTACATTTGCATCGTCGTCGCACATATGGCAAGCGTCCAAGTTACGATAGCGACGATTCTTTCTAAACACATATCTTGTCTTATACTTCCGGTTTTATTCTCAACAGCTTATTTCCCTATGCGTTGGATTCTATTTCACACATCGACCTGCTGGCTCTCTGCGCGCTCCTTGCTTTTGTTTTCGAATCAAGATAATATATTTTTATTTATATCCTATGAGAATAGGAAAATTTTTTCTCTTCAGTGCCAGTCGGTTACTATTTCTCATTATGGAATCAGGATTGCCACGAAACCTGGAAACATGGAGAATCTGGAAATGTCAGGGAATTTTGATTGGAATCCTGGAAAATTGTTGTTTTCCAAAGTTATTGTGCTTATTCTTCAAATCTAATTTTTCTTCAATTCAATTTTCTTAATTTAATTTTAAAAGAGTTGCCTTCACAATTTTTATTCGCAATAATTCAATTATTTTCATAAATAATCGAATGTTTTTTACAGAGATTCAATTATTTTCATAAATAATATAACTCGTCGCAGAATTTCAATTATTTTTAATACAATTTTAATAGAATTTCTCGAAAAATTTCATTATTCTTAAAAATTTTATTAAAATTCATCAAAGAAATTCAATTATTTTAAAAAACCTTCCTATAATGTATTTATTAGAATTCAAGTATTATTGTCAATACATTTTTAATTCAATTTCTTGAAAGAATTCAATTATTTTCAAAAATTGTAATCAAATTCTTCTTAACAATTCAATTTATTTTCAAAATAATTTTAATAAAATTCTTCATAGAAATTTCATTTTAATTTCTATAATTTATAAAAATTCAATTATTTTTAATATCTACTATTTCAATAAAATTTTTCAAAAGAATTCAATTTGATATTTAAAAAGAAATATTAAAAAATTCGTTTGAAGAATTCAATTATTTTCAAAAGTAATAAAATTGTTCACAAAAATTTAATTATGGTCAAAAGTTTAAAAAAAATTATCGTCAAAATTTCAATTATCTTTAAAAATATTAAAATTTTTCTCCAAAATTCAAATTTTCAAAAATTTTAATGAAATTCTTTTTAACAAATTTAATGTTTTTTTCAAAAATTCTCCTCCATTCAATGATTTTCAATATCTACTATTTTAATAAAATTTTCCAAAAGAAATGAATTATTTAAAAATTTTTTTGATAAAATTCTAAGCAAACCTTTTATTATTTTTATAAATAACAAATAAAATATTTCATAGCAATTCAATTGTTTACAAATTTTTTAAAAATTTCTTTGCAATAATTCCATTATTTTCAAAAATATTCAATTTAATTTTAGAGAGATATAATTATTTTTAAAAATATTAAAGAACTTTTTCAAAAATAATTAAAAATAATAAATTTATGGAAGATGTTTAGTTAAAAACACAAAAAACAATTCAAATTTTTTAAAAGTTACAAATTAGTGCAAAAATTTAATTATTTTCAAGAGTAAAAATATTCTTCGTAAAAATCAAATATTGTTCAAAAGTAATAAAAATTTTCTTAGGGATTCAATTATTTTCATAAATAATATAACTCGTCGCAGAATTTCAATTATTTTTAATACAATTTTAATAGAATTTCTCAAAAAATTTCATTATTCGTCAAAATTTTATTAAAATTCATCAAAGAAATTCAATTATTTTAATAACCTTTGCTAGAATTTATTTATTAGAATTTAAGTATTATTGTCAATACATTTTTAATTCAATTTCTTGAAAGAATTCAATTATTTTCATAAATAATAACTTTTTTACAGGGATTTAATTATTTTTATAAATAATAAAATTCGTTCAGGAATTCAATTATTTTCATAGATAATAAAATTCATTGCATAATTTCAATTATTTTTAATGCAATTTTAATCAAATTCCTCGAAAAATGTAATTATTTTAAAAATTTTATTAAAATTCACCAAAAGAATTAATTGATTTAAAAAATTTGTTGATAACACTTTTTATGAGAATTTAATTTCAAGAAACATGAAATTAATAAATTATTTATTTTTGTATTTAAATAATTGAATTCTCGTAGAATTTACTAATAAAAATGGTTTTTCATTTCATAAAAATGAATTTCAGTTAAAATTTTGGATTACAATTAAATATTAAAAGCATTATAACGTGGATATTTAGAAATAATTAAATTTTGAAAAAGTTTCAAATTAAATTCATTGAAATTATTAATTTTTCATATTTTTGACAAACAATTCTGTAGAATTAATTTTTTTTAAAAGTTTAATAGGATTTTTATTTAAATTATTTCAAGTTTTTATTTTTCAATAAATATTTAATTGCAGAATTTCCGAATAATTGAAATTTTGTAAAATTGAATTCTAAAGGAATGAATTTGAAAATTCTCAAATAACTTTTTTAAAAATTATTAAAAATAATGGATTTATTGAAGAATTTTAGTTAAAAACACTAGAAAAAAATTTAATTTTAGAAAAGTTACAAATTATTGCAGAAATTCTATTATTTTCAAGAGTATTAAAATTCTTCGCAAGGATTTAATTATTTTTACTAATAATAAAACTCATCGTAGCGTTTCAATTATTTTTCATACAATTATTATTGAATTCCTTGAAGAAAGTGATTATGTTTATGCAAGTTTTAATAAAATTCAACAAAAGAATTCAATTATTTAAAAATTTGTTAATAAAATTTTTTATGAGAATTGAATTTTGAGAAACATTCAATTATTCAATAAATTATTTACTTTTGCATTTAAATAATTGAATTCTCGTAGAATTTTCTAATAAAAATTGATTTTCATTTCATAAAAATGAATTTCAGTTAAAATTTTAGATTATAATTGAATATTAAAAGCAATTTAGCGTGAATTTTTAAAAATAATTGAATTTTGAAATTAATTTTTTTGAAAAAGTTTGAATTTTCTTTTATATTATTTGAAGTTTTTATTTTCTAATTTGCATTTAATTAAAGAAGTTAGGAATAATTGAAATTCCGTGAAATTGAATATTGTAAAGAAATGGATTTGAAAATTGCCAAAGAACTTTTTCGAAAATTATTAAAAATAATTGTTATAAAGTAAAATTGTAGTTAAAAATTTTTCAAAATAATAATTGAATTGAAGTGATGAAAATAGTTTGAAAGAAGTATAATATTCTTATAATATAAAATAATGACTTTATTACTTGATCATCTTTAATTATTATAAAACATGAAGATATCGATGACTCCGAGTCGAATCACTCCGAAGTCGGAGTTATCGATATCTTCATGTTTTATAGTTATAAAAAATTTAATGAACTAAAATTGCATTCATTGTCAAAAATAACACCAAAATTGATTATTTTAATCTTTTTTGTTGTTAATTTATTCTGCAACACTTTTTAATACCTCTCGATTTACTGTGATAGCTATTCAAAATTGAAAAGTGTCCGACTACTTTACTTTCTTTACCCTATGCAACTAATGAAAATAATGGCAAAAATGTAATTGAAAATGACAACTAAAATATTGTGTACAGTAAATTTAATTAAACTATACAGCAGTTTTCTAATATGCGATTTGAAAACAGATAGAATCGTAATGAAGAAAGTAGAAGAAGAAGAAGAGTATTAATAAGATCCAGGAAAAATTAATTAACCAATTTTACGAGACTCTTTTATCGACTAGAGCGTCGTTTAAAGTCTAGAGACATGATGCGGAACCAACTATACAATGTTGTGAGCATTCCTTTAACGGCTTAATGAATATAGAAACGGGCCTGAGAGAGTAAGAGAGTAAGAGAGACCATAATATTCTATTCGCACTCATAGGTTAGACACACAAGATATTTGCACGTGTTATGCTTGCATATATACCTGGCGCCAGTCGAGTGTGAATGATAGAGAATTTTCTGCACTAATGCGTCTGAAAAGATGTTGCATCTCTCAATTTAAATAGTTTTTACGCGGCATAATCATCTCGCACATGACATCCATTAAAGTACTCGCTCTCGGATCTCTATGGAAACGTACATTTATAATATTATCATTATAGCGCAACCACAGGCGAAAAAAAAAGATTTTTTATATCCTTATAGTCATTTCGTCATGATAACATCTTTAATGATACACTAATTTCCCTTCTTTAAAACGCGCTCACACTTTTATGTTACGGGATTTATTATAGCTCGCGCATGTTTTTAAACCGCGCGCGAGCCATTAAGTTATGTTTTGATATATGAGCGAGGTGTGGAAACTTGTGCCCGCTTGTGCCTCACTCTGTGCTTTTAGAAAAGTGGGTCGTAGGACATTCATTTTCTTTTTCTTAAAGTTATTATGTGAGTGTTTTTTTTTTATTAGAATATATAATTTATAACTTTGCAATAAATTCAAAGTGACTGCTTTTTTTCTATACAGGAATAAATTTCAATCTTGACAAGATTAGACGAGTTGGAATATATAATTAACAAATTAACTAATATTTTGTTTATTCAAATTATTTTCAGATAATTTATTTACTTTAAAAAAAGAAAACAAGGTTTACCAAAAAAGTTTGCGTAAAAGAAATAATCTCACTGTATATAAATAATGATAAAATCTCTCCGCCAATTTTTGATAATTGAGTAAGAAATAAAAATCAAACTATAAAGTGTACCATTAAGATTTTTGTAGCAATTATCGCTTAGTAAGAACGACATTGAACGCAATATTGCGAGCTCAAGAAATAGAGAGGGCACTTACAACTGGGTTTATATATGTATATGTATACGCATATAGTGACCAATTCGAATGGGAAGAGTCACGTTCCGACATAAAAGCGACAAGAAACGAGAAGTTATTAGCGCATTTACTTCGTCGGCTGACGTTAATAAGCACATTTGCAGTAAAGAGTGGGACAGGTGAACTTCTGAAGCGAGTTGAAATGTAGAAGAAGTAATTGGACGCCCGAGAAGGTGACGGAAGAAAAGGTTTTGAGAAATATAACCCAGACGAAAAAGCGCATTTGCCATACACACACACACACACAAACACACTCGACAATGCAACTGAAATTACGAAAACAAATAATTGCCCCAAAAAAAGTACATTTACATTTTTTTCTCACTTATGGTTACTTTAAATTTCTTTCACAAGTATTTTGCGATTGTGACTTATAATCACTGGCACTTGTAATTTATAAGTGTGATAACCACCATCACTTGTAACCATTATTGGGGATAACTACCGTCTGTCTGGTTTAAATTATAATGAAAAATAAATCTCAGTTTTAACTAAGTTTATAATTATGTCGATAATTGTCGGTAGTTATATTTACCGTCAATGTTACTAAAAATGATCGTAAATTGTTGTCTGGATAACAAACGGTTGTAGTTAGTATAGCAGACCGTGTAGCAGTCGATTGAAACTACCGTCAATTTTTTCCTAGTTAAAGTTTCTAATTACCAGCCTCTACCACGGCAATTATTTGCGATCAATGCTGAATCCTTATTGTCCGTTGTCTTATAGACTTTTTCTTGTAAGCAATCCCTTATCAATTACGTGACAGAGAGTTGAAAGCGTAAATGAATTTATAGCGAGTGGTTAGCATAAAGCGAGCCTGAAGATATAATCTCGGAGAAATTAAGAGGAGCACGTGGTTGGAAAATAAATACAAATATATATGAAAAGAAGAAGACGAAGAAGAAGAGGAAGAATAAAAATAAAATAGAAAAAGCTTTCTTCTTATGTGAATAAGTATCGAGAAATAGCGTGGTTGTCGTGCCTGGAGTTCTTAAACGACAGGAACATGCCGAAGGTGGAGAATATTTTCCGTTTCTGCATTCATCAAGGCGAACCTTCTCTTCTTCTTCTGTTTGCCTCATCTTACATTGAGCGCGCACTATGCGTGACTTGTCGGCACAGTAGCAATTCACAAACTCTTAATAGAGCCTCTCTCGCGTATTGGTAAATTTCAGTAATTACTGCCATTCCAATGTATTAATTCTCACCCTTGAGGATTAGACGAGCACGTCGTAAACATAACCGGTATTGTGGCTGGCATTTGATATGTTACTCGTCCATATCGAATGGATACATCAAACATCTCTCTTCATGTTCAAATCATTTTTCATTCTTTTCAAATAACAGCAATTCTTTTCAGTATCATCACTTATATAGCACAAAATTCGCGCGCGGCTAACTTCTTACCCACTTATTTTTAAAAATAAAATTATTAATGTTATAAATATTATTTAAAACATTAACTGAAATTCATTTTTAAATCAATTTTTATTAGATAATTCAATATTTTTAATGCAAAAATAAATAATTTATTGAATAATTAAAATTTCTTAAAATTTAAAGTCTAATAAAGAATTTTATCAAAACATTTTAAAATAATTCATTTCTTTTATCGATTTTTCATCAAATTTCTAAGAACAATTACATTTTTCGATGAATTGGATTAAAATTATATTATAAAAAGAATTTAAACTCTGCGATGAGTTTTATTTATGAAAATAATTGAATTCCTAAAAAAAATTTTTTATTAATTATGAAAATAATTAAATTATTGCGAAGAAATTTATAAAAATTTTGTAAATAATAGATTTCATATTATGAAATTAAGGAAAATTTTTGAAAATAATTGACAGTTTGACGAGAATATTAAAAAATTCTTGAACATAATTGAACTTCAGTTATATAGTTTATCCAAAATTCAATTTATTATTTGGAGGCTTAAAAATGAAATTTTGTGCAAAGTTAGCAAAGCATTCAAAATTTTCGGTCACAAAGTTTTTTAGTTTTTTTATTGTTTGCAACAGAAATTTGTCATAACAAAGTTGGATTTAAATATTATAGTGCTAATAAGCAAATTAAACACCTTAAAACAATTTTCTTAATCTACAACTTTAGTGAGAAATAAGTATTAATAGAAATATTTAATACATTAAAATTATAATTACCTAAATTATGAGAATTTTTTGTATACATTTTGTATAAATTTTTTTCTTTTTAAGTATACTTATTATTTTTCAATGATTTTATATTTTCTTTCTTCCTATTATACAATGATTAATATCAAATTAATACTTATTGAAATAGCTACAGACTTTTTGTATCAGTTTGAAATTTTTGTTTCAAGAATCTTTATATATATACCAATTCGTGAGGCTACTTTGCATTGTTAAAAAATAAAGAAGAGTCATGGAAGGGGAATACCCAAAATTCTGATCTAAAATTAAATTCAAAATATTCAAATTTGCTATCTAGAAAAATAATTAAATAAATATTTCACGCAAACTCCCACTAAAATAGTGCACGTGGTAAAAAAAATTTATGTTCTGAGCTTCAGGTCAGAAGCCCTGATAATGTTTTGACAAAAATGACATGAATAATTAGAAAAGAATCATAGATAGGGCAAAAAACTCTTTGATGAAAATTGATAAAAAATATTCCATTATAAGAATATAATTTTAGAAATTTAAATGTTAAGTTTACCTACTTTCGATTCACAGTCATCGAAATATGAACAACTGAAAAAATAAAAAATAAAACTTTAACTGAAATTTAATTATGTTCAAGAATTTTTTAATATTCTCGTCAAAATGTCAATTATTTTTAAAAAATTTAATAAGAAATTTATTATTTACAAAATTTTTATAAATTTCTTCGCAATAATTTAATTATTTTCATAAATAATAAAAATTTTTTTTTAGGAATTCAATTATTTTCATAAATAAAACTCATCGCAGAGTTTAAATTCTTTTTAATATAATTTTAATCCAATTCATCGAAAAATGTAATTGTTCTTAGAAATTTGATGAAAAATCGATAAAAGAAATGAATTATTTTAAAATGTTTTGATAAAATTCTTTATTAGACTTTAAATTTTAAGAAATTTTAATTATTTAATAAATTATTTATTTTTGCATTAAAAATATTGAATCATCTAATAAAAATTGATTTAAAAATGAATTTCAGTTAATGTTTTAAATAATAATTGAATATTAAAATCATTATAGCATGAATTTTAAGAAAATGGTTTGAAATCAAATTCTTTAAAAATTTGTATTTTTCATACTTATAACTAACAATTCTGTAGAATTAATTATTTTTAAAAAGTTTAATTAAATTTCTGTCTAAAATTATTTGAAGTGTTTATTTTTTAATTCGTATTTAATTACAGAATTTCTGAATAATTTAAATTTCCTAAAAATGATTTGTAAATAAATTTTTTTTTAAATTCTCAAACAATTTTTTTCAAATATTATTAAAAATAATTGATTTCTGTAGAAAAATAATAATGATAAAAATTTATCGAGAAAAGAAGTTATTGATGTTTTCAAATAATTTTAGAATTAAAGAAATTCTTAAATAAATGTAATAGACCATTTTTTGGAGTATCTAATTATTTTTAGAGTAAATCAAAATATTGTTTAGGGTCAGGGAAGAAGTCAAAATTTTGACAAGTAATTAAGTTTTTCATATTAAAAAAAAGAAAACATTTTGCAGGATTTGCATTTGTTAATTATCTAAAATGTTTGTTATAAAATGCTAATTTTTCTAGAAACAAAGAAACAATGAATAATAACATTAATAATTTTTTTGGATTAATAAAAATATTTTTGAATTATTTGAGAATTAAAAATAATATTATTAAATTTAAAAAAAACCGGACAAGTGCGAGTAGATGACTCGTACTAAAACCGAGGGTTCCGTACCCTCGTTTAAAACTTCTACTTTTTTGCTGAAAAATATATAAAGATCAACTCCAATATTTTTCACTGTATTTTTCCTGAAATCTACACACGAAAATACATAAAATAAGCAAAACTGCAGTCCATCAATAGGCGAAGAATTTTGAAAACTAAGGGAGGGAATACACACTTTTTTTCTAAAACGAAATTTTTTTTCTAGTTTTTCGCAAAAAAAATATGAAGATAAACTCCAAAAATTTTTTCTGTACGTTGGTTGAAATCTACACGAAAAAATAAATAAAAATGCATAACGCCAGACGACTAGGTTAAGAATTGTGAGAACCAGTAAGGGTTAAAGAATTTTCGAGCTTGAAAAAAGAGATTTTAGTTTTTCGATGAAAACGCACCATGAAGATCAAATCCAATCATGTTGGCTATATTTTTCCTGTAATCCATTTTTGAAAATACATATGCATACCAATTTTCATCTTTCTAGGTAAAAAACTGTGAGCGCTAGGGGGGGTATACATGGTCATTTTCCGTAACCGTTTTAATAGGGTTCCTACCGGGTACGGAACCCTAAAAATAGAAAAAAAATAATCAAGTATAATATTATGTATTAGAACATATAAAGAAAACAAAAGCATGAATTTTGTTATAAAATCGTTATTTTATATTTTATTTGTATTTTCTATCGAAACGTATAAAAAACAAGAGAATTACCATGACTAACTTCAGGTATGGACAGAATGAAAAAAAAATAAGACGAATATTATCGTTAACGTTAATTAATAATATTTTTTTATATGTTACTCTGTGATAAAATATGTATATGAATTTTTCTTTGAGCAATAACATAAATAATAATAATACACCTGTGAGAGGGTATTTTTTTTGTATTTATGCTTGAATTATCAATGTGGAACTATTGTAAATTTTCTCTAAACACAAAAATGATATAAAAAAAAAGAGAGTCGGGCTTCTATGTCAAACGCTACCGAAGCGTGTCTTTTGAATAATTCAGATAGATTTTATCGCAATCTAAAGACTATATCAGAATCGGTCAATAATTATATATTATTAGACGCCAGACAATTGTGACATTAGAGATTAATATCTCTGATCATAAAGTATTTTTATAAAAGACGTTAATTACTTCTTTATTCGCGGCACAATTTTCATAGAGGGAAGAAATATTTTTGTAAAGGAAAATTAAAACATTATAATATAATTTAAAACTGACGCGATACTTATAATTTATTTTTTATTTGTGAATGACAGTAAATGTATTGACGGTATTTTTTTTACCGTTGTGACAGTAAACTTAACGATAATAGTTATTACAGATTTTATTTTCATCACACAATGTTTGACATTGAATAGTTGCAATCAAATTGGCAGTAGTTTTTTTGACGGTAGTGACAGTAAACTTGACGGTAATTATAATGGATTTTATTTGCCCTAAAGGAATTGAGGGGCTGGATGCTATAATGTGTTACGCGCTATTCATTTAACATGGCGCGTAACACATTATAGCATCCAGCCCCTCAATTTTATTTTTCCTAATTTTCCAACTAACTGGAGAAAAATAAAAATTACAATACACTTTTGAATAAAAAGAAAAAGAAAAATTTGAAAGGTCGTGATTAGACCAATCGGGTATAAAGTCGAATGAACGTGAGTGTGAGTGAGTGTGTGACTCGAATGCAAAAAGTTATTTTCATTCTGTCGCGCAGCTGGGAAAAGATAATCATTTTGGACTGAAGCGAGATAGAGAGTGTATATAACGAAACGCGCGCGGTCCATTTCCATTCCACCCGCGGAACACCTGCACGTATTTGTCTGTTGGGAGAATAGCACACTGACTTGAAATGGCATGGACGAGGAGGGAAGTGGGGGGGACGAAAAGAGTGGCAGAGGGCAAAAGAGCTTTTTGAACGTCGAGACGTCGACGTCGTGCAGGCGTCTTTGCAAAACAAGGACGCAATCGTAGCGACGTCGCGGCGCCGACGTCCAGCTGGCATATCACCGTTAGATTGCGACGCCACACTATATAATACCGCTTTTGCATTTTCCTTCGTCCCCCTTATCAATTTTATTTACATGCAACGTGAGCACATTAACGCAAATTACATTCAACCTAGAGTATCTATATTCTTCTTTTTTGCAAAATTTCTCAGTTCTATTTTCATAATTTCCAGTTTTTGAAAATGTTTTCTACATTTATGTCAATTACCGCGTCGATTGTAGTTTCCTAATTATAAATACCGTCGATGATTAATACTTATTACTTCCTCATAGAGGAAGTATTTGGAATTACCGTCGATAGTAATTACTTATTTACAACTACCGTCGATTGTATTTAAGTAATTATAACTACCGTCGATTGTAATAAATACATAATTAAGGGACTGGATGCTATAAGTCGTTACGCGTCATTTACTTAACACTAGCAATAATTCGCGAGCTAAAGCGCGCTACTAACTATTCTTACTACCTTTTTTAAATAAAATTATCAATTTTAAAAATAATAGAATTTAAAAATTTTCTAATTTAATTTTTTGTTGAAAACACTAAAAAACTTCAATTTGGGAGAAATTACAAACAATTGCAGAAATTCAATTATTTAAAAAAAAAAAAATAAAATTCTTATAAAATTCAATCATGTTCAAAATTTTTTAAATATTCTCGTAAAAATCCCAATTATATTTATAAATAACAAAATTCTTCGACAAAGTTCAATTATTTTCATAAACGACAAAAAAATTATTGTCCTAATTTCAATTATTTTCAAAAATAAAATGCATTTTTCTAATTTCAATGATTTTCAATATCTACTATTTTAATAAAATTTCCCAAAAAGAATTCAAATTTTAATTACTATTTTACTAAAATTTCACAAAACAATTCTATTATTAAAAAAAAAAAAATGTTAAAAAATTCCTCTCAAACATTCAATTTATATAAAATATAAAAATTTTTCGTAAGAATTCAATTATTTCAAAAAAAAAAAATAAAATTCTTTACAAAATTTAAATTATTTCAAAGATTTTAATCAAAATTCTTGTAAAGAATTCAATTTTTTTTTATAAATAATTAAATTTTTCAAGAGGATTCAATTATTTTTTAAAATCTTAACAAAATTCTTCACAAAATTCTTCACAAAATTTCAATTATTTTCATAAATAATAAAATTCTTCTGACGAATTCAAGTATTTCGAAAAATAATAAAATTCTTTGCAACATTCGAATTATTTCAAAGATTTAAATCAAAATTCTTGTAAAGAATTCAATTATTATTTTTATAAATAAATAAATTTTTTTTTTTTTTATTTTTATAAATAAATTTTATTTTATAAATAAATAAATTTCAATTTTTTTTATAAATACTTAAATTTTTCAGGAAAATTCAATTATTTTTGAAAATTTTAACAAAATTCTTCATAAAAATCCAATTATTTTCATAAGTAAGAAAATTCTTGTGAGGAATTCAATTATTTTAAAGATTTTAATCAATTTTTTTTTTGAAAGAATTCAATTAATTTCATAAATAATAAAATTCTTCTGAAAAATTCAATTATTTGCAAAAATAATAAAAGTTTTTGCAAAATTTGAATGATTTTAAAGATTTTAATCAATTTTTTTGGATGAATTCAATTAATTTCATAAATAATAAAAATTCTTCTAAAAAATTCAACTATTTGCAAAAATAATAAAAGTTTTTGCAAAATTTGAATGATTTTAAAGATTTTAATAAATTTTTTGGGCAAGAATTCAATTAATTTTCTAAATAATAACATTTTTCTTAGGAATTCAATTTTTTTAAAATTAAAATTGATGCAAAAATTCAATTATTTCTATAAATAATAAAACTTATTGTAGAATTTCAATTATTTTTTCATACAATTTTAAATGAATTTCGCGAAAAGTGCAATTATTTTTAAAAAAATGTTATTAAAATCTATTTATAAAATATAAAATCTGATTTAAAAACAAAATTGATTTTTTCGAAAATAATTTTAAATAAAATAATAGAATTTTCAAATAATTGCAGAAATTCAATTATTTGAAGAAAAAATAAAAAAATTCTTGTAAAAATCCCAATTATCTTTATAAATAACAAAATTCTTCTCCAAATTTCAATTATTTTCATATAAATGTCAAAAAAATTCTTGTCCTAATTTCAATAATTTTCAAAAAATTTTCTAATTTTAATGATTTCCAATATATACTATTTTTATAAAATTTCCCAAAAAGAATTCAATTATTTAAAAAAAAGTTTAATAAAATTTTATGCAAACATTTTATTATTTTCATAAATAATAAAAATTTGACTAGAATTCAATTATTTTCATAAATAATAACATTTTTTCAAGGTATTCAATTATTATTTTCATAAAAAACTATTTTAAATTCTAGAAATTACTAATTAAATAAAAATGATGAAAGTAATTTTGATGAAGTTACAGTAACAATATTCTTATAATATAAAGTAATAATTTTATCTCTCGTTCATTTTTAATTTTTAGAAAACTTATGGCAATACTTTTTTAAGTCGTTTAATTTAAAAAAAGGTTTGAATTTGAAAATTTTGAATGTGTTAATTCCTGTGGAAAATCCTATTCCAAAAATAACATTAAAAATAGAAATTGTGCAAATATTTTTCTTCTTTTTCTAAAACAAAATAATAATTTTCTTAAAAAAAATTGTGATTCATAAAGAAAAATAATGCAAAATAAATAAATTTTCTATTTCTTAATCACAGTTGTTTAACAATTTTCTAATTTTTCTTAGAAGTAAAAACAAAAATAATTTCAAATTGACAAAACATAATATTTAACAAAATTTTAGTATTAAAATGAAAAGAAGTGAAAAAATTCTGATGATTTCTTTTTGTCACTACAATATTGAAATTATTATAAAATAAAATAATTATAACATAATAATAAAATATACATACAATCTATCTAAAGTTAACAAAAAACAAAAGTATAAACAAAAGACAGCTTCAGAGTGTGAGGGACAGAAAAAGTGAATGAATGAAAGAATGAAAGAACATTCAATAATTAATATAGTTAATTAATAATGGCGCATCCAGCCCCTCAATTATAACTACCGTCGATTATGTAATTACTTATTTATTTATACATATAAATATAGTTGGTAAAAAATCAAATTCGTTGTAACTATCATCAAATTTACTGGCCCCACGGTATAAAAAACTACCGTCAATTGTAAGTACAATTGATTGCACCATGAATTTACAAATTAAAACAAACTTCTGTTTTAGTATCACTTCCATTTCTACCAAACGGTAACTAATTTTTGGTTTA
The DNA here is from genome assembly GCF_015476425.1 of Leptopilina heterotoma. Taxonomy (NCBI): domain Eukaryota; kingdom Metazoa; phylum Arthropoda; class Insecta; order Hymenoptera; family Figitidae; genus Leptopilina; species Leptopilina heterotoma. Next base: position 1,857,393 of record NW_025110893.1, read on the forward strand.
ACTACTCTAATCATTAGGACTACCTACAAGATTCCACGCGATTGTTTTTCGCTTCCTGAAATTCGCCACATAATACTAAAAAGCAGTTAAATTACTCCTTCAGAAGATGACCATATATGCAAAGTCGTCTTTCATTATTATGCATCTCGTGCACACGCGTCATGCGTTTCACAAGGAATCCGTTTCAGAGGAACAGCGAAAGCAGGTCCACATGAGGATTCGCAGTAAGGAAGAATTTTGAGAGATCATGTCGAGAAGTCATCTCCAAGTCCCATTTTTAGTGGCGAGGGGTGGGTGGAAAAAAGATACGCGTCCACGAAAGAAAAGGGACCGGAAAGATGAAAGAGGATGCGAGTAGAGTACAATTTTATTCCAACATCACATTTATATATGCATACACCGCAGTGTCTTATCTTCAAGTTCAACATGTACCGTACAACAAATACGGTATTTCTTCTCTGCTCCTAAAACCTTTTTGAAAATATTATCCTTCTGTCAGTAATTGCAAAAGCAAAATGCAAACGTGTCACCAACAAGTGAAAAGGATTGCGGTTATCTTGTATACGTGTATATTTATATTCTTGTACTTTCAAAGAGCTGCGAGTATTTTAGAGATATATCTTTTTCCGTTCAACTTGTCCAACAAGAAACGGACACGGTTTTCAATCTCAACTTTATCCCCGCATATAATTTCTTGTGGTGGACGCATTTTATCGCGACTGATGCCTTATTTCTTGCCCTCTGCAAATAGACGTGGCCTGTAAAAATTCCTCTTCATTATCTTCTCGATTGGCCTTTATATATAAATTACGTGACTAATCATTTAGATTCGAAGGGCGAAAAAAAATCTGTAATCGAGGAGGAATTCACCAGTCCAGATGAGCAGCCATGTGTTATAAAGTTTATTACAATCAATATAATTGTTCGTTAAATAATTCAAAATAAATTTTAAGTTATATTAATTTATTGTTATCTGTAGAAAGGAAATTTGAATTGACGGTAATTGCAACTGGTGCTTTTTGCAACTGATGATAGGAAACTACTATCGACGGTAGTTATAATTACGTAATTACAATTGACGGTGGTTCTAAATAAGTAATTACCTAATTCTAAATAAGTAATTAAGAATATAGCTATTGTCCGTCGACAGTAGCGAAATTAAATCCAATTACCGTCGATGGTAATCCATCGACGGTAATTGGATTTAAATTCGCTACTGTCGACAGTCAATAGCTATATTCTTGGCGGTAATTGGAAACAAATTAGTTACAACCCACAATAGTTGCAACAGATGACACTTTTGGTTGGCAGAGTTAAACTTACTTCAAGTACAATAGACGGTAGTTTCAATTGACAGTTGTCACAATTGACGGTAGTTGGAATTATATCACTTACAGTTGATAGTAATTACAAATTGTGTTCGTTGCAGTGGACGGTAATCGAAATTCATTTTCTTACTGTCGACGGTACGATTAGTTGCACTTGACGGTAATTTCTTACAAAATACGGTAGATATAATTATTACAGTAGTTATACTGTCTACATTAGACATGATATTGTAATATTTATACAATTGGATTTAAAATTGAATCGATTTACAATCAACGGAAGTTAAAATTAACTTACTAATAGTTAACGGTATTTCCAACTCTTTATACTTGACGGTAACTCAAAGTACTTTCATTACTAACCCCGTTAATTTTAATAGATAAATCTTCGATTTAGAGTTTGAAGTTTGAATTAAACAAATTAAAATTGACGGTAGTTAAACTTAAAATTCATAGCACCTAAAATACGGTATTTACCACTGGTGGTCGTTAAAATTGACGGTAAATTTAATTAAATTAGTTACAATTGACGGTAGTTAAAACTAGTAGCCTACAGTAGATAAAAGTTAAAACTGCGAAATCTTTGCATTTGACGGTAGTTACAATTACAGTTGACGATTTTTAGAACTAACAGTAGCAAAATTAGACGGTAGTTACAAATAGTAGTAACTTACGGTAGTAAAAATTAAAATAGTTACAATAATCGACAGCAGTTACAATTGACGGTAATTGGAGTTGATTAAATGAATACAGACAATATTTACAACTGACGGTAATTAGAGTCTTTTTTAAGTGAATACATACGGTATTTACAACTGATGGTACTTAAAGTTATTTAATGACTGTCGACAGTAATTTTAGTGGTTACAATTGACGATAATTTAAGTTATTTTAGTGACTATCGACGGTGGTTATAATTGACAGTAATTACAGTCAATTCAATGAATACCGACGATATTTACAATTGACGGTAATTAGAGTTAATTCAATGAATACCGACGATATTTAAAAACTGACGGTAATTATGGTGAATTTAGTGACTATCGACGGTAGTTACAATTGACGGTAGTTAGAGTTAATTCAGTGAATCCCGACGGTATTTACAAATAACGCTAATTGGAATGAATTTAGTGACTATCGATGGTAGTTATATTTCACGGTAATTAGAGTTAATTCAGTGAATACCGACGATATTTACAACTGACGCTAATTAGAGTTATTCTGATTACCGACGATAGTTACTATTGACAGTATTATTTAAGTCAATTAAGTTAACATCATCAGTATATACAACTGACGGTAATTGAGGTTCATTCATAGTGATATCAGGGGGTATTTACTATTGACGGTAATTAGAGTTAATTCAGTGAATACACGATATTTACAACTTACAGTAATTCAGGTAACATTGTCAGTAGTTACAATTGACGGTAATTAGAGTTAACTCTGTGAATACCGACGATATTTTCAACTGTCGCTAATTATAGTGAATTTAGTGACTTTCGACGTTAGTTACAATTGACGGTAATTAGAGTTATTTCAGTGAATACCGACGATACTTACAATTGACGGTAATTACAGTTGATTCAATGAATACCGACGATATTTAAAACTGACGGTAATTATAGTGAATTTAGTGACTATCGACGGTAGTTACAATTGACGGTAGTTAGAGTTAATTCAATGAATACCGACGATATTTAAAACTGACGGTAATTATAGTGAATTTAGTGACTATCGACGGTAGTTACAATTAACGGTAGTTAGAGTTAATTCAGTGAATACCGACGATATTTACAACTGACGCTAATTAGAGTTATTCTGATTACCGACGATAGTTACTATTGACAGTATTATTTAAGTCAATTAAGTTAACATCATCAGTATATACAACTGACGGTAATTGAGGTTAATTCAGTAAATATCGGCGGTATTTACTATTGACGGTAATTATAGTTAATTCAGTGAACACACGATATTTACAACTGACAGTAATTCAGGTATCATCGTTGGTAGTTACAATTGACGATAATTAGAGTTAATTCAGTGAATACCGTCCGTATTTAGGAGTGACGTATTTATAGTGAATTTAGTGACTATCAACGGTAGTTACAATTGACTGTAATTAGAGTTAATTCAGCGTCTATTGGTAAAAGTTACAATTGACGGTAGTTAGAGTTAATTCTGTACATGCTGACGGTACTTAAAACTGACGCTCATTTGAGTGAATTTAGTGACTATGGACGGTAGTTACAATTGACGATAATAAGAGTTAATTCAGTAAATACCGACGGTATTTACAACTGACGGTAATTTAAGTTTTTTTAGTTACTATCGACGGTATTATAAATTACAACAGACGGTAATTATAGTTGATTTGTTTAACAGCGGCAGTATTGCCATATAATAGTGACGATAGTTACGGAATTAATTTATTATCAGCACTCGATTGTAATTAGCTCTTTTACCAATGCTACCAGCAATAAATTATAGTCAAACATCAGACGGTAATGTAACCGTCTACTTGAAGTAGAGAAAATAACAATTTTAATAGCTGCAAATTAGAGGAGTTAAAAAAATGACCAATTTAATTGGTTAATTTAGCCCTTTTAATGTAAGCGACGTGTATAAGGTATCTCTCGCTAGTTTCCGAGTTACTGATTTGACCTTTTACTTTAACGGGTTGAGTTCAGTGGCGTGTGAAAATCGTGCCGACGAGAAATCTCTCGAAGATGGGTAAAGAGTTCAAATTCCGGAGCAAATTTTCTCTCTCTCTCTCTCTCTCACCCAAATTCAAGAAAGCTACTATATAGTAAATGCATCCGGCGATTTCACGTTCACCGAAAAATTTCCTTTATTTTTTGCTTCCTTTTTTTGTTTGGACATCGATAGCACACGTAAAGGGTTCAAGCCACGATCCAAATAGCTCGAATTTCCGGACCTCTTTGGCGCCAGTCGATCTATTTTTTATCCATTTCCCAATACGCATTTCTTTATTTGAAAATAACATTTTTTTAAGGGAACGATATTAATTTTATGTATATAAATTTTTCATTGGGCGAAAATTTCGAATTTTTTTTTTTTGATACTGTTCTTTTATTTTTTTCGAAAAAGAAATATGTGTTGTTTTTAAGTGAAAAATGATTTTATTTGTTGAAAATTGACTTAATTTTTTTTTTTATTTTGTTATTGTTAAGACATTCTTGCACATGTTCTTTTAGCCGGAACGAATTTGAAATCATAGTATTTCTGTTATATAGATTTTGGCCAGAGCCATTACAACTCAACGCGCGAGTCAGTCGCGATATATTTATACGGGCAAGAGGGCGCGGGCACATCTGTTTCAGTGGGCACGTGTCCCCGGAATTAGAACGGGGTATCACCGAAATACGCGACACCCGCGTCAGAATATCCAATTTTCCATCTTCCACACGGTATTATATATGTATATATGAGTGAGCCATTCGTTCTTGGAAGCTCTTGATAATTCCTGATGCATCATCTCTCAAAATTCTTACCCTTATTTCGGTATATGTATACACATATATTCCCCCATGTGTTAACACCGGAAATTTCAGTCTGCACGGAACTTTGAATTTTTTCTAAAAATACAATTTTCATTTAAATAAAAAAAACTAGTACATATTTTGCGAAAATGGGATCTTTTTTTTAAATAAAATAATTAGTTATAAATTATTTTATATGTGAAAAGATTGAAAAAAAGGAATTTTTGGCATAAATCACATTTTGACAGAAGTCTTCTTTAGAAAGAATAAAGTATATTTGACATGAATATTTTCTGTGTAAATCACATTTGACATAAGTCTTCTTTATCATAAAGTATATTTGACATAAATATTTTTTACGTAAATCACATTTGACAAGTCTTCCTTGTCAAAAATCACATTTGACATAAATCTCATTTGACATAAATCACATACAACATAATTCTCATGTGACAAGAATTTCTTCTTTGTCATAAATCACATTTGACATAAATATTTTCTGTCGAAAATCACATTTGACATAAGTCTTCTTTATCATAAAGTATATTTGACATAAATATTTTCTACGTAAATCACATTTGACATAAATCTACTTTGTCATAAATCACATTTGACATAAATCTCATTTGACATAAATCACATACAACATAATTCTCATGTGACAAGAATTTCTTCTTTGTCATAAATCACATTTGACATAAATATTTTCTGTCGAAAATCACATTTGACATAAGTCTTCTTTATCATAAAGTATATTTGACATAAATATTTTTTACGTAAATCACATTTGACAAGTCTTCCTTATCAAAAATCACATTTGACATAAATCTTCTATTTGTCAGAAATCACACTTGACATAAATCTTTTCTGTCATAAGTCACATTTGACATAAGTATTTTCTTTGCAAAATCACATTTCACATAAATCTACTTTGTCATAAATCACATTTGAAACAAATTGCCTATAAATATAAATCTTACGTAACAATTCTTTTGAATCATAAATCGCATGTGATTTTAATCTTATGCAACATAAATCTCATGTGACAATTATTTTTTGACATAAATTGCATATGATATAAATCTTATGTGACAAAAATTTCCTGTGACAAAAATCTTCTGTAACATAAATCTTCTGTGACATAAATCTCCTGTGACATAAATCTCATGTGACATAAATATATGTGACACAAATCTCATGACAATAAGATTTATGCCACAATTTATACCAAATGAGATTTATGTAAAATAAAATTTATGCCAAATGTGATTTATGTATAATAAAATTTATATCAAATGTGATTTATGTAACAATAAAATTCATGTCAAGTGCCATTTATACATTTGAATTTTTCTGGTCACGTGAGATTAATGTTAAATAAATTTGTAAGTCAAATAACATTCATCTCTATTGTGATTTATGTATAAATGTGATTTATGTCAAGTACGATTATGACAATATTTCTGCTCCAGTTGTTATACAATTTTAAACGAAATCTATACTATCATTCGTTAAAAGAATAATATATTTTTAATTGTCAATCGTAGTGTTTAGTTTCATTTTTCCCCCTGAGTAATAGTTTAAACGTGTCAGTTGTTTGCTGACCGAAAAAGAATATTGACAACTAGCAATTATTCACGAGGTGTCGATCACAATATAAACGAAATTTTTTTTTCCTTTTTTTTGCAGAACCCATCATCGACAATGGTAAACGATTCATCAAATCGAATAGCGAGTGTCTGACAGCTCATAAAATGTTGAATCGGTGAGTGTTATACATTCTATATACATATTTCTTGTTTTTTTTATTTAAAAATTTTTTAACACTCTAAATTTGAATTATTAAAAAGGTTTATTAATTTTAATTAGTGAGTGATTTTTTTCTTTTTAATTAGTGAACTTTACTAATAAATAGTAATTTCTACTATAATAAATAATAACTTCTACTAATAAACAACAGACTTTGCCCTCCATAATTAATTAGTTAGCAAGAATTTAAGAAATAAAGGTGATTAATCCTGGAAATAGTGAACTAGGAAAAATATTTTTTTTTTTCGAAAATGACTCGTTGAAAAAAAGTTCTTTTTCTGCGAAGTTTTAACAATTATTTTCGCAATAAGACCGGGGGGGTTAATGGAGACATTGACCTGTTTAGATTAAACATTTTTCTGAATTTCGTGAATCGATTATAGTGTTTCGTAAAAAAGAAAAATTTGCAAGAATTAACGATTCTTTAATTTTTGTTTATCATATATATATATAGCATTCTTTTCGAGAGAATATAATTTTGAATTCTCTTATAGTTGCTCCCGATTCCAGTTTAATTTTTCGATGCCAGATGCAGAACGATGCGAAAGTTGTTTAAGAGAGGACAAAGAAAAAAAAAGAAAAGATGAGAAAAAAAAGAAGTCGTTGCCGACAGTAGCGCCGAACCGAGATCGTCGGAGCCGACAAGGTCCATATCAAAGTATATGCACTTGTGCCGCGATATGACGCAGATAGGCTGAGCAAATTTAATGGCGGTTACTTGATATCGCACCTCGGTTATTATACGAGAGCGGAATTGATTTTTCTTTTGCGTCCTATCGCCATTAGTGTTATCTTCCTCCATTTTTTTATTCTTCAAAGAAAAAAAGAACGGTACCTTATTCCTTTCGGGATATTTTATTGAGTAATTTGACATTCGTTTTTTTTGTTGCGTCTTCTTTCGAATTCAGAGTTGCCACGCAACCTGGAAACCTGGAAAACCTGCAAATGTCAGGGAATTTTATAAACCTTGAAAAAACCTGGAAAAGTCAGGGAATTTTGATTGGAATCCTGGAAAATTATTGTTTTCTAAAGCTATTGTGCTTATTCTTGAAATCTAATTTTTCTTTAATTCAATTTTCTTAATTCAATTTTAAAAGAGTTACCTTCACAGTTTTTCTTCGCAATAATTCAACTATTTTGATAAATAATCAAATGTTTTTTTTATGGAGATTCAATTATTTTCATAAATAATAAAAAACTTTATAGATTTACAATTATTTTCATAAATAATATGACTCATCGCAGAATTTCAATTATTTTCAATACAATTTTAATGGAATTTCTCGAAAAATTAAATTATTCGTCAAAATTTTATTAAAATTCATCAATGAAATTCAATTATTTTAAAAAGCCTTCCTGTCATTTATTTGTTAGAATTTGAGTATTATTGTCAATACATTTTTAATTAAATTTCTTGAAAGAATTCGATTATTTTCAAAAATTTTAATTAAATTCTATTTAACAATTCAATTTATTTTCATTAAAATTTTAATAAAATTCTTCGTAGAAATTTCATTAATTTCTATAATTTATATAAATTCAATTTTTTTCAATATTTACTATTTCAATAAAATTTCACAAAAGAATTCAATTAGGTATTTAAAAAGAAATATTATTCAAAAATTCCTCTGAAGAATTCAATTATTTTCAAAAGTTATAAAATTCTTCGCAAAAATTTAATTATGGTCAAAAGTTTGAAAAAATTATAGTCAAAATTTCAATTATCTTTATAAATATTAAAATTTGTCTCCAAAATGCAATTATTTTCAAAAATTTTAATGAAATTCTTTTTTACAAATTCAATTTTTTTTCAAAAATTCTCCTCCATTCAATGTTCTTCAATATCTTCTATTTTAATAAAATTATCCAAAAGAAATGAATTATTTTAAAAATTTTTTGATAAAACTCTAAACAAACCTTTTATTATTTTTATAAATAACAAATATTTCACAGCAATTCAATTATTTACAAATTTTTTAAAAATTTCTTTGCAATAATTCCATTACTTTCCAAAATATTCAATTAATTTTCACAGAGATTCAATTATTTTTATAAATATTAAAGAACTTTTTCAAAAATTATTAAAAATAGTAAATTTATGGTGTTTAGTTAAAAACACGAAAAAAATTCAATTTTGTAAAAGTTACAAATTATTGGAAAAATTCAATTATTTTCCAGAGTAATAATATTCTTCGCAAAAATTAAATATTGTTCAAAAGTAATAAAATTCTTCTTAGGGATTCAATTATTTTCAAAATATTAATTTTTCACTGAAATTCAATTCTTTTTAAAACATTTTAATAAAATTTTTCGCAATAATTCAATTATTTTCATAAATAATAACATTTTTCTCTGGAATTCAATTATTTTTGAAAATTTTAATAAAATTCTTAACAACTATTCAATTATTTTCATAAATAATAAAATTCATCGCAGGATTTCAATTATTTTTAATACGATTTTACAGGAATTGATCAAAAAATGTAATTATTCTAAAAAATTTAATTTCAATTCCTCGAAAAAATCAATTATTTAAAAAAATGTTTTTTTAAAATTTTTTTCGAAGAATCCAATTATTTACAAAAATATTAGAATATTTCACAGGAATTCAATTATATCCAAATATTTTGATAAAATTGACAGAAAGAAATCAATTATTTTAAATACAATTTTAATTTATAATTAAATTTTTTTTGAAATAATTCAATTATTCTTTGAGATTATAATAAAATTCTTCTCAAGAATTCAATTATTTACATAAATAATTCTTCGAAAGAATTCTATTCTGTCGATAAATAACAAAATTATTTCCTAAAATTCAATTATTTTCAGGCATTTTGATAAAATTCTTTGCAAAATTCAATTATGTTCATAAATAACAATATTCATCATAAAAATTCAATTATTTTTAAAAGTAATAAATTTTTGCTTGGAAATTTAATTATTTTAAAAAACTCTAATAAAATCGTTCGCAAGAATTCAATTATATTTTCATAAATAATAAAATGCCACACAGACATTCAATTATTTACAAAAATATTAAATTTTTTTACAGCAATTCAATTATTTTCAAATATTTTAATAATAAAACTCAATGCTGAATTTTAATTATTTTTAATAAAATTTTAATCGAATTTCTCGAAAAATTTAATTCTTTTTTTAAATTTTATTAAAATTCGTTGATAGAATTGAATTATTTGAAAATTTGTTGATAACGATTCTTTATGAGATTTTAATTTTAAGAAACATTGAATTATTTAATAAATTATTTATTTTTGTCTTTAAATAATTGAATTGTCGTTTAATTTTCTAATTATAATGGATTCAAATATGAATTTCAGTTAAAATTGTAGATAATTGAATTTTGATCTTATTAATAATAATTAATTTAAAGAAGAATTTTAGTTAAAAATTCTGTTTTTTGACCTGGAGAACCTGGAAAAGTCAGGGAATTTAAAATGAGCAAAAGCGTGGCAACCCAGATTTACCATTTTTTGGAAATTTTTATTTTGTGATGAATGTGGAAATGTAATTTTATTTTTTTGAAAATTTTCACTCTTAATGAATGTGGAATATTAATTTTATTTTTTGGGGAAATTTTCATTCTCAATGAATGTGGAATATTAATTTTATTCTTTAGGAAATTTTTCATTCCCGACGAAAGTAAAAAATTAATTATTCCTTAGGAAATTTTTCATTCTCGAGAAAAAAGTAGAAAATTAATTATTTTTGAGAAAATTTTTATTTTTATTTTTATTTTTAGCAATAAAAAAATTCAACTTTTCTGAATCAATCTTTTTTCTTGATTTTGCAATAGACTACTTTGAAAAACACGCTGTAAATTCTTCTCGGTTGTATCAATATTTTTGTTTCTCTCTCAATGCTGCAGATGTTTCTGTTCATAAAGTCTTTTTTCGCATTTTTTCGAACATGATTTTTGTAGCCGGGTGTTTATAGTAAACAATAATTTTATAAGGTCGAATTTTTATTTACCTGAATTTTCATATTTTGCTTTTTTATTTTTCCAAGCGAATTTTTATTTAGTTTTTTTTTTTTTATTGAAAATTATAAAGTTAAATTTTATAAAGATGCTTTCTATAAATTTGACTCCTTTGAGTGAATTTACTTATCTTGGTCTAGAGCAAAATTTATATTTAAATAATAAAAAATAAAAAAAAGTTTTCTAAAGTTTCTGATTGTCAATTTTCTTATTTAGTTATAGATATGAGTGCGAAGCCTGAAATAGTAATTTCTTTTCATGAATAGTAATTTTTACTTATATACGATTATATATTAAAATTTCCGAAAATTGCAGTAACAACTGTGAGTAATTTCCAGTGAAAACTTGCAACGAAAATTGCAATGTTATAAAATATAAATTCACTTGAATAAAAATGAATTCCACTATAAATACTTAAGAACACGCAACTCTAAAATTTCCATATAAATTCTTGCCGATAAAAAATCACTATATACCAAAAAATCGTGATAATTTTTCAAAAAGAACATGACGGTATAAAATTGAATAAAACACGTATACACGTGCTATATCGTACACATTCAGCTGCATTCAGACGAAAATAAAAAGATTAAAAGAATAAAAAGAAGATATAATAAAGTATTATAAAATTTGACGTTCCGCGTTATTAAAAGAAAATTACACTTTATTATAAAAGTCTCGTGTAATGTATATACGTGAAATGCGCCAAATGGCATCATAAGTGGACCATCAAAAGAAGAACTCTCGCGAGAAGATTTGCACGCGGCTTGGCCAATTGAATGTGTAAAAGAGATGTAGGTGTGTTGGTGTTGGTGTGTTGTCGATGCAAGCATGGAATGCAGCTTCGAGCCAAACTCAGTCTTGTTGACCGGCTACTGTATACACGAAAGAGAAGTCCTTTATCATCCTGGGACGTGAAACGAGACGTCGTAATGTGACTCGAAAGCATCTTTTTTTCTTCCTTCATATACTTCATTTCTTATCCCTCACTCGTTTCCGTTAATTAATTGGCTCCTGGTTCTCAAAGCGAGGAATAAAAAACAAAAAAGAAAAAAAAGAGGGAATCAAATGATAAAACTTTGATCGAATTCGATGCTTATCACTTTAATGAAATTACGTGTATTTAATTCCTAAAATTTTATTTCCTTTATTTTTTGTACGAATATGCAAATTCTGGTGGAAATTAAGTTTGTCGCATTTTGATGAATGGCAAACATTTTGCGGTTACTTTTGGGATTACAGAAATATATTGGCGTTAAAATATAACAGGCTTCGCACTCGATAATTAATTTTAAAAAAGTAGCTTTATGGGGAAACTTCAACTATATAAATTTTTAACTATGTCAAAAAAGTGATTTAAATTTTCCAGAAAAATATTTTTCTAATCATTTTTCTAAAACATTATTTTCATAATAATTTTTTGAATAAAGGAAATCAATAGATAAAAATCCATTGAAATCCATTGAATCCATTGAAATGAAAAATCCATTAAAAGTAATAAAATAATTAAATTCTTAGAATTCGTAAAAAATTTTTTAATTTTGATGTCTTTTCATTAGCCTCAAACTATGAAATTACCAGAAATTTTTTATTGTATATTTAATTAATTATTAAAAATAAAATTGATTTCTAGAAGAATTTTAGTTAAAAACAATGAAAAAAATTGAATTTTGAAGAAGTTATGAATGATTGCCGAAAATCAATTATTTTCAAAAATAATAAAATTCTTCTCCGAAATTCAATTCTTTTCAAAAGTATAATATATACTTTTAGCAGAAATTCAATTATGTTAAAAAATTTAAATAAAATCTGGTAAACATTTCAATTATTTTTAAAAATAATAAAATTCTTCTTCGAAATTCAATTATTTAAAAAAGCAAAAAAACTTTTAGTATAAATTCAATTATGTTCAAAAATTTAAATAAAATCTCAAAAAAATTTCAATTATTTTCAAAAGTAATAAAATTTTTCTCCAAAATTCAATTATTTTCAAATGTAATAAAATTTTTCTCCGACGTTCAATTATTTTCAAAAGTACAATAAAAACTTTTAGTAGAAATTCAATTATATTCAAAAATTTCAATAAATTCTCGTAAAAATTTCAATTATTTTCAAAAATAATAAAATTCTTTTCCGAAATTCAATTATTTAAAAAAAATTATTGATAAAATTCTATGCAAATATTTACTTATTTTCATAAATAATAAAAATTTTACAATAATTCATTTATTTACAAATTTTATAAAAATTTCTTCGCAATGATTCAATTATTTTAGTAAATAATAAAATTCTTTGCAAAATTCAATTATTTTTAAACATTTTAAAAAAAATTTTCTCCTGAATTCAATTATTTTCATAAATAATAAAATTCATCGCAGGATTTCAATTATTTTTTTAGATTTTAATCAAATTCTTTGCAAAATTCAATTATTTTTATAAATAATAAAATTCTTTTTTGGGATTCAATTATTTTCAAAAATAATAAAACTCATCGAAAAATTTCAATTATTTTTAATACAATTTAAAGCGAATTCCTCCAAAAGACAATGTTTTTTCATAAGTTCAAAATTAAATTGCATTTAAAACTTGAATAATTTCTCTTAAATAAATATTTAAATATTTCTTTATTTTTCCACAGGAATTTTAAATATTTTAAATTTTACCTGAAATTCAGTTTTAAATCAATTTTTATTAGAAATTTCTACGAGAATTCAACTATTTTAATATAAAAATAAATAATTTATTAAATAATTGAATTGCAATGAATATTTTATTATTTATGAAAATAAAAAATAATTATTTATGAGAATAATTGAATTTTTACAATTTTTTTCGACGAATTTAAATTAAAATTTAATTTGAAAATCATTCAGTTTTTATGTAGAATTTTATTAAAATTCATTTAAAAATAATCGAATAACTGCGAAGAATTGCAATAAAATTTTTTAGAGTAAAAAAAAAATTCTTTAAAGTATTTAATTTAGTTCAATTAAATTTGACAAACAAATTTTTAATTAATAGAAACTATAATTTAATTTTTTTCAATTATTTACTGGAATTTAACTATATTTTCAAAACAATTTTATTACAAAGTTTTAAAAGACTATTTAAATTTTAACTGAAATTAATTTTGAAATCATAATTTTTCTTAGAAAGATTTACGAGAATTCAAATATTTAAATATATAATAATTAATAATTTATTGAATAATTGAATATTTCTCAAAATTGAATTTTAACGAAGAATTACATTAAAATCTTTGAAAATAATTGTATTCTTTCGAAAAATTAAGAAAAAAGATTATTAAGAATAATTGCATTTTTTTGGGAATTCATTTAAAATTATATTAAGAGTCGTTAAGAATAATAATTGAAATTCTGCGATAATTTCTATTATTTGTGAAATTAATTAAATTTTTGTGAAGAATTTTATAACAATTTTTTTTTTTTTAGTAATTGATTTTGTTGGAAAATTTTTATAAAAATTGTATTTTAAATTATTGAATTCCAATGAATATTTTATTATTTATGAAAATAAAATAAAACAATTCTTTATTAGGATAATTGAATTTTTACAAATTTTGTCGACAAATTTAATTAAAATTTAATTTGAAAATCATTCAATTTTTATATAGAATATTATTAAAATTTTTTTACAAATAATTGAATATTTTGCAAGGAATGCAATAAAATTTTTGAAAGTAATTGAATTTTCGTGAAGAATTTTAGAAAAATTCTTCGAAATAATTAATTTTTTTTTGAAAAAATTTAATAAAAAATTGTATTTTAAATTCTTTAATTGTCACTTTCAAATTAAAATTCTATTATTTATGAAAATAATTGAATTTCAACGAATAATTTGATAAAAATTCTATTCAAAATTATTTACATTCACGCACACTGCATAGCATATATATTTACGAGGAATTAATTATAATTCACTATTATATAATTAAAACTACACGCGATAGGAAAGAAACGTGTCTATGTCTTTGGTTACATAATGAAATGCAGACAGTAAATATAAGCTTTAATAAATCGCACGTTTAATTGTACTCTCTTAATTAATAATTAATGAAAAATTTAAATTGACTTGATTGGATGGTCGTGAACCTTGTGTATGTCGGTAGGCAGTTGTTTATTGGTCAGTTAACGTGAGAAGTTACACACGACTCGCAAGTTACGCATATGACCCTTAACGTTGACCTCTGTCGCAATGTCATTCAGGTCAATGCTCCGTGAAATATTTATTTCGAGCATTTCCGTAAGTATTATTAGCACCCGGTTAAGTCTGACAATACGGCAGCCAAGAATTTACAACTACCATGCCTTTGACTTACTTCTTTTTTTCATTGCCTCTCTTCAAACATTTCAAATCGCATTGCAAAATCTTTTTTTTTTTTATTTTAACTATAAGTTAGAGAGGAGTGTTAAAATAGGATTTTGATCAGTGTCAATGAATTAGAACGTAATTTTACTAATGGCTGAAAAATTCGACCAATTATATCTACCGCCTATTACCGTCAGTTGCGATTGTTCATCTGGTATTTATTTTTTCCAACTAACACTAAATGTATTTATTTTCGATTACAATTGTCGACTACCGTCATTTAAAACTATAGCCAATTATGGTTGAAAACTACCGTCAGTCGTATCTACCGTCAATAAAAGTTGAAAACTATCTTCAGTCTAATCTACAGTCGATAAAAATTAAAACTACGATTGCCCTGATTGCAAACTTACAACATTTGTAACTACCGTCGATCACCTTTGTAATATACCGTCAGTGAAAACAACCGATAATTATAACTACCGTCTGAATACGAATTACCGTATGAATCAGTTTGTTTAAACCTTTCCGCCTAATTATTCTATCAAATACTAGCAATTGTAACTACCGTAACTACCGTCGATTATAATTGATAGCTACCGGTATTTGAAACTAAAATCAATACTACCGTCAGGAACATTTGCTATTAATTAAAATTGAAATCAACTATCAGTTAGTGACATTATTCATGACTGCAAACTTTCATCAAGTGTAACTACCGTTCACTACCGTCAGTTAAGATTGAATTCATTATCTCTTTAAACATTGTTATTAAATAGTCTTGGAGCTACTAGCAGTTGTAAGTACCGTCGATTATAATTGATAACTACCGATATTTTAAACTGCAGTCAACACTACCGTCAAGAACTACCATCAAACACATTTACCGTCAATAAAAATAAACAAGTGTCAGAATTTGTCATTTTGATGCAATTACTTGCATCTGACGAGTTTCAATCCACGCGACAGTACTTTTATAACTGTTACTTTACATAAAAAAGTAGTATATACGGTAGTTATATCTAGTAATTTACATCGACGGTAGTTGTATCTGACAACAATTTAAATCGACGGTTGCTGAATTAGGACGTAGTTTTATTAATGACGCTAATCATGATTATAAACTTCGACCAATAATATTTACCGTCGACTACCGTCAGTTGCGATTGCTATTAACTTAACATTTATTTTTTTTCAATTAACACTAATTGTATTAACTCTCGATTACAATTGATGGCTACCGACATTTGAAACTATAACCAATTATGGTTGCAAACTACCGCCAGTCGCAAAAAAACTGAAAACTACCATCAGTCACAACTACAATCAATAAAAATTGAAAACTACCATTAGTCACAACTACAGTCAATAAAAATTAAAAACTACGATCAGTTACTATCGCTCATCTTGATTGCAAACTTACAAAATTTGTAACTACCGTCCATTACATTTGATATCTACCGTCAGTGAGAATAACTGTCATAAATGATTTCATTTACAATTAATTATAACTACCGTCTGAATCAGATAGTTTGCACCTTTTAGCCTAATTATTCTAGAAACTACAAGCAGTTGTAACTACCGTAGAACATAATTGATAGCTACCGGTATTTGAAAGTACAGTCAATACTACCGTCAAGAATTACCATTAAGCATATTTACCGTCAATTAACATAAACAAGTGTCAGAAGTTGTTATTAATGCAATTACTTGCATCTGATGAGTTACAATAATTATAGCTGTAGTTTTAACTCACGGTATGCACAGCTGACAGCTATTTAAACTCGTGGTAGTTATAATTAGCAGTGTTGACAATTCACAGACGGTAGTTAAAATTGTTAGTAGTTACAATTGTCTGCAGGTACAATTAACAATAATAACAAAGAACGGTAGTTACTATCTCTTATTATAGATAGTTTTAACTTACGGTAGTTACAACTTTTATTATACTTTTATACTTTTATTATACTCTTATTATAAGGGGCCGTTCAAAAAATACGTAACGCTATTTTTCGGAAATTTGGACCCCCCCTCCCCCCATGTAACGCAATGTTGTATACATTAACGCCATTTTTTCTGCTGACCGTAACAAACAGCTTGACCCCCCTCCCCCCTAAAGCGTTACGTATTTTTTGAACGGCCCCTAAATAACGGTAGTTACAATTAAATGTAGAAATAATTGAGAGTCGTTGCAACTGACAGTAGTAACAATTGACGGTAACAAAAATTTATAGTCGTTTTAACTGACGATAGTTTAAATTGACAGTAATTCTAAATGACGGTAGTTACAATTAACAGTAATTTCAACTGACGGTAGTTGCAAGTAACAGTAATTTTAAATGACGGTGGTTACAATTAACAGTAGAAACAATTAACAATCGTTGCAATCAACAGTAGTAACAGTTGACGATATTAAAATTAATTGTAATGGTTTCCACTGACGGTAATTTCTAATAACATTAGATTTGCGGTAGTTACAACTGATAGTAATAACAGCTTTAATAATAATTGCAATTTACAGTAGTTTCAACTAATGGTAGTAATGTTAAAAATTAATAGAAATTCCTTTAGTAACAATGAACTTTTATTACAACTGACGGTAGTTACAATTAACTCTAGAAACAATTGGGAATAGTTGCAACTGACAATAATAGTTATAATTAGTGGTAGAAACAATGGATAATCGTTGCAACTGACAGTAGTACCGGTTAACGTTATCTACAATTGATAGTAGTTTCAACTGACGGTAGTTAGAATTACTAGTAGAAACAATTGATAATCATTACAACTGACAGTAGTAACGGTTAACGGTATCTAAAATTGATAGTAGTTTCAACAGACAATAAATTCAAATAACAGTAATTTTAACTGACGGTACTTACAGTAAATAGTAATTTTAACTGACGGTAGTTATAATTAACAGTAGAAACAATTGACAATCGTTGCAACTAACAGTAGTAATGTTGACGGTATTTAAAATTCTTATAAGTTTCAACCGACGGTAGATTCAATTAATAGTAATTTCAACTGACGGTAGTTACAGAAAATAGTAATTTTATCTGACGGCAGTTACAGTTAATAGGAATTTTAACTGATGGTAGTTACAACAAACAGTAATTTTAACTGACGGTAGTTACAATTAACAGGAATTTTAACGGATGGTAGTTACAATTAACAGGAATTTTAACTGATGGTAGTTATAGTAAATAGTAATTTTAAGTGACGGTAGTTACAATTTTAACAGTAGAAACAATTGACAATCGTTGCAACTGACAGTAGTAATGTTGGCGGTATTTAAAATTCTTATTAATTTCAACCGACGGTAGATTCAATTAATAGTAATTTCAACTGACGGTAGTTACAGCAAATAGTAATTTTATCTGACGGCAGTTACACTTAATAGGAATTTTAACTGACGGTAGTTACAATGAACAGTAGTGTTAACTGACGGTAGTTACAATTAACAGGAATTTTAACTGACGGTAGTTACAATTTTAACAGTAGAAACAATTGACAATCGTTGCAACTGACAGTAGTAATGTTGACGGTATTTAAAATTCTTATTAGTTTCAACTGACGGTAGTTACCATTTACAGTAATTTCAACTGACGGTAGTTGCATTAAATAGTAATTTTAACTGACGGTAGTTTCAAATAGAACTTATTTCGACTAACAGTCCTTCCAATTGATTACCAATAATTAAAAGATCTTCCAATCAATAAATATGTATTTTTAATTCCTAAACTTTTTTTGCCAACAAACAAAAAGTAAAGTTAATTTAAAACGGTAATTAATCACAATGTAGAACGTGTATAAATTTTTAAACGACTAAAAGTTTTATCAGACATTATGTCATTTTTGTTTCTTTATATAGAATAAAAATTTTTTGAAAGGAAAAAAAAATTGGTGAAATTAATTTTTCTCCTGACGGTCATAATTTTTTTCCGAGAAAAGGGATTAGAGTGAGAGTAAATCTCGGGTGGTTAGAGACAGGATATCCGTATCAGGACAGTGCGACATGTTGTCCAAGCTATTATATTCCTTTCTACGTGACTGAATTACATTAACCGCACTGGCTGTTACAGAACAGGGCATCCTACTGCATTAAACTTTAATATAATGAATTGTACATTTTCTGCCACGATGCACACACTATTGGATATAGAAGAGGGGGGTGATTAGAGATGATAAAGGACTTTGAAATTAAAGAAATGGAGAGAATGTTAAATGTACTTATAATTTTCACTGAGATGGGAAATAACGCATGTTGAGAAAAAGAGAGAGAGAGAGAGAGAGAGATGGACGTGAAGAAATATATACAGAACGTGAATCACGACAGAGTCATCCTGGCGCCAGGAATCGGTCCATATACGTATATAGGCGCATCTCGCGAGTTCAGATAAGGAAAACTTGTAGACACTCAACACACGCACACACTTTACTCACGCAAGTACGGAAATGTCTCAAAATGTGACAGTTAACATTTGCTTCTTTCAATTTTTTCTTTTTACTTTTTTTTCTCTGCCTTTACTGATAGTCTATTTCAGAAAATTTACTTTTATATATTTATAATTCTGTAAAATTGATCCACAATACAGAGTTTTTTTTTTTATAAAAATGTCAAATTGAGACAAAAAATTCTTAAAAATTAAATTTCAATTCCTCGGAAAAATTTTTTTTTAATGCTTTGGAAGAATTCACTTATTTATAAAAATATTAAAAAATTTTACAGGAATTCAATTACTTTCAATATCTAGTATTTTCATAGAATTTCGCAAAAGAATTCAATTATTTAAAATAAAATTCTCATAATATTTATTATTATTCGGAAAAATTAATTAATTAAAAAAAAAATTATAAAATTCTTATGAAGAATTCAATTATTTTCAAAATTAACAAAATTTTTCACAGAAATTCAATTATTTTTAAAAATTTTAATAAACTTATTCGCAATAATTCAATTATTTTTATAAATAATAAAATTCTTCTCAGGAATTCAATTATTTTTGAAAATTTTAATAAAATTCTTAGCAACTATTCAATTATTTTCGTAAATAATAAAATTTTCATTGGAATTGATAATTAATTTAAAATAGCATTTTTTATTAAATTTTTTCAAAAAAAAAAAATTAATTATTTCAAAGAATTTTTTTTAAATTCTTTACAAAAATTCAATTATTTTAAGACATTTTAATATAATTCTTTGCAAAATTTAATTATTTTTAAAAATAACAATATTTTTCACAGAAATTCAATTCTTTTTAAACATTTTAATCAACTTGTTCGCAATTATTCAATTATTATCGTAAATAATAATATTCTTTAGAGGGATTCAAATTATTTTCTAAAAATTTGTTACAATTCTTTATAAAAATTCAATTATTTTCAAAAAATTTTTTACGATTCTTTATGTAAATTGAATTATTTTCAAAAAATTTGTTACAATTCTTTATGAAAATTTAATTATTTTTAATATAACTGTAACGAAATAGTTTTTAAATCTATCCAAAATAATTAAATTATTTTCAAAAATTGGAATAAAATTCTGGTCAAAAATTCAATTATTTTCGTAAATAATAAAATTCTTGTTAAAAATTTAATTATTTTTGTAAATAATAATCTTCTTTGGAGGGTTTCAATTATTTTCAAAAAATTTGTTACAATTCTTTATGAAAATTCAATTATTTAAAAAAATTTTTACCATTCTTTATGAAAATTCAATTTTTTTCAATTTTTAACATTTAGTCTTGAAGGAATTTTTAATCTCTTCGAAATAGTTCAATTATTTTCAAAAATGTTTAAAAAAATTCTTGACAGCAATTCAATTATTATCGTTAATAATAAAATTTTTATTGGAAATGACAATTAATTAAAAATACGATTTTTTATTAAATTTAAAAAAAATCAATTATTATTTCAAAAAATTTTATTAAAATTCTTTACGAAAATTCAATTATTTTGAGGCATTTTAATATAATTCTTTGCGAAATTCAATTATTTTTATAATTAATAAAATTCTTTGCAACAATTAAATTATTTTCACAAATAAAGTTTTTCACAAGAAGTCAATTATTTAAAATAAAGTTTTGATAATATTTATTATATTTCAAAAAAATTAATTATTTAAAACAGTGTTTATAAAATCCTTATGAAGCATTTAATTATTTACAAAAATAAAAATATTTTCACAAAAATTCAATTCTTTTGAGACATTTCAATAAAATTTTTCGCAATAATTCAATTATTTTCATAAATAATAAAATTCTTCGTAGGATTTCAATTGATTTTAATACGATTTTACAGGAATTGATCATAAAATGTAATTATTCTTAAAAATTTAATTTCAATTCCTCGAAAAAATTAATTATTTAAAAAAAATGCTTTTTTAAAATTTTTTTGGAAGAATCCAATTATTTACAAAAATATTAGAATTTTTCACAGGATTTCAATTATTTTCAAATACTTTAATAAAATTGTTCGAAAGAAATCAATTATTTTAAATAGAATTTTATTTCAATTTTTTTGAAATAATTCAATTATTCTTTTAGATTTTAATGAAATTCTTCCCAAGAATTAAATTATTTGAATTCTTGGAAAGAATTCAATTATTTACATAAATAATTCTTCGAAAGAATTCAATTATTAAAGATAAATAACAAAATTATTCCCGAAAATCCAATTATTTTGAGGCATTTTAATAAAATTTTTTGCAAAATTCAATTATTTTCATAAATAACAATATTCATTACAAGAATTCAATTATATTTAAAAGTTTTAAATTTTGTCTTGGAAATTCAATTATTTAAAAAAATTTAATAAAATCGTTTGCAAGAATTCAATTTTTATATATCCCCGATAATGTGTAAAATCTAGAAAATTTAAAACCTCGAAAGTTGAACTCCTCGAATGCTCAAAACATATAGAAAATTCGAAATGATGTTCTCATAGTATTTTATTAAAATTTTTTTAATACATTATTCCAAAGCAATATTCCAAAGTTCCAAAACTTTGATATTTCTAAAATTCGAATGGAATATTCCAGAAGAATATTTCCAACTTTCTAATTAAATATTCCAAGAATGCGAATGAAATGTTGTACGCAATTGGAGATATATTAATATTAATATTAATAATAATAATTATAAATAAAAAATAAATGAGAAAAACAAAGATTTTTTTTAAATTTTTTAATTTTGTTAAAATTACGATGAAAGCAATACATCTTTTTACGTACAACTATATTCTCGCACCCGCAAAATGTTGGAAATAAAATTTCATGGTTTCGAATAATTCGAAGCGATTTCGCGGAATGAAAAGTTTCCCACGTGTAATATTCTCTTTCGCAAGGATGAAGATGAAAATCGAGGTAAAAATTGTTGTCGCGCGCGCTCTTTTTCACGTAAAAGCGACAAACTGTTCGGAAAGCACGTACACGCAACGCAACGTTTGTAACTTGATACCGTTAATGGCTGACAATTCCTATGTAGTTGGGTGAACTGAAAATATATATATGCCACCATTAAGGTGTCGCGGACAAAAACAGAAAGAGAGAAAAAGAGAGAAAAAAAAATGGAAAAACTATATGAGAAACCATTAAATCTCGCAATGATTAGTACATATTGCAAATAACGCAATGCCTCACGGCTTTGCAGTAAGGAAACAGTTCGCGAGACAGCACTTAATTACCCTGTTCGCATGACATCATTAACAAGTCGATGATTATGAATGAACGATTATATATATATATATATAATACAAGTACATTTCTGGTTTGTGACCTCGATTCAATCGCATGGGAAACTGCGTGAAAATGAAAATTTATTCCTCCTCTTGTCAAATGTTTTTCACAACTTTCGCTTTTCAATTCACAAAAATTCTTTTTTACACCGCAATTAATTACAGGTTTTATTAATCAAACAACGCTTGGGATTTTTGTTGGCAAATTAATCACATGATCGGTATTATCAATTAATTACATGCTTTGATGTTTTAATTAAATGTTTTTTTATTAGTATAGTGAAAAATATTGTTTTTTTTATCGACAGTATAACTTGTCATTAATTTTTTCTTTGTCGACTCTTCACTTTTATAATTACAGAGCTCGAAGCAGTGAAAGTATTTAAAAATAGTAAATACGGACCTTACGGACCAAAAATTAAAAATTACGGACCAACTGACAAAAATAGAATCAGGCCGAATCAAAGAGAATAATCAAAGAGATAAGTCTTCGAGTCGAAGTCATCGATTTCTTCCTGTTTTATAATAATTAATAATAATTATTGATAAAAATGAATAAAAATAATTTATAATAATTAAAATCATTATCAATTCAATTATTATTTTTAAGAATTTAAAACTAAAATTTTTCGATTATTTTTTTAAATTTTCGAAAAAGTTATTTGACAATTTTCAAATTCATTTCTTTACAATATTTAATTTTACGAAATTTCAATTATTCGTAAATTCTTTAATTAAATAAATACTAGAAAATAGAAACTAAAAATATTTTAAAAAAACTTAATTAAACTTTTTCAGAAAAATTAATTATAAAATACTATTTTTTAAAATTCACGCCATATTGTTTTTAATATTCAATTATTATCTAAAATTTTAACTGAAATTTATTTTAATAAAATGAAAATCAATTCTTATTAGAAAATTCTACCAGAATTCAATTATTTTTAAAAATTTTAATAAAATTCTTGGCATAAATTAAAAATAACAAAATTCTTAGCAGATCTTCAATTACATTCAGAAATTTTTATAATAAAATTTTTCTCAAGAATTTAAATATTTTCGTAAAATAATAAAAATCTTTGCGCAGAGATTCAATTATATTATCAAAAGTCTTAATAAAATTCTTCGCGAGAATTCAATTATTTTCAAAAATATCAGAATTTTAGCAGAAATTTAAAATATTTTAAAAAGTTTTGATAAAACTTTTTTTGGTAGAAATTCAATTATTTTTAAGACAATTTAAAAAAAAATGTCTCGATAAAATTCAATTATTTTTAAAATTTTAATGAAATTTCTTCGAAAGAATTCAATTATTATAATCTAAGATTTTAACTGAAATCTATTTTTAAATCAATGTTAATAAAAAAATTCTACCTGAATTCAATTATTTAAATACAAATAAAATGCAAATAAATAATTTATCGAATAATTGAATGTTTCTTGGAAATCAATTCCCATTAAAAATTTTTATCTACAAATTTTTAAATAATTAAACTCTTTGGACGAATTTAAATGAAATTTTTAAGAATTTTTCCGAAAAATTTCGATTAAAATTCTATTGAAAATAATTGAATTCCTAAAAAGAATTTTATTAAATACGAACATAATTGATTCCTTGTAAAAATTTAATTATTTATGAAAATAGTTGAATGATTGCGAAGAAATTTATAAAAAAAATTGGTTATTAATGAAATTCTTGTGAAATTTTTATTATTTTTTGAAAATAATTAAAAATTTTTGTAGAATTTTATTAAATTTTTTTTTTAAATAATTAAATTCTTTTGGTAAATTTTATGAAAATAGTAGATATTGAACAATATTTAATTTTTGCGAAGAATATTATTACTTTTAAAAATAATTGATATTTTGCAATGGATTTTATTAAAATTTTTGAAATTAATTGAATTTCTGCGAAGAATTTTGCTATTTATTTATAAAGATAATTGAGATGTTTTAAACATTTTGTTTAGATTTTTTGAAAATAATTGAATTTCGGAGAAGAATTTTAATATTTCTAAAAATAATTGAAATTTTGACGAGAATTGTTAAAAATTTTTTAACATAATTGAATTTCTGCGAAGAATTTTATTACTTTTGAAAATAATTGAAATTTTGCAATGGATTTTATTAAAATTTTTGAAAATAATTGAATTTTGTCTAAGAATTTTAATATTTCTAAAGATAATAATTGAAATTTTGACGAGAATTTAAAAAAATTTTTGAACATAATTGAATTTTGGCAAAGAATTTTATTACTTTTAAAAATATTTGACTTTCTGCAATGATTTGTAATTTCTCTAGAATTCTCAAATTTATATCGTACAATTTACGAACTTTTCATCCTTTCTGAATGAAATTACGGACTTTACAGACCTTTTTTAAAAAAAAACTATTATGATTACCTCAGTTATAATTATAACAGAAGTTACTCAATAGTTACAAAAAGTAAAAAATAAATTTAGAAAAAAATATCGGTTTGTGAGGATTATTTAAGTTTCCGATAAATGTCATTACAGATGACGGTAGTTACAACTGACGCTATTAGAATCAATTTACTAACAATTGATGTTCGTTAACACTATAAAGATGATAACAAAGTTAGTTGAAGTGATAAGCTAGGTTAAATGTTATGAAATTAAAATCGACGGTAGTTGCAACTGACGGTATAACTATAGTTACTTTACTGACAATTTTTTTCAACTGTTTGTAATTCATAAAATCCAGTTAAAGGAATTTACATACAATTGATTTACGAAATCAATTGTAATTAAAGGCTCTTACAACTGACGGTAGTTTCAACTCATTAGTGTTTAATTGTATTTTAAGACGTTTACAACTAGCGGTAATTACAACTTAATAGTCTTTATAATTAAAGGCGTTTACAGCTGACGGTAGTTACATGTATTTAAAGGCATCTACGATTGATGGTAGTTCCAACTCAATAGTACATTCACTATTAAAGACGTTTACAGCTGACGGTAATTACAACTCATTAGAATTTAATCGTAATTAAGGGAGTTTAAATCAGACGGTAATTACGATTCAATAATGTTCACATTTAAATGTATTCACAAGTGACTCAATAGTCTTTGCAATTTAGATAGACTACAGCTGACGGTAGTTACAACTCAATAGTGTTTACAAATAGTGTTTATAACTCACTAGTTTTCAGTTGTAATTAAAGGCGCTTACAACTGACGGTAGTTCCAACTCAATTGTGTTTACTTGTCATTTAAGGCTATGACAACTGACGGTAATTACAACTCAATAGAGTTGACATTTAAAGACCTTTACACTTGACGGTAGTTAAAACCGAGATTACAACTCAATAGTGTTTATAATTAAAGGCGGTAATAACATCTGATAGTTTCAATCAACGGTAGTTATATCTAACAACAATTTAAATCGACAGTATCTGGCGTCTAACACTATAGTTATGTTTGACGATAACTATAATAAACAGTAGTACCAACTGACAGTAGTTTTAATTAAAATTAGTTTTAAATTACGGTAGTTGCAAGTGCCAACTCACGGTAATTATAATTAATAGTAGAAACAATTGACGGTATTTAAAATTGATAGTAGTTTCAACTGACGGTAGTTGAAATTAACAGTAATTTTGACTGACTGTAGTTACAATTAACAGTAGAAACAATTAAGAATAGTTGCAATTGACAGTAGTAACAGTTGACGATATTAAAATTGATTGTAGTTCCAACTGGCGGTAATTTTTAATAACATTAGTTATACGGTAGTTACTATTGATAGTAATAACAGCTTTGATAATATTGCAATTTACGGTAGTTAGAATTACTAGTAGAAACAATTGATAATCATTACAACTGACAGTAGTAACGGTTAACGGTATCTAAAATTGATAGTAGTTTCAACAGACGGTAAATTCATTTGACAGTAATTTCTACTGACGGTAGTTACAATTAACAGGAATTTTAACTGACGGTAGTTACAGTAAATAGTAATTTTAACTGACGGTAGTTACAATTAACAGTAATTTCAACTGACGGTAGTTACAGTAAATAGTAATTTCAACTGACGGTAGTAACAATTAACAGTAGAAACAATTAGGAATTGTTGCAATTGACAGTAGTAACAGTTGACGGTATCTAAAATTGATAGTAGTTTCAACAGACGGTAAATTCATTTGACAGTAATTTCTACTGACGGTAGTTACAATTAACAGGAATTTTAACTGACGGTAGTTACAGTAAATAGTAATTTCAACTGACGGTAGTAGCAATTAACAGGAATTTTAACTGAAGATAGTTACAGTAAATAGTAATTTCAACTGACGGTAGTTACAATTAACTGGAATTTTAACTGATGGTAGTTACAATTAATAGTAGAAACAATTGACAATCTATGCAACTGACAGTAGTAATGTTGACGGTATTAAAAATTCTTATTAGTTTCAACTGACGGTAGTTTAAAATATCAGAAATTCCGACTAACTAACGGTAGTTAAAACTCAATATTTTTCAATTATTATAAAAAGGATTTATAACTGACATTAGTTAGAACTTATTAGTGTTTGTAATTAAAAATATTTATAACGACGGTATAATTCCAACTAATAATAGTTAGTTCAATTACAATTAAGGGAGTCAAAAACTGACAGTAATTACAACTTACTAATGCTTAATTGTAATTTAAGGCGTTTACAATTGACGGTAATTACAACTCAATAATGTTTAATTGTAATTTAAGTAGTTTACAGCTGATGGTAGTTACAAATGAATACCGTTTACAATTAAAGCCGTTCGCAGCTGACGGTAGTTACAGCTCAGTAGTTTTAAGTTGTAATTAAAGGCGCTTACAACTGACGGTAGTTCCAACTCAATTGTGTTTAATTGTAATTTAATGTGATTACATCTGACGGTAATTGCGACTAAATAGTGTTTACATTTAAAGAACTTTACACCTGACGGTAGTTACAATCGAGGTTACAACTCAATAGTGTCTATAAAGACGTTTACAGCTAACGGTAGTTAAAACTCAATAGTTTTCAATTTTTTTAAAAGTGTTTTTAACTGACGGTAGTTATAACTTATTGTGTTTAAAGTCATTTTCAACTATAGGTGATTACAACTCATTAGGATTTGTTTAATTGTAATTAATGACGCTTATAATTAATGGCAACTGACGGTAGTTACAACTAATTAGTTGTTAATTGTAATTAAAAATTTTTACAACGACGGTAGTTACATGTAATGATATAGTTGAAATTTTAATAAATCATAAATAGCATAATTAGAACATTCTGATAGTTGTATTTTATAATTGTCAGTAGTTGCGACTGATTTTAATCTACAATTTACAAAGTATTAAATCACTATTTTCTTTTCCTTCTTTTTTGGTCCGAAAGAGGTGTCAGGTTAAAATAAAAATTAAGGAACTATATGCCTATATGCAATTACTGTCAATCAGAAAAATGTAAATGTGAGCAAGACCTTTAAAATCTTTTTTTTTCCCCTGATTCTCTATATAAGAAAGTTGACAGTAATATTATAATGTTCTTCTATCATATATGTTTTGCCTGTCGCTCAGCTGAAAACGGCTGAAAATTATTCGTTAATGTTAAAAAATGGAGGAAACGTGGGCGCGTGACATTACCATAACAAGAGAGGCTTATGAGTGTGTCATATAGATTTATTTCTGAATTATAAATGGTATATAGGAAATTGCCTGAAACTATATGTATACATACAATAATAGGGTGAATGATATTGAATTGAGAAAATTGAGAGAGAGAGAGAGCAAGGGGGGAGAACGAACGTGTGGCGCTAAGACAAGACGAGGACATGTTAAGTAATCCAAGTAACTCGAGTATAAGACTTTATATGTAATTAGATACTAGCTATATTCCTTTCGAATGTAGGCGCACGGCATGACAAACAATTTGTTGGATAAATGCATATACACTGTGAAATGTATGAATCAATTAAAGTGCGCATTACTTTTTATTTTTATTTTTTGCAGTAGTTATGAAGGAAACGAAAGAGAAACTTTTTTTCATTGAGAAAAAAAAAAGAATATTTTTTCTTCTATTTTCGTTTCTTCTGCTTGTTAAAAATAAATATTCCAGGAACATTTATAGAATATTCCTTGAAATTAGGGTTAATATTCGGTGAATAATCCTGAACCGAATCCTATATTGTTCAAATATACATAATTTAAATTGATTAATTAAATTTAGTAATAAATTATCAATAAAATGATAAAATTAAAATTGATTTTTTTAAAAATTTCAATTGAATGTTAAAATTGAAATTTCTAAATTTTAATTGAGTGTAAAAATTGAAGTTATTTAATTTTCATTAAATATTCAAATTTCTAAATTTTAATTGAGTGAAAAAATTTAAATTACTTAATTTTAATTAAATACTGAAATTGAAATAAATAAAAAAATAATTTAATTTAATTAACATTTTAATTTTGTTTTATATTTCTGTTAAAACAATTAAAAATTTAAATAACTTGAATTTCTCGACTTTTTTTCGAAAAAATTTGTTTTTTGTTTTTGAAAGAAGCTTTTTTACGTTCTATTGAGTGACTGACTGTCTTTTCTTTTTATTAAAAAAAAATAGTCGCTTACTATAAATACGATCTAGTTTCATGAAGCTTGAATTAAACATAAAGACAGAGCAGGTGATTTTTTAAGAGATTCTCATGAGGGTCAGGTGTTACCAAAGTATTTGACTTTTCAAACATACAGTATAATATATTCACGACGATACGACACGTGTCAAGCTTCTTTTTCTGTGTAAACACAATTTTTAAAGGTTAAATAATTAACAATTTTAATAGCACGCTCGCATTATATTATTTTTCGAACTGTAATTTTACGCGGATGTAGAAATGACAAAATATATTTATACATTCAAATTTAGATTACATTTATTTTTAATGAAAAGTTCAAAGTAAAGAAATTTAATAAATTTAAATTGAATTTTTCTTTTCTCGTAGGCAAATAATTGAATTTTTGCAAATAATTTTACTATTTATAAATAAAATTGAATTGTTTCGAGGAACTTATTAAAACTTTAGATAATATTATTGAATGCTTTTGAAATATTTTATTACAAATTAAGAAAAAATTAAATTCTTTCGTGAAAGTTTTTTGAAAATAATTTAATTTTTGCAAAGATTTTACTATTTAAAAAAATAATTGAATTGTTTGTTTAAAAATAATTGAATTCTTGCGAAGAATTTTATTAATATTTTTGAAATTAATAAACAAGAATAATTAATTAACTATATTAATTTGAATGTTCTTTCATTCTTTCATTCATTCACTTTTTCTGCCCCTCACACTCTGAAGTTGTCTTTTGTTTATACTTTTGTTTTTTGTTAACTTTAGATAGAAAATAGAAATCATCGGAATTTTTTTCACTTCTTTTCATTAAAAGACTAAAATTTTGTTAAATATTATGTTTTGTCAAACTGAAATTATTTTTGTTCTTTACTTCTAAAAAAATTAGAAAATTATTAAACAACTGTGATTAAGAAATAGAAAATTTATTTATTTTCCATTATTTTCTTTTTGAATCACAAATTTTTTAAGAAAATTATTATTTTGTTTTAGAAAAAAAAGAAAAATATTTGCACAATTTATATTTTAATCTTATCTTTGGAACAGGATTTTACACAGGAATTAAGACATTAAAAAATTCATCATTTTAATTCAATTATTATTTTCTAGAATTTTAAATTATTTTTTATGAAAATAATAATTGAATTCCTTAAAAAATTTTATTATTTATGAAAATAATTGAATTCCTTGTGAAATTTCTATTATTTTATGAATATAATTAAATGTTTGCGCAGAATTTCAATAAAATTTTTTATAATTGAATTTTTTTGATAAATTTTAGCAGATATTATAAAAATCATTGAATTGAGGAAAATTTTTGAAAAAAATTGAAATTTTTGCCGAGAATTTTTTCAAAATTTTTTTTAAATAATTGAATTGATTCGAAGAATTTTATCAAACTTTTTTAAAATAATTGAATTTTTGCAACGAATTTTATTAAAATTTTCAAACATAATTGAATTCTTATGAAAAACTTTTATTAATTTTTTTGTTAAATAATTGAATTATTGCGAAAAAATTTATAAAACATTTGCAAATGATTGAATTCTTGCAAAGAATTTTATCAAAAAATTTTATAATAATTGAATTTCTTCGAAGAATTTTATTGTTTATGAAAACAAGTGAATTATTGTGAAAAAAATTACAAATCATTGAATTCTTGCAAAGAATTTTATCAAAAAATTTGATACTAATTGAATTTCTTCGAAGAATTTTATTGTTTATGAAAATAATTGAATTTAGGAAGAATTTTATTAAAATTTTACATAATCTTAAATAAATTCGTTTGAAGAATTTTTTTGAGTTTCTTTAAAATAATGGACTTTCTTTAATCATTTTAATTACAAGTTTTCAAAGTAATTGAATTCTATATGAATAATTTCTTTCAAGTTTTTATAATAATCCTCTTTCTTAATAATTGAAATTAAGCATTAAATTCTTGAATTTTATTTAAAATTTTTAGAAAATAATTGAATTTTTTTGGAAAAATTTCTTTAATTTATTGAATACAATCGAATTTTTTAATAATCGTATTGAAAATAATTGAATACCTGAGAAGAATTTTATTATTTATGAAAAATACTCTAATTCTTGCGATGAATTTTAATAATATATTTCTTTTTAAATAATTGAATTCTTTTGTGAATTTTTATTGAACTAGTAGTAGATATTAAAAATAATTGAATTTTGATATTATTGAAATTAATTTAATTCTACGAAGAATTTAATTCAAATTATTTTGAAAAAAAATTGAATTGTTAAAAATTATTTCATTAAAATCTTTGAAAGTTAATTTTAATAAATATTTTAAGAATAATTACATTTTTCGAGAAATTCCATTAACATTGTATCAAAAATAATTGAAATTCTGCGATGATTTTGATTATTTATGAAAATAATTGAATTCCTGGTGAAAAAAATGTTATTCTTCATGAAAATAATTGAATTATTGCGAATAAATTTATAAAAAAATTTTGTAAATAATAGAATTCCTCTGAAATTTTTATTATTTAATTCATTAATTCAAAATTGTCATTTTCTGAAATTTAAATTTAAATTTTTTTTTAAATAATTGAATTCGTTTTGGGAAATATTTTATTAAAATCGTAGATATTGAAAATCATTAAAGTTAGAAAAATTTCTGAAAACAATTGAACCCTGGAGAAGAATTTTGTTACTTATAAAGATAATTGGGATTTTTACGAGAATTTTTTTCAAGATTTGAACATAGTTGAATTTAATAAGAAGAATTTTATTTTTTTAAAAGAATTTTTGCAATTATTTTTAAATTCTACAAAATTGAATTTTTTTTACTATTTTCAACAAAAATTTAAATTAGAAAATTTTCAAATTTTATTATTTTTAAAATTGCTAATTTTATTTAAAAAAGGTAGTAAAAAGTTAGCCGCGCGCTTTAGCGCGCGATTGGTTGCTAGTTAGTAAATTAGTTAATAATTAAATTTTTTTAAAGTTTGAATTGAATTGAAATTTCTTAAATTTAATTGAATCTTTTAATGGAATTCGGTTAATTCTATTAAATTTTACAATTATTGAAATTGCACAATAATTAAATGTAAAAAGTCCGAAGTTAATAATTTTTAATTAACATATTAAAATTAATTCTTTTTAATTATATAAAATAATATTAAAACACTAAAATTGAAATAAAGGAGTAAAATTTTAAATTAATAAAATAAAACCAACTTTTGAATGTTGAATAATAAAAAATAATTATCTTCGATTTTCTACTTTTATTTCTCTCTTTTTTTTGCGCGATAAGATCTTGCGAACTCTATAAATTTTGTTCACCTGTTGAAAGGCAATCAAGCATTACAATATGATTTATGTTTTTAACAATTGTTAATTGTCCGAGTAACCTGTTGTTATTTCGTTTTAAAATGGTGTTTCCGGCATTGAGGAGAATCATTTACACTTTATCTACCATCTGTCAGATAAAATTGCTATATTCAATGCCACCGCCTCCTTAGCACATCAATTTATACAAATTGGTTCAGTATATTGTTATTTCATCGAAAACTGTGTATACACATCTGAAACTATAATGTATTATATATAGAAGAGAATGCATAATCAATTTTTTTTTCTCTCGATAAATATTTTGTCAATTGAATTTCAGTTAAATTGTCAAATAAAACTTGTATTAATATTTAATTTTGTGTGAATAATATTGAAAAATAGTTTTTCTATTCTACATTGACGTGCACAAGGTTAAATGTCATTACTCATTATTCATGGTGAAATAACATGAGTTCAAGAAACTCTCTATCACACTGTTTATAAAAATCGATTTTTTTTTAAATATTAAATTAATGACAGTTGTTTTCATTGTTTGGGGTATTTGTAGAGCTGCTGCTGGAAAAAGTGAAATTGAAAATACTTTATTTTAATTTGAACAATTCAGCGCAGATGATACGCTCGGCTCTCGAATTCCATGTGGAGAACATGTGGCACATTTATTGATCATTATATAGTTTCATGTGTCCGTCTTGATGCCCCAAATTTGTGTCCAGTTTCGAATCTTTAAGCCATGTGCTTTATTTCCTCTTTGATGGGGCGTTCACTTTTTATTCAATAATATGCATTACTGCGAGTTGATCGCACAGAAAATTTACAATTATATTCTTTCCAAGGGATGGAGAATTAAGTTTGTACTAGAACAAACTCTGCGCGCTACGCGCGCCCATTCAATTTTTTTAACTATAAACTTCTATGCTACAAATTAAATTTTATACCAATACCACAACATAATTTTAAATTTTAAACATTTTTTCAGGTATTTGATTATTTTTATAAAATATAATAAACTCATTCAGAGTAATTCAACTAATTTCAAGAATATCAATATTCGTCACAAGAATTCTTTTTTTTCAAAAGTAATAAAATTTTTTAAAGAAATTCAATTATTCTTAAAAAATTTTATTCTTAAAAAAATTTACGAATATCTCGTCAAGAATTCAGTTATCAATTATATTCAAAATGTTTTAACAATTAAAAATTTTTCAATAATTACTATTTTTATAAAATCTATCAAATAATTTTACAAAAACATTTAATTATTTTCATAAATAATAAAATAAAATTTTATTTATGAATACAATTATTGTCATCGCAAAATTTCAAATTTTTTTAATACAATTTTAAATAAATTCTTCGAAAATTGTAATAACTATTCTTCATAATTTTATTGATACTTGCCGAAAGAAGTTAATTTTAAGAAACATTCAATTTATATTTAATTAAATAATAAAATTCGTTACAATAATCTATTATTTATTTACTTATTTATTATATATTATATTTATTATTTATTTTAAAAAATAACTTTTAATTCGTCGCAAAAAATTCAATTAGGTATTTTGATAAATAACGAAATTTGTAACAAGAATTCAATTGTTTGAATAGTAATAAAATGCTTGAAAGAAATTATTTTCAAGTTTTTAAAAATTCTCGTCAAGAATTAAATTATGTTTATGAATAGGTCGTGAAACTTTTTCCAGTATTCAATTATTGTAAAAAATTTAAATAAAAATCTTGGCAAAATTTTAATTATTTAAAAAAAATTTAATAAAATTCTTCGCAGATAAACCAAAGGCCACAAAAACATTATCTGAATAATAATAATAATAATAATAATAATAATAATAATAAAAAATTAAAATAAATTTAATTATTATAATTTAAAAAACATAAAATATTTAAAAACAAAAAATTCTTATTTCTATTAATCAATAATAAATAAATATTTATTGTCCTTGAAAACAAAAATTCAAAGGAGTATAAGACAAGACGACCCAAATAACGTGACATCTTTTGTGAACGTTTCCCCTTATTAACAAAAATTAATGGAAAATAATAAATTAGAATATTTAAAAAATATTTCTGAAGCTAACATTGTAAAAAATCAAAATTAAAAATGTTATATTTATTTTACAATCAAAAATTAAATATCTATTTCTATGAATTAAAGAAAAATGCGATAATAAATTATTAATAGAGAAATCTTAATCATTAAAAATGTTATCTTATTTTTTGATGAATTTTTAGAAATAAAAACTAATTTATTTATATTCTATTATCTCCAATATATTAATTTGTGAAAATATTTTAAAAATTTTTTATTACAATTAATTTAAAAGAACATAAATTTATCTATTTATTTTAATTATTTATTTATTCCCCCCGTGATTTAAATAAGAAGTATTTTAATATTTATTTAGCAAAATTATTCAAGTTTTGATTAATTGAATTTAAAAATCAGTGAAGAATCAGGAAAATAAAAAATAAACTTTTTTTGATATCACTGAATTAAATATACTACTTTTTCGACTTTTTTTTTCTATTTTTAATCGACTATGGCGTCTTTTTTTATCTTTTAAGTCGATCCGAGGCCTGAAAAATGCGATTTAATTTCGACTTATTTTCAAAATTAGATTTTTGAAATATACAATCAAAAAGATTTGAAATAATTGAAATTTTATAAAATTTTATTGAAAATAATTATAGATTTTTTTCAAGTATTATTATTATTACAGTTTATGAAAATCAACTTTTGAAGAAATTTAATTGCAAATTTTGTGAAAATAATTGAATCCTAAAAAAAATTTAATGAAAAATCTTCAAGTGTAAATTTATGAAAATAAAAATCAATAAAAACTAGCTTCTAAAAAATAATATTAAATTTTTTTTTGAAAAAAGTAATTCTTACAATTTTTTTCATTATAAATTTTTAAAATTCAATTATTTACAATATTTTCAAAAATATAATTCCGAAAATTCAAATACATAGGTACAAAAAATAATACAAACATTTAAATTTTTTAGAATTATTTTTAACATTTTGGAGAAAACAATCATTGTGGAAATTTTTAATTAAAATTGTTCAAAAAATTACTTTGTTTTTTTTATAAATTATACAAAAATTCTTTCAAGAAATTCAATTATTTTCAAAAAATTACATTAGAATATTTATAAAAAACTAATTCTTAGAATTCCCGTGTGGAAAAATTTTAGGGCGCTGACCAAGCGCTTAATAGACTGTCTAACGTCTTTCTAGACCCAGGGCAGACGGTCTTGTCGAGCGGCTGTTCAGAATTGAAACGAAACTTCCACGCTATAGTCTAGAATAGACCAGCGTTTCTGGTCTGATCAGCAGTGCTAGTAAATTCTAATCTACGTCTATTCAAAATTTCTCATTATATGTTATGACAACTATTCTTAGAATGATAAAACTTAATTATATTTGAAATAATTTTGATGACTTTTTTTTACATAAAAAGTATAAAAAAATATTTTAATTTTCTGTATTTTTCACTTCAACTTTCTTTAAGCGAAAGGCTTTGTGTCCCTCCCAATCTTTGGCATTGGAGATATAGTAGTCTTTTTGTAAAATAAAATTTACTGCAAATCAAAACAGCCGGATGAAACTAGCAGTCGTACTCAGCACCAATCTTTAGGCGTCAACCACTAATTGATGAAATTAATAAATAAAAACTTACTAAATTTGCTATTTAGTGTACAATTTATTCTCAAATAACAATATTCGATGGTTTTTTAAATCATTAAGTATTACTAAATTTGAAGGAGAGGCATATTTGTAGATGACGCCTAAACATTGATGCTGAGT
Source organism: Leptopilina heterotoma (assembly GCF_015476425.1). Lineage (NCBI taxonomy): Eukaryota > Metazoa > Arthropoda > Insecta > Hymenoptera > Figitidae > Leptopilina > Leptopilina heterotoma. The sequence goes on from NW_025110893.1 coordinate 1,893,856, forward strand.
ACGACTGCTAGCTTCAGCCGACTAGTCAAAACACATAGAAACACATCAAAATCTATTTTTTCAGTGCACATTTAAAATTAAATTATACAGAAAACAGCAACAACATAGCACATTATTATTCACATAAAACAGAAACCACAACGAATACTAAAATTCACAAAGAAAATGCACCATACGCTGACTGATCTAACGACGCCAAACGACGCGACGCCTTTAGGCGCCATGTTACTTAACAGCTGGGCATACATCGACGCATGCGCATATAACATCCTAGACCAAATCTAGACGGTCTTAATAACACCGTACTAGGCGGACATATTTGACTTAGATTTTTTCTAATAAGCCCATCTGTTAAGTCACTGATTCGGGACTTGATGGACCGTCTAGAATTAGACGGACTTGATGATTGCTAATCGGGAAATCATTGGACTCTAGACTGCCACAATATTTTTCCACACGGGTTGTTTTATCATAATTTTCTAAGATTTACTTATCTTCGAAAAAAGTAAATTTAATTTTTTTAAATTTACTTTTTTAGATTCTTATTAAAATTTTAAATTGAATTTTGGTAAAATCGTTAAAAATTATTGAAATTTGACAAATACTTTTAAAAATAATTTAATTTTTGAAAAATATAAAATAAATAATAAAATTCTTGAAAAATTTGAGTACTTATTTTATATTTTTCAAAAATTCAATTATTTTTAAAAGTATTTGTCAAATTTCAATCATTTTTAACGTTTTTACCAAAATTCAATTGCTTTAAAAAGATTCAAATTAAATTTACTGACATTTAACAGTTTTAAATTACAATTGATAATTAGTGGTTTAATATAAAAAAAAACAAGTGATAATTAATGGTTCAATATAGACATATTATTTGTTGACGATATATATTAGTAAGAAATGGTATTTTTAATCGACGGTAATTACAATCAATTAACAGTAATCTTACCCTTTAGGTGTGTTGTATTTTCAATTAACGCTCTCAATTGTTTTACATTGACCTAATTATATACTAATTGTTCGGATTTGGTTCTTGTTTTTCATCGTGCTTTTTTTGTTGCTGATGCTGAATAAATTAAATTCTGCAATATGTTAGAGATTTCGAGACACACCTGAGGGATTGGTTATAATTGGCATCTTGTGGCACCTATTAGGGTCTATCTGGACTGTGGGATTGACTTAAGTCTCTCATTATCTAAGTGTACACAACTATAGTTTACCCTCTTGGTATACATGTGCGGGTACAGGTGTTGCTTTTAATTTCCATGATGGGAATGTTGCACTTGTAACAAAGGAATTACAAGGTGTTTTCAAAATTGAAATTTACTTTCGTGAAATGGGTACTTCAAACATTATTTATTAACTCATCGTTTAAAATTTAAATGTAGAAAAATGTTTGTATATTGAAAGTTTTTTTGTCTCAATGCTTTCTTTTCTCGAATTGTAATTAGAAAAGTTGTTAATTAGAAAAGGAAAAAATTTTTTCATATTAGAATTTTTTAAAGTAGGTCATAAAAAATCGACGGTAACTATTTGCTAAAGTAACAAGAACGGTCGTTTTAATTGGAAACTGCTATAAAATATTTAACTACCGTTCGTAAAAATTTAATCGAATGGAAATATATTTGACGGTAGTTATTATTATTGTAGTTAAAACTGACGGTACTTATAATTGTAATCGGCGGTTATTTACTACTGACAGTAGTTAAATCCCCATCGACGGTAGTTTTAAATAATAGTAGTGCTACTTCTTATCGACGGTAGGTACAACTGTCGGTATTTGTAATTCCTATCGACGGTAATTGCAATTAGTTAGTTTTAATTCTAATTGACGGTAGTTAAAACTAACCTTGGAATCACTACTACTATTATTTAAAACTACCGTCGATGGAGATTTCAACTACTATCAGCTGATGGTAGTTGAAATCTCCATCGACGGTAGTTTGAAATAATAGTCATTATTGAAATAATTTAGCAATTCTAAGAGACAAAGACTACAACTGTCGGTAATTGTACTTCTAATCGACAGAAATTGCAACTGACGGTAGTTGTAATTCTAATCTATGGTAGTCAGAACTGACAGTATTTTAATTCTAAATAACAGCAGTTACAACTCTCGTTACTTGTAATTCTAAACGACGGTAGTTACAGCTGATAGTAGTTATAAATCAAATTAACGGTAGAAATAATTTATGGAAGCTGAAATTCTAAATCACGGTAGTTACAATTATCGGTATTTGTAATTCTAATCGATGGTAGTTACAATTCCAATTAACACTAGTTGCAACTGACGGTAGTAACAATTCCAATTAACAGTAATTACAATTGACAGTAATTACAACTGACAGTAGTTACAACTGACGGAAGTTACAATTCCAATTAACAGTGGTTACAACTGACAGTAGTTACAATTCCAATTAATTACAACTGACGGTAGTTACAATTCCAATTAACAGTAGTTACAACTGACGGTAGTTCTTCTTCTACTGCCGGTAATCAACTGTAGTACAATTAATTAAATTCAATTGTAGTTTAAATAAAATAAAAAAATTTTCAAAACAAATTAAGTTGATTGAATTTTAAATGAAAGTAAAACAGTAATTGCTTGTAAACTACAGTCGACGGTACAAAATTAAGTTAAAAAAAAATCTGGAAATAATTGTACTTTTTATAAATGAATTACTTATGTGAATAGTTAAACATAAAAGATTGAGTAAGATAAATGTCCCTGATTTTAACGAGTCTTGGCCCTTTCGAGTCATTTCACCCTAATTTCCTGTGCGCGTGTTGCTCGCGTGCTCGGATAGTTTCCGGTTCCGGCGTGTGCTCATGTATACAGAAATGGTTGGTATAGAAATGCTTACGTTCTCGCACACGCCTGCACCTCTTTATTGAGGGTTGTGTCTTTACTTTCCACGCATAAGCGTCGCATGTCACATTCTCCTGATTTTTCAGATTGACTCTCATTTTTCAACTATCTAACAAAAATTCATTCAACTGAATACGAAAAAACATGACAGTTTCAAAATAAGAATTGAATTTCGAACAATCAATTTTTTGGACAAAATTTTAAACAATGCAATAAATGATTAGAGAATAAATTTTTGTACAATAAGTATTTAAACAATAAAATTTTTATACAATAAATTTTGTTACAATAAATATTCGAACAATAATTGTCCAAACAATAAAATATTAAAGATAAAATATTTCAACAAAGAATAAATAAATTTTTTAATAATCAATTTCTAAATAATCAATTTTTGAACAATAAATTGTGAAACTAAATTGTAAACACAATAAATATTTAAGCAATAAATTTTGAATCAATAACTGTAATTACCGTCAGTTGTGACTAGCAACGACGCTAATTACCGTTAGTTGTAAGTAGCAATTATGATAATTACCGTCAGTTGTAACCAGCAACGACGCTAATTACCGTCAGTTGTAAGTAGCAACGACGCTAATTACCGTCAGTTGTAACCAGCAACGACGCTAATTACCGTCAGTTGTAACCAGCAACGACGCTAATTACCGTCAATTGTAAGTAGCAATTATAATAATTACCGTTAGTTGTAACCAGCAACGACGCTAATAATTGCCGTCAGTTGTAAGTAGCAACGACGCTAATTACCGTCAGTTGTAAGTAGCAACAACGCTAATTACCGTTAGTTGTAACCAGCAACGACGCTAATTACCGTCAGTTGTAAGTAGCAACGACGCTAATTACCGTCAGTTGTAAGTAGCAACGACGCTAATTACCGTCAGTTGTAAGAAGCAATTATAATAATTACCGTTAGTTGTAACCAGCAACGACGCTAATTACCGTCAGTTGTAAGTAGCAACAACGCTAATTACCGTTAGTTGTAACCAGCAACGACGCTAATTACCGTCAGTTGTAAGTAGCAACGACGCTAATTACCGTCAGTTGTAAGTAGCAACGACGCTAATTACCGTCAGTTGTAAGAAGCAATTATAATAATTACCGTTAGTTGTAACCAGCAACGACGCTAATTACCGTCAGTTGTAACCAGCAACGACGCTAATTTCCGTCAGTTGTAACCAGCAACGACGCTAATTACCGTTAGTTGTAAGTAGCAACGACGCTAATTAACGTCAATTGTAACTTGCAACCCCTGATTAAAATTATACGATTGAAAAATGGAAATTCATGAATACATTCCAGAGTATTTCAACTATTCCAAAAAAATGTAAAAAGAAAGAGAGATGACAGTAATAACATCATTATAAAAACACTACAGTATAAGTGTTTTAAGAAATTGTCCTTGTAACGATATAAATTCTGCGTCATTTTTGTGCAGGAATATTGCGGTTTCGTGACTCGAATATCGTTTCAAAATGACAAGTCTAATTGCGGAAGTGGTTTAAAAAATAAATGGCATGTGTTCGCGAACGACTATTGCCAAACGATATGGCTCGATTTTGAATTTGCTGCAGTGCTGAATTTCGCAGAGAGCTAAAATTTATGGTTGGAAGCACAGCCAAGGTATTGCCATTGGCACTTCGCTCGTTTTATTGTAGCTTGCACATTTTTTTTTCTTTTTTATTTTTTGTTGTAAAAGGAAAACTTTTTTTTTTTTTTTTTTTTTTTTTTTATTCATTTCGTGTATGAGAGGAAGAGTCAAAAGAACAGAGGGTTTGAATTCGCTTTTGATCAACAAAGAAAAAAAGGGGTAATTATTTTCATTGGCCATTTGTCGATTTATCTGCAGTCTCAATTCGCGATCATTAACATCTCTATCGTGTAATCTACGACAAAGAGGCGGCCACAAGCCCAACCCTCGACGCGTCAGGTGCAAGTCTCCAACACATTCATATTGAAATTGACTATAAAAAAGAAAAGTTGCATCGACGATTTTTTTTTAATCGCAGATGCTTTTTTTGTTTTATTAATGATGCTATGAAGAAAATAGCAATTAAAAAATATTTGATTTTTGATAGAAAAATTACAGGTTTTAAAATTTGTTTTTATAAAACTTATTTAAAATTGTAGGTCTTCGAAAATTTATTGTTTAAATATTTATTGCATTAAAATTTATAATTAAAAATTTACTTCTACTTCTTTGAAGAAGAAATATTAAAGAAAAAATATTCTTCAATAATTTATTGTCTGGAAATTTATTGTCTTAATATTTGTTGTTTAATTTTTTTATTGCATTAAAGTTAACCACTTCAATATTTTTAGAATCCAAATTTATAGTTTAAATATTTACTAGCAACAATTCGCGCGCTAAAGCGCGCGGCTAACTTCTTAATACCTTTTTTCAATAAAATTAGCAATATTAAAAATAATAGAATTTGAAAACTTTCTAATTCAAATTTTTGTTGAAAACACTAAAAAAAATTCAATTTTAGATAAATTGTAATTAATTGCAGAAATTCAACTATTTAAAAGAAAAAATAAATAAAATTCTTCTTATAAAATTCAACTATGTACAAAATTTGAAAAAAAAATTGTAAAAATCCCAATTATCTTTATAAGTAACAAATTCTTCTGAAAAATTTAATTACTTTCCTAAATGTCAAAAAAATTCTTGTCCTAATATCAATTATTTTCAAAAATAAAATGCATTTTTCTAATTTCAATGATTTTCAATATCTACTATTCTAATAAAATTTCCTAAAAAGAATTCAATTATTTAAAAAAAATTTTTAATAAAATTGTATGCAAACATTTAATTAGTTTCATAAATAATAAAAATTTCACAGGAATTCAATTATTATTTTTATAAATAATAAATTTTTTTAAGGAATTCAATTATTTTCATAAAAAATAATTTAAAATTCTAGAAAATAATAATTGAATTAAAATGATGAAAATAATTTTGATAAAGTTACAGTAACAATATTCTTATAATAATTATAAAATCATGATTTTATTACTTGGTCATCTTTAATTATTATAAAAAATGAAGAAATCGATCACTCCGAGTCTTCGACTCGGAGCACTCGATATCTTCATATTTTATAACAAATACTTTTATAAGTTGTTTAATTTAAAAAAGGTTTGAATTCGAAATTTTTTAATATCTTAATTCCTGTGAAAAATTCTGTTCCAAAAATAAGATTAAAAAAATAGGAATTTTGCAAATATTTTTCTTCTTTTTCTAAAACAAAATAATAATTTTGTTAAAAAAATTGTGATTCATAAACAAAAATAATGCAAAATAAATTGCATTATTATTAACTTTTTTATAATTTTTCTTTTCAAATATTTTCAGGGACGCATGATTATTCCCCAAATGTCATTTTTCCGAAATGTCATTTTACCGAACTGCACTTTTGCGAATTGTCATTTTTGCGAAAAGCCATTTTTGCGAAATATCATTTTTACGAATAGCAATTTTTGCGAAAAGTCATTTTTACGAATTTCCATTTTTGCGAATTGTCATTTTTGTGAATCGCCATTTTTACGAATTGTCACTTTTGCGAATTGACATTTTTACAAATCGCCATTTTCACGAATTGTCACTTTTGCGAATCGACATTTTTACGAAATGTCATTTTTGCGAATAGCCATTTTTGCGAATAGCCATTTTTGCGAAAAGTAATTATTATGAATTGTCATTTTTGCGAAATTTCATTTTTGAGAAATGTCACTTTTGCGAATCGCCATTTTTACGAATTGTCACTTTTCCGAAAAGTCATTTTTGTGAATTGACATTTTTGCGAAAAATACAATAGTAAACTTGTAGGTATATATAGATTCACTATTGTATTTTTCGCAAAAATGACAATTCGCAAAAATGACTTTTCGGAAAAGTGACAATTCGTAAAAATGGCGATTCGCAAAAGTGACAATTCGCATAAATGACATTTCTCAAAAATGAAATTTCGCAAAAATGACAATTCGCAAAAACGACAATTCGTAAAAATTACTTTTTGCAAAAATGGCTATTCGCAAAAATGACATTTCGTAAAAATGGCGATTCGCAAAAGTGACAATTCGTAAAAATGGCGATTCGTAAAAATGTCAATTCGCAAAAGTGACAATTCGTAAAAATGGCGATTCGCAAAAACGACAATTCGCAAAATGAAAATTCGTAAAAATGACTTTTCGCAAAAATTACTATTCGCAAAAATGGCTTTTCGCAAAAATGACTATTCGCAAAATCGCAGTTCGGTAAAATGACATTAAGGAAAAATGACATTTGGAGAATAATCATGCGTCCCATATTTTCAATTTTAAAATTAATATATTGAAAATCATCGAATTGTTGCAAAAAATTTGATAACAGAATTCCTTCAAAGAATTTTATTATTTAGGAATATAACTGAATTCTCACAAAGAATTTTATTAAAATTTTTTAAAATCCTAATTAAATTCTTTTGAAGAATTTCTTTGAATTTTTTTTTTTAAACTAATGGAGTTTCTTTAATAATTTTAATTGAAAATTTTGAAAGCATTTGAATTATATGAAGAAGAATTTTATTAAAAGTGAATTGAAAATAATTGAATTCTTGCGGAGAATTTTATTAATATTTATAAAAATTGTTTCAAAGAATTTATTAAAATTTTTGGACATAATTGAAATTTATGGAAATATTTAAAAATATTTGAATTCATCAGAGGATTTGAATTAAAATTGTTTTTGAAAATAATGGAATTTCTTTAAAGAATTTTCTTAAAATTATGTATATTCAAAATCATTGAATTCATCAAAAGAATTTTATTATACTTTTTTGAAAATAATTGGATTCTTTCAATTTTTTTGACGAATATATTTAAAAATTGCATTGAAAGTAATTTAATTTTTATATAAAATTTTTTTAAAATATTTTAAGAATAATTGAATTATTTTTCGAGAATTTTAAATTCTTGTTGAAATTGCATTTTATGGAAATTTTTGAAAATAATTAAATTCTTTCATGTAATTTTATTTAAATTTGATTAAAGATAATTTAATTCTTGTGAAGAATTTTACTATTTATAAAAATAATTGAATTTTTACGAAGGATTTATTTAAAATTTTAGAAAATATGAATAGTAATAATTAATTTTGTACTTAATAATAAGTGAATGTTTTAAATTTTGATTATGAAATTATTTCAAAAATTTATATTTGAAGATTAAAAATATTTGTAATTTGCATAACAATAATAAATTGAATATCACGTTCCGCGCGTAAAATTTTCTATAGTTATCTAAAGATAACAAAAACAAAAATATAAATAGAAGACAACTTCAGAGTGTAAGGGACAGAAAAAGTGAATGAATGAAAGAATGAAAGAACATTCAAATTAATAATATAGTTAATTGTTCACAATTTAGTTTCCAAATTTATTGTTCAAAAATTAATTGTTTAGAAATTTGTTATTAAGAAAATTAATTTATTCACTCTCTAAAATTATAGACATTAAAATGAGAAACTTTACGCTCGTTATTTCAGCTAGTTTAATGTAAATGCTATAAAATAATTCTAAAATCTAATTGATACGCACCTCCAAAATGCGCATCAATATGAATTGTACGTGATATCAATTCCATTTATTTTCACTTTCAGCATTTTGATAATTTAAATTTCCACCTTACAAAGAACTATAAAACTATACCAAAATATATGAAAACGAATTATGCATTTGTCTCTGTCGAAGAAACAAAAGGTGTCTTTTCAATCTGTTCATAAATCTGATGGCACCGGTTCTCCTCGAGCCTTATGGTGTTACATACCATCCTTCTGTTCTTTTTTGTTTTTGTTTTTCCCTTCGTCTTTTTATTCTTTCTTTATTTTTTGGTCAAGAATATTGAGACGGGGAAATAGATGAGGGGCCGGATGTGGGTCAGATGTCATGTGGGCGACCTCTGAATGTATAAAAAGTCAGTCCGTGCGAGAGTTGGAAGTCCCATTTTAGCCGCAGGTTGTATAGAGAGAAAGAGAGAGAAAAAGAGAGAAAAGTCCGGTGTGTGGGCCGCAGGTGAACTTAACCACCTGGCCAACAGCATCGCCAACTGTCTAATTAATAACAATCGCGTACATCTCAAGCCCATTGAATATAACCGTCGAAATGTGAGCTTGAAAAAGATAATAAAAAATATAGTGTCCAGATATACTTATAATACGTCCTCCTCTTCACTTCACTTCCCCTTTTTCATGTATGATGTCAAGTGCACACGCTTTTGTGGTACTCCACTAATATTGGGTGTGTGCACATATAGACATGAGAACCATTGACCCAATTTTAGCACAAATGCTCGATTCATTAAATATGAAATTATTTTCTGATGACTGTATATGAGAGTGAGTTGACGTTTATTTCGGTTGCCGCACAAAAGCTTAACTTCGTTTTTCCCTGATTTCAAAACAAATTTTTCACTTAGTTTTCTTCTAATATTTTGATTCACTCTAAAAATGTTCTAATACTTTTATTTGCACACGGAGAGAAGATTATATTGAATTTTGTAAAAGTATTTCACAATTTGGGAAAAAATGCGACAAAGCGAAATTTTGATATAAAAAAAAATTAAGTTTTATAAAAACTTATGTGTTTAGTATATAATTATAATTATATTTGAAATTATTTTCATCATTTGAATTCAATTAATTTTCTAGAATTTTTAACTAAAATTCTTCTTTAAATCAATTAATTCCAAAAAATTTTTGACAAAGTTCTTTTTGGAAATTTTCAAAAACATTTGCAGACTTCGCACTCGATAATGAATTTTAAAAAAGTAGCAAAAAGTAGCTTTTAAACTACAAAAAGTAGTAAAAAAAAGTAGCTATCGAAAAATTAAACTTGACGACCAAAAAAACTAGTTTTAGACTCTTCACAAAACTGACAAAAATTGCATTCTATACTTTATTTTCCTGACTTTTTCCTAATTTTCATCAAAACTATTTACTTCTTTCTTATCCTGCTAATAAATTGAATTCCTGCAAACGAATTTTATTATTCATGAAAGAATTTAAATATTTATAAAAATAATTTAATTCTTGCGAAGAATTTTATAAAATTTTTAAATAATTGATTTCTTTCGACTAAATTTATGCAAATTCTAATTTAAATAATTGAATTCCCCAAAAATTTTTATTATTCATGAAAAGAATTAAATTCTAACGAAGATTTTTACAAAAAATTTCTTAAATAATTGAATTCTGTTTGAAAATTTTATTAAAAATTTGAATTGCGAAATGTTTTTTAAAATAATTAAATTTTACAAAGAATTCTATTAAAATTTTTGAGAATAATTGAATGTCTGTGTGTCATTTCATTAAATTTTTTTTGAGAATAATTGAATTCCTAAAAAGCATTTTATTATTTATGAAAGTAATTGAATTCTTGCGAACGATTTTATTAAAATTTTTTAAAATAACTAATTAAAAAAAAAAATTGTTACTTTTAAAAATAATTGAGTTCTTGACGCGAAATATTTGAGTTATGTGACGCGACCCGAAGAAAGGTACCTAAGAAGCAAACGAATTATAGGTTGGGTTCGAGTTAGATTTATCTTGATTAAAAGTTCATTTTTAATTATTTGAATTTTAAACCAATATTAATTGAATATTTTGAATATAATGAAAACTTAAAAACCAACAATTTTTAATTAATAATTGATTCTCTTTCTGTATTTTTACTCAAAAAATTTAAAACATAACCTCAAATTTTTTTTTCTTAGGTACCTTTCTTGGGAACGCGTCACATATTGTTATTTATGAAAATAATTGAATTTTGCAAAGAATTTTATTAAAATGTCTTAAAATAATTAAATTTTCGGGAATAATTTTGTTATTTATCTTTAAGAATTGAATTCTTTCGAAGAATTATTTATGTAAATAATTGAATTCTTCCAAAGAATTTTATTAAAATCTAAAAGAATAATATAATTATTTCAGAAAAATTCAATTAAAATTGTATTTAAAATAATTGATTTCTTTAGAAAAATTTTATTTAAATATTGGAAAATAATTTAATTCCTGTGAAAAATTCTTTATATTTTTGTAAATAATTGAATTCTTCCAAAGAATTTTAAAAAATCATTTTTTTTAAGTAATTGATTTTTTCGAGAAGAATTTTATTATTTATGAATTATTAATTATCTATTAATTAATTTAAAAGTATGAAAAATTCAGATTTACAAAGATTTTAATTTGAATTCTTTTCAAAATTCAATTATTTTTAAAAATTCACGCTTTAATCCCTTTTAATATTCAATTATTATGGAAAATTTTAACTGAAATTCATTTTGTAATAAATTTTTATTAAAAAATTCTACGAGTATTCAATTATTTAAATATAAAAATAAATAATTTATTGAATAATTGAATGTTTTTTAAAATTGAATGTTTTTGAAGAATTTTATTAACAAATTTTTATAAAAATTAATTTTTTTTAAGGAATTTAGACAAAATTTTACAGAAATTTTTTAAATTAAAGAATTTTATAACAATTTTTTAAAAATAATTCAAAACTTTTCAAGAATTTTATTAAAATTTTCATAAATAGCTGAATTTATGAGAAGAATTTAAATAACAATTTATGAAAATAATTGCATTCATGCGAAGAATTTTATTAAAATTTTTTGAAAATAATTGAAATTTTGCTAAGAATTTTATTGAAATTTTTGAAAATTTTTTAAAAGTTTGAAAAATAATTTAATTTTTGCTAAGTATTTTAATACTTTTCAAAAGAATCGAATTCTTGTGATAAATTTTGATATTTATCAAAATAATTGAATTTTGTAAATTGTAAAAGAATTTTATTAAAATTCCTTAAAATAATTCATTCTGTGGGAAGAATGTTGTTGTTTACCAAGATAATTAAATTCTTTTGCCGAATTATACTTCAAAAATTTTGAAAATAATTAATTTTTTCCATAATAATTTTATTATTTAGGAAAATAATTAAATTAATTGCAAAAAATTATATTAAAATACATTTAAAAAGAATTGAATTTCTGTGAAAAATTTTATTATCTAAGAAAATAATTGAATTCTTCATAAGAATTTTATAAACATTGTTCTAAATAATTAATTTTTTCGAAATATAATAAATATTATGAAAACTTTATTTTAAATAATTGAATTCTTGTGGAAAACTTTATTTGTGAAAATAATTGAATTTTTCGATTAATTAATTTAAAATAGTACCTATTAAAAATAATTGAAATTCTTTGATGAATTTTATTCTTTATGAAAATAATTGAATTCTTGCTTAGAATTTTATCAAAAAAATTTTTTCAAAAATTTTAATTTCCATGAAAAATGTTATTATATTAGTAAAAGTAATTGAATTATGAAGAATTGTATAAAAATTTTGTTAAATAATTGATTTTTTCGAAATGTTTTTTTAAAATCCTATTCTAAATTAATTGAATTCCTGTAGAAATTTTATTTTTAGTAAAAATAATTGAAGTTTGGATGAATTTTATTAATTTTTTGTAAATAATTGAATTCTTTTGCGGAATTTGATGAAAATACTAGATATTGTAAATGATTGAATTTCGAAATATTTTTTGAAAAAAATTGTATCGTTTTAAAGAATTTGATTATAAGTTTTGAGAATAGTTTTTTGATTTCTAGTTTAGCGAATTTAAAGTAGTGGAAATTTAGAAAAAAAACAGAAATAGTAGGTTTTTGTTGCTGAAATCTAGAAAAAAGTACCCAAATAGTAGCACAACTTAAAAAAAGTACTAAATAGTAGGTTTTAGTAGATGAGTGCGAAGCCTGTAAATGAGTAGAAATTACTATTTATTAGTAAATTTGTAGTGGATGTAAATAAAATTTAATCTAATTAATTTAATAAATAAAATTAGTAGGTACCTTTTCCTAATAAATGAGTAAAAAGGACTATTTATTACTAAAAATGACTATTTATTCATAAAATTTACTAATTCAAAGGCAAAAAGTGAGTTACTAATTTAATACATTGAAATTAGTAATTGATGAAACTTATAGGAAAAATGCCAATATTTTTATAAGTCTTGCTTAAAAATAAAATTGCGTAATAATTGTCGTTCACTGTTCACTTTCTAAAAAGGTAAATTAAAAAATTACAATGCATTTCCAGGACAAATTGGTTTTTGATCGTGGGAGGTTTTTAAACAATGATATATGTTTAAACGATCGAATGATTTCAATGGTTCAGGAGAAGTATATCATTAGATGTATCCCAGGAGAGACACACCGAGTCGTTGACTCTAAGGTCATGTTCGAATGAATAGTCACGAAGACCCTTGCCTTATAGGAATCTAGTCTTAAATTAAATTAATTGTGAGTCATTAGTCGACAACTATACTTTTCTCCAATTTTTACTCTTTCCCTCTATCTCTCCGCGCATTTAAAGAATGATTCTTAAAAATTAAAGGATATTTTTTTCACATTTATATATAGATTAGATGGTGGTTGTATTTTTGGGAAATGATTTGTGTTGATTGTTGGGGTTTTTTTCTAAAAGGAGAAATTAGAAAAAGGTCATAATAAATTTAAGAGGGACTTAATTGGAGTATATCTCTCTCGCGCTCAGTTAATGATTTCGATTTTGGTATTATAGGGATCCTCTTCTTCTCCTCTTCCGAAATAACTATTACGATTTTGCCCGAAGGGAATAGCACACAAGTTTAGTCCGGGTGCATATATGTGTGTGTGTGTGAGTGTGTGTTGTGCTGTATTATATAGTAGTTCATCGGAAAGAGAAGGAAGCGAAACTTCTCTAATGTCCGAAGAGCGTGGGACTTGCGAGGATTATAGCAATGTGAAGACGATAGGAATACTGTTGCATGTGTGAAGTGCAATGTGCCATGGAATGTTGAAATTCTAACTCACACGAAACTGTAATTACATTCTCGAACAACGAGGAAATGTTGAAATTCACTAATTTTCAATGTTGCCCTCGCCGTTGTCGCGTCGTTGTCGTCGGGGTTCCAGGAATAAATTTCTAAATTAATTTCTATAAAAATTTTTATATACATTTCTATCCCAACAAAAAAATCTTTGATGCAAAAATAACATTCATTGTAATTGTCCAAACAATTAGTGAAATTAAAGTTTACCAAGCAAAATTGGCGAATTTATAACTAAAGTTTTCATATTGATGTGTTAAAATAACATCAGAATGGATTAAAATAAGCTGCAACTGTTTAATCCCTCTAGAATTAAACTAACACCAGAAAGGATTAAAATAATCTATTTTGCTGTTATTTTTAACTATAAATTAAATTCTACTTTAAATCAAAAACCAAAGTCAACGAAAATCAACGAATTTAGCTTTTCCAGGGAGAATAATAAGTTACTAACTTGCTAACTAACTTACTAACTAACTCACTAACTAACTTAGTAACATATTTACTAAATTCAATTGTGTTCAAAAATTTAAAAAGATTCTCGTCAAAATTTCAATTCTCTTTATAAATATAATAAAATTCTTCTCTGATATTCAATTATTTCACAAAATTTTAATAAAATTCTTGTTAAAATTTCAATTATTTTCAAAAGTTTTCTAAAATTCAATGATTTTCAATATCTACTATTTCAATAAAATTTTCCAAACGAATTCCATTATTAAAATAAATTTGAATAAAATTCTACGCAAACATTCAATTATTTTCATAAATAATAAAATTTTTTACAGGAATTCAATTATTTACAAATTTTTTTTATAAATTTCTTCGCAATAATTCATTTATTTTCATAAATAATAGCTTTTTTTACAAGGATTCAATTATTTTTATAAATAATAAAACTCTTTTAGGAATTCAATTATTTTCATAAATAATAAAACTCATTGCAGAATTTCAATTATTTTCAATGCAATTTTAATCAAATTCCTCGAAAAATGTAATTATTCTTAAAAATTTTATTAAAATTCGTCCAAAGAATTTAATGATTTAAAAAATTATCTGATAACATTTTTTTATGAGATTTTAATTTCAAGAAACATGAATTTAAAAAATGATTTATTTTTGTATTTAAATAATTCAATTCTCGTAGAATTTACTAATAAAAATGGTTTTTCATTTCATAAAAATGAATTTCAGTTAAAATTTTGGATTACAATTAAATATTTAAAGCATTATAACGTAGATTTTTAGAAATAATTAAATTTTGAAAAAGTTTCAAATTAAAATCATTGAAATTCTTAATTTTTCATATTTTTGACAAACAATTCTGTAGAATTAATTCTTTTTAAAAGTTTAATAGGATTTTTATTGAAATTATTTCAAGTTTTTATTTTTCAATAAATATTTAATTGCAGAATTTCCGAATAATTGAAATTTTGTAAAATTGAATTGTAAACGAATGAATTTGAAAATTCTCAAAAAACTTTTTTAAAAATTATTAAAAATAATGGATTTATAGAAGAATTTTAGTTAAAAACACTAGAAAAAAATTTAATTTTAGAGAAGTTAGAAATTATTGCAGAAATTCAATTACTTTGAAGAGTAATAAAATTCTTCTCAAAGGATTCAATTATTTTTACTAATAATAAAACTGATCGCAGCGTTTCAATTATTTTTCATACAATTATAATTGAATTCTTTGAAAAAAGTAATTATGTTCATGCAAATTTTAATAAACCACGACAAAAGAATTCAATTATTTAAAAATTTGTTAATAAAATTCTTTATGAGAATTGAATTTTGAGAAACATTCAATTATTCAATAAATTATTTACTTTTGCATTTAAATAATTTAATTCTTGTAGAATATTCTAATATTCTAATAAAATTTCGGAGAAGAAATTTAAGAAAATTGTTTAAGATTCTATTTTTTAAGGAGTTTATTTTAAATTGTATTAAAAATTTAAAAATAATTATGTTGTAATTAATTGAATTTTTTCGGCAAATTGTTTATTATAATATTAATAATAATTGGATTTCGAAAATTTTTTGAAAATAATTGAAATTTTACGAAGAATTTTATACTTATGATAATAATTAAATTCTTGAATCGAATTTTATTAAAAATGTTTTTGAATAATTGTTTTCTTTTGGGAAAATTTATTGAAAAAGTAGATATTGAAAATAATTGAATTTCGACGAATATTTTAAAAGTAATTGAATTGTTACGAATTTCATTAAATTTTTTTGAAAATAATTGAATTTAATATCTTTAAATAATAATCTTTAAATAATTAAAGAAATTCAATTAAAAATGTATTCAAAATAATTATTAAATTCTAATAAATAAATGATGTGAACATTTTTTAAAATAGTTGAATTCCTTTAAAGAATTTTAATAAAAAAATTTTAAAATAATAGCATTTTTTAAAGAATTTATTTAAAATAATATAGATTGTGTTAAAAATAATTGAATTAGTGCGAAAATTTTATTATTTATGAAAATAATTGAATTTTTGAATCGAAGTTTAATTACATTTTTCTTAAATAATTGAATTCCTCAGAAGAATTTTTTTACTTATTAAAATAATTGAATTCTCGCGAAGAACTTTATGAATTGTTTTTTGAAATAATTGATTTCTTCCGAAGAATTTTATTAATTTTTTTTTTTAAATAATTGAATTTTTCCTTAGAGTTTTATAAAAATCTTTTTAAATATTTGATTTTTTTCGAAAAATTTTATGAAAATCGTGTTTGAAAAATTTGAATTTCTGTGCAAATTTTATTATAATTATAGAAACAACTGAATGTCTGCAAAGAATTTTATAAAAATTTTATTTAAACAATTAAATTCTTTTAGGAAATTTTTTTATTAAAATAGTAGATATTGTAAATAATTGAATTTCGAAAAATGTTTGAAAATAATCAAATCGTATGAAATAATTTTATTAAAATTTTTTGAAATTTTTAAAAATATTTTATTAAAAGTCACTCACGAATAACAATTTTTACTTAAAACAGCAAAAAATTTCACTATATTAACGAAATTTTTATTTGTTTTAATTAATAGTTTCGCTATTCTAGGGAAAGTTATCGTTGTTCCAGGTAAAATTTTTTTTTCGTGCCGGTAGTTACCTAATTTTATTAAAATTTAATACTCGAGTTACCGTCGCGACGGTAGTTAGAGTCACTACTAGTTACAACCTCTAACCGGTAGTTATAGTCATAAATTACAGAAATAATTCAATAAAAAATTAAAACAACAATAAAAAACTAATAGTCGATATAATTATAAAAAAGAAAAAAATTGTGCGACTTTATTTTCCCGAACGTTGAATATATATGTAGGAAGCGAGAATTTAGAAAATTATGTGCGTAGCGAGAGCCTTCACTGATTTATTGCAAGTGGGAGTATCTGATACGTTTATTGACACCCGATAGCGATATATGATGCACTTATCAGTAAAGAAATCTGTTTATTACTGAGAACCGTAACTGCATCGATGAAAGGGGTACAATTTATGTCCGGTATAATCGGCCAGCTCGCCTGACTTTATGCAACTTCTTGTGCATCGATGCATTATTAGTCGTCGCTACATTACGACAGGGTCGAGTTCAAAAACAAGGGGAGAAGCCCCCGAGGCAATACATTCGATTATCCTTAACCATCGCCATTTTTCAATTGAAAATGATAAATGAACCGAGAGCTTGTCACAACGGCCTTTTCAAAAATTATAACTACCATAAAGGAATTCGCAATTTTTTTTTCTTTACTCTATGCAGTCGTTCATAAACTACGTAATTATTTCTTTTGGGAGTTTTAAACCGTCCTGTTTCAGCCCCCCATGTAGCACGCACTGTTATGAACATTAACGCCATTTTTCTGCAGGTTGTAGTTTATTGCCTGAGCCCCCCCCCCTCTTTTTTTAAAATGCTATATTTATAGTTTATAATCGACCCCCATTGGTTAATTTTTTAACTCTTTAGGTTCAAAAAATTATTCACTTCAAAATTATTTTTAATCGTAAGGTAAAAGCAGAAGAAAATAAAATATAAACTTTTGAATTTCCCGCCAATTTAAAAGTGGCACAGACCGACAGAATAATGGGAATTTCTCTCTCGCAAGCGGTATTTCAAAACCGACTCCCTGCATTTCTCTCGCAAATAAAACATTTCTTTTGGAAAATTTTTATAATTCATATTCTTCTGAAATTAGTTACATTTTTTAATATATATTTAATAATTAATTATTAAAAATAGTGAATTTATAGAAGAATTTTAGTTAAAAAGACTAAAAAAATTGAAATTTGGAGAATTTACGAATGATTGTAAAAGTTCAATAATTATGTTCAAAAATAATAAAATTCTTCGCAAAAATTTAATTCTATTCAAAAATTTTTTTAAATTCTTGTTAAAATTTTTCAATTATCTTTATAAATAATAAAATTCTTCTCCTAAATTCAATTATTTTGAAAAAATTTTAATAAAATTCTTAGCAAAATTTGAATTATTTGAAAAAATGTTTGTCAATTCAATTATTTTCAATATCTACTATTTTAATAAAATTTTCCAAAAGAATTCAATTATTTAAAAATTTTCTATAAATTTCTTCGCAATAATTCAATTTTTTCATAAATAATAAAATTTATTGCAGAATTTCAAATATTTTTAATACAATTTTCATCGAATTCCTCGAAAGGATGTAATTATTCCTAAAATTTTTATTAAAATTTGTCTGAGAAATTCAATTATTTAAAAATTTGTTTATAAAATTCTTTATAAGAATTAAGTTTAAAGAAACATTTAATTATTCAATAAATAATTTACTTTTGTATTTAAATAATTGAATTCTCGTAGAATTTTCTAATAAAAATTTATTAAAAATTAATTTTAGTTAAAAACAATAAAAGAAAATTGAATTTTGAGGGAGTAACAAATTATTTTTTTATTTTTTAAAAATTATTGCAGAAATTGAATTATTTTCAAAAATTTTAATAAAATTCTTGACAAAATTTCAATTATTTTCAAAAATTAAAAAAAATTCTCGTCAAAATTTAAATTATCTTTATTGAAAATAAAATTCTTACCTAAAATTTAATTATTTTCAAAAATTTTAATAGAATATTTGTCAAAATTTCAATTATTTCAAGAAAAAATGTTCCTGTATTCAATGATTATTGTTATTTATTATTTTATTAAAATTTTCCAAAAGAATTCAATTATTTAAAAACATTTTTATGAAAATCTACGCAAACATTTAATTATTTTCGTAAATAGTAAAAATTTCACAGGAATTCAATTATTTACCATTTTTTTTTAATTTCTTCGCTATAATTCAATTATTTTCATAAATAATAAAATTCTATTTAGAAATTCAATTATTTTCATAAGTACAAAAATTCTATTTAGGAAATCAATTATGTTTATAAATAAAAAAATTCTATTAGGAATTCAATTATTTTCATAAATAATAAAATTCTATTTAGGAATTCAATTATTTTCATAATTAATAAAACTCATCGCAGAATTTCAATTATTTTTAACACTATTTTAATTGAATTCCTCGAAAAATGTAATTATTCTTAAAAAATTTATTAAAATTCGTCAAAAGAATTCAATTGTTTAAAAAAATTTTATAAATTATTCGCAATAATTCAATTTTTTTATAAATAATTAAATTATTTAAGCCGAATTTCAATTATTTTTAATACAATTTTAATTGAATTCCTCGAAATAAATCTTTATAATAAAATAGCAAAATTCTTCGCCGAAATTCAATTATATAAAGAAATTTTTATAAAATTCATTCTAAAATTCAATTATTTTCATAAATAACAATATTCATCACGAGAATTCAATTATTTTCAAAATTAATAAAATTCTTTGTAAATATTTAATTATTTTCAAAAAATCTAAAAATAAATTGTCAACATTTCAATTATTGTTATAAATAAATAGCAAAATTCCTTGACAAAATTCTACACGAATATTCAATTATTTTCTAAAAAAATGAAAATTTTAGAGGTATTTAATTATTAAAAATTTGAATTTGCATAAGTTTTTACAAAAGAAATCAATTGTTTGAAATCTGATTAATGGAATTTTTCATGAGTATTCAATTTTAAAAAACATTCAATTATTTATTAAATTATTTTTGTATTTAAAAAATTATTTGAAATTTAATTAAAAAATTTGAAAAATTATTTGAATTCTCGTAGAATTTTCTAATAAAGATTGATTTAAAAATGAATTTTAGTTGAATTTTTAGATAATAATTGAATATTAAAACTATTATATTTGCATAAATTTTTAGAAAGAATTGAATTTTGAAAAGATTAGAAGTTAAGTTTTTGAAAATTTGAATTTTCTTACTTTTAACCAACATTTCTGTAGAATTTTATTTTTTGAAAAAATTTAATTGTATTTTTTTAAAATTGTTTGAAGTTTTTATTTTCTAATACGTATATTTAATTGAAGAATATTAGAATAATTGAAATTTTACGTAAAATTAAATTGAAAACAAATAGATATAAAAATTCTCAACTTTTTCAAAAATTATTAAAAATAATTGATAATTGATTTAAAGAAGAATTTTATAAAAAATAATAATTGAATTAAAAGGATGGAAAAATTTTGAAGAATTGATTTAAAGAAGAATTTTATAGAAAATAATAATTGAATTAAAATGATAAAAAAAATTTGAAAAATTGATGTAAAGAAGAATTTTACAGAAAATAATAATTGAATTTTGAAAAAAATTTTGAAGAAGTTGATTTTATCTCTAGGTTATTTCTAATTATTATAAAATATGAAGAAATCGTTCATTCCGAATCGAAGACTCGGAATGATCGATTTCTTCATGTTTTATAACAATATTCTTATGTGTGATGTAATTTGGAAGTTCGTCTGAAACCGTAAGGTATGAACTATGAATAAAAAAAAAATATTCTTATAAGCATTTGAATTATTTAAAGTTCTTTTATTCTTTCTATAAATTTTAAAATAATATTTCATTATATTAGAATAATTTGAATATTTTTTTTTTTTTTGATGAAACAATAGTTTTTTCATTTGCAATCCAAAGGAAAATGAATAAAGAGAATAATAACGTGAAGGGAGGGATTAAAAATTGCGAAATGCAAATTTTTTCGCATTTATCTCGACTTGGGAATAAAGTGTGTTATGGAGAGGTTGCAATATGGTGTGTGGCGTGTGCCCGCGGGGGCGTTCAAGACCTCGTACTGGGATGAACAAAAAGAGTAGGAAGGTTTTGATCGCGTGTACAAGTTGTGTGCAGGTGAGTCCTGGTTGCATAGCCTTTAAGGCACCACTGACTCCTCTCATGAGTAGAGAAAGAGTGGCGGTTTGAAACGGTGTACCACCTTAAACGTAGGCGGACCAGGAGGCGCCCGGGGTGTTTCTCACTGGCATACCTGGCATATATGCCAGGCCAACATCTCTCCACTTCCACGCTCCAATGCTCCTTCCTCTTTCACTTCGACACATCTCTCATGGGAGAACATTCAGAGTCTCCCTTTTTGCTTTATATATACCCGCACTTTTCTTTCTTTCTTTCTCTCTTCCTTTTCCTCTTTATTTCCCTCTGTCCCTCTCAATTGATCCTTGTTTCTCTCTGTCCCTCTGATTTGATTCCTTGTTTCTCGTTCTCTTTTGCTCCTTATTTCTCTCTGTCCCTTTCCTTTTCTTTCTGTCCCTCTCTTTTTGCATCAGTACCAAGCACTCGATCCATTACTCAATGCCCCTGCACCCTGCGAGTAAAAAGGGAAGTTATGTATATGTATCCTCTAACGAGCACCCGATTAGCTTTCTTCAAAAATACCATCAGTCGATTTGCATTCGACTTCTGAACGTCAATGTCAGTGTTTTTTTTCAATTCCGCTCGTGTGAACTCGCCTCGGGCTGCAGCGTTTGTGTTCTGAATTGTTGCACCATTTCATTTGTGAGGAGGGACAAATTTCGCCAATGTCTATTGTTATGTTCCTGAAGGGGACCTGTACTTATTATTTTAATTTAATTACCAGAATTATTTACGAAACCGAAGGTAAGGGAACAGGCTTCATAAAATAAAAGCTTATAGACGTTTATTTTATTACATTTTATTTATTTTTTTTAGACGTTTATTTATTTTTTTACACGTTTATTCGCTCAATTACAAAATGAACCTTGACAAGAATCTTTGGAATTGAC
Source organism: Leptopilina heterotoma (assembly GCF_015476425.1). Taxonomy (NCBI): domain Eukaryota; kingdom Metazoa; phylum Arthropoda; class Insecta; order Hymenoptera; family Figitidae; genus Leptopilina; species Leptopilina heterotoma. Next base: position 1,915,865 of record NW_025110893.1, read on the forward strand.
AACTCGAACTTGATCCGTCCTATTGATTTCCACACTGAAAGAGAAACCAATCATCCAGGTGGAAAAGTTAACGTTAGTTAAAGTTAGACTAACGTTAAGTACCGTTAACTAACGTTAGACTAATGTTAGACTAACGTTAGACTAGCATTTAGCTAACATTAACCCTCTGCTGATGCTAACTTATTCCCACTCTATCGCCAAAGAACGTAACTCTTATAGTCCCCACCAGGCGTCCAGAATGACGATTTTTGACGATAACGGTCGTTAGCATCAGCTGAGAGTTAATCTGACGTTAGTGCCCAAAAAATTTCGTTAGATTAACGTTAGCCTAACATAAGATAACGTTAGTCTAACATAAGATAACGTTAGTCTAACATAAGATAACGTTAGTCTAACATAAGTTAACGTTAGTCTAACGTTAGTATCATTAGCTAACGTTAACTTCTCCACCTGGGCAGTTAGAATAATACTAGGACCCAAAGATAAGATCTTTAAAAAAAACCGATTTTACTTACAATTTGTTCCTTGAGTAGATTTTTAGGTCAATTAGTCTCCTGATGCAGAAATAACTATTTGATTGGAGAGGATGGCCCACTGCTGATGGATCGTCGCCACGACCTTGGCAATACTTTGATTAGACCTTGATAATCGATCGGGAACACGTTCCTCAAAGTGAGGTAACCGTTGATTGAGAGTTCCCTGACTGTTGGTTGAACGTTAAGTGAGGGTTGCCTGAGCATCTCTCGACGTGACGAATACAAATAACCAAGGTAACATAACGAAACGTGACTCACTGAAGACTCTGAACATAACCTAACAATATAAGACAAAATTCATAAAGCATTTTATTTAAATAAGAACTTGTATAGCAGGAATTATCCGCGATAGTGATGTAAACATCACTTTTAACAGTTAATCAATCTTGATATTCTTTGTGCCTAATCTCAGACCAAAGTTACAAAAAAATAAATAATCAATCAACATTCACAGTCGACCAAGACATACATACGAATACATGAAAACATTTCAGAAATTCCTGACAGATAATAACAAAATAATGGTTGACAATTTTAACCATTATTTTCAACTAAAACTATTATTACCAATTTTTGTCTAAATAAAATTGATGACGCAACTTCTATTCCTAATTTGACAGACATAATTTCGAATATTTATATTCAGATGAACGAGCAAATCAAGGGCCCATTCAACAAATTTTAAAACCGGAGTGAATCGTCATCAGTCACTTAAAACCCAATGGTTAAGGAGTTCTTTCTTCTTTTTTTACCAACGAACCTAATTCGATTGTAATTTGGTTAATCAGACAAGGTAACACACCTTAAATAAATGTATCTTTCTCTTCTAATAGATAATAAATAACACAATGAGGCAATATTCTCTTATTCTTATTTTTTTAATATGTTAACATTTAACATTTATTTGACTTGTGTTAGCAGTTAAATTGGAGACTTTTTGTTTACGTACCAAAATTATTTGTCTAAATTAATTCAATTATTTCAAGTAAACAATTTTGTAAATCTCAAAATCTTCCAGACTAAAATATAAATTATTTAGAAAAGAGTATGAGCTTAAAATGCGCATCGTATAAAACAATTTTAGATTATTTAAACTCATCCTCTTTCTAAATGAATAAATAAACTTTTCTGTCGGATGAAAAAAGTAAAATAGCAATTTGGATTTCGCGCAAAAGTTTGTATTACCATCAACGGTAGTTATAGAGTCGTTGCTAGTTCCAACCGCTGGATGTTAGAGTTACCGTTATCTTGTAGTCACCGTCGATGGTAGTTAGAATTTTTTGCTAATTATCACCATCAGTATTTAGAATCGCGAGTGGTTTAACTACTGTTATGTTCCTTCGACGCGACGGTAATTAAAATCGTTGATGGTAGTCGACGGTAACTACCAGATACTTTAATTATAGGAGACAGCAACCATCAGGATTTATTACCATAAACGATTTTAACTACCGACGTCTATAAATAACAGTAGTTGTTACTAACGACGGTAACTACCGGGGGTTGTAACTAGCGACGATTCTAAATACCATCAACGGTAACTACCAGTCATTGGTAATTAGAATCGTGAATAGTTACAATCGCGAATATTTACCGACACCGAAAGTTATATTTGATGGTATTGATCATCGATGGCAGTTATGATTGGTACTTGCAATCGTCGGTCGGATGAAACAAGTATTTAATTTCGCAAGCTTAATTTTAGATGTTTTTTTTATCATAAACCGTTATTTATCGATTCGAAGAAAAGAAAGTTAGGATAATTCAAAATGAATATAATGAGAGTATCAATACTATGATTTGAAAAGTAGAATTGATCGAACTGGAGCAAAAAATAAAGAATATTGCGGAAGGAACGAATGATGGAAAAGACTAGCCGCGAATATAAATGCGAGAGATGAGCCATTGGTTCACATCGTTGTTCTGTTATAGGCAAGGGAGAGAGAGAGAGAGAGTGAGTGTATATAGCAAAAAAGACACGAACGGATTTGGAGCCTCTCGGCTTGATGGTTATTAAAGGTTCGCAGTCTGGTTGCACGCATCGGTCAGTGATAGCCCGAGGGACCCAAAAGGGGATACCTTATAGGAAAGTTACATTGGTGGCCGCCCCCGACTCATGGGAACATCCTCGGGGCTAAAAGCAGTTTCTCTCCCCATTGCTCTGTGAGCCCTCGATTTAGAGACACGACCAATGCCCGTTGTTGCACGAGCCATCCTTTTGGTAGGCGGCAATTTTGCGGGAATGTGGCGAGAAAGAACAACGACTTCTGCGCCCTGTGAAAAAAGTATCCTTTAGAACCATTCCGAAACGAAATGCATTCATTATGTGAGAGAGAGAAAGAGAGAGAGAAAAAGAAGAAGAGTAGGAGAAAGATCTGATGAATTTTTGATTCCGATCATCATTTATATGTATATGGGATGGTTTGGTGTACTATTAGCGTGTGGAATTATCGTTGTATCATTCGGTATTATAGCTTCTGACAATTTGCATTTCATTTTGAAAATTGTGTACTTTAGGAGCAATTTTGGTTTTTAAAGATGACTACCACACATTTTCCCAAGTACATTTGTATTTTTTTGTTATCCAATGGAGGGAAAGAAGGAATGTCACTTTTGCTAGCGTCGCTAGTAATTATAGTCGGTAGTTAGAGTTACCGGTAATTACCGTCGCCGGTAGTTAGAGTCGTTGTTAGAACCATTCAATCATTGTTAGTTGCAATCGCTGATAGTTAGAGTCACCGATAGTTGGAGTCATTGCTAGGTAGAACCGCCGGTAGTTATAGATCCATTGGTAGTTACAGCGCACCGGTATTTAGAGTAAATTGATAGTTACAACAATCGGTAGTTAGCGTCATTGCTAGCTGCAATCGACGGTATTTAGAGACATTGCTACTTACAACTGCCGGTAGTTAGCGTCATTGATAGTTTTAATCGATGGTAGTGGTTTCTAGATATAAACGACGGTAGTTAGCGTCATTTATAGTTTCAACCGCCGGTATTTAGAGTCATTGCTAGTTACAACCACCGGTAGTTAGCGTCATCTCTAGTTACAAACATCGGTAGTTAGCGTCATTGCTAGCTACAATCGACGGTATTTAGAGACATTACTAAATACAACTGCCGGTAGTTAGCGTCATCACCAGTTACAACCGTCGAAAAAAATTATAATAATTATACTCGACGCTATTTTTATCTTATATTGCTTCCAGTGAACAGTTACCAAAAAAGAAATTTAGCGACAATCGATACATGAAAAATCCACCGCATTATTTTTAGCGTTTTAGCTCTGAAAACAAGAAAAATTTCAATAAAGATAAGAAAAAGATATACAGTTCGAAACTGTGGGACGTTTGAAAATAAAAAACCTCTTTTTTCTTCCCAGAGGTGCAATTACTTTCAGAAATTTTTTTTTTCGTGGAGATTGAAGGATTACTTAAAAGGCGGAAAGTTTTTTCGCTCTCGAAGACCTTTGTCTTTGCCTGGCGGCAGTATAAGTGGTTTCTCTACTGGGAAGTGGAGTAGCGTAGGTGAAAGGGTAACTCGCTGCTTCACTCGTTTACGAACGTTGTGCGACGAACACACGAGCAGAAAGATCAGGAGTATAGAAAGTTGAGAAGGCGTTTTATATATTTCCTTTAAGATACATGCGGTATACATATAGACAGTTCCTTGGAAACTTATTATATACACATACTTCTCTTTCTATATATACCTATGGATTTACAAAAAATAATTGCTTAAATTTACCTACAATTTGTTGCCAATTTTAAGTTGAAAAAAAATATAAAATAAAATGAAATTAAAGGGGAAAAGAAAATAATTTTCTTCCGCAGAGAGTGAGAGAAAATTGAATAAAATTGAAGGAAAGAAATTGTGTGAAAAAAATTAATTTGCTTCATGGAACAAATTTATTTTTTCGCATAAAACATTTTCTTTTACTTCCTGTGTGTGTGTGTGGAGTTGTGAGTTATACTTATATTTGTCGACTGTTATTAAATGTTTTTTAGGTGAAATAATTATCTATTTAAACAATTAAATCATTTTTTTTTAAGAAATATAAAAATATGTTATTAATTTTTTAAATATAATTGAATTTAATAATTTTTAATCATAGGTATAGAAAATTCAATAAAAATATAAATAGTTTTATTAAATTTTTATAAAATTTCAAAAACAAAATACTTTATGAAAACCACGTCTAATTAATTAACCACGCAAATTAATTCCATAATTCTATTATTTTCATAAGTAATAAATTTTTTTACATTGATTCAATTATTTTTGTAATTAATAAAATAAAGAATATTCTTTTCATGAATTCAATTATTTTCTTAAATAATAAAATTCATCGCAGAATTTTAATTATTTTTTATACAATTTTAATCGAATTCCTTGAATTACTTTCTGAAAAGTAATAAAATTTTTCGCAAAAATTCAATTATGTTCAAAATTTTTTTTAAATTCTCGTCAAAATTTCAATTATTTTTATAAATAGTAAAATTCTTCAAAGAAATCCAAATTATTTTCAAAAATGTTCCTCAACTCATAATGATTTTTTAATATATCTAATGTTTTAATAAAATTTTCCAAAAGAATTTAATTATTAAAAAAAAATTTAATAAAATTCTACGCAAACATTTAATTATTTTAACAAATAAATAAAAATTTCACATTAATTCAATATATTCACATATTTTTTATAAATTTCTTTGCAATAATTCCATTATTTTCATAAATAATAAAATTTTTTACAGGAATTCAATTATTTTCATAAATAATAAGATTTTTTTTACAGGAATTCAATCATTTACAAATTTTTCACAAATTTGTTAACAACAATTCAATTATTTTCACAAATGAGAAATTCTTTTTAGGAATTCAATTATTTTCGTAAATAATAAAATTCTTTTTAGGAATTCAATTTTTTTTTTATATATTAAATCTCATTACAGAATTTCAATTATATTTTTAATACAATTTTAATCAAATTCCTTGAAAAATATAATTATTCTTAAAATTTTTAATAAAAATTCGCCTAAAAAATTCAATTCTTTAAGGGCATTTGAACCTTGATGACGTCACACATGCTTTGCACAAAGTGTAACGTCATCAAGGTTCAAATGCCCTTAAAGATTTGTTGATAAAATATTTTATAAGAATTCAATTTTGAGAAATAATCAATTATTCAATAAATTATTTAATCTTGTGTCGAAATAATTGAGTTCTCGTAGAATTTTCTAATAAAAATTTATTTAAAAATTAATTTCAGTTGAAATTTTAGATAATAATTGAATATTGAAAGCAATATAACGTCAATTTTTAGAAATAATTGAATTTTGAAAAAGTTTCTTATTTAAAATCTTTGAAAATCTGAATTTTTCGTATTTTTAACAAACAATTCTGTAGAATTAACTTTTTTGAAGAAGTTTAATTGAATTTTTTTTTAAATTGTATGAACTTTTTATTTGCTATTATATATTTAAATAAAGAATTTTCGAATCATTGAAATTTCACGTAAAATTGAATTGTAAACAAATGGATTTAAAAATTCTCAAAAAAAAAAACTTTTTCAAAAATGATTAAAATGTGAATCTTGATTTAAAGAAAAATTTTAGTTAAAAATTGTAGAAATTAATAAATGAATTCAAGAAAATATGTTTGAAAAAGTTTCCAGTAACAATATTTTTCATGTTATATAAAATATCGAAAAGTTTTGATTTTGAAATTTTTGAAAATCTTAATTCTAATGGAAGAATGGTAATGATTAAATATTTGTTGAAAAAAGAAGTTAATAATGTTTTTTGAATAATTTTATTATTTTACTATGAAAAGAAATTCGCATATAAATAAATGTAATAGAAAATTTTTTAGAGTATCTAATCATTTTTAGAATGAATCAGAATTTTTCTTTAATAGAGAAAAAGTAAAAATTTTGTCTGGAAATTAAGGAAAAGTCAGGGAGAAACAAAATTAAATTTTTCTGGCAACCCTGATTAAAAATATTAATTTTAATTATCTATTAGAATCAATTAATTACTAATGAATTAAAAATCTATATTTTAATGAAACGAAATAAAAGAAAGTTTGAAAAAAATCGCGAATAAAAATTGTCTTTTTTTTGCATCGCAATTCGTATATGTATATCTAGACGCATGAATTTTTATCGCGCGAAGTTGAAAGTCTTCGCAATCTTCTGAATGAGCAATGAAGAAGGACGGCGTGTATAGGTGTATATAAAGAGAGAGAGTGAGAGATGTAAGTCTGCGACGTTGAATCTTTCGTGCCATTCTTGAGCAGAGAGCCTTGAATATAGGCAATCGGATCGGCACATCGTTAGGAACGTTAGACGCAAGGAATATTAGGTATGCCCGTAAAATCTTTAGACTGCAGCACTGAATTCAGTTGCTATTTCGTCGATAGCAGGAGTGAAGGATAAGTGAGGAGGGCGCGTGGTGAATATTTGCCGCGGTGAGACCGCCCGTCCAACAGTCAACTATCAGATGAACATAATGAAAAGAAGTTGGAGTGTGCGCGTTGAGGCTAGTGGCGAGAGACGGGCGCGCGCGCACGCCAGCAACTTGTCATTTATACCCTCCTCATCAGTTGTGATTAACTAAGGTTTAATCAGCTTTACCAAGCTAAACTTCTTTTGTCAACATGCACGGTGCATGATAATCCGAGAGGCTATCTTCTCAGGTCCCAGACAGGACCGTAGAAACAGAATCCCTCTCTCTCTCTCTCTTTCTCTTTTTTTCTCTCCTCTCTCTTTTCTCTCTCTTTCTGTCTCTTTTTCTCTCTCTCTCTCTCTCTCTTTCGCTCTCTCTTTCTATCTTCTTTTTTTTCTCTCTCTTTCGCTCTCTTGTTCGCAGAAAAAGAAAAAGAGAGCGAAAGAGAGAGAAAAGAAGATAGAAAGAGAGAAAAAAGAGGGACAGAACGATAGAAGAAGAAGAGAGGGGGGGACTAGATCGCCTCTCCCTCTCGCGTTTCGCACTTTTATTCCGCGACGTGGCGCCAACGCAGACTCCTACTGCTCCTACTCTCAGAGATTCGCGGATATTCCTCAAGCGGTAAATTCGACATTATTTTAAATTTCTCTTTCACTCGGCTTTTATTTATCATGTAACAAGAGATTAGTCGACCACTAGAGGTAGATCAGTTGTGTTTGGTCCCTTTGAATGGTTGGCGGGGGTGAAAAAAACCAAGAAGAAACAATTTTCTTTTTTTTCAATATATTGCCCACTAAATATTTATCAAACATAATTTATTTCTAATCAATTTATTATTCAAGTCAATTTTTTTCCTTTTAGTAGAATAATATTTAACTACAGCAAAAATTCGCGCGCTTACGTTGCGCGGCAAACTTTTTGCTTGCTTTTTTTTAAATATAATTAACAACTTTGAAAATAATAGAACGTAAAAATTTTTAATTCAAATTTATTTTCATAAAAAGTAAAATATGAATTGGAAAATAGTTTTAATATTATAACTATATATAATATAATCTATTCTGACACAGGAAATTCAAGGAAAAGTCAGAGATTTTTATTTCATTTTATTAATCGAATTTCTTGAAAAATTTTATTAAAATTCGTCAAAAGAATGCAATTATTTAAAAATTTGTCAGGCAAAATTCTTTATGATTATTCAATATTTCAAGAAACATTCAATTATTCAATAAATTATTTAATCTTGTATCTAAATAATTGAGTTCTCGTATATAGAATTCTCTAATAAAAATTTATTTATATAAATGAATTTCACTTAAAATCAATTATTAGAAATAATGAATATTTATAGAAGAATTTTAGTTAAAAACAATTAAAAAAATTTAATTTTGGAGACGTTTTAAATGATTGCGGAAATTCAATCATTTTTAAAAATTTTAATAAAATTCTTTGCAAAATTTCAATTATTTTCAAAAATTAGAAAAAAATTCTCGTTGAAATTTAAATTATATCTTCGTAAAAAATAAAATCCTTACTCGAAATTTAATTATTTTCAAAAATTTTAATGAAATACTTGTCAAAAATTTCAATTATTTCCGAAAATGTTCCTGAATTCAATGATTTTTATTATTTACTATTTTATTAAAATTTTCCAAAGTAATTTAATTGTTTAAAAACATTTTTATGAAATTTTACTCAAACATTAAATTATTTTCATAAATAGTAAAAATTTTACTAGAATTCAATTATTTAAAAAATTTTTCGCAATAGTTCAATTATTATTTTCATAATAATAATAAAATTCTTTTAGGAATTCAATTATTTCCATGAATTATAAAACTCATCGCAGAATTTCAATTTCAGAATTTCAAATTTCTATTTCAATTTTTAACACAATTTTAATTGAATTTCTCGAAAAATGTAATTATTTCTTAAAAATTTTATTAAAATTATTTGTCAAAAGAATTCAATTATTTAATAAAAAAATTTTCAAATTATTAGCAATAATTCGATTTTTTTGATAAATAATAAAATTATTTTAGCAATTCAATTATTTTCATGAATAATAAAACTTATCGCCCGCGAATTCCAATTATTTTTAATACAATTTTAATTGAATGTCCCGAATAATGTAATTATTCTTGAAAATGTTATTATTTTGACAAAAGAATTCAATTATTTAAAAATTTGGCAGGTAAAATTCTTTATAAGAATTAAATTTTTAAGAAACATTCAATTATTCAATATAAGTAATTTACTTTTGTATTTAAATAATTGAATTCTCGTAGAATTTTTGAATAAAAATTGATTTGAATATGAATTTCAGTTTTAATTTCAGATAATTGAATATGAAAATTATTTTTATAATTTAAAATTATAAATTTAAAAACTAAATTATTATTATAGTTTTTAAGAAGTTACAGTAACATTATTCTTATAATATGAAAAATAATAATTTTAGCACTCGATCCTCTTCATATTTCATAACAATATTTTTAAAGTTGTTTAATTTCAAAATTTGAATTTGAAATTTTTTAAAATCTTAATTCTAGTGGAAAAATAATAATAATTAAACATATATTAAAAAAAGAAGTTGTTTGATGTTTTTGAATAATTTTACAATTAAAGAAATTTGTAAATAAATTTAACTGAAATTTTTTTCCAATAAAATGTTTTCCTTTCTTTTCTAAAAATTCAAAAATTTTCAATTTCATTTTCAATTAAAATTTCTAATTGTCAAAGAGAATTTATAAACATTCTTTTCCTTTATTTTTGAAAAACTGTGAATTTTATTAAAACAATTGTAACTAAGAAATAGAAATGATGTAAATTATTTCCTTATGAAAATTGAAAATTTTCTACAAAAATATTAATAAACAGGAATTTTGAATGTTTTTCTTCCCAAAAGAAAAAAATGAGTTTGTATAAAATATTGTTATTGAGAAATAAAAATTACGCATAAAATGGGTATTTATTTCCTATTTCTTAATCATATTTTTTTTACAAAGTTTCTATTTTTTATAAATAAAATGGAGAAAAATTTGCATAATAATCAGTCAAACGAAATTTGTTATAGAGACAAATATATAATAAACAAAATGGGTGGGGGGAGACTGGAGCTAAATGTTAAATATTAATATGAAATAATTAATTATTAATTAATTCATTAATTATTTAAAATAATAATAATTATATTTATAATAATAATAAAAATAGTCGCTTGTAAAAGCGTGAATAGTGTACTAAAAAGACAAGGGTGTAATTTTATGAATAAATAATAATAATTTGCAGATTGAATAATATTAATATTTATTAATAGAAATAATAATAATTATTATTTTCGTTAATATTATTAATAGTAAATTGATAGTAATAGTATTAATCACAATTAAATACTATCAATAAAAATACACGTGTTTATAATATGTAAATTATTTGCGTAAATAAAAAAAAATATTGAAACGGCCAAAAAGCAGGATCGAATAAAAATGAACGAAACTAGAAGAGAAATAATAATTGAAATACTTTAAACTGAATGAAATTGAAAGTAGAATAGGAAAATATGGATTTATAAGTGAATAAGGAGACATGAGTTTCGTGAGAGATAAGACAATATAATTGTATGCTTCGTGTGGTTTCTGTTATCCTGATATGAGGTCGCACCGCCGCAGCGCCACGCGTCACGGCGAGCACCACCGCAACGCTCGGCGTCCGTACGCCGACAACAACAATAGTATATTTACTGCATACAATTGTCCAGACCAGACAAACGAAATCGCCCTTCTTCCCTTCTCTCTCTCACTCTCACCTTTTCCATCGCCTCTCTGTTTGCGTCATGAATTGCCTGAAAATTATTAAACACAGTTTCCGCATGCGGCCGCGAGTTACGCAAAAGTCAACTACGACAATAATTATAATAGTAACCATATCTCGTCAAGTTTTTGCGCGCACTCGATTGGATTTGAAAATTTTCGTAGGGAAACTTCTTTATCATTGGTTTTTATAGTCTAGAGACATCTGGTGAACGTTCCTTAAAAATCGAGGGGAAGAAATTAATGTCGGTAATATCAACAGTCGGTAAGGTCAATTTCAAGAGTTTCTTTGATTTTAAAAGCGAGAAATTGATTTTACCTACTGTTAGTATTTTTTTCTGTATTTCTTTTGTGCTCTTTTTTTCACAACAAATCATTATTTTTTTTTCATTTTCTGGCTCGTTTAAATTGAATTAATTATTTGAATTAATTTAAATAATTTTATGAATAAATAGAATTAATTACTTAAATTAATTGAATTAATTTAACCTCTTAACTGCCATGGCAAATATTTGACGGACAAAATCTTTGCCATGGCAGTTAAGGGGTTAATTAACAAAATTAATTAACGTATTTAATTAAATTGAATTTTAGTATCAAACGATTTATTTACTTTCGAGTAAAAATCATAATTTTACATGTTTTCCTCTAAATTATCGACTGTAGATTAAATGGAAATCTATTTTTAATTTTATTTAAAATTCAGTTTAAAAAGAATTTGTAGAATTTTTCTACAATGCTTCTGCAAAATAATTCTACAAAAATTCTAGTGAATACTTTTATTGAATTTCTCTAGAATAATTCCCCCAATTTTATTTCTTTGATTTCATACTATAAATAATTATTAATTGCAATTTATTTATTCTTGTAATTTACAATACTGTTCATTATTTTATAACTGAAACGAAACAATTTTCCTATCTTCACTATACTTTTAAGTACTATGCTTGCTTCGTTTCGTTTGTGAGAGAATTTTCATGCCATCTGGACGGCAGTTCAAAGAAATGAATTGGCGCGAAATTCAAAAAAAGAAAAATTAATTAATAGCATTAGAGAGAATTATAATAATTAAAAATTTACAATTAAATGTAATTAGTAATTTATTTATTATTACTTAAATTATAATTAAGTATTACCTAATTTATTATTAATTATCAATTAAAAATTAATATTTTTAATGTATTTTAAATATGTTTATATCTTTAAAAAAAATTTTTACCTATTATTTACTATAATTCGTTAAGAAATCCTATTTGCTTCATTTCGTTTGTGAGAGAATTTTCATGCCCTCTAGGCGACAATTTAAAGAACTGTATTGGCGGGAAATTCAAAAAAGGAAAAATTTAATTAATAGTATATTAATGTTAATAATTATTCATTTACAAATTATTAATAATTAATTAATATCAATAAGAAAAATAATTAATTAATTTGTTAATTAATATCTAATAAAAAAAATAATAAATTAATTAATTTGTTAATTAAAATAAATAAATTAAAAAATTCGTTAACAATAATTTAATAAATATTTGCCATTAAATATAAAAATTGAAAAATATTGTATGGAAAATTAATAATTATTGCTTATAATTATAAAACAACCCAACAATTTGGGTATATAAAATTAATAATAGTATAATTTTTGAAATTAAAATCTCTTTATTTTTTTTATTACATGTACATTTTTCACGGGAAGACATGAAAAAATTTGAATATTCGTTCATAATGTTTTATACAAAAAAAAAATGTCTTATACAGTAAATTAGCTAATTATCATGGCTCATACTAATTGTAAACATATCACAACTTTGGTTTGTTTCAGTTTTCACGATGTTACTATATAACGTGCAAGCTTAACGTATTACAGGTATTTAAATTACTATTTACTATCTAGATTAGTTAAAATTTACATTACATACTTCAATAATTGCGTTAATTTATTTGAAATTGCCGAAATATTTATTTTCCTTTGCAACTTTTTTGCAGAAATAATTAAAATTCGAAGGGTTTTTTTTTGGTGTAAAACTACCAAAAAAATATTTTTTTATAATTAATTTACATTCAATTGGTTTACTGTTAATTTTACTTGGTTTGTTAATTGTAAATTTACTTTTAATTAATCTCATTTAATTTTGATTAATTTAATTAATTTATTTATTAACATTATAATATAATAACCAAAAAAAAAATTATTGTAATATTATAATAACTATTATGCCTCAATTATTGTTACAATTATCATATTATCAAAATTATAATAATAAAAATAATAATAATAATAATAATAATAATAATAATAATAATAATAATAATAATAATAATAATAATAATAATAATAATAATATAATTATAACAATTATGTTTCCTAATTATTATGGCAATTATTATAATTATTTTGTTCAAACTATTCTTTTATTTATTATAATTATAATAATAAAAATAGTAAAAATAAAAATAATAATAATTATTATTATTTTGTTATATTTTTTTTATTATTAACATAATAATAATTACTATTATTTTTACCATTATTATTTATAATTATATATTTTTTATACATATAATTATAATTAATATTACATATATTATTATATTATAATAATATAAATAAATTAATGGAAAATTCAATAATGAATTTAATTAACTGTAAATTTACTTTTGATTAGCAATAAATTCAGTTTGAATGGACAGTAAACTTTTAACTATCTGTAAATTTACTTTAAATTAATTTTGTAAATTAATGTTCTAATTATTTAATAATTTACGACATTATTACACGACATTTAACGAGTGTGTTTCAATTCTCGCATAAAAGTCACAAATAAGTATTTTCAGACGAACTATACATTGAATAGTTTTGCTAATAATACTATCACTTTTTCTGTATTGAATTATTTCAACAAAAAAAAAAATAATAAAATAAAAAAAAATAAAATAAAAAAAATAAAATAAAATAGAAAAAAAATTTAACAGCAGGAAGAAAATTCAAAAAGTGTACTTTGAACTTTCTATAATGCATAATTTGTGCGGCTAAAATAAAATATTTACTTTAAGTGCTGATGCAGCACTAATTTTACATAATATATACTTAATTTAGAACTCTTGAAGAAAAACAAACAAAATCCAATTTTCATGACAAACAATAATATTTTGTTTGGTTAAAGTCAATAATTTTGTTTTAACGTTTATTAGGTTATGAATTTTAATTTTCTTCAAGTTTTCTAATTTTAATTTTTCTTTATTTATATATTCGTGTATTTATATAATATTTTTATATATGAATGTTGTTACAGGGTAAGAATTCCTGAAGTGGGCAACGGATTTTCCAAGGTTTGCAATTTCTATAATAAACTTTATAAAAATAAAGTACGAATAGAGGGACAAACAGTCACCAAGTTTTATTTGAAAATATTTATTTGTTTATTTTTTATAAACAATTTAATTTTAATGTAACATTTTTTTAAAACATTTATATCTCAGAACTGGATTATCGGATTTTGATGAAAATTTTTGGACACAATTAATGAAGATTTCAGCTTTTTAAGGAAAATTATTTCAATGTTGAAAAAAATTATTTATTGTAAAAAATAATTGTTAATAATAAACAAATGAATAATTAATTGTGTTCTGGACCTTTTTCGTAAAATTTTTTTTCAGAAACTTAAACTATATAAATCAAGGATTAAATAACTGAAAGAAAAAGTTGGTAGATCGAAATAGTTTATTAACTGTGAATTTTTTTGTGAGCGCGGTCGCGTTGTTCCGTGCGTCGCGGCTTGACGTGGAGCTCCATAAGTTCATTTCACACTCACCACGAACACCAAGTATTCTTAAAAACTGAAATACAGAATAAGTATCTAAAATTTAAGATTATTAGTAGAATTGTTTTACCACATTATTGTTTATACTAGTGACAATAATATGCCAAAATAATTTTTTCATTCAGGTATGTTTAAGAAATGTAATTTACTTTTAATTAAATAAATTTCACTTTGTTGGTGTTTAACTAGTATTTTTGTTTTAATTTTCTACTAAATTTGTAAATAAATAAAAAATGTTTTAGTTAAAAGTAAAAATTTAAATTTCTGTTATGGAATTTTATCGAAACTGGTAAAATTTCGTCTAAAGTAAAGATTTTAAATTTGCTTATGTTGGATTTATTTTTTTAATATCATCAACGATAATTTGAAGAAAAAAAACTGTTTATTACTCAGAAGACAATATTTTACACTTGGAATGTTTTCAATTTTAATTTTTTGTTCGAGAAACATTGTATAATTTGTTTTATTAATCTAACACAAGGAAATTTGAATTCTCTGCTTTAGACGAAATTTTACCAGTTTCAATAAAAATCCATAACAAAAATTTTAATCTAAAGAAAATTTTTTTACTGTGAACTTTTTACTTATTTAACAAAAACATTTTTTATTTACTTACAAATTTAGTCGAAAATTGAAACAAAAAGACTAGTTAAACACCAACAAAGTGAAATTTATTTAATTGAAAATAAATTACATTTCTTAAAAATACCTTAATAAAATAATTATTTTTACATATTATTGTCACTAGTATAAACAATAATGTGGTAAAATAATTCTACTAATAATCTTAAATTTTAGATAATTATTCTGTATTTCAGTTTTTAAGAATACTCTGTGTTCGTGGTGAGTGTGCAATGAACTTATGGAGCTCCACATCAAGCCGCGTCGCACGGACAATGCGACCGCGCTCACAAAAAAATCCACAGTTAATAAACTATTTCGATCTACCAACTTTTTCTTTCAGTTATATAATCCTTGATTTATATAGTTTAAGGTTCTGAAAAAAAATTTTAGGAAAAAGGTCCAGAACACAATTAATTATTCATTTGTTTATTATTAACAATTATTTTTTACAATAAATAATTTTTTTCAACATTGAAATAATTTTTCTTAAAAAGCTGAAATCTTCATTAATTGTGTCCAAAAATTTTCATCAAAATCCGATAATCCAGTTCTGAGATATAAATGTTTAAAAAAAATGTTACATTAAAATTAAATTGTTTATAAAAAATAAACAAATGAATATTTTCAAATAAAACTTGGTGACTGTTTGTCCCTCTATTAGTACTTTATTTTTATAAAGTTTATTATAGAAATTGCAAACCTTGGAAAATCCGTTGCCCACTTCAGGAATTCTTACCCTACAGTGAATTATAATAATTCACTGTTTTTTTTTTGTACAGAATTCACTTATAGACTATTAGAAAATTGATGAATAAAATTTTTTATGAAAATGAGTATACGATTCAAGACGAAGCGAAATTTCTCGTAAAAATAATAATTTTGATAAAACGAATGAAATAAAATTAAAATTTTTCTAAAATAAATTTATTTGCGTCAAATAAAAGTTTATTTATTTACAGAGTCTATACTAAATTATTTATTTGTTTTAAATAAAAATTTTATTTAACGCAAGTAAGATTTTTATTTGAACTGCAAATAAAATTAATTTAAAACAATTCAAATTTATTTGGACCAAATAAAATGAGGCCTCAATAAAATTCATTAGAGTTAAGAAAGTTTACTGAAAACAAATATAATTTATTTGTTAAAAAAAATTATATTTGGTTTCAATACATTTTTTTTCTACAATTTATTTTTTTCAAATAAATTATAGATACTTACTTGGTTTTAATAAATTTTCTTTTTTTCTAGTGAATTTTATAATAAAGTTTCTTAATAAAATTCATTTGAGAAAAATAAAATTTATTGGAAGCAAACATAATTTATTTGCTCCAAATAAATTATATTTGGTTCCAGTAAATTTTCTTTTTTTCTAGTGAATTTTATAATAAAGTTTCTTAATAAAATTCATTTAGAAAAAATAAAAGAAAATTTATTGGAACAAAATATAATTTATTTGGAAAATAAACAAATAAATTATATTTGATTACGTAAAATTTTATTTTTTTAAATGAACTTTATTCAGAAACTTTATGAAAAAAAAATTCATTAGAAAAAAGAAAATTTATTCAAATCAAATATAATTTATTTGGAACAAATAAATAGTTTAGTAGGCTCTGAGTCAAATATACCTTTTTTCTGCTTGTATTTTTAAACCAAATTGTGGATAAAATTTCAATTTATTCTGAACTAGCTGTCGTACCCGTCTTCGACGGGTTTTAGTTTCTACCAATACATTTAAGTTTCTACCAATCTGGAAAATCAGGAAATAGCTAGGGAATTTAATTTGACCGGAAAAAAATAATAATTAGTTACCATTATAGCTATTTTAGTAGGAAAATATTACTATTTGAATCAGTGATTGACTTTTTGTTATCAAATTAGTTATTTTAACCAATTCAAATGCAGAGAACAATATTTATCAATTTGTAGTACTTTAATTAATGTATTAAAAAAATTAAATTTTCCATACAGTTTTTGGAGTTATAGTAGAGTCTAATTGGAACTTATTGTATCGCAAGTAGACCCTACGTTACGACTGCTAAAACCTAACATAAGACCTAAATTTTAGGCTGAAAGTAGGGCTTAAATTTTGACTCGGGTCTGTTTTCATAAATATTATACATCAATAAAAATTGAAGTAAAAAGCAATTTTTTAAAAGCGAATTAATATAATGAAACTTTTTCTTAATTTGATAGGAAAATTCCCGGTTCGGCATATTCCCAGCTTTTTACAGTTTTTCCCGTTTGGTAGATACCCAGTTAAATGTATTAGTATAAACAGAAAACTGTACGACAGCAAGTAATACAATCTATATTTATATGAACTTAAGAAACAGTATTTTCATAAAATAAGTAAATTTTTATAGCCATTTGTAGATTTATTTATGGATAAAATCAAGTAAATTTAAATTTGACAAAAAAGAGATAAACCGTGAAAAGTTTGGACAAAGCAGGGAATTTTGTTAAACAAAAATAGACACCGTGTTAACTTTTGTCTTTACATTGCTCAAAACATCTCTTAAAGTTAAATCTAGAGTTAAAATGAAAAAACGTTTTAACATGTAAGTTTTTGCCTAGTGGCATAATATGCTTGTATTGTATCACAGGTGACTTACAATTCTTGACATCCTGCGAAATCATTTTAATCATAAAAAATTTCCATTTTCAATATTTCTGAACTTCTTGAAAATATTAGATTGATTTGATAAATAATTTTGAATTGCACTATTTTGACATCAAAATATTAATCAGAGACTCCAAAAATACTACTGAATTATACTTCATATAGTAATTAGTATCGATTTTTTGATATATTGAAAATTTTTTTATATTTCTTGTAGGATAGTATTTTTTGCAAAATTATGATAAAATCTGACTAAATAACATATAATATTCATTTTTAGAAAGTTTAAAAGCTATCCATTAAAAATTATGAAATTTGGAAATTTTCCATTTTTCAAGTTTTTGAAAATATTTTTATATTTACATCTTAGTTGTAGAATAGTATTTTTTGAAAAATTATGCTAAAATGTGACCAAATAACATGTAATACTCAAATATAGAAAGTTTAAAAGCAATCCATAAAAAAATGTAAAATTTTGAAATTTTCGATTTTTTGAAAACATTTTTATACTTACATATTAGTTATAGGACTTTATTTTTTGCAAAGTTATGCTATAATATGACTAAATAACATATAATACTCAAGTGTATAAACTTCAAAAGCAATCCATGAAAAATAAAAAATTTTGAAATTTTCGATTTTTTGAATTTTTTGAAAAAATTGAATATCTCCCGTTCTAATTAATATTTTTTTAATCTGTAAATTTATAAACCTTCCTTGGGTCAATACCTAATAACCTACCAAGTTGGACTTAAATCGATTCACATGTTTTTGTGTGATTGGGGTACAAAGTTTTTGTGACAGACAAACATACATACATACATACATACATACATACATACATACATACATACATACATACATACATACATACATACATTAAATTTTTTAAGAACATTTTTGGAATCTCTGATGTCCATAATAACTAATCATGTTAACATTTTGAAGTTTTAAGCAATGTACAGACAGACATCTGATTTTATTAATAAGGATAGAAAAAAAATTTTATTTTGCTATACTTCATAAATTAATTATTCAGTTATTCCTTCAATTAATTAACTTGGGTAAAAATTTTTGCAATCTCATAAAAAATGAGGTCTTGTTTTAGTAAATTTTGTAAAATTTCTCGAAAGTTATTCTACAATATTTTTCAAAATATTTTCACGAGGCTAATTTATTTTTAATTAATTAAAATAATTAATTGTTGTGTCAATTTTCAAAAGTTAATAAATCCATTTTCAAAAAACGTGAAGTTTAGCACATTAATTTTAAATTTAAAATTAGTTTTTTATTGTTATTTATTTATTTATTTATTTATTTATTTATTTATTTATTTATTATTGTTATTGCGAATTTATTATTATCATCACTTCAATTTCAATCATCGATAATTTCAACAATTTTTTATCTATTATTGTTATTTTTATTGTTATTATTATTATTATTATTATGCTTAGTATTATTTTTACTATTATGTTTATTATTATTATTTTTATTATTATAACTATTGTTGGTGTTGTTGTTATTTTTTGTTATAATTATAATTGTTGATATTAATATTATTATTATTATTATTTTTATTATTATTATTTATTTTAATATTATTATTTTTATTTAGTATTATTATTTTTAAATATTAATAGAATGTGAACTTCAGAATATTAATCTGTCACTGTTGAATTTAATTAAAAAATTAAATTAACAATAATTTTTTAGTTTATAAAAATTTGGACCCAAAAAAGGTCATTTTTAATTTTCTTCTTTACTGGGAAAAAATTTCCAAATCATTTAAATTCCCTAATTATAATAATTTTTTAATTAAAAGTAAAACGCCTTTAATTTAAAAAAGTTTTTTATAAATAATTTGCTACAATTTTTCTTTCCTCAAATTCTCGAAATAAAAAAAAATACATGGATCTATCAACTTTTGATACTTTTGATTATTCCTCAATTAATTTATTAATTTTTATTATTCTTCTTTTTTATTCAATTATTTTTGATTCGTATTTAATTTATTTTTAGTTAATTAATTTATTTTAATTTATTTATTTTTCAAATATGTTTGAAATGAATTGTTAATTATTAATTAAATTAAATTAATTATTTTTCATTCATATTTAATTTATTTTTGATTCTTAAAATTTCTATTTAAATTTAATTAGGTACTATTCGTACACATTTCATTATTTTTCCTATTTACAATTATTAAGTTAAAAAATTGTTTTCTTTATACTCAGTAAAAAATTTTCGAAAAAGTTTTTTAAAAAAAATTATTTTTACGTACAAAGTTCGCTTTTAAAATTTTCTCTTTAAAAAAAATTGATTAAGAAAAAAAAAATTATGATGGTCATGATTTATGCGCATTGCGTCTACTGTCAAATACTATGGCAATAAATTATCACCATTTCGAGTCGTATTTTAATTTATTGACGAAAAACCGAACACTTTTCTATACTCTTTCTCTCTCGCTTGAAAATCGGAGCGTCAATTATTAGTCGTTTTTTATATTAATTCACCAAACCAAGTGTTCGTTTTTTTTCCAAAAATTTCTTCTTTTTCAAATTTTTAGAAAAAATTTTCAAATTTAAATATTTAATTTTCTAATTTTTTTTAAATAAAAAAAAAAATATTTAAAAAGTTTAAAAATTAAAAAATTAAATATTTAAAAGCAAATGAAATATTTTCAAAAAATTAAAATTCCTTTTTTTCAAAGTAATCAAAAATTCTAAAATAGAAAAATCAACTATGACACGGAATTTTGATTCTTGAGTGGCACTGACTCCTCATTATCATTTTCATTTTCTAATTTTGCTTTTTTCTTATCAATTTCCTCGTCCTCGGGACTATTCCATTTTTGTAAATTCCCAGTGCCAAATATTGCAAATGCAATTGCACCGATAATATAAGTCGCTGAGAGAATATAGAAAATAATTCGCCACTGAGAAAATGTACTGGATTTTTCATTTGTTATAATTCCCACCATATATGTACTCAGGAATCCGCCCAATGAACTTAAAGTATTTGCAATGCCAAATATTGTGCCGGAAAAATTTGGAGCAATATCGAGACCATTACCAAGATATCCGGCAGTTACCGCTCCATTTAGTGTCAAGGCCAATGTGAAAATAGTCACTGATGTCGCTCGATCATTTCCCAAATTTGCTTGTAGTATCATCAAAAGTCCTGGACTCATTACAGCTTTATGGGGGAGAAAGGAAAACAAAAATTATTATTGTAAGGAAATTATTTTTTTTCAATGATAATTTTTCAATTATTGAGAATTAAATTGGAGAAATCGGAGTTTTTATTGGATTTAATATTTTTATTTTTAATTTTATTCCATTTAAATTGCACGCCCAAAAAAAAGATTTATTTTAGAGCCAACTAGACTTTTTATTGGTTCAAATAAATTTTATTTCGTTTAAATGAACTTTATTTGGTTCAAATAATGTTTATTTGGTTCAAAGAAACTTTATTCGGTTCAAATGAACTTTATTTGATTGAAATAAATTTCATTTGGTTCAAAAAAACTTTATTTGGTTCAATGAAATTTTATTTGGTTCAAGTGAACTTTGTTCAATGAAATTTTATTTGGTTCAAGTGAACTTTCTTCAATGAAATTTTATTTGGTTCAAATAAATTTCATTTAGTTCAAAAAAACTTTAATTGGTTCAAATAAAATTGGTTCAAGTAAACTTGTTTCAAATAAATTTTATTTGGTTCAAGTAAACTTTGTTCAAAGAAATTTTATTTAGTTCAAATAAATTTAAATCTTTATTTGGTTGAAATAAATTTCATTTGGTTCAAAAAAAAATTTATTTGGTTGAAATAAATTTCATTTGGTTCAAATAAATTTTATTTAGTTCAAGTCAACTTCGTTCAATGAAATTTTATTTGGTTCAAATAAACTTGGTTCAAATAAATTTTATTTGGTTCAAGTAAACTTTGTTCAAAGAAATTATGATTTGGTTCAAATAAATTAAAATTTTTATTTGGTTGAAATAAATTTCATTCGGTTAAAAAAAAACTTTATTTGGTTCAAGTGAACTTTTTTCAATGAAATTTTATTTGGTTCAAATAAATTTAAATCTTTATTTGGTTCAAAAAGACTTTATTTAGTTGAAATAAAATTGGCTCAAGTAAACTTGGTTCAAATAAATTTTATTTGGTTCAAATAAATTTAAATCTTTATTTGGTTGAAATAAATTTCATTTGGTTCAAAGAAAAACTTTATTTGGTTCAAGTGAACTTTTTTCAATGAAATTTTATTTGATTCAAATGAATTTAAATCTTTATTTGGTTCAAAAAAACTTTATTTGGTACAAATAAAATTGGTTCAAGTAAACTTGGTTCAAATAAATTTGGTTCAAATAAATTTTATTTGGTTCAAAAAAACTTTATTTGGTTCAAATAAAAGTTGTCTTTATGCCGAGAATTTAAAGAAAATGAAAAAAATTAAAATGAAGGGAAAAAAATTAAAAATGAAATAAAAGAAAATAAAGAGATTAATTAAACAATTAAAAAAGAAAAAAGACAAAAAAGGAAGAAATCAAAAAAATTAAGAAGTGAAAAAGATATTAAATAGAATTTTATATTGAAAATAGAGCGTCCAGTAAAAGCGCGTTTAATAAGCAAAAAGCAGTTCAGATGTCTGGCCAATTAAGGACGACGCCTCTCTTTCCTTGGTTTAAATTTGATCAAAGTTGTTGACTAAATGTTATTAAAATGCTTTACACAATTGTTATTAATCTCGAAAACTTCTTTTTTTTTAATGACAGAAAATCAAATATTTTAGAACTATACATGAATTTTAAACTTCTTAGCTATTTTTATTTTTTACAAAATAAATAAATAGCAATAAAATTAAAAAAAAAAAATAATAAATTTAATAGAAATAATAGATTCAAAAATATTCTTACTATATAATAATACTTTTTAATGTATTCTTAAAATAATAATGTATTTTAATATATTCTTAAATTCTAATAATATATTTGAAAAAAGGATAAGAGAGATAGTCAAATGAAAATTATAGTCCAACTCTACATTTTTCTATTTTTTACATTTTTTATTAATCAATTTGCAATCTATAATAAAAAAATGTTTTTGGAAATAAATATTTAATTTATAATTTTTTTAATCAGTTAGAAATTCAGTAAAAGGGGAATTCTACTAAATTAAAATTTAGGTCAAATGGAACTTCTCTTAAATTTTTCTAATTAAATTTTTGTAATGTACAATTAAAAAGATTTGGAATAATTTAAATTTAGTAAAATTTATAATTGAAAATAATTGATTTTTTTCAAGTATTAATATTAAAATTTTTGAAAATCAACTTTTGAAGAAATTTAATTGCAAATTTTGTGAAAATAAAATTGAATTCTCAATCAAATTTAATGAAAAGTTTTCAAGTTTAAATTTATTAATATGAAAATTAATAAAAACTAGGTTCTAAAAAATAATATGAAATTTTTTTTTTTAAAAAGTAATTTCTAGAATTTTTTTTATTATGGATTTTTAAATTTCAATTATTTTCAATATTTTCAAAAATATAATTCCGCAAATTCAAAGACTAGTACAAAAAATAATACAAACATTAAAATTTTTCAGAATTATTTTTAACATTTTGGAGAAAACAATAATTGTGAGAAAATTTTAAATTAAAAGTCTTCAGAAAATAACTTAGTTTTTTTTTAAATTATACAAAAATTCTTTTAAGAAATTCAATTATTTTCGAAAAATTACATTAGAATATTTTTAAAAAACTAATTCTTAAAATTTTTTTAGCATAATTTTTTTAAGATTTACTTATCTTCGAACAAAGTAAAATAAATTTTTAAAAAAATTTACTTCTTTCGATTCTTATTAAAATTTCGGAAAAATAATTTATATTTGTATCATTAAAATTCTTCAAAAATTTGATTATTTATTTTATATTTTTCAAAAATTCAATTATTTCTAAAAGATTTTGTAAAATTTCAATTATTTTTAAACAATTTTACCAAAATTCAATTGTTTTAAAAAGATTTTGTAAAGTTTCAATTATTTTTAAACGATTCTACCAAAATTCAATTGTTTTAAAAATATTTTATCAAATTTCAATTATTTTTAAAAGATTTTGCCAAATTTCAATTATTTATTTATTTTTAAATGATTTTACCAAAATTCAATTGTTTTAAAAAGATTTTATCAAATTTTAAGTATTTTTAAAAGATTTTGCCAAATTTCAATTATTTATTTATTTTTAAACGATTTTACCAAAATTCAATTGTTTTAAAAATATTTTATCAAATTTTAAGTATTTTTAAAAGATTTTGCCAAATTTCAATTATTTATTTATTTTTAAACGATTTTACCAAAATTCAATTGTTTTAAAAAGATTTTATCAAATTTTAAGTATTTTTAAATGATTTTGCCAAATTTCAATTATTTTTAAAAGATTTTGCCAAATTTCAATTATTTATTTATTTTTAAACGATTTTACCAAAATTCAATTGTTTTAAAAAGATTTTATCAAATTTTAAGTATTTTTAAATGATTTTGACAAATTTCAATTATTTTTAAAAGATTTTGTCAAATTTCAATTATTTATTTACTTTTAAACGATTTTACCAAAATTCAATTGTTTTAAAAAGATTTTATCAAATTTCAATTATTTTTAAAAGATTTTACCAAAATTCAATTGTTTGGAAATTTTTTAATGGTAATAATTGAAAGACGATTATCTTTAAAAAATTATTTCTAAATATTTTTAAAAGAATAATTTTAAGAGTTTCTTTATTATAATTTTTTAAAAATATTATTAACTTTAAAAAAAACATGTACAATAATTACAGTTACAAGATAAAATTTTTGTTGCAACACTGAATTAAATAAACGACTTTTTCGACTTTTTTTGTACTTTTAATCGACTAAAGCGACTTTTTTTGTGTCTTATGGTCGATCCGAGGCCTGGTAAAATTATAATTCGGTTTTATAAAAATTAAACTAATTAAAAAATTCAAAAATTAAAATACACTGAAATTCAGTAAAATGAGAATTTTGCTAAATGAAAATTAGATTAAATAAACAAATGAGAATTCAGCTTAATAAAATTTATGTCAATTAGTTATTCTTTCAATTAAGAATTCCGCCGAGTAAAGTTTAGGTCAAATAGAATTTATAAATTAAAAATAGTTTAAATATTTTGTTCAATGAAAATTCTGCTAAATAAAAATTAGGTCAAATAGTTATTTTGCCTAATGAGAAATATACTGAAGAAAAATTAGATCAAATAGGAAATTATTTATTATTTATTAAATAATTTATTAATTTTATTAATTATTTATTAATTTTATTAATTATTAATTTATGAACTGTCCGATTTCTCCAAAAAAGCTCTTTTTATAAAATTTTCAAGAACATATTTTTTGAAAATGAGTAAAACTCACCAAAAGTTGTGAAGGCCTTTCGGATAAAAGTCACTGAGTATCTATTAGTTTGTCGCAAATAGTCGGCAAGTGTTGACATCGCCAGAGCGAACAGATATTTTCCCAAATATGGCAATGAGGAAAGGAGTCCGTTCTGTAGAAAATAGAAAATCATTATAAACTATAAATTTCACTTATATTGTTAATTTATTGTTGTTAACATTCATTTAGTTTAAGAAAATTTATTTCTATTTCATTTATTTTAATTTAGTTCAGTTTCATTCTATTTACTTTATTTTTATTTAATTTCGTTTAAGATTAAACTAAAATTAAGATTAAAATCTGATCTAGTAGAATTTTACTAACAAATAGTAAAATTTTACTAATTTTTTTTCTTTTATTTCACTAATGAAAATAATTTAATTTACATATAGTTTATTTTAATTTGGTTTAGCTTTGTTTAATTTAATTTCGTTTAGTTTTGTTTAATTTAGTTTTAGATTAGTTTATTTAATTTTCGCTTAGTTTAGTTAACTTTAAATTTTCTATTTATTTCTTTTTGAATAAATTACTAATTTCTATCTCTAATACAAAAAATAAATAAATAAAAAATACAAAACAAGTTACATGTGCAGCATTAAATTAAAAAAAAGTATAATTAACATAAAAACAACTTTTATGTTTCATATGTAACGAAAATTTAATACTAACCATTAAAAAAAAAAGAAAATAATAATTAAACATTATTAAAAATTATACGTTTCACTTGAAAAACAATTTTTATTTTTAAATCATGATTCTGCGAAGTATATTATAAAAAAGAAAAATGAGGAGGAAAAAAAAATGAAAATAAATAAATGCTTGCGAGTATGGTTGTATGAAAATTACGACTTCGAAGTAAAGAGATGTAGTATTCTTGAGAATTATAGTACCTCTTTAATGTTGAAATGTAAAATATTCTTCATGTAGGTCGGTAATTGGTTTACAACTGTGAAATAACCAAAGACACTACAGGCGTGAGTAATAACAATTGCCCAGACTGGAGCTGATGTTACAATTGCTTTCCATGGCACTGCATGATGCTGTCAAATAAAAATTAATCGTTTTTTTTTATTTTAAATGAAAAAAATTTCTCAGATTGAGGAAACAATCAATTTCATCAAGGCAGCGAGATTTCTTTGAATTTTTTTTATTATTAGTGTGATGATTTTATTGGGGCTTTACGAGAATCTTTATTTATTTAGTTAATTAGGGATTTTTTTAACTGACGGTAGTTTGTGACTGATTTTTGTAATTTCAATTGACGGTAGTAATAAATAAATTTTAATTTAAAAAAATTTTTTTTTTTCAATTTTTAATTTTTTTTTTAAATATTTTTAATTCCAATTGTCGGTAGTTAGCAACTAATATATTTAATTTCAACTGACGGTAGTTAGTAACTGACATTTTTACTTTTAACTACTGGTAGTCAGAAATTAATACTTTTAAGTTTTTAACTTCAACTGACGGTAGTCAGAAACTGTAATATTTATAATTTCAATTGATGGCAGTCAAAAATTATAATTTTAAATTTCAACTGTCAGCAGTTCAAATAAACATTTACTTATTATTATTTGTCCCCAGGAATTAAGATTTTTACAAAATTTCAAATTAAAACCTTTTAAAATTCAATAATTTATTACAATTTTATAAAAATATTGTTACTGTAACTTCTTCAAAATTATTTTCATCATTTCAATTCAATTATTATTTTCCACAATTTTTAACTACAATTCTTCCTTAAATCAATTATTTTTAATAATTTTTGAAAAAGTTCTTTTTGAGAATTTTCAAATTCATTGTTTACAATTTAATTTTACGAAATTTCGATTATTCTCATTAAAGAATTTTATCAACGAATTTTTTAATAATTGAATTTTTTCGACGAATTTTAATAAAATTTGTAAGAACTAAGAATAATTAGATTTTTCGAGGAATTCGATTAAAATTGTATAAAAAGTAATTGAAATTCTGCGACGAAAATATTTAAATGTTTGCTGAAAATTTAACATTAAAAATTTTTTTTAAATAAATCCTTTTGGAAAATTTTATTGAAAATCATTGAATTGAGAAATAATTTTTGAAACTAATTGAAATTTTTACAAGAATTTTATTAAACTTTTTGAAAATAATTGAATTTTGAAGAAGAACTTTTTATTTATGAGAATAAGTAATTGAATTCATACAAATTATTTTCTACGAATTTAATTAAAATTTTATTAAAATTTCATTTAAAGTTATAAAAATTCTTTTAAATAATTGAATTTATCTAAAGTATTTTATTATTTACGAAAATAATTGAATCACTGTAAAAAATTTTATTATTTATGAAAATAATTGAATTATTACGAAGAATTTTTTTTAAAAAATTGTAAATAATTGAATTACTGTGAAATTTTTATTTATTTATGAAAATATTTAAACGTTTGCAGAGAATTTAACATTAAAAATTTTTTTAAATTGAATTTTTAAACAAAAAACATTATTAAAATAATAAATATATTGAAAATCATTGAATTGAGAAATAATTTTTAAAAATAATTAAAATTTTGACATGAATTTTATTAAACTATTTGAAAATAATTGAATTTCGGAGAAGAATTTTTTTTGTATGATTTTTATGTATTTCTTATATAGAATTTTATTAAAATTACATTGAAAAATTTGAATTCCCGCGAAAATTTTTATTAAAATTCTACATTTAATGAATTCGAATTCAAGGAAAAAATTTATTTGAATAGTAGATTTTGAAAATAATTGAATTGAGAAACATTTTTAAAAACAATTGAATCGTTTCTAAGAATTTTTTAAAAAATTTGTTTAAAAGAAAAATTTATTTATTTCAACTTTTAGCGAATTTTATATTTTTTTATAGTCTTAACCCTTTTTAGTCACGCATTTTTCTTTTTACTAAATTTCCTTTAAACTCGTTATATTACAGGGTTTTTAAGATCACTGAATATAAATTTGTGGTCAGTTTTCGAAAATTCAAAATGGCGGATATAATATGGCGGTCATGAAAATTAAAAAACGACTGAACTTTCTCAAAAAAAAATTAATTCCACAGAATTGTTAGTTAAAAATATGAAAATTAAAATTTTTTTTAAATTTTAATTTAAAATCTTTTAAAAATTCAATTATTACTAAAAATTCACGCTCCAATGCTTTTAATATTCAATTATAATCTAACATTTTAATTAAAATCCATTTTTAAATCAATTTTTATTAGAAAATTCTCAATTTTAAATACAAAAATAAATAGTCTATTGAATAATTAAATGTTTCTTAGAATTGAATTCTCATAAAGAATTGTATCAATAAATTTTTAAATAATTAAATTCTTTTGACGAATTATAATAAAATTGTATTAAAAATAATTGAATTCCTATAGAGAATTTTATTATTTATTAAAATAATTGAATTTTTGTAAAAATTTTATTATTTATGAAAAATAATTGAATAATTGCGAAGAAATTTATAAAAAATTTGTAAATAATTAAATTCCTGTGAAATTTTTATTATTTTATGAAAATAATTAAAGGTTTGCGTAGAATTTTATTAATTTTTTTTTTTTTAATCCTAATTGAATTCTTTTGGAAAAATGTATTAAAATAGTATAGATATTAAAAATCATTGAATTGAGAAAAAATTTTGAAAATAATTGAAATTTTGCTAAGAATTTTATTAAAATTTTTGTAAATAATTGAATTTCGGAGAAGAATTTAATTATTTTAAAAAATAATTGAAATTTTGACGAGAATTTAAAAAAATTTTTGAAAATAATTGAATTTCTGGGAAGCATTTTATTACTTTTGAAAATAATTGAATTCCTTAAAAAATGTTATTATTTATGAAAATAATTGAATTCCTTGTAAAATTTTTATTATTTTATAGAAATAATTAAAGGTTTGCGTAGAATTTTACTAATTTTTTTTTTAAATAATTGAATTCTTTTGGAAAATTTTATTAAAATAGTATCGATATTAAAAATCATTGAATTGAGGAAAGATTTTTGAAAATAATTAAAATTTTGACAAAAATTTTATTAAAATTTTTGTGAATAATTGAATTTTGGAGAAGAATTTAATTATTTCTAAAGATAATTGAAATTTTGACAAGAATTTTTATAAAATTTTTGAACATAATTGAATTTCTGGGAAGTATTTTATTACTTCTGAAAATAATTGAATTCCTGTGAAATTTTTATTATTTTATAAAAATAATTAAAGGTTTGAATAGTATTTTACTAATTTTTTTTTTAAATAATTGAATTCTTTTGGAAATTTTTTTTAAAATAGTATAAATATTAAAAATCATTGAATTGAGGAGAATTTTTTTAAAATAATTGAATTTTGACAAGAATTTTATTAAAATGTTTGAAAATAATTAAATTTCGGAGAAGAATAATTTAATTATTTTTAAAGATAATTGAAATTTTGTCAAGAATTTAAAAAAATTTTTGAACACAATTGAATTTCTGCGATGAATTTTATTGCTTTTGAAATTAATTGAATTTCTGCAATCATTTGTATTTTCTTTAAAATTCTCCAAATTATATTGTACAATTTACGAACTTTTCGTCTTTTCTCAATCAAATTACGGACTTTGCAGATCTTTTTTGAATAAAAAAACGGACTTTTACGGATTTGAAGCAAATTTGCGGACTTTTACGGGCTTTACGGACCTAGTTCGAGTTCTGACTGAATATGAATCTGTGATTATTTTTAAAAAATTCAAAATGTCCGATTCAATATGGCGGACATGAAAATTAAAAATCGACTGAATTCGCTTGAAAATAGTAACTCAGAGGTTTCTTGGGTCGCTGAATTCAAATTTAAGGTCAGTTTTTAAAAATCCAAAATGGCGGATCCAATATGGGGAACAAAAAAAGAATTTTTCAAATCGAATAACCTAAATAAAAATAAATTTAGAAAAAAGGAAACTTAACCTTTTTATTCGAGGTATTTCCAATAGCTTCCTCAATGAATCGTCTCTCACTGTCCGAAATTCTCGGATGCTGTGCCGGCGAGTCGAAAACAAGGAAAAACCACGTGAGACTCCAGACAAATCCAATTCCTCCAGTAACATAGAAAACAGATTGCCAGCCCAGGGATGCAATGAGATATCCACAAATTGGCATTGTAATCGCAGCACCAAGGGAGGAAGCTGTGAAAAAAGGTGTGTCTTTATAATATTTACTACAACCTTGAATAAAAGAGAGAGAGAGATAGAAAAAAACTTTTAACTGCAGCGAAAACCTGAACAATTTGCCATTTGTATTGCATGGGTGCGGGTTTATTTGTAACGGTGTCTTATACACTCCTTCGCCAGAGCGCACTTTATTACGATCCTCAACATTCATTAAGAATTTCATACCATATTTCAATCTTTGGCGAAATAAAAAAAAAAATTGAAAAACATATCAAGAAACTGTCCCTGACATGAATTTTTACCTTCCAACACTACAATTTAGCCTCATTAAAATATCTCTCCAACTACCTTTCAATCATTTTTTGAATAATTCCAACAATTCGTACAGACAGTATAAATTAGAAATGATAAAGGAGATAATAAAACCAGAAGCTGAATATATATTTAATATTATATACTGATTCGTATTCAATCAACTATAATTAAATAAACCCATGACTAAATCATTTATGTACTTGAATGATTTATAGTCAAATAATGTGTTTCTTTTTTTATTGCTATAATGTACTATACAAACTATACGTGATTAGTTTAGAGAAAATTGTTCTCTTTTCTTCAAGGTAAAAGAGAACTTGGGGGGAAAAAAGGAAAAAACTTGCGGTCTTTCCGAAAAGAGAAAAAAAAACACACGTGGATATGATTTATTTATCGATTTAGTATAATTATTATAAAACTAGCAACAATTCGCGCTCTAAAGCGTGGTGCTAACTTTTTACCTCATTTTTTAAATAAAATTATCAATTAACTAATTATCAATTAATTATTAAATTATTAATTAATTATCAATTTTAAAAATAATAGAATTTAAAAATTTTAAATTCAAATTTTTCTTGAAAACACTAAAATAATTCAATTTTGGAAAAATTGCAAATAATTTATTGCAGAAATTCAATTATTTTCAAAAGTAATAAAATTCTTCTCATAAAATTCAATTATGTTTAAAATTTAAAAAAAAAATTCTCGTCAAAATCTCAATTCTCTTTGTAAATAACAAAATTTTTACCCAAAGTTCAATTATTTTCAAAAACGACAATAAAATTCTTGTTCTAATTTCAATTATTTTCAATATCTACTATTTTAATAAAATTATCTCGAGAAAAATTCATATTAAAAAAAAAATTTAATAAAATCGTACACAAACATATTATTATTGTCAAAAATATTAAAAATTCCACAGGAATTCAATTATTTTCGTAAATTTTTAGTTCTTATAAATTATTATAAAACATGAAATAATTGATCACTCCGAGTCTTCGACTCGGAGCAATCAATATCTTCATGTTTTATAGCAAAATACTTTTATAAGTTGTTTAATTTCAAAAAGGGTTGAATTTGGAATTTTTGAGTGTCTTAATTCCTGTGGAAAAATAATAATAATTAAATATTTATTTAAAAAAGAAATTATTGGTGTTTTTGAATAATTTTACAATTAAAGAAATTCGTAAAAAATGTAACGGAACATTTTTTTTTATGAAAATTTTTCCCTTTATTTTCTAAAAATTCAAAAATTTTCATTTTCAATAAAATCGACATTTAAAAGAATTTTAATTTCATAATGAAAAAATAATTGAATTTTACATACAATTTAACAAAAAATTGAATTCCCAAAGTATTTTAATTAAATAATAAAAGAAAAATTAAAATCTTCCAAAAATTTTTTCTGAAAAATTTATTTTTCAATGAATTTTCATTTAATAATTAAAAAATAATTGAATTTTAGAAAAAAATGTTCAATAAAATCGACTTTTGAAAGCATTTTAATTTAATAATTTAAAAAAATTGAATTTTACAAACAATTTTACATGAAATCGATTTTTTAAAGAATTTTAATTTTATAAATTGAAAAGAAATTGAATTTTTTAAGGATTTTCCAAAAAAATTGTGTTTTGAGAGAATTTTAAATATATAATTGAAAAATAATTGAATTTAACGAATAATTTTCTTAAAAAATTGATTTTCTGAAGAATTTTAATTTAATAGTTGAGAAATAATTGAAATATTCCAAAAACTTCTTTTGAAAAATTTATTTTTCAAAGAATTTTAATCCCAAAAAGTCGATTTTTTGAAGAATTTTAATTTAATAGTTGAGAAATAATTGAAATTTCCTAAAATTAATTTCAAAAAGGTTTGAATTTGGAATTTTTGAATGTCTTAACTCCTGTGTGAAAAAATAATAATAATTAAATATTTATTTAAAAAAGAAATTATTGATGTTTTTGAATAATTATATAATTAAAGAAATTCGTAAAAATGTAACGGAACATTTTTTTTTAGTAAAAGTTTTTCCTTTATTTTCGAAAAATTCAAAAATTTTCATTTCGAATGAAAATTTGTAATTGACAAATCAAATTTATAAACATTTGTTTCGTTTATTTTAAAAAAAAAAAACTGAATTTTATTAAAATAATTGTAATTAAAAAATTGAAATAATGTAAATTATTACCTTATAAAAATGGAAAATTTTCTACAAAAATATTAAGGAACGGAAATATGTAATGTTTTTTTTCCGAAATAAAAGAATGATATTGTTATTGAGAAATAAAAATTATGCATAAAATAGGTATTTATTTACTATTTCTTAATCATAATTTTTTAACAAATTTTCTAATAAAAATTTTTTTTTTTTTCTAATTTCTAATATTATTTTATTATGAATCATGAAAAAATACCTGCATATTTTCGATTTGTCAAAACAAATTTTTTTTAAAGAAAAGAAACAAAAGAATACACAAAAACTAACTTCAGGTGTGGACAGAATGAAAGAATGAATAAGACGATTATTATAGTTAATACCAAAGTTTAGTGATTGTATTTTGTATATAAGGAGTTAATTATCTTGAAAATTATGGCATTGCAATAATTGATCATCGAACAAAGTTAACATTTAGTGGAATTTTTGCTGCTGATATGTACGTGAGTGTATGATAATTTAATTTATGCTCACCCATCATGTTCGATACGAATTTACTGCGCTCATTTGGCGGAATCCAAACAGCGGTCATTGGATGAATTGCTGGCCACGTGGCTCCCTAGAATTTCATTCAAATCGAATTAGTTTTAATTGTTTTAATTTTTTTTTTAATTTAAAAAATTTTTTTAATTGTTTTCAATCACATTTTGATAAATTGTTTCTTTTTCTAATTTTTTTCTCAATAAGAAAGAATTTTTATCCACTATTAAAAAGCAGATTTTTTTTTTTTGCTGATAAAATCAAAGAAAAAAATACTCTTTCTCTATCATACTAAAACCTAAATTTTTGGGAATTTCTGTGTATCTTTGTATCGTAATTTTCACTATTTTTCATAGTAAGTTTTTTTATTTCTGAATAAGTAAATTTTACTAATAAAACTTAGTAAAATTTGCTTAGAATATTTTAGGTTTATTTCTAATGCAGTGACACCTATCGGAATTTTGTAATAATAATGAATTTATACAATAAAGAATATTACCTATACAATACAATTTTATTAATTTTTTTAAAAATAATTGAATTTCCAAGAAAAAATTTATAACTTTTAAAAATAATTGAATTCTTGTGATGAATATTGTTATTTATGAAAATAATTGAATTTCACAATGAATTTTATTAATTTTGAAAATAATTGAATTCTTGTGATAAATATATTGTTATTTATGAAAATAATTGAATTTTGCAAAGAATTTTATTAAAATGACTCAAAATAATTGAATTTTCGGGAGTAATTTTGTTATTTGTTAACAGAATTGAATTCTTTCGAAGAATTATTTATGTAAATAATTAAATTATTTCAAAGAATCATAAAAAAACATTTTTTAAAATAATTGATTTTTTCAAGAAATCGAAATTAAATTTTTAAGAGTAATTACATTTTTTGAGCCATACCTGCAAAATTGTATTAAGAATAATTGAAATTCTGTGATGAATTTTATTCTTTATGAGAATAATTGAATAGTTGCTAAGAATTTTATTAAAATTTTCAAAAATATTTGAATTCTTGAGAAACATTTTATTATTTATAATAACAATTGAATTATTGTAAAAAATTTTATTGAAATGTTTAAAAAGAATTGAATTTCTGTAAAAAGTTTTGTTATTTTTTAAAATAATTGAATTTTCGAAAGAATTTTTTTGAAATGCCTTCAAAATAATTGAATTTTTGGGAATAATTTTGTTATTTATCGACATAATTGAATTCGTTCGAAAAATTATTTATGTAAATAACTAAATTCTTGGTAAGAATTTTATTTAATTCTAAAAGAATAATTGATTTTTTCAAAAAAAAATTAAATTAAAATTTTATCTAAAATAATTGATTTCTCTCGAACAATTTTATTAAAATATTTGAAAATAATTGAATTCCTGTGAAAAATTCTAATATATTTGTAAATAATTGTATTCTTCCAAGGAATTTAAAAAGAATATTTTTTTAAATAATTGATTTTTTCGAGGAATTATATTAAATTTTTAATAATAATGACATTCATATAATCAATTCGTGTAAAATTGTATTAAAAATAATTGAAATCCTGCGCTGAATTTTTTTCTTTATGAAAATAATTGAATAGTTGCTAAGAATTTTATTAAAATTTTCAAAAATAATTGAATTCCTGAGAAGAATTTTATTATTTATGAAAATTATTGAATGGTTGCAAAGAATTTTATAAACATTGTTTTTAATAATTAATTTCTCCGAAATATAATAAATATTATGATAAAATTTTATTTTAAATAATTGAATTCTCGTGGAAAACTTTATTTGTGAAAATAATTGAATTTCTCTATTAATTAATAAAAAATAGCATTAAAAATAATGGAAATTCTTCGATGATTTTTTTTTATTTTTGAAAATAATTGAATTCTGGCTTAGAATTTTATCAAAAATTTATTTATAAAATGAAATTTCTGTAAAAAATGTTATTATTTGTAAAAAAAAATTGAATTTTTGCAAAGAATTTTATTTAAATTTCTGAAAATCTTACCTATTTAAATTCTTTTAAAGAATTAAAAAAATTTTTTCTAAATAATAAAGTTTTTTTTATGTTTTTAATTTAAAATTTTAAAAGTAATTAATTTTTTGAAGAATTTTTTAAAAAGTTTTTAAATAATCGTGTTTGTTAATAATTTGAGTTAAACATTTTTATTCGAGGGATTTTTGTAAAGTATTGAAAACAATCAGCTAAAGTAAAAATAAAAATCTATCAAATGAAAATTGAAAATAAAAATCTGTTAAAGGGAAAGTCAAAGTAAAAGTAGAAATGAAATTACATAATCAACCCCCAGGTTTTACTGAAGTAGATAGTAAAATTTACTACGTAGTAAAAGCAAAAATTTTGGATTTAGTTTAGTAAAATTTACAATAGTTAAAATTAAGAAATGTAATTACCAAAAAGAACCCTAAGAGAACTCGTAAGGCAGCGACGAAGGAGAATCCTAGTGAAGCCGCGACCGGTGTCAATAGTGTAATTAAACTAGAAAATAGCATACTGTATCCAAAAACTCTTCTGGTACCAAAGAGTTCCGCCATTCTGCCACCTGGCACTTCAGTCAAAATATAACCCGCGAAAAAACTACCGAATATCCAATTTTGCTCGTATTCGTTCCAATGATACTTTGTCTGTTCTCTTCCTTCCTGAAAATTACAGAATTACTAAATTACAAAACTGCAAAATTACAAAATTGCAAAATTACAAAATATTGCAAAAAAAACAATTTTGTTTCTTGTATTGAGGAAACCAATTTTTTATTATTTTCTTTACATTTTGACATTTTTTCAGAAACAGAAATAAAAAAAATTTGTATTTTGAAAAAGAATATTTAGATCGGTGTTGAGAGAAAAATAGAATTTTATGCTTACAGAGAAGGAAATATACACTTACTAATTGAGAAGGAACCTCGTGAGTAGAATTAATTTTTGGAATGTTTCCAGTATTATTGAGTGAATAAATATTTTCTATCGTTGAATTGGAATGTGATTTACTAGTATTAGGATAAACCATGGCGACCATGGCAATTGTCAAATTTACTCGAAGCATGTAGTTTATCATGAATCCAAATATCACCATAATATTCAGGACCTGACGACATGATAGTCCACCTGGAACAAAAAAAAGAATGCAATTTAATTCAATGTTTTTATATCAATTCTTTTTTACACAATCCAGTCACAAAAAATCTTAATTAATGTAGAAAATATGCTTTTTATTAAAAAAAAAAATAATTTCGGTATATATAGCCCCTGGTCAATAAAGTGACCATTATTCCCCTAGGGTAATAATGAGTGATCATTATTGTCCTATATTAATAACAGGCTTCGCACTAATCTACTAAAATTTACTAATACTAGAAATCAAAAAACTGTTCTCAAAAATTATAATCAAATTCTTTAAAACGATTCAATTATTTTCGAAAAATATTCGAAATTCAATTATTTTCAATATCGAGTATTTTCAAAAAAATTTCGCAAAAGAATTCAATTATTAAAAAAAAAAATTCATAAAATGTATCCAAAATTTAATTATTCTCATAAATAATAAAATTTTCACAGGAATTCAATTAATTTACAATAGCATTTTCAAAAAAAATTTCGAAAAAATCAATTATTTAACAAAATTTCTATACAATTCTTCATAATTCAATTACTTTCACTAATAATAACATTTTTCATGGAAATTCAATTTTTTAAATAAATTTTTGATACAATTCTAATCAAGAATTCAATTATTTTCATAAATAATAAAACTCATCGAAGAATTTCAATTATTTTTAATACTATTTAAAATTAATTAATCGAAAAATTCAATTATTTTCACAAATAAAGTTTTCCACAAGAAATCAATTATTTAAACTAAAAATTTCATAATATTTGTTATATTTCGAAAAAATTAATTATTTTAAAACAATTTTATTAGTTTTAAGGTCAGTATATAATAGTAATTTTTGTTTGTTTGACCGTATTAATTAATTTGTAGAGTAATGAGACAAGGCCTAAATTTTATAAACAATGTTTATAAAATTCTTATAAAGAATTCAATTATTTTCAAAAATAACAAAAAATTTTTATAGAAATTCAATTCTTTTTAAAAATTTTAATTAAATTTTTCGCAATAATTCAATTAATTTTATAAATAATAAAATTCCTCTCAGAAATTTAATTATTTTCGAAAGTTTTAAAAAATTTTACTCAACAACTATTCAATTATTTTCAAAAATAATAAAATTCATCGCAGGATTTCCATTATTTTTAATACAATTTTACAGGATTTGCTCAAAAATGTAATTATTATTGTTAAAAATTTAATTTCGATTCCTTAAAAAAATCAATTATTTAAAAAAAATGTTTTTCTAAAATTCTTTGGAAGAATTCAATTATTTACAAAAGTATTAGAATTTTTACAGAAATCCAATTATTTTCAAGTATTTGAAAAAAATTGTTCGAAAGAAATGCATTTTTTGAAATACAATTTTAATTAAATTTTTTTGAAATCATTCAAAAAGAATGATTTAGATTCTTCTAGATTCTAATAAAATTCTTCCTAAGAATTCAATTATTTTCATGAATAATTCTTCGAAAGAATTCAATTATTAAAGATAAGTAACAAAATTATTTCTGAAAATTCACTACTTTTGGGGTATTTTAATAAAATTGTTTGCAAAATTCAATTAATTTGAAAGTTAAAAAATTTGTTTACTGAAATTTAATTAATTAATGAATTAATTAATTAATTTTAATAAAATTTTTTTCAAATTTCAATTATTCTCAAAAATAACAAAAAGTTTACAGAAATTCTGTTTAAATGTTTTAATAAAATTTTTCGCTATAATTAAATTATTTTCATAAAAAATAAAATTTAAAAAAACCATTTATTTAAAAAAAAATTGTTTTCAAATTCTTTGAAAGAATTCATTATTTTCAAGTACTTTAATAAAAATAAAAGAAAAGAATCAATTATTTAAAATACAATTTTAATTAAATTTTTTTGAAATAATTCAATTATTCTTTTAGATTTTAATAAAATTCTTCCCAAGAATTTAATTATTTACATAAATAATTCTTTGAAAGAATTCAATTATAAAATAACAAAATTATTCCCGAAAATTCAATTATTTTCAGGCATTTTAATAAAATTTTTGCAAAATTCAAATATTTTCATAAATAACAATATTCATCACAAGAACTCAATTATTTTTAAAAGTAATAAATTTCTTCTTGAAAATTTAATTTTATAAAAAAATTCTTAAAAAAAACGTTCTTAAGAATTCAATTATTTTAATAAATAATAAAATGCTTTTTCGAAATTCAATTATTTTCAAAAAAATTTAGTAAATACCACACAGACATTCAATTATTTTCAAAAATTTTTATTCAATTATTTTTAAAACTATTTTTATAAAATTTCCCAAACAGGATTCAATTATATTTAAAAATTTTTTTTTAAATTTTCTTAAGAATTCAATTCTTTTAATGAATAATAAAAATTTCTCAGGAATTCAATTATTGAAATTAGAATTTGCATAAAATTAGTCGAAAGAAATGAAGTAGTTAAAAAATTTAATAAAATTCTTCGCAAGAATTAAATTATTTTTATAAATATTTAAATTCTTTCATGAATTATAAAGTTCGTTGCAAGAATTCAATTTATTAGCAGTAGGATAAGAAAGAAGTAAATATTTTTTTATGAAAATTAGGAAAAAGTCAGAAAAATAAAAAATATGGAATGTAAGTTTTGTTAGTTTTGTGAAGTGTCTAAAACGAGTTTTTTTGATTTTTTGCCCTATGGTAATAATGAGTGGCCATTATTGCCCTAGGATAATAATGAGTAACTATTATTGACCTAGGGTAGTGATAAGTACTTTATTATTAACCACTGAGCAAGGTCAATAAAGTGACTATTATTGACCTAGGGAAATAATTAAGTACTTCATTGAAACTGAGCTTTTTATTATAGAAGTAAACAAGTGATTTCATAAAATTAATTCCTCCTTTGCTCATGAAAATCTTGTCCTATAAGTAAAATGATCTTTAGAATAAAAAAATCAAGTAATTTCATAAAAATTAGTACACTCCTATTTTTACTGATAGTAGTTATAAACAAAAATGATAAAAAAACGATTCTGTAGTCACAACTGAGCATAAAATCAAGATCAAGTCATTTGCAATTTACAACTTGGAATCAATTCAATTAATTATAGTTACAACTATTAATAATAATTGATTCAACTGTCAGTGATTGTCATAGCAGTAGCAACCTGATGATTACAACAACTGATGACAGATTTAAATAATAAATAGACCACACGATAGTTTATAATTTTATAGAAATTACAAATTTTTTTTTCTAATCTCATAAAAACAGTTTTGCTTTTTATAAAAATAAAAAAAGTGACGAAAGAATATTTCTTCAACAGTATTATTTCAAATTAATTATAGATAAATAATTCATAGCAAGCACAATATTTATCTTATTTCAAAAGAATTTAGCAAGCATATAGAGGGAAATAAATATTTTCGATAAAATTCTGTGTTGTAATTATTATTATGCAACATGGAGAAAAATATTTATGGTTTTTTTAATATTTCTAATAGTCTCGTTTAATTTTTTTAACACTCTTTTATAATTAATAATTAATAATAATTAATAATACTTGGAATCGATTATACACGGCAGATTCTTTACGTAGCAGAGGAAAAGATTATTTTCTTTGAATTTCTATTTCGTACTTTTTTTTAAAACTATTTTAATTCTAACATTTCTTTTATTTTCGAGTGAAGTATTTTTAAAAAATTTTATAATATTTTCAAATTTTTTTAAAATATTAAAAAATAATGTTTCAATGTATTTCAATGTTAAAAAATCGAAAATATTTAGAAATAGTTTATTTTCATTTAGATCAGAAAATAACTAATTATTAATTATTGAAAAAAATGAAATAGAAATTAAAGGAGAGAAAAAAATGCAGTGGAAAATTTTTTTTTATTTGAAATTTCTTTCATTTCTCACTATACCTTTTTTAATCTTTTGAAACTATATTACTCTTTTTGTTTTTGAACTTTGGATGGTACGATGTAATTAATTATCAAGCATTGAAGAATATCTAATAGACCCGGGTCAATCTTGTTCGCCCTCGGAATCAAAATCTTTATCATTAATGTCTCGATTATAGACACTAATTTTCATTTTATAAATTCAATCTTGAATTATCATTAAGAAATTAAAAGGTTATTGCTTTCGATCGATTTTAATAATCACAAAATAAGGATAATTCCACTGAATTTTTTATTCATAATTTTTCTGCTTTGTTTATATCATTAATTTTTTTCTGATATTAAGGAAAGTTTATTATGCAACGAAAATTTAATAGCGTTGAAAATTTAATTGAAAAATTTCAATTTATTCTACATGAATGATTTTTGGTTCCGGTAATTGTGGGTAATAATATTTAATTATTATTTCAAACAAATTTTTTTCTCCTTCTTTTCTCGAAAGTATTTTTTAATTTGTATTTTCGAATTATTTGAGAAAAACCTAATGAATCACAGGCTTTGCACTTAACTACTAAAACCTACTATTTACTACTTTTTTACGTTATGATAATATTTGGGTACTTTATTAGATTTTAGCCACTAAAAGCTACTATTTTCTGTTTTTTTTTTTAGAATTTACACTACTTGAAATTCGCTAATACAAGAAATCAAAAAACTATTCGAAAAAATTATAATCAAATTTTTTAAAACGATTCAATTATTTTCAAAAAATATTCGAAATTCTATTTTCAATATCTAGTATTTTCATAAAATTTAGCAAAAGAATTGAATTGTTTAAAAAAAAATTGATAAAATTCATCCAAAATTCAATTATTTTCATAAATAACAAAACTCATTAAAGAAATTTCAATTATTTTTAATACTATTTTAAATTAATTACTCGAAAAATTCAATTATTTACACAAATAAAATTTTCATAATATTTATTATATTTCGGTAAAATTAATTATTTAAAACAATGTTTATAAAATTCTTATAAAGAATTCAATTATTTTCAAAAATAACAAAAAATTTTTCACAAAAATTCAATTCTTTTTAAACATTTCAATAAATTTTTTCGCAATAATTCAATTATTTTCATAAATATTAAAATTCTTCTCAGGAATTCAATTATTTTTTTTAAATCTTTAGAAAATTCTTTGCAACTATTCAATTATTTTTTAAAATAACAAAATTGATTGCAGGATTTTCATTATTTTTAATAAAATTTTACTGGAATTGATTAAAAAATGTAATTATTCTTAAAAAATTAATTTCAATTCCTCGAAAAAATCAATTATTTAAAAAAATGTTTTTTAAAATTTTTTTCGAACAATTCAATTATTTACAAAAATATTAGAATTTTTCACAGGAATTCAATAATTTTCAAATACTTTAATAAAATTGTTCTAAAGAAATCAATTATTTTAAATGCAATTTTAATTAAATTTTTTTGAAATAATTTAATTACTCTTTTAGATTTTAATAAAATTCTTCCCGCAAGAATTCAATTATTTACATAGATAATTTTTCGAAAGAATTCAATTATTAAAGATAAATAACAAAATTACTCCCAAAAATTCAATTATTTTGAGATATTTTAATAAAATTCTTTGCAAAATTCAATTATTCTCAAAAATAA
Organism: Leptopilina heterotoma; assembly: GCF_015476425.1. Lineage (NCBI taxonomy): Eukaryota > Metazoa > Arthropoda > Insecta > Hymenoptera > Figitidae > Leptopilina > Leptopilina heterotoma. Next base: position 1,958,032 of record NW_025110893.1, read on the forward strand.
CAAAATTTTTACAGAAATGTAATTCTGTTTAAATGTTTTAATAAAATTTTTTGCAAAATTCAATTATTCTCAAAAATAACATAAATTTAATTCTATATTTAAATATTTTAATAAAATTTGTCGCTATAATTCAATTATTTTCATAAATAATAAAACTCTTCTCTGGAATTCAATTATTTTTGAAAACCTTAATAAAATTTTTAGCAACTATTCAATTATTTTCATAAAGAAAAAAATTCATCGCAGGATTTCAATTATTTTTAATACAATTTTACACGAATTGATTATATGAATGTCATTATTATTAAAAATTTAATTTCAATTCCTCGAGAAAAAATCAATTATTTTTAAAAAAATTGTTGTTTAATATTCTTTGCAAGAATTCAATTATTTACAAAAATATTAGAATTTTTCACAGGAACTCAATTATTTTTAATTATTTTAATAAAATTTTTCGATGGAAATCAATTACTTTAAATACAATTTTAATTAAATTTTTTGAAATAATTCAATTATTCTTTTAGATTTTAATAAAATTCTTCCGCAAGAATTCAATTATTTACATAAATAATTTTTCGAAAGAATTCAATTATTAAAGATAAATAACAAAATTATTCCCGAAAATTCAATTATTTTGAGGCATTTTAATAAAATTCTTTGCAAAATTCAATTATTCTCAAAAATAACAATATTCATCAGAAGAATTCAATTAGTTTTGAAAGTAATAAATCTTTTATTGAAAATTCAATTATTTTTAAAAATTCTAATAAAATCGTTCGCAAGAATTCAATTATTTTTCATAAATAAAAAAATGCTTTTTGGGAATTCAATTATTTTCAAAAATTTTAATAAAATACCACACAGACATTTAATTATTGTCAAAAAATTTAATAAAATTCTTTGTAAAATTAAATTATTTTTAAAAACTTTTCACAATTCAATGATTTTCAATATTCTGCTATTTTCATAAAATTTCCAAACAGAATTCATTTAAAAAAATTTTTGTAAAAATCTTACTAAGAATTCAATTCTTTTCTTGAATAAAAAAAATTTCTTAGAAATTCAATTATTTAAATTAGAATTTGCATAAAATTTGTCGAAAGAAATGAATTATTTAAAAAATTTTATAAAACTCTTCATAAGAATTTAATTATTTTTATAAATATTGAAATTCTTTGATGAATAATAGAATTCGTTGCAGAAATTGAATTTATTAGCAGTAGGATAAGAAAGAAGTAAATATTTTTGATGAAAATTAGGAAAAAGTCAGAAAAATGAAATATAGACTGGAATTTTTGTCAGTTTCGTGATGTGTCTAAAATTAATTTTTTTGGTTGTCAAATTTAATTTTTCGATAGCTACTTTTTTACTACTTTTTTTAGTTTGAAAGCTACTTTATTTAAAATTAATTATCGAGCGCGAAGTCTGAAATTATTTTGATATTCAATAATTCTCTGATGCTCGAATACGTATTTTGATTTTCTGCCAAAGGTACATTGTACATCAGTGTACAATAAAAAATTATGTACTTTTAAAAAATACCATTTTCAGAAATAAAAATTACATAATAAATACAAATAAAAAGAAATGGAAAAAAATAGAATATAAAAATAGAATATGTTGAATAAATTTTCAATTTTTAATTTTCTCGTAAAAAAAATATTCCCTTTTTTGAAGAGTAGGAAAAATCAAAAATAAATACAGACTGTTGGTGGTTTTTCTTTTTGCTAACGTCAAAGATTCTAAAAATAGACGCGATCCGCTACCTAGGCCATTAATACTTATTGTTAGCCTTCGCCTTGCTCTATACCTCAGCAATGATACTGAATGCATTTCATTGAATAATAAATAACAGAGAAAGATTAATTGTTATTAAATGATCTGGGAATTCTGAACGTGCACCACTCAAATTCCCGGATGTGTAGTTGTACACACATTACATAACAATAAACTTTTAATAATAGATATAGTTGCAAATTACTTTTTAATTAACGAAAAATTTCAATCAAAACGAATCAGTGTAAATATAAAGCATAAATAATATAATAAAGTAAATTTTTCGCAAAATCATAACTTTTTTTTTTTAATAATAAAAATCATTAACAAAATCATCGTGGGTATTTTTTTTTTACTATTTAATGAGGAATTTTAATTATAAATAAATAAAACATTAATTTTAAATAAACCGTATATTAAAAGGTGAATGAAGGAATTTATTAACAATAACAAATTAATTAAATTTTAATAAAAAAATTAATAATTAATAAAGAATTAATAATTAGCAGAAAATATTAACATAACGTAGAGTAATAAAAGATTTTAATGACAAAATTATTCAAAAAAATATTAATCTTCCGTGGCTGTGCGGTATGCATACTCGACTATGAGTTCCTTTGGTCTAGGGTTCGATCCCCCGTTGGTGCGAGATTTTTAAATCCTAGTTTATGTGTTTGGAGTAGAATAGTAAATAATATTAAGTTTAAATATCAGTTTATCTAATTAACAATTAGCAACTATAAATAAATAATTGTAAGTGAATAATAATAAATAAGACAGTAAATAAATAATAAGAAGTGAATAATAATAAATAAATCAGTAAATAATAAAAATAAATAAATAAGTCTATCTATTTAGATAATAAAAAATAAAAAATAGAAAATAATAAATTAATAAGTCAAAAAAGATATGGTTAAAAAAAAATTTTTAATAGAATGTTAATAATAAATAAATTAACTTACTTATATACAAAAGGCCATGTCCCTTTTGTAAATAAGGAAATAAAAAAAATTCATAAAATTGATAAATACCCAATGAACAATAAATTAATAATAAAATAAAAATGAAATAATAAAAAATAGATAATTATCAAAAAGAAATAATTTATTAATAGAATTAATAAAAATTAATAAACAAATTAATTTTTTCTAAAAATTATTTAAAAATACCATCAAAAAATAAAAAAAAAACAATTAATAAAGCATTAGAAGATTAATTAAAAATATTGTATTATATTGTTTTTAATATTGTATTTTTTATAAATGCGGAAGAAATTTTGTTTTTATTTTCTATTCCTTGGGGATTAAAAAGAAAAACACGTGTATAAAAAATTTATATCCCTGTCTTAATGTGGAACATATTTGAAATATAAGTTTTCACAAGGTTATTAAATGATCATGATAATTATTAAATAAGACGGTTAATTTTAATTGATGCTCTCTGATGCTGAATGACATAATATAATATTGTCTGGTTACATTAGTTTGCAAATCATTATTCTCTATTATAGACTGTGTACGTTGCAAATATCTGGATCATATATTTATAATATTGTCAACATTAAAACTATACTGTAACATCACGAAATCCATATTTTCTTATTTCTTCCACAATAAAAACAAGTTTTTTTTTTATTTTTGTCAATTTGAAAGCAAAACGAAAAATAGATAACGGATAATAGACTTTTGAAAATCGAGAGAACTAAAATATTGGGATCGAAGAAAAAATTTCTTACCTGCTAAATAGAAAAAGAAAGAGTGATTAATTAAATTTGTTTAAATATTTTGCTACTAAAAATATTAGCCACGTAAAATATTTACTAGTGTCAATATTTACAACTAAAAATATTTACTAGTGTCAATATTTACTACTAAAAATATTTACTACTAAATATTTTTACTATACTAAAAATATTTACTAGTGTAAATATTTACTACTAATAATATTTCCTAGTGTGGATATTTACTACTATAAATATTAACCACGTAAAATATTTACTACAAAAAATATTTACTAGAGGCAACATTTACTACTAAAAATATTTACTGGTGTAAAAATTTACTACTAAAAATATTTACTGGTGTAAATATTTACTAATACAGATTTCTAATATTGTAATAATAACTACTAGTTATATTTACTAGTATAAATATTTACTACTATAAATACAATAGCCACGGAAAATATTTACTACAAAAATTATTAATACTAAAAATACTACTGTGAATGATTACAAATGTAAATTGTTTCTTCTATTGATAGTAAATATTTACTATTAAAAATATTTACTCGTGTAAATATTAGCCATGAAAAATATTAACTAGTGTTTATATTAACTACTAAAATATTTACTAGAGTAAATATTAACCTCTAAAAATATTTACTACTAAAAATATTTACTACTAAAACTATTTACTAGTGTAAATATTAACTACTAAAATATTTACTAGAGTAAATATTTACTACTAAAATATTTACTAGAGTAAATAATTACTACTAAAAATACTACTGTGAATGTTTACAAATGTAAATTGTTGCTTCTATTGGTAGAAAATATTTACTATTAAATATATTTACTAGTGTGAATATTAGCAACGATAAATATTTACTAGTGTAAATATTTACTACTAAAAATACTACTGTGAATTTTTACAAATGTAAATAGTTACTTCTATACATATTTTCTACTCTGAATATTTGACACAGTTAATATTTACTACTGTAAATATTTAGCTCAGTAAATATTTACTACTAAAAAGTTCTGAGATTATAAACATTTACTGCTTTAAATATATGTGGTATGGTAAATATTTATTACTCCAAATATTTGGTATAGTAAATATTTACTACTCCAAATATTAATTACTGTAAATATTCACAATATTATTAATAGTAAAAATTTTATGTATTAAATATTTACTATTGTAATTATTTCGAGATTATTTATAGTTGTAAATATTTACTACCTTGAATATTTTCTAGTATTTATTTTGTAGTTGAAATGTTTGTACTTAATTTTCTTGAAAAAAATTTAATTTTGTACTAATTTGCATTATTTGGAAAATTAATAGTCGTCTTTTTGGTAAAAAAAAAGAAAAGAAAAAACATTTACAAATTTTAAAAAACATTTTAAGATTTAGAGAGTACGAAATAAGAACAATTTGAAAAAAGAGAAAATTTTTAAAATATTCCATATTTCCGACCCACAACTCAGGCGATAGTTAAAAAAAATAAACAATTCTCGGAAAAAATGATGATAATGAAAAGAAATAAACAATTTTTTTTTTCAAATATCACCAATCTTGAAATTAAAAATACCAATCTAAGCTAAATATAGTGCAAATGTTTTTAATGACACTTGTTTATTTGTAATCAACATTTTAATGAAAAGAAACTCTCTTTCTCTAAATGATAATGCACTAATTATACTAAATTCCCATCGCAAGTATTTCATAATGTACAAATCTCAAAGTCCAAAAATTTATTAGAGCAAAAATTGTACACGCAATTCTGAAAAAAGTTTGCAACATTTTTTTTTCTCTTCTCCTTCTTCTTCTTCTCGAGATCAATATTATAATCGCTATTGGAGATCGATTTTTTTTTTTACTCATTTCCATTTGAAATAATATAAATGTTGACCTCTAATATGTACGCATAGGAACGTGCGGGAACATTCAAGATCATGACCTTGATTAATGAAATGACGCGATTCATTATTATCGAGATGAGTAACTGATAATGCAATCCATTTGCAAAATTACTTGTTTACATTGTATACAAATGCGTGTGTACACACGAGCTACTGTTTAAAGTATATGAGATTTATAAGAAGCACGCGAATTTTGTAGGCTCGATTAAAATTACGACACACTTATAATAATTATGTTTGTAAATTTTTTTTTGTCGTTTATTTTTTTATAATTTTGCGTTTATCATTTTATCGAGAGAGAGAGAGAGAGAGAAAAAAAAATTTTTTTCTTTTTTTTTTTTTTATTATGTTTTATTGAACGTCACACAATTTTACGTCGATTGATTATATATTATACAATTTTCAAGAACCAATGAAAAATTGAGGCTCGTCGCACAGCAGCGAATAAATATTTTAAAAACCTTGACATCAAATTTTTATTCCCATGAGTTTGGAAATTATATAATGGGATTATTTGCTGACTGTTTTTTTAAAGACAAATTTTTTTTTTTTCTTTAAAGAAAATGAAAATCAGCAAATTACATAAAAATTATGAGTTCGATTTTTTTTAAATATTTGGTATAAAAAAGCAGGGTTGACACAAAAATTTTATTTTATTTTTCCCTGACGTTTTCCTGATTTATAGACAAAATTTTGACTTCTTAAAAATTATTTTCCTCATTTCAATTAATTTCCAATTAATATTTTATGGAATTTTTCACTCAAATTCTTTTTTAAATCAATTATTTTTAATATTTTTTAAAAAAGTTCTTTAAAAATTTTTAAATCTATTTGTTTAAAATTATTCAATTTTACGTGAAATTTCAATTATTCGGAAATTCTTCAATTAAAATATATTAGAAAATAGAAACTTCAAATAATTTCGAAAAAAATTTAATTCAACTTTTAAAAAAAAACTAATTCTACAGAATTATTAATTATAAACCTTAAAAGTATGAGAAATAAAAATGTTCAATTATTTAATTTAAAACCTTTTCAAAATTCAATTATTTATAAAATTTTCACGCTATAATGGCTTTAATATTCTATTATCTAAAATTTTAACTGATTTTTAAATAAATTTTTGTAAGAAAGTTCTACGAGAATTCCATTATTTAAATACAAAAATAAATAATTTATTGAATAATTGAATGCTTCTTAAAATTAAATTCTCATAAAGAATTTTATCAACAAACTTGTAAATAATTAATTTCTTTAGACGAATTTTATTATAATTTTTAGGAATTTACATTTTTTGACAAATTCGATTAAAATGGTATTAAAAAGAATTGAAATTCTATTAAATTTTATTAAAATTTCAAAATAATTGAATTTCCACAATTATTTGTAACTTTTACATAATTCAATTTTTTAGTGTTTTTAACAAAAATTCTTTTATAAATCCATTTTTCGAGAAATTCGATTAAAAATAATTAAAATTGTGCGATGAGTTTTATTATTTATGAAAATAATTGAATCTCTGAAATAAATTTTATTATTTTTAAAAATAATTTATTTATTTACTTGTCTATCTCGTTAAAACGAGTACAAGCTGAGTTTCGCATTACAAAAAAGTAAGAAATGAAACAAAACATAAGAAAGTCACATTCAAATTTAAACACATCCAAAACACACTAGGGCAATTACTGTACGGTTAATTAAATTATATAATACTTCAACATAATAATGCTCTTGACACATGACGTTCGTGAAGTAATTCCCTAATCAGCTTAACGAATGTCTTAATAATTTTTATTTCCGAAGAACCAAAAACAGCGTACCAACCATTCTCCACATCAGAAACCGAATATATGTCCGGAAACGCAGCTGCACATAAATGTTCACAGGCGGGGCAATTAAAAATAATATGTAAAAAACTTTCACTCTCCCGACGACAAAAGGTGCAATAATCTTCTCTATTAAACTTATACGTAAACTTTCCAAAATTTATTCTGCAGACGTATTTATTTAAAAGTCTTATTTGAGAGAAGACTCTTTTCGTCTGTAATGAAAATCGAGAAACTAAGTATTTCTGAGGACCCTGAACTACCGAAAGATGTGGATAAATCAAGAGACTTTTAGACTTCGAATATTGCTCTAAGTCCAAATACCTCAATCTTCGTTCATACTCCACAAGAATAAAATCTCTATTTCTTACCACGAAGTCCAGAGGTGAGGCCCACCAATCAACAATCAACTCACTCAAACCAAAAGAATCCGTAAACTGGAGTAGCCAGTTAGCTCGGCATTTTGGGCTCCTGATCGCCAGTCTCGCCAGTCCCTCGAAACACTGTCTGGGGTACCTTGAAGAATCCATTTTAGAAATTTTATATATCCAGTTCAGCGTATTCGAAAGAACTCCATGAGACAGTCGAAGGGAGCCCGTCTCCAATCTCACCGCATAATTCGGAGTATTATTTGGCAAGGAAAGAAGTCTCTTGAAAAAAGCAAGCTGAACTCTCTCGATTTCATCCAAAAAACATGGACCCCACACCTGCACTCCGTAGTATAGTATGCTCACCGAAAGACTCTGAAATAGTTTCTGATAGGAAGTCCAAGAGTCAGCCCCTGTAGAATAAATTATATTCATGATTCCTCCAATCGCTAAATATGCCGAATCAATCGCCCCACTTGCCGCCGGAAGAAATGAACCCGAGCTTGAGAAAGGAATACCCAAATAGGTGTACTGTTTTACAACTTTAATACTTTCTGATCCAAAATTAAATGATTTAAATTTCTTTGCAGATGCGTTTCCAGATCTAGTGAAGATAACAATCTTGGTTTTTTCTGTATTAACAAAAAGACAATTTTCGCGACAATATCGGTACAAAGCTTCTAGTTTTCTTTTAACTTCGAGGGGAGAATCCGAAAGAAAAACAAAATCGTCGGCATAGCCCAAATCCATTATCTCACACTCACTGGTAACAGAAAGACCTCTACAATTGTTATTTATAAGGTAATCCTCCAGGTCACCAATAAAAAGATTGAATAAATAGGGGCTTAATACTTCGCCCTGTAAAACGCCAATTGATACCTTTACATATTCTGTGCGACCCTCGACAGTCCTAATACAAGTGTAAGCAAATGCATAAAAACTTTTAACAATTCTAATTATTCTGGAGCTTACACCTAATTTATGTAATTTTATCCATAAAAGGTCGTGATTAACTGATGGAAAAGCTCCTTTAAAATCGATGAAAATAGCATAAGCTACTGTCTTAGGTTTACTTAAATGCAATTGAATAGCTGTATGTAACGAAAAAAGGTTATCAAGGCAGCTTCTGCCCTTTCTAAAGCCCGACTGTGCTTCCGGCAACAAAAGCAGTTCCGAGGCCCAGGTTACCAAACGATCACAAATAATTTGGGTGAAAATTTTTGCAATTGAATTAATTAAAGTAATAGGTCTATAGTTTTCTGGAGTACCCGGATCTCCTTTTTTATATAACATGGAAGTCATTAGTTTACCCCAGTCCTGCGGAACCGCTTCCGTATCCAAGATCTTATTAAAAAACATCTCCAAATATAATATCCAATTTTGGGGGAGATTTTTAAAAAATTCATAGCTAATTCCATCAACTCCTGGAGCCTTTCCATTTTTACAATTAGCAATACTATGTACTATTTCCTCAGTTGTAATAGAACCGTCCAAAATCGGGTGAGAAACATTTAAAAAAGAATCATTCAATGGAAATCGAGAAACCAATACAGGATAAGATTCGCGTAGATAATCTTGCCAAGTCGGAAGGTCAATGCACGAACGCTGAGTATTTCGTTTTCTAAAATTGTTAATGACTTCCCAGAATTGTTTTTGTTGATTGCAACAAGCAATTTTATTAATTATAACCTTTCGATAATTTTGTTTTTTAATTTTAAGAAGTTTTCTCAACGCTGACTTCTCTCTCAGCAATTCGCATCTTGATTCCACCGAAAAGGAATCAGCTTTAGCACAATTTAAAGTAAACAAGACTTTCCTCTTGGCCAATTTACATTCTTTATCATGCCACGGTTTTTGGTATAATTTTTTATTATATGAAGGTCGTCGTACCATATTAAGCTCATTAGCAACAGAATTTATACATGAAATGAGCGTCTCATTCATTCCATCCACATCCTGATTCAGGTCTGCAACCTCCCTCCTCCATTCCATCAAAGAATAAAACGAATCACCTTTATCTATGTCAAAAAACAACTTATGACACATATTTGGTTTAAATCTTATTGATGATTCGGTCGGAGTGTTAAAAAACAATGCAACGGGAAGATGATCAGATAGGGAAGGAATATTTAAAATTTTTAAATCACAAAATAAAGATAGACCTGTAAAAGAGCACCACACCAAATCAACAACACTCACACCCTGCTCACCTATAAACGAAAAGTTAGCCGGTAAATCGCTCATAGAACGACCATTTAAAACAATCAGATTATAAGACTCTAATAATTCAACCAAACTTTTACCTTTAGAATTCAGAATAACATCATATGACTGCCTTTCCGGATTAAAACCATATAATTGCGTAAAAAAGGACGGGTTTAATTGATTGAGGGAAGCGATTCTACAATTAAAATCACCCCCCACCACCAATGGTAAGTCAGGATGCGTGCTGGCAATAAAGTTTAGCATTTGGTCGAGATCGTCGAGAAGCTCCAAAAAATTATCACTAGGTGAAAAATATATTAGTCCGAGTATAAAATGTGTGTGAGACGAACGCATTATAACAAAAATGTGACTTGTACAGATTGATATCTCTGTTACCCGATAAACTGCAGGATTAAATAAAAGTAAAAGTCCACCTTTTGCTCTTCCATAAATATTTGATTTTATCGCAGGCGAAACAATAGAAGTAAAATTAGGGAGCTGTTGACACTTAAGATCGGTTTTAATGGACCACGTTTCACAAACACAAAGTATATCCCCATTATGTACTTGGTTCGAAATTTCAGGAATATTTTTAAAGTCATGAACGTTCCAAAAGATTATTCTCGCCTCCACAGAATTCGCCTGGGAAGAAGAATCAAACGTAACCTTATGACATTCCCGAGACAAAGTTAAATGTTGCTGCTATAATTCCGATGGTGAATCTTTATTATTCGTGGTGCGTTGCTTCTTAGCACCCACACCCTCTGCACTAACTAAAACTCCAGGAGAGAAATAATTCTCCAGTTTCTTGGAAAACTGAGACTTCCCATGATCCAAAAGCGACTCTTTTTTAGGGCGTCCTCTTTTCTTAGATTTAGTTTCTGTCAAATGTGCCGAAGATTGAGAAGCCCCAGGTGTATCGGGCGATACAGGAACCATCGCAGTAGTCAACATAGAGTCCAGTTTTTCCTTGGTGATGATCGTTGAACCATTCAGAAAAATCTTATTACCTCTCAGGGACACATCTTGCCCAGCATCACGCAATTTAAAGATCTTTGAAAGTAGCTGACGACGCATCTCCCTTTCCTCCTTTGAACGGTCATTAGCAACAATATAATTTAACTTTTTAATTTCATTAATCTTGGTAAAAACATCTCTCACCCATCTCGAAGCAGTAAATTTAATTAACACTGGTCGGTTCCCAGGAACTTTACCCAACCGAAAAATATCATCAATAGACAAATCAGGAATTTCTAGACCCACTTGTGAAAAAATATTTAAAACTGCTGCAAATAAATTATTATTTATAGCAGCAGTATCCTCCAGTTTAAAAAGGACAATATTTTTGAGTCTCTGTTGGTATGCAAACGAGGAAAAATCCCTTTCAATTTTAGTTATTCTTCTCTCATTAGAAAACAATCTCTGTGACATAGAATCCATGCGTTGATTTGACATTTGTATCTCAGAACTTATTCTGTTATTCGATTTAGTTAGTTCCTCTATGGATGAAAACAATTTTTCCCATCTCTCTTCATCATGTGACGTCATTTTTGCAACAAGTAAACGTCAAGGCCGTTGACAGGGTAAACAAAAGAGACCAACTTTAGTTTAATTTAATATGAACTTAAATCACAGAAAATCAAACTCACATTTAAAATAAGGGGAAAACGCACCAGTGCACAAAACTATTAGAAAATAAAAAATCGCGAGTAATATCGCATTTGTATCTCGTCAAGTCTGTTAAAAAAAACATATAGTTCACTTAAAACATATAGTTCACAGAGCAATTTAAAAAATGCACTTAACAAACAAAAAGTCAAATTTTGTCAATTGCAATTTATAATCTTTCACTTTCACAAAAAACAAAACACAATATACTTTTTAAAAGTCCGATTTGTTTTAACGTGAAAATCGTGAAAAGAAAACTCAGAGAATAATTATAACTGAGAAGAAATTAGAAATATACATTTAGTAAACAGGCAGCGAGCTGACAAACAAAAACATCCGTACTCTCTGACAGCTCAAGCGAGACTCTTTTTTTTTTTTTTTTTTTTTTTTTTTTTTTTTTTTTTTAAATAATTGAATTATTGCGAAGAAATTTATAAAGAATTTGTAAATAATTGAATTCCTGTGAAATTTTTATTATTTATGAATATAATTAAATGTTTGCATAGAATTTTATTAGATTTTTTTTTGAATAATTGAATTCGTTTGGAAAATTTTATTAAAATAGCAGATATTGGAAATCAATGAATTGAGAAAATATTTTTAAAATAATTGAAATTTTAACGAGAATTTTGTTAAAATTTTTAAAAATAATTGAATTTCAGAGAAGAATTTTATTATTTATAAAGAAGATAATTGAAATTTTTACGAGAATTTTAAAAAAAATTTTAGAATTAAATTATTTTCAAAAATTTTAATACAATTCTTGGCAAAATTTCAATGATTTCAATTATTTAAAAAAATTTTAACAAAATTCTACGCAAACATTTAATTATTTTCATAAAATAATAAAAATTTCACAGGAATTCAATTATTAAAAATTTTTTTATAAATTTCTTCGCTATAATTCAATTATTTTCATAAATAATAAAATTTTTACAGAGATTCAATTATTTTTGTAAATCATAAAATTCTTTTTAGGTATTCAATTATTTTCATAAATAATAAAACTTATCGCAGAATTTCAATTATTTCTATAATACAATTTTTATCTAATTCCTCGAAAAAAGGAATTATTCTTAAAAAATATTAAAATTTGTCCATAGAATTCAATTATTTAAAAAATTTTTAATACAATTCTTTACGAGAATTTCTGAAAATTGAACAATTTTCAGAGACGTCCAATTATTCAATTTAACAAATTATTTAATTTTGTATTTAAATAATTGAATTTTCGTAGAACTTACTAAAAAAAAATGTATTTAAAAATAGATTTCAGTTAAAATTTTTGAAATAATTGAATTTTGAAAAGATTTCAAATTAAAATCTTTGAAAATTTGAATTTTTCAAATTTTTAACTAACAATTCTGTGGAATTAATTTTTTTTAAATAAGTTTAATTGAATTTCACTTGAAATTATTTGAAGTTTTTATTTTCTAAAATTTTTTCTAGAATTTACGAATAATTGAAATTTTGTAAAATTGAATTATAAACAACAGAATTTGAAAATTCTCAAAAGAACTTTTTCAAAAATTATTAAAAATAATGGATTTATAAAAGAATTTTAGTTAAGAATACTAAAAAAATTATTCAATTTTGGAGAAGTTTCAAATTATTGCAGAAATTCAATTATTTTCAAAAGTTATAAAATTCTTCGCAGAAATACAATTATGTTCAAAAATTTTTTAATTCTTTTTAGGATTTCAATTATTTTTAAAAATATTTTTGTAAAATTCTTTGAATAAAGTTAAATTATTTTAAAAAATTGTAATAAAATTTTAAGAGGAATTTAATTATTTTTTAAAAATTTTAATAAAATTCAATAATTAAATGTTTAATTTCAATAATTGTTAAAAATACGATTATTTTAAAAACTTGAAAAAAATTCTTCATGAAATTCAAGTACTTTGGAAATTTCCAATTAAAAATTATTAAGGAAACTCCACTATACTTATTTTCAAAAAATTCAATTATATTCGTCAATAATAAAATTCTTCGCCAAAAATTAAATTATTTTCAAATGCATTTTCAATAAATGATTTTATCACCTGGGCCATATTTAATTATTATAAAAACACATCTTCATGTTTTATATAGTTATGAAAAATTTAATTTATAGTTTTAAGTAAAATATTCTCTTATTTTACTCCAATTAAGTGTTTTTATGTGAAATTCAGCCTAATTAATATTTTTGGAGTAAAATTCTGTTTAAAAAAATTCTCCTTTGAGAATTCTTTCTAATTAATAGTTTTTTGTAAAGAATTTATCCTAATTTTAATGATTGTAAGTAAAATTCTGCTTAATAAAAATTCTCCTTTGCAGATTTCTATCAAATTAAGATTTTTTTATGTAAAATTCAGTCTAATTAAAATTGTCGTTAGTAGAATTCCGCTGAATGATTTTATTAACCTTTAAAAAGATTTCCGCTATCGGAATATTTTTCTAAATGTCACTTTACATAAGTAGACGTCTACCAAATAAAAACTTGTCCAAGTAGAAATCTGCTAAGGGGTCGTCCATATACCACGTGGACAGTTTTTCAAAAATTTTTGACCCCCCCTCCCCCCTTGTGGACACAAAAATACATGGGATCGTAGACATTTTCAAACTTTTTTACCCCCCCCCCTCCCCCCAAAAGTGTCCACGTGGTATATGGACGACCCCTAAAGGAAAATTCATCTAAAATAGAAGGGCACTTAATAAAACAAATAATTAAAATTATTAATATATTAAATAAAAAAAAATTTTTTTTTTATATTAAATTAATTTATAAATAAACACAAATAATAGAATTCAGTTTCACCTTTTGCTGACTTTCGCTAAACGAAAATTTTCCCAACAAAAAAAAATTTTTTTGTTAACAAGGAAAAAGACCTAATAGAAATTTTAAAAAAGAAATTTTTTCCCCCTTTTCTCCATAAAATACAATACCTATGTATATATATATCAATCATAATCAATTGCCTGCAATGGACAATTACATAAAATCATGAATATAATTTTCACACGAGAATTTGTGGAATGTCTGATGTGGTTAGAAATAATTTTATTTGAAGATTTAATTGGAAAGTACAGGATGTCTTAAGTGGATGCAACTTGCCTTGAGGGTCTTGAATGGAATAATGTGGGAATTAAAACGTTTTGGCTCGATAGTAAAGAAACTATGTAATATATTGCTAACAAAGTGAGATAATTTATTCGAGGTTGTCGGGCTATCTATTTTAATATACGAGAAAAGTATAAACTTATAAAGACCCTTTTATTTCGCAATTTATATTTATTATTATCATTATTATCGCATCTAATCGTATATTCCTTTCTATATGTTCTATAACAATGTCTTTCCGAGTCAATTCATTTTTTTTTTTTTTTTTTTTTTTTTAATATTTCATTATTGATAATGATTATTGAACACGCCTTTTTTTATTACAAAAAAAAGAAAACTTGATCGAAAAAAATTACTCAACGTCATGGAATATTTCCTCATTTGAGCCATGCTCCCAATTCATAAAATTTATTCTTATCGACGAAAAAAAAGGGAATCATTTAGATAGACTTTACATTATATTATTTATTAACATTGTCGCTTTGGAATTATTTGTTTCAGATGTTCCAGTGGAATAATAATTAATTTTCATCAAGATTGACTCATTTTTCTTGAATTCTTTGCATTTAATAAATTATTTCAACAATTTTTCTTCCAAGACAAGTGTTTTTATTGTAATTCATTTTTAGTAAAATTTCTTTTATTATTATTATTAATTTATTAAAATTTATTTTCGTTAGATTAAATTTCAATTAAATTGGAATTTATTTTCAGTAAAATTTATTTTCATTAATATTTATTTATTAAAATTTATTTTTATTAAATTAAGTTTCAATTAAGGGCATTTGAACCTTGATGACGTTATACAGATTGTGCAAAGCATGTGTGACGTCATCAAGGTTCAAATGCCCTTAAATTGTAATTTTTTTTTTTTATTAATTTTCTAAATACTTTTTTAATTTAATAAATTTTATAGTTTCTGACGAAGACAGTTGTACGACCGAAACGTAAAAAGAATTATTGCAGTTTTTTATTAATATTTATTTATTAAAATTTTGTATTCCAAAAAAGAATTTTTTAAGTTTTTAACAAAAAGAAAATATAATTAATTAAAATTCTAAGCAAACAAATAATAAATAAATAATTTTTTCTAAATTTGAATGAGTTAAAAATAACTTATTTTGATAGTAATGAGTCAATTACTGATTAAAATTGTAATAGTTCTGCTTATCAAATAATTAATGTCTAATTTATTAGTTAACAAGCATGAATATACGCACGAGTAAAATTTTAGAACTCATTGTTAATTACAAGTAATTTATTTTTGAAACTTTTAGTGAAAATTTATTATTTTTTAAAAAATATAATTTTTTCGAAATATAATTCCTTAAAACTACGATTATAATTGAAAACAAATTTTTAAAAAGGTAATAAAATTAAATTCTTTTAAAATAAAAAAATTGTTTTTTTTTTAAATTTGACAAAATTTGTCATTCCTTCAATTTTTGTAAATTATTTTCTGGAATTCAATTATTTTGAAAAATAAATTTTAATTACAATTTTTCGAAAACTTAAATTTATTTAGAATTTCTACATTAAATTATTTAAAATATTTAAAAATTTCTACCTAAACAAATATTTAAGAACTTATTTATTTTAATAAAAAATGAAAAATTATTTATTTTAATTGGGAATTCAAATAATTTCAATGTAAAACCTTATGAAATAATGTTTTTAAATAAACATTTAAATATTATTATACTTTTAAGGCGATTAAATTGTAAAAAAATTAATTTAAAAACTTTTTAATATTTATTAATTATTTCTTAAAATTCCTGTTGAAAAGGGTCTAATATTCTCAATTATTTTTCAAAATTATATTCCTTTTTAAATTAATTTTTATTAGAATTCCACGAAAATTGAATTATTTGAAATAGAATAATTTTTGTAAAAAAATTTAATTATTTTTGAAAAATTTTTCCAAATTTTTAATTACAATTTTTTAAAAAATACAATAATTTTTGAAAATAATTTTTTAATAGTGACAAAATACAATTCTTTGAAATATAAAATTTATTTGTTTCAATTTTCAAAATTTATTTTCAGAAATTCCAATTATCCTCAAAAAAAAATTTAATTTCAATATTTTGAAAAACTAATTTTGTTCGGAATTTCTATATTAAATTATTTAAAAAATTCCATAATTTTTTCCAAAACAGATATTTGAAAACTTATTGTTTTTTTTATTTTAATTGAAATTTCAAATAATTTTAATATAAAATCTTTATGAAATTTAATTATTTCCAAAAAATTATAACTGCAATTTTTCCAAAATTCAAAAGTATATTATTTTATAGAATTTTCGAAAATAAAATTATATACAAAACTTTGATAAAAAGATTTTAATTTTATAACTTTTTGAAATTTAATTATTTCTTAAAATTCCTGTTATAACGTTCAAAATTTTATTATTTTTTAAATCAATTCTTATTAGAATTCAACAATCATTGAATTATTTAAATACAAAAATTTTTATAAAATTTAATTATTTTCCAAATTTTATTAAATTTGGAAATTTTAAATTATTTAAAATTTTAAATACAAACATTTTTGTAAAATTTAATTATTCTCCAAATTTTTAGTTACAATAATTGTCAAAAAAAATTGTTGCAAAAATATTTTTTAAAATAATTTTTTAAAATGACAAAATAAAATTCTTTTAAATGTAAAATTTATAAAATTTTTTAATGAAATTTGAGAAAATTTCCTATTTTTCAATTTTTAAAAATTATTTTCAGAATTTCAACTATATATTTGAAACAAAAATGTAATTTCGATTTTTTAAAAACCTTGTTTTTTCCGAATTTCTAAATTAAATTTTTGAAATATTATTCATTTCTGTTAAATAAATATCTGAATTTGCTTTTTATTTATTTGTCTATTATTATATAATATTATTATAAAATTATTAAAAATATTATTATTAAAAAATATTAATATTATTATTATTCAAAACTAATAAATAAATGTCAATATTACTAAAACTTTCGGTGACTGATCCTAAAAGTCAAATTTGACTATTTTTTAGTTATTTATTTACTAATAATTAGGTTTTTTGCACTAATAAATAATAATTAACTATATTTTCTATATAATTAGTTAATTTTTATTATTTGCTAAAGCAAAAAGTCAGCCAAGATTTTCCTAACAATTAGTTATTTTTAAGAAATTCAGATTTTGAGAGTTAATAAAAATAAATGAAATCATGAACGATAACAAATAAATAAATAAAATTTTAAAATAATTTAAAATCGTTAATATTCAAATAATAAAAGAACAATAATTTGAAATTCAATTTCTAGAACATTTTCAATAAAAAAATATTTAAAAGTAAAATTCGTAAATTTTTTCCATGGACGAAAAATTTGTCACATTGATTTAAAATTTGTAAAAATTGGATTAGAGAAAAAAATATATTTTGTAGATACAAAATTGCAAAAAAAAACTTGTATATTACTAAATAAATAAAAAAATTGTTATAATGCAAATTGTATTTTTTTTCTCTCGATTAAATATTCATATTGTTTGGCAATCGTGATAAATTTTCGACCCGTTAAAAATAAATAAAATTGTAAACAATTACTCAACAGCTGAGTGTAAAAAAAAAGAAGTACAGTTAATAAAGAATTATTGTAAAAATTGACAAATATTATTCGCTTATTATCGTCTTAGATTTTTTCCAATTCATACAACATAGTTTGACGTAGATATATTCAATATTGAAATAGAACGACGACGCTTCGAGTTTGCAGAGTAAACAAAAAATTTGTTACTCCACTTTTTAATGCTCTCATTATTCAAAAAAAAAAAAAAAAAAAAAAAAAAAAACTCGAGTAAATTTTATTATTTTTGAATAATAAACTTTTCATCATTTACTGCGATGATTTCGACTATTGACGATAAATATTTGACTAATATGACGCGACTAGTTTTGATTGAAAATTGTATTTTTTGATTGTTTATACAATTCAGATGTTTATTCATTACATTTTGAATTCACTAATCCTTTCACTTACTCAAAATGCACTAAAGGTCATCAGTGACCTCAATTTTTTGATTCTCACGTCCAAAATCCCACCTCGTGTACATGGTCTTGTTTCACGGTCGATTGTCGGTTGTCGGTTGTCAATTCATTATTAAATTATACGTGATTGTTGTATGCATAGTGTGCATTTGTCCTACTGTAAGTATTATAGAGAGGAAGCAATGCATTTTCTTATAAAAGATTCCTCTTCTTCTTCCTCTTCTTCTTCTTCTTCTTCTTCTTCTTCTTCTTCTCTGCATCTCAAGTTTTATCGTTCTTTAAGTCTTCACAACACACAGCAAAAATTGACAACAAAAATTTACATGTTCAGCCATCAAGGGAAACGTAAAAATAGAACTCTTCATTTTTAGTTCAAGAGAATTATTTACACTAATGATTAAATATATTTTTGAAATTTTTTTACAGGAAAATAATCTTAACATATAAATAAAATATATGGTTTTTTAATAGTTGTCAGTCAATTAAAATAATTCATCAAAAATAAAGATTGAAATAAAATTTATTTATTATTCTATTTTTAATTTCTGTCCAGTACAGTAAAAGTGCAGTTTTTCGTGATAAAAATGTAGAAAAGAGAATTTTTTTTATTGAAAGCCCTGAGAAAACATTTAAACTACTTTTAATCGACAATTTGAAGATGACTTTTTCAATTATGACCTCAATTTGAATTCAGCAATAACTTAATTTTCAATTTTCAATTATAAAGTTTTGAATAATTTCACAATCGGAAAATTAAAAAAATTCACTTATTAAGTATAAAATTAATTAATCTTGTTTAATAATTTCAAAAATTTTAATAAAATTCTTCTTAGGAATTCAATTATTTACGTATAAATAATAACATTCTTCATAAGAAATCAATTATTTTCATAAATAATAAAATGTTTTTTAGGAATTCAATAATTTAAAAAAAAAAATTTAATAACATTTCACAAATGAATTCAATTATTTTCTAAAATTTCAATCAATTCAATTATTTTTGGAAATATAGTAAAATCTTTGCAAAAAAAAAATTAAAAAAATTAAATTATTTTCCAAAAAATTTCACCAAAGAATTCAATTTTTTTCTTTATTCGAAATCAATTATTTCAAAAGAATTCAATTTTCTAAAATTTTTATAAATCGTTCGACACAATTCAATTTTATTTATAAATAGTAAAATTCTTCAGCAAAAATTTAACTATTTTTAATACAATTTTAATAAAATTTCATGAAAGAAACAATTTTAAAAAATTTTTAATAATATTTCTCGAAAAAATTCAATTATTTTCTAAAATTTTAATAAATTCCTTCAATACAATTCAATTATATTCATAAATAGTAAAATTCTTTGCAAAAATTAAATTATATTCAAAACAATTTCACGAGAGAATTCAATTTTTTTCTTAATTCGTTACATAAAAAATTTCAAAGGTTTCAATTATTTTCTAAAATTTTAATAAATTCTTCGAAAAAATTCAATTATTTGTTTAAATAGTAAAATCTTTGCAAAAATTCAATTATTTTCCAAAAAGTTTCACGAAAGAATTGAATTTTTTCCTTTATTCGATATCAAATATTTCAAAAGAATTCAATTATTTTCTAAAATTTTTATAAATCGTTCGACACAATTTAATTTTATTTATAAATAGTAAAATTCTTTGCAAAAATTTAACTATTTTTAATACACTATTAATAAAAATTCATTAAAGAATTCACTTGCTAATAAATGAAAAAAAAAAAAAAAAAAAATTTCAAAAAAAATCAATTATTTTCTAAAATCAATTATTCAAAACAATTTAATGAAAGAATTCAATTTCTCTTTCTTAATTCGTTACATAAAAAATTTCAAAGGTTTCAATTATTTTCTAAAATTTTAATAAATTGTTTGAAAAAATTCTATTTTATTTGTAAATCTAGTAAAATTCTTTGCAAAAATTCAATTATTTTTAAAAATTTTATTAAATCTATCAAACCAATTTAATTATATTTATAAATATATAATAAAAATCTTTGCAAGAATTCAATTATATTAAAAAAAATTTCAGGAACGAATTTAATTTTTTTCTTAATTCTCCTTATAAAATATTTCAGAAGAATTTTCCAAAATTTTTAATAAAATTCTTCTCAAGAATTCAATTATTTACATAAATAAAATAACATTCTTCGAAAGAATTCAATTATTTTTATAAATAGTAAAATTTTTTGCGAAAATTGAATTATTTTCAAATAAAATTTTAATAACATTTCACGAATGAATTTATTTATTTTCTGAAATTTTAATCAATTCTTGGAAAGAATTCAATTATTTTTTTAAGTAGTAAAATCTTTGCAAAAATTCAATTATTTTCCAAAAAAATTTTCGCAAAAATTCAAAATTTTTTCTTTATTCGATATCAAATATTTCAAAAGAATTCAATTATTTTCTATAATTTTAATAAATCTTTCATTATAATTCAATTATATTCATAAATATAGTAAAATTCTTTGTAAAAATTCAATTATATTCAAAACAATTTCTCAAAAAAATTCAATTTTTTTTTCTTAATTGGTTATAAAAAATTCCAAAGGATTCAATTATTTTCTAAAATTTTAATAAATTCTTCGAAAAATTTCAATTATATTTGTAAATATGTAATGAAATTCTTTGCAAAACATCAATTATTTTTGGAACTTTTAATAAATCCTTCGAAACAATTCAATTAGATGTATAAATAATAAAAATCTTTGCAAAAATTCAATTCTCTTCAAAAAAAAAAAATTTCACGAACAAATTCAATTTTTTCTTAATTCGTTATAAAATTTTTCAAAAGAATTTTCAAAAGTTTTAATAAAATTTCGATAATTAAATGTTTAATTTCAATTTTATTAACAAACACGATTATTTTAAAAACTTGAAAGATATTGCTCATAAAATTCAATTATTTTTAAGATTTTTAATTAAAATGTTTAAAAAAAACTCCATTAATTGAAAAAAAAAATTCAAAGAAATTCTTCGAAAAGAGTTTAATTAGAATTATCAAAAATTTTTACATTTCTTTTTGAGAATTCAATTATTTTCCTAAATAATTAAATTACCGGAATACAACGATTATTAATATAGAAGATAATTTTACTTAAATATTTCAAAATTAATTCAATTTTAAAAAATTCAATTTCAATTTAACATTCACAAGTTTCAAAAATAAATTAACTTCAAGAGGTTTTAATTTAAAATTTTAGAAAAATTCAATTTTTAATGAATTTTATTATAGAAATTTTAAAGGACTTAGATTTTTGAAAAATTTTAATAATTCAAATTCTTCTTGAAATTAGTTAAAAATTTGTCAATATATTTTTCATTTATTATTAATAATAATTAAAAATAAAGGATTTATAGAAAAATTTTACTTAAAGACACTAAAAAAAATTGAATTTTGGAGAAGTTAAAAATGATTGCAGAAAATCAATTACTTTTAAATGATAATGAAATTCTTTTTATAAGAATTCAATTATTTTTAATACAATTTGAATCAAATTCCTCGAAAAATGTAATAATTATTATTAATATTTTTATTAAAATTTGTCGAAAGAATACATTTATTTAAAAATTTGTTGATTAAATTTTGGGAAACATTCAATTATTATTCAATAAATGATTTATTTTTGTATTTAAATAATTGAATTCTAGCAGAATTTTTAATAAAAATTTAAATTAAAAATAAATTTCAATTAAAATTTTAGATTATAATTGAATATTAAAAACACGTGAGCGTGAGTTTTTAGAAATAATTTTTTTTAGTCATTTTTATTTCTACTGTAAATTTTATGAAATTTAATTTTTTGCATTAAACAGAATATATTTATTTACGTTTAATATCTGAGAATTAAATTTTTTTTATCTAAACAATACTAGGAATTAATCATCCAAATTTTATTCTCCTTTTATGATTTTTTTTTATTCCTATTTTCACTCTCAATTTATTTAAGGGTCAATGTACGATAATTTTTTGTCAAAATCTCCACAGTATTATAATTGTCATATACTTTCTCATTTGTCATTACAGAGTCGTTCTCAAGGATGTTAAATAATCGCAACCAATTACCTTCACCTAGAACTAGAACTTGTTTCGGATATACACTTGATGTCATTTGAAGATCCGCACGTGGGTGCAAGATAACTAAAATAGAGAGGAGAGCGCCTTCCTCCCTGGTAAATTGGATTAGTTAATAAACGAGAGTTCGGAGGGTAAGAGCAAAATTATAGTATTGAATTTGAAATGATTCAAAAGGTTAATGCTGAAGAGACATTCATTCATTAAGTTCAATTGGCGCCAGGAATATCGTTTACGATCTCATTTGTAGATATTTGTTACTCTTCTTCATTGAATTTAATCTCAAATAACCATAAATTACGAGTGTTTGTTCTGTGATTGGCTTTCATCTTCGATACATTATGATTCACTTGCCGCTACTCGCAAAGAATTTTTTGAGAAAAATTATTTTCTTTCGCGTGCGACTTTATTTTATTTACTTTTTTTTATTCAAGACTTCAATTTTAATACGAATTAATTCAATTTAACAAAAATAACAAGAAATAACAAATAAAATAACAAGAATTATTCAACTACAAGTTGTCTAAACTCGAAAAAATTTGATGAAAATTTATTCCCGCGTGGGATCGAACCCCGAACGGATAATCAAAGCTGGCTTGCAAAGCGCTTTAACGTCTTCGGCTAACATGAACTTGGTAAATTCTTTTTCAATATAATTGAAATAATATTCCATATTTTCAATTAGAATTCTTCAAAAATACAATTATATTTCAAAATAATTTTTAAAAGTAAACAAATAAAATTCGATAAAATATTAAATTTATTTCAATGAAATTTATCAAAATTTTCAATTGTTTCAAATTTTCAATTATTTCAATTATTTAAAATTATTTTTAGAAATACAATTATTTGAAAAAAATTTTAAATACATTTTTTCAAGAAACAATTTTTCGTAATTTCTAAATGAAATTATTCAAAACTTCAATTCTTTCGGTTAAACAAAATATTTAGAAACTTATTTTATATTTATTTTTCCACATAAATTAAAATTTCAAATATGAAATTTAATTATTTTCTAAAAATTGCAACCGTAATTCTTTCCAAATTCAATTATTTTTTTTTTTTTTAGAATTTTTAAATAATATTATTGAAAAACTAAGAATATTTAAAGAAAAATAATATAATTATTAATATTTTAAAATAAAAATGTCTTTATTTTTGCTTCTCTTAAATTTTTAAGGAATTCAATTTAAAAACATTTTAAAATTTAATTATTTCCTAAAATTCATGTTATAAAGGCTTTAAATATTCAATTATTTTCTAAAAATTTAACTGAATTTTTTTTTAAATCAATTTCTATCAGAATTCAACGACGAGAATATGAATATGAATATGAATTATGTAAATACAATAATTTTTTGTAAATTCATAAAATTATGTATTTTCAAAAATACAATTTTTCGCAAGAATTCAATTATTTTTATAAAAAGTACAATTTTTTTTTGCAAAAATTCAATTATTTTCAATAAAATTTTAATAAAATCTCACAAAAGAATTTATTAATTTTCAAAAACTTTAATAAATCCTTTGAAACAATTCAATTATTTGTATAAATAGTAAAATTCTTTTTAAAAATTTTATTTTTAATACAATTTTAATAAAATTTCATAAAATTCAATTTTTTTAAAATTTTTATTAAGAATATTTTTCGAAAAAATTTAATTATCTTCTGAATTACTTTCCATGAAAAACCTCATAAAATTTAATTATTTCTAAAAGTTGCAACTGTAATTCTTCAAAAATTTAATTCTTTTTTTAGAATTTTTAAAGAAAAAAAATGTAAACAATATTTTTTTTAAATAAAAATTTTATTCTTTTCTACTTTTCCTTGACTTAAATTTTCAAGGAATTTAATTTAAAAACATTTTAAAATTCAATTAATTCCTAAAATTAATGTTATAACGTTTTAAATATTCAATTGTTTCCTAAAATTTTAACTGTGATTTTTTTAAAATCAATTTCTATCAAAATTCAACGACGAGAATTGAATTATTTAAATTTGATTAATTTTTGTAAATTGAAAAAATAATGTTTTTTCAAAAATACAATTATATTTATAGATATTCAATGATATTTATAGATATTCAAAAAATTTTAATTACTATTTTTCAAAAACCTAATTTTTTCAGAATTTCTAAATTAAATTTTTCAAATTTCAATCATTTTTCTAAAATAAAGATTTAAATTCTTATTGTTCTTTTTATTTGCTTAAAATTTCGAAATGCTCTGCTATTATTTTTAAACATTGCAACTGCACCTCTTTATTGAGTTTTTGAAATTGGGGTTTAAATTTTTTTACTCCATTTTATTATTTACAAATTAACTGTCAAATTTTTGACATCACAATTCGAACTATAAAAAATTGGAATAAAGAAACACTAACTTCACGTGAAGAAAGATTATGTTAATTATTATAATAATAACAAGAATTGTTCAACTACAAGTTGGACTGAATTCGAAAAAATAGGAATAAAATTTATTCCCGGGTGGGATCGAACCCCGACCGGATAATCAAACCCAGCTTGTAAAGCGCCTTAGCGCCTTCGGCTAACGCGAATGTGGAAAATTTCTTTTTGCGAATGGTGCAAATGAATTGAAAATGTAATTTTTTTGTCGTTTTATTGAACCAGGGTTATAAATAGAAGACAATAGATGAGAGTTGGTAATTAAGGAGTCTATAAATATAGAAATGGATTTGAAATTACAGAATGGAATGTCGATTTTTAACCTTGCTCAAGATTAATGACGAAATGGTGCCATGGACCAATCATAAAGTATATTATGCCATAATTACAGATAATTACGGTGATATTGACGAATACATTATGCATTGTGAAAGTAAGTACATGCCGGTTGTTTCCAGCAATCACCCTTGGGAATCCCTTGAGAGGAAATTATTGTAGTTTTCTTCTTTATTCCTCTCGATCCAAATTCATTAAAAATAACTTTATTTTTCTTTTCAAAAACGATTTATATTTTCCTACAATTTTTTCCTAAAATGTTCCCAGACTTAGATTTTTGTAAGAAAAAATTAAATAAATAAATAGTTTAGATAAATAATTAAATAATTACCTAAATAATTAAATAAATAGTTCTAGATAAATAATCAAATAATTAAATAAATAGTTTAGATAAATAATGTAATAACTAAATAAATAATTAAATAAATAATTAAAAAGATAATTAAATAAATAATTGAATAAATAAATTATTAATTTAATAAGTAATTAAGAAAATAATTCTTAATATAGATAATTATTACGATTATATATTTATTTATTAAACAATATTAAATTATTTGACACAATTTAAAATTTGAAATTTTTTTTATTTACTTTATTAATTAATAAGTAAAAAAATTAAATAAATATTTGAGTAAATATAATTATAAATAAATAATTATTACAATTATGTTGTTTGCTATTTTGATTCCAGACTTTTTTAATAAATTTTCCTTTTTAAACATTTTCAATTTTAAAATGAATATGAAAATCATTGAATTCTTGACAAAAGAATTTAATAAAAAAATTTGAGAATAATTGAATTTCTTCAAGAAATTTTATTATTTAAGAAAATAATTGAATTCTTGCAAAGCATTTTATCAAAAAATTTGAGAATAATTGAACTTCTTCGAAGAATTTTTTTATTTACGGAAATAATTGAATTCTTGCAAAGAGTTTTATTAAAATGTTTGAAATTAAATAAATAAATAAATAAATAAATTGAAAATGTTGAATGTACTTAATTGAATTTTATAATTGAATTTCTTTCAAGTTTTTCAAATAATCGTGTTTTTTAATAATTGAAATTGAACAATTAAATTATTGAATTTTATAAAAAAATTTTAGAAAATAATCAACATCTTTTTAGAATTTTATTAAAATTTTCTAAAATAATTTTAGTAACAATTTTTAAAAAATTGAATTTCTTCGAAGAATTTTATTATTTATGGAAAATTAATTGAATTCTTGCGAAAAGTTTTATTAAACTTTTTGAAAATAAATAAATAAATTGATAATTTTGAATGTATAATTGAATTTCTTTCAAGTTTTTTAAATAATCGTGTTTCTTAATAATTTAAATTTAACAATTAAATTATTTATTTATTTATTTAAAGTTTGGACGGACAAAAAAGTCCTTAACAAAAGAGATCTTATATTCTAAAGAAAATTACAAAAGAAATAAATCATAAATTATTGAATTTAATTAAAATTTTTAGAAAATAATTAACATCTTTTTAGAATTTTATTACAATTTTCTAAAATAATTTTAATAACAATTTTGAAAAAAATTGAATTGTTTCGAAGGATTTATTAAAATTGTAGAAAATACTTAAATTCTTATATGAACAATTTTATAACGAATTACGAAAAAAAATGAATTCTTTCTTGAAATTTTATTAAAAATAATTATATTTTTGCAAAGATTTTAAAAAATTTTTTAAATAATTAAATTTTTTTGTGAAATTTCATTAAAAATTTTTTAAAAAATTGGATTCTTTCATGAAATATTTTAAAAATTGTATTAAAAAAAATAATTGAATTGTTTTAAAGAATTTTTTTAATTTTTAGAAAATAATTGAATTCTTTTGAAAAATATTACGAATTAAGAAAAAAAATTGATTTCTTTCGTGAAATTTTTTAAAAATTGAATTTTGGCAAAAAATTGTGCTATTTATAAAAATAATTGAATTCTTCTCAAGAATGTTATTATTTATGAAAATAATTGAATTCTTGCAAAGAATTATATTTAAATTTTTGAAAATACAAACAATAATAATTAATTTTGTACCTAATAATTGAATTTTTTAAAATTTTGATTATGAAATTATTCAAAAATTTTCAATTGAAAATTGAAAATTTTATAATTTACTAAAATTTTATTAATTAACCTGGTTAAAAAATTTAATTGCAATTTTGGAAATTATTGAATAAATAATTGAATAAACAATTAGATAAATGAATAGTTATAAGAAATTAATTAAAATTATAATTAATGAATTAAATAAATATTGAAGTAAGTAAATAAATAATTAAGTAAATAATTAAATAAATAATTATTTAAATAAATAAATAATCAAATAAATGAAAAATAAAATACAACAAAAGTCTACCAAAAAATAATTTTCGTAAATTGTTATTTTTTTCAATGTAACAAATTAATCTGATAAATGTTAAAATTAATTCAATTTGAAAGAAAAAAAAAAATTGGAAAATTAGTTTCCGAGTGAAATATCTAAATTGGAATTGTAATGGAATAATTTAGATTGTCTGAATGAATATAAGAAAAAAGGGGGAAAAAATGGCGATAATGGTTACAAACGATAACTTCCGTTTATTGAAGAAAAATTTATATTAAATTATCACAAAACATATTATCTATCAATGAGAAATAAATTCTCTCACTCTTTCTCTCTTTCAATGATTGAATCACAGTTGCAGAGTAAGTTTTATGCATTTCCAAGGTTTTAGGCTCATTAAAAAAAAATGAGCGATTAGTCTGGCGAATAAAATTTTCAGATATGAAGGTTCTTTAATAGAACTCGGAGGAAAGTTTTCTCTATATACGTTTCAAAACAGATAATAAATAGTTCTTCATTCAAATTTTTTTTGTTCTAAAATTCCATTCATTTCCAGAAGGAACATATTTTTTTCTTTTTAGAAAAAAAAATTTTTTTTTAGAAAATAAGTTTTCAAAAGAAAGTATTTTTTTCCCATAGGGAAAATTTTCTCTTTTTTCAATTTGTTTAAAATTATTATTTTTTCTAGATATATTTTTCTTATGCAAAAAAAATTTTTTTTTCTAAAAAACAATAAGTTTTCAAAAGAAATTTTTTTTTCCTATGGGGGAAAATTTTTTCTTCTTTTAATTTTAATTACGAAATTTAATAATTTGTTTGAAAACTTTAAAAAAAACAATACGTTGTAAAAAAAATAATTTTTTTCCTATGGAAAAATTTTTCTCTTTTTTCAAATTTGTTTAAAAATTTTTTTTAAAAAAACAATATGTTGTGAAAAAAATATCTTTTTTCCTATGGGTAAAATTTTTCTTTTAAATTCAATTGTTCGAAAACATAAATTTTGCTTTGCATGGGGAAAAAAAGCTCAATATTCAGAAATTCAAATTTAAACAATTGAGAGGAAATTTTATCGTCCAAACTGATTATTTTATAATATTTGAATAAATTACAATTGTTGACAATATACTTGAAAATTCAGGCATTTTCAATTCGAGCATTGAAGTCTTTTTCCATTTGACATTAAAACCTAGTGTCATGTTTATTTAATAAGTTAAACTTATTTAGACGACATCAAAAAGTACATTATTCTACAGGTACATATTAAATATTATTTTCTAAAAAAAATATTAAAAATTAATAAATTAAAATTAGAACATTTTTAATAATCTAATTTCTATTAAACTCTTACATAAATAGAATTTAATATTCGCATTATTTATAATAATCGACTAATAACTGTAAAATTTTTACATAAAGTAGAATTTAATTCGCATTAATTTTAATAACCGTCTAATAACTGTTAAATTTTTATAATTTAATATAGTAATTAATCATTTTTGAATTCCTTATAACTTATATGATAATTATTGACAACAATTCATAATTATTTATAATTAAATTCATAATATTGTTTACAATTAATCTTAAGAATTTTTAATTATTTATAGTTCTTTATATAATTATTCAGTTTTATATAATTATTTTTTTTATAATTATTATTATTTTATAATTATATATAATTATTTATGATTTATGATCTGTTATTGTCTTAATGCTTCATAATTAATTTTAATTATTCACTCTACTAAATTGTAATTGCGAATAAATACAAACTACACAATTTGTAATTAATAAATAATTATAATAAAAATTATTAATTGTTAAACCCCCATGTAACGCCCCCTCCCCTAAGGGCCGAAACGTTACGTCAAAATTTAGATGAATTTTTTGTTAAATAAATAAAAAAATAATAAATAATTATTAGTGTAATAAAAATAATTATAGTTTTCATTATAATTATTTTTATAATATAGTAATTTTTATTATAATTATTTTTATAATAAAATAATTACTTTATACAGTTAGTCGTAGTAAACAAAAATAATTATTTTTTACCTAATTTATAATTTTTCCATTAAAAAATAATTTTTAAGAAATAAGTTTCATTTTTGCAAAGTAAGAATTACGATAAAACAATAAAATTATTCAGATAAACAAAAAGTTTGAATATATTTATAAAAAAAAAAAAAAAAAAAAAATTTCAGACACGTTTTGAAATATATAATAGAAAATTATTCGTATTTGAATATATAATACACACTCTATGTGAAATCTCAACACGTGTATCACGATTCAGTGAAGAATTCTATTATTAGTAAAAGCATATTCATTGAAATTAATAGCATTTTCCTTTTGGCATGAATGTAAATTAAAATTATATTTATAAATTTCGTCAATATAATTTTCAACATAATAATTACAAACAAAATTTTTATTAAAAAAAATAAAAAAAAAGTCAAATTGTTTCTACCACAATTTTCCTGGAGTCAACGAAAGTATTTGTATATTTAGACTACATGAAATTCAGGACAATATATTTAGAAAATATACAAACTATAGTATTATAAAACGTATAAGAGAGATACAATAATTTTCTTATAAGACAATTATTAAATTTTAATAATTATTAATTTAAAATTAGAAATTTTAAATTACCGCAGAATTGTTTATACATTGTAAATTTGGAAGGACAGTGCTGGGAATAAATAAGATTTTGCATAATAATACTGCACTGTGTGTATACTTATACGTATGTTATTCGATAATGTGGCACGAGAAACAAATTTCGTAATTAAATTGAAAAACTTTATTTGCAAAACGAACAGCCGTAGTAGTTTATTTACATTATTGTAATTTGTAAGACGGAGATTTATTTTTATTATAGAGAATTTTGTTTATTTTTATTGCTTACGTATAAATAATACTATTACTATACTACAAATTAATTAAATTGTTTAATATAATAAAATATAAATTATTTTTTTGGTAATAAGCATAAATTATTATCTTTTTTAAAAAATAAATAAAAAATAATAAAATAGTGAACCGAAAATAAAATAATTTATATTTTTTTTCCATATAATAATATTATATTTATGTAGTATAATAAAAAACAGTGAAGAAAAATTTATTTGATTCAAATAACTGATTGCTC
Organism: Leptopilina heterotoma; assembly: GCF_015476425.1. Taxonomy (NCBI): domain Eukaryota; kingdom Metazoa; phylum Arthropoda; class Insecta; order Hymenoptera; family Figitidae; genus Leptopilina; species Leptopilina heterotoma. Next base: position 1,988,979 of record NW_025110893.1, read on the forward strand.
GTCTATTATCAAATAAATATTTACTTGAAATAAATAATTTTTATTACACTTTTATTTAAATCAAATAAATTGTATTTTTGAACCAATAATTTTAGTATTTGAAGCAAAATATTTAATTGATTTAAATAAAAATTATTTAAATGAAACAAATTTTTTTTTCCATTTGTGAACGCTCCCTTATAATATAATATTTAATTTTATTTAATTAATTTTACTATTAAATTGTAATTAAATTATTTACGATTAATAAAAATAATATATTACTTGATTAATAATCATTTCATTGACAATCCACTAATAATATTTTAATCATTAATATTACTATTAACTCGAGTAAATTATATTAAAATTAATTTATATATTATTCTATTAATTAATAATTAATTAATTTTTTAAATGTTTTAATTAAGTTTGTAATTAATTAATTAATTATTTTTTATTTAATGAATTCAATACTATAAAATGAATTAATTAATTTGTAGTAGAGTAATAGTATTATTTATTCGTCAGCAATAAAAATAAACAAAATTCTGTATAACAAAAATAAATCTCCGTCCTACAATGTAAGTAAACTACCAAATCGTTTTACAAAACAGAATTTTTATAATACATTTTTTTTTTATTTATTTAATTTAAAATTTTTATAATATTTTTGTTTAATAATTAAATTTTTCAATAATAATTGTGGATAATAAATATTTAACATAAATAATTATCAATTGGAAAACAAAAACAATAATAGTTTGTTGTCAATTGGTAATTATTATTCAAACAATAGCTCGATGCTTTTAATTAATTAACGATAACTATATGATTACTTAATTGATTAATTAATTAATTAACTACTTTTTAGTGAATTCACAAAATAGTTCACTGCTAATCAACAATTTGTTAATTAATAATAATTCACTACTAATTTAACATTGTTAATTAGCTACGATTGTAAATAATGAACGTAATAAACAATATGTATGTATTTTTAATAAATAAATAATTATTTTCAATAATAAAAAATAGTAATTAATTAAGATTCTTTTATATTTTCAAAAGAGTAAATTTTATTAAATCTTTGTATTTAATAAATATAAATGAAAAGTAAAAATAGAATAATAATTAATGAAAAGTCAATAAAAAATTAATAAAAAAGATTTAAAAATAAATAAACAAATAAAATTTAAAAAAAATACTCTCTAAATTTGAATTAGTAAAAATGTTTATTAATTTAAATTCGAAACTGACTTTTTGCTTTTGAATTAGTAAATTTTATTAAAAAATTAGTAGAAATTTCTATTTTTTAGCAAAATTTACTGAATTTTTGCTTTTAAATTAGTAAATTTTACTATTCAATTAGTAGAAATTACTATTGTTTAAGTAAAATTTACTGAATTTTTGCTTTTGAAATAGTAAATTTTACTATTCAATTAGTAGAAATTTCTATTTATTAAATTTTACTAATAAATTAGTGGAAATTACTATTTAGTAAATTTTACTATTAAATTTACTATAAATAGTAAATTTTACTATTAAATTATTAGAATTTACTTTATTTATTAGTAAAATTATTATTAGTATAATTTACTAAATAGTAAATTTTACTATTAAATTAGTAGAAATTACTCTTTTTTAGTAAAATTTACTAAATAGTAAATTTTACTATGAAATTAGTAGAAATTACTCTTTTTTAGTAAAATTTACTGAATTTTTGCTTTTGAATTAGTAAATTTTACTATTAAATTAGTAGAAGTTTCTATTTATTAAATTTTACTGATAAATTGGTAGAAATTACTATTTGGTAAATTTTACTAATAAATTTAGTAGAAATTACTATTTAGTGAATTTTACTAATAGATTTAGTGGAATAGTAATTTCTACTGCTAATTTATTAGTAAAATTTACTAAATAGTAAATTTTATTATTAAATTAGTAGAATTTACTTTATTTATTAGGAAAATTTACTGAATAGTAATTTAGTAAATTTTACTATTAATTAATAGAAAATAGTAGAAAATACTATTTATTAGTAAAATTTTACTATTAAATTAGTAGAAAATACTATTTATTAGTAAAATTTTACTATTAAGTTAGTAGAAATTACTATTTATTAGTAAAATTTAGTAATTCAAAAGCAAAAAGTCAGTCACTGATATTCAAATAAGCAAACATTTTTATTAATTCAAATTTAGAGAGTAATAAAATAATTAAAGAAGTACATAAAATAAAAGAAATAAAAACTTGATGAACAAAAAAAAGTAATAAATAAAGAAATAATAATTAATAAGCAGATAATAAATAAAGAGGTGATTTAATTATTTATTTGAATAAAATAAAGTGTTAAAGAGTAAATAGCGCATTGAAAAATAAAAATTGAATTTTCTTTCAGAAAAAACTCACCTGTGTATTTAATGTTAGACGCCATATCGTTGAAAATTCGTAATTAGAAGACAATTAGCGTGCAAATTCCAATAGAGTCCTTAAATTAGTAACAAATCACACTTGAGTCAAAGAACCGTTATAATACACGGGGTAAGAAGAAGAAGAAAAAAATTCATCAAATAGCGACACTTGTATAAAGAACGTTGACACGAAAAATGATTTTTCTCTTATTTCTTCTTCTCAAAAAAAAAGTTATCAATTTTCTTCAATTATAAAAAAGCACTTGTTCACTGAATAAAAGAGACAAATCTTATTCAAATTTCTCCTATTTGTTTCTATTTTTACAAAAAATTATTTGTATTTATTTATTGAAATGTACAAAAAGAAAGAAAAAAAAAGGTGAAAATAACTGTGATTTGCCGGCAAAGGTATTTAGAGTTTTAAAAGCTCGAGCATGTTGACATTCGCTAGGCGCTATTCGTGGTTTTTTGCCAACTTGTTTTTTTTTTTTTTTTTTTTTTTTTTTTATTTCCTTCGAAGAAAAGAGCGCAAGCGTTGGCGCGCCGACGGGTGGTACAACTCAAACTAAAGGAACCCTATAGCTCCTCTGGTGAACGATAGCAATCGCGTGTCTGTGCCTACGTCATGTCGCAATGTCGTAATAAAAGAGTACACGATTGCTGGTGGAAGGGGTCATCGCAATACTAGACGTAAAAGATCCTCTAATATAATGTTCCTCTCAATTGTGATTCTCTCTCTTACTCACTTACACACAAACACACAAAACAAGCAAAATCAAAGTGCAAAATCCTAATTGTCAAAAGTCGCATGCATTCATGTGTAATGTTATACGCATAAAAGCACAATTACAAGTCCAAGTGAAAGCTCTCACTTTTTATTATTTCTTCGTTGCGATCAACAACTATTTTTATTTATCGTCAATTATTTTTCAAGACATTTTCTTAATTCTAGAAAAATTCTTTAAATTCTATAAAAATCTATTATTTTTTTTTCTTGTATAATCACAAGAATTCAATTATTCTTAAAAGTGATAAATTTCTTCATTGGAAATTCAATTATTTTAAAAAAATTCTAATAAAATCGTTCGCAAGAATTCAATTATTTTCATAATTTTATCATTGAATTTACAGATCACTGTAAATTATTTATTCCTACCTACTATTTACTACTTTTTTTACGTTACGCTACTATTTGGGTACTTTTTTTAGATTTCAGCCACTAAAAGCTACTATTTCTGTTTTTTTTTTTTTTTTTTGAGAATTTCCACTACTTTAAATTCGCTAATAGTAAAAATCAAAAAAACTATTCTCAAAAATTATAATCAAATTCTTTAAAACGAGTCAATTATTTTCAAAAAATATTCGAAATTCAATTATTTTCAATTTATCTAACATTTTCAACAAATTTCGCAAAAGAATTCAATTATTTTTAATAAAAATTAATAAAATTCAACCAAAATTCAATTATTCAAAAAATTCACCATTTTTCATGGAAATTCAATTTTTAAAAAATTTTTTTGATAAAATTCCAAACAAGAATTCAATTATTTTCATGAATAATAAAACTCATCGAAGAATTTCAATTATTTTTAATACTATTTTCAATTAATTAATCGAAAAATTCAATTATTTTCACAAATAAAGTTTTCCACAAGAATTCAACTAGGGTAAGTGCGGGTATAGTCGGACAGTACTAGTAGTCGGACAATTCCGTGTTTTTTGGCAAATAAATAATAATGCATTGTGATAATTACTTTAAAAAGTATACTAGACGAATGTGTGAAGTTTACATTTTATTAAAATAGTGTTATTTTTGAAAATAATTAAACAAGAAATATTTTATTTAATGTTTTAAAAATCATGGTGTCCGACTATAGATACAACCATTTTCGAGTAGCGCGATGAGTGGCACAAAGTTTTGTTGATAATTAATCATAAATATTAAAACTTATAGGGTTTAAATATTATATTAATAACTTCTAATATGCCTTAATTCCATTTTTCAGCCGATAGCAATTAAAAAATTATCTGTTTTACTTTATAAATCCAAAATATCTGACAGATGTCCGACTATAGAAACAAGGGGAAAAAGTGTCCGACTACTAAAGCATTCGTAATTTTTTTATTAAAATGTTTATATTTTATTAAATACTCAACTATTTGTAACAAATTTATATGATTTTTAATCCTGAAGAACTCCTTTAATTAATAATGTGCTTATAAACACAGTAGATATTTGCTATTTCAAGAAAAAAAGCATAATTTAAGATTGTATCCTTAAGTGTCCGACTACTAGTGCATTTACCCTATTTAAAATAAAATTTTTATAATATTTATTATAATTCGAAAAAATTAATTATTTAAAACAATGTTTATAAATTTTTTTGCAAAATTCAATTATTTTCAAAAATAACAAAAAATTTAACAGAAATTCAATTTTTTTTAAACATTTTACTAAAATTTTCCACAATAATTCAATTATTTTCATAAATAATAAAATCAATTGCAGGATTTTTAATCTTTTTAATAAAATTCTAAGCAAGAATTCAATTATTTTCATAAATAATAAAACTTATCGAAGAATTTCCATTATTTTTAATACTATTTTAAATTAATTAATCGAAAAATTCAATTATTTTCACAAATGAAGTTTTCCACATGAATTCAATTATTCAAAATAAAATTTTTATAATATTTATTATATTTCGAAAAAATTAATTATTTAAAACAATGTTTATAAATTTTTTTGCAAAATTCAATTATTTTCAAAAATAACAAAAAATTTAACAGAAATTCAATTTTTTTTAAACATTTTACTAAAATTTTCCACAATAATTCAATTATTTTCATAAATAATAAAATCAATTGCAGGATTTTTAATCATTTTTAATACAATTTTACAGTAATTGCTAAAAAAAATGTAATAATTCTTAAAAATTTAATTTCAATTCCTCGAAAAAATCAATTATTTAAAAAAATGTTTTTTTTAAATTCTCTTGGAAGAATTCAATTTTTTTACAAAAATAATTCTTCAAAAGAATTCAATTATGTCAATAAATAACAAAATTATTTCCGAAAATTCAATTATTTTGAGGCATTTTAAAAAATTTTTTTGCAAAATTCAATTATTTTCATAAATAACAATATTCATCACAATAATTCAATTATTTTTAAAAATATTATAATTTTTCACAAGAATTCAATTATTTTAAATAAAATTTTTATAATATTTATTATATTTCGGAAAAATTAATTATTCAAAACAATGTTTATAAAATTCTTATAAAGAATTGAATCATTTTCAAAAATTAAAAAACAAGTTTTGCAGAAATTTAATTCTTTTTAAACATTTCAATTAAATTTTTCGCAACAATTCAATTATTTTCATAAACAATAAAATTCTTCTCAAGAATTCAATTATTTTTGAAAATTTGAATAAAATTCTTTACAACTATTCAATTATTTTTTAAAATAATAAAATTGATCGCAGGATTTCCATTGCTTTTAATATACAATTTTACAGGAATTGCTGAAAAAATGTACTTATATTCATAAAAATTTAATTTCAATTCCTTGAAAAATTTAAAAAAAGGTTTTTAAAATTCTTTGGAAGAATTTAATTATTTACAAAAATATTAGAATTTATTTTTCACAGGAATTCAATTATTTTCAAATATTTTAATAAAATTATTCAAAGGAAATCAATTATTTTAAAATTTAAATACAATTTTAATTACCTACATTTTTTTGAAATAATTAAATTATTCTTTTAAATTATTCCTGAAAATTCAATTATTTTGAGGCACTTTAATAAAATTCTTTGTAAAAATCAATTATCTTTGTAAATAACAATATTCATCACAAGAATTCAATTATTTTCCAAAGTAATAAATTTTTTCTTGGAAATTCAATTATTTAAAAACATTCTCATAAAATCGTTTGCAAGAATTCAATTATTTTCATAAATAATAAAATAATAAAATGACATTCAATTATTTTAAATAATTTTAATAGAATTCTTTGTAAAATTTAATTATTTTCAAAAACTTTTCGCAATTCAATCATTTTTAATATTTACTATTTTCATAAAATTTCCAAACAGACTATTGATCTGTAGATCCCTAGAATATTTATCTATAAGAATCCCTAGATCATCTGTTTTATGTATTAGCAAATTTAAATTATTAATTATAGATTAATGAATTAATGAAATAATTAATTAATTCACTTGAGTATTGATTAGCCGATTAATAAATTAGTAATAATAATAAATTACTGATCCATAGATCAGTAATAATCATCCATAGATTAGTTTTGTTGTTTAAATTTTCAAAAACTGCTGAAAAGTGATTTTTGGGACTTTTACCCCCACTTTTCTCAAAATCCTGACGTGATTGGAGGTTTTAGTTGCCAGATTCGGATTCAGCGCACCAAATACTGCGGGAAATGACTTCTCGATCTCAGACAACGGAAATTTTTTTTTGCAGGCTTTTGATCGATAGATCACTGAAAAATGGATTAACAATTTTCGTGTAATAATTATAATAACTTTGAATCATTAATTAATGGTCTATAGATCATTAGTGATTAATTATTTATTTTTATTTTTAAAAACTATATTTCATATACATTTTACAAACAAATTTTCGCAACTTATACCTAGTTACATTCCTAAATACAGAGAATAATAATTTTCTTTTCATTTTCTCCGCATTGATACAATCCTTTTTAACATTTTCCATCGTTTTACCGAAAAACGGTAAATTATTGTAAAATTATTTCTACAAAAAGTAGCTATTACAATTAATTTTTTTCATTTTCTCCTCATTTATACAATCTTTTGCAACATTTTCCATCGTTTTACCGAAAAACTGTAAATTATTGTAAATTATCTATTACAATTAATGTTATTTCATTGGCAAATATTTTCCATCGATTCACCAGAAAATTTAGAAATTGAAAATTATTCGTCATTTTTATAAACTAAATTATTATCTAACTCTCCTAATCAACTATCAGCAAATTGTCTGTAACAGAAAATAATATTTATGTAATTTTACTACAGTTTAATAAAATTATAAATATGTTATAGTTAATTAACAAAATTTTTTTTTAATTTTTCAAAAAAAAAATTGGTTTTTTTTTTATTCCAATTCTAACTTCGTTTACCTAATTATCATTTGTCATTATACTCCATTATAGTATAGTTTTTATTCAAAAAAATTCTAATTTTACCTAATTTTACCTTGGCATAATATTTACTTACAATTAGCCTCGTTAATACTGCAAGCATGACTTTTATTGAAATTGAAAAAAAATTCTATTTCTTCCAAAAATGTATGTTTTATATTCATTGGACCAAGAAGATAGTAATTTAGGAATTAGGGCAAAGAAGATAATGTCAAATGAAAATTGGGTCGAGAAAGATAAAGTCAAATCAGAATAAGGTCAAAAAAATTCAGCCAAAGAAGAATTATAAGAAAGAAAATAAAAAAAAAATTAGATGAATGTAATTTAGGTTGAAGAAAAATTGGGTCAAAATAATTTCAGTCAAATTTAGGTCATAATAATTTAGGTCATATCGAAGATAGGTCAAAATACTTTTAGACAAACAAAAATTAGGTCAGTTATAATATTAATCAAACAAAAATTAGGTCAAAATAATTTCAGTCAAATTTAGGTCAGGTCGAAGATAGGTCAAAATACTTTTAGTCAAACAAAAATTAGGTCAGTATAATATTAATCAAACAAAAATTAGGTCAGTATAATATTAATCAAACAAGAATTAGGTCAAAATAATTTCAGTCAAATTCAGGTCATAATAATTTAGGTCATGTCGAAGATAGGTCAAAATACTTTTAGCCAAACAAAAATTAGGTCAGTATAATATTAATCAAACAAAAATTAGGTCAAAATAATTTCAGTCAAATTCAGGTCATAATAATTTAGGTCAGGTCGAAGATAGGTCAAAATACTTTTAGACAAACAAAAATTAGGTCAGTTATGATATTAATCAAACAAAAATTAGGTCAAAATAATTTCAGTCAAATTTAGGTCAGGTCGAAAATAGGTCTAAATACTTTTAGACAAACAAAAATTAGGTCAGTATAATTTTAATCGACCAAAAATTGCATCCAAATAGTTTAAGTCTCACAAAAATTAAGTTAATATAATTCAAGTCGAATAAAAATTAGTTAAAAAATAATTTTGATCAATAAAAAAATAAGGTCGATTAAAATTTAGGTCAGAGCAATTTAGGTAAATAAAAAGTAGGTCTAAATACCTTCACTCAAATAAAAATCAGGTTAGCATAATATTAATTGAACAGAAATTGAGTCAAAATAGTTCCAAGTCACACAAAAATTAAATTAATATAATTTTAGTCGAATTAAAATTAGTTCAAAATACATTCAGTCAAATAAATATCAGGTCAATGTAATTTGAGTCGAATAAAAATTAGGTCGAAATAATTTTAATAAAAAAATTAGATTAATATAATTCAAGTCGGTTAAAACTTGGGTCAAAATAATTAAGGTCAAATTAAAGATAGGTCTAAATAATTTAGGTCAAATAAAAATCTGGTCAAAACTATTTTAGTCAAATAAAAGGTCGTTCACAATATTTTTAGTTAAATAAAGATAAGATTTGGTTGATCTAATTTAGGTCAAAATAATTTTATTCACATAAAATTCAGATCAAAATAATTAAAGTCATGGAATAATTAGGTCAACATAATTGAAGTCAAATGAAATTTAGGTCAATTTAGATAAAGTCGAATAAAAATAGGGTCAAAATAGTTTTAGTAAAATAAAAATTTTTGTGGAAATAATAGACAACAAAATCAAAGTTAGGTCAAAATACTTTTGGTTAAATAACAATTGGACGCAAGTAATTTACATCATAAATAAAAGTTAGGTCAAAGTAATTGCAGTTAAATAAAAAATAGGTCAAAATATTTTTAGTCAAATAGATATTAGGTCAAAATATTTTTAGTCAAATAAATATTAGGTCAAAATATTTTTAGTCAAATAAAAAATAGGTCAAAATATTTTTAGTCAAATAAAAAATAAGTCAAAATATTTTTAGTCAAATAGATATTAGGTCAAAATATTTTTAGTCAAATAAATATTAGGTCAAAATATTTTTAGTCAAATAAAAATAGGTCAAAATATTTTTAGTCAAATAAAAAATAGGTCAAAATATTTTTAGTCAAATAAATATAAGGTCAGAATATTTTAAGTCAAATAAATATTAGAGACAAATAATTTGCGTCAAATAAAAATTAGGTCAAAGATGATGAAGCTAAATGCGAATTAGATCAAAAGAGATTAAGTCTGATGTGTCTTAGGTCAAAAGAATATTGAGTCAAATAAAAAATAGGCCACAGGAGATAAAAGTTTAACGATATTATTAGGTCGAATTAATTTACGGTATATGTCTAATATTAAGTAAATATAAAGATTTGAAATTAAAAATTAGAAAGAAAAAATTCTGAGAATTAGTTTTTTCAAAAATATTTTAATATTATTTTTTAAAACTTAATTTCCATATTAATTTTCATTTTTGCACTTGAAGATTTTTCATTAATATTTTTGAGAATTCGATTATTTCCAAAAATTTTAATTAAAATTATCTAAACTTTAATTTTTAAAAATTGTAATAAAATTCTTGAAAAAAATCCAATTATTTTCAATTAAATTTTGCAAAATTTCAATTATTAAAAATCTTTTTAATTGTATATTTCAAAACTTTAATTAGAAAAATTATTCAAAAATAGCTTTTCATTTATTTTCACAAAATTTTCAATTAAAATTCTCTAAAATTTAATTTTTAAAAATTGTAATAAAATTCTTGAAAAAATCAATTTTTTTCAATTAAATTTTTTCAAAATTTTAAAGTATTCAAACTCTTTTTAATTGTATATTTCGAAAATTTAATTAGAAAAATTATTCGAATATAGCTTTTCAATTATTTTCATAAAATTTTCAATTAAAATTCTTGAAAAGTTAATTTTCAAAACTTGTAATAAAATTCTTGAAAAAAAAATGATTTATTTTTAAATAAATTTTACAAAATTTTTCAATTATTCAAAATCTTTTTAATTGTATATTTCAAAAATTTAAATAGAAAATTTATTCAAAAATAACTTTTCAATTATTTCTAAAATTTTCAATTAAAATTCATCAAAATTTAATTTTAAAAAATTATTAACAAAATACTTGAAAAATGATTGATTTTTAAAAAATTTTTAAAATTTAAATTATTAAAAATCTTTTTAATTGAATATTTCGAAAATTAAATAAAAAAATTATTTAAAAATAATTTTTTAAAGATTTATCTATAGTTATACTTTTTACACTATAAAAATCGAAATTAGTTGCATTTTATACTATAAAGAATGTGGTATTTTGTTGCAAAATTTGGAAGATTAGTCGAAAAAGTCATAAATATCCGAGGCGTGTAAGTATTTAATTTAAAAAATTATAATTAATTTATATTAATAATAATAATTGAAATGATTAAATTAAATGTAATCAAAATAAAAAGAAAAAATTTGAAATATACTTGAAAACTTTACCTCGATAATGTCGGAAACTTCTTGAGTGATATTATCGATATGGAATTTCCTCAAATGACTTGTACAGTTCGTGCATAGATGTCGACTCCTGCCTTGTCTGCAAAAGAAAACGTGTTATTTATACATTTCTTTTTTAACATATTTTATTTTATTTTTTCATTATTATTCCCCTCAATATTTATTTAAATATTTGCAATTTTTTTCAATTCTCTTCTCTTTCCTTCTGCGTGCAAAAATATTAATTCAACTAATGGCGTCATCACAATAAAAGCGTCACACTAATTTAATATAATTTCACTACTTTTTCAACTAGAAAAGAAAAAAAATAAAATTTACCTTTTGTTTCGTTGCACTTTAAAAGAAAATTTTGTATATTTTTCTCTTCTGCAATTTTTTCCTCCAATTTTTTTCTCTCTTTAATGAAATGACACAGTGAACGCCTGACACACTAACTTTACAGGCAACTGCTACTAGAGTGAAATGAATGGTCAACGAAATGAAAAAGAAAGAAAGAGTGGAAAGAGTGTAAGGGGCGAGAGAATAGAAGAAGAAGAATAGGAAAAAGAAGAAGGGGTGCGAACAAATAATGGTGGGAGAAAATGGGCAAATATTGTTTAAAAACTGCAAGGTATTCGCTTGACCTTAACTTGAGAATATAATAGAAGAATTACGATGGGGATTAGAAATTGAAGGTTTGGGTTCAAAATGAGGTATCATTTTCTTAGAAACAGGTAGTCATTAATGCCTGTGAAATGCTAATTTTCTCACCATGTACCCATTTTACTTCATTTTCACTATTTTCACTATTTTCACAAAAATTTTCATATTTTGTCTTTCTACTGATTTTAGAACGTGTTCTTTCCTGTTTTTTTCTTCTTTAAAAATATTTCATTTATTTTTTAATCCTTTTTATGTTTATTCATTAACAATTAAAAATCATATTTATAATTACAACTAATAACTATAATTAATAAATGAACTTAATAATTTCAAATAATAATTTCAATTAATATTTACATTTAAAGATTGCAATTAATATTTTAAATTAATTTTTACAATAAATTATTACAAATAATAATTACAATTAATAATTTAAATTATTAATTGCAATTAATATTTACATTCAAAGATTGAAATTAATTTTTACAATAAATTATTACAATTAATAATTAAGATTAATAATTCAAATTAATATATACATTTAAACGTTGAAATTAATCTTTACAATAAATTATTAAAATTAATAATTGAAATTAATATTTACATTCAAATATTGCAATTAAGGGCATTTGAACCATTATGACGTCACAATGTGTGCAAAGCATGAGTTTTAAAATTGTGACGTCATAATGGTTCAAATGCCCTTAATAATTAAAATTAATCTTTACAATTAATATTCACAACTAAATATTGCAATTAATATTTGTAATTAATCTTTACAGTTAATATTTACAACTAAATATTGCAATTAATAATTACAATTATTAATACAATTAATAATTGAAATTTATAATTGAAGATAATAATTGAAATTATTCATTACAATTAATATTTGCAATTAATAATTGAAATTTATAATAATTGAAGATAACAATTGAAATTATTAATTACAATTCATATATACAATTAATAAATAAAATTTATAATTGAAGATAACAATTAAAATTATATTATTATATTATTATCTTTTAAAAATAATTGAATTTTGGTAAAATCGTTAAAAAATAATTGAAATTTGACAAAATCTTTTTAAAATAATTGAATGTTGGTAAAATCTTTTAAAAATAATTGAAATTTGACAAAATCTTTTTAAAATAATTGAATTTTGGTAAAATCGTAAAAAAATAATTGAAAGTCGACACAATTTTTCAAAAATAATTGAAATTTGACAAAATCGTAAAAAAATAATTGAAAGTCGACACAATTTTTCAAAAATAATTGAATTTTGGTAAAATCTTTTTAAAATAATTGAATTTTGGTAAAATCGTATAAAAATAATTGAAATTTGACAAAATCTTTTTAAAATAATTGAATGTTGGTAAAATCGCTTAAAAATAATTGAAATTTGACAAAATCTTTTTAAAATAATTGAATTTTGGTAAAATCGTATAAAAATACTTGGAATTTGACAAAATCTTTTTAAAATAATTGAATGTTGGTAAAATCGTAAAAAAATAATTGAAAGTCGACACAATTTTTCAAAAATAATTGAATTGAATAATTGAATTGTAAAATCTTTTTAAAACAATTGAATTTTGATAAAAAAAACATTGTAATTAATATTTGCAATTAATTTTTACAATTAATATTCACAACTAAATATTGCAATTAATATTTGTAATTAATCTTTACAGTTAATATTTACCAAAAAATATTGAAATTAATATTTACAATTAATATTTACATTCAAACATTGCAATTAATATTTGATATTAATCTTTACAATAAATTATAACAATTAATAATTAATATTAATAGTTACAATTAATATTTACAAGTAAACATTGCTTTTAATTATTAATTACAATTATTAATTAATAGGTATAATTATATAATAATTTAAAAAATATATAAGAAATATTTAATATAATAATGATTAAAAAATTGAATCAAAATTTTAATTCTGATTAAAATTTTTAATTAATCCATTAATTTAATTTTGTAATTAATTAAATTTTTGAAAATTAATTTAAGTTTTGAAAATTAATTTATGTTTTAAAAATTAATTTAAGTTTTGAAATTTATTTTAAATTTTGAAAATAAATATTATTTTTGAAAATTGATTTACTATTAATTCCTACCGAGAGAACCATTTATTTTCTACGTTTGATTTTTTATTTTCTTCGTTTGATTTTTTAAATCAAAAAATTATTTTTCACTATTATTTAAATAATATTTTTTCATCCTGAAAAATATGTGTGAAGGTGTTTGGTTATGGTAAATAATTTACCGGAAGTATTAATAGAGATATTTTAAACAGTATAAGATTTTGGGTCCCTTTTGTCACCCAGGTACATAAGTTATTAGTCGTCTTGAAAACCTCAAACGTTACTGAGGTGCTTAGAAAACTTCATCACTTATTTGTAAATTAGTCATTTTTGTATACAGTGAGAAGTTAAGAATTAAGCAAAAATAGTGAAAAAAAACGGAAAACGCCAACATTTTAAATATTTTATATGTAAAAAAACGAATTATTTCCCTTTTTAAATCAAGAAATTTCAAGTCGACCAACAGTATTTTTTAAAAGTGATTTTAAGTGATTCAATTTTTATTCAACTAAATTATCTTTTTTTAAATTCGAATCAGTAACAAAATTAACAGAAAGAAACAAATTCACCGATAGAAACACTCGAAACAAATTTTTACCAAAGAAAAATATATTCATTTTATTCAAATTTTTATTTATTTTATTTAAAACAAAAAATTTATATGTTTATTATAAGTGATATTTAAAAGTGTATTGCTGCAATTTTTCAATTTGAAAAATAAAGATGTCATCTGAAATTGATGAATTTCTGTCAGGACCTTTAGTCACTTGGGTAAGTTTTTAATGAAATAAAATTCACGCTTCGCATTTAAAAGCAAAATGAAATAAATTCGATAAATTAGAAAAATAAAATTCACAAATAGTTTATAAATAATTGAAATTGTTTTATATTTTCACAAACAGTTTATAAGCTGTCTAAGTGATGCAAATCTACTGGTATCGTATGATGATCTTGTGGACGGAGTTTTACTTCACGATGTTTTTACCCAAATGTAAGTCGCAAAAATTTTCCAAAAAAATTTATTTTTCTAGAAAATAAAGTTTGTTGATTCAGTTCAAAAAAAAAAATATTTGTAAAATTCAATTTTGTTGGAATTTTTATTTAATAGAAATTAAGATTTTTTTAAATTCACAAAAACTATGTTTGACATTTTTATTCAACGATATTGTTTAACAGTATTTTTCGTAACAAATATTTTTCATTAACAATATTTTTCATCAACAATATTTTTCATAACAAATATTTTCATTAACAATATTTTTCATTAACAATATTTTTCATTAACAATATTTTTCATTAACAATATTTTTCTTTAACAATATTTTTCATTAACAATATTTTTCATTAACAATATTTTTCATTAACAATATTTTTCATTAAAAATATTTTTCATTAACAATATTTTTCATTAACAATATTTTTCATTAACTATATTTTTCATTAACAATATTTTTTTAACAGTATTTTTTGTTAACAATATTTTTCTAACAATATATTTATTTAACAATGTTTTAAAAGTAACAAAAATCTTATTTAACATTAATTTTAAGTAACAGAATATTTATTAAAGCGAATATTTTTGAAGTCGAATGTTTATTTGAACGAATTTAGATCAAATAACGATTTATTTAGATGAGAATTAAAATAAATAAAAATGAGTTTTTATGTAAATTAGGCTTAACAGAAATTCTGCTTAATAAAAATTAATTCAAATGCAAATTCTGTGAAATGAAAATTCTGCTAAATGAAAATTAGGTCAAATGGAAATTATCGTAAATAAAAAATTAGGCTAAATGAAAATTAAATTCAGTAGCTATTCTGTCATCTGCTAAATGAAAATTAAAGTTAAATAGAAATTTTGCTTTTATGTAAATTTGGCTCAATGGAAATTCTGCTTGACAAAAATTAATCCAAATAGAAATTTTGTCAAATGAAAATTCTGCTAAATGAAAATTAGGTCAAATATACATTTTACTAAAGAAAAATTAGGTCAATTAAAAAGTCTGTCAAATTTTTTGCTTTTTCAGGCCTCGCATCGACTTTCAATTTATACCTATAAAATTAAAAAATTTCCAAAAAATTGAATTTTGGTAAAATCGTTTAAAAATTATTGAAATTCCACAAAATTTTTCAAAAATAATTGAATTTTAGTAAAATTGTTTAAAAATAATTGAAATTTGATAAAATTTTTTTTAAATAATTGAATTTTGGTAAAATCGTTAAAAAATAATTGAAATTTGACAAAATCTTTTTTAAAATAATTGAATTTTGGTAAAATCGTTTAAAAATAATTGAAATTTGACAACATTTTTAAAAAATAATTGAATTTTGGTAAAATTGTTTAAAAATAATTGAAATTTGATAAAATCTTTTTAAAACAATTGAATTTTGGTAAAATCGTTTAAAAATAATTGAAATTTGACAAAATTTTTTAAAAACAATTGAATTTTTGAAAAATATAAAATATTCTAATGTAATTTTTCGAAAATAATTGAATTTCTTAGAAGAATTTTTGTATAATAAAAAAAACTAAGTAATTTTTTGTAGAATTTAATTAAAAATTTTCACAATGATTGTTTTCTCCAAAATTTTAAAAATAATTTTGAAACATATTTATGTTTGTATTATTTTTTGTATCTATGTATTTGAATTTTTGAAATTATATTTTTGAAAATATTGACAATAATTGAATTTAAAAAATTTATAATGAAAAAAATCCTAAGAATTACTTTTTAAAAAAAATGTTAATATTATTTTTTAGTTTTTATTAATTTTCATAAATTTACACTTGAAGATTTTTGATTAAATTTTTTTGAGAATTAAATTATTTTCACAAAATTTGCAATTAAATTTCTTCAAAAGTTGATTTTCAAAAATTGTAATAATAATACTTGAAAAAAATGAATTATTTTCAATTATAAATTTTTGAAAATAAGTCAAAAAAAAGATAAAATAGAAATTCTGCGGTAAATAAAACAATTCTATTGAATGAAGTTTCATGGGTCAAGTAGAAATTTTACTAAATGAAAATTCTGTTTTTTTGAAAATTAAATCAAACTGTTATTTTATTTCATAGAAATTATGTTAAATAATTATTTATAATATTAAGCAATATGAAAAACGAATATAAACAAATAGTTAAAATATTAACTGAATCAACAAAAAATCTATAAAATGTTTAATTAATTTAAATATAATTTAATTATTTATAATAAAAAAAGTTCAGACTTTAATTTTTTGTAATTCTTTTTTTTTAATTATATCAGATGTCCCCAACCGTATCACAATGATATCTTAACTGCAAATGAAGAATGGTCCATGAGATTGAGAAATTTGGAGAGTATTTTAGAAAATCTCAAACAATATTATGAAGAAAATTTAGGACAAATTTTAGTAAAATTACCAAATGTTTTCGATTTGGCCAAAAAACCAGAATCACACGTGGAAGAAATGAAACATTTACTGCTTTTAATTTTGGGCTGCGCAATTCAGTGCCAAATGAAAGAAACTTTTATTCACAAAATTAAAACTCTCGATGTCACGATTCAAGAGCAAATTGTCCATCTTATTAAATTGGTAAGTCTGTTTTTAAATAATTTTTATTTATTTTATATACTTAATTAGATATTAATTAAAAATTATTAGACTAATAACTAATTCATCTAAAAATAATATAAATTAATATAAATAAATATAAATAAATATAAATAAATAAAAATAAATAAAAATAAATATAAATAAATAAAAAGAAATAAAAAGAAATATAAATAAATAAAAAAAAATAAAAATAAATATAAATAAACAATAGAAAGTAAAAAAAAATATTGTTTAATTAATTAATTAACTAAATTAATATAAATATTTTTAAATATTAAAAAAAATTAATAATTAAAATTACAGAATTGTTTCTAATGAATTTTTTTTTCATCGCAGGTTACCGAGGATCAGAGTATTGTGATTAATCAAGAATTATTACTGAATCTTAATGCATCTGATTTATTTCCCCAGATGAAAAATTTAATCGAAGAGAGAAATTTATATCGCGAGGTAATAATAAAATTTTTTTTCCCCTTTATTATATTCATAAATTAGAATTGCAAAAAAATTAACAAGAAAAATGTCTTTATTTTCAGAAATTAAAGAAATTCGAACTTAGAGAACCTGATATATGCAATAATTCAATGATTCTTTCGAGAAGTGATTATTTTAGTAAATCTGTATTAAATTCGACTGGCTATTTTGAAAGTGAGGAGGATCAGTCTTGTTATGAGGTGGCAAATTTAAAATCTAAAGTCAGAAAACTACGAAACGAATTGTAAGTTTCAAGAATATTCAAAAATTTTTTATTTTTTAATTATTTTTTTATAAAAATAATTTTTCCATATTAATTATAATGAATAATTTATCGAAATTTTCAATTTTACGCATTTTTTTTCTATCAAATATTATTGTTATAATATTTATCCAATTAATTAGCAAATTATTTACTAAATTTTTTAATTTTATTTTTTTCTCTTTCTTTTAAAAAATTTGTTCTTTCAAATTATTTCTTTATAATTTATCAAATTAATTATCAAACTATTTACTTAAATTTTTAAAAGTAAATTATTTATAATTTTTATTCTCTCAATTAATATTTTTATTATTCATCAAATTAATTATGAAAAATTATTTTCTCAAATTTTTAAATTTGATAATTATTTGTTTTCAATTAATATTTTTATAATTTATCAAATAAATAAATAAATCTTTAAAATTGATAAATTTTTTTCTTTCAAATATTATTTTTATAATCATCAAATTATTATTTATAAAAAATTATTTTCTCAAATTCTAGAATTTGACAATTTTTATTCTCTCAATTAATATTTTTATTATTCATCAAATTAGTTATGAAAAATAATTTTCTCAAATTTTTAAATTTGATAATTTTTTTTTTCAATTAATATTTTTATAATTTATCAAATTAATTATTAAATTTACTAAATTTTTAAATTTTACCATTTTTTTTTCTTCTAAGTATTTATTTTTTTCCATATTTAATTGTTTTAGGGAAGAGAAATGTGAATATCTAATGGAATGCAAAGGAGAAGTTGAGCACAATACAATTCTAATTGCAAAACTTTATGAAGAGGTAATTTTTCAAAATCTTTTTTTAATTTTTCGTTTACTATTTTTCATTTCTATTTTATTAATTTTTTTCTATTATTTTCTATTCAAGTTTCAAATAAAGAATTAAAATAATTTAAGTTTAAATTTAATAATAAAATATAATTAATAAAATAAATAAAGGAAATTAAATAAATTATTTAATTAACCTAATTATGTTAATTAATGATAATTTAATTATAATTTTCTAACGATAATTTAATTATCATTAAATATTAATTAATAATAATTGAATTATAATTCATTGTTAATTAATAATAATTTAATTATTATCGATTATTAATTAATGATTAAAATTATAATTAATTATAATTGAATTATAATAATAGTAATTAAATTAATCATTAATTTAACAATTGAAGCAACAAGTTTCTAAGTAGAAAAAAAATTGCAGAATGAAAAATTGATGCTGCAAGCGCGAACTGCCAAATCTTATCGAGATGAATTGGATGCTGCGATTGAAAAGGGAGAGAAAGTTGATCGTCTTGAAATGGAAGTTGCACGTTATCGGGAAAAAATGAATGATCTCGAATTTTACAAAACTACCATCGAGGAAATACGCGAGGACAACAAGTAAATTTATTCTCCTCTTTGAATTCTTTTTTTTTCTTTAAATATTACTTTTTTATTTGAAAAGAAAAAATTTTCTCATACAAAAAAAAATTAACAAAAAACATTTTCTTTTTTCTCCCTTTTTAGAGTTTTATTAGAAACAAAAGAGACACTAGAGGACGAATTAAAATCACAGCGAAAATTGAATGAGAAAATTCCCAAACTTGAAGCACAAATTGCCGACTGTAAACAACTTGTTGAAAAAATAACTGCGGTAAATAACTCAATGAAACTTTTATTTATTATTTAATTTTTCATATTTTCATTAAGTTTTCATTATTAAAAAATTTTTTTTAATTAAAAGAAACTTTGTAAATTATATTAAAAAATTTTTTTAATTAAAAGAAAATTCATTAAATATTAAATTTTTTTTTTAATTGAAAGAAAATTTATTAATTATTAAATTTGTTTTTAATTAAAAGAAAATTGATTAAATATTAAAAAATTTGTGTTAATTAAAAGAAAATTCATTAATTATTAAATTTTTTTTTTAATTGAAAGAAAATTTATTAATTATTAAATTTTTTTTTATTAATAGAAAATTCATTAATTATTAAAATTTTTTTAATTATTAAAAAGAATATTTTGTTTAATTATTATTTAAAAGAAAAATTATTTTAATTATTAAAAAAAATTATTAGGAACGAACGGCTGAGAGAGAAAAATATCAACAGCTTCAAGAAGAAAATATTCACCTGCAAGTTTTGGCCAAATCTTCAAAAGATGTTTCAATAGTGGAATCTGGTTTCGATTCCGATGAGCCAGGTAATTAATTTAAATAATTATTCAAATTAATTATTATTCCTTCTTTTATTATTCGATTTTTCTTCAAAAAAATTTTTTTTTATTTTCAATAATCATTTTATTATTTAATATTATTATTGTTAGATAATAATTTTAATTTATTTTATCATAAGTCATAGTTTAATTAATTTAAATTGTAAATTAATAATATTACTATTTTTTACTACATTATTTTCTATCTATTTATGTTTATTAATTACTCTAATAAAATAAATCATTAAAGTTATTAATATTGTAAATAATTAATTAACTGAAACTATTTTTTTTTATTAATTCTTTTTATAAAAGTCACGGACAAGGGGAATCGAACCCGCGACCTACGAACTTGAAGACTAAAGTTCTTTCCCCGAGGCTATCGCGCTCATATTTATTTTTCCATTCATAATAATTAATTACTAGATTTATAAATTTTGAAAACTGAAAAATAATATTATATTGATAATATAATGATTATTAAGTAACGAAATTAAAATAAAAATTAAATAGAATAATATTTACTAAAATTAAAATTAAATTAAAATTAACTAAAATTAAAATTAAATAAAAATTAACTAAAATTAAAAATACTGAAAAAATTTTTTTTAAAAATAATAATAATAATTAATTTTTCAATAAATAATTACATTTTGTTTGTTCACCAAATAATAGGCATTGGAAATAAATCATTGTCAGATCAATTGACAAACAGTGCTCAAAAGCAGGCGCGAAGGCTCGAATTGGAAAATCGTCGTCTCTCGTCAATTGTAAAATCAATGAAGGAAGAAAATTCATTTCAAAGAAGTCCTCAAAAATTAATGGATCTCGATAAAGAGCGAAAAGACATTGAAATAAAATTCCAATCATTGAGTAAAAAATATGAGCGATTAGTTCATCAAAATTCGCATTTAGAGCATAATTATAAAATAATGAAACAAGAGAATAAGCAACTGCAAATATCATTGAAGAAACAACAAGATGAACTTGACGATCAAATTACACTTGAATTTCAACACGATCAATTGAGTAAAGATTACGTGAATCGTCTTCACGAGAGGGAAATTTTGAAAAATAATCTCAAAGATGTTAACAGTGAATTAAAATTACTTCAAGAATCACACGATAAACTTCAATTGGATTACAGCGATTTGCAGAGTAATCGGGAAAATTACGATATGGAAATGAGAAATTACAAGAATCTCAAGAAGGAGCATATTAAGTTGAAGGTAAATTTTAGAATTAAAAAAAAATACTTTTTTTTATATTTTCGTATTTTTTTTATAAATTAAAAAGCAATTTATGAAAGGAAAAAAAACTATTTAATTATTATAAAAAAATATTCAAAATTAAATTATTTTCAAAAAATATTCGAAATTCAATTATTTTCAACATCTAGTATTTTCATTAAATTTCGCAAAAGAATTTAACTATATTTAAAAAATAATTAATAAAATTCATTCAAAATACAATTATTTTCAAAAATAATACAATTTTTCACAGGAATTCAATTACTTTAGAATAGCATTTTCAAAAAAAATTTCGAAAAAGTCAATTATTTAAGAAAATTTGTATACAATTCTTCACAATAATTCAATTAATTTCACTAATAATAACATTTTTCATGGAAATTCCATTTTTAAAAAAAACTTTTTGATAAAATTCTAAGCAAGAATTCAATTATTTTCATAAATAATAAAACTCATCAAAGAATTTCAATTATTTTTAATACTATTTTAAATTAATTAATCAAAAAATTCAATTATTTTCACAAAAATAAAATTTTCTACAAGAATTCAATTATTTATGATAAAATTTTGATAATTATTTATTATATTTCTCGAAAAAATTAATTATTTAAAACAATGTTTATAAAATTCTTATGAAGAATTCAATTATTTTCAAAAATAATAAAATTCATGGCTGGATTTCAATTATTTTGAATACAATTTTTCAGGAATTGCTCAAAAAATATAATTAAGCTTAAAAATTTAATTTCAATTCATCGAAAAAATTAATTATTTTAAAAAAATGTTTTTTTTAATTTTTTGATAGAATTCAATTATATTTTCAAATATTTTAATAAAATTGTTCGAAACAAATCAATTATTTTAAAATTTGAATACAATTTAAATTAAATTTTTTTGAAATAATTCAATTATTATTCTTTTACATTTTAATAAAATTCTTCCCAAGAATTCAGTTATTTACATAAATAATTCCTCGAAAGAATTCAATTATTTAAAAATAAATTACAAAATTATTTCCGAAAATTCAATTATTTTGAGGCACTTTCATAAAATTCTTAGCAACTATTCAATTATTTTCATAAATAACAATATTCATCACAAGAATTCAATTATTTTTCAAAGTAATAAATTTTTTCTTGCAAATTCAATTATTTTGAATAATCCTAATAAAATCTTTTGCAAGAATTCAATTCTTTAAAAAACATTTTAATTAAATTCTTTGTAAAATTTAATTATTTTTGAAAACTTTTCGCAATTTTGGTCGTCAAAGTTTAATTTTTCGATATTAGCTAATTTTTTACTACTTTTTTTAGTTTGAAAGCTACTCTTTACTACTTTTTTAAAATTAATTATTAATTTGTTTTTACATTTTATTAAAACAATTGAAAGTTTTCATATATAAATTATTTTTAATAAATAAATTAATTATAAATAACTTTCTAATTACAACAATTAAAAGTATTGTTATAGATATATTTTTTTATAACAATAATTTATAAATTGTAAAAATAATATTTCCAATTATTTTTTAAATTAAAATAATTCGGAAGTTATTACCTAATTATAAATTACTTTTTCATTAAAACAATTAAAAGTTTTTATTTATAAATTATATTTCAATTAAAATAATTAAATTAATTACAAATATCTTCCTAATTATAACAGTCCTTAATTATTAATTATTTTGTAATGAAAATAATTCAAAGTTATTAATTAGAAATTACTTTTTAACAACAACAATTAAAACTTACTAATTATTAATTACTTTCTAATTAAAATTATTATTTATTTTAATTACAATTATTTTAATTACAAATTACATTTTAATTAAAATAATCGTTAGTACCAAATTTTAAATTATAACTTTTTAATTAAGACAATTGAGAGTTATTAAACTAGAAATTACTTTTTAATTAAAACAATTAAAAGTTAATAATTATGAATTATTTTTTTAATAGAACAATTGCTTTTTAATTGGAAACTACAAAACTAAGAAGAACAATTTTTCTATTTGACTTTTTCAAGTCAAATTCGTTTTTCAAAAGAAATATATAAATAAATACTTAAATTAATTAATTTGCGAAATAATTAATAATAAATAATAGTTTTCAATTAAATTTTACAATACTAATAAATTTATAAAAAATTTGTTATAAAAAATGTGCTAATGACTCAACTGATTTAGGAGGATTTCCGGAACATGTTCGTGAATTCGAAACTACTGATGGTTCAGCATAAAAATCTGGAAGAGAAAAGTAATGAGGATTTAAATAAATTGAAAATTAAAGTAAGCGACATGCAAGATGCATTATCTACCAAAGAACAAAGATGTTTGAGTTTGGAATATAAAATCAAAAATTTGAATCAACGTTGCGAGGTAAGAAATTTTTTTTCCGAGTAAATAATAATAATATAAAATTTTTTTATTTTTTTACTAATTGTTTTTTTTCTTGCTTTTTCAGGAACTAATGGAAATGAATGATCATTTAAATACCGATCGGCAGAAACTTATGACTTACACACACGATCTGACACTTCAAAATAAAGACTTTCTCGAGCAAACTTTGGAGGAAAAGGATAATTTTTATCAGGAAAAAAAAAATTACATGTCAGTATATTAATACATTAATATTAATTTAATACATTTAATTAAATTTTGAATAAATTTAAATTAATAATTTAATTAATAATTTAATACATAGGAAAAAAATTATTTGATTCAAATAAAAATTTTTTGATTCAAGTAAATAATTATTTATTTGATAAGTATATAGACAAGTAAATATGTTACTTGATTCAAATAATATTTTTCTCAGAGTACATCTGTATTCAAATTTTTTATTCAAAAATTAGTAGAGTAAACAAATTTTTTAATTACTTTAAAATTCATTAAATTAAAATCTTCTAATTATTTATAGAAACACCATTAATCAAATGAATTGTCACGTGAGAAAATTGGAGGAAAAAATAATGGAATATTACAAAAACGCACCACCTTCGACATGTAATAAGGGGTAAATTATTTACTTATTTTATATAATTTATTATTTATTTTTAAAAAATTTATTATTTATTTTAATAAATAATTGATTTATTCAGTTTTTAACTGAATATTTTACAAAAAGTTATTTCCAAATTTCTTACAATATTTTTTGCAATTGCAGGAAAACTACAAAACCAAATTTTGTTTCGAAAATGATAAAAACCACTTCCGATTTGTTTAATAGGGTAAATATTTAAATTTTAATTTAAAAAAATAAAAATAAACTTTTTTATTACTGAAATTCATTGATTTTTTTCAAAATAAATTTAATTAAATTTTTTAGAGTCGTCGTTCTTCTAATTCTTGGGAGGATAATATTAAAGAAACAGATAACAAAGTAACGAATGAAATGAAAAATCGTACAATGACACTCGATCCACGATTATTACGAGGTAAATTTATTTGAAATTATTAATTATGAAAAAAATAATATTAATTGCTGCCTATGTAAATTTCCTTGTATTTTATTATTACTTTTCTGGTTTATTAACAATTTAAAAAAAAAATAAATTTTAGGAAAAAGAAATTTAGGATCTCGGGATTATGTGTCTCTGGGAAGTTTCGGAAGTGTAGGGAGACGCAAATTTTCCAATTTCTATGAGGACAATGAAATTTCTGGATCTCCTTCAGATGTGAGTCACGAATTTTTAATTATTTCTATTTATTTTACTGCAAAAAAATAATTAAAATTTTTTTCTATTTATTAATTTATACTATATTCTCCAGTCGGATTTTCAAATTCGTTTTTTATTTATTATTATTTATTGTTAATTAATTAGTTTATTATTATTATTTATTATTATTCATATTCAATAAATTATTACTATTCTTATTTATTATCATAAATAGGTAATTTATTGCAATTTTTTATATTAATTCTAAATAAATTTAGAAACAAAAATTTTTCAAGGCGGTTTTCAAAGTTGTTTTTAATTTATTATTATTTATTCACTTATTACTATTATTTATTATTAATTTAATTTATTATCATAAATATTTTAATGAAATTTTTTTATATTAATTCCAATTAAAGTTAGAAACAAAAATTTTGAATTTTTACAGTCGGATTTTCAAATTTCTTTTTTATTTATTATTATTTATTCACTTGTTACTATTTTATTTATTATTAAATTAATTTATTATCATAAATATTTTATTGCTTTTTATTATATTAATTCCAAATAAATATAGAAATAAAAATTTTGAATTTTGTTTTCCAGTCGGATTTTAAAATTCCTTCGTCCGAAGATGAACAGCAAAATGAACCAATTCAAAAACTGAAACAATTTCACAATAATCGAGCGCCATTTGAAATAATAAACGAATCCGAAGATGGAAATTCAAATGAAGACGAAAATCAGAAGGAAATCATCGATAACAAACCAAAGTATCCAAAAAGATCAGCAAGTAAAAATTCCCTTTGGCTTGAATATGGTTGCGCATAATTTTTATTTCTATAAAAAAAAATCAGAGAAAATTGTTTCTATCCCCCCCTCCGAATGGCAATATATTTTTTATTATATTTTTCTTTTCAATTTTATTTTGAATTATATTTATATCAGTATTATATTTTTATTTTATTTGATGTTTCGTGGAAAAAAAGTCATTAATTAATAATAATAATAATAATAATAATTTATTCTCTTCATGTTTGAAATTTTTTAATTGTAAAATAATTTTCACTTGTAGTCAGTTATAAGTGAAATTATTTTTTATTTTTAAAATCGAGAGAAGTTCTGCGTTATCGACAATAATTTGTTAGCTGCAGTATATATCTTCATTTTAAGAGGTCTCTGCGTTGTTCCATTTTCACGATATAAACTTCAGATCAGTTGTAATCTTCGTAAATAAAAATTTATTTTTCAAATGCTATTTAATTTAATGATATTAATATTTTATTATGTGATTGTAAAAATTAATAAAATACGTACATATTTTTCATTTATAAAATATACTCTTTATTTTTTCCCCTCACACAAACGTTATTTATTAAATAACATTTAAATTTATAAATTAATAATTTAATTTTAGTTCAATATTCATCTAATTTTAGTTTAATTTTTACATAATTTTATTTTTTAGTTTAATTTATATTTTATTTTTTACTTAATTTTATTTCAATATTAATTCAATATTTATTTAACATTAAATTTATTATTAATTATTTAATTATAGTAACGAATGAATTTAATTTCAATTTAATACTAACTTAATTTTAGTGCAGTATTAATTTTATTTTAGTTTGATATTGATATAATTTTTATTAAGTAATAACTTAATCTTAGTTCAGTATTATTATCTTAATTTCTATTTAATGTTGAATTCAATTTTATTTCATTATTAATTTCTCTTTAGTCGAATAGTAATTCAATTTTAAATTAATAATGTAGCGCAAAAATCTGAGTGGAGGCAATGAGAGTGAGAGAGAAGTTCAATTAGTTCTCTCTCACTCTCATTGTCCCCACTACGCTGCCTGCGCTTGCGCGTTCAACTACTTTGCAATTAAGCGCCTTACACAATGTAAAGTAATGTATTATTTTAATTTTAATTTAAAACTAATTTAATTGTATTTTAAAATTAATTTAAATTTACTGATTATAAATTTAATATTAGTTAAATAATATTTTAATTTTTAATATATTAACTTAATTTTAGTTTAGTATTAATTTACTGTTAGTTCAGAATGAAAAATACTTTTATTTCAATGTTCGTTCAATTTTAAATTACCTATTAATTTAATTTTAGTTCAATATTAATTTACTTTTCATTCAGTATTAATTTCATTTTAATTTAATATTTACTTCATTTTATTTCATTATTAATTTACTTTTAGTTAAATATGAATTTAATTTTAATTTAATATTGAGTTAGTTTCAGTTAAGTATCAATATTAATTTACATTTAGTTCAATAATCATTTAATTTTAAATTAATGTCAACTTCATTTTATTTGAATATTAATTTACTTTTATTTCAGTATTAATGTAATGTTAACTTTGTTTTAGTTCAATATAAATTTCAATATCAATTAATTAAAATTTTATCTTAATTTTTAAATTATTAAATACATTTCTAATGATAATTTATTTATCTACAAAGTATAATTCACAGTCTACTGTTGTTCGCGCTAAAACTGGAGTGGGGGTAATGAGAGTGAGAGAGAAGTTCTAGTAGTTCTCTCTCACTCTCATTATCCCCACTACGCTCCATGCGCTTGCGCGTTCATCTACTTTGCAATTAAGCGCCCTACACACCAGTAAAGTAAATATAAAAACAATGTAAAGTAATTTAAAGCAATGTATTAATTTAATTTTATGTTAATTTAATATTAACTTATTTTTAGTTAATTAATGAATTAAAATTAGTTAAATAATCTTTAATTAAAATTAAATAAATTTTATAAATTACAATATTTAATTAAAAATTTTATTATGTAATAAATTTCTAATATTAATTTAAATAAATAACAATCTAAATTTAATAATGTCAATTTAAATAATAATTGATAGTACTACATTTAAAGTAAAACTTTTCAATTATGAATATATAAAATTTTCGACCACGTGACACTAGTATAATAAAAATTTATTTTAAGAATAAATCACTTATGGACCTATATTAGACGTGATGCATTTCTAGAGCACAAAGAAAGCTTTATTTCAAATGCATTCTGAACGAGAAACTTCTCTACAATTGAGCGGAAATTCATTCTTGGATTTGGTCCAATATAATCAATGGCAATGAGTTGATTAAATTTTATTTCATAATTCACTTTCATGCACTAAACGAGTACACTCTTTTTTAATATTCTATTTAATTACTATTTTTTTCCAAATGTCAAATTTATTATAATTTTATTCTTTGCCTTCTTCGAGGAAACCTACTTTCTTTTCTCTCTATTGTTCCCTCTTTCTTTTGTGTTTGTACTAACGACGACTAATTGTTACCGAAGATAGTAAACTAAGAAAAAGCGGAGTACGCAAGCGCATGGAGCGTAGTGGGGGTAATGAGAGCGAGAGAGAAGTTCGAGTAGTTCTCTCTCACTCTCGCTGTCCCCACTACGCTCCTTATGCTTGCGCGCTCACTTTCTTCTCAATTAAGCGGCTTTCACACCAGTAGAATAAATGTAAAAGTAACGTAAGACAATGAAAATTAATTTTAATTACTTTACACTCTTTTTGCTTCAATAAAAAGAGAGTAAAGCAATTATAATTAATTTAAAGCAATTAAAATTAATTTAAAACAATGTAAAAAATTAATTAATAATGTAAAATAATAATAATAAATAATAATGTAAAAAAATACAAATACTGGCTGGAATACCCGAACAATTTGAAAATGACGTGAATTTCAAGAATACGAATTCCAATTAATCATAGTTTCTGACTATAATAACATATAATTTCTTTACTGTTTAATATTGAAATTAGGAATTTAATAACTCAAAGACATATATTCAATTGTTAAATTGTTTTGTATTTTTGTTTTTCACGCGTATGTAATTTGCAAAAATAATGCATTATTGATTGTCACGTCGCGTCATTTGATATATAATGGATTAATAATTATTTGTGTAATTTTTTTTTCATTAGTTTACTCACATCAAGTGAATATTGAATTAATCGCACTTATATATTTTTAATTACTTGCAAAAAAAAGGAAAAATATTATTCCATGAAAAAAATCAATGTACGATTTTTTTTCAATAATAAATTTACATTCAATAATGAATAAAATAATTAATAAATTTAAATACAAAAAAATTTTAAACAAGAATCTTTTAATTATCGGTACGATAAAAAAATTTATTTACTCAAAACCAAATCGATTTTAATTTAATAAAATTAAATATTAGTTTTAACTTTTTTTAACTAGAAAAATTAACTAAATAATTTTTAGTTTTACCAAAAAGAAATTTTAGTCTGTTTTTTATTTAAATAATTTTATTTCGGCTTTTTTTTTAGAATTTCCACTATTTAAAATTCGTTAATACTGGAAATTAAAAAACTCTTCTCAAAAATTATTATTAAATTCTTTAAAACGATTCAATTATTTTCAAAAAATATTCGAAATTCTATTTTCAATATCTAGTATTTTCATAAAATTTCGCAAAAGAATTCAATTATTTAAAAAGAAATTGATAAAATTCTTCCAAAATTCAATTATTTTTATAAATAATAAAATTTTCACAGGAATTCAATTAATTTAGAAAAACTTTTTCAAAAAAATCAATTATTAACCAAATTTTGATACAATTCTTCACAATAATTCAATTACTTTCACTAATAACATTTTTCATTGAAATTCAATTCTTTAAAAAAAATTTGATAAAATTCTAAGCAAGAATTCAATTATTTTCTTAAATAATAAAACTCGTATTGAAGAATATCAATTATTTTTAATACTATTTTAAATTAATTATTTGAAAAATTCAATTATTTTTGCAAAGAAAGTTTTCCACAAGAATTCAATTATTTAAAATAAAATTTTATCATAATCTTTATTATATTTCAAAAAAATTATTTATTTAAAACAATGTTTATAAAATTCTTATGAAGAATTCAATTATTTTCATAGATAAAAATAACAAAATTCTTCGCAATAATTCAATTAATTTCGTGAATAACAAAAATTCTTCTAAGAAATTCAATTCTTTTTAAAAAATTTTAATAAAATTCTTTGCAACTATTCAATTATTTTCATAAATAATTAAATTGATCGCAGGATTTCAATTATTTTTAATACAATTTTACAAGAAATGCTCTAAAATGTAATTATTCTTAAAAAGTTAATTTCAATTCCAAGAAAAAATTAATTATTTTTAAAAAATGTTTTTTTAAAATTCTTTGGAAGAATTCAATTATTTACAAAACTATTAGAATTTTTCACAGGAATTCAATTATTTTCATAACAAAATAATTATTTTCGAAAATTCAATTATTTTCAGGCATTTTAACATAATTCTTTGAAAAATTCAATTATTTTCATAAATAACAATAAATTCATCACAAGAATTCAATTATTTTTAAAAGTTATAAATTTTTTTTTGTAAATTCAATTATTTTTAAAAGTTATAAATTTTTTCTTGTAAATTCAATTATTTAAAAAAAAAATCGTATGTAAGAATTCATTTATATTCATAAATATTAAAATTCTTTTTAGCTATTCAATTATTTAAAAAAAAAATTTAATAAAATACCACAAAAGCATTCAATTAAAATTTTTTATAGAATAAAATTCTTTGTAAAATTTAATTATTTTTAAAAACTTTTTGCAATTTAATGATTTTCAATATCTACTATTTTTATAAAATTTTTAAACAAAATTTTTTGTAAAAATCTTCATGAGAATTCAATTCTTTTTGGAATTTCTAAATTGGAATTTACATAAAATTAGTCGAAAGAAATTAATTATTTAAAAAATTTTCTAAAATTCTTCGCAAAAATTAAATTATTTTTATAAATATTGAAATTTTTTGATGAATAGGTAATAAAATTCGTTGCAAGAATTCAATTTATTAGCAGTAGGATAAGAAAGAAGTAAATATTCTTGATCGAAAATTAGGAAATAGTCAGGAAAATAAAATGTAGAATGGAATTTTTGTGAGTTTTGTGAAGTGTCAAAAACGAGTTTTTTAGTCGTCAAGTTAAATTTTTCGATAGCTACTTTTTTACTACTTCTTTTAGTTTGGAAGCTATTTTTTGATATTTTTTTAAAATTAATTATCAAATGCGAAGTCTCGAAATTAGTTTAACTAAACAAATTTTAGTTTAACTAAATTAATATTAATTTAGCGAAATAAATTTTATTTAAACTAATTGAATTTTATTTGAACTAAATAAATTTTATTTAAACTAAATTAATATTAATTTAACTAAATTAATATCAATTTAACTAAATGAATTTTATTTGAACTAAATTGAATTTTATTTGAACTAAATAAATTTTCTTTCAACTAAATAATTTTTTTTTTATCTAAATTAACATTATTTCAATTAATTAAATTTTATTTCGCCCAAATAAATTTTCCTTGAATCAAGTAAACTTTTTCAAATATATAAATTTTTTTTTTGCAACTTGAATATTGAAAAGAATAATTTGAATAAAAAAAAATGACTCACTGAGTATGTAATTTAAAGAAATGTACTTTTCTCTTGAGTGCATCTGGATCTATATATGCAACATGCGCACGACACTCCACGTGTTAATCATTGTCTCGTACCTGCAACAATTCTAAACCGACAAAGAATGCCGGTCTGGCGTGTTCGCCGAGAGCCAATCGCAAGCTCAGATTATGGTCTGACACGTGAATTTAATGGAGGGTGGACAGGGCCGTCTCATTCATATTACAAGCTCGTTCCAATTTAAATATTTTAAATTATTTACAATTTTCAAATTGTTTTTCTCGTTCATAGTAAACAAGAAAATTATTCGTGAAATTTTATTTTATAAATATCATAAACGAATCTTTTTTTCTACCCCTTTTTCAATTTTAATCACAAATATTTTAATGTTTTTTTATTTTATTTTATTTTTATTACTGTGAAAGTAAATATTTTTCGTATTATTATAAAATATTAAAACTTTTTTAAAGTAAATTTTAATTAAATATTAAATTTGAATAAAATTAATATGTTTAACAAAATTAATTTCTTATTAAAGTTAATATTTGATAAAGTTAATTTTTAAAATCAAATTAATATTTAATAAAGGAATTTTTTCATAGAATTAATATTTAAACAAATAATTTTTATTTTTAAATAAATAAGTAAACATTATTTTTAAATTCAAAATTTAAGAAAATTTAAGTTTTTTTATTTGAAAATTCAAGTAAATATTAATTTTTTTTGCCAAAAAAACAAATTTCAGGCTTTTTTTGACAAAATAATTAATAAATGCTTTTAGCAAAATATTACTGTTTATTAAAATATTTATTTATCTAAATATTTTTCTTGAAATATAATTATTAGTTTAAAATATACATTTAAATATGTATTTTAATTAAATGTATATATTATTTCAAGTTTAAAGTAAAAAAATACTTTTGTTTTAAAATTAATTATGAAAAATTTTTAATTCACAAAAATAAAAGATTACAATAAAAATATTTACCGATGAAAATTTTTTTTTTTGTCATTTATTCAAACCAGGGGATTTATTTTGTTAAGACGTCAAACATATTTTGGTCAAGTGCGCGTTAAAACGTCTTTTTATAACAGTACCTCCACTTAATGATTTCCCCCTTCTACTTTTATGCAAAAAAAAAAAAAAAAAAAGTTATCCAGTTCAAAAGTGCATTTTTCGCGAAATAATTAATTCAACATTTTCCAGTTCGTTTACACAATTTTTTTTCTTAAAATAATAAGAATTGTTTCGTTACAAAGTGCTAAAGTAATTTTTATTTTCTACAACAAATTGCATTGTCATAGTGCAAATATTGTGTTTTTCTATTATTTGCAAAAATTCCTATTGATACTAATAATAAAGATAAAAAATTAAAAATAAAATTTACAACAAATCGCTACTGATAATAAATCGATTATAAAATCACAAATTGTAATCGATTATTATAATATTTATTATACTGATTATTTTTCAATTATTATTTATAATTATGAAAAAGAATTATTATATTATTATTATGAAAAATTATCAAACAATATTTACTTGAATCAAATAATTTTTATTTTTAAAAAATTTTTCTAATTTCTTTGAAAAGATTTAATTATATTTTGAAAAATTTTAAGAAACTTTTTCGTAAGAATTTAATTATTTTCCCAAATAATGAAAATTTTTGCAGAAATTCAATTATTTTCAATATCTACTATTATTTAATGAAATTTGCCAAAAGAATAATTCAATTTTTTAAAAGAATCTTAATAAAATTCTTTGTAAACATTCAATTATTTTCTAAAATAATGAAAATCTTTGCAGAAATTCAATTATTTAAAATACAATTTTCATTGAATTTTTTTCGAAAAAAATCAATTTAGGTATTTAAAAGAATTTTTATAAAATTCTTCTCGGGAATTTAATTATTATTTGAGAATTTTAATGCAATAATTCTTCGAAGAAATTCAATTATTTTTAAAAATTTTATTAAAATTCTATATATAAAAGAATTGAATTATTTTCAATAAAAATTTACTTAAATTCGTCGGAAAAAATTTATAAGAATTCAATTATTCAAGTAAATAATAAAATAATTTAAATAAATTCAATTACTTTGAATATAATATTTTAATAAACTTTTACGCAGAAATTTAATAATTTTTATATAGAGAATAAAAATTTTACTGGAATTCAATGATTAAAAATACAATTTTCATAAAATTTTTCCAAACAAAATCAACTAATTTAAAAAATTTTATTCTTTGCAAGACTTAAATTATTTTTATAAATAATAATACGCTTCACAGAATTTCAATTATTTTTTATTACAATTTTAAATGAATTCGTCGAAAAATGCAATTATTTTTAAAAATAATATTAAAATTCTTGGAAAGAATTTAATTATTTTTTGAAAGAAGAATTACAGTTGTAATTTTTAGAATTTGTTAAATTTCAAAAAGATTTTCCACAGTAATAATTTAAAATATTGTAATTGTAATTTTTTCTGTGGATAAATAAATAAGTATTTAAATATTTATTTAACAAAAAATTGTTCATGTTTTGAATGTAATTTAATTTAAAATTATTGTGAAATTTAATTAAAATATTATATTGTACGTTAAAATTTTTTTTTTACATTTAAAAATTATTTTTAAATATAATTGTATTTTTGTAGAATTTAAAATTAAAATTTAGAAAATTTTTGATTTTTGTAAAAATTTAGATTTCTAGTTATTATCAGTAGAAGAAAAAATGAAAATATTTTTTTTTATGAAAATTAGAAATTTCTTTAAATGATCTAAATTATTATGCAAATTATTCTCTTTTTATTTACAAAAAATACTAGAAAATTGTTAATTGTTAAAAAATTTTAATTAAGAAGTTTTAATAAAATTCAAAGTTTTTTAAAAATAAAGGAAAAATATGTTTATAAGTTCTATTTGTCAATTGGAAAAATTTAATTAAAAATGAAACTGAAAATTTTTGAATTTTTTGGAAACAAAGGGAAAAATTTTATTGAAAAAAATATTCTTTTAAATTTATTTACGAATATTATACTATTATTATCTTATTTATTAAAATAGTTTGATATTGAAATAAGGAAAATTTTTGAAAATAATTGAAATTTTGACAAGAATTTTATAAAAAGTTTAAAAAAAAAATTTGAATTAAAAATTTTTACGTTCTATTATTTTTAAAATTACTAATTTTATTTAAAAAAGTGCGTAAAAAGTTATCCGCATGCGTAAGCGCGCGAATTGTTGCGAATAATAATAATATTATAATATCTAATTATTCCTTTGTTTACAATTTAACAAGTGCGACAACCTTCTCCGGAAATATATTTAAAATGTGATGTTAAATTACTCTAAGAAGGTCACGTGATCATTGATTCGAATGTACGCGGCTGTTACCCCCTCTCCTACCTTCTTTTTCTAAAGAAAATTAAAAAAAGCAAATTCAAATTCGATTAAAAAATCAAATTATAATAATGAATGAAATTCCGAAAAATTAATTAGCATTTTTTTGATTAGAAACATTGGGTTCACTCCCCTCCCCTCTTTTAATACAGAGCTCCCCCGCCATGATTCATATAAACGATGCTCACTTCACGTCACCTTTCTACACAACTACGAACGCAGATAGTCCTAGCCCGACTGTCCGATCGTACATGTTAACATCACATCGCCTTATCAACTTTTAATTCAACTCGGGTCTCTTTTCAAAATAAAAACAAAAAAAAGTAGAAAATAAGAAAAATTTGTGCGTTCGTGCAATAGTGTCAATATTTTCAGTTTCTTTTTTTGTTATTGTTGCTGTTGTTGTTTCAAAAAAAAAAAAAAAGTGCTTTGTCAACGCTTTTTATTTTTAACGATCTTATTATCAAAAAATCACACACACCAAAAAAAAAAAAAATGAGTTACGGAGCGGATTTAACAACAAACAATGTGGAAAACAATAGGTGAGTGCAAAAAAAAAATTATTCGTAAAATTGTGTAACAATATTTTGTTTCAAAAAGAATTTTTCTTTTTTGAGGTTATAGTTTGCTCTAAAATCAAAAATAGGGCGTCGTCAGGAATTATCAAATACTGTGTTAAACGATCTAAAAATCGGAAATATTTCCCTTGGGAAAAATTTAAATTTTATTTTTTAATTTCTTGTAATTATTTGTTATTTATTTGTTATTTTTTGTTCGTAATTATGAAATTTCTTGTTTAACATTCTAAATGGTTTAAAATTGCACAAGGTATAAATAGGCGGCGTCCCTTAAAAGTTGTCATAATTCAAACGGAATTTCATTTCAATCACCTTGAAGTGAAAAATTTTAAATTGCCCCGGAGGATGAAAATGGAAATTTATTTATATGATTTCGAATAGAGAAAGTTTTTTGGTTATTTGTCTGGGAATTTTTTTGTTAATTATCGAGTGACAGTTTTCCTTTACAACGTATCTGCTCAAACATCAGGGACGTATTTTTTAGGTCGATTTCTGTGGTATTCAATATTATGCAACCCTCTTGTGTTTTTTTTTTAAGAAAGCTTTTCATTAAAAACTATCCTTTTATTCTTTTTTTGTTTATTTGTGTTTATTACTTATATTTATAATTCAATTTTTTCTC
The DNA here is from genome assembly GCF_015476425.1 of Leptopilina heterotoma. Classification (NCBI taxonomy): domain Eukaryota; kingdom Metazoa; phylum Arthropoda; class Insecta; order Hymenoptera; family Figitidae; genus Leptopilina; species Leptopilina heterotoma. The sequence goes on from NW_025110893.1 coordinate 2,025,300, forward strand.
GAGTTTTTTCAATTTTTTTTTCAATTTTGATATTTTCAATAAATTGTTTATTATTTTTCCTCGTCATTTATTTATTTTTGTCACTATTTACAATATTGATGTAAACAATGCGTTATTATTAAAATTATCCGAAGAAATTTGTTAGAAAAACAAATGGTAATAGTTTTGTTTAGATAGGAAAAAAATATTGTTTTTTCACCTACTTTTCCTATTGAACATATCGGTTTTTATTTTAATTGTTAAAAATTTGATTCAAATAAACAATTAATAAAAATTATATTAATAAATTTTTCCTTTACGAATAAAGGAAAACGTCTTTTATTTTTTTTTTTAATTTTTGTTAAAAATTCAGTGATTTATTAATTTTATTTATTTCAAAATAAATTTTATTTAAGCTAATTAAATGGTTTTTGCTTCAAATAATGAAATTATTTCAAGAAATTTCATTTCAAATATGAAATTATTATTATTAATTTAAAAAATAGAAAAATGAATTAAAAGAATAGAAAATAATTGAGAAATAAATGTAAAAATAAATTTAAAAAAAAAAATTATTTAAAAAATAGAAAAATTAATAGTAAAATACAAAAATTAGTTTAAAAAATAGAAAAATTAATTGAAGAATAGAAAAATTATTTAAAAAATTGGAAAATTAATTGAAAAATAGAAAAATTAATTAAAAGATAAAAAAATTAGTAGGAAAATACAAAAATTAATTTAAAAAATAGAAAAATTAATAAGAAAATAGAAAAATTATTTAAAAAATTGAAAAATTAATTCAAAAATAGAAAAATAATTTTAAAACTTTAAAAATTAATTAAGAAATAGTAAATAAAATAGTTGAAATTCCAAAGGAAAAAATATAATTTTCCCCAAGTGGCTGAAGAAAATGAACATATGCTGCGGTCATCTGCCGTAAAGCAACGGAAACGAGGATTATAGTATATAAACAACAATCCCTCCGAAGGATTAAAAGATAAATTCCTAAATTACATTTTCTTAAATTTATTACTTTCAAAACACTCTCGCAAGTTTGAAAGGAAAAATTTTTTTTTCACTTAAAATACATTTAAAATCAAATTTATTCTAAAATATTCATTATAAAATAGGTAATGTAAATAAGTTTATAATGTTTAACCTTTTTATCTTTAGTAAGTTGCAAAAATTTTTTATATATATTTCCATTGAAAATTGTAGCAAAAAAAAGGAAGAAGAAGAAAAAAAAATTCATTCACTTTGATGGCACGAAAAATTCATAAGCAAAGTTTAATATTCATTTTGTAGTTTCTAGAGTCAAGGGCGTTGACATTTTTTTTTCAACATCACCCTCATGTCGTGTCAACTTTTATTAATATTAATATTTCCATCCTAATTACGCTATTCTTTTGTTAATTAATCCCCTTTTTGAAAATTATTAATTGGGAAAGTTGTAATTATTATTATTTATCACCTGATATAATTTTTTTTATTATTTTTAATTTTTATTAATATTAATATCAATGTCCTAATTAAATCAATAATAATTATGTATAATTATATAATTTATGATTAAATTTATATTTTAAACGGACGTTAAAAATCTCATCCATCAATCATTATTTATTTTAATTATAATAATAATTATTTAATTGATCTGACAGTAATTATTTGTATTATTATAGTTATAATATAATATTATTTTTAATTTAATTATTTGTTATTAATTATTAATAATTTGTAATTTGTAATATTAATTATTATATTAATAATTCTAATAATTATTATAATATGAATTATTATATTAATTATAATGAAATTTTTTGACTTTTTGACTCGGAGTGATCGTTAACCTCAAAGTCTTATTTATAATCATTATAGTTAATTATAATAATTAATTAATAATAATTGTCATGAAAATAATTATCTTTAGGCCAATTACGTTATTAATTTCTAATTAATCTTTTTTCCTAATTTATTAATTCGAATAACTGCAATTATTATTTATTTAATTCTCAACTAATAATTCTTTCATTAATAATTATTGTCAATAATAATAATAATTAATATTTATATTGTACTTTAATCATATTAATATAATTAACATTGTTTAATTGTTCATAATTATTAATTATTATTAATAAAATATAATTACAAAAATTTTTAATATATTTTATAAATAATAGTGAAAAAAATAATGAATAATAAATAATATTTATAATATTTAACAATATTAATAAAGTTTAACGTATTGAGGAAAATTTTTTTTGCAATACTTTGTCATAAGTTTCTATAAATTAAAAAATTAAAAAATAAAACAATAAAAAAAATTCATAGAAAATTTTTTAAAAATTAAAAAAAATTAAAAATAATTTAAAATAATTTAAAAAAATTAAAAACAATAATTATAAAAATATAATTTTTTCAGCAAAATTAAAAGTAGAAACTAATTTAATTTTACCTCGAGAAAGATGACTAAAGAAAAAAATCCCAAAAAAATTGTGCCGGACTAAATTTTAATAAATCATTAAAAAAAAAAATGAGAGAATTTTCTAAAAATAGAATTCGCGTGTTAATGAGTAATTTCCTTAAAGTCAAGTTTTCTACTTAATCTGGACAGCAAAAATACTATAATACTAGTAATTCTCATGCTGATAAATATTATCAAACATTTGTATTGTCCTATGTTGATTTTTTAAATAATAATATAATGAATTCTTCGTGGAAAATTGACGAACATTACATATTCATTTTGTAATATTTTTTTTTTCTTCTTCTTTTTCTTCTTTTCGCAAAAGATTGGAAAGAATTCGTTGATGTCTGACTCACAGGCGTTGATGTTATTCGGTTTTATATCATCTCGAATCTAAGAAAATAGTGACTTTCGATTTCTCCTATGATGTAAAAGAATCTGAAATTGAATTCAGATTTACTTCTGAAATTATAAAACACACTCCCATAAAAAATGAATAAATTAATATCGAAATTCTTATTTTTTTGTTGACAAAAATTGACAAAAAAAAAAATAATTTTTTTTTCTTTACTTTTATTTAAAAAAAAAAATATATTTTATGTATAAAAATAATTTTTGTAAAAAAATATATTGTATGTAAAAATAATTTTTATAAAAAAGATATAAAAATATGGAAGTTATATAAATATGGACAGTTTTTTAGTTTCAGGATGTATTTGAAGTTTAGTTATCAGTCCACTTCTTGAAAATGATAATAACATTTAAAATTCCGGTTTTTGCGTCTATTTTCCTGTCCACTTATATTTTATTACTCGCACCAAGTTGAAAACTATTTGAGAGGACTTGTTACCGAAGGACAAATATTCATTAACAATTAGTTAAAAAATAATAGTAGTGCAGAAATATTTTTGAATTTTTTTTTGTATAAATAATATAATTTATAATTATAATATATAACAGTATTGTTTACAAACTCATTTTTTTTTCTTTTGGGAAAAAAACATTAGATTTTCCCGTTTCTTAATATTTTTGTAGAAAATTCTTAATTTTAATAAGAAAATAATTTGCATCAATTCTATTTCTTAATTTTAGTTGTTTTAATAAAATTCAAAGTTCTTAACAATAAAGAAAAAAAATGTTTAAAAATTATATTTGTCAATTAAAGAATTTAATTGAAAATGAAACAGAAAATTTTTGAATTTTTAGAAAATGAAGGAAGAAATTTTATTGAAAAAAAATGTTCTGTTAAATTTATTTACGAATATCTTTAATTGTAAAATTATTCGAAAACCATAATTTCTTTTTTAAATATATTTTAAATATTTAATTATTATTATTTTCAAGTTGGAATTAAAATTCTTCAAAACATTCAAATTCAAACCATTTTGAAATTAATTAAGTTTAAAAATATTGTTATAAAACATAAAGATTTTCAAATATAAATTTTAAAATAATTTCATAATCAAAATGTAAAAAATTCACTTATTAAGTACAAAATTAATTATTGTTGTTTATATTTTCAAAAATTTTAATACAATTCATCGCAAGAATTCAATTATTTTTATAAATAGAAAAATTCTTTGCAGGAATTCAATTATTTTCAAAACAATTTTAATTGAATTCCTCAAAAGAATTTAATTATTTTCAAATATTTACATAAAATGAATTTATTTCCTAAAATATTTTTAAAAATTCTTCGAAACAATTCAACTAATTTTATAAAAATTAAAATTCTTTGCAGGAATTAAATTTTTTTTAATCCAATTAAAAATAAAATTACACGAAAGAATTTGATTATTTTCAAAAATTTTCATAAAATTCAATGTCAAGAAGAATTTAAAATTTTATAAAAATAATTCAATTATTCTCAAAATATTTTTAAGAAAAATTCTACATATGAAAATTAAATTACTTTCAATGCAATTTTTAAATATATTCGTTAAAAAAATTAAAGGACTTCAATTGTTTTCGAAACAATTTTAATTGAATTTCTCGAAAGAATTGAATTATTATTAAATATTTCTATAAAATTCTTTAAAACAATTCAATTTTTCCTAAAATTTTAACAAATTCTTCGATCATTTCAATTATTTTTATAAATATTAAAATTCCTTGCAGAAATGGAATTCTTTTTTAAACAATTTTATTAGAATTCCTCAAAAAGAATTTAATTATTTTCAAATATTTACATAAAATTTATTTATTTCCTAAAATTTTAATAAATTCTTCAAAACAATATTCAATTATTTTTATAAATAGTTAAATTCTTCGCAAGAATTGAATTATTTTTATGAATAAAATTCTTCTTCATAAAATTCAATTGCTTTCAAAATTTTCAATTAAAATTTATAAAGAAACTCCATTATTTAAAAAAAAAATTCAAAGAAATTCTTCAAAAGAATTTAATTAAGATTTTTAAAAGTTTTAATAAAATTCATCGCTAGAATTCAATTATTGAAATGCAAAAGTAAATTATTTATTCAATAATTCAATGTTTATTAAAATTTAATTCTTATAAAGAATTTTATCAACAAATTTTTAAATAATTGAATTTTTTTTGGCGAATTTTAATAAAATTTTTTAGAATATTAACAATTTTCAAGGAATTTGATTAAAATTGTATTAAAAATAATTGAAATTCTCCGATTTTTATTATTTATTTTAATAATTGAATTATTGAAAAGAAACTTATAAAAAATTTGTAAATATTTGAATTTCTGTGAAATTTTTATTATTTATGAAATCAATTAAATGTTTTTGTACAATTTTATTAAAATTTTATTTAAATAATTGAATTCTTTTCAATAATTTTATTAAAATAGTAGATATTGAAAATCAAAATGAGAGAATTTTTGAAAATAATTGAAATTTTGACAAGAATTTTATTAAAATTTTTGAAAATAATTGAATTTTGAAGAAGAATTTTTTATTTATAAAGATAATAATTGGGATTTTGTCGAGATTTTTTTGGAAATTTTAAACATAATTGAATTTTGTGACAAGAATTTTATTACCATTGAAAATAATTGAATTTCTGCAATAATTCGTAATTTTCTTCGAGATTTAATTTCTTTAGTGTTTTTAACAAAAATTCTTCTATAAATCCATTATTTTTAATAATTAATAAAATATATATTGACAAATTTAACTAATTTTGGAAGATTTTGAATTATTAAAATTTTTCAAAAATCTAAGTTCATTAAAATTTCTAATTAAATTCATTCAACATTGAAATTTTTGAAAATTTCGAATTGAAATCGTTTGAAGTTCATTTATTTATGAAAATTGTAAACGCAACTGTTTTAAAATTGAATTAATTTTGAAATATTTGTAAAATTATTTTCATTAAATAATTTATTTATTTTATAATAGTTGTTCAGGATTTCAGTTATATAAAAAGAAATTTTTGTCAGAAATAGAAAAAATTAGGTTTTTTATTAGAATTCGTGGTAATTTCCTAGTTTATGAGTCAAACAAAAAAGACCCAAAAAATTCAAAATTAATTAAAATTAAATTTTTTTCAGTACTTTTAATAAAAATTCCGGACTTTCCCCTGAATCCCCTATGTCAGAATATATGATTATTATAATAATTATAATAATATTAAAACAATATTTTCCATTATTTTTAAAATTGTTAATTTTATTTAAAAAAGTGAGTGAGAAGTCAGCCGCGCGCGGATTGTTGCGCTAATATAATAATAATAGTAATAATTATAATAATAATAATAATAATAATAATAATAAATAATAATAATAATAAATAATATTATATAATAATTTACGTAAATTACATAAATTTAATTATATTCTTAAAAATTTTTTATTTTTTATAAATAAATAAATTTAAATACACCTAATGCGTAAACAGTGTCAGTACTGCTGCACTTGGAAAAGTCTTACTCTTGGTTTACTAGAAGTATGTTTATGTATATATATATATCTATATAAACATAGATTGCAACGCGTGGCGTGAAATTTACTTTTAGATTGCATACTCACACATACAGTCGCACCTCGTTTCCTAATCAGTCATATTTCTCGATCGAAAGTCACTATTGCGATTATGGGTCAGTGTTATATGTTCATGAATTTTTCCAAAGTGCATGCAATTGTTTTGTCTTTTATAATATATTTTGAAGAATTTTTTTTTTTTATCGATTTAGATTCAAGAGCATATTTGTTATTTGCTTTTCTTTTATATTGAATGACAAATGCCATTCAGTTTTAAATATCGATCTGAATGATGTAATATTAAGGTATGTCAATTTATTATGTAATATTTAGTTATGTGAGTTCAATATTTTAAAGCAGAGATTTTTTTTTTTACTTTTCTTCTTCCTCCTCTTTTTTTTTTACTTTATGAAAATTGACGCAGTTTTAATTGCAAACCCTAATTGAAAATTAACGGTAGTTTTTTTTATCGCAGTTAGAATTTTACGATTTGTTGAAAATTTAAAAAAGAGGATTAAAATACAGACGGTAGTTTTTATAGAAAAACTACCGGCAATTTATTTAAAATACAGACTACCATCTGTATTTTAATCCTTTTTTAAAATTTATTTAAAATACAGACGGTAGTTTTTATAGAAAAACTACCGTCTGTATTTTATTCCTCTTTTTTAAATTTATTTAAAATACAGACTACCGTCTGTATTTTATTCCTCTTTTTTAAATTTATTTAAAATACAGACTACCGTCTGTATTTTAATCCTTTTTTTTTAAATTTATTAAAAAAACAGACGGTAGTTTTTATAGAAAAACTACCGTCTGTATTTTATTCCTCTTTTTTAAATTTATTTAAAATACAGACTACCGTCTGTATTTTATTCCTCTTTTTTAAATTTATTTAAAATACAGACTACCGTCTGTATTTTAATCCTTTTTTTTTAAATTTATTAAAAAAACAGACGGTAGTTTTTATAGAAAAACTACCGTCTGTATTTTAATCCTCATTTTTAAATTTAATTAAAATACAGACGGTACCGTAAAATTCTAAGTCCGTTAAAAAACTACAATTTTTTTTAACACCGTCTGTACCTAAACACTACCATCACTTGCAAACCACCATTATATTTACACACAATTTTTTCCCAAACTAATTTTTGTTTTAACTCATTAAAAAACAAATTGCTCAATCATAATTAAATTCCAAAGAAACCAAAAAAAAAAAAAAAAAAAATGTTAATTTGAAACAAAATAGAAAAACAGAAAAAAAATACAAACTATCATAAATGAGACAAATTGAGACGCAAGTGAAAGTTTATAGTTTCATGTTGTATATGTTATAATCTCTGCTTACAACAGAAATATAATTAAAATAATTGAATCGCGAAATAATCAACATTAAAAAATGAATTATCACTTCATGATTAATTCATTAGTTAAAACAGCTGTCTTTTTTTTTAATATATATATGTATATTTTGAATTATTGCAATTTCCGCAAATTAATTAATGTTAAAATAAAAAAAAAAGAAGTGTCACTAATGATTAATTTAGTATCGTGTCTAGACGAGATATTGAATATATAGATATATATAAACATTTTCCTCTATACAGAAGGTTAAACATTCGTGCTACTTTGAGATGAGGAAAATTAGACTCATTCTCCGCAAGTGAAGAGGACACGAACCAAAAAATCATGTGGAGAAATTACAGATCCTTTCACATTATTCTTTTTTTCCTCAATTCGGCCCAGTTAACGTGGCCCGAATTCAGCGCTAATAGAACTTGTTTTAAAAATTTTTGTGTATTAAAAAATTTATCAAATTTTGAAACCAACAAATTTAAATTATTATTGAAAGTAATAAATATTAACATAATTATTTGATAATGGAAAAATTCGTGCAATAGTGTCGTCAATACATTTCTTGATTTATCAGCAAACTTATAAATACTAAAGAAATTAAAGAAATTATATTATTGATATTAATAATAATTTTATTAGTATTAATAATTAATTTTTAAAAATGAATTACATTCAATTAATTAATTATTATTTAAATTATAAATTGAATTAATTAATTATTATTTCAATTATAAATTGAATTAATTAATTAATTAATTAAATTAAACTAATAAAATTATTATTGCAGGCCTCGCACTCAATAATTAATTTCAAAAAGGTATTAAAAAGTAGTAAAAAAGTAACTATTAAAAAATTAAATTTAACGACTAAAAACAACTCGTTTTAGATGATTCAGAAAAATCCCAAAAATTTAATTCTACATTTTTTTCTAAATTTCATCTAAAATATTAACATTTTTTCTTCTACTGCTAATAACTTCAATTCTAAATTATTACAAAATTCAAATTTTAATTTTAAATTCTACAAAAATACGATTATATTTAAAAATAATATTCAAATGTAAAAATAAAATTTTTTTTAACGTACAATATAATATTTCAATTAAATTTGACAATATTTCCAAATAATTGGAAAAATAATTTAATCTTTTAAAAATAATCTACGGGAATTCAAATATTTTTAAAAACATTTTAATTACAGTTTTTCAAAATGTCTTCTTTCATGATTTTCAAATTAAATTATACATTCAAAACATGAATAATTTTTTGTTAAATAAATATTTAAATACTTATTTATTTATCCACGGAAAAAATTACAATTACAATTATTTTAAATAATTACTGTGTAAAATATTTTTGAAATTTAACAATTTCTAAAAATTGAAACTGTAATTCTTCTTCTAAAAATAAATAATTTTTTTGTTGATTAAATATATTTGAAAAAATAAAAAATTTAATATTGTTACATTGTTAATCTTCTTAGAAAGTTATACGAAAATTCAATTATTTAAAAATACAAATAAATAATTTATTGAATAATTAAATATTTCTTAAACTTGAATTCTTATAAAGAATTTTATCAAAATTTCATAAAATAATTACATTCTTTCGAAGAATTTTAATAATATTTTTAAAAATAATTGCATTTTTCGATGAATTCATTTAAAATTGTAATAAAAAAATAATTGAAATTGTGTGAAACGTAATATTATTTATAAAAATAATTTATGTTTTGCAAAGAATAAAATTTTGTTAAATAGTTGATTTTGTTGGGAAAATTTCATGAAAATTGTAATTTAAGTCATTGAATTCCTGTAAAAATTTTATTCTCTATATGAAAACAATTAAATTTCTGCGAAGAAGTTTATTAAAATTATATTCAAAGTATAATTGAATTTATTCAAAGTATTTCATTATTTACTTGAATAATTAAATTCTTAGAAATTTTTTCCGACGAATTTAATTAAAATTTTAATGAAAATAATTCAATTCTTTGAAAAAGAATTTTAATAAAATTTTTAAAAATAATTGAATTTTTGCGAAGAGTTGCATTAAAATTTTCAAATAATAATTGAATTCCCCAGAATAATTTTATAAAAATTCTTTTAAATAATTGATTTTTTTCGAAAAAATTCAATGAAAATTGTATTTTAAATAATTGTATTCCAGTAAAAATTTTATTATTTATAAAAATAATTGAATGTTTACAAAGAATTATATTAAAATTCTTTTAAAAAATTGAATAATTCTTTTGGGAAATTTCATTAAATAATGGTAGATATTGAAAACAATTGAATTTCTGCAAAGATTTTCATTATTTAGGAAAATAATTGAATTCTTACAAAATAGTTTCTTAAAATTTTTCAAAATAATTGAATCGTTTCAGAGAAATTTAAAAAATTTTTGAGAATAATTTTTTATTTCAATTATTAGCTGATTTAAAGCAGTGTAAATTCTAAAAAAAAAGAAAAAAGGAGCTTTTTATTTATTAATAAAAATTAATTCGCAAAAGTAGAATTCTAATTTCTCTGATCGTGTGCTCCGTGGTCACGGGGTCAGTTCTCCGTCCTCAGAGCGTTGGGATCTTGAGTTCGATTCCTGGCTCTTTAGGAATTTTTTCTCTTGAATATAACCAACAAAAATTTGTTTTTAAAATAATAACCACAATTATTAATAAATAATAACAACATAATTAGTAAAACTTGTCAGTAAAGCAGTAGTTTATAATTTATAATTAACAAAAACAGTATAATGTTAATAAAATTATTATTATCATGAATAAAATTATTAATATCAGTGAAATTATTAATCCGTTATTGTTAATAATATTATTGTTATTAATATTAATAACAATTAATTATTAATTTTGCTATCAATATAAATAAAAATGATTAAATTTGTTAGTAATAAAAATAAAAATGATTAAATTTGTTAGTAATATTAATAAAAATAATTAAATTTGTTATTATAAATAATAATTATCCATTTTGTTATAAATATTAATAAAAATTATCCACATTACTAAAAAACGTTCCACTGACATTTTCGTCATCAATAAAAAAACGTGACGTGCTGTCGAGTCACGGGGAAAAATTCCATCACGAGATATGGAGTCTTTGAACTCAAAAACTGGAAATGTGAATGTAAAAAGGAGAATTTAAAGAATAAGAGGAAAAAAAAATAATCATAAAGAAGCTGGAGCAGCGTGCTCTTGAAAAATTGCACATTTGAAGGTCATAAGTATATGTGAATCCTTGAAAAGAATACATTTTTTATTTTATTTTATTCCATTTTATTTTATTTTTTTTTTTACAATTTTGTTTATCTTAGAATTCAAGGTCTTTGGAGAATTTATCACAGAAAGAGGAGAAAGGAGTTGATTTTTTAGACTTTAGAATGGAAAAGATAGAAAGCGGATGTTTCCAAGTTAACCTTAAAGTTCTTTTGTATTTTACGTCTTTAAAAAAAAAGAAACATATTATACACATCAAAAGAGACACAATCCTTGATTGCCTTTTATATTCAAAGGGAAAGCTCCAAAGTCCATATTTATTTCCAAAGTCTAATTTACATTTTATCGCAATTAATTTTATTTTATTTTTTCCTTTTTATTAATCAATTTTTCACTATCATTATATTAGCGACATAAACAAAAGTTTATTGCACATTCTCAAAGAAATATTTCGACTTTTTTTTATTTCTATTTTATTTCCACTTGTTTCAATCAATTTCATACTTTATTTCACTTAATTCTAATTTTATGTGTTTAATTTTATTATTTACTTTTATTTATTATTTATTCGTCACTCTTTTTATTTTTAATTTGATTTTTTAATTAATTAATTTATTTAATAAGATGACAATTATTTTGTTTATTATTATTAATTATTTGTTTAATTATAAATTATTAATTATTTTATTGTTACTATTACTTATTGTATTATTATTTATTTAAATTGTTGTTGTTATTATTATTAACAACAGTATTTTTTATTTATATTCGAGAGAAAAAATTCCCCGGAGCCGGGAATCGAACCCAAGGTCCCAAGGCTCGGAGGTCGGTGAACTTACCCCGAGACCACAAAGCACACGATGCTAGAAAAAATAATAATTGAATTTTTATTCAAATTTAGTTTTCTTTTCAGTAAATAAAATTTGAACCTACTCCAAATAGTTAATTCTAAACCGAAATCTAATTCTTAATCCAAATTTAAACCTCAATCTAATTTTAAATTCAAATTTAAACCTGAATTTAATTTTAAATCCAATTTTGGGTAGAAATAGTTAAATCTAAGTAAAAAAAACTAAATTTTGAGAAATCTAATTGAATTGAATAAAATGACAATCACGAAGTCAGTGAAACTTGAATTGCAACGAGCGTGTGTAAACGCTGAGGAATTATTATGTAAATGACAAGTCTCGTTTATAACGTATAAATTAGTAAAACATTAACCGCCGAGCAAAGAAAATACGTAGTGGTCGTCTGCCTTGAAAGAAAATTGTTTCGAAATTTCTACCTGACCTAAAAGGCCAAAGAATATTATAATTTTGTGAAACAAAAATTAATTTTCGTCTCAAAAAAAAAAAAAAAAAAAGATTGAAAGAATCTTTTTTCAAAACCGGTTTTTCAAATCCTTTTTTCTATACCTACTGCTACACTATTTTTTTTTTTTAATGCGTAATTTTAAAATTAAATTTCTCTTTAAGGAAAAATTGTCTATATTTATGCTCGTGTTATAAATTGTGCATAAGAGAAAGATTCGAGTGAAGAATTATTATGAAGAAAATTGAAAGTTACATGATTCTAAATGCGCGCAATTTATGTTCCGCGTTGAAAGTTTTTTTTTCTCTTCTCCTTTTTTAATGGGTATAAATTTCTATTTCTATATGGAAAAAAACTACCCTTGTTAGGAGTAATTTTTTTTCTTCTTCTATTTTGTATTTTAATCATTTTATTATTAGATGGATTTAAAATGCAACATAATCGACTCTGCGGTCGTCGTACTTTTCATCTCGGGGCTTCCCTTCGGGTCATTCGCTCAATATGTCATACTGGACAGAATTTTTTTTTTTTTTTTTTTTTTTTTTTTTTTTTTTTTTTTAATTAAAACTTTCATTTATTTGTTTTTCTTTATGGAGAAAAGGGAAATTGACATTTTTTTACTTGTGAAAATTTAAAAAGTTATAATTATTTCAAAATTGCAATCATAATAAAGAAAAATCATAATGAAAAGATAAAAAAAAAATTCTGTCCAGTAAGACATAATAAAGATATTGATAATAAAAATATTTTATAAATATAAATTTTTATAAATATTTTATAAAAAAAATTATTTTGTAATAATTGAATGAAATTCAATTATTTTCTAAATTTTTAAGTATACAATTCTTTCAAAATACAATTTAAAAAAAATTTTAATTCAAAATACAATTGTATTTAAAAACGAATTTTTAATAGTGAGGAAATATAAATAAAAAAATTAATGGAAATAATAACGAAAACAATAACAATAATATCAGTAAACTCCTTATTAGTTAAAAAAAATTTCTTTTTAAAATTTAATGAAAGAGAAAAAATCTCCAAGAGCTGGGAATCGAACCCAAGTTCCCAACGCTCGCAGGTCGGTGAACTTAACCCCGAGACCACAAAGATTATAATTTTTCGGACAGTTTTTTTTTTAAATTGAAATGAAAATTAAGAATTATTTGAATGACTCGAGTAGTTATCATCCAAATTTTCAGTTAGAACTCTTCAGAAATACGATTAGATTTAAAAATAATTTTTAAAAGTAAAAAAAATAAAATTCCTTTAAAATATAAAATTTTTAATTCCTAATTTTGTAAAATTATTTTCCGGAATTCAATTATTATCTTCAAGAAATTTTTAATTACAATTTTTTAAAAAACTAATTTTTTCAGAATTTCCAAATTAAATTATTTAAAAATTCAATAAACTTTCGTCAAAAGAAATATTTACCAACTTATTGGTATTAATTTTCCACAGGAATTAAAATTTCAAATATAATTTCAATGAAAAACCTTTTAAAACTTAATTATTTTCAAAAAATTACAAACTGAAATTCTTTCAAAATTCCAATTATTTTTTGGAGTTTTTTAATAAAATTATTCAAAACTTTAATAATTTTTATAGAAAAAATTGTTTACTTAATTTAGTTAATTGTTTATTTATTTAAATTGTAAATAAATTAGTTTGTTAATTATACTTAAATATTTATTTAATTAAATTTTTTAATAAAATTATATTCAAAAATAAAAACTTTAATAATTTTTGTAGAAAAATAATATTATTAACAATTTTCTAAATGTTTATTAAAATTTTAATTGCTATAAAAATATTAAATTGTAAGAATAATTGTACAGCGATTAAAATTTTTAAAATTTATAATTGAAAATTATATTTTTGGTGCAATTCTTTAAAAATACAATTGTATTTAAAAATAATTTTTATAAAAGTAAAAAAATAAAATTCTTCAAAATTTAAAATTTATTTTATTTTCATGAAATTTGTCAAAAATTTCAATTATTTTAATCGTTTAAAATTATTTTCAATCTTTAAAAAATTGTAATTTTTTTTTCGAAAACCTAATTTTTTCAAAATATCCAAATTAAATTTTTCAATAATAATTATTTATTGAATCAACGAATGAATTCAAATTTATAAATACTTTTGAATGTAAAACTTTTGGAAATTTAAATATTTATAAAAATTCGAACTGCATTTCTTCCAAAATCCAATTATTTTCTAGAATTAGGAAAACATTTTTAGAAAAAAAATATCCAAAAATTTTTCAGGAAACTAACAAATTAATAAATTTTTTATATTTAAGTAGTATTGTAATTTTACAACAATTAAAATATCAAAGATTTTAATTAAACAATTTTTTTAAATTAAATTATTTCTAAAAAAATCCTTCTTAATAAATAAGTTTCTAATTAATTTCTAAAATTTGATCTAAAATTTCTTTTTAAATCAATTCGAAAATTTAATTATTTTATTTTTATTAAATTATTTTCAATTCAATTATTATTATTGAAATAAATAATTTGTGAAAACATTAATTATTTTCACAAATTGCAATAATTGTACCTTATTTATGATGTGCTTTAGAAATTTTTAAATTGAGAACGAAAATTCAAAGCCAATTTAAGGTTTCTTATATTTTTTTAAATTATTCAAATCATTTAAATAATGATTGGATTTTTTACACTAATTTGGGTAAAATTTTTTACTTGACTTATTTTATTATATTTACAAATTAACTATGAAATTTGTAAATTTAAATATTTATAAAAATTTGAACTGCAATTCTTCCAAAATCCAATTATTTTCTAGAATAAGAAAACATTTTTTAGAAACATCTTATTTGATTATTTTACAAATTAACTGTAAAATTTTAGACGCATAAAAATTGGAAGTTAATACAATTTAAAATAAAAAAAATACTAACTTTAAGTGAGGACAGAAAATCTTGATTATTACAGTATTATTTTTTTAAATTTTTATTATTTTCATTATCATTATTATTATTATTATTAAACAATTAAATAATTATAATTAAATAATATTTTATTATTATTATTGTTTTTATTATTATTATTGTTTTTATTATTATTATTATTATTATTATTATTATTATTATTATTATTTTTATTATTATTATTATTATTATTATTATTATTATTATTTTTATTTTTATTAAAATTATTATATATTATTATAAATTACTATTATAATTAAATAATAAAAATACAATAAGCTAAAAGCGCATAAAAGCAGAAGATAAACAAAAGCAAAATAAATCTTTTAAATCGTAATGGGTGTAAAAATGAATCAATGATTTTAAATGGACAATTAAATTTTTCTGGAACACAAGTTAGAAATGAAGAGATAGAGAGAAAAAAAAATAAAGTCGCAGTGCGTTCGAAGAAGTGAGTTTGGATTCGATTTCGAGAGCAAGAATGCAATCAAATATCGTAGACGGGATTTAACCTTGTGAGGATGTTAACATAATTACATTTCGTGACGGGAATAACTGATGAAGAAAATGGAACGTTGCAAGAAATTCCTTTTTGCAACAACACAAAGCCATTTGGATACACACAAGAAAACATCATAATTCAAAATAACATGCGGCTATTTTTCCGTCTTCTATAATAGTTGCTTGGTAAATAATATTTCTGCGACTAAACACACTCTTTTTATAATTCTTTCAAGAAAGTCGCACCTAGATTTTCTTCTTATTCTATTTCCGTTTAATAATTTTTGTATCATTTGAAAAATCATTTTAATATTCCTCATTAGTTTGACTCCAATTTTATTCTTCTTTTCCTTTTCTCTTTAATTAATAAAATTGCATTCATTATTGAATTCCTGCATTCATTTGGAAATATATTTAATTGAACTTTTTCTTTTTTTTTTTATTTCCTTTTGATAAAAGTGTTACACATGATTTTTGTGTCAAGTTCTGTTTTCTCTGAGGTGGAAAATGTTTACTTTTTTCCATTCGAAGAAAACGGAATATTATCACTAAAATAAAAATATTTTTCCTTTTTTTTATCTATTTTTTTTCTTACTTTTTTTTACATTTTTTTATTTCTCTCGACATATTATTTTTTACCTGTTCTTTTATTTCTATAATTTCTAGAAACTGTAAAAAAATTCTTCTCAAAAATTCAATTATTTCCATAAATAGAAAAATTCTTTTGAATATTATTTTAAAAAGAATTCTTCACAAGAATTCAATTATTTTCATAAATTTACATAAAATTCTAAAAAAAATAATTTAATTATTTTCAAAAGTAATAAAATTCTTCGCAGAAATTCAATTATGTTTAAATTTTTTTAAAATTGTTCTCTACAATTCAATTATTTTCTAAATTTTTAATTAAAATTATTAAAAAAAACATTTTTTTCAAAAAATTTAAAGAAACTCGTCAAAAGAAATTTTCAATTATTTTCATAAATACTAAAATTTTTCAAAGGATTTGAATTATTTTCAAAAATCTTAATAAAATTCTTCCGAGAAATTCAATTATCTTGATAAAAAATAAAATTCTTTTGAATATTTTAATTATTTTTTTTTAAATAATAAAATTCTTTGGAGAATTTAAATTATTTTCAAAAATTTTAATAAAACTCTTCGCAAGAATTCAATTAACTTCATAAAAAATAAAATTCTTTTGAAGATTTCAATTATTTTCTTAAATAATAAAATTCTTCGGAGAATTTCAATTATTTTCGAAAATTTTAATAAAATTCTTCGCAAGAATTCAATTATCTTCATAAAAAATAAAATTCTTTTGAACATTTCAATTATTTTCTTCAATAATAAAATTCTTCGGAGAATTTCAATTATTTTCAAAAATTTGATACGAATTCTTATCAAGAATTCAATTTTTTTTTCATAAATAATTAAATTCTTTACAGAATTTCAAGTATTTGAAAAAATTTGAAACAAATTTTTGTCAAGAAATTCTTTCGAAATAAAATTCATCGCAAAAATTAAATTATTTTTTATAAATAAAGAAAATCCTTTGGAAGATTTCAATTATTTTCAAAAATTTTAATAAAATTCTTATTAAAAATTCAATTATTTTCATAAAAAATAAAATTCTTTTGAAAATTTCAATTATTTTTTTTAATAATAAAATTCTTCGGAGAATTTCAATTATTTTCAAAAATTTGATACAAATTCTTATCAAGAATTCAATTTTTTTTTCATAAATAATTAAATTCTTTACAGAATTTCAAGTATTTGAAAAAATTTGAAACAAATTCTTGTCAAGAAATTGTTTCGAAATAAAATTCATCGCAAAAATTAAATTATTTTTTATAAATAATAAAATTCTTTGGAGGATTACAATTATTTTCAAAAATTTTTATAAAATTCTTCGCAATAAAAAATAAAATTCTTTGGAAAATTTCAATTATTATTTTCTTAAATAATAAAATTCTTCGGAGAATTTCAATTATTTTCAAAAATTGTGAAACAAATTCTTATCAAGAATTCAATTTTTTTTCATAAATAATTGAATTCTTTACAGAATTTCAATTATTTCAAAAATAATTGAAACAAATTTTTGTTAAGAAATTCTTTCGAAATAAAGTTCATCGCAAAAATTTAATTATTTTTTATAAATAATAAAATTCTTCCTAAAAATTCAATTATCTTTATAAAAAATAAAATTCTTTTGAAAATTCAATTATTTTCTTAAATAATGAAATTCTTCTTAAGATTTAAATGATTTTTAAAAATTTTAAGACAATTCTTCACAAGAATTCAATTATCTTTATAAAAAAAAATTCTTTGGAAAATTTCAATTATTTTCATTAATAATAACATTTTTCGGAGGATTTCAATTATTTTCAAAACAATTTTAATAAGCTTTAAAAATGAAATATTTTATTCGGATAATTGTTAACAAACACGATTATTTTAAAAAGTTAAAAAAATTGTTTTTCTGCTTCTTTTTGTATAAAGCGGATATATTTTTTTCTAAGTAAATTATCTTTATTTTTTTTTTGCAAATTCTTTTTTTGCTTCTTTTTTTTTCTTTTTTTGTTTTTTTTTACAAAGCGATTTTTTTTCTAAGCAAATTTTTTCTTCTGCTTTAGATAAATATCTTTGGTTGTCGTTAATTTATGACATTTATGGTATATTTTTGTCATTGACGCGATGACATTTTTGTAGTCATTAAAAAATCTTTGTTTTCTTTTTTTTCCATATATTTATAATTTATACGAAAAACTTTTCTTAATTCTATTTAATTGCAAATGACTTTGCACTTTGGCTGTAGACCATAAATCCCGTATTCTTCATCAATTGTGTCATTAATTTTTCAAAGTCGTCATATTCTTTCGTCAATATAATCGCAAGAGAATTATTATTTGTTCCTGGTCCAAAGTCCATTGATTTATTTGCTTTTTTTTTATTCTTCTCCAATACCAAAACTTTGAGAAACTTCATTTTTTAAACACACACTCACACACACATAAGAACACACGTCTTGTTGAGAAAAAGGAGAAGAAGAAGAAGGGAGAGAGAGCCCCTGAGGCGCTTCAGACTGTGAAGCAAAGGAATTCCTTAAAGTCGAAGAACAAACCCATTTCATACGGTACTTATGAAAAATCTTTCCTTTTAAAAAAAATTCCCCCTTTTTCTCAACGGCAAACGTTTATTGGAATCCAGTTTTCAACACACAAGTGGATTCGGATGTGTTTCCAAAAAACGTGAGGTTGCATTTTTTTTTTTTTTTATTTCTTATCTCCTCGTGCAACTCACACGCTGGAGATTTCTCTCTCGATTTTTCGTGAACCGAATTTTAAAATGTTGAATCAATATTTAATATAATTTTTATATAAAGAAAGTTTTTGTAAAGAGAAATTTTATTTTGTTAATAATTTCTCTTTTCACTGATTTCTTTATTTATATATTAGTTTCTGCATTTTTATTTATTTTGGTTTCGTGAATTTTTTTTTTATTGAATTTAGTTTCCTAAATTTTTATTTATTCTGCTAAATAAATATTTTTTTTATATAAAAAATTTTTTTGAGTGAATATTTGGCTAAAAAGAAAATTTTTACTTTACATAAATAAAATAAAATAAAATAAATTTCCCTTTTAATAAAAATGATACCAAACAAAATTTAACTAAATAAAAATTTGATTTTATTTAGTTTAATTTCTACTTATAGTGAAATTTTTATTTACGTTAATTTCCACTTATTGTAATTCAGGCTCAAAGAAAACTCATCTCTTTAAATAAAAATTACACTAAAAAAAATTTTTTTCGGATCAATATACTAACTGAATTTTGAGAGAATCATTCATCTTCAAATTTAAGAATGAGAAGATCAATCTAGATTCGACTGGAAATAATCTCAAGTATCCGTAAACAATAACATCAAAAAACACGTGGGTGAATGTGAATTATCAACAGAAAAGGGAAAAAAAAAATTTATCATATAAACTATAAAGTGTGTATAAATTTGACACGTGGAGTAAAATTTAATCAATTTGAAAACACTTTAAAAATTATCTCATATAAAAAAAAAAATGAGTAAAAGAGAGAAAAAGAAGGAAATGGAAGGGGAAGAGAGAAGAGAGGGTCTCTTAATAAGGACACAAGCATTTACAAATCTTATCTAAATAAAATGTTAAGAGAGAGATTTTTCTTCTCATTTATTTTTAGAAAATTACTTCGACATTGTTTTAATTAATGTTTAAATGACAAATTTTCCATAGACAAAAAAAAACATTTCCTTATTTGGTAAATATGTGCAATATTGTGAATTTGCACTATTTTAATTTATGGAGAGGAAAAAATTTTGCGTAAAAGGAAAAATAGAGGAAAAATCGGAAAATAACTGCGTGTAAGGAAAAAATAATAACACAAAAGAGAAAGAATAACAAAAAAAAATTCAATAAAGGGATAAATTAATAAAAGAAAGAAAATAACAAAAATTCGTCTAAATTCGAAAACAATCGTCTAAATTAAATAAATAAATAAAATAGAAAAAACAAATCGACAGGAAAATAACAAAAAATATTTTGCTAATTTGCCCGTTTAAATGGAATGAATAAATAAAATAACAAAATAAAAAAAACGAAAAAAAAATAACAAAAATACTTCCTACTTTGTACCTCGAAATTGAGTGAATAACAAAAAAAGGGGTAAATAAAATAGAAAAAATAACAAAACGAAGAGAAAATAACAAATATTCCTCTAAATTCGAAAAAATTACCTAAATTAATGGAATTAAATAAATAAGTAGATAAATAAAATAGAAAAAAATAACAAAAATTATAAATAATTATTAAAAAAATATATAAATAAAGTTGAAAAATAGCAAAACAACAAGAAAATAACAAAAATAATTTGCTAATTTGCTTTGCTCTAAAGTCTAAATTGAATAAACAAATAAAGAATCAAAAATATAACAAAATACTTTTTTATTCTTCCCGTATAAATTAAATAAATAGATAAATAAAATAGAAAAATTATTAAGACAACAAAAAAATAACAAAAATATTTTGCTACTTTGCCCATTTAAGTGGAATAAAATGCAATAGAGAAAATAACAAAAAATAATAAAATACAAAGCAAAAATAACAAAAAAAAAACCAAAATGAAGGAAAAATAACAAAAATTCTTTCCTATTTTACTCGTTTGAATAAAATATACAAATAAAATTGAAAAATATCAAAATAACAAGAAAATAGCAAAAATAATTTGCTACTTTGCTTTGCTCTAAATTAAGTAAACAAATAAAGTCTAAAAAAAATAACAAAACTAAAAGAAAATAACAAAATACTTTTCTATTTTTCCCGTCTAAATTGAAAACTGCCTAAATTTAGTGAATATTTAATTAATTAATAAATAAAAAAGAAAAAAAAAACAAAAAAGTTTTGTCTAAATGGATTAAATAAAATATAATAAATAACAAAAAATATAAATATTTATAAAAATATGTAAATAAAATTGAAAAATAGCAAAACAACAAGAAAATAACAAAAATATTTTTGCTACTTTGCCCATTTAAATGGAATAAAATGTAAAAGAGAAAATAACAAAGAAAAAATAATAAAATATAAAGAAAAAATAACAAAAAATAACAAAATAATTAAAAAATAACAAAACTTCTTTGCTATTTTACTCGTTTTAATGAATGAAATTTATAAATAAAATTGACAAACAATAAGAAAATAACAAAAATATTTTGCTTCTTTGCCCGTCGAAATTAAGTGTATAAATAAATAAATTAATTAATAAAATCGAAAAAATAACAAAAATTATAAATAATTATGTTTATGTCATGAATAAATAAATAATTATAAAAGTATATAAATAAAATTGAAAAATAGCAAAATAACAAGAAAATAACAAAAATAATTTGCTTCTTTGCCCGTTTAAATTAAATAAATAGATGAATAAAAAAAGGAAAATAACAAAAATATTTTGCTTCTTTGCCCGTCTAAATTAAATAAATAGATGAATAAAAAAAAAGAAAATAACAAAAATATTTTGCTACTTTGCCCATTTAATGAATAAAATGTAAAAGAGAAAATAACAAAGAAAAAATAATAAAATATAAAGAAAAAATAACAAAAAATAACAAAATAATTAAAAAATAACAAAACTTCTTTGCTGTTTTACTCGTTTTAATGAATGAAATTTATAAATAAAATTGACAAACAATAAGAAAATAACAAAAATATTTTGCTTCTTTGCCCGTCGAAATTAAGTGTATAAATAAATAAATTAATTAATTAAATCAAAAAAATAACAAAAATGATAAATAATTATGTTTATGTCATGAATAAATAAATAATTATAAAAGTATATAAATAAAATTGAAAAATAGCAAAATAACAAGAAAATAACAAAAATAATTTGCTTCTTTGCCCGTTTAAATTAAATAAATAGATGAATAAAAAAAAGAAAATAACAAAAATATTTTGCTTCTTTGCCCGTCTAAATTAAATAAATAGATGAATAAAAAAAAAGAAAATAACAAAAATATTTTGCTACTTTGCCCATTTAAATTGAATAAAATGCAATAAAGAAAATAACAGAAAAAGAAAAAACAATAAAATATAAAGAAAAAATAACAAAATAAAGGAAAAATAACAGAAAAAAAGAAAAAATAACAGAATAACAGAAAATGAAAAAAATAACAAAAAAAAAAAAGAAAAAGTGACAATACTTTTATGTAAAAATAATAATAATAACATTTTTTCGTCGTCTTTCCTCGAAACGTCACCTGATAGCTCGAGGGAACTTGTTTGAAATCGATTCGTGACGTTTGCGAACGACGAAGAGACTACGACGAAAAACGAGGGAGATTTTGACGACCAACTTTATGTCGTGTGTCTAGGTCGCTTTGAGTATACAACAGCATTCTCGAAAGTATATCGAGGAGTACTCACACGCAAGAGCTGAAGCAATCGACCACTTTGGTTCGCCAAAGTCTTCTATATTCCATACATGAAACACGATGCGCCAAAAGTGAAAATGTATTTGTTAGTCTTTGTTAACGTACAGTTGCATCGCACAATGTAAAGTCACGATTATTGCAAATCTGCAAAAATCTCATCTCCTCAACCGCACACTTTATTTTTTTTTCCTTTCTTTTCTTGCAAAAAAAAAACACAACTTGCGCAAAAAAAATTATCGAACATTTTTTCATTTTTAAAAATTATAAATTTAGAGAAAAATGTTCAAATTTCAAAATTTTCTAAATTAAAAAAATCTTTTAATTTCGACATTTTCTAAATTAAAAAAAAATCGTTGAAATTCGTCATTTTTTTCAATAAAAGAATTTTTCAGTTTCAAAATTTTTTTTAAATTTAACTTGAAAAAATATTTATTTAAATTTAGATCCATTTTTTTCGATTTATTTCTAAATAATAAAAATAGAGAAATAAATATAGAATAAATAATAATAGAAATTCAGTTTAAAAAATTATCAGGAGAAGAAAATTTGTGAATAGAAATTGTACAAATTCTACAATTAACAATTCTGTAAAATTCCCATTAATATGAATTATTCTAATTTTTATATATTATTTAAAAATAATAAAAAAAACTTATTATCATTTGTTTAAAAAAATGAAAATCTATTATTTATTATTTAACATTAACACTAATATTAACATTCAGACATTAATCGTAATGACAAAAAATTAATCTAATTCTTCATTTTTTTTTTTTTTTTGCCTCTAAATATAATTTGCAATTATCGAAAAAATAGGGAAAAGTAAGAAAACTCTTTTTGCTCTGAATTATTATTAAACTTTGCAATTAGGTGAAAAAAATTTCGATATTAAGAAACGATTTCATTAGCATAGTATAAATACTCAATTTTCTAATCTCAAAGATTCATACAAAATATTTATTCTATTTAGATTATTTATTTTAAGATTTGTCTTTAGAATTTAGAAAATTTAGAAAATTGATTAAAAAAAAAAAAAATTTGGTACAAAAAATAATTTATAGAAAATTGTGAGAAGAAAATTTACAGAAGAATTTTAGTTAAAAACAATAAAAGAAATTGAATTTTAAAGCAATTATAAATTATTGCAAAAATTCAATTATTTTCAAAAGTAGAAAAATTTTTCTCCGAAATTCAATTATTTTCAAAAATAAATTTCAATTTTAATAAAATTCTTGGAAAAATTTCAATTATTTTCAAAAACTTTTCTCAATTTAATGATTTTTAATGTCTACTACTTTAATAAAAATTCACAAAAGAATTAAATTATTTTCATAAATAATAAAAATTTTACAAGAATTCAATTATTTACAAATTATTTTTGTAAATTATTATTCAATTATTTTCATAAATAATAAAATTCTTTCTTGAAATTCAATTATTTTCATGAATAATAAAACTTATAATAGAATTTCAATTATTTTTTATACAATTTTAATTGAATTCCTCGAAAAATGTAATTATTCTTAAAAATTTTATTAAAATTCATCAAAGAAATTCAAGTATTTTAAAAATTTTTGCTACAATTTATTTATTAGAATTTAAGTTTTATTTTCAATACAGTTTTAATTAAATTTCTTCAAAGATTTAAATTATCAAAAATTTTAATGCAATTTTTTTGTAACAATTCAATTTTTTTCAAAATAATTTTAATAAAATTCTTCGTAAAAATTTAATTAATTTCAAAAATTTGTCAAAATTCAATTATTTTCAATATCTAATATTTTAATAAAATTTCACAAAAAAATTCAATTATTTAAAAAGAAATTTTATGAAAATTCACAAGAATTCAATTATTTTCAAAAGAAATATAATTCTTCGCAGAAATTCAATTGTTGAAAGATTTACAAAAATTCTCGTCAGAATTTCAATTCTTTATAAAAATAATAAAATTCTTCTCCGAAATTCAATTATTTTCAAAAATAAATTTCAATTCTAATAAAATTCTTGGCAAAATTTCAATTATTTTTAAAAACTTTCCTCAATTCAATGATTTTTAATATTTACTATACTTTAATAAAATTTCACAAAAGAATTCAATTATTTACAAAAAAATTTTAATAAAATTCTACGCAAACATTTAATTATTTTCATAAATAATAAAACTTCCACTGGCATTGAATTATTTTCAAAAACTCTTATAAAATTCTTTGTTTGAGTTCAATTATTTTTAATACAATTTTAATCAAATTTCTCGAAAAATGAAATTATTTTTAAAAATTTTATTAAAACTTGTCAAGATAATTATTCAATTATTTAAATTTCTTTTAAAAAATTCTTTATGATAATTCAATTTTAAGAAACATTCAATTATTCAATAAGTTATTAATTTTTATATTTAAATAATTGAATTCTCGCAGAATTTTTTAATAAAAACTAATTTAAAAATAAATTTCAGTTAAAATTTTCCAATTATAATTGACTATTGAAAGCATTATAGCGTAAATTTTTAAAAATAATTGAATTTTAAAAATTTGAATTTAAAAATAATTGAATTTTAAAAACTTTGAAATTCGGAATTTTTCACTCTTTTAATTAATAATTATGTTGAATTAGAAAATAAAAACTTCAAATATATATTTAATGGAAAAATTTCAAAATAATCGAAATTTCGTAAAATTGAATTGTAAACAAAAGAATTTGAAAATTTTCAAACAACTTTTAAAAAATTATTTTTAAAAAATTGATTTAAAGAAGAATTGTAGATAAAAATTCTAGAAATGAAGAATTGAATCTAAATGATGAAAATAATTTTTGAAGAAGTTACAATACAGAAAAATATGGAATTGAACTAAATTTTGATTTCATTCTCGAATTACTTTTTAAATTCTAAAAAAAAAAATGCCAGTACATAATCGCAATCGGTGTAAAAAGTCTCTAGAAACTTTTTACGAAACTTTCCAGTAAAATATCAAAGGCAGGAAAAAAAACTATCAAAATCAAAGACACTTTTTTTTCTTGTTGTTGAATATTATTATAAAATGAATAATAATGTAAAAATTAACGTCTCATTAGCAATGGATGAGGGAAATGACAACATTAAAGTAACAGGCCTTCATTTTAAGACCGACAGTAACTCTCTGACCTGACAGTGAAACTGAACAATAAATAACGAGAGGAAGTGATAGAGTTCAATAATTTAAATCGATAGTCACTTCAAATTTATCCTTTCGGTATTAACTCTTTTTTTTTTTTTTTTCGTAATAAACAATTTAATCGAAAATAATTTTTTTTCCCTAAATTCTCCAATATTTTTGCCGCAAAGTAATTTTTTAAGAAAACTATTTTCCCATTAAAAATACAATTAGTTTTCTTTTTCGTTTCTTCGTAATAAGAAAGAAGAAATTATTAACGATGAGTAATTCTTCGGGCAGAAAGGAGAAAATGGAATTGCCTCATCTGCTCGTTAATTGTGTGTCAACGAATGGCTTCTTGTGAGTCTTTTTTTCTCTTTCATTTAAATTAAAATCTTTATAAAAATTATCTACTGGCAATTCTCGATTGTAAAAGTGACAAGGTAAATTTTTAATAATATAAAAACTTGTTAAAACTTTTACCGCATGGACTATTTTTTCGATAAAAAAAAGCGAAATTTAACCGAAAAGTTGAAAGTTACATTTTTAATTTAAAAAAAAAATTAATTAATTAATAAAAAAGAAAAAAATTAATTTAAAAATGTCATTTTTAATTCAAATTTAAAATTAAGTTAATATTTCAAAATCAAATTGAAAATTAATTTTTAAAAAATTAAATTAAAAATTATAATTTCACAATTGAACTGAAAATTACAATTTTATTTATTTAAAAACAGTGTCTTTTAGTTTTACAATTAAATTAAAAATCAAAATTTTACGAGTAAACTAAAGACTACATTTTTATAATTAAATATATAAAAAATTAGAATTATTTCCGAATGAAAATTTCTAATTAAATATAAAAAGTTACAATTTCCAAATGAAAATGTTTAATTTAATTTAAAAAATTACAATGTCCAAATGAAAATTTTTAATTTAATTTAAAAAATTACAATGTCCAAATGAAAATTTTTAACTTAATTTAAAAGTTAAAAATTTCAGAATTGAAATTAAAAATTCCAAATTCCAAATTAAATTAAAAATATCTGAAAATATTTAAAAGTTTTAAAATTATTGTATAAACTAGAAATATTTTTAAATAGATTTGAAAATATGTTAAATTAATTTAGAGAAAAACTTGTGATTCATATTTATTTTTAAGTTCCCCTGTCAATATATATTTTTATGCAACGAGAAACTTAACAACTAATTCTCCCTTGTAAAAATAATTCCGACCAATACAGAAATAGTAATTGATAAAAAGGGGTCGTTAATTGATCTCTATCCTGTCTCTCGTTATGGAGATTATTTTTTCACAGCATTAAAAAAGCTACATAGAAATTAATTCAGGGAAATTATTAATAAAAAAAAGAATAAACAAACAAAAATTATTTCAAATTTTTTTTTATTTTATAGAAACTTTTCTATTTTTTCTA
Organism: Leptopilina heterotoma; assembly: GCF_015476425.1. NCBI lineage: Eukaryota > Metazoa > Arthropoda > Insecta > Hymenoptera > Figitidae > Leptopilina > Leptopilina heterotoma. The sequence goes on from NW_025110893.1 coordinate 2,052,583, forward strand.
TATTTATTCCATTTATTTATTTAATTAATTAATTTTTTATTTCATTAATAAAGTTTCTAGTTTTTCCGTTTATATTATAATTTTAAATTTTAAATTAATTAAAATCAAAATTTTCATAGAAAAAATTTTATTTCTTCGATTTATTTTGTTTTATAAATTAATGAATAAAATTATTAATTAATTAATTAATTTAAGATTTGAATGACAACTTTTCTGGTTTTTTCCTTTTTATTAATTATTAAAAACTACAAATTTTCAATCAAAAAAATTTATTTTCTTCGTTTATTATATTTATTGATTTAATTATTTATTGTTTATTTATATTTATTTTATTTCTTTCAATATTTAATTGTTTTTTAATGAATTTATTTGATTCTTCTGATCCAAATCAAAATTTTACTGCTCGTCGATATTTCATAAATACAAAAAAATTTTTAATTTTGTTACCTTTATAATTAAAATTTAATTTAAAAAAAAAATTTATTTTTCTACATAATGTTTGAGAAAATTGAAAAATGTTACAAAAGAAAAAGTTGCTCTTAATTTGATCTCTCCAACTAGATGTCATTGACTCGAGAGAACTCTTCTCAATCGTTTTAAAAACACTAAGTGCGTTCTCTCAGTACAGTCACGTTTTCAATTCAATCAAAATAGTAAAAATAGAAAAAATCTGAAAATAAAAAATAAAAAAAAAATGTTTCAGAAAAAAATTAAAATAGTAAAATAGGTAAAAAGTTCCCAAAGTGAATTTTTTTCTCTAAATAAAACAACCCACATTTGTTTTGATTCTAATAAAAAAAGATCGAAATGAATTAGTTTCGATTGGGATTGTATCTTTAATTTTTTTTTTTAAATGAAATCACAGAAGTTAGAATGGAACACGTGCGGCTTATTCATTGATACACGAAGTGTCTGCGTGATAGAGTAAGATTTGGCACATTGACTATTTTTATTTATTTTTTTTTATTTTCGTTTCCTAACGAATCGACATATTTATCAAAAATAAAGATTGATTGAAAAAGTAATCGATAAAAATAAAAATAACTTTTTTTTTTTGACAAATTATGTGGATCTTACTAAACCCCAAAAGAGACAGAAAGAGTAACTGATTAAAAAAAATCCTTTTTTAAACCGTAATTGAATTATTAATAAACAATATATGATAATAAAAATCATAACACAATGGAGTATTATTGTCTCAGAAAATTAATTTATGCATCTTTACCGTATTTTGTTTTATCAGTTCAAAAGTTAATTATTCTTTCGACTGAACAAAGTCTTTTTTAATCATTTAAGCAGAGCGTGTCCGTTGAAAAAAAAAAAATATATATATATATACAATATTATACGATTACAAAAAAAAATTATGTTCTCAATTATTCAAATTTATATCATTAAAGGAAAAAAAAGAAACATTTTCGTTACAAACTTTTTGATGCGATAAAAAACACACGTCATATATCCAATGGAATTTGGATTCTTTCAATTTTTTGAACGGGATTCTCAGGATGATTCAACATAATTTGCAAATCAACCTTTCTCTCCTATACCTGAAAATTTGCGCAATAAGGGAAAAAAAACACGTTTCTTTTACGTATTACATCGAGATATTTTTGATTGTTACAAAATTAAGAGACGGAGAGAGAAAAAAAAATGTTTATCAAATGATTTTTTTTATTTTCAATTTCATTACTATTAATGATAATTACAGAAGTTTATGCAACTATTATTGATTATTAGTTTCTGTTGGTTTTAATTACGGTTGATCGTAACTATACTATTAATGGTGATTATCGTTAATTTTAGGTAATAAAATAAATAAATAATATAAAGAATTAAAAAAAAAGAACAAATACTAAAATTAATAAACAAATACTAAAATAAATAATAATATAAACATAAACAAATAACAAAATACGTAAACAATTAATTGAACAAATAACAAAATAAATGAACAATTAAACAAATAATAAAATAAACAAATACCAAAATAAATAAGCAATTAGATAAATATAAATACAAAAATATATTTATATAATTTTGTTATTTATAAATAACAAAATAAATAAACAATAAAACAAACAATTAATCAAATAAATAAGCAATTAAATAAAAAAGTAATACAATAAACAAATAACACAATATATAAACAATTTAATAAACAAATAGTAAAATAAACAAATTACAAAATAAATTAGCAATTAAATAAACAAATAATAAAATAAACAAATAGCAAAATAAATAAGTAATTGAATAAATAAATACAAAAATATATAAATAAAAAAATTAATTAACAATAAAATAAACAATTAACAAAATAAATAAACAATTTAATAAACAAATAGCAAAATAAATAAATAATTGAATAAATAAATATAAAAATATATAAATAAAAAAATTAATTAACAATAAAATAAACAATTAACAAAATAAATAAACAATTTAATAAACAAATAGCAAAATAAATAAATAATTGAATAAATAAATACAAAAATATATAAATAAAAAAATTAATTAACAATAAAATAAACAATTAACAAAATAAATAAACAATTAAATATAAAAATAGTACAATAAACATAGAACAAAATATATAAACAATTAAATAACTAAATAGCAAAATAAATAAACAATTAAATAAACAAATAGAAAAATAAATAAACAATTAAATAAACAAATAGCAAAATAAATAAACAATTAAATATGAAAATAATACAATAAACAAAATAACAAAATATATAAAAAATTAAATAAACGAATTACAAAATAAATGAACAATTAAATAAACAAATAACAAAATACATAAACAATTAAAAAAACAAATAACAAAATAAATAAACAATTAAATAAACAAATAACAAAATAAATGAACAATTAAATAAATAATAAAATATACAAATAACAAAATAAGTAAACAATAACATAAACAAATAACAAAATAAATAAATAAATAACAAAATGAATAAATAATAAAATAAATAAATAAATAATCCGATAAATAATTGTTTGAACCACTGGTTTTAAAGACTAGATTTAATTCCAATAGTAATTGATCAGTAACATAATTATCTTCACGCTCTCTGTCTCTCAAAAACATTGTTTTAAAATAAAAAAATCCTATAAGACAAAGGAAAAAAAATTCGCAGAAACTGTCAAAGTGATTTTAAAATTCTACAATATGCGTGCTGATATATATGTGTATATTGACTCGAGGTGAAATAAAAATTAAGAAGTCGACACTGCTTATACCAACAACTCTTGCGACGGGAATGTGCAAGTTGCTTGGAAAATTGAATAATCCTATTTCGTAATCGCACTTCGTAATGAACCTTATAACTCCGCCATTTCACCTTTCAGAAAATTCTAAAGTTTAAAAAAAAAAAAAAAATTATGAATTTCGAATTCAAATTTTATTTTACTTTTTTGTCTACCGAAAGTTTTTTTTTAAAATTTTATTTTAAAATATTCACGGTACTGTATGTGATTATTATCATTAGGTAAATATTTGGTAAATAATTACAATTAATTAACGAATGATTATAATTATAAATTGTAATTATAATTATTAATGAATAATTTTAATAATTTAATTAATGAATAATTTAAATAATTTAATTATTGAATAATTATTATTATTATAATTTATTATTATAATTATTTAGTAAATAATTATTATTATTTAATGAACAATTTTAATTATTTAATGAATATTTATAATTATTTAGTGAATAATTATAATTGTTTACTTTCGTATAGGTAATAAGTAAAAATAAATATAAATAAATTATAATTGACAAGTATTTAGTGAATAATTATAATTATTTAATTACTAATTACAATTATTTACTTTACTAGAAGTAATGATTATAAATAAATATAAATAAATTATAATTCATAATTATTTAGTGAGTATAAAATAATTAACAAGTAAACAATAGTAATTAAAAAAATATGAAATAATAATAATAATAGTAATAATAATAATAATAATTAAAAAAAAATAAAAAAATAAAAAATAGGCCTAGTAAATAAAATAAATAAATAGTAAAATAGACCTTTTCATTATCTTACAAATGAATATTTAATACGGTCAAACAAACAAAAAATCACTAATAATAATAATTATTATTATTATTTATTTTCACTGTCAACCTAAAAGTATCAATTGCAACAAATTGATACCAAAAATGTGGATCAAATCATAAGATGATCCGAATTTTTGGTAAAAATTTGATTCACTTTTGTATCAATAATATACTTTTAAAAAAAATTATGTTACATTAATTATAATTCATTATAAATAAATTATAATATTTCTTAATGAATAATTTTTTTTTGCAATAATTAAAAAATATAAAAACGAAGAAGTTTCGAGAACATTTTACAATTATCTTCAAGAAATAAAGTTATTAAAATCAAAAAAGTAAAATGAAAAAAAATTGAAATCATTAACATTCGTAATATCGAAAAAAAAAATTCTCATCCAAGCGTTTATGGAAATTATTTTGAAATTTATAACCCTTTTTTTAATCATTGATTTATTAATAAGCTCGCCTGCCTCAATTGGAAATTTATAACCATTCAGTTTTTCTATCAATTTTCTTTAAAAATAAAATTTTTGCCACTAATTTATGTTTCTTGTACCGTTAGAAAAACTTAACGTTTGTAAACAAAATTTATCTTTCGATAAAATTATAAATTTATATGCAAATTTTTTTTCCCCTTCTCCTATTTTTTCATTCTAGAAAAATTAATTAATCTCACACCTATTACTGTTTTTCTTATTCGTTTTAATATCCATATTTTTTGTCCCTTGACGTTTCTCACACGTGAAAAACACTTTAATTGATTAATTACAATTTTTTCTCCCTAGAATTCGCTGAACATTTAATTTTCAAATTATCACTTTTATAACAAAAGATAGAGAATTTTTTTTCTATAAAAATATTTTTTTTATAAAAAAATATTTCTTTTATAAAATATTTTGTTAAAAAAATATTTCTTTTTATAAAATATTTTGTTAAAAAAATATTTCTTTTTATAAAATATTTTGTTACAAAAATATTTTTTTATAAAAAAATATTTCTTTTTATAAAATATTTTTTTATAAAATACTTTTTATAAAAAAGTATTTCTTTTTTATAAAATATTTTTTTATGAAAATAATATTTCATTTTTATAAAATATTTTTTCCTAAAAATAGTAAAAAAAAATGGGAAAAAAATGTATACGCACTGTAAAATAAATAAATGTGAATGGGGAAAAAAAAATCTATTACGCTCGCTGATGTAAGAAAGTTGTCTAACGATAACTTTCAGTTCACATATAGTCATTAATGTGCACGAGTGTTAACCTTCTATACATGAAATCCCAGAATTAAATTACTTTTATGTTTTTCTGTAATAATTTAAATAAATACTATTTCAGAGAAATTTTGTACTGTACATGCGTTACGTTCTTGATTTAATTACAGGAATTAGAGAACATACGTATAATTTTTTTTTAGAACGCTTCAAAAAAGAAGAAAATTATGTTGATAATTGTCTAAATCGATTATAAAACTGTCGACATTTGTGTGACAGTAAACAATGTCATTTATGGCTGTTGCCATTAATGAAGTCTTTAGTCAGTCTATAATAAATACCGTCAACGGTAATTACAGATTAAATAATAATTATCAATAAATTACTGTATTATTATTATATTTATATTTTAAAATGTATAATTATGTAAATTAGTAATAGTAGTATAATAATTAATTAATTATTAGTTACCGTCGACGGTATATTAATAGACGGTAAATTAACTTACCGTCGACCGTAAATTAATACACAGTTAATCGACTTACCGTCGATGGTAAATTAATAGGCGGTTGATTGACTTACCGTCGACGATAAATTAATAGACGGTTGATCGAATTACCGTCGCGTCGACGGAAATTAAATGACGGTTAAGTAACTAACCGTCGACGGTAAATTAATAAACAGGTTATAATAGTTACCGTTAAAGATTTATACCGTCGACGGTAGTTAGAATCTAATATAGAAAACATTCACGGTGATTACCGTTAATATCAGTTACAATACACTTTATTTACGATCAACTGTAATTACAATCGATTACAGCTAAAATTTTTGTTAATTACATCTACTCAATATTTATGGTAATTACCGTCAATTTCAGTCAATATTGTATAGTACTTACCGTCGACGGTAGTTACTGTCGACTACAACCAAAATTTAAGTTAATAACTGTTAATTTTAGTCAAAATGTATGGTAGTTACTGTTGATGATATTTATACACGATTGCAGTTAAAATTTATGGTAATTACCGTCAATTTTAGTCAAAATTTATGGTAGCTACCGTCAACGGTATTTTCTATCAATAGAGAAAGGTAGATTATGCGATTGCATAATTGCATAATTTTTTAAAATCAAGTAGAAACATTATAATATTATGTTAATTCATGTTTTAAACCTTTTACAACATGTTTCTAGAGCGCATAATATTGCATAATTTTTTACTCACTGCATAATTGTACTCTTTTTGCATAATGATCGCATAATAGGCTCAAAATTTTCAAAATAGTGCTTTTCTTATTTAAAAACCATGAACTTTTTTTTCAGTTTCTTTATTTTTAAAATAAATAATAAATAAGTTTTTAAACTGTTAACTAACTTGTTAAATGTTATTGAAAAATTAAATAAATCTTAAATTTTAAAAAGCAGTAAGTGCTATATAATTATGATGAGTAAAATCGTTTCCGATCATTTTCCCGAATGTCTAATATTTATCAAATGTCTAAAATCTCGAATACTTTTATACAAAATTTTGTATGAAGATGTTTCCGTTGTTAAAATTTTTTTTTGGAATCTTAAAGAAACCACAGCAAAGATTTGTTTAGTGTTTGCCTCAATCAATTTCGTTTGGTCGTTCAAAAGTTATTTAATTATTATTATTTAATATCTGTTGTGTTAATAAAAATTTGTATAAACATAATATAAACAATTGTTTCGTTTTTTTTGCTGAATTAAGTGTGGTGGAAACATTTCTTTCTATGTGTAGATTAAAATTCCTGAATTTTATAGCAATTGTTTTACTTACTCCGAGAAAACTAAATTCTTACTTGGAGTCGCACATATATCCATTTCATAATAAAAAACAAAGAAATTTTTGGGTACATAAATCTTCGGGAAATTAGATTCGGGAAAAAGGTATTTGTAATTTTAGACATTCGGGATAGGACCTTTCGGGAAGTTGGTTTCAAAAAATAACCAGTAACCGTTTCAAATCAAAAAAAATTTTTCAAATGCAACATAATTTTGTAAAATGAACATTTTTTAGCGCATAATTGAAGCAGAATTCTTTTTAATTGCATAATTCTGCATAATCATGCTCATTTTAGCGCATAATTAACGCAGAATTAATTTTTTGGTCGCATAATTCCACATAATTGTACACAATTTAAGCGCATAATTCCGCATAATTGCGCACAATTTTAGCGCATAATTAGAGGGACTCAAAATGCATAATCTACCTTTCTCTATCTATCAATTATTTAGAAAATTATTAATTACTTCTGTCTATTGTTAATACAATTTATTATTACTTTCGTCGATACTAGAAACTATATATTGTAGCAAAAATTTTGATAATTACCGTCAATTTTAGTTACAATATACGGTAGAAAATCTCGACGGTATTTTCTGTCGATCTCTGTAAAAATTTATGGTAATTACCGTCTATTTTAGTCACAATTTATAGAAGCTACCGTTGATGGTAGTTTTGTATCGATTAAAGTTAAAATTTATGGTAATCACCGTATTGCAACGTACGGTAATTACCGCCAATGTCAGCATGTACAGTACCTACCGTTAACAGTAGTTACAAAAAATTGCAAAAATTTATAATAATTACTGTCAATTGTAGACAAAATTTATTCCAGTTACCGTCGACGGTATTTACAATCGATTTTCGCCTAAATTTATGGTAATTACCGTCAATTTCAGCCACAACAAATGGTATTTATCGTCGACGGTAGTTCTTGCCAATTTTACGCAAAAATTATGATTTCTTTATCATTACGATTAAAAGGTTGAAATTTTACCTACCGTCGATTGTAATTATCATTAGTCACCAACAAAATTTATGGTAACTACCGTCAGCGGTAGTTATAATCGATTTTAGCCAAAATTTATCATAATTACGGTTACAATAAATTTTTGTTAAAATTTACGTTTAAACACAGGGTATTTACCGTCGACGGTAGTTCTTGAAAATTTTACGCAAAATTTATGATTACAAATTTGTTGAAAATTTACCTACCGTCGATTGTTATTACCGTTAGTTACCGTCACAATTTATGGTAACTACCGTCAACGGTAATTATAATCGATTTTAGTCAAAAGTTGTCATAATTAAGGTTACAATGAATTGTTGGCAATATTTTATGGTTAATTACCGTAACAATTTCAGTCATAGTTTACGGTAACTACCGTCAACGGTACTTAAAATCAATTTTATTCAAAATGTATCATAATTACAGTCAGTAATTAACATTTATCGCAATTAAAATGCACAGTAATTATACAATTACACGTCAAAAATTAAAATCGATTACAAATAAAATTGACGCTAATTACAATCGACGGTAGGTAAAATTTCAATATATTCCAATTTCAATATTAAAATTAATACGAGAAACCTTGAAAAAAAAAGAACATAAAATGAGTTGGATCAAGGTCCACTTGTGACCAATATTTGAGTATCAAAGTCCAATGAGAAAGGATCCGGACATAAAAAAGAATTCGGCACGTGTTCACGAAATGTTGACAGTTGATAAACAAAACGAAAAGACACATTTTTTGATGCGAATGACTTAATTAATTATCCATTATTTATTTATTTATGAATTTAATATATAAATTAGATGGAAATGAAATGCAAATAAGTTTTGTTGCGTTGATTCTTTAATAATGTAACTACGTTTTTCCCACTTACGTCAATGGCCTTAGAGAAATGCAAAGGTATTTCTTTGGTCAAACAATCATTTTATTTAAAGGAGAGTTTATTGTTTATATGGTCAAAGGTCTACAAACCCTCGCGTGGAATTAATTAAATTACGTAAAATTTTTCAAACGCTTTACAATTGTATTCATTCACACATTCAATTTTTTTTTCGTTTTCCTTTACTAAAAAAAAAAAAAAGAAAAAGAAACATTTGCATACAATATAGTCAATTATACAAAAAGGGGGTTAAAATATTCATTTCCTCCAGACGTATTTAGATAACGAGGAAAATTTAATAATATCGTCTCAAATTATTCCCGGAAATAAATAAAATCAAAACATTCTTCTTTGTAATTAAAATTTCTCTACAATAATTATAAAAGAATATTTTAGTCTAATTAAAGGTTGTTTTTAATTATTACTTGATTTATTATTTATATACATAAATAATAATAGGAAATAATGAATAATAAAATAATAATATTTACATATTTTATATATTGTTATTATTGTTTATTATTATTATTTATTATTAATTTTTAATTATTATTTAATTATTCAAATTTAATATTTAATAATATATTTATATCACAGATATTTTAATATTATAATTATTAATTAATAAATATAAATAAATAAATACAAATATAATAAATATAAATATATTAATTACAACTATCATAAAATAAATAAATTATTTAATTTAAAATATTTAAAAAAGAAATTATTGTTTTCGAATAATTTTACAATTTAAAATATTTGTAAATAAAAATAGAACATTTTTTTCAATAAAATTTTTTTCTTTATTTTCTGAAAATTCAAAAATTTTCAGTTTCATTTTCAATTAAATTTTCTAATTGACAAATATATTTTATAAACATTTTTTTCCTTTATTTAAAAAAAAAACACTGAATTTTATTAAAACAATAAAATTTAAATTAAGAAATAGAATTGATGCAAATTATTTCCTTACGAAAATTGAGAATTTTCTATAAAAAAAATATTAAAAGATGAGAAAATCTAATGTTTTTCTTCCCAAAAGAAAAAAATGAGTTTGTGAACAATATTGTTATTGAGAAATAAATTAATTACTATATTATTAATGTGGAATATAAAATTTTATAATATATAATATTTTAGTTTAATTAAACATTGTTTCTGAATTTTTTGTTTCGCTTTTTTATCCTTCAATGAAATGGACATTGAATTTAAAAGAAAAAAATGTCTTAAAATAATTCTCGTTATTTTCCTAAAACAAAAACAAAATTAAATTAGTAATTTAATCTATTTTTATTCTAATTAAAGATTATTTCTGAATTTTTTGTCTTATTTTTTTTTTTATCTTGCAATGAACTTGACATTGAATTGAACAAGAAAAAATTCATAAAATTATTCCATAACTTTTCTTTAGAGGAAAAAGAAATTAAATTACCAATAATTCATTTCTTTCTTTCTTTTTTTTTTGTTTAAATAAACAATTTTAGAATAACATTGAAAACTTTTGTATATTTATAAGATATTTACAAAAAGAAATAAATCTTTAATTCAAATTTATCTTCGTGATAATTAGTATTCAACTTGAAATTATATTTGTGGAAAATTTTTTTTTCTTTTTTTTCACACGCCCATAATTGTTCTAGAAAAGTAAATTTACCTTTTTGAAATAATTCATTTTGCACATAACTCTTTTATGAATAATAATAATAATCTTACGGATTCCGGTTATTTATTTTTTTTGTCATTTAATGACGTGCGAAAGACTTTTATGAATTAGTCTTTAAAAACTTTATTTTATATTCTTTGCAGACATAAATTAACAAATTGATTGTTGCCACAGTCTCTTAAATAGTAAATCGTGCGTCAATTGTTGAATTTGTTTATTTTTAAGTCATAGCAAATATTTTAGGTAAATGACAATTTTATTACTTTTTAAGAAGGTAAATTGTAAATTTTTTTTCTTTTTTAAAATTTTTCCTTCTTCAAAAGGAAGTGAAAATTCATTATTAAAGTCAAATTTCCAACGGAGTTTATAAAAATCTTTTATTAATTGCCTTCGGTCACAACCTATGCAAATTTTAAACATAAAATGGCAAAATGCTTTTTGTTGCAATAACGACGCATTTAAAAAAAAAAATTGAAACATTTTTTTATTTTTTTTTCTCATAATTTACTTGTTTAGTTTTTGCAATTTTCAAACAATTCTAATTTATTTCTTCATACAAAAACGTTAATTTTTAATAACAATTATTTTTTATATTAATAATTTTAATTTTATATTAAAGTATAATAATTATTATTAAAATTTTTTATTATTAAAATAATTATTGATTATAATTATAATTATTATTAAAATTGAATCATAAAAATAGTTCTTAAAGTAAAATAGTTATTAATAAAAATAAATTATTATTATTATTATAATTCATACACAATATAATTTTTTTCTATTCTAATATTATACAACTCTCAAAAATAGAATTAGTAAATTTTACTAATAAATTAGTGGAAATGACTATTTATTAGTAAAATTTACTAATTCAAAAGCAAAAAGTAAGTCTTAATTGAAATTAGTAAATATTTTTACAAATTCAAATATTTTTATTATTTTGAGAGAATAATATAAAAAATAAATAAGAATAAATAAAAATAATAATAAATTAAAATATAGAGACAATAATTATTAAAATATAATAATTTTTATCATACAATAATGTAATTATTAATACAAAAAAGCATAGAGTGCAATATGTATATAGGAGCGATGAAAAATTGAATAAAGTAAAGCGCATATATATTAGATTACGTAAAAACTTGAGGTTAAGAATTTAGGTCGGAAAAAATTAGTGTTTAAAATTCCGAAGCAGTAGTCTCGATTATATCGCGTTTCAGTTAAACAAAAAAAAAAAGAAAAAATAAGAAAAAGAATAATTAGGCTAATTTATACCATTAAAATTGAAAGGAAAATCGAATGTCATTAACGTTTATATTTGCTTTTGTTTTGTTCCGAGTTATGTTAATTAGTCCCAGAGAAATTTATCTTTCATCAAATATTGTTCAAGAAAATTGCTTAAATGATACTTTTTTTTCGAAAAATTACTAAAAATTTCTAGATTTTATTACAAATTGCTCAATAAATAATTTTATTTTGCAAAAATTAAATAATTATTACATTTTGGAGAAAAAATCAAAAATGCCAGAAATAAATATTTGCATCAAAATATTTTGCTAATATTTATTGGAATACAATTTTGCAAATTTGTATTTCAAATTGACTATTTTTCTGAAATTATAGATTAGTATTTTATGATTTTATTTTATAAACCAGTTTCTGAATTTTTAAATTCTATATGACAAATTGTCCAGAAGGATTCTATTTTTGAACTATTTGTATTCTGGCAATAGAAACTTGACGACAAAAATGACAAAAATTCCATTCTATATTTTATTTTCCTGACTTTTTCCTAATTTTCATCAAAAATACTTACTTCTTTTTTATCTTGCTAATGAATTGAATTCCTGCAAAAAAATTTTATTATTCATCAAAGAATTTCAATATTTATAACAATAATTTAATTCTTGCGAAGAATTTTATAAAAATTTTTAAATAATTCATTTCTTTCAACTAATTTTATGCAAATTCTAATTTAAATAATTGAATTCCAAACAAAATTTTTATTATTCATGAAAAGAATTGTAGATAATAAAAAACATTGAATTACGAAAAAATTTTTAAAAATATCATTAAATTTTACAAAAAAAAAAAAAATTGTATTAAATTTTTTTAGAATAATTGAATTTCTAAAAATAATTGAATTCTTGCAAACTATTTTATTAAAATTTTTTAAAATAATTGAATTTCTAAGAAGAAATATGTTATTTTTAAAAATAATTGAATTCTTGTGATGTATATTGTTATTTATGAAAATAATTAAATTTTACAAAGAATTTTATTAAAATGCCTCAAAATGATTGAATTTTCGGGAATAATTTTGTTATTTATCGATAAAATTGAATTCTTTCGAAGAATTATAATTGAATAAAATTGCATTTTTGAAGAATTTTATTAAAATATTTAAGAATAATTGAATTCCTCTGAAAAATTCTAATATTTTTGTAAATAATTGAATGATTACAAAGAATTAAAAAAAAACATTTTTTTAAATAATTGATTTTATCCAGGAATTAAAATTAAATTTTTAAAAATGATTTCATTTTTCTAGCAATTTGTGCGTAAAATTGTATTAAAAATAATTGAATACCTGAGAAGAATTTTATTATTTATAAAAATAATTAAATAATTGCAAAGAATTTTTAAAAAATTTTCAAAATTAATTGAATTTCTGAGAACTTTTCTTATTTAAAAAAAAATTGAATTCTTGCTAAGAACTTTTTCTATTAAGAAAATAATTGAATTCCCACAAGAAAATTTTTTGTTATTTTAAAAAAAAATTGAATTCTTGCTAAGAATTTTAGTATATTTACGAAAATAATTGAATTCCCGTCAAAATTTTTTGTTGTTCATTAAAAATAATTGAATTTTTATGAAAAATTTTTCTATTTAAAAAAATAATTTACATAATTCCAGAGAGAAAATTTTTGTTATTTTTTAGAAAATAATTGAATACCTGGGAAGAATTTTATTATTTATGAAAATAATTGAATAATTGTGAAAAATGTTATTAAAACGTTAAAAAAGAATTGAATTTCAGTGAAAAATGTTGTTATTTTTAAAAATAATTTAATACTTCATAAGAATTTTATAATCATTGTTTAAAATAATTAATTTCTTTGAAATATAATAATAATTATGAAAATTTTATTTTAAATAATTGAATTGTTGTGGAAAATTCCTATGGAAATTTTATTATTTCTGGAAATAATTGAATTTTGGATGAATTTTATCAATTTTTTTTTAAAATAATTAAATTCTTTTGGCAAATTTTATGAAAATATTAGAAATATTAATATTAAAATATTAGAATATTAGAAATATTAGATTTTGAAAATAATTGAATTTTCAGGATAATTTCGAAAAAATATTTATGTAAATAATTAAATTCTTGGGAAGAATTTTATTAAAATCTAACATAATAATTGAATTATTTCAACAACAAAAATTTTATTAAAATTGTATTTAAAATAATTGATTTTTTTCGAACAATTATTTTATTAAAATATTTTGAAAATAATTGAATTTTATTCATGTGAAAAATTCTAATAGTTTTGTAAATAATTGAATTCTTGTAAAAAAATTCTAATAATTTTGTAAATAATTGAATTCTTGTGAAAAATTCTAATATTTTTGTAAATAATTGAATTCTCCTGAAGAATTTAAAAAGAAACAATTTTTTAAATAGTTGGTTTTTTCGAAGAATTGAAATTAAATTTTTAAGAATAATTACATTTTTTGAGTAATTCCTGCAAAATTGGATTAAAAATAATTAAAATCCTGTGATGGATTTTATTATTTATGAAAATAATTCAATTATTGAGAAGAAATTTATAAAAAATTTGTAAATAATTGAATTCCTGAAAAGAATTTTATTATATTTATGAAAATAATTAAATAAATGCGAAAATTTTTATTAAAATGTTTAAAAGAAATTGAATTTCTGCAAAAAAAAATTTGCTATTTTCGATAATAATTGAATTCTTCATAAGAGTTTTATAAACTTTGTTTTAAATAATTAAATTTTTCGAAATATAACAAATAATAATAAAAATTTAATTTTAAATAATTGAATTCTTATGTGGAAAACTTTATTTGTGAAAGTAATTGAATTTTTCGTTGAATTTGTTTAAAATCCTATTTAAAAGAATTGAAATTCTTCGATGAGTTTTATTATTTATGAAAGTAAATTGAATTCTTGTTTAGAATTTTATCAAAAATTTTTTTAAAAAATTGAATTTCCACGAAAGTTGTTAATATTAGTGAAAGTAATTGAATTATTGTGAAGAATTGTATAAAAATTTTGTTAAATAATTGATTTTTTGGAAATTTTTTCGAAAATGCTATTCTAAATTAATTGAATTTTTGTGGAAATTTTATTATTTATGAAAAGAATTGAATTTCGGATGAATTAAAAAAAATTTTTTTTTTAAATAATTGAATTCTTTTGCGAAATTTGATGAAAATACTAGATATTGAAAATAATTGAATTTCGAATATTTTTGGAAAATAATTGAATCGTTTTAAAGAATTTGATTATAATTTATTCGAATAGTTTTTTGATTTCCAGTATTAGTGAATTTAAAGTAGTCGAATTTCTAAAATAAACAGAAGTAGTAGCTTTTAATGACTGAAATCTAAAAAAAGTATCTAAATAGTAGCATAACGTGAAAAGAATAGTAGATTGTAGGTTTTAGTAGATGGTAGGTTTTAGTAGATGGTACGTTTTAGCAGATGGTAGGTTTTAGTAGATGGTACGTTTTAGCAGATGGTAGGTTTTAGTAGATGGTACGTTTTAGCAGATGGTACGTTTTAGCAGATGGTAGGTTTTAGTAGATGGTACGTTTCAGCAGATGGTAGGTTTTAGTAGATGGTAGGTTTTAGTAGATGGTAGGTTTTAGTAGAAAAGTAGGATTTAGTAAATGAGTCCGAAGCCTTTAGGCTTCGGACTTTTCTACTTTGCCCATTACAATCCCTAACACTAATTTTATCCACATTTACAACAAAAAGAAAAGAAATAAATTTTCCAAACTAATAAATATGTTTATTTTACAGAACCAGTTTGCGGAAGATCGCAAGGCACGAGGAGCCAGAGTTCAGTAACGCGAGCATTCTCAACAGTATGGAGAAATTTGTACGAACGGTGAACGAGATGGAGGATACAATTCTCGTTCCAAGTCGGCTATTGGATCTCGTTGTTGGCGATTCAACGGACATTATTTGCGAAAAGGGCAAGAGTGGCTCAAACATCAAGGACACAATGGCCAATACAGATCTCTATCGACTCTACAATATCGTGAATAAGATGAAAGTTGAACTTCTCTGGTCGCAGGAGACACTAAAATCGCAAGTTGATCTTGAACGTGATGACATTCAACGAAACAAAAGTCAAACACAATCGGAGAATGGCAGCGTTCGTTTGGGTCATGCACGTTGTCCAAGTACAACATCAATGCAAAGTGTACAAAGTGCATCGTCAATGGTATCAAGTTCATCGGATTCAGAGTCAGATGCTGGCATTGAAAATGACTCGGGTCTTGAGACTGAGGAATATGGCGATCGTATGGCAACAATTGCCGCTGAAAATTTCCGACGTCACTTACGTGGTCTTCATCGTAGCATTGCTCGAATGACAGACGCTGCTGAATATCTAACTCTTCGATATCAAGCCGATATTGGAGGACAAGTCTGATATTCCAATTTCTTCTCCCCATGTCGATCCTTCATTACCTCATTCGCAAAACATTCTCATCATCCTCTAATTAATTTCTAACGATTGTTAAATATTTGTAACGACAAAAAAAAAACGTTGTTCGTCGAATCTTGATAACCAACTTGGAGAGCAGGAGATAACAAAAAAAAATTAGAATTACGTCCAGTTTAACGAAAAATCAAAAAAAGTCTCCTTGGTTCTCGACTACGAAAAAGTGTTCTTTAATTTTCAAGTCCCTGAAGTTTGCGTCGAACTAATTTCACTTCCTTTACAGGAAGAAGAGGAAAATTTTATACAAACCAAATATTATGAGTTGAACAAAAAAAAAACAAATGTCTCAGGCCCTAAATTTATTTGTTCCAAATAAAAATTTTATTCGACACAAATTGTCTGCTTGAACCAAGTAAATTTCTTTGAAATAAAAAATTTAGTCGCCTCCAAATAATGTTTTTTGACCCTCGAAAAAATTATTCCCTTTTCGATTTTTGCCAAAAAAAAAACTTTTCTATCAAAACGTTTTTTGAATAATAAATAAATAAAATAGTAAAAAAATGTTCAATTATTAATATTAATAAAAAAATAATTTTCTTTTATTAATAATTAATAATTAATAATTAATAATATTAACAAAAAATAATAAAAACAGACGCCAACTTCAGGGACCTTAAAATTCGAAAATAAAAAAGATTAATTTTTACAAACCACGATCTTTGGTTCGTTTCTCTTTTTCTTGAAATATAAAACTTCCTGACTTGCATGAATATAAAAAAAATAAAACTTTCATCTGAGAAATTTTCATGGAAAAATTTCAAAGATAAATTAACAAAAAAATAAGACTTTTTTTTGAGAAATAATGACAAATTTTAATTTTTAATAAGAAAAAACTATTGTATTACGACGATGATTTTAATTTCATCATTGTTAATAATTAATATTGTTAATTCACAAAATTGAACGCTTAAAAAAGTAAAAAAAAATTGAGACTATTTAAAATTTTTTGCTAGTCATTTTTGTTTTTCTTTTTTTTAATTTTATAAATATATATATAGAAAAATGCTTTAAAAAAAAATAATTTTTTTTTCGCTCTCAATTTTGGTGAAAAAAAGGAAAAGGACTATAAAGAAAAAATTGTAAAACACAAAAAAAAAGAATCTCGTTAGTTTTCTTTGTTTTTCGTTGAAAAATAATTGAAATAATTTCAATAATGTTCAAATGTACGAAATTTTTTTTTATTTCTAACAAAATATGAAGTGGAATTTGTTTCTTTTTTGAATTTAAATAAATTTATGATAAATAGAATACATTTTTTTGTATTATTGTGAAAATTTAATTCTAGGGCTTTTTTAGTCTTTGAGAAATTATTTGTTCAATATTTTAGTATTTTTTCAATATTAATTCAATAAAATAAATAAGTAAATAAACAAGTAAACAAATAAATAACAGAATAATTTATTTAGTTATTTATTTTCTTTAGTGATCAAATAATAAAAATAGTAAAATAATTAGTAAAAATAAAAAAGACAAATAAAAATGAAAATTTGTATTTTTTTTTTTGGTTACTTATTTACTTTATTAACTGAAAAATAATAATAAAATAGTTAATAAAAATCCAAATATAAATACAAATAAAAATGAATAGGAAAATAAAAATAAAAATGAAAATAACAAATAAAATTGATAGAGAAATGAAAATAAAACTGAAATTGAAAATAATAATAAAAATAATAATGAGAATAAAAAGTAAAAATAAAAATGAAAATGAAAATAATAATGATAATGAAAATAAAAAATGAAAATGAAAATGAAAATGAAAATAATAATAATAATAATTGTAAAAATAAAAATAAATATTAAATTAATAACAACAATAATAATAATAATAAAAGTGAAAAATAATAAATATAATTGAGAATATTGTCCTGCAGAAGACAATTTATAAAAATTCAAAGTAATTTAAATTAAAAATTGTTTTTTACAGCAAATTTTTCATAGCAGATTTATTTAAAAAAAACTATTTATATTGAAAAAATATTTCGTTCATTTGAACTTTAGAAAATAATTGGAATTAATTAATTTTAATTGTAATTAATTTTAACTTTTATTAATTTTAATTTTAATTTTGATTAATTTTAATTAATTAATTAATTTTCTCGATAAAGAAAGAAAATTCCAGGCGATTGATCGAAATAACTTTTAAGCTCAATGTTCGCGTCGATTTAGGTGAAAAAGAAAACCGCATTTTTCGTATCGCTGGATGACTGGTAATTAGATACGGTAATTAGGATCGATATTGTAAATAGGATTAGGTTTCACGTCTATTTATTTTTTATTACTCTCTATATTTTAAAACGATTCTATTTATATAAAAAAAAACAACCACAAAGAAGAATAAAATAAAATAAACAAAACTTGTGTATTTGTATTTAGGTCGCAAGTTTTATTTTTTGTTTCTTCTGTACCTTTTTTTTTTATTTAATGAAATTACTTTTAAAAAAAATTCAATACCTTTTTTTGTTATTTGAAAAACTAAATTGTTTAATTTTCTACATCGAAAATAATTTGGTAAACATTTATTATTTTTAAATTTAGTAAAAACTAGATTTGAAATAATGTAGTAAAAACTAGATTTAAAATAATTAAGTAAAAATTAAACTAAATTGTTAACTAAATTATTTTTTTTTTACATCGAAAATAATTTAGTAAAAATTTATTATTTTTAAATTTAGTAAAAACTAAATTTAAAATAATTTAGTACAAAACTAGATTTAAAATAATTTAGTAAAAACTAAATTCAAAATAGTTTAGTAAAAACTAAATTTAAAACAATTTAGTAAAAACTAAATGTAAAACATTTTAGTAAAAATTAAATTAGTTTCTTTGTTTATAGAAAAAAAATCGTCGTTTATTTATAAAAAATAAAATGGATTTTTATTCATTAAAAAAAAATTGATTTTCATAAGCAAAAAACAAACCTAGTTTTTATAAATAGAAAACATTTTGGTCAAAACTAAATTGTTTGAATTAGAATAAAAAAAACGATTTTTTTCCTACTAAATTACTTTCCACTGATAAAAACAAAATAGTTTGTTATTTAAAAAAAAACGAAATTGTTTTTTATTTATAAAAAACGTTTCTCTTTCGTTATAAATAAAAAACAATTTACTTTTTACAATTTAGTTTTTATCAATGAAAAACCATTGATAAAAACTAAATTATTCTTCATTGACAGAAAAAAAATATCAACGAAAAAATAATAGTTTCTTGATCAAATTCTGAATTGTGTATTGAATTTTTTAGAAAAGAATTTTTTTTCATCTCAAGATTTAAAAAAAAAAAAAAAGAAAATAAAGAAAGAAAGAATGAAAAAGGCTGCATTGAGCAAATTATTTACAGTAAAAAAAAAAAAAAGAATTATTGTGCTTTGCATGGAGCGTAACTCTCACCTTGTTTCACTCTCTGTATATAATTTGTAAATAAGATCGCGTAATGTAAATCGTAGTGATAAATAATTGGCTCACGATTGCGTGTCAATTCGTACAATTTTTCAAATATTATAATGTTTTGTGCACGCATCACTTGATTTGCTTTTGCAGTCCATCAAAGCACTTTCATACTATTCACATATTTTTCGAATTTCAAAAAAAAAAAAAATAACTAAAATCATCTTTTTTAATGTGCCAAAATTTGTATTTTTACAGAAAAAAATGGAAACTCTTTCTATTCTCATTTTTATCAACAAAATAATTATATTATATAATTATTGATAAATTTGAAATGTATTCAAATTTATCAATAATTTTTTAATTTCTTGAAAATTATTCTAATTTTCTCAAATTTAGAAAATTATTTTCTCGAAATAATTTTTTCAAAACTTTATCATTTTTATTTTCATTTAATTACTTTTTTTTTCATTTTTTTCAGTAAGTGTTTATTTTTTTTTTTTTTCATATTTACTAATTTTTCTTCATATTATTCATGTACCTATTTTTGATTCTTTCGATTAATTTCCGTTTTTTCAAAGAATCTAGAATCGTATAGCATTCCGCAAAAGCAATGACGCGAAATTCCTAGTTTTTTTCTCTAATAAAAAAAAATATATACTATATTCCCCTCACTATGTTTTGCCTAAAAATGCGAATAACATTTAACTTTAAAAAAAAATTATTATTATTAAGAATGAATTGTCAAAGTCTATATTAGTTTTTAGAAGAAGTGATATTGTCTTCATTGTAAAAGACGAAAAGAAAAAAAAAGAGAGAGAGAGAGAAGAGAGAAAAAAAACGAAAATTTACCATTGTTGTTTATACATTTGTTTATCATAGTTTTTAATCAAAAGCCAATGATTGTTTATGTATTTTTCATCATGGTTCATATGCGATTTAATAATGACAAAATTTCTATTCTATAATCATTTCATTTAATTATGTTTCATAAACTTTGAAATTTCATTGAAAATATCTTTGTACCAATTATGTACAAGAAAACATTGAAAATAAATTTGCAATTGCATTTTTCAATAATTGGAGACTATTTTATTTTCTTTATTAGAATCCTGTTTTTTTAATTATAAATTATATTATTATAATTTTTAGATAATGTTATAATAGATAATAAAAAATTTTCTTATTTTCTGACGTTTTTCAAAAAAAAATCTATTTTAATAGTCGAGTCTAAAAAAGTTGTTTATTTTAATTAGTGCAGTCACAAAAATTTAATACTGTATTTCCCTGACTTTTCAAAAATTTTAAAATTTAATTATTCACAATTTTAATAATTTGTTTAAACAAATATTTAAATATTTGTCATTTAGTTTTCCACACAAATTAAAATTTTTTAAATTTAAATTTTATACCCCAACTATTTACAAAAATTACAACTGTAATTCTTTCAAAATTCAATTATTTTCTAGAATTTTGAATTAAACTTTTCTAAATCAATTATTTTCTAGAATTTTGAACTAGACTTTTCTAAATAAATTATTTTTCAAAATCATTTTTCAAAAATTCTTTGAAAATGCAATTATTTAAATAAGAGGTGTTCAATTTTTTAATTCTTTCAAAATTCAATTCTATTTTAGACTTTTTAACTAAAATTTTCTAAATCAATTATTTCTTTAAATACATTTCCGAAAATTTTTTGTAAAATCAATTATATAAATAAAAAAATTAAATTTTTTAAAATAATTGTAATTAACTCTTCAGTTTTTTTTAAATTATAAAAGTGAATTATTGAAAATAAGTAAATGGAAATTTTTTAAATAATTAACTTTTAAAAAAATTGTAATAACAAAATTCTTAAAATTAGTTTTTTCAAAATACTTTTAAATAATTTTTGAAAAATAATTGATTTTTTAATTAAAATAATATAGAACTGAAAAATTTCCAAGTAAATGAAATTTAGTAATTTCTTTAAAAAAATTCTAATAAACAAACTCTTAAAATTAATTTTTTGAAAATATTTTAAAATAATTTTTGAAAGATAATAGTCATTCAATTATATATTTACAATTAAAAAGTTTCCAAACAATTAGATTTTGGTAAAATCATATAAAAATAATTGAAATTTGACAAAATCATTTAAAAATAATTGAATTCTGGTAAAAATGGTTTAAAAATAATTGAAATTTGACAAAATCTTTTTAAAATAATTTAATGTTGGTAAAATCGTTTTAAAAAAATTAAAATTTGATAAAATCTTTTTAAAACAATTGAATTTTGGTAAAATCGTTTAAAAATAACTGAAATTTGACAAAATCTTTTTAAAATAATTTAATTTTGGTAAAATCGTTTTAAAAAAATTAAAATTTGATAAAATCTTTTTAAAACAATTGAATTTTGGTAAAATCGTTTAAAAATAACTGAAATTTGACAAAATCTTTTAAAAATAATTGAATTTTGGAAAAATATAAAATAAATAATCAAATTTTTTAAGAATTTTAATTGTAAATATAAAAATGATTTTTTCGAAATTTTAATAAGAATCTAAAGTAAAGAATAAATTTAAAAAAATTAAATTTACTTTATCCGAAGATAAGTATATATCTTAAAAAATTATGATAAAACAATTCTAAGAATTAGTTTTTTAAAAATATTCTAATGTAATTTTTCGAAAATAATTGAATTTCTTAAAAGAATTTTTGTATAATTTAAAAAGAAACTAAATAATTTTTTGAAAAATTTTAATTTAAAATTTTCACAATGATTGCTTTCTCCAAAATGTTAATAATAATTCTGAAAAATTTTAATGTTTGTATTATTTTTTGTACCTATGTATTTGAATTTTCGGAATTATATTTTTGAAAATATGGAAAATAATTGAATTTTAATAATTTATAATAAAAAAAATTTTAAGAATTACATTTTTTAAAAAAAAATTTAAGAATTACATTTTTTTAAAAAAAATTTATTATTATGTTTTAGAAGCTAGATTTCATTAACTTTCATTTTCATAAATTTACACTTGAAGATTTTTTATTAAATTTTATCGAGAATTCAATTACTTTCACAAAATTTGCAATTAAATTTCTTCAAAAGTTGATTTTCAAAAATTTTAATAATAATACTTGAAAAAATCAATTATTTTCAATTAAATTTTACAAAAGTTCAATTATTTCAAATGAAGAAATTTTCAATAATTATTTACTTTATAATATGGGAAAAATAAGAGTAATTAAATTATATTAATAAAATTAAAAATTTCTTTAGTAAAATCTTCATTAAATTTAAATATAAATATTAAAATATAAAAATATACTTAATTAATAATAAATAAACAAAAGGCATAAGTTTTGGTATTTATAAAAAGGAGAGTTTATAAAAAATAATTTCAAAATATTAAAATACAAAAATTTGTAAATGTTAATCTCATAAAGTTAATAAAAGTTAATTAATATTAAAAAATAATTAATAAAGTTAATTCAATAACTAATTTTTATTTTAAAAATTTTTTAAGTAGATATCTTCTTTATCAATTTTGTGATTCAATTCTTAAAAGATAGATGGAGACACTTAACTTAAAATACAACGAAAATTTGCTTTTCAGTCACTAGATATTTTAAAAAAAATTAAATTTAAAATAAAAATAGAAAACAGAAATATTTAATAATAAATAAATAAAATAAAATTTAATAATAAAAATAAAAAAAAATTAGTTTCTATTAGTAGGAAAAGGCAAAAAATAACAATAAGCAATGAAAAACAATTTTTTTAACGAAATAGAATGTTATTAAACAAAATTATTTATTACTATTTCATAATTTACACCTAATTATTTTATATCTTTTATATAAATTATTATATAAAATATAATTAATATAATATAATTATAATTATATTTTTAAATACTCTATTTTTATTCATTTATTATTTTACAATATTTGTGTTTTTTATTCATTTTTCAGTATATTTTTTAATAATTATTAGTTCTTTATTTTTTCATATTTTTTTATTATTGTTTGCATTATTTTTTATATTCTATTTTTTAATTTTTAATTACAAAAAGCTCTGTTCTCTTACTTTTCCAACTTTTTCATTGTTTTTCTTTTATTGCGCAATTTTTAAAAATTTTTTTCAATTTTTTTTTAATAGAAGAAAAATATTCAATGATAATAATGGAAATTAATAAGAAATTCTTTGAATGATGAATCAAATTTTTGTAAAAATTCATCATAACATGAGTTTTAAATTTAACAAGATTTTCATCTTTCTCTTAATGAGTCAATAAATTTAATGTTAATATGCCACATTGAACCTCCGTAAGTTTGCAATAAAGCATTAATATACTCGAAATTGATTACCCCTCTTGAGATTTTCAAGGATTGAAAAAAAGAATTCAACCTCGCTTTATAGTAATTGAATTAATTTATAATTCTCAATTTTTTGAATATTATCAACTGTTTCAAGGGAGACGTCAATGATTAATAATTATTCTTTTTGATTAATTATTTTTTAACTAAATAATTATTTATTTGAAATTAATAATATTTTATTTGCTTCTGTTTATTTTTTTATATTTTTTTCACTTTTTAAATTTTATTTTTCTTTATTTTTTTATTAAAAAATGTTTTTTTTTATTTTCTTCTCTTTCGTATTTTTTCATTATTTTCAATGAGTATTTAGATGAAATTTACAATGAATATATTTTTTTTTATTATTCAAAACAATTGTTTATAGCAAATGGATCATTATTATAAATAATTATTTACTGCAATTGATTATTGTAAATAATTATTTATAGCAAATGAATAATTATTATAAACAATTCTCTATAGCAAATAAATGATTATTATAATTATTTTAAATAATTATTTGTAGCAAATAAATAATTATTATAAACAATTATTTCTAGCAAATAAATAATTATTATAAACAATTATTTCTAGCAATTAAAAAACTTGATTCATTCTCTTCGGAACTCTTGTTTTCGAAAACAGACAAAATCTTTATTAAAAAATTTCTATTTTTAAAAATATTCCCTAACAATTATTTCCAACATTTTTTCGAATTACTTTCATCATTTTGTGATTTTTTGCATTTTGGAGCACATTTCTCAGTTGTTGATTTAGACATTTGTTTTTGATTCCTCTAAAAAAAATTTTTAAACAGTTGCAATTTTTATTTTAATGACATATTTAAATTTTTTATTTGAACTCTTAATTATTTTAATATTTTTAATTCGAATATTTGAAATTTAATAAAGAAAAAATTATTTACTATAAATAGCTTTAAAAATAAGTAAAAAAAAATTATTAATTTTTATATGTAAAATATTAAAAAAAGAAAAAAAAAATTTTTTCAAAATTTTTTCCGAAAGTAATTTTTTTAAAATACAGTTGAACCTGTAGGAATAGAATTCTATTTTTCATTTTTTTATTTTGCATTCAAAAATGTCAAACAATTATTTTTACTTAGTTCCAGAATATATTGTAAAGATAAATTACAAAATGAAATTATAAAACAATTTTAATTCTTTTAAGGATTTTTTTTCAGTAATAAAATTTAAAAAATCGAGTTGCATTCCGACAGGTTTCACTGTACCTACATAAAAATTATTTTTTTTTATTATTGTCATTGAAATTCTTACCCCACGACATAGTATTCGTTTACTTTGGTTTTTATTTGCATAAAATACTTTCGACCACGCTTCCTGCTCCTTCCACCAAATTCTCTGATACTCATTGGTCAATAATTGTTCAATACATTGATCACAATTTCTAAAAGTTTAATTTTTTTTATTTCAATTGGAATTTTAAATTAAAAAAAAATTATTAAACTTTATAAAGAAATAATTTAAGGAATTTAAAATAATAATAATTATTTTACTATTTATTTATGGTAATATTAATTTTAATTTAATAATTATTTGTTATTTAATAATAATTTATTTAATCTATTTACTTTAATATTAATTTATTTATTTGTAAATAAACAATTAAGAAAATTAAAAAATAACAACTGCTAAGTAATTTATTAATTAATAAATTATTAATTTCATAGAAAACATTTATATTGATAGTATGTATAAAATAATTTTTCTAAAAATTATTTATAAAATTTAATTTAAAATTCAATATTTTGTTTTTAATAATATGAAGCAAACAAGTTGACGTTAAAAATATGCAAAGCTCACTTTTCATAGGACGGTACAAATATTTTTGCTTTTGTATAATCGGATGATATAATATGATCCGGAGTTTTCAATGGGGTTGCTGGTGTCCATGTTGAAGCAAGTTTCTTTTTATTATTATTATTAGCCCACATTTGTAAATATTAATAAATTTCCATAAAATCAGGTTAAAATCTCGACAAATTCATACATCGCGTGCTTCATTTCGAACATTTTTGTTTTGTCCTCGATTGTCAATTATTTTTCTCCCAAAAACATTTTTTTGACAAGCAAAAAAATTTTTTTATTTTTTTTTTTAACAAAAAAAAAATAAATAAAAATTAATTGTAGTTGAAAAAATATGAATTAAGTACAGAAATTAATTTCATAACAAAAAAAAGTAATTAAAAAAATAAAATAATTTTCAATCAAAAAAATTTTTTTTAAATTACGAATTTAATAAACAAAATAATTTTTTCTAAAAAAAAGTAATTAGATAAAATAAGAAGTAATTGAAAAAATATGAATTTAGTAAATAAATTAATTTTCTAACAAGCAAGTAATGGAAAAAATACGAGTTTAGTAAATAAATTAATTTCCTAAAAAAAATTAACTAAAAAAATTAATTAAAAAAATACAAATTTAATAAATAAAATAATTTTCGAACAAAAAATATAATTAAAACAAGAAGTATTTGAAACAATACGAATACAATAAAAACAATAATTTTCCAACAAAAAAAGTAATTAAAATAAGAAATAATTAAAAAAATACGAATTTACTAAATAAATTAATTTCCCATCAAAAGAAAGTAGGTAATGGAAAAAATAAGAATTTAATAAATAAAATAATTTCCCAACAAAAAGAAATAATTAAAAAAATACCAATGTAATAAATAAATTAATTTCCAAACAAAAAGAGTAATTAAAAAAAATATGAAAATTAAAAATACCCTTTGAAAAAAATAAAAAAAAAATCAAGTGATTACAGAAAGGCAATAAACTTTCAAGTGAAAAGCCACTGCAGCAATCGTTCTTTAATAAAGTGTTGCAAGAATAAAATTCGTAAATACGAATTTCTCGAAATTACAATGTATTATAACATTAATCGATCACGGAAACAATGCGGCCTTACTTTGACTTCTATACAATTTCATCAAATTTCATACAGCTTTCGCAGAATCTTTTATAATTAACTCTAATAAGCAATTAAGTTCCATCCGTTGAGATCGGATCTTTGATTTGTCTGCCGCGCTGATCTCAATTATTTAACTTGTGACCAACGTTTGAACCAATCACTGCACCATCTCGTTACACACAGCTTCAGTTATATATATATATATATTATATAGAAAATACTGAAATCATTAAGATACGATGTGCAATCTTTCTCTCTAGCTACTCTCGAGTAGAGCGCGAGCGGTACGACGACGCAACATCACGTAAAAGAAAACACGATATTGAAAGAAACGACGACTATTCAGGACGAACGTGGCCTGAATTTTACCTTTACTTTTTTTTTAATTACAAAATATTTATCATATCTTCATATTTTTGTTTCAATCGAGCAAATGAAAGAGACAAAAAAAAAGGAAAAAAAAATCATTCGTTGCGTTTCACTACCATTCGGAATCTAAACATTTCAGAGTCAATTTTTGTTACTAAAAAAATTATTGCTAAAAAAAATAATTCTTAATTGTAATTAGTTTAAAAAGAACCCATTTAAAGCGGAATTGAACAAAACTACCGTCTCGCGTACTAAAAAATTGAAACTACCGTCACTGGAATGATAAAAATTAGTTTCACTGTCTAATAAAACTACCGCCGAGGAAATTTATAGAAAATTTCATTTAATTTCATTTTTACCATTGAATGAAACTACCATTGATTTCTTGACCATTCAGGACACTAGAAAAATACTGTCGACGAAAAATTACCGTCAAATTCGTTAAAAATACCGTTCTCTGTATTAATCACTATCTCCTGACAAAACCACCAAACATTATCGTCGATTGCTAGCAGCAATGATAAAAACGAACAAATTGTATAATTACCGTCGAATTAGAGTACTGTTTGATTGGAACTACCGTCGACAGAAACTATCATCAATATATTACCGTCTATTGTACTTCTATGAAACGAAACTACTAATTATTGACACCAACATAAATAAAAATTACCGTCTATTATGATACTAGTTAAAACTAACACCATTGAGACTACCGTTGTTTTATTACCATAAAGTACCGTCGATAGAAAATTACCTCTTTTTGTACCTTTCTTGAACCAATTTAAATTAGCAATACTGAGAAATACTATTAACAAGAAATTACCGTCAAATTCAAGAAAAATACCGTCTTCTGTATTAATTACTATCTCCTGACAAAACCACAAAATATTATCGTCGATTGCTAGCAGCAATGATAAAAACAACCAAATTGTGTAACTACCGTCGAATGAAAGTACTGCTTGATTGGAACAAATAAAAATTACCGTCTATTATGATACTAGTTGAAACTAACACCATTGAGACTACCGTTGTTTTATTACCATAAAGTACCGTCGATAGAAAATTACCTCTTTTTGTACCTTTCTTGAACCAATTTAAATTAGCAATACTGAGAAATACTATTAACAAGAAATTACCGTCTAATTCAAGAAAAATACCGTCCTTTGTATTAAATACTACCTATTGATAGAAGCGCTAAATATAATTACCGTCGTTTACCACCAGCAATGATAAAAACGTCCAAATTGTGTAACTACCGTCGAATTAAAGTACTATCTTACTTGATTGGAATTACCGTCGATAGAAACTATTATCAATTTATTACCGTCTACTATCCTATTAACGAAACTAATTATTCGCGTCGGCATAAAAATAACTACCGTCTATTGTGGTACTAGTTAAAAATAAACTCATTGAAACTACCGTTGTTTTTTTTACCATAAGGTACCGTAGATAGAAAATTATTTCTTTTTGTACCTTTTTTGAACTAATTGAAATTAGCAATGATGAAAAATACAATGGATTGAAATTTTAACGATAATTCAAAATTTGTTAAAAAATACCGTCGCTTTTATAAATTACAACTTATTGATAGAAACGACAAATATACCGTCGATTGTCACCAGCAATGATAAAAACGATCAAATAGAATAACGACCATTGAATGAAAGTACTCTTTATTGGAACTACCGTCGACAGAAAATATCAATTAAATCGTTAGTAGAAATTACCGTCTATGGAAATTACTATGGCTAGAAACTATTGTAAAAAAAGTATTGTTAGTAAAAAATAACGATGACAAAAATCACCATTCGTAGAAAGTATCGTCGTTGGAAATTACCGTTTATACATACTACCGTCGATAGGAATTACCATTATACCATTGGTAAAAACTATCATAGATCAAAATTATCGTTGGTAGAAAATACAGTTGATAAAAATTACAATTAGTAGAAACTACCGTTGTTGAAACTAATTACCGTTAGTAGAGATACTATCGTTGATATAAATTACCATTTGTAGAAACTACCGTAGATAAGAATGATTATTCGTAGAAAATACCGTTGATAAAAATTATCATTGGCAGAAAATACCGTCGTTAAAAATTACCGTTGGTAGATTCTACCGTCGATAAAAATTACCATTGGTAGAAACTAACGAAGATAAGAATGATTGTTGATAGGAAATACCGTCGATAAAAATTACCATTAGTAGAAAATACCGTCGTTGGGAACTACCGTTGTTAGATTCTACAGACGATAAAAATTACCATTGGTAGAAACTACTATATATAGGTAAAAATTATTGTTGACAGAAAATACCGTTGATAAAAATTACTTTTGGTAGAAAGTACCGTCGATTGAAATTACCGTTGGTATAAAATAATGTTCAGAGAAATTACCTTCATCAGAAAGTACCGTCGATGGAAACTACCGTCTAATTATTAAATGAATTCCAAAACATATTGTCAATCTAAAATTGAATTCATTCAGAAATTTTGACCCATTCCGTAAAATACTATACCGTCTCACTGAATGAATTATTATTTAATACAGAGAAGATGTATCGAAATGGAATATTACATTAAAGTGTATAAATCTGTTCTTGTCATCGGATTAGTAAAGGAAGATTGGAAAATAGATTATAATATATATACATATAAAGTTTTCTGTCAAAACAATGATGCTACCCGCGCCGCGCGATTTCAAGAAGTCGTTTCAGTAATAATCTTGTCGCGGGTGTACAAAGTTAGAAAGTTTACCCTCAACTATTACGGCTATCATATAGAACGATATATCCAACATCTTTTGCAATATGATCTGCACTTAGCGAAATACACAACCTGCTCTTACAAAATGCAATTTCTTCGTTCGTATACAATGCAATGGACGTGAAATCTTCTGGTTTACTGTTCAAATTTCATGGCACTATATAGAAATACCATTTTTTCCCCTCTTTCTCTTTCTCTTTTTTTTTTTTTTTTAATGCAATAAACAATTTGACCGGAAACTTGTCTTATATACAGACAGAGTTCACTGACTTCGGGAATGAACTAAACATGAAAATTAATTTTTCGTGTAATGTGTACTTTTAATTTTAAATTGATAATTTTGCTGAAAAATGAAGAATACTTTTTTTTATTTAAATTTATTTTTTATTAGCAATTTTTTGTATAAATCTCATTAAACATAAATCACGTTTAAGGTAAATCTCATTTAACGTAAACCATATTTTACGTAAATCGCATTTTACATCAATCACATTTGACATAAATCTCATTCAACAGAAATTACATTTTTCGTAACTCTTATTTTACATAAATCTCATTTTGCATAAATCGAATTTAACATAAATCACCTTTTGGTTAAATATCATTTTACATAAATCGCATTTAACATAAATCACCTTTTGGTTAAATATCATTTTACATAAATCACATTTAACATAAATCACATTTTGTTTTAATCTCATTTTACATAAATCGCATTTAATGTAAATCACATTTAACATAAATCACATTTTGTTTTAATCTCATTTTACATAAATCGCATTTAACATAAATCACCTTTAATGTAAATCACATTTAACATAAATCACATTTTGTTTTAATCTCATTTTACATAAATCGCATTTAACATAAATCACCTTTTGGTTAAATATCATTTTACATAAATCACAATTAATGTAAATCACATTTAACATAAATCACATTTTGTTTTAGTCTCATTTACATAAATCACATTCTACTGAAATCTCGTTTTGTATAAATCAAATTTAACATAAATCACCTTTTGGTTAAAAATCATTTTACATAAATCACATTTAACGTAAATCACATTTTGTTTTAATCTCATTTTACATAAATCGCATTCAACATAAATCACCTTTTGCTTAAATATAATTTTACATAAATCACATTGTTTTTAAATCTCATTTTACATAAATTGCATTTAACATAAGTCTCATTTTGCTTAAATCTCATTCTACATAAATTGAATTTAACATAAATCACCTTTTGGTCAAATATCATTTTACATAAATCACATTTAACATAAATCGCATTTTTTTTAAATCTCATTTTACGTAAATCACATTTTGCTTAAATCTCATTTTACATAAATCGCATTAACTGAAATCTCATTTTGCTTAAATATAATTTTACATAAATCACATCTAACATAAATCACATTTTACATAAAATGCATTTAACATAAACCTCATATTGCTTAAATCTCATTCTACATAAACTGAATTTAACATAAATCACCTTTTGCTTAAATATCATTTCACATAAAACACATCTAACATATATCACATTTTATTCAAATATCATTTTATGTCATTTTATGTTACATATATTTATGTCAAAGGATAATTATGTAAAAATAGGTCAAATAAGCCTATTTCAAAAAAGATTTATGTAAAACATAAAAATTATTTAAATGTGACTTATGTAAAATAAGAATTTGGGAAAATTATATTTATTTCTAAGAATATTTATTTGAAATAAAAGATGGTCAAATGAAATTTAGGTCAAAGGATATTTATATGGAATAAAAAATAGGTTAAATGAGACCTATGTCAAAAGGAGAATTGTTTAAAATAAAAATCAAGTCAAATGAGATTTATGTCAAATAAAAACGCAGGTCAAATGAGATTTTTGTCAAAGAAAAATATAAAATAACGAAGGTTAAATGAGGTCCATGTCAAACGAGATTCATGTAAAATAAGAAATGAGTGAAAGGAGATTTATGTCAAAGGATATTTATGTGAAAAAAAAATAATAGGAAAAATAAGATTTATGTTAAGTAAAACTAAAGTCAAAAGTGATTTATGTTAAGTATAAATTTGGTCGAATATGATTTATGTAAAACAAAAATTATGTTAAATGAGATTTATGTAAAATAAGAGTTGGGACAAATTACATTTATGTTTAAGAAATATGTTATTGAAGTAAAAGGTCAAATTTTATGACAGAATTTATAGGTCATGATTTATGTCAAAGGATACTTATGTTAAATAAAAATAAATTCAATTGAGATTCATGTTAAATAAAATTTTCCCAAATCAAATTTATATATAAAAAAAACGTTAATCAGATTTATCTAATATTTATAACATAAATGTCACTTTACTTTCATTTGGAAACAATCTCAATTCACATAAATCTTACTCGCTGAAAATCTCATTAAACATAAATAGCACTTATTACCATTTTTATTTGATACAATCAAGTAAAGTGAGATGTATAAAAAAGAAAAATGTATACGAAACAAAATTTATGGTAAATATAGAGAATTTATGTCTAATCAGCTCTATATAAAATTTGTCTTGTGAAATATAAATTTTCAGGAATAAGTAATTATAGAAGAAAACATAAACTAAGTAATAATAAATAAATAAGTAAATAACAAATAAATAAATAATAAAGTAAATAAAAAAAGTAAACAATAAATAAGTAAATAAATAATAAATAAAAAAAAAAGTAAATAGTAAATAAGTAAATAAATAATAAGTACATAAAAAATTAAATAGTAAATACAAGGCTCGAACCAGTGAAAGTTTTCTTTCAATCAATTATTTTTTATAATTTACGAAAATGTTCTTTGACAATTTTCAAATCTAGTTGTTTACAATATTCAATTTTACAAAATTTCTATTATTCGTAAATTCTTCAATTAAAATTAAGATTCTTCAAAAAAAACTTCTAATAACTTCAAAAAAAAATTTGCAATTAAACTTTTTCAAAAAATTTAATTTCAAAATTCAATTATATCTTAAAATTCACGCTGTATTGCTTTAAGTTTTATGCAAATTCTAATTTAAATAATTAAATTCTTGAGAAATTTTTTTTATTCATGAAAAGAATTGAATTCTTACGAAAATTTTTACAAAGAATTTTTTTAATAATTGAATTCAAACTTTTATTCAATTTTATTCAATTAAAATTTTTGTCAATAATTGAATGTCTGTATAGTATTGTATTACATTTTTTTAAAAAAAAATAATTGAATTCCTAAAAAGCATTTTATTATTTATGTAAATAATTGATTTCTCGCAAACGATTTTGTTAGAATTTTTTAAAATAATTGAATTTCAAAGTAGAAATTTATTACTTTTAAAAATAATTGAATTTTTGTGATGAATATTGTTATTTACGAAAATAATTGAATTTTGCAAAGATAATTTTATTAAAATTTCTGAAAATAATTGAATTTTCGGGTATAATTTTGTTAATTATCTTTAATAATAATTGAATTCTTGGGAAGAATTATTTATGTAAATAATTGAATTTTTGGGTAGAATTTTATTAAAATGTAAAAGAATAATTGAATTATTTCAAAAAAATTTAAATAAAATTGTATTTAAAATAATTTATTTCTTTTGAACAATTTTATTAAAATATTTGAAAATATTTTTCCTGTGAAAAATTCTAATATTTTTGTAAATAAAATATTTATTATAATGAAATTTCATTATTTGTGAAATGTAATTGAATTATTGCAAAAAAATTTTTGAAATTAATTACATTTTTTGAGGAATTCGTTTAAAATTGTATTCAAAGTAATTGAAATCCTATGTAAAATTTGTATTATTTATGAAAATAATTGAATTCTTACAGAACAAATTTTATTAGATTTTTTTTTATAATAATTGAATTTATATGAAAAAGTTTATGGATATTGAAATTATCATAAAATTTAAGTATACATAAATAATTGAATTCTTGTAGAATTTTCTGATAAAATTCGATTTTAAAATGAATTTTACTTCAAATTTTAGATAATAATAATTGAATATTAATAGCATTATTACCAATAGTGTAAATTTTTAGAAATAATTGGATTTTGAAAAAATATAAATTAAAATCTTTAAAAATTTAAATTTTGCCATTCTTTTAATTACAGGGTGTTTACTAACCGGGAATTCCGGGAAAACCGGGAAATAACCGGGAATTATATTTGACCGGAAAAAACCGGGAATTAGCCGGAAATTTTATACCAAACCGGGAATTTTTTAACCAAAATTAAAAAAGTTTTATTATTTTAATTTGTTTTTAAAAAATCACTTTTTATTTCAATTTTTATAGGTATTTATACTGTTCTCTAAATTTAAGTTAGTTAAAAATAATTAATTTGATAGTAAAAAATCAATTCGACTGAAAATATGTAATTAAATTTGTTAACAAATTTCATTAGAAACTTTTTAACAAATAGAATTTTCAAAGTATTTTAATTTAATAATTGATTAATAATTGAATATTATAAAGAGTTAAATTCTAATGTATTCATGTTTCTTACTGCGAAGATTAATAATTAGCAAATTCTTTTTTAATTCCGAAAAATAAGATTGTTGTAATTTTTTAATTCTATTGTTTCAAGATAATTGAATTTTTCTAAACAAATAATTGAAATTTTTTGAAATAATTGAAATTTGTTTACATTTTTTGAAAAATAATTGAATTCTTTTAAAGAATTTTATTTAAATTTTTCGAAAATAATCAAGGGAAGTTAGTGACCGTAATTATAATTTAATTTTTAAAATTTAAAGTCCCTCTTACAGTTTTAAATCAATTTTTTGCTTCTAAAAATATTATTAAACTTCTCTTAAATTTTTATAATTTTAAATTTCTGATTAAATGTTTATTACTTATTAAGTAAATAATTAATTATTATTAATGATTATTATTTTCAAAAATTTTAATAAAATTCTTCACAAGAATTAAATTATTTTCATAAATAATAGCATTCTTTGGAAGGATTCAATTGTTTTTATAAATAGTGAAATTTTTTTGCAGAAATTCAATTATTATCAATATAATTTTAATAAAATTAAAAAATCAAAATTTCAATTATAATTATAAAGAGACAAGATTATTTTTGAAAAATTAAAAAAATTTAAAGATATATTTATTTTCGAAATCAAATTTAAATTTAAATTTAAATTTGATGAGAAAAAAAACCGGGAAAAAATTTGGATATAACCGGGAAAATCCGGGAAATAACCGGGAATTTTGTTGAACGAAAATACTAGACACCCTGAATAAATTTAATTAATATCTGTAGAATTAATTTTTTTTTTCAAAATATTTGAACTTTTTATATTCTAAATTGAAGAATTTTCGAATAATCGAAATTTCTGTAAAATTTATTTGTACAAATTGATTTAAAAATTCTCAAAGAACTTTTTTTAAAGACGTTATAAAAAATAATTGATTTAAAGAAGAGTTTTAGTTAAAAATTCTAGAAAATAATAATATTGAATTGAAATGATGAAAATAATTTTTGAAAAAGTTCCAGTAAAATTATTTTTATAATATAAAATAACAATTTTATTGCTGGGTTATTTTTAATTATTATAAGTTGTTTAGTTTTCAAAAAAGTTTGAATTTGAATGTTTTTGAAAAATTTTAATTTCTACGGAAAAATAATGATTTTTTCCGGTAATTAGGGAAAAAGAAAAATAATTTTTTGTGGCAATCCTGAATCGCATTTAAAGTATAAATATTAATTCCACGTGGAAAAAGTAAATAGGTATTTAAATATTAATTTTAGAAAAAATTGAGTCGTCAAATTTTTTTTTTTTTTTTTATTTTCGAAATTATTCTGTTTTAATTATTTTAATAATTCTTTATTTTAATGATTTCCATTTTATTATTTTTATTAAATTGTGAAAAAAATTGACTCGTCAAATAATTTTTCGTTAGCTACTTTTTTTTACAACTTTTTTTGATTCTTAAAGACACTTTTTAAAAATTAACTATCGAGTACAAAGTTTGCATCCCCTTAAAGCTTAAACTAATTCAAATTCAGAGAGATTCTGTGAGAATGAATATATCAAAATATGATAATCAATTTCATAACGTTGATTTATAATAAAATAAAAAAAAATTGCATCTTGAAAATATAATATGATAAAATCTGAAAAAGCTTGGTACATCGATCAATAATTTTCGTGTGACTAATTTATTGCCTATATTTTAATTATAGACTCTGGGCACTTATAGGGAATGTAACTATTAAAAATTATGTATGAGGAAGGACGAAAACTGTTATTAGTTTGCAAAAGGTTAGCCACTAGAATCGATTAAAAATAGAATTTGCTCCTGGATATTGGTGGTGCTGGTGCGGTGCGGTGCAGTGCGATAATTAACTTTATATCTATAAAGTTAAAGTTCTCCCTATATACTTTTACTCGCATCTAATGGAGACATAACTGAGAGAATAATACCGGTTTTAATGCGTGCCTTCTATCTATGTATATCTTCTCGTAACGCGTAGCCAATCGTTCCTCTCTTGTGGATTGCGGAAATACCACGGATTCAGAACAATTAGAACTTTATACATTTTATACATATATATAACGTTTGTAACAAACAAGAAAAAAAAAAGTGAAAAAAGAAAAAGGCAAGAAAAAAGAATCTTAAGTGCATGAGTAAAATAACTTTGATAATATTTATCTGCATATATTTCATGCATTGATATAAATTCTTTTTTTTTCTCTTATTTTTTTTCTTGTTTTTAATTCTTTAGTGAAAAACCAGTTTTCTTTAGACAGATTGAAGCAATCGGTCAGATCTGCTTTAAAATAAATACCCGTATAAATCTTCCGAGCAAATGTACACTCATTTATTTCCCTTAATATAAATGCCTCATAACTTTGCCAAGTTTCAATCATGCGAGTAACACAATTTAGAAAATTGATATTACATTTAGATTTCTTTGCGCGCAGGATGTGAGATATTTTTCATGGGCGAGAAACTTTATTTCTATTCATTGAAACATCTCAATCACTTAAAGGATGAGGGGGGATTTTTTTTCTCAATTTAAAACTGCCCTTTAATATTCATATTTGCTTGGAAATTACAATATTTATTTATATACTTGAAACAATTTAGAAAAAAAAAATTTTATTTACTTTTTTATTCTTCGCAAAAATTCAATTATGTTCAAAAATTTTTTTAAATTCTCCTCAAAATTACAATTATCTTTAGAAATAATAAATGTTTTCTCTGAAGTTCAATTATTTGAAAATATTTTAATAAAATTCTTCGCAAAAATTCAATTGTGTTAGAAAAATTTTTTAAAAAGTTCTCGTCAAAATTTCAATTATATATCTTTAGAAATAATAAATTTTTTCTCTGAAGTTCAATTATTCGAAAAAATTTTAATAAAATTCTTGGAAGAATTTCAATTATTTTTAAATACAATTTCCATCAAATTTCTCTAAAAATGAAATTATTTTTTAAAAATGTTATTAAAATTTCTCAAGAGAATTCAATTATTTAAAAATTTATTCATAAAATTCTTAATGAAAATTTAATTTTAAGAAATATTTAATTATTCAATAAATTATTCATTTTTTTTTATTGAAATAATTGAATTCTTCGTAGAATTTTTCTAATAAAAATTAATTTAAAAATGAATTTCAGTTAAAATTTTAGATAATAATTGAATACCTATTTAAAGCAATATTATTTTATAGTTATGAAAAATTTTATTTATAGTTTTCAATTAATTATTGAAAATAATGGATTCATAGAAGAATTTTTGTTAAAAACACTAAAAAAATTGAATTTTAAAGAAGATACAAATGATTAAAGAAATTCAATTTATATTCAAAAGTAATACAATTCATCATAGAAATTCAATTATGTTAGGAAATCAAAAAATATTCTCGTCAGAATTTCAATTATCTTTATAAATAATAAAATTCTTCTTCGAAACTCAATTATTTTCAAAAATTTTAATAAAATTCTTAGCGAAATTTCAATTATTTTCAAAAATAAAATTAATTCTCCTCAATTCAATTATTTTTCAACATCTACTATTTTAATAAAATTTTCCAAAAGAATTAAATTATTATTTAAAAAAAAATATATTAAAATTCTACGCAAACCTTTTATTATTTTAATAAAATAATAAAAATTTCACAGGAATTCAATTTTTTACCAATTTTTTTATAAATTTCTTCACAGTCATTCAATTATTTTCATAAATAATAAAATTCTTCTAAGGAATTCAATTATTTTCAAAAAAATTTTTTCTCTGAAATTGAATTAATTTTAATAAATAAACAAAAATTTTTGAAGGGAATTCAATTATTTTCTTAAATAATAAACTAAAATTCTTAGCAAGAATTCAATTCTTTTTTTAAATAACAAATATTTTTCTCGGGAATTCAATTTTATTTTCTTAAATAT
Organism: Leptopilina heterotoma; assembly: GCF_015476425.1. Taxonomy (NCBI): domain Eukaryota; kingdom Metazoa; phylum Arthropoda; class Insecta; order Hymenoptera; family Figitidae; genus Leptopilina; species Leptopilina heterotoma. The sequence goes on from NW_025110893.1 coordinate 2,091,290, forward strand.
TAAAATTCTTAGTAAAAATGTTAATTAAATTTTTTTTAAATAATTCAATTATTTTTTCAGATTTTAATTAAATTCTTTCCAAAAATTCAATTATTTGTATAAATAATTTTTAAAAACAATTCAATTATTAAAGATAAATAACAAAATTATTCCCAAAAATTAAATTATTTTCAGGCATTTTAATAAAATTCTGTGCAAAATTCAATTATTTTCATAAATAATAAAATTCATCAAAGGATTTCAATTATTTTTTAAATTAATAAATAATCTACTTGAAAATTCAATTATTTTTAAAAGTAATAAATTTCTACTTGGAAATTCAATTATTTCAAAAAATTCTAACAAAATCGTTCGCAAGCATTTAATTATTTACATAAATAATAAAATGCTTTTTAGAAATTTAATTATATTTTAAAAAATATGTAATACAATATCATACAGACATTCAATTATTGACAAAAATTTTAATTGAATTCTTTGTAAAATTTAATTACCTACCTCTAAAAACTTTTTCCAAACAGAATTAAGAAAATAGAAAATATTTAACAAATTCTTTGTAAAAATCTTCGTAAGATATTAAAAATCATTGAATTGAGGAAAATTTTTGAAAATAATTGAAATTTTGACAAAAATTTTATTAAAATTTTTGAAAATAATTAAATTTTGGAGAAAAATTTTATTATTTATAAAGATAATTGAAAATTTTTGAAGATAAATTTTTTAAATTTATGAAAATAATTGAATTCTTAAAAAGAATTTTTATTTATGAAAATAATTGAACTATTGCGAAGAATTTTATCAAAAATTTGTAAATAATCGAATTTCTGTGAAATTTTTTATTATTTATGAAAATAATTAAATGTTTGCGTAGAATTTTATTAAAATTCTTTCTAAATAATTGAATTCTTTGGGGAAATTATTTTCTTAATCCAAAATTTTAACTGTAATTCATTTCTAAATCAATTTTTTTTTTTAGAAAATTCTACGAGAATTTAATTAAATTTAAATACAAAAATAATAATTTATTGAATAATTGAATGTCTTTTAAAATTTAATTCTCATTAAGAATTTCAACAAATTTTTAAATAATTGAATTGGGGAAAATTTTTAAAAATAATTGAATTTCGGAGAAGAATTTATTATTCATAAAAATAATTGAAAATATTGACGAGAATTTTTAAAAAACTTTTAATATAATTAAGATTTTGCGAAGAATTTTATTACTTTTGAAAAAAATTGAATTTGTGCAATCATTTATAATTTTTGAAAAATTCAATTTTTTTTTAGTGTTTTTGACTAAAACTTCTATAAATTTATAATGTTTAATAGTTAATAAAATATATATTAAAAAATTGAACTAATTTCACAAGAATTTGAATTATTAAAATTTTTCTAATTGACTGGATTGTCAGCTTTGGGTTGCAAGAAACACTCACTCGCGATTTTAGAAATTTAGCGAACATTTCCGAACTACTTGTTAATTGGAAAATAATTAAAACTTTTTTTTCACTAAATACAAAAACGGTTTTAAGTATCCTTATAAAGATAACTTCAATTTACCGAAAATTTGATAAATAAATCAAAAATAATAATAAATAATAATAAATAATAATTAATAATATTTAATAAAGAAATTTAAATAAATTTTTATTTCTTTCTTTAAATAAATAAAACTAATTAACAATACTTAATTTTTTATAATAATAATAATTAATAATTCAGAAACTTTAAAATTTAACTGTTCATTTGTAAATTAAGTAAGTAAGTAAGTGTTAAAATTTAACACTTACTTACAAATGTTGAAAAAACAAAATATACACAAATTCTAACAGCAGCGCAGGTGTGGATAGAAGAAAAAAAATACAAAGATTATTATAAATAATGTAAAATATAAATAAAAAAATAAAAAAAATTCTTATTTTATTTTATAATAATAGTATATTTATTCTATAATCAAATTTTCTATACACTTTTTGTTTCTTTATATAGAAACAAATAATAATTTCCCCTCAAAACTTTTTTCCGCTCGACATTTTCGCGAATAATCCTATTATCTTTTTCTCCACACCGATTATTTTCGCGAACACATTATAATAATTTTCTCTAATCACACTGAAATTAAAAAAAAATTCATGTTATTTTTAACGGATATTTCTTGTTATAATATAATATTTTACACTTCATTTTACGGTCAATATAAAATTTACAAGTTGGTTTATTATCAGCTGAATGGTTTCGCTAATTACGCACGATTTAATTTAATTTTTGTCCGGTTATATTCTGATTGAGATTTAGAAAGTACATTCGTGGTGAATTTGCATTAAAGTGCCTTTGATGGGAAACGATTTTGCACTTCGATTAAAACACTCTCGCATACATACTCCTCGCTCACACAACATGACAATAGAAAAGAACACCTTCACGGTGAAGAAAGAAGGAAAGAAAAAAAAACTACTCAAATTAAATTATTTTCAAAATCTTATATTTAAATGAATCGCGACCAATTTTGGTGGTGTGCCTAATTTAAAAAATTAAAACCCTATAATCTCCCGAGATGATGTCACCTTTTCATAACCTTCGATGACGGATTACAGAGACTTTTGGCTCCATTGTTGTCTATCGTTAAAAATTTAAATTTACTTTCATTTATTGTAGGTGGTCCTAATTCGCGAAAAAATAAGAACATTCAAAAAAAATTTAGTTTTTTATTATTATTATTTATTTTATAAATTATTATTCTTTCTTCAACTTTATTTATTTATTTTTAATATTAAAAAAAAATTTACCTTTTTTTTTATTTATTTATCGAAAATAATTGAAAATTTGGTTTTTTTATTATTATTTTCTATAAATTATTATTCTTTCTTCAACTTTATTTATTTATTTTTTAAATTAAAAAAAAAATTTAACTTTTTTTTTATTTATTTATCGAAAATAATTGAAAATTTGGTTTTTTTTATTATTATTTTTTATAAATTATTATTCTTTCTTCAACTTTATTTATTTATTTTTAATATTAAAAAAAAAATTTAACTTTTTTTTTATTTATTTATCGAAAATAATTGAAACCTCTCAAGAAATTATATTAAAATATTTGAAAATAATTTAATTGTTTTAAGGAATTTTGATTAATATTTTTCTAAAAATAATTGTACTTTATCAAAAAGATTCAATTAAATTTTATTGAAAATAATTGAATTCCTCCCAAAAATGTTTTCATTTACAAAAATAAATGAATTCTTCCCAAGATTTTGTTATTTACGAAAATAATTGAATTTTTATCAAAAATTTTTTTTTACATTTTTGAAAATAATTTAACTATAAATTTGGAAAAGATTAAAAATTCCTTCATGACATTTAGTCAAATATTGAAAATAATTGAATTTTCATAAAGAATTGTGACAAATTTGTTGAAAATAATTGGATTTTCATAAATAATAATTGTAACAAATTTGTTGAAAATAATTGAATTTTCATAAAGAATTATAACAATTTTTTTGAAAATAATTGAAACCTGTCAAGAAATTTTATTAAAGTATTTGAAAATAATTTAATTATTTCAAGGAAATTAATTAATATTTTTCTAAAAATAATAGAATTTGATCAAGAAAATTTAATTAAATTTTATTGCAAATAATTGAATTCCTTCAAAAAATTATATTTTTTACAAAAATAATTAAATTCTTGTCAAAAATTTTATTATTTACAAAAATAATTGAATTCCTCTAAAGAATTTTTTTATTTGAAAAATAATTAAATTCTTGCCCAGAATTTGTTATTCACGAAAATAATTGACTTTTCATAAAGAATTGTAACACATTTATTGAAAATAATTGAATTTTTATAAAAAATTGTAACAAATTTGTTGAAAATAGTTGTAACAAATTTGTTAAAAATATTTTAATTTTCATAAAGAATTATAACAAATTTTTTGAAAATAATTGAAACCTGTCAAGAAATTTGATTGAAATATTTGAAAATAATTTAATTGTTTTAAGGAATTTGACTAATATTTTGATAAAAATAATAGAATTTGATCAAGAAAATTTAATTAAATTTTATTGGAAATAATTGAATTCTTTTGAAAAATTATATTATTTCCAAGAATAATTGAATTTTTGACAAGAATTTTATTATTTACGAAAATAATTGAATTTTTGTCCAGAATTTTATTCAGATATTTGAAAATAATTTAATTATTTTGAGGGGATTTAAAAATTATTTCGTTACAATTTTATTCAAAATAATTGAATTTTTATACAGAAATGTAACTAATTTTTTGGAAATAATTGAATTTTCATAAAAAATTGTAACAAATTTGTTGAAAATAATTGAATTTTTATTAAGAATTGAAACAAATTTTTTGAAAATAATTCTATCCCTCCAAAGAATAATATTATTTACAAAAATAATTAAATTCCTCCCAAGAATGTTTTTCATTTACAAAAATAATTGAATTCTTGCCCAGATTTGATTATTTACGAAAATAATTGACTTTTCATAAAGAATTGTAACAAATATGTTCAAAATAATTGAATTTTCATAAAAAAAATTGTAACAAATTTGTTGAAAATAATTGAATTTTCATGAAGATTGTAAAAAATTTTTTGAATATAATTGAATTTCTAAAAAGAATTGTAACAAATTTTTAGAAAGTAATTGAATCCCTCCAAAGAATATTATTATTTACAAAAATAATTGATTTTTTGACAAGAAATTTATTATTTACGAAAATAATTTAATTCTTGTCCAGAATTTTATTCAAATTTTTGAAAATAATTTAATTATTTTGAAGAGATTTAAAAATTATTTTGTTGCAATTCTATTAAAAATAATTAAATTTTTTAATAAAGAATTGTAACATATTTTTTTTAAATAATTGAAACCCTCCAAAGAATATTATTTTTTACAAAAATAATTGAATTCCTCCGAAGAATTTTTCTATTTACAAAAATAATCGAATTCTCGCCCAGATTTTATTATCTACAAAAATAATTGACTTTTCATAAAGAATTGTAACTTTGTTGAAAATAATTAAATTTTTGTAATGAATTATAACAAATTTTTTCAAAATAATTAAATCCCTCCAAAGAATATTATTATTTACAAAAATAATTGAATTTTTGTCCAGAATTTTATTCAAATATTTGAAAATAATTTAATTATTTTGAAGAGATTTGAAAATTATTTCGTTACAATTCTATTCAAAATAATTGAATTTTTATATAGAATTGTAACTAATTTTTTGAAAATAATTGAATTTTCATAAAGAATTGTAACAAATTTTTTTTAAATAATTAAATTTTTATAATGAATTATAACAAATTTTTTCAAAATAATTAAATCCCTCCAAAGAATATTATTATTTACGAAAATAATTGAATTCTTGTCCAGAATTTTCTTTAAATTTTTGAAAATAATTTAATATTCTGAAGAGATCTTATAAGTTTTAAGGCCAATGTATAAGTTGTAATTTTTGTTTTTGTTTGACAGTATTAATTAATTTGTTGAGTAATGAGAAGGCCTAGATACGGCCTTAATTAAATAATTACAAGATCACACGAAGGAAAATTTTTCTCTTTTAGATCATTTAATTTTTATTTAATCCTTTTTCAAATCTTATAAACTATGTCCGACGCTTGGATAATAATATGTTTATAAAATTATTCATCCCCTGATGAGGAACTATATATAGTTCGAAACTAGTTGGGATTTTAATAAATTTCATTAAAAAACAAACCGTATCTAGGTCTTCTCATTACTCAACAAATTAATTAATACGTTCAAACAAAAACAAAAATTACAAATTATACATTGGCCTTAAAACTTATAAGATCTACTTTAATCAACATGAATAAGGAATTTTACGAACGAGTTCTCCACCAATTTGGAAAACAGATATTATTTACAAAAGTAATTGAATTCTCAAGAACTTTATGATTTCTGAAAATAATTTAATTTTTTGTGAAAAATTATTGTATTAATTTTATTTATGAAAATCATTATTTAAATTCTTGCGTAGAATTGTATTATTTATGAAAATAATAAAATTCATAAAATTTATAAAATTTATAAAATTTATAAAAAAATTAAAATGCATTTTCATACTTTACGAAAATAAAATTATTGTAATTACTATATTTATCAATAATAAAATAAAATAAATATTGATAATAAAATACGAAATAAACTACTATTGTGCGAGATTAAAATAATAAATTACAAAAAAAGGGAGGTGAGATTATATTTTTTAAATGCTTGAATATCACACTTTTCTCGAGATATAAGGGTAACACCTGAGAGCTCATAAAAGGTATTCGAGCGAGAGCAAGATAAGTATCAATTAAACTAAAATACATTTGTCTCGTTACATCGAAACATATAGAAGAAGAAACGTATATTTTATCGGGATTCAATGAATAGTATAAGTTCCAAGTTCCAATGAACATTGCATGTATAAACTAACAACTCGTTATTGGTACATTTTTCGTCTTTATGTCCCTCGGAAGATAATCTTTTCCATTTCAGATATCGATCTGCATTAAAATCAGTCATTAGTTTCCTACATGACAATATATGTCTTTTTTTACTATAGCCTTAACGAACAAAAAAAAAAATAAATAAATAACTTCTTCCTTACAAAGTAACATACGAATAGATCCTGAAGAATAATTCATAGACGACAATATTTATTTATCCTTTTATTTTTTCTATTATTTGCAATCGACGCTGCAAATTGTAAAAATTATTTTGTCAAATAAATTTTTTTCGTACATTTATTATTTTTCATTTATTATTTATTCAAATAAATAATAAATATTGTACGAAAAAAATTTTTAATTCTATTATTTTATTAATTAAATAAATAATATTAACTTTCTTTTCTTATTATTTCTTTTTTCTACAGTGTTTGTATTTACGAGACTTGATTAATTGGTACAGGAAGTATTAATTAAAAAGAAGTGGAGAGCGCAAGTGCGAGAGCCGAAGTGGGGGCAATGAGAGCGAGAGAGAAGTTCGTAGAGTTCTCTCTCACTCTCATTATCCCCACTCCGGCTCTCGCGCTTGCGCTCTACAGTTTCTTCCCCATTAAGTGCCTCACACACCGGTAAAGTAAATCTAAAAGTAATATTAAGTGTTAAATTAATAATTATATTTATATCACAGTAAATCGTGAGGTATTAAAAAGTGTTGCAGATTAAATTAACACCAAAAAAGATTAAAATAATCAATTTTGGTGATATTTTTTACAATGACTGAAATTTTAGATCATTAAATTTTCTTATAATTATAAAACATGAAGATATCGATAACTCCGAGTCTTCGATTTCTTCATATTTTATAATAATTAAAGATGACCAAGTAATAAAATCATTATTTTATATTAGAAGAATATTATACTTCTTCCAAATTATTTTCATTACTTCAATTCAATTATTATTTTCAACAATTTTTAACTATTGAATTCCTCAGAAATTTATATTAAAATTCATGAAAAGAATTGAATGCTTACGATGATTTTTAAATATTTTTATTTTTTTTTATTTATTATTTATTTATTGAAATATAATTGAATTCCGTTTGGAAATTTTTGTAAATAATTTTATTCTTCCAAAGAATTTTAAACAAAATTTTTTTTTAAATAATTGATTTTTTCGAGGAAATAAAAATTAAGAATAATTTACATAATTACATTTTTTGAGAAATTCCTGTAAAATTGTATTAAAAATAATTAAAATCCTGCGATGAATTTTATTATTTATAAAAATAATTGAATAGTTCCAAAGAAGTTTATTAAAATTTTCACAAAGAATTGAATTTCTGTGAATAATTTTGTTCTTTTTGAAAGTAATTGAATTCTTCATAAGAATTTTATAATTCATTGTTTTAAATAATTAATTTTTTCTAAATGTAATAAATATTATGAAAATTTTATTTAAATAATTGAATTCTTGTGGAGATTTTATTATTTATGAAAATAATTGAATTTTAGATGAATTTTATTAATTTTTTTTTCAAATAATTGAATTCTTATGCGAAATTTTATGAAGATACTAGATTTTGAAAATAATTTAATTTTGCAGAGGATTTTTTTAAAATGTCTCAAAATAATTCTTACTTTTTAAAAATAATTGAATTCTTGCTAAGAAATTTACTACTAAAGAAAATAATTGATTTCCCGCAAAAAATATTGTTGTTACTTTAAAAAAATTGAATTCTTGCTAAGAATTTTAGTATATTTAAGAAAATAATTGAATTCTCGTCAAAAATGTTTGTTATTTATTAAAAATAATTGAATTTTTGTGAAAAATTTTGCTATTTAAGAAAATAATTAAATTCCAGAGAAACATTTTGGTTATTTTTTCAAAAATAATTGAATTTCTGAAAAGAATTTTATTATTTATGAAAATAATTGAATTGCCGAGAAAAATTTTTGTTTCTTTAAAAAACAATTGAAATTCCCGTCAAAAATGTTTGTTATTATTAAAAAATAATGGAATTGTTGTGAAAAATTTTGCTATTTAAGAAAATAATTGAATTCCAGAGAAACATTTTGGTTATTTTTTCAAAAATAATTGAATTCCTGAAAAGAATTTTATTATTTATGAAAATAATTGAATTCTTCATAAAGAATTTTACTATTTAAGAAAATAATTGAATTCCCGAGAAATATTTTTGTTTTACTTAAAAAAAAAATTAAATTTTTGTGAAAAATTTTGCTATTTAAGAAAATAATTGATTACCAGTGAAAAATTTAGGATATTTTTTCGAAAATAATTGAATTCCTGAGAAAAATTTTATTATTCATTAAAATAATTGAATTATTGCGAAAAATTTTATTAAAACGTTTAAAAATAATTGAATTTCTGTGAAAAATTTTGTTATTTTTGAAAGTAGGTAATTGAATTCTTCATAAGAATTTTTATAATCATTGTTTTAAATAATTTTTTCGAAATGTAATAAACATATTATGAAAATTTTATTTATATAATTGAATTCTTGTGGAAAACTTTATTTCTGAAAATAATTGAATTTAAAATAGTATTAAAAATAATTGAAATTCTTCGATGAGTTTTATTATTTATGAAAATAATTAAATTCTTGCTTAGAATTTTATCAAAAATTTTTTTAAAAAATTGAAATTCTACGAAAAATGTTATTATTTGTGAGAGTAATTAAATTATTGTGAAGAATTGTATAAAATTTTGTTAAATAATTGAATTTTCGAAATTTTCTTCAAAACGCTATTCTTTAATTGAATTTCTGTGGAAATTTTATTATTTATGAAAACAATTAAATTTTTGATGAATTTTATAAATTTTTTTTAAATAATTGAATTGTTTTGCGAAATTTTATATGATGAAAATACTAAATATTGAAAATAATTGAATTTCGCACATTTGTTGTAAACGAGTTTGTAAATAATTGAATCGTTTTAAAGAAGTTGATTATCATTTTCGAGAATAGTTTTTTGATTTCTATTTTTTGAAATAAATAAATAAATTTCTCGTATTAGAGAATTTAAATTAGTGAAAATTGTAAAAAAAAACAGAAATAGTAGCTTTTAGTGACTGAAATCTAAAAATAGTACCGAAATAGTAGCGTAACGTAAAAAAAGTAGTAAATAGTAGGTTTTAGTAGAAGAGTACGAAATAAGTGAATTATTATCATTAATATAATTAATAAATAAATAGAAGCTGAGAGAAAAAGATGTAAAATTTTTTAACCACCTCTTTTTGTGGGTTAGTAGCAAAAAAGAATCCTCCCTTTTTCACGAGAGGCAATGCAATCAATGAAGTGTAAATTAATTGAAGTATAACTAAAAGGATCTAATTAATTAAGTACACGTATACGTTTTATGTCGTGAGAAAAGTTTCCAAGATGAAAGTGCGGATTCACCTTAATTGCAGTTTGCTAATAAAGATTTAGCGTAGAGAAAATAAAACGATATGTGTCGCGTGTTGAGGGAAAAATGTAAATCACTTTGAATCGTATATTGAAGGTCAGTGACCTAGTCCTTGACTGGAGTACGATTTGCGGTCAGATATCTGATTTTACTGATTAGAATTGCGTCGACACGCAACTTGCTAATAGACGATTGTGCAGTAAATGTATATATATACACATTTATACATTTAAAAGGCATTCGCAATTGCCGCGCGAGAAATCAGAAAACCATAACTTCCCTCTTTAACCAAGGAAGTTGTATTCAGATGTCGAAAAAAAAGAGTAACTATCATCCATGATTTCAGATAAGGATATAGTCGTACAATGAGAAAAATTTCATGAAATCTAAAACTTTAAATTCTCTGAATGTTTCTTCAAATACTCATTATAATAATAGTTTTGGTAATAAAATTTATTCAGAAACAGTTTAAACTGCTTTTTGTTTGCACTTTGTATTTATAATTTTCATTTTCTCGCATCGTGGAGGAATTATCTTTTTTTTCGAAAATGATCATTATTTCGCAATAGGGTTTTGAAATCTCCCTCTATTTATAATCATACTTTTCTTTTGTAATTGTTGACAAATTATTTTATTTACATAAGAACTTTTTATAGATTTTAAATATATATTCAATGTTTGTAATTATTAATATTTACCAATAATAAAACTCGTATCGAAGAATTTCAATTATTTTTATTACTATTTTAAATTAATTGATTAAAAAATTCAATTATTTTCAGAAATAAAGTTTTCCAAAAGAATTCAATTATATAAATAAAATTTTCATAATGTTTATTACATTTCGAAAAAATTATTTAAAACAATGATTATAAAAATTCTTATGAAGAATTCAATTACCTACTTTCAAAAATAACCAAATTTTTCACAGAAATTCAATTCTTTTTAAACGTTTTAATAAAAGTTTTCGCAATAATTCAATTATTTTCATGAATAATAAAATTCTTCTTTGAAATTAAATTATTTTTTAAAAAATAACAAAAATTTTTCTCTGGAATTCAATTATTTTCTTAAATAGCAAAATTTTTCATAAAAATATGTACGATTATTTTTAATAAATAACAAACATTTTTGACGGGAATTCAATTACTTTCTAAAATATATTAAAATTCTTAGCAATTATTCAATTTGTTTTTAAATTAACAACAATTTTTGTCGGGAATTCAATTATTTTCTTAAATAGTAAAATTCTTAGCAAGAATTCAATTATTTTAAAAAAATAAGAATTATTTTGAGACATTTTAATAAAATTCTCTGCAAAATTAAATTATTTTCAAAATCTATAGTATCTTTATAAAATTTCGCAAAAGAATTCAATTATTTAAAAAAAGAAATTAATAAAATTCATCCAAAAATTCAATTATTTTCATAAATAATAAAATTTCTACAAGAATTCAATTATTTAAATAAAATTTTCATAATATTTATTACATTTAGAAAAAATTAATTATTTAAAACAATAATTATAAAATTCTCATGAAGAATTCAATTACTTTCAAAAAGAACAAAATTATTCACAGAAATTCAATTCTTTGTGAAAATTTTAATAAAATTCTTTGGAACTATTCTATTATTTTCCTAAATAATAAAATTCTCGCGGGATTTCAATTATTTTTAGTTTTATTTTACAGGAATTTCTCAAAAAATTTAATTATGTAGGTATATTATTCTTTTTTTAGAAAAATTTAAATCATTATTTTTATTTCCGCGAAAAAATCAATTATTTTAAAAAAATTTTTTGTTTAAAATTCTTTGAATGAATTCAATTATTTACAAAAAATTCCAAATAGAATTCAATTATATTTAAATAAATAAATAGTAAATAAAAAAAATAAAAAAAAATAAAAATATTTTAAAAATTGTCATAAGAATTCAATTCTTTTCATGAATAATATAAATTTCTGAGGAATTCAATTATTCAAATTAGAATTTAGATAAAATTACTCGAAAGAATTCGATTATTTAAAATTTTTTATAAAATTCTTCGCAATTCATACTTTAAATTCTTAGTTAAAAGCATGAAAAATTCAGATTTTCAAAGTTTTTCAAAATTCAATTATTTCTGAAAATTTATCTTAGAATGCTTTTAATATTCAATTATTACTTAAAATTTTAACAAAAATTCATTTTTTAATCAATTCTTATTAGAAAACTACGAGAATTTAATCATTTAAATACAAAAATAAATAATTGGATTTTTCTTGAAAACTCAATTCTAAAATTGAAAGAATTTTATTAATAAATTTTTAAATAATTGAATTCTTTCGACGAATTTTAATAAAAATGTTTAAGAATAATTACATTTTTTGAGAAATTTGATTAACATTGTTTGAAAAATAATATTGAATCCTATTGTAAAAAATTTCATTTATAATAATTGAATGCCTATAAAATTTTTATTATTTATGAAAATAATGAAATGTTTGACGTGAATTTTTTTAAAAATTTTTCAACATAATTGAACTTTGAAAAATTTTATTAGGGTGTTATGAAGATAATTGAAATTTTTTATGATAAATTTTTTAAATTTATGAAAATAATTGAATTCTTAAAATGAATTCTATTATTTATGACAATGAATAATAAATAATTTCACAGGAATTCAATTATTTATTATAAAATTCAATAATTATTTCGAAGAATTTTATAAAATATTGGTAAATAATTGAATTGCTGTGAAATTTTTATTATTTATGAAAATAATTAAATATTCGCGTAGAATTTTATTAGAATTCTTTATAAATAATTGAATTCTTTGGGGAATTTATTTTATTAATCTAAAATTTTAGCTGAAATTTATTTCTAAATCAATTTTTATTAGAAAATTCTACGAGGATTCAATTATTTAAATACTTTTTTTATTGATTTATTTACTTTTTCTATTTTATTTATTTTTATTTACTTTTACTGCTTAATTAAATTAATTTTTGTTTCATTGAATTAAATTTCTACTTAATTTAATTTAATTTCGTTTTTTTTATTATTTTTCATTATTTTCATTATTTTTAATATTTGTATAATTATTTTATTATTTTTTAATGAATTTCCCTAAATAAATATTTATAAATAATTTAACAAAGATGAAAATAAACACTTTCGATTTTGTAAAAACAATTTTTGTACTTAAATTTGTATTTTCTGTTTTTTTTTTATAAATCGATTCGAAAATTAAAAGTTTCAATGTATTACACACAAATTGAAAGGTAACTATATATTATTAAATGTAAATAAACGCGAATGCATAATTCGTGAACGTGACCGTTATGAGCGTGGGATATTATCTTTTTTACGCCAAAAAACACTGAAGTCGCCAAAAAATTTCGACGCAAATGAATAAATTTATTTTGACATTGATTTCACATCAGAATGCGTTTCCAAAGACGTTCAATAAATATTTTAAGTATTTAAAGGAAAGACAAAAATCTTAATTAAAATTCATCTCTCTCTCTCTTTCTCTTATTTTTTCTCTAGGAAAGTCACTGATTAACATTTTGTCATTTTTTTTTTCATTTAATATATTGAACGGGGAAAAAAAATACCTGGTATTAATTTGACTTAGAATGTCATTGTGAGCATAAATAATAGTAGGAGAATTATGAAATAATCCTCACATTGGGTTAAAAAATATGCATTATGTATTGAGTGACATTCAAGGTGGTGCTACTACTTATATGACAAATCATTTATTTAGGTCGATAAAATGATCTAGATCGATGGATTAATTTCGTGAAATATACAGTGAAAGTTTCGAATTTTTTTTCTCTTATTGTTATTTAAATTAAAAATTTTTTATTTTTGGTATATTTTTTTTAAGAAGTTCAAATTTTGATAATATTTCGTTCAAGTGGAAAATATTGTTTTTTAAAGAATGCAGGAAAGTTTATTTCTCATTTTTAGAATTTTATTATTGTTTTTATTTCAATTTTTCATTATTAATATTTCATAAAAAAGAAATTATTAAAAAATGAATTAAAAATAATTAATAACAAAAATTATTATAGAGTAAAAATAAATAATTAAGAAAATGTTGATTATAAATAAATAAATAAATAAATAAATAAATAAATTAGATGAAATAAAAATTAATTGAACTAAATTAATAGACTCAAACATTTAATTAAACCAAATAAAAAATTAAGCAAAATAAATAAAAATTTAATTAAACTAAATAAAAAATTAATTAAATTAAATAAAAATTCATTGAACTCGAGATTGAACTAAATAAACATTTAATTGAACCAAATAAAAAAATTAAGCAAAGTAAATAAAAATTTAATTTAAAAAAATTTAATTTAAATAAAAAATTAATTAAATTAAATAAAAATCGAATCATAAATGCACTTTTTTTTTAAATTAAAAACAAAATTAACAGAAGTTTAAAATTTAAATGGAACTTTTCCGAGTTTTCTTATCTTTCTCGTATTTATTTACATTCCTCTCAAAAATGTAAATTCTTTTCACAAAACAAAAACAAATCTATAATGAAAATGGACTTTAAAAATCGATAGACGATACGGGGGAATTCCCAGTTTTCTAATATACAGACAATAATAACTTTCATCAAAAATAGATTTAAAAATACTCTTCAAAAAAAAAATATTCTTGAAATAGAGAAATTTTTGAAAAAAATAAGTCAGAGATAATTTTTTATTCATTTTAGTGTCACTGATTATTACCAATTATAACTTGAGTATATTTAAAGTATGATGCAAGAAAATTTACTTATTTCCTAATAAAAGTTACTAAACCACTGACTTCTGTCCTTAACAAAGTAAATATAATAATATTTAGGATCGATTTCCAGATAATGAATATCGTCCTCTCTCTATATCTCAATTTGTCAAAATTTACTGGAAATATTATTTTTAAATTACATTCAAAATATGTTTCTTTTTTTTTAATGAGAGTTTGGAATATTATTTTTTAATTATTTTTCCACAACAGGTGCCTTCATTAGAGAATATTTTTTTAATTCTATTTTCAATTTGTACATGCAAAGAAATGTTTTGTTTGAATCAAATTAACTTTAATTTTTCGCTTTTTGCGCAAATAAAGATTTCATTAAAAAAAATTTTATTCGAAACAAATTTTTATTTTTTATTTATTTCTATTTTTTTTTATTCTTTTTTATTATTATTTTATTATTTTTATTTATTACAAATATAATGTTCCTTGGCACAAATAATATTTTTATTTAAATTAAATATAATTTATTTGAAAAAAATTTATTTGTTGCAAATAAATGTTTTATTTCAAATTAAATAATATTTATTTTTAAACAAATAAAATATTTTTTTGTTGCGAGTATTTAAATTAAATATTATTTACATTTAAAAAAATTTATTTGTTGTAAATAAACTGTTTTGTTGCGCAAATAGAAGTTTTATGTAAATTAAATATTTTTAAACGAATAAAATGTTTTTTGGAGTGAGTCAAATTTTTATTTTCCTTTCAATAAAATATATTTAAAACAAAGTTGTTTATTTATTTAGTTAATTTTAGTTAATTTATTTAGTTAATTATTTATTTATTTATTACAAATATAATGTTTTGTTGTGTAAAAGTAAGTTTGACTAATATTACAGAAAAATTAGTTAAAATAAATTAATTGTTATTTTTTATTTATAGAATTATTTTATTTAAACAAATAAATAATGTTTTTTGCTTAAAAACAGTTTTTCAGAAATTATAAAAATTTATTTGATGCAAATAAAAAATTTGAATTAAATAAAATTTGTTTGAAACAAATAAAAAATTTGTTACTGCGAGAATAATTTTTATTTGAATTAAATAAAATTTATTTGAAGCAAATAAAATATTTGTTAGAGCGAGAATAATTTTTATATGAATTAAATAAAATTTATTTACTTATTTATTTAAAAAACGCCTACAAGTAAAATTTATTTGTTACAAATAAAATGTTTATTCTCGCGAATAACATTTTTATTTAAATATAACAATTAAATTTCTTTAAGACGAGTAAATTGTTTTTTTCGAAAATAAAAATTTTAATTTAAAAATTTAAACAAATAAAAATTTTATTTAATCAAATAAAATGTTTGTTGTCGCGAAAAACTTTTTTTACTTAAACAAAATAAAATTTATCTTTGACGAGTGTACATTTTTCTAAAAATTACATTTTCTCCTATTTATTTATGTTTTTTTAATTATTTATAACTTTGTACTATCTATATTGACGTCGTTTAAATGTTAATAAAAATTCTCTTATGCCCCATTTTTCACTAAAAGTGTCTCTTAATGAGCAAAATTTCACATTTGAGTTAATCAACTTTCATGCAAATAATTGCAATAGTTTGTATTTGTTTTAATTTCAAATCTAATGATCCATTAGTTACATTACACTAATCTATTAGATATTAAAAAAAACCGAGAATGATTGATCCTTTAATTACTTATAAATATACGAAATAAATCATCCATTAATAATATTCAATAAAAAACAAAATGATCGATAGTCATTATTACATCAAAAACATGCAAAATAAATCAATATTGCAATTTTATTGAAAAAAAAATCCAATAACTTTCCATCAAAATTTCTAAGCTTCATTAATTCACAAATTTTATGCAAACTACAATAAATATAAAAATATAATATTATTATCCGTCAAAAAAAAAAAAAAAAAAAAAAATGTCAATAAAATAAAAAAAACAGTAAAAATAATGTTAATATCTAAATAACTGTACAAATTAATTTTACTCGAAATTAACGATTATTATAGTGAATTAAAAATATATTTATTTTGCTAATAAATATTTATTTCACTTGTCCTATTGCAATAGTTAATTAAATAAAATTATAATGTCGTGATATTAATTATTTAATGTGGAATATAAAGAAACAATTTTTTTTTTTGCTTTATATTCATTAAAAACAAAAGAAGAAAATTTAACGAAGCATTAAATTGTGTAAAATTCTTATTTTTCACCAACAAAAGTCTCAGAAAAAAAGAGATGCGAGGATTTATCTCGAAATGATGTCGATTATTGGGACATTTATCCTGCGCCATAAATATAACTTATATGACCAGTTACTTCGTATATAATCGGAGATCAACGTTATTCCCACATCTCTTATCATATTAAAACTCCACTAGATTCCAATTTACTTTATTTTTACTCTAAGATTGTATCCGTTTTTTCACTTTGAGAATCGAGAAACTCACCTTTCCTGAATACTGAGTTTATTAACCTTCACATCTAATTTTATTCACATATCGGCAATAAATAGAACAATTTGTTAAATATTTCACATTTCAATTAGAGAAAAAAAAGTAATCCCCCTATACTTTGTAGGTAGAAGAAAAATAGAGCCATTTCTGGAGACGGTAATTTCTACTGACGGTAGTTTCTACGAATGGTAATTTCTATAGAGGGTAGTTTTCACTTTTTACAAATAGTAATTTGTATGGACGGTATTTTTCACCAACGATAATTTTTACGACGGTAGAAACTACCATCGATAATAATTATTCTTGGTGAAAATTACCGCATATAGAAATTATTATTGGTAGAATCTACCGTCAATTAAAATTATCATTGGTAGAAAATACCGTCCATACAAACAATTGTTTGTAGAAAATACCGTCGATAAAAATTACTATTAGTAGAAATTACCGTCTATAAAAATTGCTATCGGTATACACTACGGTCGATAACAATTATCGTTGGTAATAATTACCGATTGTAAAAATTACCGTCAATAGAAATTACTATTGGTAGAATCTACCGTACAAAATACATTCAATACAAATTACCATTGGTAGAAAATATCGTCGATTATAATTATTGTTGGTAAAAATAACCTCCTATAAAAATTATTACTAGTAGAATCTACCGTCGATTAAAATTATCAGTGGTAGAAAATACCGTCAATACAAACAATCGTTGGTAGAAAATACCGTCAATAAAAATTATCGTTGGTAGAAATTATAGTTTCCATCAATGGTTAATTTTTTAGACGGTAATTTTTACCAAGGACAATATTTAGCGACGATAGTTTCAAGCTAATAGAAGTTTGTATCGACGGTATTTTCTACCAACGATAATTATTATCGACGGCAGTTTCTAACAATGTTAATTTTTATCGACGGTAATTGTTTTAAATAGTAATTGGTATCCATTGTAATTTTTACCTAATGTAATTACTATCGCCGGTATTTTCAACTAATGGCAATTTCTTTTAACGGTAATTTCTACTAATGGAAATTTCTATTGTCAGTACTTTCTACCAATGGTAATTTTAACTAACGGTAGTTTCCACCAAGAGAAATTTCCATTGCTAGTACTTTCTACCAATGGTAATTTATAACAACAGTAGTTTCTACCGACAATAATTTTTATCCGCGGTAGTTTTTATAAATAGTAATTTCTGTAAAGGGTATTTTCTACCAACGATAATTATTATCGACGGTAGTTTCTACCACTAGTAATCTCTATAGACGGTAGTTTTTACAAACGATAATTTTTTGTCGACGATATTTTCTACCAATAGTGATTTTCATAGACGGCAAGTTCTACCAACGATAAAATTTACCAGCAGTAGTTCCTACGAACAGTAATTTCTATAGACGGTATTTTCTACCAATGATATTGTTATCGACGATAGTTTCGTGATTGTAATTTTTATAGACGGTAATTTTTACTAAGCACAATTTTTAAGCGATGATTGTTTCAACCTAATAGAAGTTTGTATCGACGGTATTTTCTACCAACGATAATTATTATCGACAGTGGGCGCTACCATTAATAATTTTTATAGACGGTATTTTTTAAGAATTAATTTTTATAATTAGTATTTTTAACTAACAGTAATATTTATCGCCAGTATTTTCTACCAATGGCAACTTCTATTGACGGTAGTTTTTTCTAATTTGAAAATTCTATTGCCAGTACTTTCTACCAAATGGTAATTTCGATTTTCCAATGGAAATTTCTACAAACAGTACTTTCTACCAATAAAAATTTCTATCAACGGTAGTTTTTATCAATGATTATTTGTATTGACGGTATTTTCTACCAATGGTAATTTTTGTCAACTGTAGATTCTACCAATAGTAATTTCTATAGACCGTAATTTTTACAAACGATAATTTTATATCGACGATATTTTCTACCAATAGTGATTTTTATAGACGGTAATTTCTACCAACGATTGTTTGTAAGAACGATATTTTCTACCAATGATAATTTTAATCGACGGTAGATTCTGACAATAGTAATTTTTATCGACGGTAGATTCTGACAATAGTAATTTTTATCAACGGTAGATTCTGTCAATAGTAATTTCTATAGACAGTAATTTTTACCAACGGTAATTTTTATCAACGGTATTTTCTAACAATAATTATTTCTGTCGACGGTATTTTAAGAGAAATTCTCTTACTATATATTATTTTTTTATTATTTTTTAAAAATATTTTTTTATGCAATAAAAAAGACAACAATAGTGAATTTCAAGGTCTAGTCTACATATTTAATTTTGTTTTCAAATGAAAATGTTTGAGAAAAAAATATTTGATTCATAAGAAAAATTTTTTATTCTCAAAAGAAACGAAGAGTTTATTTATTGTCAATTTAAATTTTTTGATTTTCTTTTCATGAAATTTATGAATTTTCGTCAAAATTCTTTCTTTTATTTATAATATTTAAAAAAGACGAACAGAAAATACAAAATTCGTGATATTGTCTTGGGTAGAAAAGAGAAATTTGGCATTCCTCGGAGCAAAACTTGTGAATTATTATTACTTTACACGACCGTGTAAAGCATTGCTAACGAAACGACCGTTTCATGGTCAGATCGAAAATCCAGTGTCAGCATTGAGATTTAGGCTAAATACGTTAGTAGGTATTATTAAAAATCTGGGTAAAACGGTACGAGTTGAGAATAATATTTGTCTGATAACCAGTAACGTCTCCGCAAGCGCTAATAGATTAACAGTATCTTAATTTTGTCAGGAAATAAAAATAAGTTTCACCAAAATTTTTCAAGCGCAAAAAAACAAATTTTTTTTTCTTTTTTTAAAACGATTTTTCTAATAACCAAATTTTTTATTTACCAATTTATTTATTAATAATAATAAAAAATAAAACTTTATTAATCAATAGTTTTTTAAATTTTTTATCACTTTTAACAGTAATAAAATATTATTAATAAGTATTCAATAAAAGTTAAATGACAACAAAAGTAATTAATTTAATTATTGAAGTAATAACTATTTAAATTTATTTATTAATTACTAAATGAGTTAATAAATATTACCCTCGCAAGAAGTTACCATTGGTAGAAACTATCGTCGACATTATTATTAATAAAAATTACGACGGTAGAAATTTTCATTGGTAGAAAATACTGTGTATAAAAAATAAAAATTACCATTTGTAGAAATTACCGTCTATAAAAAGTACTATTGTTAGAAAATACCGTCGATAGTAATTAATATTTGAAAAAATTACCGTCTACAGAAATTATCATTGGTAGAAAGTACCGTCGATAATAATAATAATAAATAAAAATTACCGCCTATAGAAATTACTACTGGTAGAATCTACCGTCGATTAAAATTATCATTGGTAGAAAATACCGTCCATACAAACAATCGTTGGTAGAAAATACCGTCTATAAATATTACTATTGGAAGAAATTACCGTCTATAAATATTACTATTGGTAGAACATACCGTAGTAAATACCGTCGATTAAAATTATCATTGGTAGAAAATACCGTCCATACAAACAATCGTTGGTAGAAAATACCGTCGATAAAAATTATCGTTGGTAGAAATTACCGTCTATAAATATTACTATTGGTAGAACATACCGTAGTAAATACCGTCGATTAAAATTATCATTGATAGAAAATACCGTCCATACAAACAATCGTTGGTAGAAAATACCGTCGATAAAAATTATCGTTGGTAGAAATTACCGTCTATGAAAATCACTTTTGGTAGAAACTATCGTCTATAAAAATTATGGTTTGTAAAAATTACCGTCTATATAAATTTTCTACGGTAGATTCTACCAATAGTAATTGGTAGAATCTACCGTAGAAAATACCGTCGTTAAAAATTATCGTTGGTAGAAACTACTGTCGATAGAAATTATAGAAATAGTTAAAATAATAATAAAAAAATAAATAATTATATTAACATAAATAAAATACTAAAAAATAATAATAAAAAAAGTAAAACTAAATTCATCATTAAATAATACTTATCGTTTTTTTCTAAACACGTGATTAGTGAGAACACCCGCGGATTTAATTGTTTATCGATTAAATTATTACCTCATTAATTATTATACGTACTTTTGCTATGATTGAATTACTCAATAATAAATAAATTATAACGGAAAAATACATTTCTATTATTTGGAAAATTAATAAAAAAAAAATATTCTATTAAAAATTCGCAAATTGTAGGTACTTTTTGGTTAGATATTGTGGATAAAAATTTTGAAAATAAAATCTCTTTAAAAGTGCGTTGGTGGAAATATTTTATGTACACTCTTTACGTAGAACAAGTTTTTTTCTTCCGAACTATTGCATTAGTTTCGTCACGATTGGTTATTAGTTTCTGATAGAGCAATTACCACTAATTTGCAATTAGGACAATGTTCTCTGGGAGGAAAAAAACACCACCATGAAATTCAATAGATTCGACGACATTTGACATTTTTTTTCCATTTGAACTGATTTAGTGATTCTTGTTACAACACTTGAAGAGATAGTTTTTTTTTCAATCGCCCATTGATTTTTCCAATTTAGGAGACAACTAATTTGTCCTCCATTTTTATTGTTGTTCTCTTACTCTCTTTGTGTAAAATTCAATTATTTTCAAAATTTTTAATTAAAATTCTTTGCATTCTTCTTCTTTTATTGAAAAAATTTTTCAGTAAAAATCTATAAAATATTGGATTCTTTTGAAATAAAAATATTACAAAAATTTTAATTATTTGAACATTTTTGAATAAATTATTATTTCACGAGAATTCAAGTATTTTCAAGAAGTGAAATAAAAATTTTTTAAAATCACAATTTTATTTTTGAATAAAATTCTTTGGAACTTGAATAATATCATAGTTCTGATTTTTTTAAACTTTTAATTCAAAATCTTTTTAAATATAAGAAATTTGAAAGAAATTTAATTGTAATTCGTTCAAAATTCAATTATTTTTGGAGCCATTTGATTTTTTCCTGTTATTTTTCGATTGCTTTAAAAAACTAATAAAATTTCATAAAAAATTCAATTATTTTAAAAATTTCCAATTAAAATTCTTCAAATTCTTCTTCTTTTATTTAAAAACATTTTTTAATAATGTTCCTGAAAATATTAATTCTTATTAAATTAAAATTTTACAAAGTTTTAATTGTTTGAAAATAATAAATTAAATTTTCCAGTAAAAATTTTTAAAATATTGAATTCTTTTGAATAAAATTTTACAAAAATTTTAATTATTTGACAATTATTTTTTAATAAATTATTTTACGAAATTTCAATTATTTTCTAGAAGTGAAATTAAAATTTTTTTAAAAATACAATTTTATTTTCGAATAAAATTCCTTGGAACTTGAATTATATCATAGTTTTGATTTTTTAAAACTTTTAATTCTAAATCTTTTTAAATCTAAGGAACTAAACAAAAATTTAATTATAATTCTTTCAAAACTCAATTATTTTATGCGCCATTTGAATTTTTCTGGCATTCTTCGATTGCTTTCAAAAATTGTAATAAAATTCCACAAAAAATTCAATTATTTTAAAAATGTTCAATTCAAATTCTTCTTCTTTTACTTAAAAACATTTTTCTAATAATATTCCTTAAAATCTCGCTTAAAATATTAATTCTTGTAAATAAAATTTTACAAAATTTAAATTGTTCGAAAATAATAATTTATTTTACGAGAATTCAATTATTTTAAAAACTACAATTAAATATTTTTAAAAAACATGGTTTTTTTTGAATTTTGAATAAAATTCTTCATAAATTAAATTACTGTTGAAATTTTCAATTTTGAACCTTTTCAAACAAATGGGGAATTATTTTAATTGTAACTCTTCCCAAATTCAATTTTTTATGCGATTAAAATTTTTTTCTACTCTTCGATTACTTTAAAAAACTTTAATAGAACATTTTAAAAAATTCAATTATTTTTATTTCAATTTTTCGAAATTTCTATTATTCGAAAATTTTTCAATTAATTATATTCAAAACTCCAACTAATATTCAAAAAAATTTAAATTACAATTTTTAAAAACTTAATTATAACAACATTTTTAAATTTGAATTTAAAAAATTAAATATAATTATTAATTATGAATATTAATTAATTTTATGTTTATAATAATATTTATATATGCTTGCAAAGCGATCGAGGAGACAGCAAGAACTTTATTAGGAGAAGCGACCCCCCACCATGCGGCAGAATAGTCAAAGTGGAGGGGGAAGCGCCTGCATGTTGGGGAGCCGCTTCTCCTAGTCCCGTGATTGCTACATTTTTAACAAGAATTAAAAGAAAATAAAGTTTTTTAAAAAAAAATTAGTAAAAATGTAAAAAACTTTAAGAAATGCTGTGTAAAATTTAAAAATGAAACTTTCAAAATAAAAATTTTAATTTGTCATCAACCTCATCACGATTAATAAAAGTGGAAATGTAAATTTTTTACCTCTACTTTTTCCTCTCCTCATTTCATTAACTCAAAATGTGTGAGCGACTTTTCTGAAATTATGTTAGGAGTTAAAAATGAAACTCTCCTTTTTTTACGGTATGTATATAAAAATACATCGCCTGCGGAACATACGTTTTATAATTATTGCGGCATGTTAACGCACATATATATATCCACGTGGACAACGTTGATGTCGCTTTCACTCTAGTTGTGTATGTCTTATAAATGTATAACTCAAGTGAGGTGAGAATATCTACACTTATTTTATGCGTATAATACCTACACATCTATATATTATTTATTTCATCCAACAATCATAAAACTCGATCACTAAATAACGGTTTTACACTATACAAAAAGGTTTTCATCATTTTTCTTTTCTAATTCGCAATTTTCTATTTCCGTATGTACTGAAAATAAAAAAAATAATTATTCAATTTATTTATTCAATAAAAAGTCATTTTTATCGGAGACAAAAAATTACACTGTATGGATTGTAGGAGAGAACTTCCAAAAACAAGAAATTTTCTTATTTAACATTTTTTACAGAATACTTCTCAGAATACTTTTACAGTAAAAATTTCTTTTCATTTTTGTTTTTTTTGTATTTTGTTTGTTTGTTTTGCTTCTTTTTATGATGTTTATTTGTTTGCTTATATAAGTAAAAGAAACAAAACATAAACAAAATACAAAAGGGCAGAAGAAGTTTTCCAAGAACCCAAACAAAAAGCAATGCAAACATGAAGACTAAATGCTAACAGAAACTAAATAAATAAACTAAATGCAAACAAACAAAAATTAAAAAGGCAAACCAAATACAAACATCAAGCAAAAAAACCAAATACGAACAAATGAATAAAGTGCAAACAAACAATACAAATAAAATTATCAAAACAAAAAACAAATAGGCAAACAAAATGGAAACAAGCAAAACAAGTTTAAAAACAAATAACAAAATACATGAAGTAAACAAAATGTAAACAAACGAAACAAAGATCAATTAAAAAAAGAGAAAACAAAACAAATGTTAATTTAGGCAGTTATGCTAGAAATGGAAAACATTTTGATAATTTCCAGAAAGAAAATTTTGTTGAGACAGTCATCAATGATTGCATAAATCTGTATCAATAAGGACTTTTTTTAAAATTCAAGTTGGAGAGATTATTTTTTTTTCTTTTTTTTTGACACTTTTGTATCCGTTTATAGAACAAACACAACATACACATAGACACACGTTTCCCATTCACTTTTTTCGACCTTCAAAAAATGACGTTAGTTGCCGAAAAAGAGATTAAATTTCCTAATAGCTCGAATTCCAAAGTGATATCGTTTCGAGTTGTAAATTCTATTGCGTTATGAATGACAGTGATGGAACTGGTTCTATTAATCGATCTTTTCTTCATACATATGAAACCGGATTATCGAGTTATATGCATACCACTCATCAAAACGGTTTTTGTATATACTGAATTATTATTAATTCTTCATTTCCTTCGAAATCAATGAGTTCAATAATCATTTTTAAATTAATCATCATATAATTCAGAGGTACATATTAGGGATTCTTGCCCCGTGTATATTTATACATATTTAATCATATAACAATATATATATATTTAGAAAATTGAAAGTTATTTCTATAACGATTTTTTTATCTCTTTTTATAACCCAGCAGAAAAAAATGCATATAAACTTTCCCATTCCATATAGTATATATAATATACGATATAAATGATGCATATTTCAAATTATCCTTAATTAACCTTATATGTAATCACTGGAAATATCTTAAAATTGAAAGTGACAAACGATCTCGCAGAAGTAAAATTAGAAGCAATTTGTTGCTGCTGAATATTCATGAAAGATATTTGTAATAATTGCGAACTGTTTACCTCCATGTGAGTGCTCTCCATTTGTATAATATTACAATGTGAAATTCTTATCAATTGAATTATGGAATTAATTATAATGTCGATAAATAATTTCTCGTCTGTGATTAACAATGCATGGCGAAAAAAAATTTTAGAGTTACTTTTACTATTGGCTGCAAAAGAAGCTAAACTTTTTGGAATTTTTTGCGGCTTATTTTTATCATTTCCGGAGAGGTCAATTTTGCTACGTTCAGAGTACAGTTTACTATTTTTTTACATACTAAAATTTACGTCAAACATAGTACAATTTACTTCGAAAATAGTGAAATATACTTGGTGTGTACTCTAAAAATTTTACTATATTCGGAGTAAATTTTATTATACTCGAAGTAAATTTTACTATATCCAAAGTAACTTTTACTGTATCCGTAGTAAATTTTACTATATCCAAAGTAAATTTAATTTCATTAGTAGTAAATTTTACTAGACTCGTAGAAAATTTTACTATATCCAAAGTAAATTTAATTACAAATATAAAAAATTTTACTATACTCGAAGTAAATGTTACTGAATCCGTAGAAAATTTTACTATATCAAAAGTAAATTTAATTTGACCATCAGTAAATTCAATTACACACATAATGAATTTTACTATATTCAAAGTATAATTTTTTAAATAATTGAATTTCTGTGAAAAATTTTATTTTTGAAAAGAATTGAATTCTTGGGAAGAATTTTATTAAAATTTCTTAACTAATTGAATTGCTTCGTGGAATTTTATTTTTTACGAAAATAATTGAATTGTTTCGAAAATTTTTACAAACTTTTTTGAAAATAATTGTATTCCTAAGAAGAATGTTATATATTACGAAAATAATTGTATTTTATGATCAATTTTATTACAATTTTTGAAATTTATAAAGTATTTTATGAAAAATTTTTTAAATGATTGAATTCTCGAAAAAAATGTTATTATTCATAAAAATAATTGATTTCGCGCAAAGAATTTTATTCATATTTTTTTAAATAATTGAATTCTTAAAAAGAATTGTATGTGAAAATAATTGAATTCTTAAGAAGAATTGTATTGAAAATAATCGAATTGTACCGGGAAATTTTATTAAAATTGCAATTTTATTAACTAAAGAATTTTATTAACTTGTAAAGAAATATCATTAAAAAATTAATAATAATTGAATTTTTTCGACGAATTTAAAAAAAATTTTTTTTAAATAAATGCAATTTTCTATCATTTTATTTAAAATTGTACAAAAAATAATTGAAATTCCGTCGATAAGTTTTGTTATTTACGAAAATAATTGAATTCTTGCTTAGAATTTTAATTAAAAAATTTTTAAAAAATTGAATTCCTGTGAAGAATTATTTTATTTGTGAAAACAATTGAATTCCAGAGAAAAATATTATTATTTATAAAAATATAATTAATTTTTCGTAAAGAATTTTATTCAAATTTTTTTTTAAATAATTGATTTTCTCAGAATTTTAAAAATTTTTTTGAAAATAATTAAATTCTATCGAGAAATTTCATTAAAAAATTGAAATTAATTGAAAACTGACGGAGCATTTTATTAAATTTTTTTTTTTTTGAATAATTGAATTTCTGTGTTTTAAAAAAGAATTGAATTCTTGGGAAGAATTTTATTAAAATTTCTTAAATAATTGAATAACTTCGAAGAATTTTATTTTTTACGAAAATAATTGAATTGTTTCGAAGATTTTACAAACATTTTTGACAATAATTGTATTCCAAGGAAGAATGTTATATTTTACGAAAATAATTGTTTTCTATGAGCAATTTCATTATAATTTTTCAAATTTATAAAGCATTTTATCAAAATTTTTCAAAATAATTGAATTCTCGAGAAAAATTTTATTATTCATGAAAATAATTGATTTCTTGCAAAGAATTTTATTCATATTTTTTTAAATAATTGAATTCTTAAAAAGAATTGTATTGAAAATAATTGAATTGTACCGGGGAATTTTAAGAAAATTGCAAATTTATTAACTAAAGAATTTTATTAACTTCTTAAGAAACGTCATTAAAAATTAAAAATAATTGAATTAGTGCGAAGAAATTTATAAAAAATTGGTAAGTAATTGAGTTCCTGTGAAGTTTTTATTAAAATTTTGTTTAAATAATTGATTTCTTTTGGAAAATTTCTTTAAAAAATTTTTTTTCAAATCTTTTAAAAAAATCTTTTTCAAAATTTCTTTTTAAAATAGTACCTAGATATTAAAAATAATTGAATTGAGGAAAATTTTTGTAAATAATTGAATTTTGTCAAGAATTTTATTAAAATTTTGAAAATAATTGAATTTTGGAGAAGGATTTTATTACTTTTGAAAATAATTGTAATTTTGATGAAAATTTTTGAAAAAAATTATATTTTTTATGTTTATTTGCCTTATTTCTTTAATGTTTATTTGTTTGTTTATTGTTATAAAAAAAATTTGTTTGTTTTTATTTATTTGTTTGTTTTTTATTTATTTTTTTTATTGTTTTTTTTATTGTTTGTTTAATTTGTTTGTTTTTTTTTTGGTTTTTTTTGGTTTTTTTGTTTTTTTTTCGTATTTTGTTTGTTTAATGGTTGTATTTTGTATTTTATTTCTGTAATTTTTGTTTTTTTGTATTTCACTTGTTGTGTTTATTTGTTTGTTGTCACTTTCTGTGATGTTTCTTTTTATTTTTGTTCGTTCTGTTTATTTCTCTGAAGATTTTTTTTTGCAATTTGTTTCTTTGATGTTTTTCTTGCTTTCTGTTTGTTTTGTTTATTTTTGTTTTTTTTATTGTTTGATTTTTGTCTGTATATTGTTTGACGTTATATTTATTTTTTATTCATTTATTTTATTTTATAGCTACTTAATTTTTTTTAATCGTAAACTTTATTTTATCTTAGCTCTCTATGAAAATTACTGATATGAAAAATAAATCGTCTACTTTGTATGCGAATAACTGAAACCGGGTTACGTCAAATAAATCAATATTTACTCTTTTAATAATAAACAAAAAAAAAAAAGTCTATGAATAATGTCTGTCTCATTACATACATACACGCACACACGAGTGCAAAGTCATCAATGATCAGCTAAATAATAGTTCATTACAATCCATCGGGGTTAGGAGTTTAATGACACAATGAAAATTATTGTTTCGTTCACAAAAAAAAATTTCCTTTTTTCATTTCCTTTTACTATTTTAAAAAATAATTCTTTTTATTTATTTCAATAATTTTATTTTTAAAATTAATCTATTGTTAAGTTAATTAACTTTTTCGTAAATTAATTAATTAACTTATTATTAATAAATTAATTAATTAATATAACTTATTACTAAACTAATTAATTAACTTGTTGCTAAATTAATTAATTAACTTGTTACTAAATTAATTAATTAACTTATTTTTAAATTAATTAATTAATTAAATTTATTATTTATTTTATCAATTTTCTTATTTAACGTAAATGAATAAAATTAATAATTGAAAAACCATTTAAGTAAAAAATTCAACTTTTTCTTTTACTTTCAAGTAAAAGTATTCCAAAAAGGATTTTTCGATTGTAAGCAAATTGATTTGCAATTATCATACAGAAAATTACATTAATATTTGACACAAAATGACGAGTTTACATAAGATCAGTAGAAGGATAAACAGGTTTGTAACTGCACTTTTTTTCCTGTCACACATCGTCGTTTATGCGAATTCAAAATAAAATGTCGTGTAACACATCTTTTACAGAAATTACTCATACACGATCAATGAACATGGAAAAATATTTTCTAATCATCTTTCTCCAATTTAGCAAAAAAAAAAAAAAAAATTCTTTATAAATTGTGTCAATCGAATACATTCCTGAATCAATATTAATATACAGTACGCGCAGTAATTTTTAAATAATAATAATTTTAAAAAAATTCCATCATTCAAATAAAAAAAAAAAATTATAATAAAAACATTGAGAATTCAAGAAATCATTAGTCCAAAAAATAAAGTACGCACGAGATTTTTTTTTAACAACTTTTTTCAAATCATTGCAAAATCATGAAGACTATTAAAGAACAATAAACATAATTGAAACACATTAAACTACTATAACAGTTATTAAAAGCTATTAAACTACTATGAGACTTATCATAAGATCTTACCGATCGTATATTAAAATTAGAAATTCCAATGAATGATTCAATTATATGTCAGATTGCAATATATAGACAAATGCGTGGAACTTTTATTATTTTCAGTAAAGATGAAATGTCAAAAAAAAATAAAAATAAATAACAAATTCTTAATGAAATGAAAAGTTTTTCGGTAAAATTCTTATTTACATTCTAAACGCCTACAAGAATAACTGTAATGTAATTTTATTGTACTTTTATTCGCAACAGAAAATGAACTTGAAATCTCTGTTCTTAATGAAAGAGAAAATTAACATTCGAGTGTTAAGTGTTTATAGAATATCTAAGGAGGCTTTAATTCTTAGAATTCTTTTATTCAGATTTACTGTCATGAAAATTGGCAAAAAATAATTTTTTTTTTTGCAAATCTGCTAATTTTTTGGTAAAAATCATTTGCTTTTTGTTCATTGTTTATAACAATTTTTAAAATAAAAATTAAATGAATAATTAATTAATAATTAAATAAAAATTAAATACTGAACCAATTTTGATTGCTAATAAACACCGAAGATTCCAATTATTTGGAAAATTAATTGTCAAGTTTGATAATTATCTAAATATTGGATTAATTTTTATTGCCAATATTCCAATTATCTAAAACATTAACTATCAACTTTGATAATTAAATTAATTAGCTAAATATTTGACTAATTTTTATTGACAATTTTCACCCAAGATTTTAATTGTTTAAAAAATTAATTGTCAACCTTGTTAATTGGCTGAATATTGTGTCAGTTGGCTAAAAAATTTTTAAATAATTGAATTCTGTTTGAAAATGTTATGAAAATACTAAATAGTAGATATTGAAAATCATTGAATTGCGAAAAGTTTTTAAAAATAATTAAATTTTACAAAGAATTCTATTAAAATTTTTGACAATAATATTGAATGTCTGTAGTATTTTATTAAATTTTTTTGAAAATAATTGAATTTCTAAAAAGCATTTTATTATTTATGAAAATAATTGAATTCTTGCGACAGACTTTATTAGAATTTTCAAAAATAATTGAATTTCCAAGAAGAAATTTATTACTTTGAAAAATAATTGAATTCTTGTGATGAATATTGTTATTTTTGAAACAATTGAATTTTGCAAAGAATTTTATTAAAATGCCTGAAAATAATTAAATTTTCGGGAATAATTTTGTTATTTATCTTTAATAATTGAATTCTTTCGATGAATTTTTATGTAAATAATTGAATTATTGGGAAGAATTTTATTCAAATCTAAAAGAATAATTGAATTATTGTTAAAAATTTTATTATAATGTTTAAAAAGAATTGAATTTCTGTAAAAAATGTTGATATTTTTGAAAATAATTGAATTCTGAGAAAAACTCTGATATTGTTGTAAATAATTGAATTTTTCCAAAGAATTAAACAAAAATTTTTTAAATAATTGATTATTTCAAGGAATTTAAATTAAATTTTTAAGAATAATTACATTTTTTTGAACAATTCCTGTAAAATTTTTTTAAAAATAATTGAAATCCTGCAATGAATTTTATTATTTATGAAAATAATTGAATTATTGCGAAAAATTTTATTAAAATGCTTAAAAAGAATTGAATTTACGTAAAAAATTTTATTATTTTTGAAAGTAATTGAATTCTTCATAAAAATTTACAATAAAATTGCAAAAATAAATTTTATTATTTATGAAAATAATTAAATTTCTGCAATCATTTGTACCTTCTCCAAAAATTTTAATTATTATCTAAAATTTTAACTAAAATTAATTTTTAAATCAATTTGATTACAAAATATTATTTAAACAGAACAATAAATAATTTTTAAATAATTGAATTCTTATAAAGAATTATATCTATACAAAGTTTTAAATAATTGAATTGTATCGACGAATTTCAATAGAATTTTTTTTGGATTAATTGAATTCTTTTGAGAAATTCAATTAAAATTGTACTCAAACTGTTAAAAATTTTGAAATGAATACTGTTATTTATGAAAATAATTGAATTTTGCAATGAATTTTATTAAAATTTCTGAAAATAATTGAATTTCTGGGAAAAATTTTTTAAATTTATCAAGATAATTGAATTCTTATAAATTAATTTGGACGAATTTAATTAAAATTTTATTAAATAGTTGAATTTTTCGTAAGAATTTTATATGCATTGTTTTTAAATAATTAATTTTTTCGAAATATAATAAATATTATGAAAATTTTATTTTAAATAATTGAATTTTTGTGGAAAACTTTATTTGTGAAAATAATTGAATATTTCGATTAATTATTTGAAATAGTATTGAAAAAAATTGAAATTCTTCGATGAGTTTTATTATTTATGAAAATAATTGAATTCTTGCTTAGAATTTTATCAAAAAATTTTTTTTTAAAATTGAATTTCCATGAAAAATGTTATTGTTAGTGAAAATAATTGAATTGTATAAATATTTTGTTGACTATTTTTTTTTTTCAAAATTTTTTTGAAAATGCTATTCTAAATTAATTGAATTCCAGTGAAAATTTTATTATTTATGAAAATAATTGAATTTTGGATGAATTTTATCAATTTTTTTTTAATAATTGAATTCTTTTGCGAAATTTTATGAAAATACTATAGATATTGGAAATAATTGAATTATTTCGAATATTTTTTGAAAATAATTGAATTATTTCAAAGAATTTGATTATAATTTTTGAGAATAGTTTTTTTATTTCTAGTATTATCGAATTGAAAGTAGTGGAAATTCTAAAAAAAACAGAAATAGTAGCTTTTAATGGCTGAAATCTAAAAAAGTACCCAAATAGTAGCATAACGTAAAAAAAGTAGTAAATAGTAGGTTTTAGTAGATGAGTACCAAGCCTGAAATTCATTCATTATTAATCTAGTCGTCATTCTAGAAAATTATTTTTTTAAATAGAAATCTTAGGCCAATTTTCTCAATAATTTTTTTTTTTTTTTTTTTTTTATTATTGAATAATTGGAGCCAATATTGGCAATGAAAAATAGACCAATTTTAATCGTCAACCTAGGAAATTAATCTTTAAATTGAAATCTTGGGCCAATATTGGAAATAGAAAATGTTCAATATTCATTTAGTAGACAGTCTAGAAAATATTTCTTTTAAATACAAATCTTGGGTCAATATTGGCAATAAAAATTCGTCCGAAATTGATTCAATCGTCAACTTGGAAAATTGTTCTAGTAGATAATAGAAATCTTGGGCCAATAATGGCAATAAAATTTGGTCCAACATCGATTCACTCGTCAGTCTAGAAAATAATTATTTTAAATAATAGGAATCTTGGGCCAATATTGGCAATCTAAACTGCTTTAATATTAATTAAATTATCAGTCTAGTAAATTATTAAATAAGAATCTTACGCTAATATTGTCAACAAAAATTCGTTTAATATATTGATTCAGTCATCAGCCTAGAAAATTTTTTTTTTATATAAATAGTAAAATAGTAATCTTGGTCCAATCTTGGTCTTAAATTCATGTCCAGTACTGATTCAATCACCAGGCTAGAAGATTATTTAAATAAATAGAAATCTCGGGCCACTATTAACTTCAAGAATTGTTCACAATTTCCAAATTTGTCAATCCTGGGCCAAACTTGGGTAAATTTAGTTATTTAGGTTCCATGGCTTTTTAAGACTGGAACAGCTCGATCACGTTTATTCGAAAGTTTCCTTATCCTACTGTAATACCCACCAAAATAAAAAAAAAATACAGTTTTAATATTGTCAAAAAAATATTTATTTTTTTTTCTAAATTAAAGATAAAAAATATTTCCCCCTCCCCTTTTGTATGTGTATACACAATATGACAGAGAAGACGCGCTCTTCCTGACTCGACTCGTCTAATTACTAGCCATTCCAGAGTGGCCTATCTCTCGGCAGGCGCTCACGTATGAAAGTACATACGAGTACTATAGCTAGTCAAGGAGTAAAAGAAGTTAGCGATAGCGATATTCGTGTTGTGGCTTCGCGAGGTAAAGAGGGGTCAAATATGGGAGGAGTTCTCTTTCAAGTTCCATACGAGAGGAGAGACTGCAAAGAGTAAACCGCGGCGGTGGTGGCCTGCTCACCTCAGGTGTTTTCAGGTGGCAGTCGCCCAGCTGAGTCGCTCAGCGAAGGGCTCACACAAGCATTTTACTACTTTAGCCACTTTTTAAAAAACGAAATACACCATCATCGCCAATTTATTCTCGCACGTTTTCCACTTATTTCCACGTGCAAACTATAAACAACAACAAAAAAATTTTTTTTCCCCTCGAAAAATTTTTTTTCCTTCCAGAGCTTTTGCATTCTTCCCAGAGTATTTTCTTTTCCCAAAAAAAAAAATTTTTTTCCAAAAAGGACTTTTTTCAATA
This sequence comes from Leptopilina heterotoma, assembly GCF_015476425.1. NCBI lineage: Eukaryota > Metazoa > Arthropoda > Insecta > Hymenoptera > Figitidae > Leptopilina > Leptopilina heterotoma. The sequence continues at coordinate 2,125,361 of NW_025110893.1, forward strand.
AAAAAAAAAATACTCGTTCTCCACGTGAGTTAATTTCCGGTTGAGTAAGCGAAAGTGAAGGTTAAAAAAATCGAATATTTTTTTTTACGAAAAATGTGATTTCCGATCACGTTGCAATAACATAGGCGAGAGACACGTGCGTTTGTTATTTAGAAACGAGATGCTTTTAAGTGTAATTTGTGCACGGAGGGGAAAAAAAATTGAAATAATAACAAGAACGAAGTGAAATCGATTAAAAATCTTTTTTATCGATCGATAATTTTTTTTTTATTCCCGAAGAAAAAGGGATTGAAGAAAAAAGACATTGAAGTGTTTTTTTTTCTCTGGTGGATTTTAATCAATATAAAAAGTGAACTGGAAAAAAAAATGAATGGCACGTGATATGGGCCGATAAAGAACGGGAGCGAAAGGATAAGAGTGTAATATTGTGATGATCGTTAAATAAATCGTTATTTATCGAAAGGGACTTTCGTGAAACGTGCTTTTGTTATTTGTGGTCCATTTAATAATAATCATCATGATGGGGGAAGCGATACGGGTTTCCGGTAGAGCACCGGATGTTGGGGATTTTCTGAGGGAAGCAATGCTGTCTCAAAGATTCGCCGATGTTGCTCTCTGCTGTCCCGGAGGTCCGAGATTTCTTGCTCATCGCCTCGTTCTCTCCGCAGCTAGTCCTTATTTACAGGTGAGTCGTCGAAAATCAAAATTTTAATCATTCACTTCCTGTTTTTGGTTCGCAAACAAATTTTTACCTGAAATTAAATGAAATTTCTTTCATTTAATTCTTTTTAAATTAATTTAAAATTAAATGAAATTTCTTTCATTTAATTCTTTTTAAATTAATTTAAAATTAAATGAAATTTCTTTTATTTAATTCTTTTTAAATTTTCTCCAAACTTTTTATTTCGTTTTCCTTTAATTACAATGTTTTCACTTCTTTCGAATGTTAATTTAATCGATAACAAATCAAAAAGAAAAGGTATTATTATTTTCTTCTTTTTTCTATTAACTAGAATTATTAATTAATTTATATAATGAACTAGAATTATTGTATTAACTAGAAAAGTGAGTGACTTCTCACTTACTTTTCTAAAATAAAATTAGAAATTTTAAGTAATAGAACGTAAAAATTTATTTCAATCAAATTTATTTTCATAAAAATAAAATATGAATTGGAATATATAGTTTTAATATTATTATAATTTATAATTATAATAATCATATATTCTGTCATAGGGAATTCAGGAAAAAGTCAGCAATTTTTTATTAAAATTACTGAACTATCATAAAATAAATAAATTATTCAATTAATAATTTTACTTAAATATTTCAAAATTAATTCAATTTTAAAAGAGTTGCGTTTACAATTTTCGTAAATAAATGAACTTTAAATGGTTTCAATTTTAAATTTTATAAAATTTCAATCTTGAATGAATTTTATTAGAAACTTTAATGAACATACATACATTTTTGAAAAATTTTAATAATTCAAAATCTTCTAAAATTAGTTAAATTTGTCAATAAATTTAATTAATTATAAAAAATAATGGATTTATAGAAGAATTTTAGTTAAAAACACAAAAAAAATTAAATTTTGAAGAAATTACAAATGATTGCAGAAATTCAATTATTTTCAAAAGTAATAAAATTCTTATCACAAAATTCAATTATATTCAAAATTTCCAAAAAAAAATCTCGACAAAATCCCAATTATTATCTTTATAAATAAAAAAATTCTTCAAAATTAAATTATTTTCAAAAATTTTAATAAAATTCTTTACAAAAAAAACTCAATTAAACTTTTTCAAAAAAATTAATTCTACAGTTAAAATTATGAAAAATTTAGATTTATAAAGATTTCAATTTGAAACTTTTTCCAAATTCCATTATTTCTAAAAAATTTACACTATAAAGGTTTCAATATTCAATGAATATCTAAAATTTTAACTAAATAATTGAATTCCTGAAAAATTTTTATTATTCACGAAAAGAATTTATTTCTTACAAATAGTTAAAAAAAAATGTTACAAATATAATTAAATTCTGTTTGAAAATTTTATAAAAAATAGTGGATATATTGAAAATCATTGAATTGCGAAAACTTTTTAAAAATAATTAAATTTAACAAAGAATTCTATTAAAATTTTTGAAAATAATTTAATATTGTAAAGAATTTTATTAAAATGTCTGAAAATAATATTGAATTCTTGTAATGAATTTATTGTTACTTATGAAAATAATTGAATTTCTTAAAAATGCCTCAAAATAATTTCATTTTCGGAAATAATTTTGTTATTTTTCTTTAATAATTGAATTCTTTCGAAGAATTATTTATGTAAATAATTGAATTCTTGGGAAGAATTTTATTAAAATCTAAAAGAATAATTGAATTATTTCAAAAAAATTTAATTAAAACTGAATTTAAAATAATTGATTTTTTTCGAACAATTTTATTAAAATATTTGAAAATAATTGAATTTTTCCAAAGAATTTTAAACAAAAATTTTTTTAAATAATTAATTTTTTCGAGGAAATTGAAATTAAATTTTTAAGAATAATTACATTTTTCAAGCAATTTCTGTAAAATTGTATGAAAAATAATTGAAATCCTGCGATGAATTTTATTATTTATGAAAATAATTGAATAGTTGCTAGAAATTTTATTAAAATTTTCAAAAACAATTGAATTCTTTTAAAGAATTCTATCTACAAAGTTTTAAATAATTGAATTGTATCGACGAATTTCAATTGAATTTTTTTTTTTTTTTTGAAGTAATTGAATTTTTTTGAGGAATTAAATTTAAATTGTACTGAAACTAACTGAAATTCTGGGATGAATAATTCAATTAGTTTCATAAATAACATTTATGAAAATAATTGAATTTTACAATGAATTTTTTATTAAAATTCCTGAAAATAATTGAATTTTTTGGGAAGAATTTTTTAAATTTATCAAGATAATTGAATTCTTATAAATTATTTTTAAATCTATTTGTTTACAATTTAATTGTATGAAATTTCGATTACTCGTCGAAAATTTAAATAGTTGAAGATTTTAATATTTTACTTTAGAAAAAAAATAGTTTCTAATAAAATTCAATTTGAATGAAGTAACTTTTATTTAAATAGTAATTTTTTTTATTAAAAAAAAAATTTCATTCATTTCAACCTTCAAAACGCTGAAATTTTCAGTTGAAATGACATTAATTATATTCAAAAAGAAAAAACTATTGTTGGATAAATGAAAAAAAATTTGTCGAGTTAATACTTCCTTGTTAAAAAAACTAATTTTTTTTATTTAGTTTTTTTTAGAATAATTAATAAAATTATTAACTAACAAAGAAATAATTATTACATAGTTGATATCAAAACCGTCGTTTACGCCAAAAATCGCTTTTCGCTAAAAAAGTTTTACTAATACGGAACAATAAAATACTTTAGTAAAAAAAGTAGTAAAATAAGAATAGTAAAACGAAAATTTAACTAACAAAAAAAATATAAAAATAAAAAAATTGTATTTATTTACAAAATTTACAAAAATATTGAAATATTAGATTAAAATAATAATAAATTAAGCTAAAAATAACAAAAACAGTAGTGAAATAAAAAAAAATAGAAAAAAAAATTTGACTATAAAAAAAATAAAAATAGCAATAAAAAATAGTAAAATAAGAAGAATAGTAAAAAGAAAAATTAGGCATAACAAAAAAAAAGTAAAAACATTTCATAGTAAAATGAAAAAAAGCACTACGAAAATAGGACTAACAAAGTAATAAAATAAAAGGAATAGTAAAAAGAAAATTAAACTAAAAAAACAAACAAATAGTAAAAAAAAGTAAAATAAAAATAACAGTAAAAAATTGGACTAAAAATAATAAAAAAGTAGTAAAATAAAAGGAATAGTAAAAAGAAATTTAAACTATTAAAAAAACAAACAAACAGTAAAAAAGGAAAATAAAAAGAGCAGTAAAAAAATTGGCCTAAAAAAGCAAAAACGTAGTAAAATAAAAAAAAACTGTAAAAAGAAAATTAGACCAGCAAAAAAAGGAAACACTATAATAGAAATAGTAGTAAAATAAAAAAATAGTAAACAAAGGTGAACAAAAAAGAAAAAAATACTACAGTAAAAAAAAGTAGTAAACAGAAAATTAAACCAACAAAAAAGAAAGAAATACTACAGTAAAAAAGTGGTAAAATAAAAAAATAGTAGAAAAAGAATTGGACCAACAAAAAGCAAACAAATACTACAGTAAAAAAAAGTCGTAAAATAAAAAAATAGTAAAGAACACTAACAAAAAACAAAGAAATACAATAGTAACAAAAAATACTAAAATAAAAAAATAGTAATAAAAAACTAAAAAAAATAAAAATAAAAATAAGCAATATAAAGACACCAGACCGGAAATCCTTTTTCGAAAAAAAAGAAGACGAAAAAAAACTAACGATGGAAAAGACTCGATAAATTTACATAGTCGAGTCCTTAATTTGATAAGGATGAATTATATTGTTGATCCTTGTCACATTCTCAAAAGATTGACAAACGTAAATACCTTTTGTGACGAATGAATACTGATCGCACATGGTGAAATTTGCGAACGAGAAATTTCTAACAGTAAAATTTAACAAGTGATTTAAATAGAATGGCCACCCACTAAAGGAAAAAAATTTATTATATTTATTCAAATGACTTTTCGTTTGGACCATTTGATACTATGTGAAATTGTCGAGTATCATCTTCTATCGTTTCGCACAGGCACGTCACACACAACACTTATTTTTTTTTTACAGTTTCGCCAATTGACTATTCAATTATTCAATTAAAAAAAAACCGTTTGATAAATATAAATACTACAGTTATGGGACATGAGAAAAAAAAAATTTGTGATGAATTTGCGAAAATGTGTTCAATTCGAATATAAAGAAATTTTTTGTTGTTTTCAATATAACAAATCGATTAATTTATTATCTAATTTATTCATTTTGCTAATTGTTTAATTTATTCACTCACTAATTTATTTATTTATTCATTTACTAATTTATTTATTTATTTGTTTGAAAATTTATTTATTTGTTTGATAATTTATTTATTTGTTTGATAATTTACGTTTTCGAAGAAAAAAAAATTTATTGAATTATTTGTTTGGTGGATAATTTATTTATTTACTAATTTACGTTTTCTAATCAACGTAACTAATTAATTAAGTAATTAATTTCCCATTTTAGTTACTAATTTATTTATTTACTGTGTTACTTGATAATTTATTTATTTATTCAGTTATTTGATAATTTATTTATTTATTAACTAAATTATTTATTTACTAATTTACGTTTTCTAAGCATTAATTTACGTTTATTGTATAAACATAATTAATTAATTAATTTTCTAATTTAGATACTTATTTATTTACTAATTTACGTCTTCTAAACAAAAAAAATAATTTATTTGCTTGCTAAATAATTTATTCATTTACTAATTTATATTTTCTAAATAACAAAACTAATTAATTAATTAAATAATTTCCTATTTTAGTTACTAATTTATTTATTTATTTAGTCAATTAATAATTAATTTTTTATCAATTAATTTTTTTCTTTGCTAATTAATTTATTTATTTACAAATTAATGTTCTCTAAACAAAAACAATTTATTTGTTTATTTATTTATTTACTAATTTGTATTTTCTAAACAACGTAACTATTTAATTAATTAAATAATTTCCCAATTTAGTTACTAATTTATTTATTAACTGAGTTAGTTGATAATTTATTTATTTATTAACTAAATTATTTATTTACTAATTTACGTTCATAATATAAACATAATTAATTAATTAATTTCTTAATTTAGTTAGGTATTAATTAATTTATTTATTTACTAATTTACGTTTTCTAAGCAAAAAAAAATTTATTCATTTGTTTACTAGATAATTTACTTAAAAACTAATTAATTTCCTAATTAAGTTACTAATTTATTTATTTACTTAGTCAATTAATAATTAATTTTTCATCAACTAATTTTTTCCTCTGCTAATTAAATACTTAATTTCACGATTTAGTTTCTAATTTATTCATTTGCTAATTAATTAATTTATTTTTCTTATTTATTTAATAATTTACTTACTTAATTATTTATTAAATTACTAATTTTTTTTTACTAAACAACATAATTGTTTGTGTCCCGTTTATAAATAAATAAAAAATAAGTAAATAAATAATTAATTAATTACTTTACTAATTTAGTTACTAATTTATTCATTTGCTAACTGATTAATTTATTAATTTACTAATTCTCGATTCATAAGTTAATTAGTAACTAAATTAGTAAATTAATTAATTATTTATTTACGTTTTCTAAAGGAAATAAAATTAATTAATTAATTAATTAATTTAGTTACTAATTTATTTATTCAGTTTGATAAATAATTTTTTTTTCTAAATTAATTAATTTATTTATTTTGGTCTCCTAAACAATATAATAAATTTATTTATTTACTAATTTAGTTACTAGTTTATTTATTTGCTAATTAATTAATTTATCTAGTTATTTTTGTTTTTTCAACAACATAATTAATTATTTTAATTTAGTTGCTAATTTATTTAGTTATTCGTTTGATTATTTATTTACTTACTTACTTGTTTACAAAAATAAAATTCATCAGAATTTCTTTCTCCTAAATTAATATTCAGTACACGGAGAAAAAAGGAATAATTTAAATTTACCCTGAGGATTGTAAAACATGTAAAACTTGATACTCCATAAATTGAGTTCTAAACAGAAAGAGTGTCAATTTTTTTTTAAGTTTTACACTCCTCAGGATAAATTAAATTATCCTTTTTTCTTCTTTTTACTCATGATTTTTTTTCACCCCAAGTAATTAAAATTTTTTTCCCCAAAAATTTACATTATTTTACTTTTTGTAAACAACGTTTTGTCAATTTTCAACGTAAAATATTGGCAAATGAGTAGAAAAATTTTTCAACTTAAACTGTGTAACACTCTCAAATGAAAAGGCTAATTACGGATTAATTCTTTAAAAGGAAATGAGCGCCTTAATTAAATGGCATACTTGTGACATTTTCTGTTGTGAAAGAAATTCCTCTTATTTTCAATGAACTTTAAAAAACGACAATTTTCCATTACACACACAAACATGTGTATAGAGAGAGTAAAAAAAAGAAAAAGAGAAAAATTTTAATAAACATTATTGTCATGAAAATTATGCACCTTTTTTTTCAATATCCCACAAGTAGGTATTCAAAAAATAATTCTAGGGCACGTGGCACTGAAATATAGTAATAATTCAAAAAAATAAAAAAAAACAGAAAAAATCTGCATAATCTTTATACCTCTTGAAAGGCAATTTATCGAAATATCCACAACTCTATTCTTTACACTCCAACATTTTTTTTTTTTTTTGCTCAACTTGACTATGATTTATTTTAATTTTTAATATTCACAAAATCAGTAAATTATTAATTTTGTGCTGAAATATTTTTCATTTTGTGATAAATATCCTTCAATCTATATAAATGTATAAAAATAAATAAATAAGTATAGATGAAAATAGATTATAGTTTCATCTATTTATAGAAATATTATAGTGAAAAAAAAGTGCCTAAGATATAATATAGAATTATTGGGAAAAACACAACCACACACACACACACAATTTTTAACAATCACCGTCACGCCCAGAAGTTACTGGTCCAACCTGAATATTAAGTCAGTAAACAGTAACTTAAAAATAATACACTCAGTTTTACGAGTACTCACTTTCACATTCGAAAATACGAAGTTAGTGAACTAAAAGAAGTAAGAAAAAGGAAAAAAAAAATAGCCGTCTCTTTTGAACGGAAAAATGCGTCAAAAAAAGATTCCTGAATATTAAATCTACGCCCACCAGGCGCCACGCGTTTGTAACTATCTGTGAGAAATTCTCAGCGAATACCAATTTTTTAAACGATTTGTTTTAGCGAAATAGGAAACGGTTTGAGTTACGTTTAGAAAAAAAATTTACAATTTTTTTTAGTCGTGCGTTATTGTTGAATGAACTTAGAATGTAAATCCAAAACAGTGTAAACTACCGATTTAAAAAATACGTTGTAGTTTTGGGTACAAAAACCAATTGTCAATTTTTAATTGTTATTAACTGCTTTTGTACAACTATTGACTGAAACTGCCAAATATAACATTTTTATACAATTTTTTATTTTTACAATTATTATAGTAGTTTATACAATTGGTAGCTTCTATAGTTGGTAGTATCAATATAATTTTTATTTCCCTCTTTTATTTTTACAACTATTGTAGTAGTTGATACAATTAGTAGCTTCTGTAGTTGGTAATTTCAATATTTAATTTTTATTTCCATATTTTATTTTTAAAATTATTGTAGTAGTTTATACAATTGGTAGCTTCCATAGTTGGTAGTTTCAAAATAATTTTTATACTATTTTAGCTACCAATTGGTAGATTCTATAGTTGGTAGTTTCAATATAATTTTTATTTTCCTATTTTATTTTTATAATAATTATTGTAGTAGTTTATATAATTAGTAGCTTCTACAGTTGGTAGTTTCAATATAATTTTTACTTCCCTATTTTATTTTTACAATTATTGTAGTAGTTTATACAATTGTAGTTTCCACATTTGGTAGTTTTAAAATAATTTTTTTTCACAACTATTGAAAACAACTACCAAATATAATAATTTTATACTACATTTCTATATTTGCAATTATTTTAGTAGTTTATACAATTGGTAGTTATTATAGTAATTTGTGAAACTTGAACTATTTTATACAATTGATATTTAAATTAATTTTTATTTTCACTTTAATTCGCTATATTAAAACTACCAGCTATACAAGCTACTAATTGTGTAAACTACTACAATTGGAACTGCTATTTATTATTTATTCAAATTGCACAAATTACTGAAAATATTAATTGAGCCAACTACAAATTTTAAAAACAACAAATATTAATCGGGTAAACTACAAGTACTAGTTGAGTAAATTGTAGGGTAAATAAAAAATCTATTGAAACTACTAATAAAAGAAACTACCAACTACAATTACCAATTGAACGAACTACAACTACAAACTATAAAAACAAAAAATACCAATAGTATAAACTACACAAAATACCAACTGAACGAACTGCAATTACCAACTGAACGAACTACAATTACCAATTAAACGAACTACCAATTATAAAAACAAAAAATACCAATTATAACATCAAGAACTACCAATTGCGTAAACTACAAGTTCCAATAGTGTAAATTACTTCACAGCTACCAATTGTACGAACGACGGTTACTACCAATTGTTCGAAATAAACCACAAAAATCTAATAACTATAGAACAACTGCAACTACCAACTGTTGTAGTTAGTAACAATTACTAATTGTTGTTCAAACAACCATCCAATTGTAGCTAGTATGTAACATTCACTAATTATTCTATAAACAACAAACTGTTGAATTTACTAATATAGAAAACTACCAATTGAATAAACCTCTAGAATTTCCAATTGTCGTACAAACAATTTAAACTACCTACTGTTAAATCTACTAAACTATACCAACTGAGAATTAAAAAAATCTCTCGAACTACAAACTACAAAACAAATAAATAAAACTACCAATTGTTAAATTTATTATTTTACGAAAACTACTAATTCAATGAATCTCTGGAATAAACAATTGTTGAAGATAGTTTGTAATTGTTTCCAATTGTTGTACAATCAATTAAAATGACCAATTGTTAAATTAATTAATTTACAAAAAAACTACCAATTGGAGAAACTTTGAAAATAATTGACATCTGTTGAAGCTGCTTTGTAAACATTTACCAATTGTTGTACGAACAAAATAATCTATTAATTTTTGTATTTATTAATATGCAATAACTACCAATTGAAAAAAACGACTGGAATTACCAACTGTGAAAGCTGTTCTGTAAATATTTTCCAATTATTGAACATATAACTTAAGCTACCAACTGCTGAATGTATTTACTTACAGTATTTTAATTTCCTTTAGTTAAACTACCAATTTGAACAACATCTGGAATTAAATTATTAATTAAATTAAATCTTTCAATTTTTACTCAAGGAATAAAACTACAAAATGTTGAAATTTGGGTTTATATTACAACTACCAACTGTTGTTGAATTTTTTTTTTAATTAGACGCTAGTTGGAACTACCAACTGTAAATATCAATATTGTAGTAATTGTTTTGGTTGCAATTATTTTTAGAAAAATATTTTTTTTATCTGACGGTAGTTTGTCACTGACGATAGTGCCAAAAACTATTTTTTTTATCTGACGGTAGTTACATTAGCTGGTGATTTTTTCTGAAACGATTTTTAACTACCGCTAGTGGTAAAAACTGTTATGTTTGTCCCACGGTAGTTGCAACAGAAGATAATTTTTTCCGACACGATTTTTAACTACTGATATTGAAAAAAATGTTTTTTTTGTCTGACGGTAGTTACAACAGCCGGTAATTTTTTCTGACACAATTTTTAAATATGGATATTGAAGAAAATGTTTCTTTTATCTTACGGTAGTTGCAACAGTCGGTAATTTTTTCTGACACTATTTTTAACTACCGGTAGTGCAAAAAAACTGTTACTTTTATCGTACGGTAGTTGCAATAGTTGGTAATTTCTTTCTAATACAATTTTTAACTACCGACAGTGACAAAAACTATTTTTTTTGTCTGACGGTAGATACAACAGCCGGGAATTTTTTCTGACACGATTTTTAACTTCCGTTAGTCCCAAAAAACTATATTTTTGTCGCACGGTAGTTACAACAGTCGGTAATTTTTGCTGACACAATTTTTAATTATCGATATTGAAGAAAATGTTTCTTTTATCTTACGGTAGTTGCAGAAGTTGGTAATTTTTTCTGACACTTTTTTTTAACTACCGATAGTGCCAAAAACTATTACTTTTATCGTACGGTAGTTTAAACAGTTCGTAATTTCTTTCAAACACGATTTATAACTACCGACAGTGACAAAAACTATTTTTCTTTATCTGACGGTATTTACAACAGACGGTAATTTTTTCTGAAACGATTTTTAACTACAGGTAGTGGTAAAAAGTGTTATTTCTGTCGGACGGTAGTTAAAACAGCCGGCTATTTATACCTACACGATTTTTAACTACCGCGGTAGTGCCAAAAACTGTTACTTTTGTCGTACGGTAGTTGCAATAGTTGGTAATTTCTTTCTAATACGATTTTCAATTATTGATAGTGAAAAAAAATATTTTTTTGTCTGACGGTAGTTACAATAGCTGGTAATTTCTTTTTGACACGATTTTTAACTACCGGTAGTGGTAAAAAGTGTTATTTTTGTCGCACGGTAGTTAAAATAGTTGGTAATTTTTACCTACACGATTTTAAACTACCGGTAGTGCCAAAAACTATATTTTTTGTCTTACGGTAGTTACGACAACCGGTAATTGTTTCTGACACGATTCGTAACTACCGGTAGTGCCAAAACGGTTACTTTCATCTCACGATAGTTACAACAGCCGGTAATTTCTTTCAAACACGATTTTTAACTACCGGTAGTGCCAATAATTGTTACATTTGTCCGACGGTAGTTACAATAGCCCGAAATTTTTGTTGCCACAATTTTTAACTATCTTTATTGAAAAAAATGCTTCCTTTATCTTACAGTTGTTTTAACAGACGGTAATTTTTTCTGACACGATTTTTAAGTACCGGCAGTGACAAAAACGGCTACTTTTGTCGTACGGTAGTTGCAATAGTTGGTAATTTCTTTCTAATACAATTTTCAATTATTGATAGTGAAAAAAAATATTTTTTTGTCTGACGGTAGTTACAACAGCCGGTAATTTTTACCTACACGATTTTTAACTACCGGTAGTGGTAAAAAGTGTTATTTTTGTCGCACGGTAGTTAAAATAGTTGGTAATTTTTACCTACACGATTTTTAACTACCGGTAGTGCCAAAAATTATATTTTTTGTCTTACGGTGATTACGACAGCCGGTAATTTTTTCTGACACGATTTTAAACTTCCGGTAGTGGTAAAAACTGTTATTTTTGTCTCACGGTAGTTATAACAATAACTATGAAGGCAGAAACAACAATCGAAAATATTCTCACACAACGAGAAGTAAAATTTTTAAAAATCAAAGTTACCGTTCTTTTTTTGCACTTAACGGTAGTTGTCTGATAAACATTGTCGATTTAGGAAAAAAAATGGACACTAATCTACTTATTTTAGGACAAAAATATATCGAGTATAGTAAAGGCGTGTATATCTCTTAACGAAGCTATGCGATTTCTGGCGGAATTGAGGATGATAAATAATTTTTTTTTCCAATCTGGATATTGTAACAAAATGTCAAAATGATTAATTACCGTATCAAGAGGTATATCCCTCTTGATAATATGCACACATATCTCTATGCTAAGCGTGCTAGATATCTGCATCGATTATGTCATTTTTCATGTCGAATGATACAACATTGCAGAAGTAGATTTATAATAATAAAAGAGAAAATGGCGCCGAGACAAGAAAGTCTGTTTTCGCCGGGAGGTGAATTTACTTTAACGAGTTGGCATATATAAAGTATTATAACATAAATGTCGTAACAAATCGAACTTTACAACAATGTATACATATATATACATATACGATATTCACTCGGCTTACTTGCAGGTGTCATCGTTCATTTTTTCTTCTTTTTTTCAAATTCTTTATTTGACGTTAATTAATAATTAAAATCCCCCTGACCTTTTTCTTCTTTCTCACAGTCGTTTAATATTTAATTATTGAAAATAAGATGACTTTTAATAATTTTATAATATATATATATGGAAGCTCACAGAAATTCCATCGCAATTTTTCTTAATTATAAACTTAATATTAATATTTTATTTTTTCAATTTGTATTTTAAGAGTTATAAATATATATTTAAAAGTGAAAAAAATTTGGTAAATTTCTTTTATCTTTTTATATAAATTTGCTGAAGTTGGAGTTATTTACTTAGAAGTTAGTTTTTCAAAAAACACCTGTAAGATTGTGATGTTAATTTTAATAAAAAAAGAAAACTTCGTTCTTTTATAAAGTAGAAAAAGATTGAAGAGAAACTATTAACTTCATAAATTTTAAACTTTGAAGTAAATTAAAATTCATATTAAATGGGCATTCAACTATTTAAATAGTTGGGAAAAATTAGATTACAAGGTTAATAGAAAATTAAATTTCAATCTAAAATATAAAAAAAATTTTAACCTCTTTTCATTTATAAATAAATAAAATTCGGAATCTTAATTAAAAATAAAATAAGGTGTTTAAATTAAAAATTTAATTGAATATTTTAATTAAAAATAAAATTAGTTATTTATTTCTTTAATCAATATAATAGTTTAGTTATTTAATTAAAATGTTATCAGGTGATATTTAATTAAAATAAACAGGGTTGCTTGAACTTTATTGTTAGTATAACTTCTCTAAAATTTTTAATAATATTTAAAAAAGTTCCTTGAGAATTTTTATATTAAATTTACGACTAAATTTTATGAAATTTCGATTATTCTGAAATTCTTCAATTAAACATATATTAAAAAATAAAAACTTTAGATAATTGAAAATCCTAATTTAACTTTTTAAAAAAAAATTAATTCTACAGAATTGTTAGTTAAAAGTAAGAAAAATTTTAATTTTCAATTATTTTAATTTTCAATTATTTTAATTTTCAATTATTTTAATTTTCAATTATTTTAATTTGAAACTTCTTCAAAATTCAATTATTATCTAAAAATTGAACTGAAATTAATTTTTAAGTCAATTTTTATTAAAAATTTCTATAGAAATTCAATTTTTTAAACACAAAAATAATTATTTATTGAATAGTCGAATGTTTCTTGGAATTTAATTCTAATAAAGAATTTTATCAAAAAATTTTTAAATAATTGAATTCCTTCGACGAATTTCTATGGAATTTTTAAGAATAATTGAATTTTTTTCAGTAATTCAATTAAAAATTGCACTGAAAATAATTGAATTCGTTTGCAGAATTTTATGAAAATATAGTTGAATTGAAAATAATTGAATGAAACAAATTTTTTGAAAATAATTGAAGTTTTGCTATGAATTTTATTAAAATTTTTATTGAAAATAATTGAATTTCGGCAAACAAATTTACTGCTTATGAAGATAATTGAAATCTTGATGAGAATCTCGGTTTAAATTTTTGAAAATAATTGAATTTCTTCGAAAAATTTTATTACTTTTGAAAATAATTGAATTCTTGTAAAAAATACTGTTATTTATGAAAATATTTAAATTTAGCAATGAATTTAATTTAAATTCGAAAATATAATTGAATTTCTGGGAAAAATTTTGAAATTTTTGAGGTAATTGAATTCTTTCAAAAAAAATTTTTTTTTTGAAAATAATTGAAATTTTACAATGAATTTTACTAAAATTTTTGAAAATAATTGAAATTTTGCAATGAATTTTACTAAAATTTTTGAAAATAACTGAATTTCAGTGAAGAAATAATTTACGAAGATAATTGAAATCTTTAGGAGAATCTTCTTTTAAATTTTTGAAAATAATTGGATTTCTGCGAAAAATTTTATTACTTTTGAAAATAATTGAATTCTTGTAAAAAATACTGTTATTTATGAAAATATTTAAATTTATAGCAATGAATTTAATTTGAATTCGAAAATATAATTGAATTTCTGGAAAGAATTTTGAAATTTTTAAGATAATTGAATTCTTCCAAAATTTTTTTTGTTGAAAATAATTGAAATTTTACAAAGAATTTTACTAAAATTTTTGAAAATAATTGAATTTCAGTGAAGAATTTTGCTATTTATGAAGATAATTGAATACTTTAAGAGAATCTTTTTTTAAATTTTTGAATACAATTGAATTGCTGTGAAGAATTTTATTAACTTTTGAAAATAATTGGATTCTTATGAAAAATACTGTTATTTATGAAAATAATTGAATTTTGCAGTGGATTTAATTGAAATTCAAAAATATAATTGAATTCCTGGGAAATTAATTGAAATTAAAATCATATTCTTCCCTGAACTGTGGCAACCCTGATAAAATTAAGTTAAAAATTAATTTAATTAATAATTTTCAAAATTTATAATAATAAATTTTAATTATCAAGCAAGTTAAGAAATTTTTTATTTTTAAATATCAATTTCAATTATAATTTTTAATTCAAAACAATTTCGTTTAATTAACATTTGTTATTTTTTAATCTTCAAGCCATTAAATCTGATTTTCAACAATTTTTTAAAAATTCCAAAGATTTAAAAAAAAACTTCAAAAAAAAAAAAAATTTTTAAATTATTGAAAACAAAAAAACAAAATTGCAACTAAATTAAAATATTAAAATTTATGAAATTTATTCGTTATTCATTAAAAAAAATTGGGTACTTAAATTAAAAACAAAGGCAAACTTTTAAATTGTAAATAAAATGGGAATTTGAACGAAAAACGAAGTAAATAGACGATTAATTAAAAATGGAATTAAAAAGAAAAAAATTAATTAGAAATGAAATTTATTACATATTTAATGGGTAATAGTCAATCGTCAAATTCGCTTGATGAAACGGTATTTGACAATAAATTGAATATTCTTTTCTTTTTCTTCTATTATTCAGGAGATGAAAGTTGGTTTGATTCGATTGACACAAACAAACGTAACGTTTGGCGAAGGTATTCATCAGTCGAGCGTAAGAAAACGTTGAAAACATCCGTCAGACGAAGGCTAAATTGAAACTTAATTGAAATCGAGAACACGATAATTACGATATAAATCACAGACAAACTGTTAATAAAGCTATCTCCGATTTAAAACTCTCTTTCTCTTCCGTTGGCTTTATATTTATTTTTCGCCAATCCTAGCAAATATTGTAATTATAAGACAACCATTTTTTTTTCAAATCAATTTTTTTTAACAGGAAAATGTCAGTATTGCACGAAGTAATTTTCAACATTGGCACCAACCAACCTCCCAGGATATCATTTATCAAGACATTATTACCAAGAGTTTATTGAGCTCGAGCTGTAATTATTATTAATCATTTAATATACAAATTCGGAAAAATATTTTTTTTTTTTTTTTTTGTACAATTACGATTGCAATAATAAATTTACTGCCAATAAAAAATTAACATTATTCCAAGAATTGTAGAACCTTTTATTGAATAGGTGAATTACTGCGAAAATAAATTTTTTTTGGTAACTCTTTTGTCACCTATTTTTGGAAATTATAATAATTGACGAAAGGGTTACGAAAAAAGTGTTTATTATTTATTATAATTATAGGTCAAAGTTATTAATTTCTACCTAAATTTTTTTTGTAAATAATAAAAAAATAATAATAAAAATAAGAAAATAATATGAAAATAATAAAATAAATAATACAAAAATAATAAAGTAAATAATAACAAAAAGAATAATATCGCAAAATAACAAAAATATTAATCAAATTTTAATTCAACTATTTTTAAATTTCATTTAATTTTTTTAAAACTCTGGTGTATGAAAATTTGACACTTGAATTTATTAATATTCAGATTATTATAAAAATGTCGATAATTTTAAGTTTCAATGGATAGAATTTGCATTGGATTAAAATTTAAACCAATATTGAAATTTCCACAATTTAAAATATGCATAAATTAAGTATAAAAAATAGATAAAAAATTCTATTAGTTTTATTCTGACCGTGAAAAATAAGAATTGATTAAAAAGTAGATCACTTGACAAATTAATTAAAATTCTTGAATAAAATTGGATTCAATCGAAATTTAAATAAATTGTAGTTAAATTTGGAAAAAATTGAAATTAAATGAAATTAAAATTTAAATAAACTAAAATTTGAAAAAAAAATTGAAATTTGGACAAAATTGATATTTAAATAAATTGCAATTCGGAAAGAAATTAATTTTCTTTAGTAATTGAAATTTGGACAATCAAAATTTTAATCTATTGAAAATCTTTATGAAATTGGAATTTAAATAAATTGTAAAATTTTTATGAAATTGAAATTTAAATAAATTGTAAAATTTGGATAAAATCTTTTGTAAATATTTCAATTTTTACAAAATATAAAAAAACAATTAGATTTTTGAAGACTATTAATTATAATTATGAACAGGATACAATTAAATAATTTTAAATAATTGAAATTTAGTAAAATTTTTTCAAAATAAATGGAATTTTTCCAAAATTTTTGTAAAATAATTTCAATTTTGTAAAATATTGAAAAAAATAATTAAAATTTGGGTAAAATCTTTTTAAAATAAGCAAACTTTTGAAAAATATACGAAGACAATCAAATTTTTGAAGAATTTTAATTATCAATACGAACATGATTTCTACGAAATTTTAATAAGTCTAAAAATGTAAATTTTGCTAAAATTTTAATTTTCTTTATTCGAAGAAAATTGATTCTTAAAAAATTATGAGGAATTTAAAAATATTACAAAAAAAAAATTCTAAGAATTACTTATTTCGAAAAATATTTTATTATAATTTTTAGAAGCTAATTTCCATTTACTTTCATTTATTTTCATTTATATAATTTTACATTTGAAGAATTTTTAATTAAATGTGTGAAAAATTCAAATTTTCAAAGATTTTAATTTGAAACTTTTACAAAATTCGATTATTTCTAAAAATTGCAATTATTAGTAACTTCTCAAAAATTCAATTATTATCTAAAACTTTTACTGAAATTAAATTTTTAATCAATTTTTATTAGAAAATTCTACGAGAATTCATTTATTTAAAATTTAAATAAAAACAATACAAAGAAAATAAACAAAATATAAGTAAAAACAATAATTGAATATTTCTTAAAATTGATATCCTATAAAGAATTTTATCAACAAATTTTTAAAAAATTGAATTCTTTCGACGAATTTTAATAAAATTTTTAAGAATAATTACTTTTTTCGAGAAATTCGATTAAAATTGTATTTAGAAAAAGTAATTGAAATTCTATCAAAATTGCTCTTAAATAATTGAATTTGTTTGGAAAATTTTATTATAAAATAATAATTCAATTTTTTAAAAATTTGTTGATAAAATTCTTTATAGGATATCAATTTTAAGAAATATTTAACTATAGTTTTTATTTATACCTATTTTGTTAAAAAAAAAAATAGATAAAAAAAAATAATAGATATACAAATTATTGAATTAAGAAAAATTTTCGAAAATAATTGAATTATATTACTTTTGAAAATAATTGAATTCTTGTTGATGAATATTGTTATTTATAATAAATAAAACAATGAAAAGAATTTTAAAATTTTATTAAAATACCTAGTAGAAAATTGAAAATCATTGAATTAAGAAAAGTTTTTGAAATTAATTGGAAGATGCAATGAATTTTATTAAAATTCCTAAAAAAAATAATTGAATTTTGTCGAAAAATTTTGTTATTCATTTGTAAAGACTAAAGATAATTGAAATGTTGAAGACAATTTTTTTTAATGATTTTTTGAAAGTAATTAAATTTCTGCGAAGAATTTTATTAATTTTCAAAATAATTGAATTCTTGCAACGAATTTGTATTATTTATATTGAAAATAATTAATTTTCATAATGAATTTTATTAAAATTCCTGAATAAAATTGAAGTTTGTCGAAGAATTTTGATAATTACCTATTTATAAAGATAATTGAAATGCTGACGAGAACTTTTTTAACATTTTTGAAAATAATTGAATTTCTAGGAAGAATTTTAATATTTATTAATTATTAATTATTATTTATAAATTTATAAATTTATAATTTGTTAATTTATAAATTTATAATTTATAATTTATTAATTTATAAATTTATAAATTTATAATTAATTAATTTATAAATTTATAATTTATTAATTATTAATTATTGTCAGAGATAGAAAAAATTTAATGCTTTTTTAGAATTCGTGGTAATTTCATAATTTATTTGAATGAAATAAATTTTTAGTGTAATAGTCGAAAAAGTCATCCGAGACCTGGAAAATTAAAATTTATTTTTAAGAAGGAAAATAATATTTTGCCTTTATAAATATAAAAATGTGAATAAAAAATGGAATTTTAATTAAAAATAGAAAAAAAAGATTTATCGTCTCGGAATTTATATATTTATACCTAACCGCACAAAACTAACATGTATGTACTATGTAGATAAAAAATTTTGTCCATAAAAGATAAAACTGTAAATTTTCGATTCAAAGGGTATTAACTATTAAAAAATGTATTAATAAATAATTATAAATCTAATTTTATATATCCGACTGCATGTATGTTATAATAACGAAATGATTAAGATTTTGCAATTAACTCGAAAGCAATAATTTCTCTTAAGTTGACTGCATAAATCTCATCCCTGAATATAAATGTATATAGCTCTCGAGATGTGTTTATAACATATAAGTTTTCTGAGAACAGTTCTCATGCTGAGTTTACCTTTACACTCGATACATTATATATAAAACTAATACAACTATATATCCGATACGAATGATATCAGTTCAATGCATTAAAATCATTAAAATGCTTGTACTCAGTTATTTTATGGTGGTTGACTCGCCACGGTTCATATATATGCATACATAAAATGTATCCTACATTGTTTATTCTCGTTTATTCTATATGCTTTGTTACGAATCTTAGGAAACAAAAAATTACCATACATATACATGCATAATTATAAATTTACGCTACACATAACATATTATTAAATATACACAACTGTATATAGTTGTATAAGTGACAACACCTACCTACCTACCTTTTATAAATATCGCACCTATGTATTTTGATTGTTTCTATCTAGTTCAAAAAGCCAATGTTAAAATCATGGAAAAAATTCATGACTTCATTTCTATTCAAAGCGTGTTATGTTGTGTTTTTAACTCTCAAAAGGTATGATATTAGAATGTTATAATTTTACTTTGACGGCGCCGATAATATTTCTTGCGACACACAGGGGGAAATTACTCTCTCAATTGAGGGTTGGAAAATTGCAATAATTCTTTTATTTTTCTATTCTTTTATTGACTAAAAATGGAAATTTCTCTATATCATTGCGCAGTTACTCAATTGGTTCAAGGTTTCAAATTTTTAAATTAGGCCAAGTTTAGGATTTAAAATAATCTTTCAAAATATTGTTCCTATGTCAGACTTTGCACTATAAACTATAAAAACTTTGTCACATAAATTTTACTTCATAGTAAAAAAAGAAATCTTTGCTACCGCATAAATATTTTTTTCTTACGAAATTTTTCCAGGTTTTTAAAACTACACTTATTATTTACCAAATTAAGGGCCAGTTTCACCAACTCTGATTAAAAGTTAATCAATGATTAAAGTCATTTTAACCGCCCATGATTGGTCGGTTAAGGATTTAATTATTGATTAACTTTTAATCGGAGTTGGTAAAACTGGCCTTAAATCTATTACATTAATTTAAGAATTTCTGTAATTGTAAAATTAATCGAAAACATCAATTATTATTTTTCCATAGGAATTAAAATTCTTCAAAAGATTCAAATTCAAAACTTTTTGAAATTAAACAACTTATAAAAAATTGTTATAAAACATGAAGAAATCGATCACTCCGAGTCTTCGACTCGGAGTAAACGCTTTCTTCATGTTTTATAATAATTATAAAGATGACCGAGTAATAAAATAATTATTTTATATTATAAGAATTCTTCGTAAATTCTTCAATCCTTATTAATAAAATCAGATGTCTGTCTGTACATTGCTTAAAACTTCAAAATGTTAACATGATTAGTTATTATGGACATCAGGGATTCCAAAAATATTCTTAAAAAATTTAATGTATGTACGTATGTATGTACGTATGTCTGTCACAAAAAGTTTGTACCCCAATCACACAAAAACATGTAAATCGATTTAAGTCCAACTTGGTAGGTTATTAGGTATTGACCCAAGGAAGGTTTATAAATTTACAGATTTAAAAAATATTAATTAGAACGGGAGATATTCAATTTCTTCAAAAAATTCAAAAAATCGAAAATTTCAAAATTTTTAATTTTTTCATGGATTGCTTTTAAAGTTTCTATACTTGAGTATCACATGTTATTTAGTCACATTTTAGCATAATTTTGCAAAAAATAAAGTCCTATAACTAATATGTAAGTATACAAATGTTTTCAAAAAATCAAAAATTTCAAAATTTTACATTTTTCATGGATTGCTTTTAATCTTTCTATATTTGAGTATTACATGTTATTCAGTCACATTTTAGAATAATTTTGCAAAAAATACTATCCTATAACTAAGATGTAAATATAAAAATATTTTCAAAAACTTGAAAAAATGGAAAATTTCCAAATTTCACATTTTTAATGGATAGCTTTTAAACTTTCTAAAATTCAATATTATATGTTATTTAGTCAGATTTTAGCATAATTTTGCAAAAAATACTATCCTATAAGTAAATATAAAAATATTTTCAATATCAAAAAATCGATACTAATTACTATGAAGTTTAATTCAGTAGTATTTTTGGAGTCTCTGATTATGATTTTGACGTAAAAATAGTGTAATTGAGAATTATTTATCAAATTAATCTAATATTTTCAAGAATTTCAGAAATATTGAAAATGCAAATTTTTTATGATTAAAATGATATTGCAGGATGTCAAGAAATTGTAAGTCACCTCTGATACAATACAAGCATATTATATGCCACTAGGCAAAAACTTATATGTTAAAACGTTTTTTTTATTTTAACTCTAGATTTAACTTTTAGAGATGTTTTGAGCAATGTAAAGACAAAAGTTAACACGGTGTATATTTTATTTAACAAAATTTCCTGCTTTGTCCTTTTTCACGGTTTATCTTTTTTTTGTTAAATTTAAATTTACTTGATTTTATCCATAAATAAATCTACAAATGGCTATAAAAATTTACTTATTTTTATGAAAATACTGTTCCTCAAGTTCATATAAAATATAGATTATATTACTAGCTGTCGTACCCGTCTACGACAGTTTTTTGTTTCTACTAATACATTTAACAGGGTAACTACCAAACGGGGAAAACTGGAAAAAGCTGGGAATTTTCCAATCAAATTAAGAAAAAGTTTCATTATATTAATTCGCTTTTAAAAAATTGCTTTTTACTTTAATTTTTATTGATGTATAATATTTATGAAAACAGACCCGGGTCAAAATTTAAGCCCTACTTTCAGTCTAAAATATAGGTCTTATGTTAGGTTTTAGCAGTCGTAACCTTTGCGATACAATTAGTTCCAATTAGACTCTACTATAACTCCAAAAACTGGGTGGGAAATTTGATAAATTTTTAATGCATTAATTAAAGTACTACAAATTGACAAATATTGTTCTCTGCATTTGAATTGGTTAAAATAACTAATTTGATAATAAAAAGTCAATCACTGATTCAAATAGTAATATTTTCCTACTGAAATAGCTATAATGGTACCTAACTAATTATTATTTTTTTCCGGTCAAATTAAATTCCTGAGCTATTTCCTTATTTTCCAAATTGGTAGACACACTGTTAAATGTATTGGTAGAAACTAAAACCCGTCGAAGACGGGTACGACAGCTAGTTAAATATAAATTAGAAAATAAAAACTTAAAATAATTTCAAAAGATAATCAAAAGAAAATTAATTCCACACAATTGTTATAGTGAAGTATGAAAAATTCAGATTTTCAAAAATTTTAATTTAAAAATTCTACGAAAATTCAATTATTTAAAATTTAAATACAAAAATACATAATTTTTATTGAATTCTCATAAAGAATTTTACCAACATATTTTAAAATAATTAAATTCTTATATGACGAAATCCAAATAACATTTTTAAGAATAATTACATTTTTCGAAAAAATTGGATTAAAATTATATTACAAAGTAATTGAAAATCTGCGATATGAGTTTTATTTATGAAAATTATTGATTTCCTAAAAAGAATTTTATTATTTATGAAAATAATTAAATTTCTAAAAAGAATTTAAATATTTACGAAGATAATTGAATTCTTGACTAGAATTTTATTTAAATTTTCGAAAATAATTTAATTCTTTAGATGAATTTTAATAAAATTATGAAGAATTGCATTTTTTGAGAAATTTATAACAATTATTATTTAAATATTTAACTGAAAGTAATTTTTAAATCAATTTTTATTAGAAAATTCAACGAGAATTCAATTATTTAAATATAAAAATAAATAATTTATTGAATAAATGTTTCTTAAAATTGTACTAATAATAATTGGAATTCTGCGAAGAATTTTATTATTTTTTTAAATAATTGAATTTCTGCACTATCACTTGTAACTTTTCTAAAAACATTTAATTATTTTAGTGTTTTTAACTAAAAGTCATATTTAAATTTATTTTTTATTCATAATAATTTATTGAATTTGATTAAAATTTTAATTTTACGTTGAGTTTTTTTTTCTATTTTTCACTTCAATTTTCAATCAATACAAAATTCAATTCTTCGAAATTGTGATCTATTTAAAATTGATTTATTTTCAATTCTATCCAAATTACAATTTTTTCAAATTTCAATTCTATCCAAATAGGTAGAATTTATATAAATTTCAATTTAATGAAAATTCAATTCTTTACAAATTATATATATATAGTTTATATTTTTAAATAAATTATAATTTGAAAAGAATTGAATTTTGATTATAGAAATTACTATTTATTGGTAAAATGTACTAATATAAAAATAAAAAGTCAGTCACTAATATTCAAATTACAATTTATCCATATTTCAATTCTATTCAAATTTCAATTTCTTTAAATTTCAATTTCTCCAAATTTTATTTCACTCAAATTTTTATTTTTATTAATTTCAATTTTTTTCAAATTACAATTTATTTAAATTTCGATTGAATCAGATTTTATTCAATTTAAAATCCACTCGATAAAAATTACAATATTTTCGTCAAAAATTTTAATTATTTTTTGAAGGGATTAAGAATTGTTAAAATTACAATAATTACTAATTTTTAGTGGATCAAAATTTTAATTGTATTAAAACTTTAATTTCATTGAAAACTCAATTCGTTCCAAATTAAAAATGCGGTTAAAATTTCAATTAATACTAATTTTTAATCGACAAAAATTTTTATTCTATTAAAATTTCAATTTTATTTTCAAAATTTCAATTATTCTATCAAAACTACAATATATACAAATTTTAATTTAAGTATTCAAAATTCAATTCTTTACAAATTATAATGTATTTAAATCTTTAAATTCAATATACTATTCAAATTAGAATTTATTTAAATTTAATTTCAATTTCAATTCTATCCAAAATACAATTTTTTCAAATTCAATCAAAATTCAATTTTATCGAATTTACAATTCACTCAAATTAAAAATAATAATAATTTTATTTGATTTTAGTAGAAGTGGTTAAAAATTTCAATTTTATCCAAATTTTAAATTTTATTTAAATTTCAATTCTATTCAAATTGCAGTACACTTAAATTTCAATTTAATTAAATTTATGCCAGACTCTTAAATTAGTTGATAAAAATTTTAATTCTATCAAAGTAAAAAAAATATATTCAAATTTCAATTTAATTAAAATTTAATTTCTAACATAAATTATAATTTATTTGAAATTTAATTCTATCCAAGTTTCTATTTATTTAAACTTCAATTCTATCGAAAATAAAATTTACTTAAATTTCAATTTAATTGGAATTTTACCTAATTTTAATATTAGTTGGGCAAATTTTCAATTCTATCCCAATTAAAATTTGTTAAAATTTCAATTTTTAGTAGAATAATAAAATTTAATTCTATTAAAATTTCAATATTATTAAAATTTTCAATGGATTAAATTTTTGATTTTATTAAAATTTTCAGTGGATTAAAATTTCTATTTAATTGAAATTATAATTTTGTAGAAATTTCAATTATTAATTACTAAACAATGTTCATTTCCTTCTGAACTGCAATCTATTTAAATTCTGTTCAAATTACAATTTACGTAAATTACAATTTAATATTGAAATTTTACCTGATTCTAATATCCATTGATCAAAATTTCAATTCTATTTAAATTGCAATTTATTAAAATTTCATAAAAATTTCAGTTGATTCTAATTTTCAGTGAATAAAAATTTCAATTTTATTCAAATAATTGATGAATAATTACAAGATCAGTTAACTTGGTAATAATATTTTGATAAATGATATTATTACAGAGAAACTTACACAAGAAAAAAATATCTATTTTATTAAAATAAATGATTACTCGTGTCTATTATGAACTAAATTTTTGTTTGTATCAAATAATTATTATTTAAGTCAACTAAATAGTATTTGCTTCAAATACTGTTTAGTAAAATAAATTCTTTCTTCAAGTACAATTTATTTGATTAAATATAAATATTATTTGATTCAAGTAAATATTTGTTTATTAATAGACAAGTAATCGTTAATTTTAATTAAGTTTATTTATTTATTAAATTAATAAATTAAATTAATTTAATTTTTTTTTCAATGTATTTATAACTAAAGGCAAAGGAAATGATCTTAATTATCTTAATACAATAATATTTAAACTAAATTAAATTTTTCATCCCTTGTTTTAATGTTGAGCTCCAATATTGTGCAATTTAGGCAAAATTCGATTAAATTTGGTTAATTTAATTAGTTTAGTAAAAAAAATTGTCCCTTTTGCTGTAGAAGAAGCCCGCAACATTAATCATTCGTAATTTTCTCTCCGAGAATTTTGGAAATTGAGAAAAAAAATAATTTTAAAATTTTCATTATTTTTATAAATATAACAAAAACATAATTTCCCATCTCATGAAAATCTTTAATTTCTACATAAATATTGGAACCAATTTTTTCTTCAGCTTCCTCAACAAGTATATATATATATATATATAGTGAAAGCCACTTTAAAATAAATGTTCTGACGAAACTTCCAGTGAACTATTTCGAAGTTCACGTTTTATAAACATTGCAGTTAATGAACTCTATTTAAGGCTCTGTTAGAATTTTATTTCATGGAAAGAAAAGAAAACGAGAAGAGAGATGTGAAATACGCGAAAATTTTAAGATTCTATATATATTTTTTCGTAATAACGGATACAAGTAATTTATAACGAAATCAAATATAATTACACACGGGAGTGAATAAAATATTTGACATATTTTATCGCATTTTTATTTTTTTTTTTATTTTTTGCAAGTGAATAAAAAGACTCTTATATTTTCTTTATAATTATAATTAAAATGTTACATTCGATTTTTTTTCCAACTCTGTGTGTGTGTGTTTTTATTGTTATTCTAATAAATAATTCGCGCCGTTTACACACGTTAATTTATCGTATAACTAATGAAATAATGGTGGTAGGTCGTTAAATAAGAGATCCCCCAGCCGAAACCATTCATCTCACACACCATCGATCATTCTGTTGCAATAGAAGCAATCTCAACCAAATTAATTGGTAGGTAAACAACCATTGGTCAATTAAAAAATACTTGCTTCTTATTCAAAGGTTTCAAACTGAAGATAGAAATCAATTTGAACCTTTTGATGATATTTTAATCACTATGCATAGACAATTTTCCTTTCCTTTATAATTATATTTAATAACACTTTCATTATATGCTAAATAATTAAACGAATGTTTCTATTTACAAATCATTAACATTTATTTTTTCAATTTAAATTATCTCTTCAAGTCAGAATTTTAATTGATTATTAATCAAAATACTTGCAACAATTCTAACCTCTTACATACTTTTTTAAATAAAATTAGCAATTCCCGTGTGGAAAATGAAAATTGGTCCTAGCCAGGTCCTACCTATTTTGCCCTGTTAATAGCTTGGTCCTAGGTTGGCAGTGTAGGTTGGACCAACAATGGGTGGTGATGCGATTTTAGCCTGGTCCTAACTTGGGAGCCTAGTTAGGACCAGTTTATGGGTCCATTTTAGGACCTAGAAAGGACCATCTCAGACAGTATTTTCTATTTCATTATAATTTTAATTAGTTAATAATATTTGTTAAAGAAATAACCTAAATTATTAATAATAAGTATTAGTTTTAATTAATTATTATTTTTTTCAATTAAGTGATGACCAAAAGCGAATTCATAAATAATGTTAGTATATGTAGAGATTAATATATATTCCTCTAATATATACATTAAAAATTATAAAAAAAATTAGAAATTTGTTAATTAAATTATTTTACAGTATATATAATCATTAAATTGCATACTTATACGAATACAATGCAGAAAAATCGGAATAAACGCAAACCTAAGAAGTAAATAAAATCTAACGCACGCGGGAATCGAACCTACGACCTACGGACTACGAGACTAACGCCCTAACCACTATGCTAATGAAACTAGTTGAGATCAAAATTTTTATTGTCAGTGACTTGTGGACTTGCTTTTGATGATTCAATATAGTAGTTATTGACACTAATACACGATAATAAATAAAAAGAATAGTTTAACAACAACAATAATAATAAAATAATATCCAAATATAAAAATTCAAAAATTAATATTTTTATATTATATCAAGAAAAAAAATATCTATACATTTTCGTTAAAAACAGGTTTTTCATTGTTCTCAATCATTTTTAACATTAATTTCTTGGTCTAAAAAAAATATTCGTCTTTTGGACTTGGAAATTTTTCCTAATTAATTAAGCGGGTGATCCACTTTTTAAAAAAATGTCAAAAAAATTTATGTTAAAAACACGTTTTTCATTATTCTAAATCATTTTAAGCATTAATTTTTTGTTGCAAAAATTTTTTTAGACTTGGACTTAGAAATTTTTGCTAATGAAACTAGGAAGCCCAGGTAGGTCCTGGGTTGGACCTGGGTGGGTCAGCCCACATTTGAATTGCAATATCTCTTAGTGTTTAGCACCAACTTAAACGAAACTTAAAATCAGCGAACGAAATTAGAAATATATTTTACTAATGATAATTATATTGCAGTCTGTATCTGTTTAAATAAATAAATAAATTTTGCTGTTATATTAACTTTTGTAACAAATTACTTAAAAATTTGCAGTTTTTATCTAACTTCGCGATTATTACACTTGAGTAGTGAAATATGAAGATAATTTATAATTTTAACAATTCAGCATTTGTTTAAACAAAAAATTGTTGTTATTTATTAATTCTTAAGACAATAAAGCGTCTAGACACTTGTAGTCTTTTAAAATTTTGCAATTAACTAATCTGAGTATTTACTTATTGCAAAATTAGAAAAAACTGCTAGTTTCTAGGTTGATTGTGTAAAAAGTTAGTAAATAACAATTATTTGTTTAAACAATTGCTGAATTAATAAATTAATAAATTAACTTTATTTTATAGTATTTGTATAATTTTCTGATTTATGTCAAACAATAAATTGTTTAAACAAATATGATTATCAATTAATTTTATAAATATTAATTGAGAATATTTATCAATTTTTACATGTTTTTCATGTATCAATTTTGACACTTTATTTTCCTAAAAATTTTTCTAAGTCATAACTGGATCTCCTAGCTAGTACCAAGTTAGGACCAGCCTAGGATATATAAAAAGGGGTTGCCAAGTTAGGTCCAAGCTAGGGCCAATAATCATTTTAGGCATAGCATGGTGATTTCTACACGGGTTTAAAAAAAATAGAATTAAAAATGTTTTTTCATAAAAATAAAATATGAATAATTGGAATATAGATTATTAATATTATAACCAAAATAAATCAAATTCTTTTTTATAAAAATAAAATCTGAATTGAAAAGTATAGTTTTAATATTATTATAACCACAATAATCATATATTCTGATTTAGGGAATTCAGGGAAAAGTCAGCAATTTTTATTAAAAGTTTTGAAAAAAATTAAATTTGTAGAATTCATAAGAAAATTCTGAATTTTTGTGTCTTTTTGTTTGACTCATAAACTATAAAATTACCGCAAATTCTAATAGAAAACTTTCATTTTTTTAAATTTCTGACAAAAATTTCTTTTTAAATAACTTAAATCTTGAACAACTATCATAAAATAAATAAATTATTTAATGAATAATTAATAAATAATTTTACTTAAATATTTCAAAATTAATTCAATTTTAAAAGAGTTGCGTTTACAATTTTTATAAATAAATGAACTTCAAAAGGTTTCAATTTGAAATTTTATAAAATTTCAATTTTTTATGAATTTAATTGGAAATTTAAAAAAAACATAGATTTTTGCAAAATGTTAATAATTCAAAATTCTTCTTGAAATTAATTAAATTTGTCAATATAAATTTAATTAATTATTAAAAATAATGGATTTTTAGAAAAATTTTAGTTAAAACATTTTAAAAAAATGAATTTTTGAGAAATTACAACTAATTGCAGAAATTCAATTACTTTCAAAAATAATAAAATTCTTATCACAAAATCCAATTAGTTTTAAAAATTTTCCTCGTTTCAATGATTTTCAATATCTACTATTTTAATAAATTTCCCAAAAGAATTCAATTATTCAAAAAAAAATTTAATAAATTTGTACTCAAACATTAAATTATATTCATAAATAAAAAAAATTCACAGAAATTCAATTATTAACAAATTTTTTTATAAATTTTTTCGCAATAAATCAATTAATTTCATAAATAATAAATTTTTTTTTATGAATTCAATTATTTTCATAAATTTAAAAAAATTCTCATAAAAATTTCAATTATTTTCATAAACAATAAGATTTTCTATAGGGATTCAATTATTTTCATAAATAATGAAATTCGTTGCAATAATTCAATTATTTTCAAAAGTAATAAAACTCTTCGCAAAAATTCAATTATGTTAAAATTTTTTTTTAAATTTTAATAAAATTCTAAGTAAACATTTAATTATTTTCCCGAAAAATAAAAATTTCACAGGAATTCAATTATTTAAAAAAATTTTCTCAATAATTCAACTATTTTCATAAATAATAAATTTCCTCTTCGGAATTCAATTATTACAATTTTAATTAAATTCGTCGAAAATGATTTGTAAGAATTCAATTATTCTTGGAAATGAAAAATTATTCTTCTCTGAAATTTAATTATTTTCAAAAATTTTACTAAAATTCTACGCAAACATTTAATTATTTTCATAAATAATAAAAATTTCACTGGAATTCAATTGTCAACAAATTTTTTATAAATTTCTTCGCAATAATTCAATTAATTTCATAAATAATAAATTTTTTTTTATGAATTCAATTATATTTTTATAAATAATAAATTTGTTTCTGGAATTCAATTATTTTCATCAATAAAAAACTCATCGCCGAATTTTAATTATTTTTAGAACAATATTTTAATCGAATTCCTCGAAAAATGTAATTATTTTTAAAAATTTGATTAAAATTCCTCAAAAGAATGCAATTATTTAAAAATTTAGTGGTAAAATTTTTTAATAATAAGAATTAAATTTAAAAAAAAAAATTCAATTATTCAATAAATTATTTACTTTTGTATTTAAATAATTGAATAATTTTGAAAAGGGTTTCAAATTAAAATATTTTGAAAATTCAAATTTTCGATACTTTTAACTGTCAATTTTGTTGAATTAATTTTTTTAAAAAAAGGTTAATTTAATTTATTTTTAAATAATTGGAAGTTACATGGGAATTTTTCCAAATTCTCAAAAATTTTCCTAAACGTTTAAGAGAATTTTTCCAAACTTATGGGATTTTTTCTACATTATTTCATATGCGAATGTTTCTTAATTCATCGGAAGTTTCCGATAATTTTTTAAAAAATTTCCTGATTTGCTTTCTAAATTTTTTTGGAAAAATTTCCAAAATTTTTCTTACAGTGTATTTAATTGAAGAATTTTCGAATAATCGAAATTTCGTAAAATTGAATATTGTAAACAGATGTATTTGCAAATTCTCAAAGAACTTTTTCAAAACTTATTAAAAAAAATAGTTGATTTAGAAAAGAATTTTAGTTAAAAATTCTAGAAAATAATAATTGTATTTGAAATGATAAAAATAATTTTGAAAAAGGTACAGTAACAATATTCTTAATATAAAATAATGATTATACTTTTATAAGCTGTTTAATTTCAAAAAAAAATTTGAATTTGAATGTTTTGAAGAATTTTAATTTTTGTGGAAAAATAATAATAAAATTGAATATTTATTTAAAAAAGAAGTTATTGATGTTTTCGTATAATTTTAAATTTAAAGAAATTCGTAAATAAATTTAACAGAACATTTTTTTAAGTAAAAGTTTTTTCTTTATTTTCTAAAAATTGTTTTTGAACAATATTGTTATTGAAAAATAAAAATTAAGCATAAAATTGATTTCTTGATTTCTTAAGCATAGTTTTTTAACAATTAACAATTTTCTAATATTTTAAAATTTTAATAAATGAAAAGGAAGGAAATTTGCATAATTATAAGATCAGTCAAACGAATATTATTATAAAAAAGCATATAAAAAAAAATTATTTTAAATTTTCTTACTTTCCAATTTCAAATATTATTTTATTATAAATCATGAAAAATAACTGCATATTTTCGATTTGTCAAACAATATTTTCTAAAGAAAAAAAAAAAGGAATAACAAAAGTCAAACTTCAGATGTGGACAAAAAGAATGAATGAAAGAATTTGTCAATTACTATAGATAAATTAATTAATAATTAATAACTGAAACAAAAATTTCCATTTACAAATCATTAACATTTTTTTTCTTTTTTTTTGAATTGAAATTTTCTCCTCAAGACAGATTTTTAATTGATTATTAAAATATGATGAAACAGTCTAGTAATTACGTAAGACAAATTACGTTTCAACAAACAAACTTTTTTAATTGAAATTATTTATAAATTAAGAAGTATTTTTCACCTCAATGAATAATTATTAATTAAAATTAAAACTTTTAATCCAAAGATGCAAACAAACTACTTTAATAAATTGCGACCTGACACGAAAAAAACATAAATTTAATTTGAAAATTTAAAACTTGCAATATAGTGGATTTTTTTTTATTGATGAAAAATAGTTTTCTCAGGGCAAGGCCTCTTAATTAAGAAACTGAATCATCAATTAATTCAACATCGATTGTAATTAAAGGAAAGAATTCTGAAAAATTCACTTCTCACGAAGCACTCGTAAAATTGACTAGAACTTATGTTGCAAAAGGAATGTCTAATCGTTGTAAGACTCTTTAGGAAAATGCCCGAGCATCGATGTTAGTTTCACATTATAGTTTAATTAATAGATGAGAAAAAAGAGAGAGAGAAAAAGAAAAGCAATAAAAAAAAAAAAAAAAAATGCCGATTCTCTTGTATCGAATACTTCTCTCCAACTTCCTACTGTTGTCGCAACACTTTTAGTTTATCGGCACCGACACACAACCATAAGTTTTAATGTTCTCCTATCACCGATTGTAAGCAGAAACATGCTCCCAATAAAGATACAGTGTCTGCATGGCGTCAATGCACACATCCGTTTCTCATAGAAAATAAATTCATGTCTTTTGCTTTGATTTTACATTATGGCGCCGTGAAACCGGATTATTGTAAATACTTTTGTTCAATGTTGTCGTGAGTATAATTCAATCTTGTTTTTCAAGATTTTACCGTATTACATTTCAATTTAATGTTTTTAAAAGGATGAATACTAGATCGAATTTTATCGACAATATTAGCCAAATTTTGAGAGTACAGAATTAATTTTTAAAAAAAATATATCAAAACGTAGATTAAAAACCGAAAAAAGTAGTAAAAAAAATTAGCCATTGGAAAATTATATTT
Organism: Leptopilina heterotoma; assembly: GCF_015476425.1. Taxonomy (NCBI): domain Eukaryota; kingdom Metazoa; phylum Arthropoda; class Insecta; order Hymenoptera; family Figitidae; genus Leptopilina; species Leptopilina heterotoma. The sequence goes on from NW_025110893.1 coordinate 2,158,196, forward strand.
GACGACTAAAAAAAACTTGTTTTAGACGATTCACAAAAATTTGATTCTGCATTTTATTTCCCAAAATTTTTTCTAATTTTCATCAAAAAAATATTAATGTTTTTTCTGATTCTGCTAATACAGGGTTACCACAAAAAATTAATTTGGGTTTTCTCTGACTTTTCCCTGTTATTCAAGCAAAATTTTGACTTTTTCCCTGACCCTGAAGAATATTCTGATTCGAAAACATCAATAACTTCTTGTTTATATAAATATTTAATCATTAATATTTTTCCTAGAATTAAAAAAAAAAAAAAAAAAAAAAAAAAAAAAAAAAAAATCGAATTCAAACCCTTTTGAAATTTTAACAACTTAGAAGAATATTGTTATAAAACATGAAGTTCCATGTTTTATATTATTTCATTCATGTTTTACAATAACTAAAGATGATCGAGTGATAAAATTTTTTATATTATAAAAATGTTACTACAACTTTTTTAAAATTATAAACATCAATTCAATTATTATTTTTCAAATTTTTCAATAAAATTCTTCTTTAAATCAATTATTTTTAATAATTTTGAAATAAATTCTTTTTGAGAATTTGCAAATCCATTTATTTACAATTCAATTTTACAAAATTTCGATTATTAGGAAATTCTTCAAAAAATTCTTCCTTCATTCTTCAAAGAATTTCTAAAAAAAAAAAAATTCAATTAAACTTTTTCAAAAAAAAAAAATTAATTCTACAGAATTGTTAATTGAAAGTATGGAAAATTTAAACTTTCAAAGATTTTAATACGAAACATAAAAATTTATTGATTAATTGAATGTTTCTTAAAATTGAATTCTTATAAAGAATTATCAACAAATTTATCAACAAATTTTTAAATCACTGAATTCTTTGACAAATTTTAAGAATGATTAAATTTTTCGAGAAATTCGATTAAAACTGTATATTAAAAATAATTAAAATTCTGCGATGACTTTAATTATTTATAAAAATAAATGAATCCATGTAAGAAATTTTATTATTTCTAAAAAAATTGAATTATTGCAAAGAAATTTATAAAAAAAAAAAAAAAATTGGTAAGTAATTGAATTCTTGTGAAATTGTTACTATTTATGAAATTAATTGAATTACTGCGAAGAAATTTATAAAAAAAATTCGTAAATAATTGAATTACTGTGGAATTTTTATTATTTATGAAAATAATTAATTGTTTACGAAAATTTCATCAACAATTTTCTTAAATGATTGAATTCTTTTGGAACATTTTATTAAAATAGTGAACAATGAAAATAATTGAAAATGATTGAAATTTACTCAAGAATGTTAAGATTTTTGAAAATAATTGAATTCCTTTAAACAATTTTATTATTTATGATAATAATTGAATTACTGCATAGAAATTTATAAAAAAAATTCGAAAATAATTGAATTCTTTCGGAATATTTTATGAAAATAGTAGATATTGAAAATCATTGAAAATAATTGAAATCTTGACAAAAATTTCAAAAATAATTGAAATATTGCAAAAAGTTTTACTATTATTCAAAATAATTGAATGTTAGCATATAATTTTATTAAAATTTTTTAAAAATAATTGATTTTTTTTGGAAACTTTTATTTAAATATTAGGTATTGACAATCATTGAAAATAATTGAAATTTCTCCAAGAATTCTATTAAATTTTTTATAAATAATTCAGTACCTAAAAAGAATTTTATTATTTATGAAAATAATTGAAATACACTGAGAAGATTTGAATTGAATTGATGTTTATAATTTTAAAGAAGTTGTTGTAACATTATTTTTATAATATAAAATAAAAATTTTATCACTCGATCATCTTTAATTATTGTAAGACATGAATGAAATAATACAAAACATGAAACTTCATGTTTTATAACAAATATTCTTCTAAGCTGTTAAATTTCAAAAAGGTTTGAATTCGAAATTTTTTTTTTTAATTCTATGGAAAAATATTAATGATTAAATATTTATTTAAAAAAGAAGTTGCTGATGTTTTCGAATCAGAATATTCTTTAGGGTCAGGGAAAAAGTCAAGATTTTACTTTGAATCAAACACAATTATCTTTGTTATAAAGTCGGCCAAAAATTATTTTTGAATTAAACATAATAATTTTGATCAATTACATAATAAGTTTGATTCAATAAAAATTAAGTTTACTTTAATTATAAAATATGTTTAATTAAAAGCATAGTCCAGTAAATATTTACAAAGTTCAAATAATTATTTAATGGATAATAGACAAGTAAACTATATCTGAATCAAGTAATTTTTATTTGATTCAACAAATTTTTTTTCACTGTAACCTTGAGAAATCTTTGAAATTGTCAAGAAACATTTGTAGAAATAGTTTTCAGCAACAAATATAAAACATAAAAACTCCGCTACCACAGCAATATGTTTAGAAAACAATAAATTAGAATTAGAAGTGCTTTTGATTTATTTATAGACGAAACACGTCAAAGAATAATAAATAAATCATTGAAATAATGTATCATGAATCAGGATATAACGATGACACCTTCGTGGTGGAAAATGAGTAATGTAGTAGCATTATTACTTTTACACCTGTCGTGACCCATTTTATTGGATAAAATCGATGATCCACGCTTTGTACAATATCGATCATGATCATCTTTATCATCAATATAGCTATTATGTCGTGTATCGTTGTGATTGCTAAAAATAAAAATAGAATGTAATAATCGAGGAAATATGATGTTTAAATGCTAAAAGTACAATTGGATAAATTGGCGTGGTCGTTTTACTGGAAATTCTCAGGTGCGGCTCTCTGAGCATTACTCCTATCCGTCAACTCTCTCGGCTGTACACCGCAATATAAACGAAAAGGGAAAAATTTTATCGCGAATGATGAACGCACACTCTTGGCCTTTTACATTCGAATCACAACTGCTTCATAGTCGCACGCTCAGCAAAGAATTCATTGACACAATTCAAATGCGATTTATTAAAATTAAATACATTTAAATTCTCTGACATAACCTATCGTGCTTAGGGTTATTTCAAGTTTCTTACGTTTGACATTTTCTTTATTACTTTTGCCTCGCTTTCGCGAAGTGTTTCATTTTGCACCGATCACAGTACCGTTTTATGGTTTTCAAACTTTTTTATTTAGAAGAAGAAAAAAAAATATTTGCAAAATTCCTATTTTTAATCTTATTTTTGGAACAGGATTTACCAAAGGAAGTAAGAAATTCAAATTCAAATCTTATTTAAATTGAACAACTTATAAAAGAATTGTTATAAAACATGAAGATGTCGATTGCTCCGGAGTGATCGATTTCTTCATGTTTTCTAATAAATTAAAGATGACCGAAAAAATAACTTTTTTATTCAGTTAGAATCCTGGGCCAATAATTGCAGAAAATTATTTAGGTCCAAACTCAAAATAGATTCGGGAAAAAATTACAATTTTTTTCTTGATATAGGTAATGGATTATTTGAAATAAGATAAAGTTTCGTTAGTCAATATAAAATAGAAACGGAAGCACGTTGGAAAAATGAACAATTAACCCTGATGTGGATATAATGTCAAACTTTTAGATAGACGCGATAAATACAAATAAATTGCAATTCAACTCGAACAATAAATAAAACTAAAGTAAAATTGAAGATTGGGGTTAACGTCACATGGCAAGGACATAAATTTCAGTACAGATACTTAAATGGGACACAATCCATTCGAGCGTTTAGTTTTTTAAAAAAATATTATCGATTTATGAGTATTGATTCAAAAAGAAGGAAAAATAGGGGAACCTTGTTTTTGTAATAAACACATAAATAATGCAATTCCAGAAACTGAATGTTTTCATTTTTCATTGCGAATAATAAAATCGGTGGTCGAAAATAAATTGTGTATATAGTTGAAAATTTGCTTGGTGAATTTCCTACACACAAAATATAATATATCCTTTCTCTCTCGACTGGCTTCAACCTACCTATAAATTCTATGATCAATTTGATAGTTTCCTCTACTAAAACTTCCTTTAACAGAAGACTAATGATTGCTAATAATATTCCTCACTATATATATTCTTTTTTATTTATAGTCCATTTCTTCGCGGTCAGTGACATTTATCTACTCTTGAAGAATAGTGCAATAAAATTTGTACAACTTATTGTTCCGCCTTCTTTATAAAACATTTTTTTTACCTTATTTCAATTCTAATAAAAATTCAATAAACAGAAATCGACAGAAAAATTTATAGAAATAAAACGAATGGAATATAAAATTGAACATCTTAATCGTTATTTATATTTTCAAATACATGTGATTTTTAAAATGAAGGAGAGAATTTTATTTCTGTTTTATATTTTCTGTTCTTTGTGTATTGATCTAGACTACAGGTAGTCTAGATTTTTATACGAATAAAAAACTATACTTTTTATACGAATAATGAATAAAAAGTTTGCTGTAAAAATATTTAGGAATTTTTATTTGTTTACAAGTTCTATATTTGTTACACTAAACAAAAAAATTTATTTGATTCAATTATAGGGTTGCCACGCTTTTGCTCATTTCAAATTCCCTGACTTTTCCAGATTAAAAAACGGAATTTTTCCAAATTTCTAAAACTACAGTTATATTTAACAACATTTTTAATTCAAACCTTTTTGAAATTAAACATCTTATAAAAAATTGTTATAAAACATGAAAATATCGATAACTCCATGTGATCGATATCTTCGTTTTATAATAATTAAAAATGACCGACTGATAAAATCATTTTATATTATAAGAATATACTCTAACTTATTCAAAATTACTTCCATAATTTTAATTCAATTATTGTTTTCTAAAATTTTTAACTAAAATTCTTCTTTATAAAGTGTAAATTAATTATTATTAATTATTATTAATAATTTTTAAAACATTTCTTTCAACATTTTTAAATCCTTTTGTTTACAATTCAATAAAGAATCGTTATCAACAAATTTTCAAATAATTGAATTCTATCAACGAATTTTAAGAAAATTTTTAAGAATAATTGCATTTTACGAGAAATTCGATTAATATTGTATTAAAAATAATTGAAATTCAACAATGAATTTTATTATTTGTGAAAATAATTGAATTCCTAAGAAGAATTTTATTACTTTTGAACAATATTTAATTTTTGCAAAAAATATTATGACTCTTGAAAAAATTGAATTTTTGCAATAATTTTTTTATTCCTGAGAGGAATTTTATTATTTATGAAAATAATTGTATTATTGCGAAAAATTTTATTAAAATATTTAATAATAATTGAATTTCTGTGAAAAATTTTGTTATTTTTAAAAATAAGTGAATTTTGTGAAGAATTTTATTAAAATGCCTCAAAATAATTGAATTTTCAGGAATAATGTTGTTATTTATTGACATAATTGTATTCTTCAGAAAAATTATATTAAAATTTAAAAGAATAATTGAATATATTATTTCAAAAAAATTGAATTAAAATTGTATTTAAAATAATTGATTTGTTTTGAACAATTTTATTAAAATATTTGAAAATAATTGAATTCCTTTGAAAAATTCGAATATTTTTGCAAATAATTGAATTCTTCCAAAGAATTTTAGAAAAACCTTTTTTTTCAAATAATTGATTTTCACGAGGAATTGAAATTAAATTTTTAAGAGTAATTACAGTTTTTGTTCAATTCCTGTAAAATAGTATTAAAAATAATTGAAATCCTGCCATGAATTTTATTATTTATGTACATAATTGAATAGTTGCAAAGAATTTTATTACAATTTTCAAAAATAATTGAATTTCTTGAATAATTGAATTATATTAACGAATTTTAATAAAATTTTTAAGAATAATTACTTTTCTCGAGAAATTCGATTAAAATTGTAAAAAATAATTAAAATTCAGCAATGAGTTTTATTATTTGTGAAAATAATTGAATCCCTAAGAAGAATTTCATTACTTTTGAACAATATTTAATTTTTGCGCAGAATATTATAACTCTTGAAAATAATTGATTTTTTGCAATAATTTATAACTTTAACAAAATTGAATTTTTTTTCGTGTTTTTAACTAAACACATTCCATAAATTTATTATTTTTAATAATTTTTGAAAAAGTTCTTTAATATTTATAAAAATAATTGAATCTCTGTGAAAATAAATAGAATATTTTTGAAAATAATGGAATTATTGCAAAAAAATTTATAAAAAATTTGTAAATAATTTAATTGCTGTAAAATATTTGTTATTTATAGAAATAATAAGAGGTTTGCTTAGAATTTTATCAAAAGATTTTTAAAACAATTCATTTCTTTTGGAAAATTTTATTAAAATAGTAGATATTGAAAATCATTGAATGGAGGAGAATTTTTGAAAAAGAAATTGAATTTGTTAAAAAGAATTTCATTAAAATTTTTAAAAATAATTGAATTTTAGAGAAAAATTTTAATATTTATAAAGATAATTGAAATTTTGACGATAATTTTTTCAAACTTTTGACCATAATTAAATTTTTGCGAAGAATTTTATTACTTTTGAAAATAATTGAATTCTTCAGGCGAATTTTTGAATAATATTTCTTTTTAAATACCAATTTGAATTCTTTTGTTAAATTTTATTGTAATAGTAGATTTTGAAAATAATTGAATTTTTATAAATTATAGAAATTAATGAAATTTCTACGAAGAATTTTATTAAAATTATTTTGAAAATAAATTGAATTGTTAAAAAGAATTTGATTAAAATTTTTGAAAATAATTGAATTCTTTTAAGAAATTGAATTTCTTTGATGAATTTTAATAAAATTTTGACGAATAATTACATGTTTCAAGAAATTCCATTAAAATTGTATTAAAAATAATTGAAATTCTGCGATGAGTCATATTATTTATAAAAATAATTGTAAATCTATAGTTTTTGATTATTTATGAAAATAATTGAATCTCTGTAAAAAACATTTGATTATTCATGAAAATAATTGAATTATTGCGAATAAAAATTGTGAAGGCAACTCTTTTAAAATTGAATTAAGAAAATTGAATTAAAGAAAAATTAGATTTGAAGAATAAGCACAATAACTTTAGAAAACAATAATTTTTCAGGATTTTAATCAAAATTCCCTGGCTTTTCCAAGTTTTTTTTAAGGTTTATAAAATTCCCTGACATTTCCAGGTTTCCAGGTTGCGTGGCAACCCTGATTTAATTAAAATTGAAACAAATAAATTTTTTGAGTTTAAATTATTAAACACATTAAAATTATGTTATTGATTCAATTAATTATTAAAAAAAAATATTGAAAGTAATGATAATTTTGAAATGCTAGTACAGTTAAAATTTTCTCAATGCAATAGCAATTATTGATGATATTGGATATTACAATAGAAAAGTTGAAAAGTAGATTAAGAAGCAGAGATGAACTGATGAACAATAAAGAAATACGAAAAAAAAAATTCTTATTGTGATGGGAACATCATTCTTCATTATCAAAGTGACGAAATCGAATTCTCATTATCACGATTAAAATCACACTGAAACTGTGAGAGTCTACTGATATTTAATCCACTAATTCAAACGAATTCGTGCTAACCAATTCATTTAAATGCCATATCGTATATCTACAATTGCAAGTGCTTTATAAAATACAAGAGAATATTAACTATCTTTAATTTTTAATTTTATTTTCAAGCAATATCCAATAATTTTTCGCAAAAAAAAAAAAAAAAAAAAATTTCTTTCCCTCATCAATGTTAAAATAAAGACATAATAATAATTACTTTATCGCAAGATTCATGGAAAATCATATCACTGTCTTTTATATAAATGATATATGTCTAATCCGAAAGATCTTTTGAAATGCATCAGACAATATTGGAAAAAATAATTTATTAAGAATTTCTGATTTTATAATTGCTTTGTAAAATATCAAGTCTCTTTATCGGAATTAATCTTTTATTAGAAAAGTGTTATCAAGGAATTTGACATTTCAAATGTTTTTCTATTTTTTTGTCTATTTTTAAAGTTATATGTTTCTTTCGGGGGAAGAGAAAATAATTTTGTAATTGCGATTGTCATTGGTGGTAACAAATTACAAATTAGTAATTACTGAAGTGTATCACACCAAATTTATAAAAAACCAGATGTTTTATCATTTCCAAAATTTAATAATTTTTGGAAAATAATTTAGAAAAAAAATAGTAAAAATTACCACACTGATGATATTTACCATTTGAATAGTAATAGCTAATATGTAGATGATGATAATTACCATTTAAACAGTGATTACCATTGAAGATACCATCCTGAAAAAAGAATAATGGATCAAAACAAATAATTTTAGGCTCTGAGATAAATATTTTTTTTTTAATTATCGCAAGAAAATTATATTTGATTTCAAAACATTTTTCTGGATGTAATTATAATAATTACATACAATTAGAACTCATTATCGTAATTATTGTTTTCGGTGCCAAAAGGGAAGTCGATCAGGAATGTTCTCAAAGATAACACCCGCCAAATAATTTAAGCCATACTTAGTATCAATTAGTTAAGTCGGCAAGAGTTTTTTTCTCCCCTTCCTTTTTTTGCCCCTTGTCACACTGAATGTTCTGATCGGTTTACTAAGACGAGAGTAAGAGAAAAAAAAATGCAATGATTAGTTTTCTATTCGTCCTCCAATGTCTCCCATAAATCCTAGCAAGAGATATCGAATAGAAGTTGTCGTCGACGAAAGAAATAAACTTACAGCACACGCTCGCGGATTCCGTATGCTGTATATAAGAACCAGAAGTGTAGTTGGAATTGTAAACCGGTCGGGATACGTATATCCAAGTACCTTTTACAGTCCAGTTGACCAAGTTCCAAGACCGACATTAATCCCGTGATTTATCCAACATTTTTTATCGCTTTTAAATACATATAATATATACTATATATATATTGTTGATTGTACGAGATGAATGACTTTGGGGCGCGCAGGAAACATTTTTAAATACTTCCACTTATATAGCCGAGCTTATAGCTACTTACAATAATATTACATGCCAGCTAATCCTTGAGGGAAGAATACTAAAGTCTGCTATTATTATTCAAACTAGCAACAATTCGAGCGGCTAACTTCTTACATTGTTTTTTAAATAAAATTATCAATTTAAAAAAAATAGAATTTACAAATTTTCAATTCAATTTTTTTTTCATTAATATAAAATATAAATTGGAATGAAGCATATTACTATTATAACCACAATAATCATATATTCTGAGACAGGGGATTCAAGGAAAAGTCAGACATTTTTATTAAAACTACTGGAAAAAAATAAATTTTTAGAATTCAAAAAAAAATTATAAATTTTTCGGTCATTTTTGTTTGACTCATAAACTATAAAATTACCACGAATTCTAATACAAAACCTTCAATTTTTTCTATATTTCTGACAATAATTTCTGTTTAAAAAACTTTAATTTAAATAAGTTTCATTCTAAATAACTAATTCTTGATAAAAGAATAAAAGAATCAAATAAATAAAGAATAAAAGAATAATAATAAATAAAGAATAAAGAATAAAATTATTATTACTTAAAAATTATTTCATGAAAATTTTACTTACATATTTCAAAATTAATTCAATTTTAAAAGAGTTGCGTTTATAATATTCATAAATAAATGAACTTCAAAAGGCCTCAATTTGAAATTTTATAAAATTTCGATTCTTAATGAATCTAATTAGGAATTTTAAAAAACTTACATTTTTGCAAAATGATAATAATTCAAATTCTTCTTGAAATTAGTTACATTTGTCAATAAATTTAAGTAATTATTAAAAATAATTGATTTATAGAAAAATTTTAGTTAAAAACATTTTATAAAACTGAAGTTAGAAATGATTGCAGAAATTCAATTCTTTTCAAAATTAATAAAATTCTTCATACAAAAGTTCAACTATGTTCAAAATTTAAAGAAAAATTCTCGTTAAAATCACAATTATCTTTATAAATAATAAAATTCTTCTCCAAAATTCAATTATTTTCAAAAAATTTTCTCATTTCAATGATTTTCAATATCTACTATTTTAATAAAATTTTTTAAATGAATTCAATTGTTTCGAAAATTTAAATTAAATTCTTGCCAAGATTTCAATTATTCTTCTAAATAATAAAATTATTTTTAGGAATTTAATTATTTTTAAAAATTTTAATAAAATTCTTCTTTGAAATTCAATTATTTTTGAAATTTTTAGTAAAATTTTTGGCAAGATTTCAATTATTCAATTATTTAAAAAAATTTTTAATAAAATTGTACTCAAACATTTAATTGTTTTCATAAATAATAAAAATTGCACAGGAAATCAATTATTTAAATTTTTTTTTATAAATTTCTTCAAAATAATTCAATTAATTTCATAAATAATAAAATTCGTTGCAAGAATTCAATTATTTTCAAAAGTAATAAAAAGCTTAGCAGAAATTCAATTATGTTGAAAAATTTAAAGAAATTTTAATAAAATTCTAAATAAATATTTAATTATTTTCACCAAAAAAAAATAATTTCCTAGTAATTCAATTATTTATTGATTTTTTTATAAATTTCTTCGCAATAATTCAATTATTTTCATAAATAATAAATTTCCTTTTAATAATTCAATCATTGAATAAAAATTTTTATTAAATTCGTCAAAAATAATTTGTGAGAATTCAATTATTCTCATGAATGAAAAATTCTTCTGTGAAATTTAATTATTTTCAAAAATTTTATTAAAATTCTACGCAAACATTAAATTATTTTCATAAATAATAAAAATTTCACAGGAATTCAATTATTAACAAATTTTTAATAAATTTCTTCACAATAATTCAATTAATTTCATAAATAATACATTTTTTTTATGAATTCAATTATTTTTATAAATAATAAATTTGTTTTAGGAATTCAATTCTTTTTGTAAATAATAAAGCTCATCGCAGAATTTTAATTATTTTTAGAACAATTTGAATCGAATTCTTCGAAATATGTAATTATTCTTAAAAATTAGATTAAAATTCGTCAAAAGAATTCAATTATTTAAAAATTTGTTGATAAAATTCTATATAAAAATTAAATTCAAAAAAAACATTCAATTATTCAATAAACTATTTACTTTTGTATTTAAATAATTTTGAAAATGTTTAAAATCAAAATATTTGAAAATTTGAATTTTTTATACTTTTAACTTGCAATTTTGAAGAATTAAATTTTTTGAAAAAGTTTATTTTCGTTTTTTTAAATAATTTGAAGTTTAATGGAAGTTACATGGAAATTTTTCCAAATATGGGAATTTTTCCAAATTCTCAGAAATTTTCCTAAACATTTAATAGAATTTTTACAAATTTTTGAGATTTTTTCTACACTTTTTTATGAGAATGTTTCAAAATTCATAGGAAGTTTTTTTTATAATTTTTTAGAATAATTCCTTTATTTATGTTATTAAATTTTTCTAAATAATTAGTGGAATTTGCCTCCTAAATTTTTTTGGGAAAATTTCCAAATTTTTTTTAACAGTGTATTTCATTGAAGAATTTTCTAATAATTGAAATTTCGTAAAATTGAATTTTAAACAAATGTATTTGCAAATTCTCAAAGAACTTTTTCAAAAATTATTAAAAATAGTTGATTTAGAAAAGAATTTTAGTTAAAAATTCTAGAAAATAATAATTGTATTTGAAATGATAAAAATAATTTTGAAAAAGGTACAGTAACAATATTCTTAATATAAAATAATGATTATACTTTTATAAGCTGTTTAATTTCAAAAAAAAAATTTGAATTTGAATGTTTTGAAGAATTTTAATTTTTGTGGAAAAATAATAATAAAATTGAATATTTATTTAAAAAAGAAGTTATTGATGTTTTCGTATAATTTTAAATTTAAAGAAATTCGTAAATAAATTTACCAGAACATTTTTTTAAGTAAAATTTTTTCCTTTATTTTCTAAAAGTTTAAAAATTTTCAATTTCATTTTCAATTAAATTTTCTAATTGACAAATAGAATTTATAAACATTTTTTTCCTTTATTTTTTTAAAAACTTTAAATTTTATTAAAGCAATTGTAATTAAGAAATAGAAATGTTTTTTTTCCCAAAAGAAAAGAATCAGTTTGTGAACAATATTGTTATTGAGAAATAAAAATTATGCATAAAATGGATATATTTCCTATTTCTTAATCATAATTTTTTAACAATTAACAATTTTCTATTTTTTATAAATAAAAAGGAAAAAAATTGGCATAATTTAGATTAGTCATACCAAATTTATTATAAAAAAGCATATAAGAAACAAAATTTATTTATTTATAATTTTTTAAAAATTTTTTAATTTTCTAATTTAAAATATTATTTTATATTTTGTTATAAATCTTAAAAAATACTTGCATATTTTCAATTTGTCAAACAATATTTTCTAAATAAAAAAAATCATACACAGAAACTAACTTTAAACTGCGGTCAGACAGAATGAAATTCCTTCTGTCTGATTTTTGAGCATCAAAAAGTGTCTTTCAGAGGAGTTTTCTTCTTTTTTTCGTAAATAAAAGAGGGAGGAGACTAAAAAAAATCTGATCGTCTAAATACGGGCATGCAAATTACTTGACTTCCGCGAGGAGTTGAACCGAGATAAGACGATATATTATTCCTACTGACGTTGAAGTTATCAGAAGATCAAACGTACACCGCATAAGGAGATCATGTATTACGGTAGGTCGGGGCCCAAGGAATCAGGAAAATGTCTATATGCTCTTTCACAAGATGCATGTACTCGCAATAAATAAATAATCCAGAAAATAATTATATAATATCGTGGGCAAAATATTCAATCGAACATCCAATGAGAGATGAAATCTTTTTAGTTTATTATTGCGTTATATATTTTACTCTCTCAATTTTCAGCAAATACCTATTTGTACATTAGGTATATAGAAATCGCCATAGAATCCATTCACTTAATTGTTTCAATTCCTTTTAACTCTTTATTATTATTTCGATTGCACATTTAATCTAATTTTACTGTTTTCATTCTCCTTCTCCTTCTTTTTCTTTTTCTTTGCTTTTACTCTTTCTTTGAATTTGCGCGTTATCTCACTTTAAAGTACTTTATATCGCTTCATTATATTCTTCTCTTTATATGCAATTAATATTAATTGATAAATATATAGAATTAATTACATTCGAATGCTATTAATTTTCTTTTCTTGGATTAATTTCGATTTACTTCCCGGCAATTAACATCATTTTGTATTATTAGTAATGGAGGAGATTAGGAGATGATTGTTTTATTCGGAATTTACGTTGCTTTCACTGTTTAGTATTATTTTGATAAAAGTTAGTATAGTTACGATTGCTGTAGTAGATATGAAAAAAAATAGAAAGATAACTTTTACTATTTGCAGAAAGTAAAAATTTTAACTAAATGGAACGTCGGTTTTCTGTCAATTTTTACTATTTTTTACTAGAATTTTTCTACGCTCGAACTCTCTAAATCTCTAAATACCAAACTATTCAATTATTATTAAAAAATTTTTGAAATTCAATTATTTTCAGAAACTACGATTTCAATGAAAAAAAAATTTCCCAAAAAAAATTCAATTATTAAGAAACAATTTTTATTCCTGCAAGTAAATATTTATTTCAATTAAACAACATGTTCTATTGAAGTAAATAAACTTAAATTTATGAAAAATTTTAATAAACCAAATTCTTCTTAAAATTAGTAAAATTCTTTAACGTATTTAATTAATTGTTGAAAATAATGAATATATATATAGAAGAATTTTAATTAAAAACACTAAAAAAATTGAATTTTGAAGAAGTTACAAATGAATGGAGAAATTTAATCATTTTCAAAAATAATAAAATTCTTCGCAGAAATTCAATTGTTTTTAAAAATTTTAATAAAATTCTTGGCAAAATTACAATTATCTTTATAAATAAAAAACTTCTTTTCTGAAAATCAATTATTTACAAAAATTGTAGGTAATAAAATTCTTGGCAAAATTTCAATTTTTATTTTCAAAAATTTTACTCATTATTTCAAATTTTACTTCAATATTTACTATTTTAATAAAATTTTCCACAAAAAATGAATTATTAACAAAAACTTTTAATTAAATTTTACGCAAACAATTATTTTCATAAATAATAAAAATTTCACAAGAATTCAATTATTTGCAAATTTTTTTTTATACATTTCTTCGCAATAATTCAATTATTTTCATAAAAAATAAAATTTTTTACAATAAGATTCAATTATTCTCAAAAATAAAATTAGTTGCAAAAATTCGATTATTTCCAAAAATAATAAAATTTACCGCAGAAATTCAATTATGTTGAAAAAGTTTTTGAATTTTTAATAAAATTCTAAGTAAACATTCAATTATTTTCATAAATAATAAAATTTGTTGCAGGAATTCAATTATTTTTAAAATTAATAAAATTCTTCGCAGAAATTCAATTATGTTTAAAAATTTTAAAAATTTTTAATAACATTTTAAGTAAACATTTAATTATTTTCATAAAAAATAAAAATTTCACAGGAATTCAATTATTTACTAATTTTATATAAATTTCTTAGCAATAATTCAATTATGTTCATAAAAAAAATCCTACAGGGATTCAATTAATTTCATAAATAATAAAATTCGTTGCAAGAATTCAATTATTTTCATGGAAAAATAAAATTTTTGACAAGGATTCAATTATTTTCATAAATAATAAAATTTGTTGCAGGAATTTAATTATTTTTAAAAGTAATAAAATTCTTCGCAAAAAGTTAATTATATTCAAAAATTTAAAGAAATTTTAATAAAATTCTGCAGTAAACATTTAATTATTTTCGCAAAAAATAAAAATTTCACAGAAATTCAATTATTTACTAATTTGCTATAAATTTCTTCACAATAATTCAATTATTTTCATAAAAAAAAATTCTACAGGGATTCAATTAATTTCATAAGTAATAAAATTCGTTCCTAGAATTGAATTATTTTCAAAATTAATAAAATTCTTCGCAGAAATTTAATTATGTAGTTCAACAATTTTTTAAATAATAAAACTCCTTGCAGAATTTCAATTATTTTCAATACAATTTTCTTCCAATTTTAAAAAAAAATTAATTATTTAAAAGAATTTTTACAAAATTTTTCGCGGGAATTCAGTTATTTCCAATGCTTTTCGTCAAAATTTCAATTACATATCTTGAAAAATCTTTAAAAATAATAAAATTAGATTTGTCGAAAACAATTTGAAAGAATTCAATTATTCTCATAAGTAAAAATTTCTTCAATGGAATTCAATTATTTTCATAAATATAAAAAAATACTTTACATAAAATCAATTACTTAAGAGAATTTTAATAAAATTCTTCGCAAATATTCAATTATTTTCAAAAATTTTAATAAAATCCATTACAAAATTTCAATTATTTTTAAAAGTAATAATATTCTTCTCAATAATTAAATATTGTTCAATATTTACTATTTTCATAAAATTTACCAGAAGAATAAATTTAATTATTCAAAAAAAAAATTTAATAAAATTCTACAAAAATTTTTAATTATTTTCAAAAAATAATAAAAATTTCACAAGAATTTCATTAATAACCAATTTTTTTTATAAATTTCTTCGCAATCATTCAACTATTTTCATAAATAATAAAATTTTTACGGGGATTCAATTATTTTCGCAAATAATAAAATTCTTTTTAGGAATTCAATTATTTTCAATAGAATTTTAATCAAATTCATCGAAAAAATTTTTAAAAATTTTATAAAACTTCATCCAAAGAATTTAATTATTTAAAAATATGTTAATAAAATTTTTAATAGGAATTGAATTCCAAGAAACATTCAATTATTCAATAAATTATTTATTTTTGTATTTAAATAATTGAATTCTGGTTGAATTTTCTTATAAACATTGTTTTAAATGTAGATTTCAGTTAAAATCTTAGATTATAATAATTGAATTCCTTCGAAGAATTTCATTAAAATTTTAAAAATAATTGAATTTTATCGAGACATTTTTTAAAATTGTCTTAAAAATAATTGAATTTCTACCACAAAAAATTTTATCAAAACTTTTTAAAATGTTTGAATGTCTGCTAAAATTCTGATATTTTTGAAAATAATTGAATTCTTGGGAAAAATTTTATTAAGACTTTTGAAAATAATTGAATCTCTGCAAAGATTTTTATTATTTTACGAAAATATTTAAATTCTTGCGAAAAATTTTTATTAAAATTTCTTAAAGTAATTGAATATCTGCTAAGAATTTTGTTATTTTTAATTTATGCGAAAAATTTTATTAAAATTTAAAAAAAAATAAATTGAGATCCTGTTAATTTTTTACAAGAATTTAATTATTTTTGAAAATTTTAATAAAATTCTTCGCAAGAATTCAATTATTTTCATAAATAATGAAATTCAATGTAGAATTTCAATTATTCAAAAATTTTTAATACAATTTTAATCGACCCTTATGAAAAAAGAGTACTGGAATGAGTATTGGAAAGAGTACTGGAATGAGTATTGGGAAAAGTACTGGAATGAGTACTGGTTTGAGTATTGGTTCGAGTATTGGAAATCCAGTACTTTTTTCGCCTTTATAACACATAATCTGTAAATTCAGATTTCTTATTCTTATTTTCACACAAGCTGAGCTTAAATTAAGACTGGCATTAACAATATCGTTCGTTAATCTTGTATAATTATATTTTTATTTCAATCGGTTTCAATGTGGTTTACAAGTGGTACGATGCTACTCATGGTTTCGGTCATTTGTACATTTACACATTTTTTTTTAATTGATGAAAGAGAACAGGAAATGATATTATTTGTTTTTTTTACAATATACGAAAAGTCATTGGAAGAAAAGTTTCCATTGAAGCACAAAATTCTATTTTCTTTTTGTAATTCGTTTCCCAAAAGAATATGTCTATTTTCCCCATTTCGAGCGAGTTTTACTATGAGAAGGTGAGAAATAATCATAAATCGTCCATCGTCTGTTTCAATTGTCCCATTATTTCTTTTAATTACTCTACGACTATTGAAAGAATGATATAACACATGTTTAAAAATAAAACGTTCAAATGATTGAGCTTTTACTTCAATTGTTTCTTGAAGAGTTTCTTCAATAACGATTTTTTCAATTAAAGTTAAACTTAAATCTTTTGAAGCACCAAATATTCTTAAGAAATCATCGTATTGAATACACCTCTTAACGCCACACTCTTTCATCAATGAACGAAATAACTTTTTGCCTCTCTTGTTACAATCTTCTCTAGAAAAAATGTCTGATGATGAGTTTATGAAGGAGAGTCTTGTATAGAACTTACAAATTTGTTCCGGAATGTACTGAGTACCATGAAATAATTTTTTCAAAACTCCGTTATAATGTTCAAAAGGGAATGTTGACCACGCCCAAAGAGCACCAAAACTCCGTACAGCTGGTGGAATATGCAGTAAAATATGAACGTTGAATTTCATATATTCTTTCCCGTACAGATTCTCTATTTCCAAAACAAATTTTTTGAGTGCTTCACTAGCTTTTGTATATTCAATTTCATTTATTTCTTGTTTGGAAAAAATTGTAATTGAATAAACAAAAAGAAACCAATGTTTTAAATACTTAGCAGGTAAATAATTCTCAAAACATACCAATGAGTAATATAAAAGGAAACTTTTCCATTCCGAACCTTTCCATTTGTCAAGGTGATTTAAGGAACGTGGTGTTCTTGTAATCTCAGATGGAGGCTTTGTGTTAGTTAATTTATCATCAATGTCTTTAATTTTTTTGCCCAAATACCATTCCTCCTTAAAATTCGCAGAATTAAATAGAGTGCTTACAATTAATTTGGTAACTCCTTCTAATACAGAATGTAGATATTCTGGTGGAAAACATTTAACAACGTTAAACAAAGGTATAAGGCTAACAACACAGTACCCTTTTACACCTCGAACTGGCACCTTCCCATCTGCTTTTTTAGCATCTTTATTGTGTTGGGCTAATGTTCGCAATTTTTCAATACATCCGCAAAAAACACGTGCATATCCAGCTCCTACAGGTATTCTTTCACCCTTCTTAAGACAATAAGGGCAGCCGAACTCTCCATTATATTGCATGTAATTTAGTATTTTTGAGCGCGCGCTTGAATCTACTGGAGAAAGAAGAGTATGCACTTTTATTACTACAGGATCTTTACAAACAAATGTCGTCGATTTAAAACCATTATCATGCAATTCAATAAGCTCATCTACAAATGGTCGGAGAAAAAGGTTCATTTGCGGTTTTGTGCCAAACCATAATCCGCACAGAAGCATATTATTTTTTCGCAATCGGTAAGGCAATTCATTGACCATAACCAAAATTGGCCAAATAGATTTGATCGAAGATTTAGAGACACTTACTCCATCACTATTCCATTGAATAGTTATATCATTTTCAGAAATAACGTTTTTTTTCAACTAATCGACGATATTCTTTACCTTTTATAACATCACTTTCGTTGCACTCTTTTCGAAAATTTAGAAAATGCTTGCTATTAAGTAAACGCTTTAACTGCGGCTCCAAAGGTAAGTAAAAAAAATAATTCATATCTTTTTTTAAAGTTGACTTATTGTGCTGTACTCCGCATCCATCGCATTCTGCTCGATTTATATTTTCAAAATTAATAGTGATTGAACATTGTGGACAATAATAGTATGTAATCACGTTTGGCTCAGGACAAGATTTCAAAAAATTGTACTTGCTGCGATGTACGGCGTATGGTAGGTGACAATCTACTAGGTTAATAGAACTTTCTAAAGCAACATCCGATAAATTATTACGAAGAGCTTGTGCCAAAATTAATAGATGAGATTCTTCATATGTGAGGTCGCAGTTATCATGAATCACATTTCTTTCCTATAAAAAAATACATTATATATTATTTTAAAACCTGAATATTCTTTCAAGTGTATATAAGAAAGTTGACAATTTTACATATATTTTTAGCATACCTGGACATCTATATTAAGACTTCCTTCCGAGTCGTTAAAATCATTCTCACTATTATACACAGAAAACATTTCATCATCTTCAGAATCAGAGATATCGCTCTCCATTTCTTCTGTAAATGAACTTTCGGAACCACCAGATTCACTATCTTTTGATTCATTATCAGCTTGCAGATCTTCTGTTTCTAATTCATCACGTTCTTCAGAAACGTTAGAAATATTTTTATTTTCGTCTGAAGATTCTTCCTCCATTCGTTGTTCAATGCTGCTATTTTCCTCTTCCATTTGTTCTGGAAAATTAATATCCTCTTCCATTGCATGCAAATAGCTTTCATTTTTTTCCAAATGTGAAAAGTCACCATTATTACTGCTCTCCTCCTGTTGAAAGTATTAAATTTTAAACAAAGAAATAAATAATATCCAGATAAGATGAGAGTGCATTTGTAGCTCTAGTTCATAATAAAAAAATGGTATAAACATTCAGTACTCAAAAAATATTTTTTTAGAAGACATTAAAAGTTCAGATTATAAAATAATTATATAAATATTTTTCTTGTTAAAATATGAAAAATTATCACACAACTTAAAAGACATATTTTTTAAGGTCCCCGATCGAAAAACCGGCTATAATTCTTTCACGATAGAATTAGTTTGCCTCTGGGTTGAAAAAATTCTTTTCTTTAATTTCAATTTTTTAAAAAGCATATTTCCATAGAATATTTAATTATGCATCTTTTTTCTCTTTGAGAAAAATTGTTTCATTTGTGGTAAAAATTTTTCAGATAAATGAAGCGATGGAAGTTTGGAAGTCAATCATTTTGTATCAGTTTAGAAAATAATTAATAACTTTTTCAATTTTTATTATAATTCATTTTCGTTTGCCTTATCAATCGAACATTGAAAAAAAGTTTTCGACTCAATGGCCAACTAATTGTAACGTCAAATAATTATAACCGGTGCTTTGATCGAGACCCTCAAAAATGCTCAAGTTCTGCATATTATTTATATTTAAAAAATGTCTCATTATCACAGTAAATTTTTTTCGATGTGCATTTTTAAAATTTTAATAATTATTATAATAAAAAAATTTAATATATTCATGTAATAATAAATATATTACCTCATATATATTAAATACATTACCTCACTTTCACTAGAATTGCTTGATATTTCTTGATAATTAGCTTGCAAAGTACGTGTGTGCTCTGCACGTGCAACCAAAATTTTTTCTCTCGAACGTTGTGTTGATTTTGGTATTGTCCCCGTGTCTTCACGTAAATATCGTTTATATCCATCTTCATCCATTCTCTGTTAACCATTTCATTGGAATTACTATATTATTGAAATATAACTATTATTATAGTTATACGAATTGCATGCATGAAGTGAGGTTAGGAATCCCAGGTGGATTATTAAAAATAGAAATAAATTACTTACTGTTTTATATAGAAAAGTTCTAATGTGTTGACAACATCAAAAAATTAAATGAATTTTATAATTTGTGACTTGATAACTTTTTTCACTAAATCACATTTCAATATTTTCAAAAATATTCGACTGCTAATTATAACAGTCATTAGCCAGGTAAAAACATTCGGCGCGCGCATACAAACTGTGTCAGTGTTTAATACTAACACAATAATAACTAACATACGCATTAATGCGCACTGCGCAGAGAGATACAACGCATGTGCAGTCATAAATGTGAAAATTTGAAATCAAACGCACGTGGTGTACATGCAGTGTATGGCAATAGTGTAATACGATGGATGATTCAAAGTGTTTGTTGTTAGAGTTCGTGAATGAAAATTGTTCAATCGCAGTTGGTTTTCAAGAATGGATTCTTATTCCACTAAGTGAGCAGAAATTGTCACATGCAATTGAAATGGGAATTGATACCTTAATTAAATGGCCTGATTGTGATATTGAGCCAGCGTCTAAAATGAAGAAAAAAGTTGAATCGTGTAATTGGAAAAAATGTGTTGCTATAATTCTTGCTGCGGGCAGTAAGTAAAAATATTTTAACTAAATAGTAGTAAAAATGACTTTTCTTTTTTGAAATTTAATAAGTATTTCAGACAACAAAACATTTTTTTTATATATACGCTGTAGAAGAGAGGTATTGAATTTTGCAGTTGAAATTGTAAAATTACACGGTTCTGTAATGAAATTTTTTAAATAATTATGTAATTTTACTGCATTCAGTAAGATAATAATTATTTTGAGGTTAGAAATACACAATCGTGTAAATTTACAGAACTGAAAATGATATTTCATAACATAGTTCTTTTTAAAAATATCTAAATAAGTAATGATTATATTAATATTCTTGTAGAAATGACTATTTTGATAATATTTAATAGTATCTTAGAACTTGAATAAAAATAACCCTGTAAACATGAGAATGAAATATTTTTCTTTTTGTAATACATTTTTATTTCAAATTTTAGGTTGGACTGAAATGTGCGAGAAAGCAAAAACGCTCGTAGACTTGAATGTTCTCGATTCAACAAAAAGCACAAGAAAACTTCTAAAAAACAGAAATGTACACAGTGGTAAAAAAAATGAACAAGGAATGAAAAGAAATAAAGAGGTTTGTAAAATATAAATTTTCCACTAGAAATTCAAATATTGATCAAATTAACATATTTAATTAATTTTAGATTTCAAAAAAGGGAAAAAAAGTCAATTTGAAAAAAGTTACTAATATCAGAAAGGATGATTTTATTAAGAAATTGGAAGTCGCTAAATCAAGAGGAACAACAGTGAGTTATCAGTTTTGCATAGTTTATTTAGTGAAAATTATTTTAAAGAGCTAAATTATTCAATTTGTGCTGTTTTCAATCTTAGAACACATTTTGGAAAATGTAATTTGATTTACTAGTTTTTGATTTCCTGTAAAATATATAAAAGTTATACAATCTTAATTCAGTTGGAGTAGTCAAAATTGGATATATAGTTTTCATTTTTTTCTTTAACTTTTCTTGTTAGATGAATTTTCCAATTTTCCGCATATTTTGAAAAGATCTACCAAAATGTAATTCGAATAAAATTTTTTTTTCCTTGACAGATAAGTGATGACGAACTGTCCTCCGATTCGGATAAGTCGACTTCTAGTGAATCTTCTGACAATAGCGTAGAATTGTTAAGAAAAAAATTTAAACTTATAGAGGAAGAAAATTCAAACTCAAGAGCCTAATACCACAAGCGTCAACATCTTCCGTCATTTATCACCAAGACACGGAACTAATAGCACAAGAAGCAACATCCTCCGACCTTGGTCATTATGACACGGTACTAATAAATTCATCGGTGGATCTTACTAATTTGAATAATGAGGTGTGTTGCTATTATGTACATTAAAAAGCTATACTCTTATTTCTTCGAAGCAGTTTCAATTCTATTTGATAGTAAATAAACTACTTTCAATACTAACAGCGGTATTAAAATTATTAGTTTCAGTTAAAAACACAAGCGACAACATCCACAGAGCTTTCAGGTGATAAAATGTTTCCTAATGGTAATGATCAAAGACGTGATTCAAATAAAAAGGTATGTCATCGCAGTCGAGTTCAATTTTTATATATATTTTATTTGTACAGTAACAGTCCTAATAATATTATATTTATATTATAGTCGGAAATCCTGCCTACTGAAGTATTATTTGATGGTGTCTTACAAGTTATACCTAAAATTCCTGATGCAAAGGAGCAACAGCTGTCTAAAGAATCGTTGGCTGTAAATGAGCCAAAGATATTAAAAGCTCAAAAATCGTCACTAAAGCACAAAGTAAGTTTTAGTCATATTTTATAATAAAATTTATCTGTTGCAAAATTATGTAATATTGTTTATTCTTTTAACAGAAAAATTCTGTGCATTTTTGGCAATTTTTATTATAAAAGTGCGTAGAAGTTTCAGTCAGTTTTGGTTTTATATTGTAAATGGTAAAAGTTACTTTTTACTTTATAACACTTTTTTATTATTAAAATTTTTTAATTTTTTAAATAAAAATATTTCTAATAATTTACTGAATTTTTGTAGGATAAAGTTATTAATATTGGTGGAAGAGAGTGTAGTTACAACAGATTGGCATGTTGTAATAGAGCGAGTGTATCAAAATTTACGTCGGAAATATGCAATGTAGTGTTCGATAAAGAAGAACTTAAAGAGAGTAGTTTGACTGGAACAGTTTCAAACTTTCAGAAGAAAACGGATGCTGTACCAAAAAAACAACTTTGTCCAATTCGTGTTAAGGGCATGTTAGGTAAGAATGTAATATTACAATACTTCCACCATAAGGCGAAAAATTTAAGATTACTGTGATATCACTTTAAAATAACGTTCTGTTTGGGAAATATTTGCTAATTATGGTTTTTATTTACAGATTATGTCCTTTCAATATTTGGTGACACGCATGATAACCACATTTTATTTCACTCAGCGCTACGTAAAAAATTAAATAATGCTTCTTCAAGAAAAAGAAAGTAAAATTTATAAATGAAAACAGTTTATATGTACTTTCGTCAAATATTATTTTCATTTTAATTAATAATAAATTATATTAATTACTTCACATCAATTTATTTCATTGCATAAACCGCAAAAAAGTTCAATATAATGTTTTTACCAAATTTCTGAAATTTTTTTTATTAGTGTACGGAGAGAAATCTGTTAGAGTTAATGCTCAAAACTTTTCACGTATTTTCCAAAGATTCTTTAATGCTAAAATTTTAACAATGGGTCACAATATCTGCTACATATGTTATTCGTAACAGATTTTCCATAAGGCGAAAAAAGTACTGGATTTCCAATACTCGAACCAATACTCAAACCAGTACTCATTCCAGTACTTTTCCCAATACTCATTCCAGTACTCTTTCCAATACTCATTCCAGTACTCTTTTTTCATAAGGGGAATTTCTCGAAAAAGGTAATAATTCTTTAAATTTTGAATAAAATTCGTCGAAAGAATTCAGTTATTTAAAAAGTCGTTGATAAAATTCTTCACGAGAATTCAATTTCAAGAAACATTTAGTTATTCAATAAATTATTTATTTTTCTATTTAAATAATTGAAATCTTGTAGAATTTTCTATTAAAAATTGATGTAAAAATGAATGTGAAATTTTTGAAAATCTTAATTTCTCTGGAAAAATAATAATGATTGAATATTTATTTAAAAAAGAAGTTATTGATCTTTTCGACCTAATTTTACAATTCGTAATTTTTAATTTTTGGTCTTGAAAGTCCGTATTTTTTAATTCTTTAACTGCTTCGAGTCCCTTGAGAATAATATTAATGAATAATCATTAAATTGTCAAATAATGTTAATCAGTTAAATAATAGTAATTTTTTTTTTTTTTTTTTTTTTTTTTTTTAATAAATAATATTAAGGATGAATGATAATATTAACAATTATAATAATCGGTATAATTGCAACTGTAATTGTTGAGAACCATCACAATAAATGAAACTAAAAATAAACTTTTAAACTCGAATATAATGAAAAAATAAATGTTCCTAAAATTTTACTTACCCAACCATAGCGGTACATGAAGTTAACAATCGAAAATAAATTTCAACATTAACACTGCAGCCAAGTGCCAAATTACTATAATTACGATAATAATAACACTCTGAATATTTTGCACCCAAATGATACGGCGCATCATATAATAATTACTAATGTGTATCAATAACGATAGGATAATATTTGGTATTACCAATGTATATCAATACATAATGAAAGGGTTAATATTCATGACGTGTGGTGAGGAAAAAAAAACCGATAAATAATAGCCTGCATTAATTATTTGTAACACATTTGGGCTATACATTATATTATATCGACACTGAAAAAAAAAAAAAAAAAAAAAAAAAAAAAACAGAAATCGCGATAATAAAAATCTGTATCGTGACACTTAATCATTCGAGAGTTGACGTATAGTTTAAATGCAAAACTTGCATTATATATTTCTTTATAACCTGAAAGGTCTCCGATAATCATATCGTCTGCCGATTGAGCCACCCACGTGTTTTCTTTAAAAATATCGTGACTAATTACAGAGAGGTGAACAGTCGATAACTACAATCTTGATTCGACAGCAAATGCTTTACGATTCTTGATGTTAAAAGCATCGACGTTTAACTTTTCAATGCCTTTTACAATTTAATACCTAATTTATAAAACGCCTGTGTGACATTTGCATATTGCAATCGTATATAACAGGACAGGTCGAGTGTCAATATATTGACTGTGACAAGCCAAACGATTATGAACAATTTTTTTTCTTTTTTCATACTTTTTCTTTCTTTCTATTTTTTTACTATATAATGCTAAAAGAATTCATTGATACGTGCGATACGTGCAGTAGGATTTTTTTTCCGTGTGATGTGTATTATAAATATGCGTCTAAACATAGTCATAGATGAATTATTTCTGTTTTTTTGTTTCCTAATCATAAATTAATCGTGTGATGAATTATTTCGTACCAGAATTTTTTATTTCTCGAATGTAAATTAATCTTTTGACTCGTCTTGTGATGAATTTTTTTTCGAACATAAATTAAATTGTGTAATAATTCATCAATAAAAAAAAAAAAAAAAATTTTCTTTTTTAAATTTATTTGAATTAAAAATCGATGGTTTTACTTGTCTTTTATCAATTAAATGGTAGGTGGCCACTTTTTCTAAAAAATATTTTCTAATCCTTTTTGTCTAAAAAAAAACGATTTCTAATGAAATCTGTTTTCTGAAAAACGTTTTTCTAAAAAATTTTGATTTCTAAAAAATTTCTAAAAAAAATATTACCTTTTGTAGAAAATTTCCAATTTTCATAAGGAAATAATTTACATAATTTCTATTTCTTAATTAAAATTGTTTTAATAAAATTCAGTTTTTTAAAAATAAAGGAAAAAAATATTTTTCATTTCTATTTGTCAATTACTTGAAAATGAAAATTTTTAAATTTTATAGAAAATAAAGGAAAAAATGTTCTGTTACATTTTTTTTACGAAATTCTTTAATTGCAAAATTATTCAAAAACATCAGTAACTTATTTTTTAAATTAATATTTAAATATTATTATTTTTTCATAGGAATTAAGACTTTCAAAAATTTCAAATTCAAACATTTTTGAAATTAAACAATTCATAAAAGTATTGTTATAAAACATGAAGATATCGATTGCTCCGAGTCGAAGACTCGGAGTGATCGATTTTTTCAAGTTTTATAATAATATAAATTTTATAATAATTAAAAATTTATAAAAATAATTGAATAATTGCGAAGAAATTTATTTAAAAAAATTGTAAATAATTGAATTCTTGTGAAATTTTTTATTGAAAGTAATTAAAATGTTTGTGTACAATTTTATTAAAATAGTAGATTTTAAAAGAATAGAAAATTTTTTATAAAATTACTATTTCTTATCACAATTTGTTAACAAAATTCTGTTTATTTTTGAAAAAAAAAATAATTTGCATCATTTTTATATTCCCAAATTAATTTATTTATAAAACAGTTTTTGAAAAAATTTTTTAATATATTTAGGAAAAAAATTCCTATAATTTTTATTTGTTAATTACGATTTTTAACTAGATTATTTTAAAATTTTGTTAAAAAATTTGCATAATTTCTATTTTTTATTATAATTTTTTAACGAAATTTCAAATATTGTTAAAAAAAATTTTTTTGAAAATTACTTTTATTAAGAAAAAGAAATTTTTAGAAAATGACCTTTATTAGAAAAAAGAAAATCAGAAAATCCTCTTCATTAGAAAAAAGTTTCTTATAAATTCACCTTTATTAGAAAAAAAATTTTTAGAAAATGAAAAATTAGAAAATACATTTTAGAAAAACTGCACCCGACCTTTTGAAATTCAACAATTTATAATAATTAAAGATGACCTAGTGATATAGGTAATCATTATTTTATAAGAATATTTTTACTGTAACTTGACCAAAATTATTTTCATCATTTCAATTCAATTATTATTTTCTAGAATTTTTTACTAAAATTCTTCTTTAAATCAATTGTAATAATTAATTTTTGAAAAAGTTCTTTGAGGATTTTCAAGTCCACTTGTTTACAATTCAATTTTTCCAAATTTCGATTATTCGGAAATTTTTCAATTAAATACATATTAGAAAATAAAAACTTCAAATAAAAGAAACAAAATTCATTTAAACTTTTTCAAAAAAATTAATTTCATTTTTAAAGAATTCAAATTTTCAATTATTTTAATTTGAAACATTTTCTAAATTCAATTATTTTTAAAAATCCATTCATCATGTTATAATGCTTTTAATATTCAATAATTATTATTTAAAATTTTAACAGAAATCCATTTTTAAAACAATTTTAATTAGAAAATTCTATGAAAATTCAATTATTTAAATACAACAGTAAATAATTTATTGAAAAATTCAATGTTTCTTAAAATTCAATTCTCATAAAGAATTTTATCAACAAATTTCTAAATAATTGAATTCTTTTGACGATTTAATAGAATTTTTTTGGAATAATTGAATTCTTTTGACGAATTCAATTAAAATTGTACTAAAATAATTGAAATTCTCTGATGAGATTTATTATTTAGGAAAATATTGGAATTGTAAAAATGAATTTTATCACTTATAAAATTAATTGAATCCCTGTAAACAATTTTAATATTTATAAAAATAATTGAATTGTTGCGAAAAAATTTATAAATAATTGAATTCTTGTGAAGTATTTTATTATTTATGAGATTAATTAAATTATTTAAGAAAATAATTGAATTTTGGAGAAGAATAAAAATTTTATTATAAATAATTAATTTCTTATATATAACTTTATTACAATTGTACGGAAAATAATTCAATTCCCGCGAAAAATTTTTTAAAAATTCTTTTAAATAATTGATTTTAAATTTTTAAATAATTGAAATACTGCAACGACTTTTATTACTTTTAAAACTAATTGAATTCCTAAAAAGAATTTGATTGTATTTATGAAAATAATTGAATTATTGCGAAGAAATTTATAAAAAAATTTATAAATAATTGAATTCGAGTAAAATTTTTATTATTTATGAAAATAAGTAAATGTTTGCGTAGAATTTTATTAAAATTTTTGAAAATAATTAAATTTTAAAGAAGAATTTTTCATTTATGAGAATAATTGAATTCCTACAAATTATTTTCTACGAATTTAATTAAAATTTAATTAAATAATTAAATTTCTAAACAGAAATTTATTATTTATAAAAATAGTTAAATTATTCCAAAAAATTTATGAATAATTGAATTCTTGAAAAAATTTTTATTTTATTTTTGTGAAAATATTTAAATCCTTACTTAGAATTTTATAGAATTTTTTAAAAAATTTTTGAACCTAATTGAATTTTTGCGAAGAATTTTATGAATTTTGAAAATAATTAAATTCTTGCAACGAATTTTATCTATGAAAATAATTGAATTCCTGTAGAAAATTTTATTTTTTCATTAAAGTAATTGAATTACTTATTGCTAGCTAGGAAATTTATAAAAAAAATTAGTAAATAATCGAATTTTTATGAAATTATTATTTTTCGTTAAAATAATTAATTGTTAACTTAGATTACTGAAAAAAAATATGTTATTGCTTATGAAAATAATTGAATGATTGTGAAGAGATTTATAAAAAAAAAATTTGTAAATAATTGAATTCTTGTAAAATTTTTATTATTTATGAAAAAAATGAAATTTTTGCGTAGAATTTTATTAAATTTTTAAAAATAATTGAATTCTTTTGGAAAATTAAATATTGTTTGAAAATTTTTTTAAAATACTAAATATTGAAAATTAGAAATTATTTAATTGAGGAAAATTTTTGAGAACAATTGAAATTTGGTCAAGAATGTTCTTAAAATTTTTGAAAATATAATAGAAATTCGTAGAAGAGTTTTATTGTTATTCTTAAATAGTAGTTAAAGTAAATTTTTAATTTTTTTCTTTACAATTTTTGAAGTAATTGAAACTACCTAAGATTCTATTATAAAAATAATTGAATTTTTAGTTCAAGTTATTGAAATTTTTTGAAATAATTCAAATTGTCAAAGATTTTATATATTCTAGAATATTTTTTTTTTTTTTTTTTTTTTTTTTTTAAAGATAATGGACTTTTCACAAACTTTGACAGTCAGAACAGGCGGTAGTTGTATATATTCATTAAAATCGGTATTAAGAAGAAACGGTAGTTAGTACGGTTTTATTACCAAACCTAAAAAAACAAACATGACAAAAATAATAAAAAAAAATAAAAATTCTTTCAGTTGACACGTAATTTAATTTCTAAACCATAAACATCAACAATATTTAATATCAATTTTTCCTCAATAAGTATTAAATTCAACATCTGATTTACAATTCAAAAAAACAAAAAGATCCGTTGCATGTTTCCATATGTACTGGATTGCAAACGTCACTCTTGTCCTGAATTTATGTGCAACGATAAAATCAACTTGCTCTACATCGTATGCATATGTTTTTCCTATGAAACCTTCTTCCCAACAGAATTCCTCTCGTTTACAATTCACGTATTTATAAATTTTTATTCACTTTCCTACACATGAAGATAAAAAAGAAAAAAAAAGAACTTTTCCCTTTTTCTTTATTACCCACTATAAGACTGGTAATTTATTTTCATACGTAATTTGTTATTGTCAGGTATGTTTTCGCTTCTTGAACGTAATTTGTTATTATATAAACAACAAGGGACAAAAAACGTCAAACGTTTGGGTTACACTCTAATTATATAGTGTTTTCGGGAGGGAAAAAAAGAACATTAACATTTATTGGTGAATCCAATTTATGAAAGATAAAAATATATAAATATATTTACAACTAGAAATTTTGCAGATCAATATTTAGAAAATGTGGATAAATATGCTCATGACAGGTTACACACACATGCACACACATTTATTATATATTTATTAACTTTTTGAAAATGGCAATTATATTGTTTTTACCGAATAAAAATATAAAATTCTTCATTATATAATAAAAAAGAAAGTTCTACATTGTTAACACCTTAAATTTCTGCCAATAACAAGGCTTTCAAAAAATTCCTCTCTAAACGAGACATTTACATTATGCAATGAATTGTATATATAAAATTCGTCCGGAAAAAGTATAAATATTTTAATTATCGCGAGTTAATTTTTTTCACATTAGAAATTTTACAACTTGTTTTCATTCATTTGTCTGTTTTTTAATTTTTCCATACAAAATCTGTAAGTCTATAAATCTAATATTAACTACAATGATCTTCGTATAATTCATTCTTTCATTCATTCTGTCCGTAATTTGAAATTAGTTTTTGTGTATGTTTTTGTTTTTTTTCTTTAGAAAATATTGTTCGAAAAATCGAAAATTTGCTATTATGGTATTTTTCATAATTTATAAAAAAATAATATTTGAAATTAGAAAACTTAAAAAAATATAATTAGCAAATAATTTTTGTTTTTTATACGCTTTTTCATAACAAATTTCGTTTGGCTGATCTAAATTTGGCAAATTTTTTTCCTTTTTATTTATAAAAAATAGAAAATTGTTAATTGTCAAAAAATTATGATTAAGAAATAGGAAATATATTCATTTTTTGCATAATTTTTAATTCTCAATAACAATATTGTTCACAAACTGATTCTTTTTTTTGGGAAAAAAACATCACATATTTCCGTTTCTTAATATTTTTCTAGAAAATTTTCAATTTTCATAAGGAAATAATTTGCATCATTTCTATTTCTTGATTACATTTGCTTCAATAAAATTCAAAGTTCTTTAAAAATAATGGAAAAAAATGTTTATAAATTCTATTTGTCAATTGCAAATTTTAATTGAAAATGAAATTGAAAATTTCTAAATTTTTAGAAAAAAAGGGTAAAATTTTACTCAAAAAAATGTTCTGTTACATTTATTTACGAATTTCTTAAATTGTAAAATTATTCAAAAACATCAATAACTTCTTTTTTAAATAAATATTTCATTATTATTATTTTTCCACAGGAATTAAGATTTTCAAAAATTTAAAATTCAATTTTACGAAATTTCGATTATTCAAATATACTTCAATTAAAACCACTGTTAAAAAAAAAATGTGGAAATTTTCCCAAAAAAATTTAAGAGGCAAATTCCACTAATTATTTAGAAAAATTTACTAACATACATAAAGGAATTTTTCTAAAATATTATCGAAACCTTCCTATGAATTTAGAAATATATTCCCATGAAATAATGTAGAAAAATTCAAAAAAGTTTGGAAAAATTCTCTTAAATGTTTAGAAAAAATTTCCTTTTGAGAATATAGGAAAATTTCCCATATTTGGAAAAAAATTCCACGTAACTTCCATGTAACTTCCAATTATTTAAAAATAAATTAAAATTAAACTTTTTCAATAAAATTAATTCTTCAAAATTGCCAGTTAAAAGGATAGAAATTTAAAATTTTCAAATATTTTAATTTGAAAACTTTTCAAAATTATTCAATTATTTAAATACAAAAGTAAATGATAAATAATTTAATGTTTTTTTAAAATTTAATTCTTATAAAGAATTTTATCAACAACAAATTGTTAAATAATTGAATTCTTTTTGACGAATTTTGATCAAATTTTAAGAGTAATTACATTTTTCCAGGAATTTGATTAAAATTGTACTAAAAATAATGAAAATTCTGCGATGAACTTTATTATTTATGAAAATAATTGAATTCTTAAAACAAATTTATTTATTTATAAAAATAATTGAATTCGAGTAAAGTTTTTATTATTTATAAAAATAATTATGTTTGCGTAGAATTTTATTAAAATTTTTGAAAATAATTAAATTTCAGAGAATAAAATTTTTCATTTATTAGAATAATTGAATTTTTACAAATTACTTTCGACGAATTTAATTAAAATTTTATGAAATAATTGAATTTTTAATAGGAAACTTATTATTTATGAAAATAATTGAATTATTACAAAGAAATTTTTTAAAAAATTAGTAAATAATTATTGAATTCCTATGAAATTATTATTTTTTCTGAAAATAATTAAATGTCCACTTAGAATTTTATTAAAATTTCATTAAATTTTGGAAAATAATTCAATTTTTACGAAGAATTTTATTACTTTTGAAAATAATTGAATTGTTGCAACGAAGTTTATTTATAAAAATTGAATTATTTCGAAGAAATGTCTGAAAAATTTATTAATAATTAAATTCTTGTAAAGCTTTTAATATTTATGAAAATAATTAAATATTTGAGTACAATTTTATTAAAAATTTTTTTATAATTGAATTCTTTTGGGAAACGTATGAAAACAGTAGATATTGAAATTCATTGAAATGAGAAAAGATTATTGAAAATAATTGAATTTTGGAGAAGAATTTTGTTATTTATAAAAATCATTATGATTTTGACAACAATTCTTCTTTAATTTTGTACATATAATTGAACTCTTAAGATGAATTTTATGATTACTTTTGAAAATAATTGAATTCCTGCGAACAATTTTATTATTATGAAAAAAATTGAATTATTGCGAAAAATTTTATTAAAATTTTTGAAAATAATTGAATTTCTGCAATTATTTGTAACTTCTCCAAATTTCAATTCTTTAAAATGTTTTCAATTAAAATTCTTCTACAAATCCATTATTTTTAATAATTAATTAAATTTATTGACAAATTTAACTAATTTCAAGAAAAATTTCAATTTTTAAGATTTTTCAAAAATCTAAGTTCTATAAAATTTCTAATTGCATTCATTTAACATTGAAATTTTATAAAATTTTAAATTGAAACCGTTTGAAGTTAATTTATTCATGAAAATTGTAAACGCAACTCTTTTAAAATTGAATTAATTTTGAAATATTGAAGTAAAATTATTCATTAAATAATTTATATTTTATAATTTATAATAGTTGTTCAAGAATTCAGTTATTTAAAAAGAAGTTTTGTCACAAATAGAAAAAATGAGGTTTTTTTATTAGAATTTGTGGTCATTTCATAGTTTATGAGGCAAACAAAAAGACACCAAAATTTAGAATTTTCTTATGAATTCTAAAGATTAAATTCTTTCCTGTACTTTTAATAAAAATGTCTGACTTTTCCCTGAATCCTCTGTTTCAGAAATTATGATTATTATAGAATTGTAATAGTTTAAAAACTATATTCCAATTTATATTTTATATTTATGAAAAAAATTTGAATTACAAATTTTTAAATTCTATTATTTTTTAAAATTGCTTATTTTATTAAAAATATTATGTAAGAAGTTAGCCGCGCGCTTTAGTGCGCGAATTGTTACTAGTTAATCTATTAATCTACATGTGTTTTATCCTTAATTTATTTAACATTATTCCTGCTAATTTATTTATTAACATCTGCTACTTATTTATCCAAATTCATTATATCAAAAAAAAATTGTACACTCCAATATTTTATCAAAAAACCCAAATATACAGTATAGGAAAAAAAAATGTTATTCCTATAATTATCTGCCCGATTATTTGTATAATTACTTGTTAAGTTACTCGTGCAATTAATTCTCATAATTTGTTGTAATGATTTGCATAATTTATTTTTGATTACTTTCATGTGTCATTTATAACATAGAGACATAAAAATTCTCACCCCAATGACCCAATGCGGCAGTATCGTAGACATTTTATAAATTTAAATTCACGCAATATAACTGCGAGTTTAGTCACATCGTCTCGACCAAAAAAAAAAAAAAAGTCCAAAAAAAACAAAATTGACACTAAATTGAGGATAATTTGAAAATTTACAGTCTTTTTCGAACACCTTCGACGTTATATATTCAAAATTGCGGCGTTTCTACGAATGAGATAAGAATATATTTATGCACATTTTGATATTTATTAGGTGAAAAACATTAGCAGAAATATAGTGATGAAAAAAAAAATCACCGTTAACTTGTCTCGTAAGATGAGTCACTTTCCATTCGCTCATTGCTACTAATTTTCAGGGGACTCTCATCTAGAAATAGTCTCTAACGGTGATTTTAAGAAAAACACGACAGATATAATGTTTATTATCCATCTTGAGTGCTACTAAATATTGCCACGATGAAAAAAATCACAGTTCATTAATTACAAATGTCGTAATTAAAAGATAGATTATGTAAGTTGTCTCGAGTGGCATCTTTCACTTTAAAAACACATACTTCCGACATTTATATTAATTGTCTGATAAAAAAAAGTACGATACTTAATTACGTTGATAATTTATTTTCCAAAAAGGAAATATCCTCAGGGTTTGTGTAAATTTTTTTTTTTGCAAAAATTTAGAATTTTTTTTATGATTTTCAGTGAGATAGATAATAGAATTTTCCTGGTAGGATTAAAATCGAGTCGAACACGATTTTTTGATTTTTCTTCAGACACAAATTTTTGAATTCGGCACAAAAAATGTTTAAAAATAATATTTGCAACAAGTAGAATCAGTATTGACACAGATCAAGGACTTCAGGAAAAATTTTAGGGAAAGTAGAATTGGTCAGAGAAACGATAAAGTTTTTTAGTAAGAGTCCTAAAAAAAATTAAAAATAATGAATTTATTTAAAAATTTTAGTTAAAAACGCAAAAAAATTGAATTTTGGAAAAGTTACAAATGATTGCAGAAATTCAATTATTTCCAAAAGTAATAAAATTCTTCGCGGAAATTAAGTTATGTTCGAAAATTTTTTCAAAAATCCTCGTCTAAATTTCCATTATTTTCAAAAGTATTGAAATTCTTCCTTGAAATTCAATTATTTTCAAAAATTTTTTTAAATTCTCGACAAAATTTTAATTATCTTTGGAAATAATAAAATATTCTTCTCTAAAATTCAATTATTTTCAAAAGTCTTCTGCAAATCAATGATTATTCAATATATACTATTTTAATAAAATTTTTCAAATGAATTCAATTATTTAAGAAAATTTGAATTTAATTCTTGGAAAGATTTTAATTTTTTTTAGGAATTTAATTATTTTTCAAAATTTTAATAAAATTCTACGCAAACATTCAATTATTTTGAAAAAAAATAAAATTTTTTGCATTGTTTCAATTATTTTTGAAATTTTTATTAAAATTTTTGGCAAGATTTCGATTATTTTCAATGATTTTTAGTATCTATACTTTTAATAAAATGTTCAAAAAGAATTCAATTATTTAAAAAACATTTTGAAAAAATTTTACGAAAACAATTATTTATTTTTATACCTAAATAATAAAAATTTTACATGAATTCAATTATTTACAAATTTTTAATAAATTTCTTCGCAATAATTGAATTATTTTTATAAGTAATAAAAAATTTTTTTACAGGGATTCCATTACTTTCATAAATAATAACATTCTTTTTATGTATTTAATTATTCGCATAAATAATAAAACTCATTATAGAATTTCAATTATTTAAAAAAAAAATTTTATTTGAATTCCTCGAAGTATGTAATTATTTTTGAAATTTTCATCAAAATTTGTCGAAAGAATTCAATTATTTACAAATTTGTTGATAAAATTCTTTATGAGAATTCAATTTTAGGAAACATTCAATTCTTCAACAAAATTTTTATTTTTGTATTTAATTTTTTTTCAATTTCTTTGCAGTAATTCAATTATTTTTATAAATAATAAAACTCATCGTAGAATTGAAATTATTTAAAATATAATTTTCTTTAAATTTTTTCAAAATAAAATCAATTATTTAAAAGATTTTTACAAAATTCTTCACGGGAATTGAAATATTTTTAGTACAATTGTAATAAAGTTCTATATAAGAAATTAATTATTTTTAATAAAATTTTAATTAAATTCGACGAAAACAATTTGGAAGAATTTAATTATTCTCATAAGTAAAAATTTTTTCGATAGAATTCAATTATTGTCATGAATATAAGAAAATACTTTAGATAAATTCAATTACTGAAGAGAATTTTATTAAAATTCTTCGCAAATATTCAATTAATTTAATAATTAATCTAATTTTTACAAGAATTTAATTATTTAATTAACATTTTATAGAAAATATTTTCTTACAGGTATAGAATTTTTAAAAAAATTTTTTTGAAAGTAATTGAATACTTTAAAATAAATTTTATTGAAATTAAATTAAGGGGATTTGAACCTTGATGACGTCACAGTTTGTGCAAAGCATTAGTTTTAAATCTGTGACGTCATCATGGTTCAAATGCCCTTAAAAATAAATTAATTCAAAGAAAAGAACAAAGAAGAACTTTAAAAAATTCTTTTAAACAATTCATTTTTTTCAAAAAAATTGAAGGAAACTGTATTTTAAATGAATCGAAATGATTGGTTAGAATTTTTAATTATTTTTAGAAATATTAAAATTCTTTTCCGAAATTCAATTATTTTCAAAAATTTTATTAAAATTAATTACAAAATTTCAATTATTTTCATGATTAACAATATTTATCAATTATATAGGAATAAAATTCAATTAATTTCAAAAATTTTAATTAAATCCAATGGAAAATTTCAATTATTTTCATAATTAATAATATTTATCACACGAATTCAATTATTTTCTAAAGGAATAAAATTCAATTATTTTCTAAAGGAATAAAATTCAATTATTTTCTAAAGGAATAAAATTCAATTATTTTCTAAAATTTTAATAAAATCCATTGCAAAATTTTTACAGGGATTCAATTATTTTCGTAAATAATAAAATTCTTTTTAGGAATTCATTTATTTTCAATAGAATTTTAATCGAATTCATCGAAAAAATTCTTAAAAATTTTATTAAAATTCGTCCAATAAATTTAATTATTTAAAAATTTGTTGATAAAATTTTTAATAGGAATTGAATTCCAAGAAACATTCAATTATTCAATAAATTATTTATTTTTGTATTTAAATAATTGAATTTCTACCAAAAAAAAAAATTTTATCATAACTTTTTAAAATGTTTGAATTTCTGCTAAAATTCTGATATTTTTGAAAATTATTGAATCTCTGCAAAGATTTTTATTATTTTACGAAAATATTAAAATTTCCGAAAGTAATTGAATATCTGCTAAGAATTTTGTTATTTTTAATCATGCCAAGAATTTTATTAAAAATTTTTAAAAATAATTGAATTCCTGTTAATTTTTTACAAGAATTTAATTATTTTTGAAAATTTGAATAAAATTCTTCGCAAGAATTCAATTATTTTCATAAATAATAAAAATGTAATTATTCTTAAAAATTTTATTAAAATTCGTTGATAGAATAATTGAATTATTTGAAAATTTGTTGATATCGATTTTTTATGGGAATCGAACTTGAAGAAACGTTCAATTATTCAATAAATTATTTATTCGCAATATTTATTTAAATAATTGAATTCTAGCAGAATTTTCTAATAAAAATTGATTTTCATTATTATTATATAATAAAAAAAAAATTTTTTTTTTTTTTTTTTATTATTTTTTTTCATAAAAATGAATTTTAGTTTAACTTTTAGATAATAGAATATTAAATGCAATAGAGCGTGAATTTTAAAAAATAATTGAATTTTGTAATTAATTTTTTTTTTGAAAAAGTTTAATTGAGTTGTTTTAATATTATTTTTAGTTTCTTTTTTCTAATATTTATTTAATTAAAGAATTTACGAATAATTGAAATTTCGTAAAATTGAATATTGTAAAGAAATAAATTTGAAAATTGTCAAAGAACTTTTTCAAAAATTAAAAAAAAAATAATAATAATAATAATTTTTATTAATAATTATTATTAATTATTATAAAACATGAAGAAATTGATGACTTCGAGTCGAAGACTCGGAGTTGTCGATTTCTTCATGTTTTATATTTATGAAAAATTGAATTTCTAGTTTTAAGTAAAATGTTCTCTTATTTTATTGGGCCTGATTCTATTTTTGTCAGTTGGTCCGTAAATGGTCAGTAATTTTTAATTTTTGGTCCGTAAAGTCCGTATTTACTATTTTTAAATACTTTCACTGCTTCGAGTTCTAATATTGTTGAACATTGTTAAACAACAATTGTTAATTATTTTGTTTCAGGAGGTCCTATTGGCGCACAGTAAAGGCGTCGATTATTGCGAGCCGATAACAGTAATTCTGGCGGAAGTCGAGGGACCGGAATTGGCAGCAATATTAGGTTTCGTCTACACCGGAAATGCGACTGTACCACGTCCAAGACTGAGCGCTTTTCTCAGAGCCGCCGAAGCACTTCACATTCAACTGCCACCACTGCCAATGGTTATGAAAAATGACTGCAAACCCGAGGACATAAAGGACCTAAAAATAAGTACAAAATATCTCGAGTGCGATCAATATCCATCGAACGAAAAATGGTATCATCGTCCTCGACGTACAATTCTTTCGCACGACTACGATCAGAATTTATTAAAGAAAAAACAGGAGACCCTCTATTCCGCTTATGATGATTATACAAAAGCAAATTCACAAATTTATCGCAGGTCAGACGATCACATAAAATATCGAAACAACTTCTTCTTCGAAAGTCCAACGCCCTATTGGCAAATGAGTCACGAGAATATTTTAACCACATCAACGGCAGTTGCAGAGAGCGAGCAAAGAAATAGTCTCCTTCCCGAAGACATGCGATCGGATTCAATAAAAAATCAAATCCTCTACTCACAGGAGTCTAGGTATTGTGAAAGTTTTATTGGCAAGGGACACGATGATGTACCGTCCTACTTGTCGTCGAAAAGACCCAGTGAACCAATTTCAGAAAATGTCGATGCACTTAAGATGAGAATTTTCAGTGAGTCGTGTAGACAGTCTAATTGCAAATCAAGAGGGGACGATATGCATCGTTTGACTAGCCTTGGAATTGCCACGGATACAGGCTATCACGAAAGGAATGATGACAAGTTCTTGGAGCAGAGAGTGCCACCTTTATATTATGGCACGACGACCATCGGCACTTCCAGTAGCATCGAGAGGCTTGATTATTCACAAACTGGTGAGGATCTAACGTGTGGTGAGAGTTGTTGTAGGTGGAAACCTCCCAGGAGACATGTCGCTAATCAAGTCACCGCATCGCCATGGAGGCAACTAACGAGGCCTCATCATTCGCCTAAAATTCAACCTCAAATACTCCCATCTCACCAGGAAACAGTGAGTACTCCTCTTTACCTCTTTACCATTTTTATTCATTCCACTGTTAACTTAAGGCACTTCTCCGGCTGTTACTTTATTGAAAAACTCGATTTTCGATAAATTTTCTTCAAATTTTAAGAAATTGTTTCTTTGGTTACCCTTTAAATGTGGTAAAAATTTCAAAACCCTTTGCCATGTCAAAAAACGAGATATTTTCAGAAACATTTTCTCAAAATTTGAAGAAAATCTATGAAAACTCAATTTTTTCAAGAGTAGCAGCCGGAGATACCTTAAAAGTATCAAATTGCAACGAATTGTCACGAATTGTCACCTACCATCTCATAAAACCTACCATCTATACTAAAACGTTATGCTAATTCACGTTATGCTACTATTTGGGTACTTTTTTTAGATTTCAACCACTAAAAGCTACTATTTCTGTTTTTTTTTTTTTTTTTTTTTTTGAGAATTTCCACTACTTTAAATTCGCTAATACTGGAAATCAAAAAACTATTCAAAAAAATTATAATCAAATTCTTTAAAACAATCCAATTATTTTCAAAAAAATATTCGAAATTCATATTTTCAATATTTAGTATTTTCATCAAATTTCGCAAAAGAATTTAATTATTTAAAGAAAAAAATTGATAAAATTTATCCAAAATTCAATTATCTTCATAAATAAAATTCCCACCGGAATTCCTCTAATTTAGAATAGCATTTTCAAAAATATTTCAAAAATCTTTCACTAATAATAACAATTTTAGTGGAAATTCAATTAAAAAAAAAATTGTGTATAAAATTCTAAACAAGAATTCAATTATTTCCATAAATAATAAAACTCATCGAAGAATTTCAATTCTTTTTAATAGGATTTTAAATCAATTAAAGGAAAAATTCAATTATTTCCAAAAAAATAAAGTTTTCCGCATAAGAATTCAATTATATTGAATATAACATTTTCATAAAATTTATTATTTTTTTTTTCAGAAATTCAATTATTTTTTTAAATAATAAAATTTTTCACTGAAATTCCATTTTTTTAAAACATTTTAATAAAATTTTTCGCAATAATTCAATTATATTCGTAAAAAATAAAATTCGTCCGAGGAATTCAATTATTTTTGAAAAAATATAATAAATTTTTGTCTGTTATTCAATTATTTTCTTAAATAGCAACATTTTTCACAAAAATTCAATTTTTTTTTAAAATAACAAAAATATTTCTCGGGAATTCAATTATTTTTTTAAATAAGTAAAATTCTTATAAAGAATTCAATTATTTTTAAAAAATAAGAAAAACTTTTTAAGGAAATTAAATTATTTTCCTAAATAATAAAATTTTCCACAAGAAATTCAATTCTTTTTAAACGTTTTAATAAAACTTTTCGCAATAATTCAATTATTTTCATGAATAATAAAATTTTTCTCAGGAATTCAATTAATTTTCATAAATAACAAAAATTTTCTCTGGACTTTAATAATTTTCTTAAATAGCAAAATTTTTCACAAAAATTCAATTATTTTTGATTAATAACAAGCATTTTTTGACCGGAATTTCAATTGTTTCTTAAAGTAACAAAAATTTGTCTCGGCAATTCAATTATTTTTTTAAATAGTAAAATTGTTATCAAGAATTTAATTATTTTTAAAAAATAAAAATTATTTTGAAACATTTTAATAAAGTTCTTTGCAAAATTCAATTATTTTCAAAATCTAGTATTTCCATAAAATTTCCCAAAAGAATTAAATTATTTTAAAAAAAATTGATAAAATTCATCCAAAATTAAATTTTTTTTATAAATAATAAAATCTCCACAAGAATTCAATTATTTAAAATAAAATTTTCATAATATTTATTATATTTCGAAGAAATTAATTATTTAAAACAATGTTTATAAAATTCTTATGAAGAATTCAATTATTTTCAAAAATAACAAACTTCTTTTTACAGAAATTCAATTCTTTATAAACATTTTAAAAAAATTTTCGCAATAATTAAACTATTTTCATAAATAATAAAATCCATCGAACGATTTAGATTATTTTCAAATATTTTAATAAAATTGTTCGAAAGAAATTAATTATTTGAAATAGAATTTTAATTAAATTTTTTTGACATAATTCGATTATTCTTTTAGATTTTAATAAAATTCTTCCAAAGAATTCAATTATTTTGTTGAGGA
Organism: Leptopilina heterotoma; assembly: GCF_015476425.1. Taxonomy (NCBI): domain Eukaryota; kingdom Metazoa; phylum Arthropoda; class Insecta; order Hymenoptera; family Figitidae; genus Leptopilina; species Leptopilina heterotoma. The sequence continues at coordinate 2,199,502 of NW_025110893.1, forward strand.
ATTTTAATAAAATTCTTTGCAAAATTCAACTATTTTCAAAAATGAAACATTTTACAAAAATTCAATTCTTTTTAAACATTTTAATAAAATTCTTTGCAACCTTTCAATTATTTTCATAAATAATAATATTCATCACCGAATTTCAATTATTTTTAATACAATTTTATAGGAATTAGTCAAAAAATGTAATTATTTTAAAAAATTTTTATTTCAATTCCTTGAAAAAATCAATTATTTAAAAAAAATGTTTCTTTTTAAATTCTTTGGAAGAATTTAATTATTTAGAAAAGTATTAAAATTTTTCACACGAATTCAATTATTTTAAAATATTTTAATAAAATTGTTCGAAAGAAATTAATTATTTTAAATACCTACAATTTTAATTAAATTTTTTTGAAACGATTCAATTATTCTTTTAGATTAAAATTAAATTTTTACCAAAAATTCAATTATTTTAACGCATTTTAATAAATTTCTTTGCAAAATTCAATTATTTTCATAAATAACAATATTCATTACAAGAATTCAATTATTTTTAAAAGTAATAAATTTCTTCTTGGAAATTCAATTATTTTAAAAAAAATTTTATAAAATCGTTTGCAAGAATTTAATTATTTTCATAAATAATAAAATGCTTTTTAGGAATTCAATTATTTTTAAAAAAAATTTTAATGAAATACTACACAGACATTCAATTATTATCAAAAATTTTAATAAAATTCTTTTTAAAATTTAATTATTTATAAAAACTTTTCGCAATTCAATGATTTTCAGTATCTACTATTTTCATAAAACTTCCAAACAGAATTCAATTTATCTAAAAAATTTTTTGTAAAAATCTACGTAAGAATTCAATTCTTTTCATGAATAATAAAAATTTCTCAGGAATTCAATTTTTTAAATTAGAATTTACAAAAAAGTAGTGGAAAGAAATCAATTATTTAAAAATTTTTATAAAAATCTTTGCAAGAATTAAATTATTTTTATAAATTTTCAAATTCTTTGATGATTAATAAAATTCGTTGCAGGGATTCAATTTATTAGCAGGATAAGAAAGAAGTAAATATATTTCTGATGAAAATTAGGAAAAAGTCAGGAAAATAAAATATAGAGTAGAATTTTTTGTCAGTTTTGTGAAGAGCCTAAAACGAGTTTTTTTGGTCGTCAAGTTTAATTTTTCGATAGCCACTTTTTTACTACTTTTTTTTTTTAGTTTGAAAGTTACTTTTGGATACTTTTTTAAAATAAATTATCGAGTGCGAAGTCTGTGTTAATTAAATTTTTTCTACAGTTAAAATTGTTAAATTTATTTGTATTTATAAATATAAAATAATTGGTATAGGTACCAATAAAATTAAAATTCTCAATAAATTACAAAACGACAATCGACTATCGTATAATTATAAAAATTTCGCTCGCATTAATAAAAGAAGAAAAAAAAATTCAATTAGCAAAAAAAGGGATCGAAAAATGCGAGAGAAGAATAAAACTAATTTTCCTCTCCAAGTGTGACTTATAAGGTTTTCGTTTCATGTCCTTAAGCACTTGGGCGGAATTGAGGCTAACGATGTTTCGGTACTTGTCTCACAAACGCTTTAATCGAGACAAGATGATTATTGAAATTTATTCAACGCCTCAATGGCGTGTATATGTGTCTGCCTTTTACTCTACTATCAAAAAGAAGCAATTCGATCGTACGAGCATATTTTTAACAACTAGACAGACAAGGAAAAAGGAAGAAATAGAAAAATCATTCCATCTCATTTGAATAAGAAACTGAAAAATAGAAAAATCATTCCCATCTTATTTGAACAAATAAAATTTATTCTTTTCTAACACTCTCATGAAAAATAAAAAATTTATAAATACATCTATAACACATCTATAAATAAAAAAAAATTCAATTTTTTTTCTGTTCACTAAAAAGAACAAGAAAAACGTGTGAAAAAAAACATCAAATTTTAAGAAAGACTAAAAGATTTGGGTTTGGATTTTAAAGTGTTTCATTTGGGTTACAATATATTCTCGGAAATATTTTCCTCCACGAATATAATTTGACGATGAGCAATCAATTCTAATTACCAATTCGATTCATGTTGCCGGTTTGAATATTACCGTGTAATTTTTTTTTACTGCTCGTTTTCATTCAAGCCAAGTATTAATTTTTCACCTAACTGCAAATTTAAATACTTTTTATTATATTTTAACTTTTCAATTCTTCTTTCGAATAAAAAAATTGTTTATTCCTACATTCGGTATTAATTAAAAACGCAGGTTTTGCCACAAAAATTTAATTTTGTTTTTTCCCGACTTTTTCCTGATTTCGAGACAAAATTTTGACTTTTTCCCTGACGCTAGAGAATATTCTGATTCAAGGTAATCTACTAACCGGGAATTTTTTTTACCAAATTAAAAAAAGTTTTATTATTTTCATTCGTTCTTCAAAAATTCGCTTTTTATTTCAATTTCTCTAGATATTTATACTGTTCTCTAAATTTGAATTACCTAAAAATAATTAATTTGATAGTAAAAAATCAGTCACTGATTCACATATGTATAGTTAGTAAATAAATTAAAAAAAATTATTGAATTAGAAATTTTGTAAAATTCGTCTGAAAATAATTAAATTTGTTAAAGAATTTCATTAAAAACTTTTTAACAAATCGAATTTTCAAAGTATTTTAATTTAATAATTTTGATAAATAATTGAATTTCATAAAGAGTCTCATTTTAATGTATTTATGTTTCTTAGTGCTAAGATTAAAAAATTGAATTTTCGCAAAGTTTTTTTGAAAATTCTGAAAAATAAGATTTTTGAAATTTTTCAATTCTATTGTTTCAAGAAAATTGAATTTTTTAAAAAAAATAATTGAAAATTTTTTAAATAATTAAAATTTTTTTATATTCTATTAAAAAAATTGAATTCTTTTAAAGAATTTTATTTGAATTTTTCGAAAATAATCAAGACAAGTTTTTTACCGTAATTACAATTTTATTTTTAAAAATTTCTTTGCAACTTATTCAATTATTTTCATAAATAGTAAAACTCATTGCAGAATTTCAATTATTCTTTATACAATATTTTAATCAAATTAATCATAAAATCTAATTATTCTTAAAATTTTTATTAAAAATTCATCAAAAGAATTAAATTATTTCTAAAAACTGTAAAAAAATTATTCTCAAGAATTCAATTATTTCCATAAATAGCAAAATTCTTCAGATTTACTTAATTGTTTTGAATATTATTTTAAAAAAAAATTCTTCACAAGGATTAAATTATTTTTATAAATTTCCATAAAATACTTCGCAAAAATTCAATTATGTTTAAAATTTTTTTTTTAAATTCTCCTCAAAATTTCAATTATTTTGATAAATAATTAAATTGTTCTCTAAAATTCAATTATTTTCAAAAATTTTAATAAAATTCTTCCGAGAAATTCAATTATCTTCATAAAAAATAAAATTCTTTTGAAGATTTTAATTATTCTCTTTAATAATAAAATTCTTCATAGAATTTTAAACAAATTCTTATCAAGAATTCAATTTTTTTAATAAATAATTGAATTCTCTACAGAATTTCAATTAGTTAAAAAAAATTTAAACAAATTCTTATCAAGAATTCAATTTTTTTAATAAATAATTGAATTCTCTACAGAATTTCAATTATTTAAAAAAGTTTTAAACAAATTCTTATCAAGAATTCAATTTTTTTTAAATAAATAATTGAATTCTCTACAGAATTTCAATTATTTAAAAATGTTTTAAACAAATTCTTATCAAGAATTCAATTTTTTAATAAATAATTGAATTCTCTACAGAATTTCAATTAGTTAAAAAAATTTTAAACAAATTCTTATCAAGAATTCAATTTTTTTAATAAATAATTGAATTCTCTACAGAATTTCAATTATTTAAAAAAGTTTTAAACAAATTCTTATCAAGAATTCAATTTTTTTTTAATAAATAATTGAATTCTCTACAGAATTTCTATTATTTCAAAAAATTTTAAACAAATTCTTATCAAGAATTCAATTTTTTTATAAATAATTGAATTCTCTACAGAATTTCAATTAGTTAAAAAAATTTTAAACAAATTCTTATCAAGAATTCAATTTTTTTAATAAATAATTGAATTCTCTACAGAATTTCAATTATTTAAAAAAGTTTTAAACAAATTCTTATCAAGAATTCAATTTTTTTGTAAATAATTGAATTCTCTATAAAATTTCTATTATTTAAAAAAAATTTTAAACAAATTGTTATCAAGAATTCAATTTTTTAATAAATAATTGAATTCTCTACAGAATTTCAATTATTTAAAAAAGTTTTAAACAAATTCTTATCAAGAATTCAATTTTTTAAATAAATAATTGAATTCTCTACAGAATTTCTATTATTTAAAAAATTTTTAAACAAATTCTTATCAAGAATTCAATTTTTTTATAAATAATTGAATTCTCTACAGAATTTCAATTAGTTAAAAAAATTTTAAACAAATTCTTATCAAGAATTCAATTTTTTAAATAAATAATTGAATTCTCTACAGAATTTCAATTATTTAAAAAAGTTTTAAACAAATTCTTATCAAGAATTCAATTTTTTTATAAATAATTGAATTCTCTACAAAATTTCTATTATTTAAAAAAAATTTCAAACAAATTGTTATCAAGAATTCAATTTTTTTATAAATAATTGAATTCTCTACAAAATTTCAATTAGTTAAAAAAATTTTAAACAAATTCTTATCAAGAATTCAATTTTTTTATAAATAATTGAATTCTCTACAGAATTTTAATTATTTAAAAAAATTTGAAACAAATTCTTTTCAAGAATTCAATTTTTTTTTATAAATTATTGAATTCTCTACAGAATTTCAATTATTTAAAAAAATTTTAAACAAATTCTTGTCAAGAAATCGTTTTGAAATAAAATTAATCACAAAAATTAAATTATTTTTTATAAATAATAAAATTCTTCGGAGGATTACAATTAATTTCAAAAATTTTAATAAAATTCTTCCTAAAAATTCAATTATCTTCATAAAAAATAAAGTAGTAAAATTCTTGGCAGAAATTCAATTAGTATCAAAAAATTTAATAAAATTGAATTAATCAAATTTTCAATTATAATGATGAACAGACAAGATTATTTTAAAAAATTGAAAAAATTGTTTGTTTAATTCAATTATTTTCAAAAATTTTAATTAAAATTTATAAAAAAAAACATTCAAAAGAATTTAATTATTCATAAAAACTGTAAAAAAATTTTTGGATGTCATTTGTTGATTTACTTCTATTCGAAATCAAATAAATTTAAATATGAGAAAAAAAAACAAGGAAAAATTAGAACAAAGCAGGGAATTTTGCTTAACGAAAATAGTTCGAACACCCTGTGATTTTTTCTCAAAAAAAATGTTCTATTACATTTATTTACAAATTTCTTCAGAAGTAAAATTTTTCCAAAACATCAATAACTTCATTTTTGAATAAATATTTAATTATTATTTTTCCATATAGTGAATATAGATTCTTCTGTTTTTTTATTATTTTTTTTTTCAATTAGCGGAGAAAAGCGTTTATTAACTGATGAAATCGACTCGTGACATCTTTGCGCTTTGAGGATCGATTGCAGTTTATAATGTAAACAATTTCTTGTAATAGAGGGATGAATATTTTTTTTTCTCAACAAGAATATTTGTCAGTTTACAAAGATTTTGTCGCTTGACAAACTTCGGAACTCGCGATGCGATGGTTAGTCATTGACAACGATGATGTTTGTCTACTTTTAAGTGAAAGAACACGTTCCCGCTTCTTGGTTGGTTCACTTGTGGGTACGATGAGTGAACACGGAAATCTCATTGAAGAGCATAAAGTATCGCAAGCCGCAACTTTTGCCTCTCGAACGTTGACAGCTCGTACGTGTTTCAAATGAGGATTTTCTCAAACTGCGTGTATTCAGTTCTTTAATATTTTCCCCCTGACATTTCTTGTTCTTCTTCTTCTTTTTCTTCTTTTTCTTCTTTATACATCAAAACCGTTTCTTATACTCAAGATATTTTTTTACCATTTTTTTCTCTCTCCCTTCTTTTGACTCGCATGCTTTAACGTTTTTAAGTATACAATATATGTGACTTGAAGAGTTTTACGAGAAAGTTACTGTTACTCGTGTTTTGCATCCTAAACAAGAGTGGGACAACTGCAAGTTGTCTTCTTAACCCACTAAAAAAAAAACGTGGCTTTTTTTTCTTACAATTTATCTCGTAGGAATGAAACTTGTAACTGTTTATGCATTAAAGTCTAGTTTTTATTTGGGAGGAAAAGGAGGGAAATTATTTTAGACTTTTATTTGAGAAAGAAGAGAAAAAACAATTCGAAGAGAGCAACCTAAGGAGCAATTCATTTAAGGTTATGTTTGTGCTTTTTAAACCACAATTATATTTTTATATTTATAATTTTGTAAAATTAAAATAAATTTTTATCAATTATTTTATACGTAAAGACATGAACATTAGAGATTTTTATTGAGAGTTGATCTGCTTTTTGTATTTTCATTCCAAATAATACAAACATAACCTAGAATTTTTAGTTTTTTTCAGATCGCGTCACAATTTTTCATTTTTTTCATCAAATTTTTTTTCGGAATTGTCACAGGTCAGGGAATTTACAGGGCTCGAATCATTATTTTATATTATAAGAATATTGTACTTCTTCCAAATTATTTTCATAATTTCAATTCAATTTTTATTTTCAAAAATTTTTAACTACAATTTTACATTATATCAATTATTTTGAATAATTTTCGAAAAAGTTCTTTGTCAATTTTCAAATCCATTGTTTACAATATTCAATTTTAAGAAATTTCAATTATTCCTAAATTCTTCAATTAAATGCATATTAAAAAATAAAAACTTCAAATAAATATTTTAAAAAATTCAATTAAACTTTTCAAAAAAATTAATTTCAAAATTCAATTATTTCAAAAAAATTCACTTTATATCGCTTTTAATATTGAATTATAATTATAATCTAAAATTTGAACTGAAATTCATTTTTAAATCAATTTTTATTAGAAAATTCTACGAGAATTCCATTATTTGGAATTTTATTTATTTACAATTCAATTTCACAAAATTTCAATTATTCGAAAATTCTCCAATTAAATATATATTATAGAAAATAAAAACTTGAAATAATTTCCAAAAAAAAAATGCAATTAAACTTTTTCAAAAAAATTAATTCCACAGAACTGTTAGTTAAAAATATGAAAAATACAGATTTTCAATGATTTCAATTTTAAAACCTTTTCAAAATTCAATTATTTATAAAAATTCTCGCAATAATGCTTTTTATAATTCAATTATATCTAAAATTTTAACTGAAATTCATTTTAAATCAATTTTTATTAGAAAATTCTACGAGAATATCATTATTTAAATACAAAAGTAAATAATTTATTGAATAATTGAATATTTCTTAAAAATAAAATTCAACTCTCATAAAGAATTTTATCAACAAATTTTTAAATAATTGAATTCTTTCGACGAATTTTAATGTAATTTTTATTTTTAAGAATAATTGAATTCTTTTGAGAACTTCGATTAAAATTGTATTAAAAATATTTAATATTCTGCGATGAGTTTTATTATTAGTAAAAATAATTGAATTCTTAAGAAGAATTTTATTTCTCTAGAAAATAATTGAATTTTTGTAATAATTTGTAACTTTTCCAAAATTTAATTTTTTTCTAGTGTTTTTAACTGAAATTTATCTATAAATCCATTATTTTTAATAATTTTTGAAAAAGTTCTTTGACAATTTTCAAATTCATTCGTTTACAATTCAATTTTACAAAATTTCAATTATTCGAAAATTCTGCAATTAAATATTTATTGAAAAATAAAAACTTGAAATAATTTTAAAAACAAATTGAATTTAACTTTTTCAAAAAAATTAATTCTACAGAATTGTTAGTTAAAAATATTAAAAATTCAGATTTTCAAAGATTTTAATTTGAAACCTTTTCAAAATTCAATTATTTCTAAAAATTCACGCTATATTGCTTTTAATATTAAAATTTTATTTAAAATTTTAATTTAATTTCAATTTTAAATACAAAAATGAATAATTTATTAATTTTATGTTTCTTAAAATCAAATTCAAATATTACATTAAATAATACAATCAAATATTACACTAAAATTGTAATAAAAATAATTGAAATTCTGGCATGAGTTACATTATTTCTAAAAATAATTGAATTTTGGAGAAGAATTTTATTATTTTTAAAGATAATTGACGAGAACTTTGAAAAAGTTTTAAAAATAATTGAATTTCTTCGAAGAATTTTATTATGAAAATAATTGGATATCTGCAATCATTTATAATTTCCAAAAAAAATTCAATTATTATCTAAAATTATAATTGAAATTAATTTTTAAATAAATTTTTTTTAGGAAATTCTACGAGAATTAATTTATTTAAATACAAAAATAATGATTTATTAAATAATTGAACTGGTTGAACGATTTTTAATAGAGTTTTTTTTAAGAATAATTGAATTTTTTTGAGTAATTCAATTACAATTGTACTGAAAATAATTGAAATTCTGAGATGAGTTTTATTATTTTTGAAAATAATTGAATTACTCAGAATAATTTTTTTATTTATGAAAATAATTAAATCCCTGATAAGAATTTTAATATTTATGAAAGTAATGGAATTAAGAAAACTTTTTGGAAAGAATTGAAATTTTGCCAAGAATTTGATTAAAATTTTGGGAAATAATTGAATTTCAGAGAAGAATTTTATAATTTATAAAGTATTTAATTATTTTAAAATTATTAATAACTTAATTTTTTTGAAACAAAAAATTTTCCCAATTTCTTCGGAAAAAGAAATAAGAGAGAGAGAGAGAAAATGACTACTATTTTCCTATTGCCAATATCTGAGAAGAAGATGCGTAAACATTGGGTCATTTATGAAGACACGTGCGGTGTAATAAACACTTGAAAATATCTTCACGTATGTGTACAACTTAATGATGTGATACGTACATTGGATTCTTGAATTAGAATTAGGTATATTTTACAACTTTGCTTTCTCCATATACGACACACGTGTAAAATGAAAATGTTATTTTTCTTCTCTCTCATTTTACCATTACAGTTATTCATAACATAATTTTTGCATTACGATAATTCAATTTTTCATTAGCACCTCACTAAAAAACCTGTAAAATTATCTTTCGTCATTTTTTTTTCCTTTGATGACCAAAAAAAAAAAAATGAAATCTCTAATCCTTTTAAGTACTTATTACTAATATCTAAATTTAGCAAAAAAATGGAATTTTAAATTACATTAATTCCAGAAATTGTAAATTAATTTAACTGCGACTTATTCATTTATTTAGAATCTATTAGTTCATTTAGAATTTATTAATTTATTTATTTGTTTAAAATTTATTTATTTATTTAAAATTTATTAATTTATTTAAAAATTATTTACTTAAAATGTATTAATTTATTTAAAATTTATTTATTTAGAATCTATAAATTAACTTATTCAGTACATATTCATTATATTATTAAAAAAAATACTTTCTTCTAAAATTAAGATTATTTTTTTTTACAATAAAAACGAAGGAATTTGTGAAAGGAAAGAAATTTTGCAGTCGTACTTTACTTTTTTCTATGGGCACACCTTTGACCTATTTAGCAAGTGTCATTCAGCAAATCAGCGGCAATTGAAGAAAATGGAGATCGAATTAAAAAAGTGCAGTTATTTATATTTTTCATGATAATTATAGTAACCATTATAGTTGCTACGGTAATGGTTATTGTAGCAACCGTCGTCAGGCTGTCGATTCTACAGCAACTGTTACCATGGAAACCGTTGCTGTAGGAACCGTTTCTATAGCAACCGTTGCTATGGAACAAGTATCTATAGTCACTGCAGACTTCGCACTCGTTAATTAATTTTAAAAAAGTATCAAAAAATATCTTTTAAACTAAAAAAGTAGTAAAAAAGTAGCTATCGAAAAATTAAACTTGACGACCAAAAAAATTCATTTTCCGAATTTTCATCGAAAATAATTACTCTTCTTTCTTATCCTGCTAATAAATTGAATTGCCGCAACAAATTTTATTATTCATGAAAGAATTTAAATATTTATAAAAATAATTTAATTCTTGCGAAGAATTTTATAAAATTTTCTGAATAATTGAATTCTTGTGAAAAATTTTAATATTTTTTTTGTAAATAATTAAATACTTTCCAAGAATTTTAAAAAAACATTTTTTTAAATAATTGATTTTTTCGAGGAATTGAAATTGAATTTTTTTAAAATAATTACATTTTTTGATCAATTCCTGTAAAATTGTATTAACAATAATTGAAATTCGAGGATGAATTCTATTATTTATAAAAAGAATTGAATTTTTGTAAAATGTTTTGTTATTTTTGAAAATAGTTGAATTTTGCAAAGAATTTTACTAAAATGCCTCAAAATTATTTGATTTTTCGGGAATAATTTTGTTATTTATCGAAATAGTTAAAATCTTTCGAAGAATTATTTATGTAAATAAATAATTGAATTCTTGGGAAAAAATTTATTAAAATCTAAAAGAATAATTGAATTACTTAAAAACAATTTAATTAAAATTGCATTTAAATAATTCATTTCTAACGAACAATTTTATTAAAATATTAGAAAATAATTGAATTCTTCCAGAGAATATAAGAACAATATTTTTTTAAATAATTGCCTTTTTCGAGGAATTGAAATTAAAATTTTAAGAATAATTACATTTTTTCAGTAAATCGTGTAAAATTTGAATTATTAAAATAATTGAATAGTTGCTAAGAATTTTATTAAAATTTTCAAAAATAATTGAAATTCGGCGATGAATTTAATTATGTATAAAAATAATTGAACAACTGTTAAGAATTTTATTAAAATGTTTAAAAAGAATTGAATTTCCGTAAAATGTTTTGTTATTTTAGAAACTAGTTGAATTATTGCGAAAAATTTTATTAAAATGTCTCAAAATAATTGAATTTTCGATAATAATTTTGTTATTTATCGACATAATACAATTATTTCGAAGAATTATTTATATAAATAATTGAATTATTGGGAAGAATTTTAAATTAAAACTAAAAGAATAATCGAATTATTTAAAAAAAATTTAATTAAAATTATATTTTAAATAATTAATTTTTTTCGAACAATTTTATTAAAATATTTGAAAATAATTGAAATTCTGCGATGGATTTTATTATTTATAAATGTAATTTAATTCTTGTGAAGAATTTTATAAAATTTTCTAAATAATTGACTTCTTTCGACTAATTTTATGCAAATTCTTTTGAATTCCTAGGAAATTCTTATTATTCATTAAAAGAATTGAATTCTTACGAAGATTTTTACAAAAAATTTTTTAAATAATTGAATTCTGTTTGTTTCTATTAAATTTTTTGACAATAATTAATTGTCTGTGTGGTGTTTTATTAAATTTTTTTTTAAATAATTGAATTTCTAAAAAACATTTTATTATAATTATGAAAATAATTGAAATCTTGCGAACGATTTTTTTTAGAATTTTTTAAAATAATTCTAAAAAAACAGAAATAGTTGCTTTTAATGGGTGAAATCTAAAAAAAGTACCCAAAAACAGTAGCATAATGTAAAAAAAAATAGTAAATAGTAAGTTTTGGTAGATAAGTGCGAAGTATCTTTTACACCCAAAAAGAAGATTTTCGGTTGTTTCTATTTCTAATAAATAATTTTATTCAAAAAAAAAACATAAAAGATCAACACAAAAATTGCATTTCTCAATTATTCCTTTCCATTTCCCTAATAGTTAACTTTCGGCTCGACTTTCGGAAAAAGAATCCTTCTTCTAATTGAATTTAACGAGAGTCTCAACCCTTCATTATTTTCCCCAATGCCCTTTAAAAGCGGTTTCTTTCCAAGTGACCTTGAAATTTATGAGTAGCATTTTTTTTCCGCTAAACGAGTGTAATTGCCGATCGAAGTCAACGATAACTCGTTTCTAATCGGCGTGACTCGCTTCCAACCGACCAATGTCATTCTCTTTAATGAATCTATCAATTACTGGTTTCCTTTTCTTCTTCTTCCTTTTCTTCTTTCTAAACTTGTTATTTGACTTGTATTTATTTTCAATTTCGGTGTTTTCAATGAAACGCATAATTTTTCTGACGAACTGTCCACTTAAAGAGTTTGAAAGATTCGAGAAACGTCATTCATCAGTAATTCAGTATATAATATACAAGTTCATCGCTCGCCACGAGACATCTAACCATTTGTTACGTACTCAACGAATCGTAAATCGTTCTCAGCCTCTCTCGCAATATCTATACACCATTCACTCCACTCATTTATTCCCTCAAAGCTACTGTTTCACGCACCAGTTTAAATTTATTCAACATCACTTTAATTAAAGGCAATACACACTATATAATCTCGTATGTGCATGTGTTCTGCTTTTGGCAAAATTAAGTTGTTCCTGACCTCACAGAAAAAAGAGGGAGTAAAAAGTTATAATGGTAATGGGTAAAACTCGTTGGGGTACAGGGTAGAGGGTAAAATTGTGAGGGTAAAATTGTTACCAGAATTTCCCTAGAAAAATGTCCGTGATTGTTGATATTATTTGATTAAAATGATGATAATTAAACACTGGTTGCATAAATTTAAATTTGAAATATGCACAATAAAAATAAGACACTACTGCACAGGTATAAATATTAACAATCTTGTCAATTTATATAATTTTAATCATTTTAACAATTCACATGACACTTGTAAAGAAACAGGCTTCGGAAAGCAAGATTTAATTCTCGAAATGAAACAGCAGAGTTGGGTAGGATAGCTATTGGACTAAAAAAATAATCACTCTGGAAATTTGAACTAGTTAAAAAGAATTAAATTAAGTATTAAAAAATTAGTTACTAATGATGAATTAATAATGTTTTTTTTACTAAAAATCTAGTGGAAAATAACTAATCATTAGTTAAATTTCATTTTCAGGTTATGTCGAATAACTATATAATTTTTAGTATAAATATACTAATTTTTTATTTATTTTTGAAGTAATAATTATTTTTTTTACCCATTATTAGTTATTTTTTCACTAATTGCTAATATAAAATTGAGCAATGAATTGATTAATAATAATGAGTCTATTTTTATCTAACATTTTCTTTTTGTTTATTTTATAAAAATTACAAAATTAATTAATTTTTTAATTTGTAATTTTTGAGGTTATGGCTGTATTTTGCATTGTTTCGTTTAAATTGTATCTGTAGGTTATTATTTTATTTAAATGTAATTTATACATATGTGAAATACTTGAATTTTTTTTACGTATTCTGATTAAATAATTATATTAATATATTTTTTTAGTAATATTTATAGCTAATGCATTTTATATTGACTTATAAACATTTTTACAATAAAATATTAGTTTTTCAGTCCCAGATAGATTTGGTAAACAACAATATTGTGTAAGCACCTTCAGTTACCGATTGTCAATTTTAGTTCTTGATACGGATGTATGGCGGCGTTTTTAATTGCGTTTTAGTGTGATAGACACGTGTCTACAAAAACTTTTACGCTTATGTTTGCAATGTTTATTTTTACAAAAACAAAATGTCACATTTATTTCTGAGTTTGACACTGCAGACGTTTAAATTATTTAAGAATTAATATCGATAATTGCAGGTAACTTAAGAACCATTAGAACTGTTTTCATGTTTAAAAAGGTAAATGTTCAGGTCACTTGAGGTATGTATAAAAACATTACCAATTTTTTGTGTGTTTATGATTATAGGTTACAGTAGGTTAAAAAGTTTGATAATTTATTTACGAACTACTTCTCATACAAATTATTAAGAATGTTATTTTTTATTTCCGATATTTTTTATTCATTATTCATTTTTATTGCACTGTAAAATATACCTTCATATATTATTACAATTCGGATTTATATACTCTTGTATACTGTTGTAGGTAAATTATTCGACCGCATTCATGGATGGCGTCGTCCTTACTTGGAAAATAGAGCTGCTTCACGTACTTAAAATATTTTTGCAAGAGTTACTATATAGAATACCAAAAATCAAATACTAATTGGACACACCAAAAAATAAAAATGAAACAATTATCTCTATTTGTATTCTTTGTTCTTCCTAAAATCCTAAAGTAATAAAATACAGAGTTAAATTAGATAAAGTTTTCTAAAATTTTGTGGCATAGGGTAGATGCACAGGTATTGACCAAGGCACCGGTTTTGGCCAACCACACACTTTTATTAATTTTTCTAGTTTTCGGTTCTATTTACTATTTATTTTTTGATAAAAAGTCATTTTACAATTAATGTTCTTAAAAGATGTATTCAATGTTCATAATAATCATATTTATTATTCATGAAAATGGGGTGGCCAAAACTAACAAAATTGACATTTTTATATATTTATTAATTTATTATATTATTATTTTTTTAACCTTTAAAGACAAGAAATTCTGAAACTAAGAATTATAATTAATCTATTAACAACTGTCAGCCACTCATTTTTTATAATTAACATAATAAAAGGTGTCTTGAAAATGAGGAATTCCTTAAAGTGGCCAAAACTGGTGCATCTACTCTAATCGATTTTGAAAACTTATTTCAAATTTTAATTCAGTAACCTTAAAGACATCCGGGAAACGTAAAATTAGCATACACAATTCGCGACTTTGAATTTTGGAAAATTTTTTTTCGGTTGTTTGAGACAGGCAAGTCATTTTCCTGAATTTTTGCTGCGATAAATCTGAATCTGATAACAAAAATCTCCCATCACGTCAGGATTTTGAGAAATATGTGGATGTAAAACTCCTAAAAAATACGCTTCTGTCAATTGTTGAAATTTTCTACCGGGTAAATCTGACGTGATAATGACAAATAAAACCTTGAACTCTGTACTTTACAAAGATTTGGCGATATCGAAAAAACATACTAAATTAATGCTTGTTTCATTTCCAATATGTCAAACTAAAGTAACTGTTACTTTAGTTTCGGGGTTGCTGAATACGAATATAAAATCAGATTTTAAAAATTAAAAATGACGGATCCAATATGGTGGATTGAAACTTTAAAAATGAATTTTTTATATAAAATAGGAACTGTAAATTTCTTCGTTCTGGTGGTCGTTAATAGATTAAATGCAATTATTCGTTTGAATTTAAAAAAAATGTATTCGACTTGTTTTCTCTGATTACCTTTCGATTCATTTCGTAATATCTTTTATTGGAGGAAAGGAAAGTAAATATGTTTTTGGATGAAATTTTTAGAACTTATATTTTCTTTTTGAAATATTTATTTTACACAATTATTAATATTCGTCGCACATTAGATATAAAAAATATTTTAAGAAGTGCAAACGTATATGCATTGAAAACAAGTATTAAGGAAATAAATTTATAGAGACCTGAACTGTATTATGCTTTTTATCACGATTTATGTTATCGAAGATTTCGCCCGTTTATTATGCAATTATGTTCATAAAAATATTCACTTATGCTTAGTATTAGAGTTTTTACTTACATTAAATATTGTTTAATGTAGTTACCTAATTTAAAATTTTTAATTTATTTTTAGAAAATATTAAAATATTTAAATTTTTTAGATAACACTGAATATATTACAAAATTAAATAAATAACACTTAAAGTATTTAAAATATCACTTCACAATATTCAAATTCAAACATTGTAATTAAGAAAAAATGTTCTCTTTCTTATTACATATATTAAAGCTATTTTAATACTGTAAGAAGTTTTTAATATTTTGTAAATAGCTATGTAGCATTAACTACTTGTCTCTATATATTTATTGTTCAGATGATGCAGATGGCAGTAAATTACATTGTTTTAAAGCATTTGTCAATGTTATTTTCGTTAAAATGCTTTTATCAATTTCTTTTGTTGCCACGTCTCTCAAGACAGCAATTGCAATGAAAGAAAATTGCTGCTTAGCATCTGGTGGAAAATTGATTTGGAAAACCCAATATACAGCGAGCAATAACAGCAAGGCTCTGAGGCCTTTCGCTTCAAAAATTGGCTGTCCGTCACTGTAGCATATTGTATGTAGATCGTCTAATGGCCTATCGGAAACCGCAAGAAGTTTTGGGGCCTCTGTCACACCAGGAACAATCTTTTCCATTGACGTTCCAGTCTAAATAAAAAAATATGTTTTGTTATATTGTATGAATAATTTCTGAAAGAATTATTTTTAAATAAAATCACTTTTCTTAAAAAAAACTGTTAACATTTCCCAAATTATTTAGATTTTTAGGATTATAAAAAATTATTATGCATAATTTGTAATCGTTATTTATCTTTTTGTTTCTTTGAAAAATCAATATTTAGATTTAAAATAACTTTAAACACTGGTCAACTCTCTCGATTTTTATAGTAAAATATTATTCATCTGCTTATTTTCTATCGCGATATGAGGTATGTGTCGCACTTACATTTGTAATGCTAATTTGATCGTAACATTTTTAACAAAGTAGTAACTTCATTTTGCTAAAATTTTGTAAAGAAGTCTAAAATATGATGAAGATTGACATTAAAGTGCAGAAAAGTTGATACATTGTTGAATAATTATTATATACTATTTATAAATTATTAGAAAATAATATGCTTATAACCTCAAATTTTCTAACAATTTTTAAGTGTTTTAACATAATTGTTTAACAATATCTCAACAATTTCTCACTCCACTTCCTTTCTTACAATATTTTAGACATTTCCATAAAATTCAAGCTCAATTCATTTAATATTTTATGAGAAAAGTTATGGACAAAATTAACGTTTTAGTGACAGCATGAATTAGAGGTCACATTATGTTCTTAAAAAGATAACAAGAACTTATTTAGATACTAATTAATGTAATTTATGAGTACTCACAGGAAACAATTGTAGAATTTTGCCTTTCTCTTTTGCCTTTGTAAATAATTTGGGCAAATAATACAAGACATACATTGTTTGCCCGTCCACCGAAAGATTTTTGGCAGGAACTTTCAATATTTTTAACAGATTTGGTAGTAGCTCCACCCAATTGGACTGCATTTTCGGGACATCTAAATTTACTATTTCGCTGAATTCCAAAAGTAGCTGTTATTTTTAAAAATTAAAAATAGAATATTAGTTTGTTATATTTTTATTATTAATTGTATACGACATAAGTCGTCATAATTAAAATTAAATACACAAAGTGATGAAAATTATTTAAGTTTTACATTGTTTTGAAGGAAAAACAAAATAATAAGTAAATGATTTTGCTTTTACCACATTCTTATCCCGCAGTTCAGGGCACTTCAGTAATATTTCCTTCGTATCCACTTTTCTCGCTGCTGACAGCCTTGATCTTCGTGTCGCACGTAATTCGTCTGCTGTCATTCTCGATTTCGGTAATGCATTTGATGCATTTTTTTTTCCTTTTTTCGAGTAGCATTTAGCGTCCTTTTTTCTTGAACGATAGTATTTGCAGCAGAATTTCAAACGGTTGTGCGTCTGACTCTATATAATGCATGTAAATTATTGTTTAGATAAAAAGGTGAAAATATATCAAATTAGTATCTGCCCTGAGAGAAGGCATATCTTAACAATCAAGTATCAGTATTTTAAATAAACTGTGCAGTACTACAGTTTATTTAAAATACTGATACTGATACGCTTACAAATTTCTTTTGAAAATATATTAATCAAATAAAAAATTGGACTTACGTTTTTCTCGCCATACTCGCTCGCAAGTTGCAAGGGATATTTATCAGTCAGCAAAATTGACATTTCTAAAATTATTCCTGGTATATCCAAATTTTTTTCCATCAATTTTTCAGTAACTAATCTAATTATTACTGATATTTGAGAAGCTAACAGTTTCTTGTCTTCATCGATCAGTTCCTGTATTTCTGTGGGAAATTCCGGTATTAACGTGCTTAGATCAGTCTAAAATAATAAAATCAAAATTACCAAATAATTCAATTTAAATAAATATTATTACAATAAACAAAATTGCTTCTATATGAAGGTGCATTTCTATACGTTAACAAGTTTCTATTCTGCTTAGGCCTTAAAAGTGATAAAAAAATAATAAATAATTTCGAATTGACAAATAGTTGAATATGGCAACAAACGTCGAATGGTCAAAAAATTCAAAAAATAAAAAAATTGTATTGTCAAAGGTTAAATTGGAAGAAAAATTGAAAGGCAAAAACGTTGAAAAGTTAAAAAGTAGAATTTATTTTCAATTTATTTTCATTGTCAAATACACACGTTACAATGAAAATATGTGAAGAAACCAAAGAGAGAACATTGTAGAATTTCGATTTTTTTACCATTCGATACATTGTCAATTTGACTTTTTAACAATTCGACATTCTACCTTTCATTTCAACTTTTTTTCAGTTAATGTTATTTTAAATCGATTTTTTAACAATTCAACTTTGTTCAATTCGCCTTCTTGAAGATTTTTATTCATTTTAACCTTTATATAATTTTTATGAAGATTTGTGTCACAAATTCCTCCACATTCAAGTTTGACGTAATATGTAGATGAGCCATAAAAAAATATAGTTAATATTTTTTATTAAAACACGTTTTAAAAATTATAATTTTTATATATTAGTTTTGGAACATGAAATAAAATAAAATAATTTCTGTCAAAGCTAAAATTTTTCCATTTTTAATTTCCTATGTCTACAAAATTTTCAATGAAATACTTGAAAAAATTTCTGTTGATTATTCTTATGAAATTAAATTACTTTGTATTTACCGTTTCGTTTATTTCTATTTCTTCGCTTCCAGATTCTTGCAACACACTTCTATCGACCACATCCGATGAATCCTCGGATAATTGCAATGAATTTTCATTTTCACCAGAAGTATTTTGTGAAACATCTGAATTAGAATCATCATGAATTGAATCTACTGACAATTTTCGGTGTTTTGTAGGATAGCACCCACAATATCCACAAACGTTTTTAGTTGAATCCTGATTCCTCTCGAACTCTGGACACTCATTACACTCCGTACAAAAACCTCTTTTCACATTATATTTATCAATATTGTTCATTTTATTCTCGAAATACTTGCTGAATATGTAAACGCGTGGAAAAATGTCGTACTTTCAACTAGACCATCTGTGTAATTTAACAAAAATTAACAATAATATGCAGGGTTGGGCATGGGCGTTAAATAAAAACACTTTATATTTATTTGAATGGCCATGCCTTGCTGTGTCGTTTACCGACTTTATGCCCCATGTGAGTGCACCCTTAAGGCGCACTCACAACAGCTAGTAGGCAGCATACAAATTTGAATTTACTGTCTCTTTCACTCTAATTGACTTTCTCTCTTACTCCAATTACTGCCTGCGCAGGCAGGCAGAGCTGTGAGTGCTCCATTAAGGCGCCTGGAAAGGTGTAACCGTTTAATTTTTTGAATAACACTAGGTGACTCTGCAAATTACAATAAAATATTTTGGAGTCGGATAGCTAAGTTTGTCACTTTGTTTACATGTCATGTTCGAAATCCTTTTAAAGACTTTCTACTGTTGATATTTAATCATCATCGATTATTTAACGATAATAACGGATAACGGATTACAGGTAAATAAATTTATTTAAACTAATTTAAATACGTTTTTATTTATGTATAAAAATATAAACGTATTTCTAGCATATAAGTAATTGATTTGAAATATTTTTACAAAAAATAATAATTTGAAAAAATTTCGTTTACATTCATCATATTTGTATATATATGCATAGTTAAAAATTTGTATGAGTGATACAAACAAAATTTTTAGTTTAATCAAACATTTTAATGTTTTTTTAAATTTTTAAATGGGCAGTTATTTAAATTCTGGATCTTTTTTATTGCCTAAATTCATTAATTTTTTTTTATAAAAGTATTTATCTAATTTCATAAGTTTTGAACTTTTAAATGAACAAAAATTATATGTTGTGCTATTTCAAGCGAGATTTCAGTTTTTTCGGAGTAAGTAAACCAATTGAAATGAAATTAAGAACTTTTAATCTAAACACAAAAAGAAATATTTTCAACAAATATGACGTCAAAATATTCAGTAGTTTTTTAGATGTCAAAATTTTGGAAAAATTTTGAAATCGTTATATCTCCTTTCCATCTTAAGAGCGTTCGATGTTCTCTAAAATTTGTAGGTTATGTTCGACTTACTGCAGGGTGGCCACATGTCAGTAAAGTCAGGGAAATGTCAGTGAAACAAAATTTTTGTCAGTAAAGTCAGGTAAATGTCAGGGAAAAAATTTTTTGTCAGTAAAGTCAGGGAAATGT
This sequence comes from Leptopilina heterotoma, assembly GCF_015476425.1. Lineage (NCBI taxonomy): Eukaryota > Metazoa > Arthropoda > Insecta > Hymenoptera > Figitidae > Leptopilina > Leptopilina heterotoma. The sequence goes on from NW_025110893.1 coordinate 2,219,883, forward strand.
CAGGAAAAAAATTTTTGTCAGGGAAATTAAGAAAATTGAGAATTTTTTCGACTTATTTTCAAAAATTGCGACTTTTTCGACTTTTTTTCCAAACATTTCAAGTATTTATTTACAATTTTTAAAAATCAATTTTTGAAGAATTTTAATTGCAAATTTTGAAAATAATTGAAATATTAGCTTCTAATTTGTAAAAATTCAATGTTTTCAGTATTTTTAATTACATATTTCCAAAAATTCAAATACGTATAAAAATAATAACATTTTAGAATTATTTTTAACATTTTGGAGAATACAATCAAGCTCAAAATTTTTAATTAAAATTTAAAGAAAAATTAATTAGTTTTTTAAATTATACAAAATTTTTTTTAAGAAATTCAATTATTTTCGAAAAATTACATTAAAATATTTTTAAGAACTAATTATTAGAATTGTTTTATAATAATTTTTTAAGATTCAACTATCTTCGAACAATGTGAATAAAAATTTATGAAAATTTACTTTTTAGAGTTATTAAAATTTTTGAGAAATCATGGTCTTGTTTAAAATTAAAATTCTTCAAAAATTTGATCATTTTTATTTATATTTTTCAAAAATTCAATTATTTTAAAAAGATTTTACCCAATTTTAATTGTTTGTAAATTATTAAAAATTGGAAAACTATTATATTTATATAATTACAATTATTATAAAAAATTAAATTTTTGTATTTAAATAATTGAATTCTAGAAGAACTTTTGGGAAATTATTTAAATTAATTGATTCAGAGATGAAGTTTAGTTAAAAATTGTAAAAAATAATTGAATTCAGGAAGGGTTATAATTGTAATTTTTAGAAATTATTCAAATTCATAAATTTTACCCATTTTCCGTAAACATTCATATTTTCCTGTAAAAAGAATTTTGTCAGGGAAAGTAATTTTAATGTCAGTAAATTGTCAGGGAAATTGATAAACTGAAACTTGTGGCCACCCTGTACTGTTATCGCCCAAGAAAAACGGTACTGTCTGTTTGAAATGACGTGGGATTAGTAAACAACCGTTTTCGAACGAGTTTTTCTCTGCACACGTGCACTTTTTACAAAATATGACAACGTACATTTGTCACAAATGTTTTTAATTGTCTGAATTCAAAAGATTTTGTTAATCCATGCAGAAACGCGGTTGCAGGATTGGAAATACAAAAGTAATGTAATGGCAGGCCACAAGACGTATGTTACAGCCATTTTGTCAGTAGAGGGCAGAAGCATGCAGGGAGCGTAAAGGCTCAGCTGTCAAAATGATTCGCATTACATTGCCATGGTAATTCCAATGCTGCAACCGCGTTTCTGCATGGATTAACAAAATCTTTTGAATTCAGACAATTAAAAACATTTTTGACAAATGTACGTTGTCATATTTTGTAAAAAGTGCCGGTGAACAGAAAAAAATTTGTTACAAAATCAATGTTTACCAATTTCACGTCATTTAAATCGTTCAGTGCCGTATTTGTTGGGTGATAACTGTTTGTCGCACATTATCGAGAAATTTAATAGACCATCGAACACCGTTAACCAAAACACTTTACTCTTTTTTCTAAAAATTTAGCATAAAAAACGAAAATTTTTTTTTATATTATGTTTATAAAAAATTTTTATAAACAAAAAAGTTATAAAATAATAATTGAATAACTTTTGAGAACAAGCACGAATTACAAAAATATAAAAAATAAAATATAAAGATATTCTCATTACAAGAGGTTTCTTTTCGAAATATTATAGAATTTGTAGCGAAGATTTTTTTAGTGTTTGCCTCATTCAATTTCGTGTTTGTGCTCAAAAGTTATTCAATTATTATTTAATAAAATTTTTCTTCATGAAATTTTTTTTCGTTTTTATATGCCGAATTTTTTGGAAAAAAGTGAAGTTTTTATATTAAAGCAAAATTATTTGAATAAAAATGTAATAAGAAATAAATCAATTTCATTTATTTGAACGTTCGAAACTTAGGGTCGTAATTCCACATTCCATACAATGTTTTTTTCTGTAAAGAAATTCATTCTGAATGTATTGCAAAGTACATTTATTCACTTTACCTAAAATTAAACAATGAATAAATTAATATAAATGTCATTTTAAGAATTTCAAATTGAATAGCCTTTCTACTTAATTATTTTTGTTGACTATTATTAGCTTGTATTCTAATTATTTACATTATCATTTCCAGCTATGGACGAGGACTTTATTATTGAAGATCCTATTGATGATACTTCGGACGATGATGTGGAAGAAGATTCTGATTTTGAGGATGATTATGATGAAGATGATAATGTTCCTGATAACCCCGAGAAAGAAATTATAGGCGAATATCTTCTGTATTTGAGAAGTAGTACAAGAGCAACTAATGAAGACGTGACTAATATATTAAGGAAAATGGAAGTAGTTGTAAAGTGGTATCTTTCTCGTCATCTAAATAATATTAGAAATATTCTAGGAGAGACACACAATATAAATTTGAACGAGTACATAGACATAGACGAAATTATTAATAACATTGACTGCAGTCAAGGACTGAATAGCATTCATAACCAAAATAAATATTTTGAGGAAAAATTTAAAGTTGTATTGCCTGATAGAATTAGGCTGGGTGAGAAATTTGTCCCGTATGGTTCATCTTCAATATATGGGAATCAGCCATTAAAAATAAAGAAAGACGAATTTATTCACGTCCCTATTTCGAAGGTGCTGACTGCGTGGTTAGGAAACGGCTCATTTGGGAATATTTTATTTAATCCAAGAAGGAATGAGAATCAAGCCATTGAAACTTATATGGATGGAAGCTATTTCCAAAATCATTCCTATAAATTGCAAAAACCAAACTGTAAGTTTATAAAACTTTATTTTGACGAAGTAGATATGTGCGATGCCGTGGGGTCTAAATCATCTTCTACTAACAAATTAGGCATGTTCTATTGGATGGACGATGATATATCTTCTGAAAATAAGTCACAGTTAAAATTTATTAATTTAGCTGGAGTTGTATCCAACCCTCATATAAATGTGTATGGAATGAACGCCATTCTTCAGCATATTATCAATGACCTAAAGCAAATTCAAAATGGTATTCGATTGTCAAACGGTGACGTCATTTACGGAACATTATCAGTCTTAATTGGAGATAATCTTGGTGTTCATCAGTGTTGCGGTTTTCGAGAATCGTTCAGTGCACTTCATCCTTGTAGAATATGCAAGGCAAATATGACTCAAATAAAAACTATGTGCAGTGAAGATGCTACGATTCTACGAACAGCAGAAGAGCATGAACGTCGAGTTCAGGAAATTGAAGCTGCCGTTGGAGAGCAACAAAAAGCTGCTCTTCGAACACTATATGGCATTAACAGAAGAAGCGTGCTTAATGAAATTGAAAATTTTGATGTTACGCAATCCACCCCACCGGATTTAACTCACGACGATTTATTAGGAATTTGCATCATTACAACAAGATTGTTTCTGAAGGAAGTTTGCTGTACGTTAGAATTGATCACGCTTCATGACTTGAACCAAAGAATAGCAAATTATGACTATGGATATACCGAGAAATCTGCTAAACCTTCACCAATTACTGAGACACAATTGTTAGATGCTTCTAAAGGATTTAAGCAGACGGCTTCACAAATGTTACAGTTGGTGACAATGCTACCGTTAATTGTTTCTGATAGAGTTGTTCAAGGGTGGTCACCGTTGGAAAATTATTTAAAAATGTTGGAAATTATATTAATATCGCATGCTGACAAAATACCAATCTCTATTTTAGGTTACTTGGAATCTTGTATATCTGAATATCTTGAAACTTTTCAAACATGTTACAACAGAGATTTAATTCCAAAACAGCATTTCTTGGTTCATAGAATAAGAGCAATTCTTAAATTTGGACCTCTACAAAACTACTCAACAATGAGAGCTGAAGCTAAACATCAATACTTTAAGAGAATCGCACAATGTATGAGGACTTATAAAAATCTACCTTTAACTCTTGCTAATAAACACCAATTGAATCAAGCATACGTAATGAATGGAATATTGGATCGAGATCTCAGTGTAGGTCCAACAAAATGGGTCTCTATACTTGCACTTCCCTTTAGTGCAATGTTTCCAGATGTGAGACGCCTGCAGATAGCTAATTGGGTCAAAATAAACGGTATTAAATATGTTTCGACCAAGTGCTTCTTAGCTGTACGTTATAGTGACCAAAATATACCTGAATTTGCAGCATTACATGCTATTATCTGGAGAAATAATAGTGCACTTTTCGTTTGCCGTACAGTAACCACTATGGAACACAATGTAAATTTAATGGCGTATGAAATTCGTATTAACGAAGATTATATATGCTTGTCGATTAACGATTTATTGACAGTTGATGTATTCCATGCACATCGGTGGAATAATTCTCAATATATAATACTGAAAAAAGCCCTAGGAAATTTACACTGATACGTAAGTAATAAAAAATTTAATATTTCTAATTTCTTCTTAACCCTCCGTCACACACCTAGGAAGGGATTCCCGCTCTATGGTTTCAGTATTTTTTTAAATAACTTTTGTTTTCCTCGTTGCAAAATAAAATCAGTTTCTATACCTTTCGACAATTTACTCCACAACACATTTCTAAAAAAAACATTCACTTTAAACATAATTAATATTTAATTATGAAGTTCCAAAGCCAGAAAAAACTCGAAAAAGTGAGGTTATGTTAAATAAAAAAATCAAGTTTTCATAACATTTTTTGTTCCACTGTTGTTTAATGACAAAAGTATATTATAAATATAATTAAAATGAATTGTTTAATGATTTTCTTGCTTATTTGTTAATGTTACATTATTTTTACATGTCAAGAGGAATTCCTTCGAAGCTGTGCATTCGTGTAATTAATTATTATTTTTGAGACCAAAAATTAATTTTATTAATTTTATAATTTAGAATAATTTACTACATATTTGTAAGTTTGTGTTAAAACTAAATTTTTGTTGATTCCTTTGTTTATGTTGAAATGTCGCTTATTTTACAATGTTGTAAAGTCGTAATTTTTTCTAAGGTGTGTGACGGAGGGATAATAAGTGTCACATGCTCGTTTACGTTTAATTAATTTTTGTTTATTTTAAATTTATAGATTTCGCCATGGAGAAGGAAATCAGTTTGAATTTCAAAGAGGAGGTGTTAGGATTTGGGCAACAAATAAAGCAGTACATATAATGAATCCTTTCTGGTAAAATATTACATAAGTGACTCAACTATAAACCCTTAAAAAAATAATTAAAATATCATTTCGTACAGAAACAGAACAAGTCCATGATAAGTTTTTTATTTACTTGTGATATTCTTGACGTATTTTAATAATTTATATTAAATAGTTTATATTATAAATAAAAAACACTCAAAGGAAGCAAAAAGTGATAGTGGTGACTGAAATTTTTAAAAATTAGAAAATATTGAAAATTGGTTAAATTTATTCTTAAAACCATTTTGTTATTTATAAAATGTTACTAAAAATTATCCAAATTCAATATTTTAAATAAATGTTATTAAATATTTAATAAAACTTTGATATTTTACTCGATTCAATAAATTTCCTGTGTTTTTCATTTCATTTTGTGCAGAAACAGCATGTGTCCAAATGTTAATTTATTTTTTAATTTTTTATATTAAGTAGATAATTAATTAATCACGTTGGAGTTTTTAACTTATAGGTTAGTAGAATGTAATGCAAAAAGCAGAATAAAAAAAAATCTTAACATTTCCAAGAAAAACAGTTTTTATTGATTCATGAACAATTTCGAATTATGGACTTATGCTGTTTCTGCACAAAACGCTTCAATTATAATCCCTCGAAAAATCAAAGTCAGCAGCTATAAAACTAAAGATTTCATATTTTGTAGAAAGAATATGTAATTAATTCTAAGTTATATGACATCTCAATATTCTAATCTTTAAATTAAATTATGCAAAATATTTTAAATATTAAAATAATAATGAAGTTCTAAAATATGAAGCAGACAATAAAATTCATAACAAAAATAAAAAAATTTAATTTGTGTATTTTCCAAAAAATATTCTTAAGGGGAGGGAACACCTATATTTTCAACTATATGAAGAAAATATTTTAAATATTCGATAGAATTATTTTTATAGTAATTTTTTGAGAGGAATTCAATGGTCATAAAAAAAGTAGTCAGAAAATATTTTGACCCCTTTTGAATATTTTTTCTAAAAATTGATAGATTTTGAAATCCATACGCAATTCTGTAGAAAATATGTTTTTGTATTCATAAAAAAATTTCCTAATGAAAAAATTAATATTTACAAAAGTTTTAGCATTAAAAAAAATAGTTTCCAGGTTAAGAATTTAAAAAAATATGATTATTATTAAATTTTATTATACGAAAACTCATTTATTTTTTTTTCTAACTAATTTCAGAACAAACTTTTTCAAACAAATTTTTTATCGAATAAATTTCGTTTTTATCACTAAACTCAAATATTAATTGAAATTGAAACTTTTTTGTAAATTCTTCTAACGTAACATACGTAAATTATTTATAAGTGCTTCCTTATAAAATTGGTTTCTAAATAATTTACATGTGTCACGTCAGAAAAATTTACAAAAAATTTTCAAATTCAGTTACCAATATTCGAGTTTAGTGATAAAAACAAAATTTATTCCATAAAACATTTTTTTTTTAAATATTATGTTCTGAAATTAGTTAGAAAAAAACAAATGAGTTTTCGTATAATATATATTCGGAAATTTTTTTATTGATACAAAAATATATTTTCAAAATCTATCAACTTTTAGGAAAAATAAAAATCCAAATAGGGTCAAAATATTTTCTAACGAATTTTTTTTATGACCATTGAATTCCTCTCAAAAATTACTATAAAAATAATTTTATTGAATATTTAAAATAATCTCTTCATATAGTTGAAAGAATAGATGTACCCTCCCCTTAATTAAGGGAACTTTTTGTTTATAATTATTTATTTATTATTATAATTTATATTATTTAACGTGACTATTTATTATATGTTTAGAAGTTTTTTATCAAATTTCAAAATATTAATTGTATTTTCAATAATACAATGTTTTAAGTCGGTTGCTCAATTATAAAAACATTTATAAATATTGAAGATCTATCTAGAAAAAAATTAAAAATATTTTTTTGTAATTAAATTACTCATAATTTATTATTGTACAAAATTATGGCTATGTGGATTCTAAATTTTAAAAAATTATATGACTAAAAACAATTCATTTTTTACATTTTAGCAGTTGTTATTAGTAAATTACTAAAAAATGTTTTCGTTTCATTTTAAAAAATTAGATGGATGATAAACAGTTATTGATAGTTTTTTCAAAAATAATAAGGAGAAAGAAGGTGTTAATTTTACTTCTCAAAATTCTGAGCCAGTTATTAAAAATCAAATTCTTATAAAAGATCTCCTTTAATTTTGTTAATTCCTATTTCTAGTATCTTTTTTTCAATTTTTTCGACAACAACATATATTCACTTAATTTTCAAATTAGAGGACACTTATCTTCCAAAATTCTACTTTTTCATACTTTTTTGGCCTGCTACTAGACTTCGAAACCTGGAAAGCACACAATATACCGTTTTTAAAACGTTATATTTTTGCCGAAAGTAATTGACATTTACAACTTTTGTCTTTTGCATATAAAAATGTTTTATAAAATATATCCATAAGCATAAGAAACTTGAAATTGATTTTTTACAGTTAAGCCTAGTTTTGTCGTGAATCTACACATATGTATTTTCCAAATATAAATTCCACATTTAAGAGGAGAAAACAATTTTTCAAAAATGGTTAGATTCTCAGGAAGAACAAAGAATACAAATAGAGATAATTGTTTCATTTTTATTTTTTGGTGTGTCCAATTAGTATTTGATTTTTGGTATTCTATATAGTAACTCTTGCAAAAATATTTTAAGTACGTGAAGCAGCTCTATTTTCCAAGTAAGGACGACGCCATCCATGAATGCGGTCGAATAATTTACCTACAACAGTATACAAGAGTATATAAATCCGAATTGTAATAATATATGAAGGTATATTTTACAGTGCAATAAAAATGAATAATGAATAAAAAATATCGGAAATAAAAAATAACATTCTTAATAATTTGTATGAGAAGTAGTTCGTAAATAAATTATCAAACTTTTTAACCTACTGTAACCTATAATCATAAACACACAAAAAATTGGTAATGTTTTTATACATACCTCAAGTGACCTGAACATTTACCTTTTTAAACATGAAAACAGTTCTAATGGTTCTTAAGTTACCTGCAATTATCGATATTAATTCTTAAATAATTTAAACGTCTGCAGTGTCAAACTCAGAAATAAATGTGACATTTTGTTTTTGTAAAAATAAACATTGCAAACATAAGCGTAAAAGTTTTTGTAGACACGTGTCTATCACACTAAAACGCAATTAAAAACGCCGCCATACATCCGTATCAAGAACTAAAATTGACAATCGGTAACTGAAGGTGCTTACACAATATTGTTGTTTACCAAATCTATCTGGGACTGAAAAACTAATATTTTATTGTAAAAATGTTTATAAGTCAATATAAAATGCATTAGCTATAAATATTACTAAAAAAATATATTAATATAATTATTTAATCAGAATACGTAAAAAAAATTCAAGTATTTCACATATGTATAAATTACATTTAAATAAAATAATAACCTACAGATACAATTTAAACGAAACAATGCAAAATACAGCCATAACCTCAAAAATTACAAATTAAAAAATTAATTAATTTTGTAATTTTTATAAAATAAACAAAAAGAAAATGTTAGATAAAAATAGACTCATTATTATTAATCAATTCATTGCTCAATTTTATATTAGCAATTAGTGAAAAAATAACTAATAATGGGTAAAAAAAATAATTATTACTTCAAAAATAAATAAAAAATTAGTATATTTATACTAAAAATTATATAGTTATTCGACATAACCTGAAAATGAAATTTAACTAATGATTAGTTATTTTCCACTAGATTTTTAGTAAAAAAAACATTATTAATTCATCATTAGTAACTAATTTTTTAATACTTAATTTAATTCTTTTTAACTAGTTCAAATTTCCAGAGTGATTATTTTTTTAGTCCAATAGCTATCCTACCCAACTCTGCTGTTTCATTTCGAGAATTAAATCTTGCTTTCCGAAGCCTGTTTCTTTACAAGTGTCATGTGAATTGTTAAAATGATTAAAATTATATAAATTGACAAGATTGTTAATATTTATACCTGTGCAGTAGTGTCTTATTTTTATTGTGCATATTTCAAATTTAAATTTATGCAACCAGTGTTTAATTATCATCATTTTAATCAAATAATATCAACAATCACGGACATTTTTCTAGGGAAATTCTGGTAACAATTTTACCCTCACAATTTTACCCTCTACCCTGTACCCCAACGAGTTTTACCCATTACCATTATAACTTTTTACTCCCTCTTTTTTCTGTGCTAATCGTTATACCCAAGAGTGGCTATTTGTCGATGATTAATTTTTCATCGTTGTCGAGAGACAGAGAGGGATTTCTTTTTTTTACCTTCAATTAAATATACGTTTCAAATGAACTACGCGGCTAGCTCTATTCTCTGTATATAAAAGCAAGGCAAAGCAAGGAGAAGTGAAAGAAAATTACCGAGGAAATGGATAAGAAAAGTATATAAATGTGTAATGGTAATGGTTGGTAAATACATGCATAAAATACAAACTGATCAACATCCGTCAAGTTCAATGGCGCAGAAAGCGAATTACTCCAGGGTGGAAATTAAAAGTGAAACTAAATTGTCCGTGACGATACAAGACTGCTGTGTAATATTATATGCCTCACTGTTGATAATCGACGCATTTCGTCAATTACTGAATCGATATAAGGCGGAATAGGTCTCATAATTATACCGAGGAGTTGCATTTAAGAACCGTGTATTTTTTTTCTTTTTTTTTCTTTTTTTTCCATCAATTTACACTCTATCCATCATTCCCGATACACTTGGGAGTATGAAAAAAAAAAGAATATGTAAATTTATACTTTTGCTTTTTAAAAACGAGCACAAGTTTTGCAAAATATTTATGTAATATAGATATATTTCCTCAATAGACAATTTTGTAGGTAAACAATTTTTTTTTTGCTCTTCAATTTGAGGCGAGTTCCTAACTCTTAATTTTTCGCTATTTACTTAGAAAAATAAGTTACCAAGTCATCAAGAATATTTAAATTTAGTGAAAAAAAGTCACTAGAACAGCATTTAAGTTGCCTCATGCCTGGAAGAATTAGATTTATACTGGCACTTGTAGTTTGGTATAATACGAAATTTTCACTTTTAAAGAATTTTAATTTTTAATTGAAAATTTTGGAAATAATTGAATTCTCAAAAATTTTAATGAATAATCTTGAAGTGTAAATTTAATAAAAATGAAAATTAATAAAAATTAGGATCTAAAAATATAATATTAAAATAGTTGTGAAAAAAGTAATTCTCTGAATTATTTCGTTCTAATTTTTCTAAATTCAATTATTTTCAATATTTTCAATATTTCCGAAAATTCAAATACATACACAAAAAAAACATTAAAATTATTTAGAATTATTTTTAACATTTGTAGGAAAATAATCATATTCAAAAATTGTAATTAAAATTCTGTAAAAAAAATTTTTTTTTAATTATATAGGTACAAAAATTTTTCAATTATTTTCGAAAAATAACATTACAATATTTATAAAAAACTATTTCTTGCAATTGTTTTATCATAATTTTTTAAGATTCAATTACCATCGAACAAAGTAAATTAAAATTTTTCAAAATAATTCATTGAGAATTTTAAAATTTATAGGTATATTTTTATAAATATATAAATTATAATTTATATAATTTAAAGTTTATATAATTTAATTTCACGGAATCTCAATTATTCGGAAAATCTTTAATTATATATATTAGAAAATAAAAACTTCAAATAGTTTTTAAAAAAATTCAATTAAAGTTTTTCAAAAAAATTAATTCTACAGATTTCTTAGTTAAAAGTATTTTATGAAAATATTTAAAAATAATTGAATTCCTGTGGAAAATTTTAATATTTTTGTAAATAATTGAATTCTTCCAAAGAATTTTAAAAAAACATTTTTTTAAAATAATTGATTTTCTCGAGGAATTGAAATTAAATTTTTAAAAGTAATTACATTTTTTGTTCAATTCCTGTAAAATAGTATTAAAAATAATTTAAATTCTGCCATGAATTTTATTATTTATGAAAATAATTGAATAGTTGCAAACAATTTTATTACAATTTTCAAAAATAATTTAATTTCTAAGAAGAATTTTATTGTGTATATGAAAATAATTGAATTGTTGCAAAAAATTTTATTAAAATATTCAAAAAGAATTGAATTTGTGTAAAAAATTTTGTTATTTTTGAAAATAATTAAATTCTTCATAAGAATTTTATAAACATTTAAATAATTAATTTTTTCGAAAAATAATAAATATTATGAAAATTTTCTTTTAAATAATTGAATTCTTGTGGATTCTTGTGAATTTCATATTTATGAAAATAATTGAATTTTTCGATTAATTAATTGAAATTAATATTAAAAATAATTGAAATTCTTCTGAGTTTTATTATTTATGGAAATAATTGAATTTTAGCAAAAATTTTTTTAAAAAATTGAATTTCCCTGAAAAATATTATTAGTGAAAGCAATTGAATTATTGTGAAGAATTGTATAAAAATTTTGTTAAATAATTGATTTTTTCGAAATTTTCTTCGAAATAGAAAATTCAGATTTTCAAAGATTTTAATTTGAAACCTTTACAAAATTCAAATTATTTCTAAAAGTTTATGCCAAAATGCTTTAAATATTCAATTATTATCTAAAATTTTAATTAAAATGCATTTTTAAATCAAATTTTTATTAAAAAATTCTACGAGAATTCAATTATTTAAATACGAAAATAAATAATTTATGAATAATTGAATGTTTCATAGAATTGAATTTCCATACAGAAATTTTATCAACAAATTTTTAAATTATAGAATTCTTTGACGAATTTTATTCCAATTTTTAAGAATAAAAAAAATTTTTTTTTCTCATTTTATAAGGAATTCGATTAAAATTGTAATAAAAATAATTGAAATTCTGGGATGAGTTAAAAATAATTGAATTAGTACGAAGAAATTTATAGAAAATTTCTAAATAATTGCACTCTTTTGGAAAATTTTTAAAAATAATTTAAATTTTGCAAAGAATATATCATTAAAATTCTTGAAAATTAAGAACTTTGTAAAAGTTTTAAAAATAATTGAATTTCTTCGAAGAATTTTATTCCTATTTATGAAAATTATTGGATTTCTGCAATCATTTGTAATTTCTCAGAAATTCAATTATTATCTATAACTTTAACTGCAATTAATTTTTAAATCAATTTTAATTAGAAAATTCTGCGAGAAATTATTTAAATACAAAAATAATAATTTATTAAATAATTGAATTCTTCGGACGAATTTTAATAGAATTTTTACGAATAATTGAACCCTCTTAAGGAATTCAGTTAAAATTGTATTAAAAATATATGAAATTCTGCCATGAGTTTTATTATTTGTGAAAATAATTGAAATTTTTACGCGAATTTTTTCAAATTGATGACAATAATTGAATTCCTAAAACAAATTTTATTATTTATAAAGATAATTTAAATAGATTGAAATAATTTTAAAAAATTTTTGAAAATAATTGAAATTCCTAGAAGAATAAAATATTAAAATTTCCTAAATTTTTATTAAAAATAATTAAACTGTGTAACAATTTTATTGAAAATTTGTGAAAACAATTTAATTTTTTTAAAGATAATTGAATTGAATTGAACAAACTAGTAATTGAAAGCTTTTGAAATAATTGAATTTTTAAAAAATTTTAATGGAAATTTTTGAAATAATTTAAATTTCTTAAAGTATTTAAAATAATTGAATTTTTAAAGTACCTACTTTATCGAAAATTTGTGAAAATAATAGAGGAAACTTTACCACAGTAACTATTTTTTAAAAAACAGGTAAAATACTTTTAAAGTTTTAAATCAATTTTTTTGCTTCTAAAAATTCTTTCCTTGTAATAAATCGAATTTAGGGATGAGAGAAAAAGTCAAAATTCTGCCTGGAAAGCAGAGAGAAGCAAAATTCAATTTTTGTACCAACTTTATTTATTCTTTATAATTTGTTTTATTATTATTTCTGATCTGTTAAAATCTGTTTGCTTTTAAAAGAAAAAAAAAATATATTATAAATTTTTACTTTAATAAAAAAAAATTTAAATGAATGTTATAAAAGCTATGGTTATAGAAAATATGTTAATAGCACTTCCATTTTCTACTATTACTAATAATGTTTTTGAATCATATTTACGTACATGTATAATAGAGAAAATCAGAAACTCTCGATTTGTGTTCTTTGACATTTTGTACAATCGTAAAAGGTGGCTCGTTAAGAAGAAATGAAATGGAAACATTTTTGTCACATTCATAAAATTTATCTTTCTCTGTAATGCAAATAAGTAAATGTATATAATTGTGAGATCTGGAATCGTTAATTGGAGAAATTTTACATTATTTCGCGTTTCTTTTTAAATTAATTAGCTTTTATGATTTTATGTAATTTTAGGTTCTTTCCTTCTTTTCTACATTTGATCTTTCTTTTTCTTTCTTTAATTTTTTCCTTTTCTTCTTTTTTCTTTTCTCTTTTTTTCTTTATTCCCTTTTTTCTCTTTTCTCTTATCGTAAAAAAAGGGTTCTAAATTAGAGCTGATTTCGGTATTAAAATTAAAAAAAATTACGATTTAGTACCAAAATTGATACTAAATTCGTACCTTTCTTTCTTTTTACAGTGTTGTCTCTCTTTTTGTTCCTTTCCTTTTTCTTCTTTGGTTTTTTTCGTCTCTTTCTTTCGTTGAGAAATTTTTTAATTACACCTGCACTAGAAGTGAATTTTTTTTTTTTTTTTTTTTGCTTTAAAGCAGCGAAAGTTGTATATTATAGAGAATCTAAAACACCTTTAAAAATGGTAACGTAGGTAAATCTTCTTTTTTTGTTGCTTTAATATTATATAAGGGTGGAAAGCTATATTTTTCTTTGAATGTGCGGCTCTCGATGTACATATACGCATCTGTAATTGACTCGAAAGTGGTCATCTTAAAGCTTAGTTGTTTTACCATAGAGGAACGGAATACTAGTCAGATTGCTCCGTATATTTCTCCTGAGAAATGGTAATAGTCGTCGTAAACATTTGCAAAAGTTCCTGTTGTCGGTGACCTATTAGGCAATCTACCAACTCCCATCAAAGCATCTTTTATGACGGAAAACTTTCCTTTAAAATACACAGGTCCAATAAATATGTAAATTTACATTTGAAAATTGAAAGTATTCCACAAAGTTTCCTCTTCTTTCTAATTATAGTTCTTTTGACAAATTAATATTAGTTTCATAATTTCTTTACCTCATCAGAATCACAGTAAATTGTGAGGTATTAAAAAGCAACAGAATTAACATAATTTTCAATTTTTGTGTTATTTTTCACTATGACTGAAATTTTACTTCAAATTTTTGGCAAATTGTCGACTTGGTGTTTGATTTAAAATTCAATTTCATAGTAAAAAATAACACCAAAACGGATTATTTTAATCCTTTCTTTTCTTAATTTAATCCTAGAGTGATTAAACTGTTGCAGATTATTTTAATCCATTCTGGTGTTATTTTAACACTTCACGTGATTCATCGTGAAGGTATAAATGAATAAATCCGAATAAAAAAATGCTCTCTATTAGAGAGTTCATTATTTGTCTAATATCGCTAATGATTCTAATATCTCTCTAATGAATTGAAAAGAGAGAAAAAAAAATTGAAAAAGGAGGGAAAATGAAGAAATCTCCAGCAGAGTAGAAATTGCGAGTATATTCTCTCTTGAAAGGGTAGACCAATCCTTTTGAAGTAAAAGTGCTAATATCATTAATTTAACCTTTCTCGACTGTCAAATCCATCAGTTGAATATGAGAGCTTTTGCATTCGTTGAATTTATTACACAATTGCCCTCTGCTGGATAGTATCAAATGATTGAGCGCACGAAACAACGGCTATCTTTTTTTTCACTTTCTAATGAAAAGATATCTTGACGTCTTTGTGTCTGGATGAAGTAGATTCTAGAGATCGTTTATTCGCCTGTCATATTGGGCCGCGGAGAATGCAAAGAGACGGAATCACCCGGAGACTGCGGGCAAAATATGTTCAAGTTCATAATTTCTTGTGTGTAGGTTTTAAATGGTTGGGTATTGAGGAACAAGCATAATGTGGTACAAAGTGAGGTATACTCGTTTTGCGGTATAAAAAGAGCGAGCACGGCGACCTTGGTTTTATCGCGAATCATCCGAACCTGATCTGCTCCTCAGGGTCACGCTAACAGTTAAGTCACCACCCTCGACATGCTTCCTCTCTTCAACATCCGTATTATTCGGTTTCTGCTCTTTAATATACTCTTTAAGTTGTTGCACCTGTTTTGTGCTGTAATTTGCGTAAATGGGATTATTTTCTTGTGCATTGTATTGATTGATTGATCATTGTATTGATTTATCACTGTACTGATTGATCATTGTATTAATCATTGTATTGATTCATCACTGTACCGATTGATCATTGTATTGATTTATCACTGTACCGATTGGTCATTGTAATGATTGATTGCTCTATTAATTGGTCATTGTAATGATTGATTGCTCTATTAATTGGTCATTGTAATGTTTGACCATTTTATAGACTGACCATTGTATTAATGACAACATTGTTCTATTTCATCTAATATTGAAATAATAGTGCTAAAACTGACCATTGTATTGATAACAATACTTTTACTACTTTACTACTTTATGTCATGCTGAAGTAATAGTGCAGACACTGATTTAATACTGTTGCTTCAGAACAATAATTTCCGAAACTGAACTATAGTACAGAATTTAATACTGTTGCTTCAGAACAATAATTTTAGAAACTGAACCATAGTTCAGAATTTAATATTGTTCTGAAGCAACAGTATTAAATCAGTATCTGCACTACTATAATAAGTATTATAATACTGCCGTTACAAATTTTAATATACAGAAAAAGAACGAAAACAAAAAAGCCAAAACGAAAACGAAACAGAAAAGAAGCAATAAAATAATTAATAAGAAATAATTTTTTGTTACAGGAACCAAGTGGAAAATTGCAGCATCATCTACCGGAAGTACAATCAACCGAGTCGCGTTCCTGCAGTCCAACAAACTCCCCAAAACCATTTGTCCCAGTCAACAATCATTATTCCGAACAAGTGTCAACATCGCCTGAAAAAAAATGCCCAAGTGAAGAAGAATCACACTTGCCATGTCAGGATAGAAGACAGGAATTTTATTTAACTCCCATTTCAGGACCAGTTGCTCAACCTGTCGTACTCCCTACAGTTATTTCAAGAACATCACAAGCTTTTTATCCAAATACAAATCAATTGCCATCAACTAGACAATTTTTAAACAATGACTCTAATACCACTGTTATCCTCACTACAACAACAACCACCACCAATGCAACAAATACAACAAATACAACAACTACAAGTGCAACGACAAAAACAATGCAAAATTCATCGCCAAATCAAGTGATTCGTCCAAATCCAAAGAAAGCCTACTTTGCCCAACAGAAAATTTGCTCAAAAACAAATTCTCCAAAACCAGAAATATCTCATCCAATTAGCAGACTCTGTGATTCAATAATAGAAGCAGCGAATGATTCAATAGAAACAAATAAATCTCATCACGATGTGAACATTGATGCCGAGGGTCAGTGCAGTGAGAAAATGACAATTGCAACTGAATCCGTTCGCAGTGACAGTAATAATAACAATGAGGCATCGAGCGATCAATTTAATCGTGGAAGAAACAATAATACCGATGATCATCGATGCGATCAATGTGGCAAAACTTTCGTGACGAGGGCATCATTAAAGGTGATTATTCTCATGATGTAACATTTAAATCTCTTTCTCTCTTCTATTTTCGCTAAAATATTCCATTGAGCGAATAAATTTAGTGAAAATAGAATTTATATTCCTGGAAATAAAGTGCTATAGTTCTTTAAAAAGAATTTCACACCGCAATCATAAAATTGTGGCGGTGAGTTTTTCTAAATAATTATTTTTCTATTCCTACGGGTTTTGAGAAATGATGTGAGTTATAAACGCGTTTGACCACGAGATAAACGTAGTCTGACGGATTTCAGCTATGAAAAGAAAAAGAAAAAAGACAAGTAAGTCTCCTGTGGGTTCTAAACGTTTCACCGTCACCACAATCGGAAACAATGTGACAGTAAAGTAGCGTTTCGCGGAGTTTAGAGAAAGGTGACTTTCCGAGTATTCAAGGAGCTTGTTTATTACCAATGTGGCTATGGTTCCGTTCATTTCTATTCTTTTTTTTTCAAAATTTATACTATTTATTTATTTGCCAGCAACTGATCACATAGATCCTGTCACGAAATCGTCGTTAGAAAATTTTTAAACTCTTTATTTTCTGTACTCATTGTATCATTTCAATGAGACTTGCGGATATTAGAGTCTCTATTGAGTCTGCGATCTAGAGTCTAATCTAATAACCACTCCCGATGAACTAAAAACCTAAAAAATTTCTCCAATAAAATTCATCATGGATTTAATTGCGAGTATTTTTCTAACCGGAATTTTAGAATACGATCTCTAATATCAGGGTTGTCACAAAAAGTCGATTTTATTTTCTCTGATTTTCAGACGAAATTTTTACTTTTCTCCTGACTCCGACTCCTGACCCTTTATAAAATTCAATTAATTTAAAAAAAATTTAATAATAATAATAACTCCGATTCCTGACCCTTTATAAAATTCAGTTAATTTAAAAAAAATTTAATTCTCGATTGCACCACAAATTCGGTTTAGCTTCTTGCTGACTCTTCCCTGTCATCTGGACAGAATTTTGAATTTTTCCTTTACCCCTATACAAAAAAAAAATTAAAGAAAGTTCAAATAAAAAAAAGGATAATTTTTGAAAGTAAAAATATGAAGTAAATCAATTTTAAAAAAAAAACTAATAAATATGGTGAAGTTCCCTTAATTCTGTACACCAATTTTCAATAAAGTTCCTTAAAAATAAAAATTCAATAATTTGTAATATTTCAGAAAATTTCAATTATTTAAAAAATTTTCAATAAAATTTTCTAAAAATTCTATTATTCCAAAAGCTTTCAATTACTAGTTTATTATAATAAACATTCAATTATGTATCTATAAAAAAAATTCAATTACTTTCATGAATTTTTAATAAAATTGTTTAACAATTTTAATAGAGATAAGGAAATTTTAATTATTTCAAAAATGTTCATTAAAATTCTTTTAAAATTCAATTATTTTCACAACTTTTTAATAAAATTGTTTAATAATCTAATTGCTTTAAATAGAATTTTAAGAAATGTTAATTATTTTCTATACATTCTATTAAAATTCTTTAAAAATTCAATTATATCAAAAGCTTTCAATTACTAGTTTGTAAACATTGAATTATCCTTTAAAAATTCAATTCTTTCGAACACTTTGAATTAATAGTTTATAAACATTCAATTATTTTTAATATTTTAGGAAAATTCAATTATTTCAAAAATTTTCAATAAAATTCTCTAAAAATTCAATTATTTCAAAAGATTTCAATTACTAATTCATAAACGTTCAATTATCTTTTAAAAATTCAATTATTTTCACGAATTTTCAATAAAATTGTTTAACAATTCAATTAATTTTAATAAAGTTTTAGAAAATTTTAATTATTACAAGAATTTTCATTTAAATTTTTAAAAATTCAATTATTTTCAAAAAATTCCACTAAAATTGTTTAACAATTTAATTATTATTAATAACGTTTAAATAAATTCCAATTATTTCAAAAATTACCATTAAAATTATTCAAAAATTCAATTATTTTAAATGCTTTCAATTACTAGTTTGTAAACATGAAATTTTAATTATTTTAAAATTTTTTTCAAAAAATTTTATTAAAATTCTTTAAAAATTCAATTTTTAAAAAAAAACTTAATCTCTAGATGATAAACATTAAATTATTTTTAAAAAATTTGATTATTTTCACCAATTTTTAATAAACGTTTTTAAAAATTCAAATATTTTTAATATTTGAAGAACTTTCAATTATTTACAAAATTTTCACTAAAATTCTTAAAAAATAAAACTTTAAATTTTGGATAATTTTTAATTTTTTTAGTAAAATTCTTGAATCAAAATCAATTATTTTTAAAAGATTTTTAAAAAATTCAGATATTTTGAAAATTTTTAATTACTTATCTACATTTTTGATAGGAACATTTTCTGAAATCCCCCTAATTTTATCAACTTGTGTCAATCAGAATTTTTACTAAATTGATCCCGTTTATAACACCAATTTTAATTCTTTGTAAAATTTAACAATTCTCAAAATTTTTAATTATTTTTTTTTTAAAGAATCAATTGTTTCCACAATTTTTAATTAAAATTTCTCAAAAGTTGAATTATTTAAAAAAATTTTAACAAAACTCATTGAAATATTAAATTTTATTTAACAAATGCTTACGAAATTTCAGTTATTCAAAAACTTTTCAATTTGTTATAATATTGAATTGTGAATTTCGAAAAGGGCTTAACTTTTTTTTTAATACACCATTAAATTGTTTACGAATATTCAATTATTTTCAAAAACCCTGATAAAATTCATAATTTTATTTAACAATGATAATAATAATATAAAAATTAATTCTTAATAATTCTCAGTAATAAAATAATAATAATTATTATAAATATTTCTAAATATTAATAATTAACAGTAAAATTATTAACCGCACGTATAAACCAAATTCAAACTGTAATTTTAATAACTATAATACTCTACTCATTGCATTTCGTTTGTGAGCGAGTTTTATCCCCATCTGGACGGTCGGTTACAGAATTAATGGCGCGAAATTCAAATTAAATTTAAACACAAAATGAATAATAAAATTTTAATCTTAAAGCTTCTTAAAATTTAATTCTATTCACTTCAAGGGCCAAGTTTTCTAAATAAAATTTCGCTACCTAAAACTTAACATTATTTTGTTAGAAAAAAATTTGTAAAAAATTAAAATTAAAACTTAATAACAGTTGAAAACTTTCTACATAATTTCTCGATAAAGAATGTAGAAAAAACAATCGAAATTACAGTAAGTTTGAGATATAAAACCAGGTCGTAATAACCGTTACAGGGATATTTTTATTTGACAAGAATTTAATAATCACGGTTATTACAAAAACCAGTGTTTATACTAAAAAAAAAAACTATTTTCATCCAATTTGCTAATCAAATAATAACCGGGAGCTAATTAATAGCCTATCAGATAAATATAATTTTTTCCTTGGAAAAGCACTAAAAGAGAGCAGAAAAGACTAGAAGACTAAAAAAAAGACTAAAGAAAGACTAAAAATAGACTTAAAAATTAAAATAGACTAAACAGAGACTTAAAAATGACTAAAAAGAGACTAAAGGCTAAGAACACTAAGAATGCTAACAAAACTAGAATGAACGATAATTATAATAACAAGTAATTTACTAATCAAATTAAGAGACAACCTACTATGTGTGATGGCTTATAAACTAACAAATTTTATCTTTTTTGAAAATAAATTCTCGATTATTGAATAACCTATATACGAATAGGCACGTGCATGGGAAAACACATATAGATAAATGCATGACGATGACTATTTGAAACCGCAATGCATGGAGAAAAAAGATTCTTAAAAAAAAAAACTTTCCTCTCAACCAATAATGAGCATATATATGTATATTTAAGTAGTAAATACACTCTTGGTCAAGTTTTGCATTTGTAATATATTATACATTTAATTTTCAAGGAAATTAACTTCAAACTCTTCAAAAAGATTAACATCTTCGAAATAAATTGAAATTATCTATATTTCAAGTTACAATAAATATAATAAGTAGTTTCCCTTCAAAATGTTGCTGATTACCCTTCATGAAGAGCAGAAATTTAAAAAGAAAGAGGAGGAAAAAAAATATTTTTATGCATCTTTAGAAATGAAAACGATAGCTTAATAACTGGTTGCCTCTCTACAATGTTACGGATTATTATTGAAAAATACGGAATGACCGGTTGTTAGCCTAGACTTTGAAATGCAAGATAAATATACAATGTAGTATGAAGTGCATGTAGAAACACATATGAGCAAAAACCATGCTAGGATTGTTCACTTTTAAAAGCAGATATAGGATAAGAACTTAGAAATGAGAAGATATGTTTTAATTTATAAATTCTTATTCCTTAGACGCTATCTATCCCGAAAAGATTAGATTTTATATTAGTGAATACGCCATATAATAATAAACAATGATCATTATTATTCATTTATTATAATTACGATATATTTTACTTTTTAACAAATCAATAAGTTATTATAAATAAAGAAGAATTTCGAAATTCCTTTCGAACTTAATAGACAGTATTCAAATTTCAAAATTAATAATAATTATATATTTTAAGAAATTTTAATTATTTTCTATAACATCTATTATAATTCTTTAAATATTCAATTATTTCAGAAGCTTTCAATTATACTAGTTTGTAAAGATTGAATTATCTTTAAAAAATTCAATTCTTCCGAAAACTTTCAATTACCATTAGTTATATCTCTAAAGCTTCAATTACTTTTTAAAGAATTTTAATAAAATTTTATTATTCCAAAATACTTTCAAATACTAACTTATAACCACTTAATTATTTTTAAAAAATTCAATTACTTTCACAAATTGTCTATTCAGGCTAGCCACAAATATTTAATTTTATTTTTCCCTGACTTTTCCCTGATTTCCAGACTTTTTCCAGACAAAATTTTCACTTTTTCCCTGACCATAAAGAATATTCTGATTCACTCTAAAAATTATTAGATACTCAAAAAAAACATTCTATTACATTTACTTACGAATTTCTTAAATTGTACAATTATTCGCAAACATCAATAACTACATTTTTTAATAAGTATTTAATTATTATTTTTCCATAGAAATTAAAATTCTTCAAAACAATCAAATTCAAACATTTTTAAAATTCGACAACTTATAAGAATATTATTATAAAACATGAAGATATCAATCACTCCGAGTCTTCGACTCGGAGTAATTGATATCTTCATGTTTTATAAAAATTTTAATTCCCATAAAATTTTTCAAAAAAAAAAAATTAAATTATTTACAAAAATTATAATAAAATTCTAAGCAAGAATTCAATTATTTTCATAAGTAATAAAATTCTTCACATGGTATCAATTATTTTTAATACAATTTTAAATAAATTTCTCGAAAAATAAAATTATCTTCAAAAATTTTTTGCAAGAATTAAATTATAGGTACATTTCACAAATAATGAAATTCTTCGCTGAAATTCAAAAATTTTCAAAATTTACATTTTTAATACAAGTGTTCAAAAGAATATAATTATTTAAATAAAATGTAATAAAATTCGTTGCATAAATTCAATTATTTTTACAAGTAATAAAATTTTTCACATGAATTCAATTATTTGAAAAAAATTGATAAAATTCGTTGTAAGAATTCCATTATTTTCATAAATTATAAAATTTTTCTCAGGATTTCAATTATTTATAATACAATTTAAAGTAAATTCCTAGAAAAATGGAATTATTCTCTTAATTTTTTTGTAAGAATTTAATTACATTTCACGAATATAATGAAATTCTTCGTTGAAATTCAAATATTTTTACAATCTACTTTTTTCATAAAAGTTCTCAAAAGAATTCAATTATTTAAAGAAATGTAATAAAATTCGATGCAGGAATTTAATTTTTTTCATAAATAATAAGATTCTTTACATTATTTCAATTATTTAAAAAAAAATTTGAAAAAATTCATTGCAAGAATTCAATTACTTTTATAAATTAATAAAATTCTTCACAGGATTTCAATTATTTTTAATACAATTTTAAGTAAATACTTCGAAAAATGTCACTATTTTCAAAAATTTTGTTAAAATTCTTCGAAAGAATTCAATTATGTATTTTATCAATTATGTATTTTTAAAAATTCATGCAATAATGCTTTTAATATTCAATTATTATCTCAAATTTTAACTAATATTCATTTGTAAATCAATTTTTATTGGAAAATTCTACAAGAATTCAATTATTTAAACACAAAAATAAATAATTTATTGAATTTTCAGGAATTTTAATAAAATTCATTGAAAAATTCAATTATTTTCATAAACAATAGTATTTATCCCAAGAATTCAATTATTTTCACAAATAATAAAATTCATTGCTGAATTTGAATTATTTTTAATATAATTTTAAGTAAATTCTTTGAAAAATGTCACTATTTTCAAAAATTTTGTTAAAATTCTTCGAAAGCATTCAATTATGTATTTTTAAAAATTCATGCTATAATGCTTTAAATATTCAATTATTATCTCAAATTTTAACTAATATTCATTTTAAAATCAATTTTTATTGGAAAATTCTACAAGAATTCAATTATTTAAATACAAAAATAAATAATTTATTAAATAAATCAATGTTTTTCGAAACTAAATTATCATAAAGAATTTTATCAACAAATTTGAATTTTCTCGAGAAATTTTAATAAAATTTTCAAGAATAATTAAATTTTTCGAAAAATTTAATTAAAATTGTATTAAAAATAATTGAAATTCGATGATGAATTTTATTATTTATGAAAATAATTGAATTTTTGTAAAAAAAATGTTATTATTTACGAAACTAATTGAATTTTTGTAAAAAAATATTATTTATGAAAATAATTGAATTATTGCAAAGTTTATTTGGAATTTTATCAAAAATTTTTTTTTAAATAATTGAATTCTTTTGAAAAATTTTATTAAAACTGTAAATATTGAAAATCATTGAATTGAGAAAAAATTTTTGAAAATAATTTAAATTTTGCAAAGAATTTTATTAAAATTTTGTTGAAAATAATTGAAATTTGAAGAAGAAAGTTATTACTTTTGAAAATAACTAAAAATTTGACGAAATGTTAATAAAATTTTTGAAAATAATTGAATTTCGTAGAAGAATTTTATTACTTTTGAAAATAATTGAATTTTTGCGATGAGTTTTATGAAAATAATTGAATGTTTGCGTAGAATTTTATTAATTTTTTTTTAAATATGTGAATTCTTTTGTAAAACTTTATTCAAATTGTGGATATTGAATATCATTGAATTAAGTAAAATTTTTGAAAATAATTTAATTTTGAAGAAGAATTTTATTATTTCTAAAGATAATTGAATTTTGACGAGAACTTTTTAAAATTTTTGAAAATAATTGAATTTCTGCGAAGAATTTTATTACTTTTGAAAATAATTGAATTTCTGCAATTATTTGTAACATCTCCAAAATTCAATTTTTTCCAGTTCCTTAAATAAAAATCCCTGACTTTTCCCTGATTTCCCTGACCAATTTTACTTTCCCTGACTTTTCCCTGAATTCTCTGATTTCCCTGACCTGTGGCAACCCTGCTATTGAAAATTCGATTATTTTAAAAAGATTTTCAAAAAATTCAATTCAATTCAATTCGTTATTGAATAAAAATAAATTCTGTCTTTTGAATTAATAAAAATGTTTACTACAGCAAAAAGTCAGACACGATTTTACTAAAAAATAGTTATTTTTTACTTATTCATATTTTTAGAGAGTTTTCTCTTGTTATTTTTAATTTTCTATTTTCCTTTGAACCTTATACATTAAATTCCAAATTTAAATTCAAAATTAATATCTCACCATATCGTAAAGAAAGATTTTCGTTCCACTGGGAGAGTCCGGATAAGAAAGTTCCGTACAAATTATAGAAAGTGATGTAAAGAAAAAAGAATAATTCAATTTTGTATGAAATATGAAAATTTTGCAACACAAAGGGAAAAATTTTTCAACTACATATTTAAGATGAAGAAATAAAAATGAGGAAATAGTTACAAATAATAATATAATATCAAGTTTAGCAACACTGTGGATAATTTGACAGTTGAATCCATTAATCTTTAGATAAAAAAAATTTCGATAATTTTACTATTTAAATCTGAATCAGTAGTTTTCTACTGTAAATAATTAGTAAAATGCTTACTGTATTTTATGGGGAACCGAATCCGCATAGTAAAAAGTTAGTCAATGGTTCAAATAGTAATATTTTTACCAATCAAATAATTAATATTTTTACAAATCAAATAGTAAGTAATCGCTAAAATTTTTGGTAACAAATTCAATTAGTAAAATTTGACTATTTTTATGTTATTTATTTGCTAATGATAAAGTTATTTCTTCACTAATAATAATTGAAGATGCCCATGTAATAGTCCATTAGGCGTTCGGATTGTCTGACCTAATCGGCAGTATCTACTTTGATTTTCTCGGTGGAGACTATAGATCTCGAAGTAGATATTGCTGTTGAGTCAGACAGTCCAAAGGCCTAACACACTACTGAATAGTCAAATTCAATCAGTTATTTTCTATTAATAATTAGTTATTATCTACTATAATTTAGTTATTTTCTACTAATAATTATTTATTTTTTTTACTAATTGTTTAAACAAACACTCTAAATCGGAATTACTCTCTTTTGTCTAATTGAATGTCTCCGATTTAACTATTAAATGAATTAGAATCAGGACTGATTAACTTTTAGTCAAATTTGACAACTGAGTTATTTGATCTCTGCAGTATTTTTTAGTAGTTATAATTTTCGTTATTAAAATTTAACTGAAAAATGACTAAAATGACTAATTAATTTAATAAATTCATTGAATGAATTAGTAATCGTTTTTACTAATTCTTAGTCAAAATTTACTAATTAACAGTAAAAAAAACTACTAATTAATTTTTAAGGCAACTATTTCAATTATTAACGTTAACTATATAATTTTCTGTAGTTAATTTTACTATTTTTGAATTTAAAACCTATAAAAATTCAAACTTTACTTTTTTTAACATTCAATTATTATCTAAACTTTTAACTAAAATTTATTTTTAAATAAATTTTAATTACAAAATTTTAAGAGAATTCATTTAGGTATTTAAATACAAAAATAAATAATTTATAGAATAATTGAATGTTTCTTAAAATTTAATTCTCATAAAGAATTTTATCAACAAATTTTTGTATAATGGAAATTCTGCGATGAGTTTTATTATTTATGAAAATAATTGAATTAGTGCGAGGAATGAAAAATTTGTAAATAATTGTATTTTTTTGGAAAATTTTATTAAAGTTTTTGAAAATAATTGAATTTCAGAGAAGAATTTTATTATTTATAAAGATAATTAAAATTTTGAAAAGAATTTAACAAAAATTTTTAAATAATTGAATTTCTGCTAAGAATTTTATTATTTATGAAAATAATTGAATTAGTGAGAAGAAATTTATAAAAAATTTGTAAATAATTTAATTCCTTTGGAAAATTTTTTTCAATTATAGTAGATACCTACTGAAAATATTATATTGAGGAAATTTTTTGAAAATAATTGAATTTCAGAGAAGAATTTTATTATTTTTAAAAATAATTTAAATTTTGACGAGAATATAAAAAAAAAATTTGTTAATCTTTAAATTCCTAAAAAGATTCTTATTATTTATGAAAATAATTGAGTTCCCGTAAAAAATAAAATTCCCGTAAAAATAAAATTACATATTTGTGAAAATAATTAAATCAGTGCAAAGAAATTTATAAAAAATTGAATTTTTTTGGAAAATTTTTGAAAATAATTGAATTTTTGGAGAAGAATTTTATTAATTTTGAAAACAATTGAAATTTGGACGAGAATACTTTAAAAAATTTTTGAACACAATTGAATTTCCGCGAAGAAATTTATAAAAAAAATCGTAAATAATTGAAATTTTGACAGAATTTTATTAAAATTTTTTTAAATAATTGTATTATTCGGAGAATTATATTATTTATAAAAATAATTTAAATGTTATTTATTCATTTATTTAAGAAATTATGACGAGAATTTAGAACATTTTTTTAAACAATTGAATTGCTAATAAGAATTTTATTATTTATAAAAATAATTTAATTCCCGTAAAAAATGTTGTTATTTTTGAAAATAATTGAATTAATGCGAAGCAATTTATAAAAAATTTGTAAATAATTTAATTCTTCTGGAAAATTTTATTAAACTAGTAGATATTGAAAATCATTGAATTGAGGAAAATTTTTGAAAATAATTGAAATTTTGCCAAGAATGTTATTACAATTTTTGAAAATATTTGAATTTCGAAGAAGAATTTCACTACTTTTGAAAATAATTGAAATTTAGATGAGAATATTTATAAAAAAATTTTGAACATATTTGAATTTCTGCGTAGAAAGTTATTACTTTTGAAAATAATTGAATTTCTGCAATCATTTTTAACTTCTTCAAAATTCAATTTTTTTTAGTGTTTTTAACTAAAATTCTGCTATAAATCCATTATTTTCAATTAGGGATCGTTCATAAACTACGTCACACTCCTGGGGGTGGGGTGGGGGGTGTCAAGCTGTGTGTGACGAAGTGTTGAAAAAAAAATTTTTTGTACGTAAAAAATGTGACGAAGGGGGGGAGGGGGTAAAAATCAGCTCGAAAAAGCGTGACGTATTTTGTGAATGACCCCTTATTAATTAAATATATATTATAAAATTAAATTAACTAATTTGAAAAGAATTTAAGTTATTTATAAAAATTATTCATTAAATAATTTA
This sequence comes from Leptopilina heterotoma, assembly GCF_015476425.1. NCBI lineage: Eukaryota > Metazoa > Arthropoda > Insecta > Hymenoptera > Figitidae > Leptopilina > Leptopilina heterotoma. Next base: position 2,247,795 of record NW_025110893.1, read on the forward strand.
TGAGTTTTATAATTTTATGATAGGTTCAAGAATTGAGTTATTTAGAAAGAAATTATTGTCAGAAATATTAATTTAATATTATTTCCAGTACTTTTAATAAAAATCCCTAACTTTTCCCTAATTTCCCTGACTAATTCTACTTTCCTTAACTTCCCTGACTTGTGGCAACTCTATTGAAGGTATCAAATTGATACCAAATTGTATCAAATTGATATCAAAAATTTAAATCAAATTAGTTTTTGGTTCACAGTTTTGATATCAGTTCGTAGCAATTTGATACTTTCTAGTTAACAGTCGATCGAATCGACCCTATTTCGTTAGTAAAAAGTAACTAATTCAAGTTTAGAGAGTAAAAAGAGTAGATAATAACTTGTAATCCCCATGTAATACCAATAAGTTAAAAGTATAACTCAAAGTACTTCTTAACATTCTAAATAAGACAGTAAAATACTTCTCTAATCTCTCATTTATCCAGACGAAATTATAATAATTATCCACAAGGAACTAACGCCCATACTCATACATACATATGAAAAAAATAGAAAAGAAAAGAAAGGAAAGGAAATAAAAAAAATCGCAATACACATCCGAGTATGAACTGCATAAAAATAGCCATGAAACTAGTTTTTCGAGCACTTATCATCACAACTTCCTTATTATAAGTTATATAATTCTCTGTGAGTTATTCCCTGAAATTAAAGCGAGGAACTCTCACCTTTTCCACAGGTCCACAGCAGGACGCACTCAGGTGAGAAGCCGTTTCGTTGTGCCGACTGTGGCAAGCAGTTTTCCCAGTTACGGAATTATAAGTATCATCGAAGCGTACACGAAGGCACCAGGGAGTTTGCAGCCACTTGTCCGGAATGCGGGAAATATTTCAACGATCGTGGCTACCTCAGCTCCCACATGAAGATCCATCGCAATCGAAAGGAATATGCGTGCGGCGAGTGTGGCAAAAGCTTCAATCAACGTGTCGCCTACAATATGCACGTCAGGATTCACACCGGTGTCAAGCCGCATCAATGCGAACAGTGCGGTAAGGCTTTCTCAAGGAAAATGCTACTCAAGCAACATTTAAGAACACATTCGGGCGAACGACCCTACGAGTGTCAAGTGTGTCACAAGGCGTTCGCCGACAGGTCAAACATGACACTACACACGCGACTACACTCGGGTCTTAAACCCTATCAATGTACACTGTGCACCAAGGCATTTACCAAGAAACATCATCTGAAAACACATCTCAATTATCACACTGGTACGAAGCCGTATTCGTGTCCCAATTGCGGTTTGAGATTCTCCCAGAGCAGTAATATGCGAACGCATTATAAAAAGTGTACGATTAATAATCCTAATGGTGTGAAAATAAATCAAAGTGAAATTATCGTCGCGCCAAATGGTATTAACGATTCGAAGAGTTCGAAAATTTTAACGGTTGTTAAATCGCCTGCCACTGCACTTACGCCTCCGAATTCTGATCAGGAGTCAAGTGTTGTGACTCCTTTGTCGAGAACGCCTGTATAAGGCAGGGAAATTAGCTAATTCATTTCACCCTCCATTCGGAATTTATGAGAAAAGCTATTATCATTTCAAATCATTTAAAATATTAGAATATCTTTTAAATGAATTCATTTCAGGGCTCGAAACAGTGAAAGTATTTAAAAATAGTAAATACGGACTTTACGGACCAAAAATTAAAAATTACGGACCATTTACAAACCAAATATTACTGACAAAAATATAACCAGTCTGAATCAAATAAGAAAACATTTTACTTAAAACTAAAAAATAAATATTCTCATAACTATAAAACGTGAATACATCAAACAAGCAACATAGTCTTCGACTCGGAGTGATCGATATCTTCATGTTTTATAATAATTAAAAATGACCGACTGATAAAATCATTATTTTATATTATAACAATATTGTTACTGTAACTTATTCAAAATTACTTTCATTATTTTAACTCAATTATTGTTTTCCAAAGTTTTTAACTAAAATTCTTCTTTATAAAGTTTAAATTAATTATTATTCATTATTATTAATCATTTTTAAAACATTTCTTTCAACATTTTCAAATCCTTTTGTTTACAATTCAATTTTACGAAATTTCATCGCTTATTCGGAAATTCTTCAATCAAATATTAGAAAATAAAAAATCCAAATAACTTCAAAAATATTCAATTGACCTTTTTCAAAAAAATTAAATCCACACAACTTTCAGTTAAAAGTATGAAAAATTCAAATATTCAAAGATCAAAATTCAATTATCTACAATTTTAACTGAAATTCATATTTCAATCAATTATAATTAGAAAATTCTACGACAATTCAATTATTTAGATACAAAAATAAGTCATTTAATGAATAATTGAGTGTTTCTTAAAATTCAATTCCCATAAAGAATTGTTATCAACAAACTTTCAAATAATTCAATTCTATCAACGAATTTTAATTCAATTTTTAAGAATAATTACATTTTTCGAGAAATTCGATTAAAATTGTATTAAAAATAATTGAAATTCAATGAGTTTTATTATTTGTGAAAATAATTGAATCCTTAAGAAGAATTTTATTACTTTTAAACAATATTTAATTCTTGCGAAGAATATTATGACTCTTAAAAATAATTGAATTTTTCCAATAATTTCTAACTTTTACATTTTAATATTCTTTTTTTTAATTTTTGGAAAAGTTCTTTGAGAATTTTCAAATTCAATTATTTACAATTATTCAATTCTACGAAATTCCTATTGTTAGTAAATTCTTCAATTAAAATTAAAATTCTTCAATAAAAATAACAAATAATTTCAAAAAAAAAATCTGCAATTCAACTTTTTAAAAAAAATTAATTTCAAAATTCAATTATTTCTTAAAATTCACGCTATATTTCTTTAAATATTCAATTATCATCTAAAATTGTAATTGAAATTCATTTTCAAATCAATTTTTATTAGAAAATTCTACGAGAATTTAATTATTTAAATAGAAAAATAAAAAATTTATCAAATATTTGCATATTTCTTAAAATTGAATTCTTATGAAGAATTTTGTTAATGAATTTTTAAATAATTGAATTCTTTTGAGGAATTTTGGTAAAATTTTAGAGAATAATTACATTTTTCGAGAAAGTCGATTAAAATTGTATTTAAAATAATTGAAATTCTGCAATGAGTTTTATTATTTATGAAAATAATTGAATTCCTCAAAAGAATTTTATTATTTATTAAAATAATTGAATTTCTGCAATAATTTGTAAATTTTTCAAAATTCAATTATTTTTTAGTGTTTTTAACTAAAATTTTTCTATAAATCCATTATTTTTAATAATTTTTAAAAAAGTTCTTTGAGAATTTTCAAATTCATTCGTTTAAAATTCAATTTTACAAAATTTCAATTATTCGGATATTTTTCAATTAAATATATACCAGAAAATAAAAACTTCAAAAAAATAATTTCAAGTTAAATTCAAGTAAAATTTTTCAAAAAAATTAATTCTTCTAATGTAAGAATATTATTCAGTTATTTTTAAATCAACTTTTATTAGCAACTTCTACTATAAATCAACATATTTTTAAATAATTGAATTCTTTCGAAGAATTTTAAGAATAATTACATTTTTCGAGAAATTCGATTCAAATTGTATTGAAAATAATTAAAATTCTGTGAAGGGTTTTATTATTTGTGAAAATAATTGAATTCCTAAAAAGAATTTTAGTATTTATATGAAAATAATTGAATTCCTGAGAAGAATTTTATTATTTATGAAAATAATTAAAAGTTTGCGAAAATTTTATTAAAATGTTTAAAAATAATTGAATTCTTGTCATGAATATTGTTATTTATGAAAATAATTGAATTTTGCAAATAATTTTATTAAAATGCCTCAAAGTAATTGAATTTTCGGGAATAATTTTGTTATTTATAGATATAATAGAATTCTTTCGAAGAACTATTTATGTAAATAATTTTATTTTTAGGAAGAATTTTATAAAAATTCCTGAATATAATTGAATTTCGGCGAAGAATTTTTGCTATTTATAAAGATAATTGAAATTTGACGACAATCTTTTTTAGATTTTTCAAAAATTGAATGTCTGCGAAGAATTTTATTAATTTTGAAAATAATTGAATTCTTGTGATAAATATTGTTATTTATGAAAATAATTGAATTTTGCAATGAATTTTATAAAAATAATTGACTTTCGCGAAGAATTTTGCTATTTATAAAGATAATTGAATTCCTGTGAAATTTTTGTTATTTTATGAAAATAACTAAAGGTTTGCGTAGAATTTTATTAAATTTCTTTAAAAATTATGCAATTCTTTTGGAAAATTGAATTAAAATAATAAATATTGAAAGTAATTTAATTCAGGATAATTTTTGAAAATAATTGAATTTCGAAGAATTTTATTATTTCTAAAGATAATTGAAATTTTGCCAAGAATTTTATTAAAATTTTTGAAAATAATTGAATGTTGGCAAAGAATTTTATTACTTTTGAAAATAATTGAATTCTTGCAATGATTTGTAATTTCTCTAAAATTCTCTAAATTATATCGTACAATTTACGAACTTTTCGTCTTTTCTCAATCAAATTACAGACTTTACGGACCTTTTTTTAAAAAAAATACTGACTTTTACGTACTTCAAGCAAATTTACGGACTTTTACGGGATTTACGGACCTAGTTCGAGCCCTTTTTAGAAAATCATTGTTTTTCTAAAATTGTATTTTACCCAATAACTTTAATCTTCGCGCTACCAAAGATTTTTGTGTACTACGACTCTGATTAAAAGTTATAATAATAATTCGTCTAAAAATTATTCACAAATTAATTTTTTCATTACATTTTGTTTACAAATAAAAAAAAATTTGAAAAATTGCAAAGGTAGGAAAAAAAGTATTTTTCTAGAAGTGCCTTAAATAAAAAGTTAATAATTATTATCAATAATAATTAAAAACTTATTTAAATAATATTTCTTATAGATCAGTTTACGTAATTATAACAAATTTTTGCAATATTGAAAGATTATAAAAAAAATTTGTTTCTCTAAGTACATTTTGTTAAAAAGCTAATAAATAGCAATAATAATTTATGTAAAAATCGTTTAAATAATAATTTTCTTATAAATTTTTATTCGCGATTCTACGCAAATATTTGCTAATTTTCGAATTTGGAAAAAACATTTCAGACAGCTGAGTGCAAAAATTAAGCAAATATCAATAAAAATTTGTTTAAAAATTGTTTAATTAATAATTTCCTTCTAAATCTTTATTCGCAATTAAACAAAGTTTGCAAAATTGAAAAATTAGTCTAAAAAAAACTATATTTCCCTAAGTGCATTGCATAAAAAGTTCGTAAATATCAATAATAATTTATTCGAAAATTATTTAAATAATTATTCAATTTCAATTCTTCCCAGTAATTATATAAAGTTCACCGAATTGCAAAATTAGAAAATATTGCATCACTACGTGACCTTCGGTAGCGCAGAGTTTAAAAGAAATTGTTCCACTATTTTCCATTTCCCTATAAATCAATACTCATAACACTATTTTTTTCATATATATCTCGAAAATATTTTCCGAATCATTTCCAACTTTCAAAAAAAAATCCTAACGACAATAATTGCATAACGCATTAAATTATACAACACCAAATAAAACACATCAAAAACAGAAAAATCTTCCAATTAGCTAATTTCCAATGAAAATTCGAAAATAATTTTTCCAACTTTGATGTATAGAGAATTTTAATTCGCACATAAATACTTTTAATCATTGAGTGAGAGTCTGTGTGTATGTAAATATATAAATATATATATATATACTATTTTCCTATTGGCTAGTTCTGAATCAAGACTGGTTTTGTATAAAATGTATGATAATGGAATACAGAGGTAACTTGATACATACTCAAACATGCAAAAGTAATTTAAAATATAGATAAGAATTGCAATAAAAAAAAAGAATCTGTATTTATTTATTAGGAAAGTAACGCTGCTGTTTTACTATTCAGGAGGATAGCAATTATTTAGGTGCCCGTGCTGTTTTTGTATAATTAGAGTAGGGGAACATAGTCTAGGTCGGCCACCTTTTTGACTTTTGTTTATAACTTTTTTTTAAAAATGAATTTGGACAATTGAAGTATATGGTTGGAAAGTCCTGTTTAATAGGAACATTTTTTCTGTACAAAGTAAATTGACAGGTTTAAAAATGAAAAAGTTATAAAGATTTAAAAAAAAAAAAATTTGTAGTCCAGGTTGGCCATTACAGTCAAGGTCGGCCATTTTTAAAATTCAAAGGGCATTAATCGTTAAAAAATAAAATAACATGTTTGGAGTTACGGAAAATTGATTCTTTATTGTTTACAGTTTGTAACTTAATGAAATAACAAAATAATAACAATAAACAATATAAAAAAATAAATATAAATAAAAAAAAGTTTTGCACTAAAATATTAATAAAATTAAATAAAAATATTAATAAGATGATCAATTATATTATGAGTTATACAGAATTGCAGTTTTTGCAAATGAAGTAGCTCGTCCTCAACTTTGCGCATTTTAAACACATAGTGGCCGACCTTGACAGTAAGTAACATTACCGAATTGTTGTAACCATAAAGAAATACGTTTCGGGATTCGATTTTTTACTTTGTTTTCCTTTCAACCATGAGTCCCACAAATTTTCTGCATACTTGCCTTGACGATTCAATTTGTTTTTTATCTTTTATTAATGGTTTTTCACATTATGCACAAAACTTTTTTTGAGCTTTTTTTGTACCGACGTCACAGAAAACACAATTTTCGATTTTCCGAAAATGTAATTGAACAAAAAGTTAGGTTTCACTAAGACAAGCTTCGACAAAAATGCGCGTAGGTGGCGCTAGTGAACTTGACAAAAAAACGCGAGTGGCCTACCTAGACAGTAGGCCAACCTTGACTACATTCCCCTACTTTTATTTTCATATACTACGTATATATAATATGTAAAACAAAATGTGCCTTAATTACGCATTCTCTGTTCTCTTTAATTTGTAAGCGGAAAATTTTATAAAAATTTTAATAGAATACCACACTATTCTAGATAAATATTTTATAAATCTAATATATATATATAAATATATAAACAAATATGTACCAACATACTGTTATTTTTTCCTCATCTTATTTTCAGATGATGAGAAATTAGTTAATAATATTTCATAATATATTAAAAATTGTGCTTTTTTATTAAAATGTGCTTTTTCATTTTATCCTTCCCTCCTTGTTAAAAATGAAAATTTAGAATCTATTTTTTTCAAATATAAATTATGATCAATTTCAAATTATACACAATTTCTAACTTCGAATACTTTTTTAAATGTATTTTTTAGTTTTAACCAAAAAATAATATATTTTTGCATTAAATATAATTTAAACAAATATTTTTGAATTAAAGAAAATTTTATTTTAAAATTTTTATTTTTATTTTAAATCAAAATATTTTTTACATATTAACACTAAAATTACAGGCCTCGGATCGACGAGCAAAAAAAGTCGCTTTAGTCGATTAAAAATAGAAAAAAGTCGGAAAAATCTTTTATTTAATTCACTATTGTGAATCACGGGAATAAATAAATAATTAAATCTAATCACAGGAAATCAAATTCAAAAAATTTCAACTTCTGGAGTTTTTCTAAAAAAAAGTTCTAATTTTTAGGACAAATTGCAACTATAACCCTTCCAAATTTTAATTGTTTTCTACAATTTTTAACTAAATTATAATTTTTTGAAAGTTCTTCAAGAATGCAACTATTTAAATACTTATTTAAATAAATACAAATTTTAAAAATTAATTTTTTATAATTTATAATTTTCAAAAATTTTAATAAAAAAATTTTCAATATTAATATTAATTTTTTAAAAATATCTTTAAATAATTTTTGAATGACAATAACTTTACAATTATATACAATTAAAAAGTATTCAAAAAATTTAAATTTCGTAAAAGTTTTTAAAAAATACTTGAAATTTGGTAAATCTTTGAAAAATAATTGAAATTTGGTAAAGGCTTTTAAAAATAATTGAAATTTGGGGAATTTTTGAAAAACAATTTAAATTTGATAAAATCTTTGAAAAGTAAATGAAATTTCATAAAATTTTTGAAAAATAATTGAAATTTGATAAAATCTTTGAAAAGTAAATGAATTTTAAAAAAATCTTTGAAAAGTAATTAAAATTTGATAAAATCTTTGAAAAATTATTGAAATTTGGTCAAATCTTTGAAAAATAATTGAAATTTAATAGAATCTTTAAACAGTTAATGAAATTTAATAAAATTTTTAAAAAACAATTTAAATTTGATTAAATCTTTTAAAAGTAAATAAAATTTGATAAAATCTTTAAAAAGTAAAAAATGAAATTTGATAAAATCTGAAAAATAACTGAAATTTGGGAAATCTTTGAAGAATAATTGAAATTTGGCAAAATCTTTCAAAAGTAAATTAAATTTAATAAAATCTTTAAAAAATTATAATTGAAATTTTGGAAATCTTTGATAAATAATTGAAATTTGATAAAATCTTTGAAAAGTAATTGAAATTAGATAAAATCTTAGAAAAATAATTGAAATTTGGAAAAATTTTTGAAAAATAATTGTACTTTGATAAAATCTTTGAAAAGTAAATGAAATTTGACAAAATATATGAAAAATAATTGAAATTTGGAAAATCTCTGAAAAGTAATTAAAACTTGGTAAAATTTTTTAAAAATAATTGAAATTTGATAAAATTTTTGAACAGTCATTGAAACTTGATAAATTCTTTAAAAAATAAATGAAATTTGATAAATTCTTTGAAAAATAATTGAAATTTTGTTAAATATTTGAAAAATAATTGACATTTGATAAAATCTTTGAAAAATAATTGAGTTTTTAAAAAATATATAAAAAATCAAATTTTTAAGACTTTTAATTATAAAGGATTTCTCCGAAATTTTGATGAATCGAAAAAAGTAAATTTCAACAAATTTTAATTTACTTTCTTGGAAGCAAATTGAATCTTAAAAAATTATTATAAAACAATTCTAAGAATTAGTTTTTTTTTTACAAATATTGTAATGTAATTTTTCGAAATTAATTAAATTTATAAAAGAAAGTTTTGTATAATTTTAAAAAATTAATAAATTTTTTAAAGAATTTTAATTACTAAAAACTTTGAATATGATTATTTTCTCCAAAATGTTAAAAATAATTCTAAAATATTTTAATGTTATTATTTTTTGTATAGGTATATTTAAATTTTTGGAAATATATAATCGAATATTTTTGAAATAATTGAATTTTAAAAATTAAAATGGAAAAATTCTGAGAGTTACTGTCTTCAAAGAAATTTTAATATATTTTTTAGAAACTAATTTTCATTTCTATTAAATTTACACTTGAAAATTTTTCATTAAAATTTTTGACAATTAAATTATTTTTTCAAAATTTTCCCAATTGAAATTCTTCAAAAGTTGATTTTCAAAATTTATAATAAAATACTTGAAAAAAATCAATTTCGAATTAAATTTTACAAAATTTCAGTTATTCAAAAGCTTTTTAATTGTCTATTTCAAAAATTTACTTAGGTAAATTATTCAAAAATAACTTTTCAAAAATTTGTCTATTATACTTTTCATTCTATAATAAAAATCCAAATAAGCTCCAGTTTTACTAAAAATATGGTATTTTGTCACAAAAATTTGTAAAAAAAAGTCGAAAAAGTTCCAATTTGTTAAATTCTAATATACTGAAAAATTTAAATATATTTGGTATCTTTCGACCGTAGAAAAGATTTTTTATTTTGAACACACAAATTTTTTTAAGTATTTTTTCAAATTGTCAAAATTTTCCTTCGTTATAAAGAAAAGTGTCACCAAGATGGACAGCTTCTTAATAATCTCTAAAAAATCGCTATTTAAAATTTTAATTTTCACTAAAAATGGTAAAATTTTACCTTTCTGATTGTTAAAAAAAAGAAAAAATTGCACATTGAAATTCGTTACAATTGAAAGTTGTTATTTCTAATGTAAATTTCACTTCTCGGAGAGTAAATTTTATAGTATGAAAACTAGTACTTTGAACGTAACAAAATTTACTACGGTAAACATTAACTACGGTTACTATCGAAAGTGTTTATTTTCAGAGTAAATTTTACTATTCAAAATGTATACATTATTCTACTGCATCCAAAGTTAGTGTCATTAAAATTAATTTATTAAATTAGTTAGTTTCATTAAAAATTTAAATATACTAAATTAATATAAGTATATACACATTTTTTCCTGTCACTCAAAACCTGAAATATTAAAAAAAAAAAAAAAAAAAAAAAAAAAAAAAAGTAAACAAATGGAAAACAAGTGGTAAAAAATAACGCAAAAGACCAAAATCGATTAAAACAATACAATGGAAAGTCATTGATAAAAAAAAACTGCAAGCATTGAATAGAATTTGGATCAGGAAGACGAGATAAAGGATAATAGCGAGAGATAAAGACTAATGATAAGAGGGTTTATAATCAGGTCAAGGAACAGGGGGAAAATGGCGAGAGATAAGATGAAAGATTTTATCTTTTCTTCTGTAAGACACTATATAAGTTTTCTATACACAGACACACCAGATGTATACATAAGCTTTTATATCTTCCATTATATGAGGCTTTTAACTTGATTTATGACAATCTATCCTGTTTTCGATACAGTTAAATGAAGGTTTCTAACATCATGATGATATATCAGAAGCACTTTACATTTGATTGAAATATTCATTCGTAAAAGAGGTAAAAGTAAAGGATATTTTGCAATACGTAACAAAATCAAAAAGAAAATATATGTATATAATATATATATATATATCATAAAGTAATTCTCTCAATTTACTATCATAAAATTTCTTTCTATCAACTTAATTTATATCCTAAAAAGAGAAGCTTTCTAAAAGTTTTGCATTCCTCTATAAAATTTTTTACAATTCAATCATCATTTTTTATTGAATATAATCATTTTCCTTTCCTCACGATCTAGTGAAAGAACTATTTCATTCTTTTTAAAATCTATTTATTTTTATTCACCATTAGACATCATCAATTTCTAAAGATTATATCTCATTACAAAACTATAAGCAATTTAAAAAAAAACTCCGAACTCACATAAAAAAACTTTTTAAAAAGGTTTTTAATTTAATGATAAAAATAATGAAAATTGTAATAAAAGAAAAAATAGTGATAATAATGACAAACGTAACAATACTACTGAACCTCGATAACAGGGTTGTCACAAGTCAGGGAAATGAGGAAAGTCAGAAAAAGTCAGGGAAAATAGAATTCATCAGGGAAATCAGGGATTTTTATTAAAAGTAGTAGAAAAAATTAAATGTTTAGAATTTATAAGAAAATTTTGAATTTTTGCGTCTTTTTGTTTGCCTCAATGAAATTACCACGAATTCTAAAAAAAACTTTAAATTTTTTCTATTTCTGACAATAATTTATTTTAAATAATTTTATTTTATTGAAGAACTGCCATAAAGATATAATGAAGAATTTTTTTCGAAAACCTTATTTACAATTCTGTTGAAATTGGTTTCAATTTTAAAAATTTTAATGTAATTATTTGGAAAAATTTAACTATCTTAATAAATATTAAAATTCTTTCCAGAAATTCAATTATTTTCATAAATAACAATATTCATCATAAGAATTCAATTATTTTCAAAATTAATGAAATTCTTCGGGAAAATTATATAATTTTCAAAAATAACAATATTTATCACAAGAATTCAATTATTTTCAAAATTAATTAAATTCTTCGCAGAAATTCAATTATTTTCAAAAATGTACAAGAATTTTCGTCAAAATTTCAATTATCTTTAAAAATAATAAAAATTCTTCTTCAAAATTAAATTATTTTCAAAAATTTTCCTTAATGCAATGATATTCAATATCCACAATTTGAATAAAGTTTTACAAAAGAATTCACATATTTAAAAAAAAGTTTTAATAAAATTCTACGCAAACATTCAATTATTTTCATAAAATTCATCGCAAAAATTCAATTATTTTCAAAAGAAATAAGATTCTTCTCTGAAATTCAATTATTTTCAAAAATTTTATTAACATTTCGTCAAATTTTTAGTTTTTTTCAAAAGTAATAACTTTCTTCTTCAAATTTCAATTATTTTCAAAAAATTTAATAAAATTCTTTGCAAAATTTGAATTATTTTCAAAAAATTTTTCTCAATTCAATGATTTTCAATATCTACTGTTTTAATAAAATTTTTCAAAAGAATTCAATTATTTAAAAAAAAAATTTGGATAAAATTCCAAGTAAACTTCGCAAGAATTCAATTATATTCAAAATTAATTAAATTCTTCGCAGAAATTCAATTGTATTCAGGAATTTTTGTAAAATTCAATTATTTTCATAAATATCAATATTCATCACAAGAATTCAATTATTTTCAAAATTAATTAAATTCTTCGAAAAAATTCAATTATTTTCGTGAATTTTTTTTTAAATTCATTGTAAAATTTAATTATTTCCACAAATAACAATATTCATCATAAGAATTCAATTATTTTCAAAGTCAGGAATTTTTAATAAAATTCATTGCAAAATTCAATTGATTTCATAAAGTTTTAAATTCTTCTCAGGGATTTAATTATTTTTATAAATAATAATAAACCATTCGGAGGAAGTCAATTATTTTTATAAATAACAATATTTATCACAAGAATTAAATTATTTTCAAAAATTCTTGAAAAATTCATTGCAGAATTTGAATTAAAAAACATTCAATTATTAAATAAATTATTTTTTTTGGATTTAAATAATTGAATTCTCGTAGAATTTTCTAATAAAAATTGATTTATTAATGATTTTTGATTAAAGTTTTAAATAATAATTGAATTTTGAAGAAGTCACTAATAATTGCATTTTTTAGAAATAATTGAATTTTGTAAGAGTTTCAAATTAAAATCTTTGAAAATTTGTATTTTTCATACTTTTAATTAAAAATTCTATGAAACTAATTTTTTTCATTTTTTTTAAAATTATTTCAAGTTTTTATTTTCTAATGTATATTTAATTGAAGAATTTTCAAAAAATCGAAATTTCGCAAAACTGAATTGTAAACAAATGAATTTGAAAATTCTCAAAAGAACTTTATCATAAATTATTAAAAATAATTGATTTACAGAAGAATTTTATTCAAAAATTTTAGAATTAATTAAATTGAAACGATGAAAATAATTTTAAAGAAGTTACAGTACATTTGTCAAAAGATTTGAATTATTTAAATTTTTTTGTGATAAAATTCTTTATGAGAATTCAATTTTAAGAATCATTCAATTATTCAATAAATTTTTTATTTTTGTACTTAAATAATTGAATTCTTGTAGAATTTTCTGTTAAAAATTGATTTTAAAATGAATTTTAGTTAAAATTTTAGATAATAATAATTGAATGCATATTTAATTGAAGAATTTGCGAATAATCGAAATTTCGTAAAATTTAAATATAAATAAATGAATTTGAAAATTCTTAAAAGAACTTTTTAAAAAATTATTAAAAATAATTGATTTAAAGAAGAATTTTATTTAAAAACTTCAAAAAATAATTGAATTAAAACGATGATTTCAAGTCATTGAATTCCAAAAGGTTTTGAATTTGAAAGTTTTTAAATATTTTTTCTTATGAAAAAATAATAATGATTAGAAAAAGTTAAGAAGTTAAGTTATTGACATTATCGAAGAATTTTGCAATTAAATAAATTCGTAAATAAATGTAATCGAACATTTTTTTTAAGGTTCTAATAATTTTTACAGCGAATTCTTTAGGGTCAGGGAAAAGTCAAAATTTTGTCTAGAAATCAGGGAAAAACAAAATTTAATTTTTGTGGCATCCCTGCACAAGGTTAGTTATAATTAAATTATAATTCATAATTACAAGTTTTCCCTAAAATCGTTCCTAATTTTTCTCTAAACTAAAATTAGTAAAAAAAACCAACTTGATGTAGCAAAAAGTCAGTCACTGATTCAAATCAGATTTAAAGACTATTGTAAAAAAATTGTCAGTGTCAATAAATACTACATTATGTTAATTTATGAAAAGATCACAGAACACGCACTAAACGATCTTTTTTTTGCATTACATTGAACCTAAAAGACGATGAGTCGTTTCCGCGAATCTTGTAATGAGATAAATGTAATAAATTCCCTTTATATTATTTCCTGTATATGAGGAGAAAAAAAGAAATCATCTATTTTAATAGCTTATTAATGCTTCGATGATTCCTCGTGCTGCACATAAAATCATGTTCAGCAGCTGCTTGAGGGCGCGGTACGTACCTATATATATGATAAACTACAGCGATGTTGCTTAACTGTTGCTGCCTTGTGCATCGCTATAAGGTTGTCAGGGTGCAAGTAAGTACAAAAAGAATTACTCTATACAAGGTGTTCAATTGAAAATAAATCAATTTACTTTTCCTTTTAAAATACAGATTGGAGTTCAAATTTTACACTAAACACGTTCTTTAATTTTTTCAGGGTTGAATTGAATTTTTTATTTATTTATTTATTTTGAATCTTAACAATAATTTTACAAAAATTTAATTTTCTTTTTCCCTGAACTTTTCCCTGAATTCCAGACAAAATTTTTACTTTTTTCTTGACCCTAATGAATATTCTGCGATTCATTCTAAAAATGATTAGATACTCAAAAAATGAACAATTTAATTTTAAAAAATTACATTTATTTACGAATTTCTTCAAAAGTAAAATTATTCCTAAACATCAATAACATCATTTTTAAATAAATTTTTAATCGTTATTATTTTCCCGTAGGAATTAAAATTTTTCAGAAATTTTTTTCATTAATTTTTTTTTTTTTTCAAATTCAAACTTTTTTGAAATTAAAACAACTTATAAGAATATTATTATAAAACATAAAGATATCGATCGATTTCTTCATATTTTTATACCAAATAATTAAAGATGACAAAGTGATAAAATCATTATTTTATATTATAAGAATATTTTTATTGTAACTTCTTCAAAATTATTTTCAACATTTTATTTTAATTATTATTTTCTAGAATGTTAACTAACATTTTTCTTTAAATCAATTATTTTTAATAACTTATGATAAAGTTCTTTTGAAAATTTTAAAACTTATTTGTTTACAATTCAGTTAAATGAAATTTCGAATTTAAAATCTTTTCAAAATTCAATTATTTATAAAACTTCACGCCATAGGTAATGTTTTTAATATTCAATTATTATTATATAAAATTTTAACTAAAATTCATTTTAAAATCAAATTTTATCAGAAGATTCTACGAGAATTCAATTATCTAAATACAAAAATAAAAAATTTTATTGAATAATTCTTAAAATTGAATTCTCATAAAGAATTTTATCACAAAACAATTTAAATAATTGAAATTGTAGAGAAATTTATATTATTTATGAAAATAATTGAATTAGTGCGAAAAAATGGATTAATAATTTATAAATAATTGAATTCTTTTAGAAAATTTTGTCAAGAATTTTTATAAAAATTTTATAATTGAATTTTCGAGAAATATTTTATTACTTACAAAAATAATATAAATTTGTGAGAATTGACGGAAATTTTGGAAAATAATTGAATTTACGAGAACAATTTTATTACTTACAAAAATAATTGAAATTTTGACTAGAATTAAAACAATTTTTTTAAATAATTGAATTTCTGGTAAGAATTTTATTATTTATGAAAATAATTGAATTAGTGCGAAGAAATTAAAAAAATTTGTAAATAATTGAATTCCTTTGGAAAATTTTATTAAACTTTTTGAAAATAATTGAATTTTGGAGAAGAATTTTATTATTTATAAAGATAATTGAAATTTTGACGAGAATTGAAAAAATTTTTTTAAATAATTGAATGTCTCCGAAGAATTTCATTATTTATGAAAATAATTGAACTCCTTTAAAAAATTTTATTATTTATGAAAACAATTCAATTAGCGCGAAGAAATTAAAAAAAAAATTGTAAATAATTGAATTCCTTTGGAAATTTTTATTAAAGTTTTTGAAAATAATTGAATTTTGGGAGAAAAATTTAATTATTTCTAAAAATAATTAAAATTTTGACGAGAATTTTAAGAATTTTTTTAAATAATTGAATTTCTGCTAAGAATTTTATTATTTATGAAAATAATTGAATTAATGCGAAGACATTTATAAAAAATTTGTAATTAATTTGAAGTCCTGTGAAATTTTAATTATTTATAAAAATAATTAAATGTGGCTTGCATAGAATTTTATCAAAAGTTTATTAAAACAGTAAATTAGAAAATTTTTAATTAAACAATAATTTTAAAAGTAATTGAAATTTTGCCAAGACTTTTATTAAAATTTTTGAAATAATTGAATTCTTATGGAATTTCTATTAATTATTAAAATAATTGAAGTAGTGCGAAAAATTTATAAAAAATTTATAAATAATTAAATTCTTGTGGAAAATTTTGAAAAATAATTGAAATTTAGTAAAGAATTTTATTAAAATTTTTGAAAATAATTGAATTTTCGAGAAAATTTTTATTACTTATAGAAATAATTGAAATTTTGACTAGAATTTTAAGAAAATTTTTTAAATAATTGAATGTCTGCGAAGAATTTCATTATTTATGAAAATAATTGAATTCCTGTAAAAAATTTTATTATTTTTGAAAATAATTGAATTAGTGCGAAGAAATTAAAAAAAAAAATTTGTAAATAATTGAATTCTTTTGGAAAATTTTATTAAAGTGTTTGAAAATAATTGAATTTCAAAAAAATTTAATTATTTCCAAAAATAATTAAAATTTTGAAAAGAGTTTAAAAAAAACTTTGAACAGAATTGAATTTCTGTAAAAATTTTATTATTTTTGAAAATAACTGAATTAATGCGAGGAAATTAAAAAAAAATTTTAAATAATTGAATTCCTTTGGAGAATTTTATTAAAGTGTTTGAAAATAATTGAATTTCGAAAAAATTTAATTATTTCCAAAAATAATTGAAATTTTGACAAGAGTTTAAAAAAAATTATGTGTAAAAATTTTTATTACTGTTGAAAATAAACAGAAATAAAAGAATTGAAGGTTTTGTTTTGGAATTCGTGATAATTTCATAGTTTATGAGGCAAACAAAAAAGTTACCAAAATTCAGAATTTTCCTGTGAATTCTAAAAATTAAATTTTTTCCAGTACTTTTATTAAAAATCCCTGACTTTTCCCTGACCTGTAGCAACCCTATTTTTTCACAGATGATTTAATTTGTTAAAATTACTGTCACTATCACGATCACTAATAAAAAAATTATCATCAAATAACTATCTCCAAATGTTGATTTAATCTGTTAAAATTAGTCACTATCACTAATCAAAAAAAAATTATGCAACTACTGAATTATTCCTAAATGCTATTCATCGAAACTATCATATACTGCATGCAGCTGCAAAATATTATCAAAACTGTTATCAACAACCATCAACAGATAAATCTACCCTAGATTTTATCATATAATAGAAGTTATGCATAAAAAGCAAGAAATCCTTATTTGCATACATCCACAGTAATAATTAAAATCGAAACTTTTTGTTTTCTAAATTATAATGGTAAGTACCGTTAATTGTAACAAACCTACTCGAATTTAACGAATCCTATCCAATTAGTTATAAGTTATTATCCTGATATACATATCTACCATATCCTTAATTTTTAATTTTTATCCTCGCGCACGTTCCACAAACATTTCCCTATACCTACCATCTCCAAACTAAATAAATAAAAATAAATAAAAATAAATAATTAAGAAAAAAAACACAATTTCTTTCCCACGTGTACTTATAGCTCGTTAAAAATGAAATATTACAGAAATGAGTTCACCTATTTATCGTCATATATAAGCAATTTTCCATCAGCATTTATTTTTATCACGCTTGTTCTGATTAGTTGAAAATGATGCGCGGTAATAATTTTAGAAAGGCCATAAAAAAAGAGATGCAGGGGAAAAGAAAGAAAAAAGGGGAAAAAAGAAAATTATTTTAACGAGTTCGCACTTGCTGTTGAGATTTGCACACACTCAAGACACACTCGCAAGACACCCTGTGTGTAAAATGAAATCAGTAATAAATGGTGGTACGTGATATAGTTAGTGACCCGTGACATAAGGAACGTAGAGTCAGAGAGAAAGAGAGATGCCTTTTATTTAAAGTCTCAGAAGGATGAGTTCGCGGACGGTATCAGATTACGGATATGATCCTTGGAGATGAGAACTGCATGTGCTCTTCCGGAAAAACAATTACTGTAAACTGTAAAAAGACTCGGCTGTAGATTAGACTCATATCGTTGTATTAAACGAGCTTTGCGAATTTTTATTTATAAATATATGTAGACAGTGCTTTATTGAAGCTGTTTGCGAGAAGAACAAGATGATGATGGTGATCATAATGATCATGATCATGATGATGATGATGATGATGATGATGAGAAAGAGGAAAATTAAAAGCTAGAACGTCAGTGAGAAAAAGTAGAAGAAAAAGAACAAGGAGAAGAAGAAAAAAGAGAAAAAGAACTAGAAGGAGAAGAAGATGAAGAAGAAAGAGAAGAAGAGGAAGAAGAAGAAGAAGAAAGAGAAGAAAATTAGAAGAAGAAGAAATAGAAGAAAATTAGAAGAAAAAAACAGTAGAATAAAATAAAATGAAGACAAATAGAAAATGAAGATAAAGAAAATAAGCAAGAAGACAAGATAGCAAAGAAACTACAAACTACTCGCAACGAGAAGAAACATAATGAAGATACAACATTAAGACAAAAAACCATCATTTAATCTAACGAGTACCAAAATAACCTAGCATGAT
Source organism: Leptopilina heterotoma (assembly GCF_015476425.1). Lineage (NCBI taxonomy): Eukaryota > Metazoa > Arthropoda > Insecta > Hymenoptera > Figitidae > Leptopilina > Leptopilina heterotoma. Next base: position 2,266,707 of record NW_025110893.1, read on the forward strand.
GCTAGCATGTGACTGTTAGAACTTAGAACTTCAGTGTTAATTTTTCGAACACTTTTCTCTTAAAATATTAAATAAATTAAGCATAGCTTTTTTGTGAATAACTCTAAAACATAATGAGGAAAGGCACTGTGGTGCTAAAGTTTTGATAATTAAAAAATTTATTATTATAAAACACTTTTTAATTTTTAAAAAAATTTGACCGCGGTACAACTGATACTTTCAAAGTGATTTATAAAAATTAATATTTTATTTATAAAAAATGATGTCCTTTCTCATTATATTTTAGTTATTCATACAAAAACAAAGCTTAATTTAAAATTAATATTTTAAGAGAAAAGTGGTCGAAAAACTAACATTGAAATTCTAACAGTCACACGCTGTTAACTTAATTTTCACATTATATGAACATTATTTGTCATAAATTTCATTCCACACAAAAAACCATTTGACATAAATTTCATTTGACATAAAATTAATTTGACATTTGCAGGGTTACCACAAAAATTTAATTTTGTTTTTTTTCTGACTTTTTCCCGAATTTCCAGACATAATTTTGACTTTTTTCCTGAACCTAAAGAATTCACTTTAAACAATATTGGATACTCAAAAAAATGTTCCATTTCATTTATTAACGAATTTATTTAATTGTAAAATTATTCGAAAATATTTTTTAAGAGGAAAAAAGATTTCAAAAATTTCAAATTCAAGCTTTTTTGAAATTAAACAACTTATAAGAAAATTATTTAAAAAAACATAAAGAAATTGATCACTCCGAGCCTTCGACTCGGAGTAATCAATTTCTTCATGTTTTTATAATAATTAAGGATGACAAAGTGATAAAATCATTATTTTATATTATATAGAATATTCTACTTCTTCAAAATTATTTTCATCATTTCAATTCAATTATTATTTTCTACAATTTTGAACTAAAACTCTTCTTTAACTCATTTATTTTTTAATATTTTTTTAAAAAGTTCTTTGAGAATTTTCAATTCTATTTATTTATATAATTCAATTTTACAGAATTTCGATTATTCGGAATAGTTTAATAGTTGAATTCTTTTGAGAAATTTGATTAAAATAGAATATTGAAAATCATTGAATTAAGAAAACTTTTTGAAAATAATTTAAATTTTGACATGAATTTTATTAAAATTTTTGAAAATAATTGAATTTTTGTCACGACTAATATTATTTTTAAAAACAATTGAATTTTGCAATGAATTTAATTTAAATTCCTGAAAATAATTGGATTTTGTCAAAGAATTTTGCTATTCAATTAAAAAGATAATTGAAATGTTGACGACTTTTTTTGGATTCTTTGAAAATTATTTAAATTCGTGCGAAGAATTTTATATTCTGATGAATATTGTTTAATAAAAATAATTGAATTTTTCAATGAATTTTATAAAAATTCCTGAAAATAATTGAATTTCACAATGAATTTTATAAAAATTCCTGAAAATAATTGAATTTCACAATGAATTTTATAAAAATTCCTGAAAATAATTGAATTTCACAATGAATTTTATAAAAATTCTTGAAAATAATTGAATTTTTGCGAAGAATTTTATTAATTTTGAAAAAAATTGAATTCTTGTGATGAATATTGTTATTTATTAAAATAATTGAATTTCACAATGAATTTTATTAATTTTGAAAATAATTGAATTCTTGCGATGAATATTGTTATTTATGAAAATAATCGAATTTTACAATGAATTTTATAAAAATTCCTGAATATAATTGAATTTTGTTGAAGAATTTTGCTATTCTATTATAAAGATAATTGAAATGTTGACGACAATTTTTTTTTAATTTTTTGAAAATAATTGAATTTCAGTGAAGAATTATATTAATTTTGGAAATAATTGAATTCTTGTGATGAATATTGTTATTTATGAAAATAATTGAATTTTGTAAGAATTCCTGAAAATAATTGAATTTCTGCGAAGAATTTTATTAATTTTGAAAATAATTGAATTCTTGCGATGAATATTGTTATTTATGAAAATAATTGAATTTTACAATGAATTTTATAAAAATTCCTAAAAATAATTGAATTTCTACGAAGAATTTTATTAATTTTGAAAATAATTGAATTCTTGTAATAAATATTGTTATTTATGAAAATAATTGAATTTTACAATGAATTTTTTAAAAATTCCTGAATATATAATTGAATTTCGGCGAAAAATTTTGTTATTTATGAAGATAATTAAATTGTTGACGAGAATTTAAAAAAAAATTTTGAAAATAATTGAATTTCTGGAACGAATTTTAATATTTATTAAGAAAGTTAAATTCTTTCAAAGAATTGAGTTAAAATTTGTAAAATTGAAACCAATTGCAACAGAATTGAAAGTAAAGTTTTTCAAAAAAAATTCTTAATTAAATGATTTATAAGTAATAACTGTATGGCAGTTCTTCAATAAAATTAAGTTAGTTAAAATGCATTATTGTCAGAAATAGAACAAATTTAAGGTATGTTTTAAAATTCGTGATAATTAGTGGTTTCGTTAAAAATTTAATTTTTAATATTTAAAACAATTAAGAAATTTAAATAAAAATTGGAATAAATTGTAATTTGGATGGAATTTTATTCTCGAAATTATGTTAAATATTAATTCTAAATTCTAAGTCAAAATACCGACTGATAGAAAATATTCAACCTTCCCCATGGAGTAAGTAATAGAAAACAAAGTTCAAGGGTCAAGTGAAAAAAAACCCTAAAAAAGTCAGAAAAAAATGCAGAAAAAGCAGGAAGAGGAAGATGAAGTCCGGACCAATCTACAATCTTAGTGCCTAAGAAGATCGCGGCATCATACTCTAACGCAGCAGCAGCAGCAGCACACACACATTACTCTAAAAGAAATGCAAAACTTATATTCTTAAAAAGAATAATTACATTCTTGCTGATAAAGTTACTGAAGACATAGATAATAACTAACTGATGAACACAAACATCTTGTGATAAGTGTAAAAGAACATTACGATTTACGTTTGTAAATATGACGTTAATCTTTGCCTAAAAAAAAGACGAGCTTTAAGAACAACTTGGTATAACACACCATGCGTGCTTCTCTTCAACTTTTATACTTATAAATCATAAGCGAAGAACTGCATTTTACGTGTTAAATGAAAATTTAATTAACTGACGAAGACACGGTGTACCGTTACACTTAAATTACCAACTTTATATGTATTTATAAAGTCCATTTTTACCCAACAATTGTTAACGATCCTTAAAAGAAGATTGAAATGTCGATCAAAAGCAACTGTAAACAAAAATTACGATCCAAAACGAACAATAAACATGATCTGGGATCTGGGTACACGAAAAGGAAGAGTAATGAAACTTTTACTATACTTATAAAGTAAAAGCTATACTGTCTGGAATTTTTCAGTATTTCTCATAACTTTTACTATAACTATAGAATAAATTTTGATACGTTTCAAGAAAATGTTAAAACTTTTCTCACCAGAAAATCTGCAAAAATTTATGACAGATTAACTTTCAATGCAAAAAACAGTAAAAGATTAAACGTTTCTCAAAATAAACCAAATTTATATTTAAATTAAAAAAATTTATACTAGAAGTCAAAAAACTATTCTCAAAAATTATAATCAAATTCTTTAAAACGATTCAATTATTTTAAAAAAAATGATAAAATTTCCACAGAATTTCAATTATAATATAGAATAGCATTTTCAAAAAATTTCGAAAAAATTAATTTATTATTTAACAAAATTTTTATACAATTCTTCACAATGATTCAATTACTTTCACTAATAATAACATTTTTCATGGAAATTCAATTATTTAACAAAATTTTTAATAAAATTCTAAGCAAGAATTCAATTATTTTCATAAATAATAAAACTCTTAGAAGAATGTCAATTATATTTATTATTTTAAATTAATTAATCGAAAAATTCATTTACTTTCAAAAATAAAGTTTTCAATAAGAATTCAATTATTTCAATTAAAATGTTGATAATATTTATTATATTTCGAAAAAATCAATTATTTAGAAAAATGTTTTTTTAAAATCCTTTGAAAGAATTCAATTATTTACAAAAATATTAGAATTTTTCACAGGAATTCAATTGTTTTAAAATATTTGAAGAAAATTGTTCGAAAGAAATCAATTATTTTAAATACAATTTTAATTACATTTTTTTTAGAAATAATTTAATTCTTCTTTTAGATTTTAATAAAATTCTTCGCATAAATTCAATTATTTTCAGGAATTTTTATAAAATTTAATGTAAAATTTAATTATTTTCATAAATAACAATATTCATCACAAGAATTCAATTATTTCCAAAATTAATATAATTCTTCGAAGAAATTCAATTATTTTTCAGGAATTTTTTTAAAATTCATTGTAAAATTCAATTATTTTCATAAATAACAAAATATTCATTACAAGAATTCAATTATTTCCAAAATTAATATAATTCTTCGAAGAAATTCAATTATTTTTCAGGAATTTTTATAAAATTAATTGTAAAATTCAATTATTTTCATAAATAACAATATTCATCACAAGAATTCAATTATTTTTAAAATTAATAAAATTCTTTGCACAAATTTAAATAATTTTCAAAGAGTCAAAAAAAATTTTCAACATTTCAATTATCTTTATAATTATTGAATAGGAAAATTCTTCGCCAAAATTCAATTATTTTTAGGAATTATAATCAAATGCATTGCAAAATTCAATTTTTTTCAAAAATTTTTTTTTTTTTTTTTATTGTTTTAATAAAATTTTCCAAAAGAATTCAATTATTTAAAAACTATTTTGACAAATTTTTACACGAATATTTAATTCTTTTCTAAAATAATCAAATTTTGTCAGGAATTCGATTATTAAACATAAAAATAGAATTACATACATTTTTTCGAAAAAAAACCAATTGTTTGAAACGTTTTTTTATAAAATTCTTCTCAATAATTCAATTATTTTCATAAATAATAAACGATAATAAATGAATTTTGGAGAATTTACTAATAATTGCCTTTTTTTTAGAAATAATTGAATTTTGTAAAAGTTTCAAATTAAAATCTTTGAAAATTTGAATTTTTCATACTTTTAATTAAAAATTCTATGAAACTATTTTTTTTTCATTTTTTAAAATTATTTCAAGTTTTTATTTTTATTTTTTAGTGCATTTAGTTGAAGAAGTTCCGAATAATCGAAATTTCGTTAAAACTGAATTGTAAACAAATGAATTTGAAAATTCTCAAAAAAAACTTTATCATAAATTATTAAAAATATTTGATTTAGAAATAAGAATTTTATTGAAAAATTTTAGAAAATAATAATTGAATTGAAACAATGAAAATAATTTTAAAGAAGTTACAGTAACAATATTCTTATAATCATTAAGAAACTAGTCCACTTGCCCTATTAGATATTAGTAAGGGAAGTGTGCCGGTTGTGGGCACCCCCTACGTAAACTTGGACGGCAAGCAGATGCTACTAATCTGAGTATTGCGAGTCAGTTTCTTAAGGGTACGCAGTTTTTGTATTGATAACACAAAAAAACGGTGCCCACAAGTGGCACACTTCCCTTAGAATTAATTCTACTAATATCTAATAAGGCTAATCGAATCTAATATTATAAGAAATGAATTTTTAAAAGTACCAAAATAATCAAACTAATACATTAGTAGATTACTGATATTACTCAAGTTTCATAAAATTGATTACATTTCAAATTTATATTAAGACAATCAATATAGGTATATCATATTAGTATCAATATAGGTATTATACAACATATAATTTTATGTAAAGTATAAGCAATCTATTCTAGAGAAATTGTATTAGAAAATTTTTGTTCGTGGAAGAAAGTGGTTGTGACTTTTGAATAATGCAGTTTATTAAAACCTATTTGTTTTGTTATATTTTGTGGCAAGAAATTCTAGCACAAAATTCAACAATCACTATCGAGGATCCAATAACAACGAATTATTTCGATGACTTAGTAAATTATTTAAATGAATCTAAACTGCATCAAGTTGTGTTTATTCATGAAGATAAATTCGCCAATATGAATCCTATGATGAATTCTCTACTAAAAGCGGTCAACAAAAATTTTCCATCATTCAACATCGACTACAATGAAGTTGAAAATTTGTTCGAAAGGTATCGTAAAGAAAAAATAAATTTCTGATTTCTCCTAATAAACTAAAAACTTTCCCCTGAACTACAAATTTCTCATGAGAAATCAAATAATGTTTAGAGAATGAATTTATCCTTTTAGTTTTAAGTAATCTGTCGAAGAACATTTCTGTACATTTTTTGTTGGTTCATAGTATAAATACTGTTATAAAAACTAAATTACTAAAAAGGATAGTCCTTCTAAGCTAGAATTTTACTTGAGAAGCACGTTTTGTAACATCTGTAATTTTATTATATATTGTTCCAATTCTGTTAAATTATATTGAGGGTAACTAGTGGACTTTCCAGACACTTTTCTGGGCCCTACCATAAACCAGGTCGCCAGACTCAAACTTATCTGATTTTAAGACTGATATTTTAGAACTAGACCCATCTGGTCATTAGACCCTTCAATACTATAAAAAAATGGTCATTTTTACCCTACTCCTTCCATGTCTGTACCCCACTACTTATTTTTGCAGTACTACACCAACTCCTCTATAAGAAAACTCAAAAATAACCAGTCGTGTTCGAACTGGCACAAATGTAATTCGACGCGATCAGCTCCAATAAAAAAAAATAAGCAAATTTGTATTCACGTAAACACCTTATCCCTATATTTAAAATAAATTATTAAATTATATGAACTGTAATGTACGCCTTATCATTTCAATTCTAATTTTTACAATACCACAAAACATAATGATTAACTTTTTTATTTCTAGATTCACTAATGATCGCTTCAAGAAGGAAGTGCACTTTAGAAGGACAACGTTATTTGTATTTCAATTAAGGAACGAAAACAGTATGCACCAAATTATAAAATCTTTGATTCAAATAAACAGAAGAACAGTATTAGCATTTCCCAGATATTTAATCATGAATTCTTACAATTCAACTCATCAGTATCTTAAAAGTACTTTGCACTTTTTTGGAGAAAATCGTTATTTGGACATCACAATTATGACGTACAATCAAAACCACCAAGTGACCCCTTTTTTGAGTCAACTAAATCTATTCACCAAAAATTTCACTAATCAGAAAATATTCTCTGGCATTCAATGGTTTCCAAATAAAATAAATAATTTAAATGGATTCAAAATGATGACTCCTATTTACTATGAAAATCATCACAACAATGAAAAGCTAAAAGAAAGAATGGAAAACATATTTACATCGATTTTTGCGCAAGCGATGAATTTTAAAGACAGTAACATATCTCCACAACATGGATGGCTGTATTATAAGTCAAAAATGGAATTTAATGACATACCCTATGATGGGGAGTTATTTCTTCCCTTTCGATTACAAAATATTGATGGTACTAAAGCAGTCATTCCAAGAACGGAAAAATTTATAAATGTCTTTCATTTTTCACCAGGACTTTTGCATATGATCTTGGGAACAATTGGAACGATTCTCGTTATTCGAATCGTAGCATTCTTCATGAAATTCAAGAGGACTACGTGGCAAACTTTTAACATTAGTCAAATAATAATGGGATTGCCAGCAAATAATGAACCAACGTACTCGTTAGAGAGAATAGTTTATGGTTCCTTATTGATAGCATGTATTGTTTACACAGGATATTTTTATTCTGTAATTTTGGACATTAATCTACAATCAGAACCTGAAATTTCATCTTTAGAAGAATTGGCTAATTCGGCATTTAGACCAATGATGAGTTTAAATGTTTATCTAAATATACGTGAGAGTTCTATTTATCATATTAGAAAATTGTCAAAAATAGCAATTACGAAAAGGTCCTCTGAAGAAGTTTTCGCAAAATATTGCTTAAATTACTTAGCGAAATATAATAATGTAAGCTGCATTATTCAGAACGCTGAATATTATATTAATAAATATTCAGTTTTCGAAGGAAAAGAGTTAAATGTAAAAATATTACCACAAATTGTTAACTACTATGGTGACATCTGGGAATCAACAAACAACTCACCTCTCACTGATCGTTACAATGAAGTAATTCAAGAAATCTCAGAGTTTGGATTGTTTAAAGACGAATATCAAACGTCTTACGTATCACCTCAAAAGATTTCGCCACCAGATTTAATTAAAAAGGACAAAATTTTTTTTTTAGCTTCCTATGTATTAGGAATTGGATATTCTCTTTCTATCATTACTTTTCTACTTGAAATATTTACAACGATGTTAAGTGTCAGAATGCATACATTTTACACGTCGTTTAGATTAGGAAATTAAAAACTCATGTATTTTGTTATATTCCAGTAGTGTGACAAAAGTAAATCGAATGAGACAAAAAACTAGCTCAATTTATTTAATATTTTAAAAGAAAAGTGGTCGAAAAATTAACATTATAAATCTAACAGTCACATGCTGTTAATCTCATTCAATTAAAACAATATTAATAGGTACTATTATAGAAAACTACAATGACTATAAGCTGCAACCATAATTAACGACTACTCTAAAATAAAAGTAAGAAACATTTATGTAACAATTTATAATATTACTATTATATTAATCAATAAACGTCTAAAAAGAAATATTATATTGTTTTTATAGCAAATCCCAAAATTTCTACTATTCTAATAAAATTTCTCAAAATAATTCAATTATTAAACAAAAATTTTGACTATATTTTACACGAACATTCAATTTTTACCCAAACAAATATAAATTTCTCAAGAATTCAATTATTTAAAATAGAATTTGCATACACTTTTTCGAAAAAATCAAATGTTTTAAAATTTTGCATTAAATTCTTCGCAGTAATTCAATTATTTTCAAAAATTTTTATGAAATTCATTGCAAAATTTAAATTATTTTCAAAAATTTTTCTTAATTATAAAATTTGTATATCTATTATTTTCATAAAATTTCCAAACAGAATTTAATTATTTAAAAAAAATTTTGTAAAAATCTTTGTAATAATTTAATTCTTTACATGAATAATAAAAATTTCTCAGGAATTTAATTATTTAATTTAGAATTTGCATAAAATTAGTCGAAAAAAATGAATTATTTAAAAATTTTTATAAAATTCTTCGCAAAAATTAAATTATTTTTCTAAATATTTAAATTCTTTGATGAATAATAAAATTCGTTGCAGAAATTCAATTTTTTAGCAGGATAAGAAAGAAGTAAATATTTTCAATGAAAATTCGGAAAGAGTGAGGAAAATAAAAAATATGGAATGTAATTTTTGTCAGTTTCATGAAGTGTCTAAAACGAGTTTTTTTGGTCGTCAAGTTTAATAGTAGTTTGAAAGCTACTTTTTGTTACTTTTTTAAAATTAATTATCGAGTGCAAACTGCAAAGTTTGCAATGTTCTCTAGTAAATTTGACTAATTTAGAGAAAATTTAAGACATTTCTTAATGCAGGGTTGCCACGCTTTTGCTCATTTCAAATTCCCTGACTTTTCCAGATTAAAAAACGGAATTTTTCCAGGTTTTTAAAACTACATTTATATTTAACAAAATTTTTAATTCAAACCTTTTTGAAATTAAACATCTTATAAAAAATTATTATTGTTACTGTAACTTATTCAAAATTACTTTCATCCTTTTAATTCAATTATTGTTTTCCAAAAATTTTTAATTAAAATTCTTCTTTAAATTAATTATTATTAATTATTATTAAAATAATTTTTAAAACATTTCTTTCAACATTTTCAAATCCTTTTGTTTACAATTCAATTTTACGAAATTTCATCGATTATTTGGAAACTCTTCAATCAAATATTAGAAAATAAAAACTTCAAATAACTTCAAAAAAAATTCAATTCAATTTTTTCAAAAAAATTAAATCTACACAACTTTCAATTAAAAGTATGAAATATTCAAACATTCAAAGATCGAAATTCAATTATCTACAATTTTAACTGAAATTCTTATTTGAATCAATTATAATTAGAAAATTCTACGACAATTCAATTATTTAAATACAAAAATAAATAATTGAATGTTTCTTAAAATTCAATTCCCATAAAGATTCGTTATCAACAAATTTTCAAATAATTCAATTCTATCAACGAATTTTAATAAAATTTTTAAGAATAATTAAATTTTACGAGAAATTCGATTAAAATTGTATTAAAAATAATTTAATTCTTACGAAGAATGTTATTATTTGTGAAAATAGTTGAATTCCTAAGAAGAATTTTATTACTTTTGAACAATATTTAATTTTTGCGAAGAATATTATTACTCTTGAAAATAATTGAATTTTTCCAATAATTTGTAATTTTTACAAAATTGAATTTTTTTTCGTGTTTTTAACTAAACATCTTTTATTTATTTATTTATTTATTCAGAATATCTTATGGAATAATGTATGGAATAATCTTCCATACATTTATTATTTTTAATAATTTTTAAAAAAGTTCTTTAATATTTATAAAAATAATTGAATCTCTGTGAAAATAAATTGAATATTTTTTAAAATAAGAGAATTATTGCAAAGAAATTTATAAAAACTTTGTAAATAATTGAATTGCTGTGAAATATTTGTTATTTATAAAAATAATAAAAGGTTTGCTTAGAATTTTGTCAAAAAATTTTTAAAATAATTCATTTCTTTTGGAAAATTTTATTAAAATAGTAGATATTGAAAATCATTGAATGGAGGAGAATTTTTGAAAAAAAATTGAATTTGTTAAAAAGAATTTCGTTCAAATTTTTGAGAATAATTGAATTTTGGAGAAAAATTTTAATATTTATAGAGATAATTGAAATTTTGATCCTATAATTTTTTCAAACTTTTGACCATAATTGAATTTTATTACATTTTGAATATAATTCAATTCTTCAGACGAATTTCTGAATAATATTTCTTTTTAAATACCTAAGTGAATTCTTTTGTGAAATTTTATTGAAACAGTAGATATTGAAAATAATTGAATTTTTATAAATTATAGAAAATAAGGAAATTTCTACGAATAATTTTATTAAAATTATTTTGAAAATAAATTGAATTGTTAAAAAGAATTTGATTAAAATTTTTGAAAATAATTGAATTCTTTCAAGAAATTTAATTAAAAATGTATTGACAATAATAATATACTTAAATTCTAATAAATAAATGATAGGAAGGCTTTTTAAAATAATTGAAAGATGAATTTAAATAAAATTTTGACGAATAATTACATTTTTCGAGAAATTCAATTAAAATTGTTTTAAAAATAATTGAAATTCTGCGATGAGTTATATTATTTATGAAAATAATTGAATCTCTGTAAAAAACATTTGATTATTTATGAAAATAATTGAATTATTACCAAAAAAAATTGTGATGGCAACTCTTTTAAAATTGAATTAAAAAATTTGAATTAAGAAAATTGAATTAAAGAAAAATTAGATTTCAAGAATAAGCACAATAACTTTAGAAAACAATAATTTTCCAAGATTCCAATAAAAATTCCCTGACTTTTTCAGCTTTTTTCAAGGTTTATAAAATTCTCTGACATTTCCAGGTTTTCCAGGTTGCGTGGCAACCCTGTAATGACAAAACTATATTTTTATTTGAAAACAACGTTATAATTTGAATTTGAATTTAAAAAAATAAAAAAAAGTGAATTGTTTAATACGTGACTAAATTTTTAAATGCAAAAAATCTTTCGACGACTTTAAAAAATGCGACGATTATTAATCTACTAATTTTGTTTATTAATTTAACTGTTAGATAAACAAAATAGAAATAAAGTAGAAAAGAACGGAAAGACGTTTATCTTGACTACTTTATTTACTTTCGCCAAAAGAAAATAAAAATAAAAAATTGATCGGAGATGCAAATGAAAAAGAAAGAAAGAAAAAGAAAGGAAGCGTTGAAATGAAAAACGTTTCTTGTGTGCGGCGCTCGTTAGCCGCTGTGTAACATAACCAAATGCATTTAAAACAAGGTGCAAATTCTGTCATGAGATAGTGTTACGTCTCATGTTGAGAATGCACCAATATACCTTTTGCATTGAGAAGAACACCGGTTAAACTGGAATCCGCTCCAGTATAACTTAATCAATATAAAAATTTGTGTTAATTACCCCATAGTGAAAATTGTTGCACGAACTTATCACCTTAATTGTATGAGCGTCGGTTATTCGCATCCGGACATAAACTGCACTATAAATCCTCGTATAATCGCAACTGCGAAATGCGAATGTGTGGATTTCGTTAAACTGCTTTAAATTCATGTAGGTAACTCGTTACTCTAATAATCCGTAATCAAGTTCGGCTTTTAACATCGTCAGTGGAGGTAAAAGTAAAAAGTAAACTGTATCATCACCCCGTCGATAAGATTATTACTAAATGACTCTGGTATCTGATTAATCATGAATAATTGTTGGAAATGTTTCTATTTCATTTCGTATCCTCACAGTTCAATCGCAAGACAATTTATTTCAATTGATAAAATATTTTTGTTTGGAATTTTCCATCTAACTTTTTTAGTAGTTATCCAATTCGGATGATCTTATGTCTTTCTGACTCGTTAGGCTCTTATGAACACTCTTTGTGCAAATCCTGTAAAAAAAATTTTTTTTTCAAAAGTCTAAATTTAAATTGCTCTAACTTTGTCCCTAGTTATGACATTTGGCCCATTTTTGCATTTGAACTTTTTTTTTGCAATGTGAAAAAAATTTTTTTTTGCAATTTTTTGACACTTATTTAGATTTTGAATTTTAGTGTCTACTTTTTTTATATAATATATACGTATTTTCACTCTAAATTGATCTTTTCAAGAAATTTATTTAATCGATTTTGTACATTGCAGACTTCACATTCGATAATTAATTTTAAAAAAGTATCAACAAGCAGCTTTCAAACTAAAAAAGTAGTAAAAAAATTAGCTATAGAAAAATTAAACTTGATCAAAAAAACTCGATGTAGACACTTCACAAAAATGCCAAAAATTCCATTTTATGTATATTTTATTTTCCCAACTTTTTCCTAATTTTCGTCAAAAATATTTAATTTTTTTCTTATCCTGCTAATAAATTGAATTCCTGCCCAACGAATTTTATTATTCATGAAAGAATTTAAATACATATTTATAAAAATAATTGAATTCTTACGAAGATTTTTATGAAAAATTTTAAATAATTAATTTCCTTCGACTAATTTTTTATGCAAATTCTATTCAAATCCTGAGAAATTTTTATTATTTATGAATAGAATTGAATTCTTAAAACGATTTTTACTAAATTTTTTTTAAATAATTGAATTCTGTTTAAAAATGTTATGAAAATAGTAGATATTAAAAATCATTAAATTAACAAAAGTTTGTAAAAATAATTGAATTTTACAAAGAATTCTATTAAAATTTTTGAGAATAATTAAATGTCTGTGTGGCATTTTATACAATTTTTTTAAATTAATGAATTCCTAAAAAGCATTTTAATAATTATGAAAATAATTGAATTATTGCGAACCATTTTATTAGAATTTTTTAAAATATAATTGAATTTCGAAGAAAAAATTTATCACTTTTAAAAATAATTGAATTCTTGTAATGAATATTGTTATTTATGAAAATAATTGAATTTTGCAAAGAATTTTATTAAAATGTCTCAAAATAATTGGATTTTCGGGAATAATTTTGTTATTTATCGAAATAATTGAATTCTTTCGAAGAATTTATTTATGCAAATAATTGAATTCCTGTGAAAAATTCTAATATTTTTGTAAATAATTGAATTCTTCCAAAGAATTTAAAAAAATATTTTTCTAATAATTCATTTTTTCGAGGAATTGAAATTAAATTTTTATGAATAATTACAGTTTTTAAAGCAATTCCTGTAAAATTGTAGGTATCAAAAAAATAATTGAAATCCTGCGATGAATTTTATTATTTATGAAAACAATTGAATAGTTGCAAAGAATTTTATTAAAATTTTCAAAAATAATTGAATTCTTCAGAAGAATTTTATTATTTATGAAAATAATTGAATTATTGCAAAAAATTTTATTAAAATGTTCAAAAAGAATTGAATTTCTAAAAGTTTTTTTTTTAAATAATTGAATTTTGCAAAGAATTTTATTAACATGCCTCAAAAGAATTGAACTTTCGGAAATAATTTTGTTATTTATCTTTAATAATTGAATTCTTTCGAAGAATTATTTATGTAAATAATTGAATTCTTTGGATGAATTTGATTGAAATCTTAAAAAATAATCGAATTATTTAAAAAAAAATGTAATTCAAATTACATTTAGAATAATTGAATTCTACCAAAGAATTTTATAAAATCATTTTTTTAAATAATTGATTTTTTCGAGGAATTGAAATTAAATTTTTAACAATAATTACATTTTTTGAGCAATTCCTGTAAAATTGTATTAATAAAAAATAATTGAAATCCTGCGAAAATTTTATTATTTTTAAAATAATTGAATTTTGGAAAAAATTTTATAACAATTTTCAAAAATAATTGAATTCTTGAGAAGAATTTTATTACTCTAGAAAATAATTGAATTATTGCGAAAAATTTAATTAAAATGTTTAAAAAGAATTGAATTGAAAACATTAAAATTTCTATGAAAAGTAATCATTATTAGTGAAAGTAATTGATTTATTGTGAAGAATTGAATAAAAATTTTGTTAAATAATTGATTTTTTCGAAATTTTTTTGAAAATGCTATTCTAAATTAGAGGAATTCCTGTGGGAATTTGATTATTTATGAAAATAATTGAATTTTGGATGTATTTTATGAAATTTTTTTATTAAATAATTGAATTCTTTTGCAAATTTTTTGAAATTACTAGATATTAAAAATAATTGAATTTAATTATAATTTTTTTTTTTTTTTTTTTTTTTTTTTTTGTATAATTGAATTTGATTATAATTTTTTCAAATAGTTTTTTGATTTTTACTATTAGCGAATCTAAAGTAGTTGAAATTCTCAAAAATAACAGAAATAGTAGCTTTTTAGTGGCTGAAATCTAAAAAAAGTACCCAAATAGTAGCATAACGTAAGAAAAAGTGGTAAATAGTAGGTTTTAGTAGATGATTGCGAATCCTGAATTGTCCATTATTTTTACTCTTCCCGTAAATTTAACTTTCATTCTCTCTCCTCCCTATATGGAACAAAAGCAAAAAATCTCAACTCTCTATAATGAAACACAGAAAAAAATTCCTAATTTTTCGATGTCGGAAAACTAATCTTCTAATCAAAAATTATTAGCTACATTGAAAATAGAATTGAATCAAAACTAACCAAATACGACGAGGAGAAAAAAATGTTTAATTTCTCCATAGTAACGAATTCCCCATTTTCCTTATATAACGATAAAACAGAATTCCCTGACGAATTTTTAATTTCTTTATTTATTCTAAAGCTAAACATAGTTTGATAGTTCGATATTGAAAAACGGAAACCTTTCCCACGTATTACTTTTATTATCTACATAAAAGATGCGTCGATGAGAAAATAATCTCTTTTACAAACTCGACATAAAAATGTAAGGTAGGTCGTGTCTCTCGGACAAGCAAGACTCTATCGACATTTCCTTGTGAATTCAACATTCTTGACTTGTGCTGATACGGTGAATAGTGAAGATTGGTTCTTGTTCGTGTTATGTTGGAAATGTACAACTTTAACACTTTGTACACGCATTTAATATACAGACACACACAGTACGGAGAAATGAATGTTTGTATTGGTCAAGTGGCTCGTGGCACACTACAACGAGAGTCATTCGATTCAGTATCGATGCGGTCGCGACGAGAAATCGGCATGGAATTTCGAGGAATTACTCCATAAAGACGAGGAAAGGAAAAACTTGATTTCAGACTCTATATAAAATCCAGAAGTGCATTGTTCCTAACACCAATAATTACTTCTCACTCTATCAATTATATTTAATCATAAATGGAATTTCGCAAAATACCTCTCTGTCATTTTTCTTTTAATTTCTTTTCTTTCGCTTTAATTTTAATCACCGCACAGCACCAGTAGTCTGATTTTAATTTCAATTAACGGTATCTTCGACTAATAATGGTTTCAGCTAATAATATTCTTTTTTTACCTAAAACAGTATCATTATCAAATAGAATTTTTAATTATCAGCATTTTTAGAGCTAATGGTATTATTAACTTATTATTAAGTTTTATTAACTAATAGTATAATATTAACATAATCTTAACTACCATTTTCGAATTAGTTACTTTTTTAATTAATGAACTGACGACTTTTTTCCTTTTTCGATTAGTAAAATATAACTAAATGTTACTAATATTTACTAATATTTTAGTAGCAAAGTTTTTCTAAAAATATCAAATTGAGACAAAAAACGAATCAGAACGTTGCTTCGCAACACTTTTGATTCGTTCTTTGCCTCAATTTGATATCCTTAGAAAAATTGGGAGACTTTAACGCACTACTAGTCATCTAACTTACTAAATGAATTACGGAAACTATTATCGAAGCTTAATAAAAATATTACCAAAAATTCTACTAATTGCTAATAAAATTCTACTGTAAAAAATTGGAAAAAATTTCGCTCCATAATAGTAAAATTATTACTGCATCTTTTTTTGGGTAACTTCGTGGGTAACTTTGCTTACATCATTAGTAATTTTCTATTAAATCAGAATTAAAGAGTAGTAAGCATTTTGATTATTATTATTATAATAATAAATATTGTAACATTTTAAAAAAATTATAATAAAGAATCTCTTAAAATTTATCTTTTAAAAATATTTGTAAATAATTTTTTAAAGATAATAGTCAGTCTCTCAATTATATATACAATTAAAAAATTTCCAAATAATTGAATTTTGGTGTTATCTTCAAATAATAATTGAAATTTGACAAAATCTTCTTAAAACAATTAAATTTTGGTAAAATCTTTAAAAAATGATTGAAATTTGCCAAAATCTTTTAAAAATAATTGAAATTTGACAAAATCTTTTTAAAACAATTGAATTTTGGTAAAATCGTTGAAAAATAATTGAAATTTGCCAAAATTTATTAAAAATAATTGAAATTTGGTAAAATCGTTGAAAAATAATTGAAAATTGCCAAAATCTTTTAAAAATAATTGAAATTTGACAAAATCTTTTTTAAACAATTGAATTTTGGTAAAATCGTTGAAAAATAATTGAAATTAGACAAACTCTTCTTAAAACAATTGAATTTTGGTAAAATCGTTGGAAAATAATTCAAATTTGACAAAATCTTTTAAAAATAATATAAATTTGACAAAATCTTTTAAAAATAATTGAATTTTTGAAAAATACAAAATAAAAAATCAAATTTTTGAAGAATTTTAATTATAAACATAATCATGATTTTTCCGAAATTTTAATAAGAATCTAAAGAAGTAAATTTAAAAAAAATTTCATTCACTTTCTTCGAAGATAAGTAAATCTTAAAAAATTAAGATACAACAATTTCTAATAATTAGTTTTTTAAAAATATTCTAATGTATTTTAAATAAAAATTTTCACCATAATTGTTCTATCCAAAATGTTAAAAATAATTTTAAAAAATTTTAATATTTGTATTATTTTTTTTCCTATTTGAATTTTCGGAATTAAAATTTTGAAAATATTGAAAATAATTGAATTTTAAAAATTTGCAATGAAAAAAATTTTAAGAATTACTTTCTAAAAAAAAAATTTAATATTATTTTTTAGAAGCTTCTTTTTACTAATTTTCATTTTCATAAATTTACACTTGAAGATTTTTCATTAAATTTCCTCAAAAGTTGATTTTCAAAAATTGTAATAACAATGTGTAATTATACTTGAAAAAATCAATTATTTTTTAAATTTTACAAAATATCAATTATTCCAAATCTTGTTAATTGTATATTTCGAAAATTTAATTAGTAACGCTACTTTTGTTTTAAAATATTACATAAATTGTACGATACACGAAGTAAATTTTGCAGAAAAAAAAATTAGTAAAATTAATTTGGGACTTGGAAAAATTTCTTTCAAAAATAGTAAAATTTAATATTAAAAACTGTTATTTCCAGAATAATTTTTACTATTTTAAAAGACAATATTCTTTTTATAAAAATTAGAAAAATTTATTTCAAAAATAGTAATATTCACTCTAAAAATAAGAATAGGTATTTAATTGCAACTTGTAATATTCGAGGAAAATTTGAATAATTTTTGTAGAAAAATTTTCATTGAAAATAGTAACTAATTTTTCTCTTAAAAATCGTTATTTCCAGAGTAAACTTTATAATATCCGTAGTAAATTTTTATTACAAATTAGTAAAATTTACTTTGAATTTAGTAAAATTTATTCTAATAACACAGTTTGTCAAAAATTTCAAACTTGGATTTTTCTAACGAGTAAAAGTTATTTTATGTTTGTTATCTTTATATGAAAAAATTTCTAAGTTTAAAGACTGAGATTTAAGTTTCAAAGTACTCAAATTTTTCCAAAGTTTGCGAAAAGTAAAATTTTTTTCTTCAAGTGTAATTAAAAATTCACCAAAACAAAATTTAAATTTTAGGATGGTCTTTGTGATGACTATAAATACTGTTCTTCAAATAAAAAAACCTTAATAACTTTCTTCGAAAGCTTGTTTAAAAATCAAAAATTGGGATTTTTAAGAAAAAATTTAAGAAAAAAAATTTTTTTTTTAAAAGAAAAAAGTTGATTTTCAAAGGGAAGAATATTTGATGGATAGTCGAAACAAAAATTAGTCCAATATGTTACAATTTCGCATTTTAAAATAAAAATATATTTTTTTGGGGGGGTTTCTATAATATTTGATTTCACATTGAAGTTTTTAAACTTATACATTTATTCAATAAAAAAAACAATGGAAATACACAGCTGCAAATTGCATCAGTAGATGAAACGCTAGGATTAGATTTCTATATCAACGTTATTGTGTTAATCGAAACTAAATTGTATTTTCTTCTTTCAAAACGTGTAATAAATCAATTTTTTCTACCATTTTTTGTACTCAATCTCTTGTTACGGATGAATGTATGATGGATAACTGAAAAATCGTCTAGTGAAAGCAAAGTCGAGAAATTCACTGGAAAAATATAGTTCGTGATTACTAAATTGCGATGTGTAACTCATGAAATGTTTAGTTCTCTTGGAGAAGAAATTAACCAAATCAGGTAGGACGAATGTCTTGACTATTATAACATGGATCAACGTGAACTCATATAATATGTTATTAAATGCGGAACCAAAAGAATCAGTCTCTCTCTCTCTCTCTTTCTCTCTTTCTCCACCATCAGACTCGATTTCCTGCAATAACAAATAGTTTTCTCTTATTTTGCAAATTAAAATAATAACTTTTGATTCCGTGTGAAAAAATATATGCGTACATTTTTCATTAGTAACACTGAGAAATTGTGAGAAAATTATATAAAAAAGATAACAGCTTGTTAAAGGAGGGAGACGATGAGTTAAATACCTATTTATTTTTACAGAGAGAGAGAAAAAGATATTGCTATGTAAATCAAGTTATAATGATGATGAAAATGAGAAAAAAATAAGTTGAGAGAAATTTGCAGAAGAATAATCGATTTGTAGAAGCGGACCTTTAGGACCTTTGACGACAAATCAGTGGAAAAAGTATGTTTCAACTGAACATAGAAAACTTGTTGCCCGTTAAGGAAACGTTTCGTTAACCGTTACACGAGTTTTTTTTTATCCAAAACTTGAAATGACATCAACTAAAGATTCTAAACCAAACAACGCTAAATGACAACATGTCATACCTTCTCGTGTTAAATCATTCCAAACTTTCTAATATGGAAGTTGTCATTAGTTTGGTAAAACATGATTTTTTCCATAAACCGAATATATGCATTTTCTGTACATACATACATATACGTAGGTAAAAATATGTAAAAAAAATACTAAAAATAGAGACGAAAAAATTAAGTCAATGTATACATTCGATATCTAATTATCTATGTGTACCATAATTATGTCTCCGTTTGAAAATTATATGGAGAAATTGGGAAAATTCTCTTCGTACACAAAAGATGGAAATTAGAAGAAGTAAATTGCGATAATATTAGTTGTGAGTTATGGTATTTTTATTACTGATAAAGTGACTATATTAGTGATTATAAGTGACTGTGTATACTATACATTATCTGTCATTGTGAAATAATTTTTTTGGAATTATTTACTTCGTTCTGTATATTTTACATGATGATGGAAGTGAAACTATCGACAATTGAAAGTTCCACTGATTTTTTTTGCATAACGAATACTAATTTCAATCGACAGGATCTTCTGACGAATTTTTATTTTAGGATACAGATGTTTTTGATTTGCCTTTTTTTTCTTTTTCAGAGCAAATTACTTTTAATAACTTTGCTTTTAGTGTTTTATTTTTCAAATAATTAGACGTCAATATCTCAGAAGATATTTTAGGAGAGTTTTGGACAGTGCTTTCGATCATAAATTAAAGTTACGATTGGTCGAAAACTCGAAACAAATACTAATTGCAGGCTTCGTACTCATCTAGTAAAACCTAATATTTACTACTTTTTTAGTTTTTTTACGTTATGCTACTATTTGGGTACTTTTTTTCAATTTCAGACACTAAAAAGCTACTTTATTCTTTTTTTTTTTTGTTTGAAAATTTACACAAATTTAAATCTGCTAATAGTTGAAATAAAAGAATCAGGGTTGCCACAAAAAATTAATTTTGTTTTTCCCTGACTTTTCCCTGATTTCCAGACTTTTTCCTGACTGATTTTCACTATTTCCCTGACCATAAAGAATATTCTGATTCACTCTAAAAATTATTAGATACTCAAAAAAAACATTCTACTACATTTACTTACGAATTTCTTAAATTGTAAAATTATTCGCAAACATCAATAACTAAATTTTTAAATAAGTATTTAATTATTATTTTTCCATAGGAATTAAAATTCTTCAAAACATTCAAATTCAAACATTTTTAAAATTCAACAACTTATAAGAATATTTTTATAAAACATGAAGATATCAATAACTCCGAGTCGAAGACTCGGAGTAATTGACTCGCAGTTTCGAGTCAATTCGACTCGGAGTTATTGATATCTTCATGTTTTATAAAAATTTTAATTTACATTAAATATTTCAAAAAAAAATTAAATTATTTACAAAAATTATAATAAAATTCTAAGCAAGAATTCAATTATTTTCATAAATAATAAAATTCTTCACATGGTTTCAATTATTTTTAATACAATTTTAAATAAATTTCTCGAAAAATAAAATTATCTTCAAAAATTTTTTGCAAGAATTCAATTAGGTACATTTCACAAATAATGAAATTCTTCGCTGAAATTCAAAAATTTTCAAAATTTACATTTTTAATACAAGTTTTCAAAAGCTGTATAATTATTTCAATAAAATGTAATAAAATTCGTTGCATAAATTCAATTATTTTTACAAGTAATACAATTTTTTACATAAATTCAATTATTTAAAAAAAATTGATAAAATTCGTTGTAAGAGTTCCATTATTTTCATAAATTATAAAATTTTTCTCAGGATTTCAATTATTTATAATACAATTTAAAGTAAATTCCTAGAAAAATGGAATTATTCTCTTAATTTTTTTGTAAGAATTTAATTACATTTCACGAATATAATGAAATTCTTCGTTGAAATTCAAATATTTTCATAATCTACTTTTTTCATAAAAGTTCTCAAAAGAATTCAATTATTTAAAAAAATGTAATAAAATTCGATGCAGGAATTCAATTATTTTCATAAATAATAAGATTCTTTACATTATTTCAATTTATTAAAAAAAAATTTGAAAAAATTCATTGCAAGAATTCAATTACTTTCATAAATTAATAAAATTCTTCACAGGATTTCAATTATTTTTAATACAATTTTAAGTAAATTCTTCGAAAAATGTCACTATTTTCAAAAATTTTGTAAAAATTCTTCGAAAGAATTCAATTATGTATTTTATCAATTATGTATTTTTAAAAATTCATGCTATAATGCTTTAAATATTCAATTATTATCTCAAATGTTAACTAATATTCATTTTAAAATCAATTTTTATTTGAAAATTCGACAAGAATTCAATTATTTAAATACAAAAATAAATAATTTATTGAACAAATGAATGTTTTTCGAATCTAAATTATCATAAAGAATTTTATCAACAAACTTTAATTTTTTCGAGAAATTTTAATAAAATTTTCAAGAATAATTAAATTTTTCGATGAATTTAATTAAAATTGTATTAAAAATAATTGAAATTCTATGATGAATTTTATTATTCATGAAAATAATTGAATTTTTGTAAAAAATGTTATTATTTATGAAAATAATTGAATTATTGCAAAGTTTGCTTAGAATTTTATCAAAAAATTTTTTTTAATAATTGAATTCTTTTGAAAAATTTTATTAAAACTGTAGATATTGAAAATCATTGAATTGAGAAAATTTTATTGAAAATAATTGAAAATTTGCAAAAGAATTTTATTAAAATTTTTGAAAATAATTGAAATTTGAAAAAGAATTTTATTATTTTTAAAGATAATTGAATTTTTATATGAGAATTTTTTTTAATTTTTAAACATAATTGAATTTCTGCGAAGAATTTTATTACTTTTGAAAATAATTGAAGCGTTTTGTGCAGAAACAGCATAAGTCTATAATTCGAAATTGTTCAGGAATCAATAAAAACTGTTTTTATCGTAAATGTTAAGATTTTTTTTTAATTTGGCTTTTTGCATTATATTCTACTAACCTATATGTTAAAAAATCCAATATGATTAATTAATTATCTGCTTAATATAAAAAATTAAAAAATAAATAAACATTTTGACTTATGCTGTTTCTGCACAAAATGAAATGAAAAACACAGAAAATTTATTAAATCCAGTGAAATATCAAAGTTTTATGAAATATTTAATAACATTTATTTAAAATATTAAATTTGGATAATTTTTAGTAACATTTTATAAATAATAAAATTGTTTTAAGAATAAATTTAACCAATTTTCAATATTTTCTAATTTTAAAATAATTCAGTCACCACTGTCACTTTTTGCTTCCCATGAGTGTTTTTATTTATAATATAAACTGTTTAATATAAATTATTAAAATACGTCAAGAATATCACAAATAAATATAAAACTTATCATGGACTTGTGTTGTTTCTGCATAAAATGATATTTTAATTATTTTTTTTAAGGGTTTAGAGTTTAGTCACTTATGTAATATTTTACCAGATTGAAAAGCTTCATTTAAAGATAAATTTTCAATAAAAAAGTGATTTTCGAAAAAAATGGACTTATGCGGTTTCTGCACAAAACGCTTCAATTGAATTTCTGCAATTATTTGTAACTTCTCCAAAATTCAATTTTTTCCAGTTACTTAAATAAAAATCCCTGACTTTTCCCTGACTTTTTCCTGATTTCCCTGACCTGTGGCAACCCTGAGAATTATTCTCAAAAATTATTCAGTGCTGCGAAATAATGAACAAGAATTTCCCTATGGTGAACACCTTGGGACCTTATATAAATTGCAACAAAAAGGAAAAATTTGCCAAAGTTTGACAAATGTGACAAAATTTGAAACAAGTGAAAAAAGGTAAACAGATGCCAACCTACGTGATCAACTGATCACTGACAGAATTATACAATCAAACGTAAATAAAATAAGAAATGTGTGGAAGAAAAAATCAATTGAGATGTACACTGGGAGTGACAGGGGAGCAATGTATATTGGCATGTAACGAACTGAAAATGATCATTTGACCATTTGAACGACAGGTAACTACGAATCATAAGTGTACTTGCGCAATTTTTTGACACAACACACAACACAAATAAACGCGTGTCTCGCGATAAGGATCTGGGGTCGGACAACCTGCAGCACCTAATGGTACATAGCGAGTTTTGCCGTGTTGCGCGGCTCCCTCTCGTCTCCGTGAACCTGTTTCTCCAACCGTGATATGTCTTAAGAATGTCAAGTGGTAAGTAAAAGCGTACCGGGGTTTAGTGTAGTTACCACGTAATGAGCACAAAGTTATGAGATGCGTTCGATATAAGAGAAGCTATCAAGAGAATTCCATCTTCCGGTCAGCTGAGATCACGCACACGCTCATCGCAAATGAAAGTTTTCTATAATCGAATAAATACATTTTAGAATCAAAGTATTCAAATCATCATTACAAGTTCGATTAGACTTGTATTACCAGAAACTAGACATTCGTTTAATTTTACAGGTTTTTAAAAATACATTTATTTTTTACCAAATTAGATAACTTCCTGATTTCCAGACAAAACTTAGACTTTTTCCCTGACCCTGAAGAATATTCTGATTCACTCGCAAAATGATTAGATACACAAAAAAATGTTCTATTACATTTATTTACGAACTTCTTTATAAATGTAAAATTATTCGAAAACAACAATATGTAACTTCATTTTTAAATAAATATTTCATTATTATTATTTTTCCACAGGAATTAAGATTTTCAAAAATTTCAAATTCAATAACATTTAAGAAAATTATTATAAAACATGAAGATATCGTTGACTCCGAGTCGAAGACTCGGAGTCATCGATTTCTTCATCTTTTATAATAATTAAAGATAGCATAGTAAAATAAAATAATTTAATTGATTCAAAGAATGTTACTAAAATATTGAAAATAATTGAATTCTTTCGATGAATAGATACTTAAATTCTTTTTAAACAAATTTATTAGAGTTTTTCTAAATAATTGAATTCTTTTGAAGAATTTCTTTAAATTTTTTAAAAATAATGTATTTTTAAAAATAATTTTAATTGAAAACGTTGAAAGTAAATCAATTAAACAAACAATATTCTTCAACTTTTTGAAATAATCGTGTCTGTTAATAATTATAATTAAAAATTTGAATATTGAATTTTATTAAGATTTTATTATGAAAATAATTGAATCCCTAAAAAGAAATTAGAAATTTTTAAACACAATTTAAATGTCTGCGAAGAATTTTATTACTTTTGAAATTGTAAAATTGAATTTCTGCAATAATTTGTAACTTCTCCAAAATTCAATTTTTTTAGTGTTTTTAACTAAAATTCTTCTATAAATCCATTATTTTTAATAATTTTTGAAAAAGTTCATTGAGAATTTTCAAATTCGTTTGTTTATAATTCAATTTCACAAAATTTCAATTATTCGGAAATTCTTAAATTAAATATAGATTAAAAAAAAAACATCAAATAATTTAAAAAAAAAACCATAATTAAACTTATTAAATAAAAATTAATTCCCCAGAATTATTAGTTAAAAATTTGAAAAATTCAAATTTTCAAAGATTTTAATTTGAAACCTTTACAAAATTCAATTATTTCTAAAATTTTAAATCAATTTTTAATATAAAATTCTACAAGAATTCAATTATCTAAATACAAAATTAAATAATTTATTGAATGTTCATTAAAATTTATTTTATCAATAAATTTTTAAATAATTAAATTCTTTGGACGAATTTTAATAAAATTTTTAAGAATTTCATTTTTCGAGGAATTAGATAAAAATTGTATTATAGAAATAATTGAAATTCTGCGATAAGTTTTATTATTTATGAAAATAATTGAATTCTTGAAACGAATTTTATTATTTACGAGAATAATTGAATCTTGTAAAAATTATATTATTTATGAAAATAATTGAATTATTGTGAAGAAATTTATAAAAAAAAAATTGTAAAATTATTTTATGAAAATAATTAAATGTTTGCATAGAATTATATTAAATTTTTTTTAAATAATTGAATTCTGTTGTAAAATTTTATTAAAATAGTACATTTTGAATATCATATTGAACTCAGGAAATTTTTTGAAAAGAATTGAAATAATTGAAATTTCGCCAAGAATTGTATTAAAATTTTTGAAAATAATTGAATTTCGAAGAAGAATTTTATTATTTATAAAGATAATTGAAATTTTGACGAGAATTTTTAAAAATTTTTGAAACTTATTCAATTTTACGAAATTTCATCGATTATTTGTAAATTCTTCAATTTAATATTTATAAATAAAAACTTCAAATAATTAAAAAAATTCAATTAAACTTTTTGAAGAAAAATAATTCTAGAAAATTGTTTATTAAAAGTATATTGACAAGTTTGAATAAAATTTTTAAAAATAATTTCTTTTTTCGAGAAATTTGATTAAAATTGTATTAAAAATAATTGAATTTCTCCAAAGAATTTTATAAGAGTTTTTTAAATAATTGATTGCCTCTTTTTTTATTCTTTATGAAAATAATTAAATGTTTGCGTAGAATTTTATTAAAATTTTCAAAAATAATTGACTTTCTGTGAAAAATTTTGTTATTTTTGAAAATAATTGAATTATTGTGATGAATATTGTTAGTTATAAAAATAATTGAATTTTGCGAAGAATTTTATTATTTACGAAAACAATTAAATTGCAAAAAAGAATTTTATTATTTATGAAAATAATTGAACCCTTTTAAAAAATTCTATTATTTATGAAAATTATTTGTAAATAATTGAAATCTTGTAAAATTTTAATTATTTATGGAAATAATTAAATTTTTGCGTAGAATATTATTTAAACTTTCAATAATAATTGAATTTCTGTGAAAAATTTTGTTATTTTTGAAAATAATTGAATTCTTGTGATGAATATTGATATTTGTGAAAATAATTGAAATTTTTCCAAGAAATGTATCATAATTTTTAAGAATAATTTAATTTCTGAGAAGAATTTTATTATTTATAAAAATAATTGAAAATTTGACGACAATTTTTGTAAATTTTTGAACATATTTGAATTTCTGCTGAGAATAATATTATTTTTGAAAATAATTGAATTCTTGAAAGGAATGTTATTAAAATTTCTTTTTAAATAATTGAATTCTTTTATAATATTTTATTGAAATAGTAAACATTGATAATAACTTAATTTTGACAAATTTTTAAAGAATAAATACACAATAACTTTGGAAAAAACAATTTTCCAGGATTTCGATAAAAATTCCGCTACTTTTCCATTTTTTCAAAGTTTATAAAATTCCCTGACATTTCAAGATTTCTGAATCCATATTAATATTGATTTTAATTACATTTACTGCGCGGAAAAAGAAAAAAAAGTTTCCGGGTTCATCCATTTACGTCACCGACAAAAAAAAAATCTCGCAGTGAAAAATGATATCCAGTTTTTTTTCCCCTTTTAATCGTCCTTTATTGTATGTGTAAAATATGTGTTGCACTTTTAAAATCAGTGTCGCGATCTCATTTTATGTTGTTCCCTTAAAAGGTCCCATGAAAAATATCAAACCCATAAAACTTGCAACAACTTTGACATTTTTATTTTACTCATTCATTGTCCTTTTGATTCATAATCGTTGACGAATTTTCAATGCGTAAAACGTACGAATCCATTTACCATAAATTTTTAAATGGTAAATATTTTTTTTCAAGCAGTTGAAAATTAAATACAGACAAAAAAACAGAGTTTAACAAGTGAAATTAAATTTGTGTAAACTGTCGCACAAATCTTTTCAATAAACGTACATCAATTTCCTTGATTAATGAAACACGGGGGAAAAAAAAGGTAATGTATTTTGTAAGAATCGTGAAATATAAAAGAAGTGAATATTACATCATATTTTTTTTAAAATAACAAGCGCAATTGTTGAACTTCATATTTAACGGTACATTATTCAGACCAAGAGAAAATACATTTCTTTCTTGGTCCATTTCAACTTTCTCAAAGGTACGTTTATTTTACGTGAAATGATAATAAAATAACAAATCCGTATGTCATTTCGAGTACAATTGCAATATTACGTTTTTGTAAATTTAGGACAAGAGTATAAACGATTTAAGCGATTCCTTTTCATATCTAATATTTTTTTATTAAATTTCTTTCTAATCATAAAATTACATGACTACAATGAAAAACTTATTTACAAGATACGCATGATTAACGCCCACAATTTATTTGACATGAAGTTATTCAACATAAACTTCATTTTTGACGAAAAAATCATTCACCACAATTATCATTTGACATAAATTTCCTTGAACGTAAAAATTTCGTCACTAATTTTAAAACAGGGTAGGTTTAAATTTTGTTTTTTCCTGATTTTTCCCCGATTTCCAGACAAAATTTTGACTTTTTTCCTCCTGACCAAAAATTATTCACTCCAAAAAATCATTCACTCCAAAAATTATTGGATACTCCAAAAAATATTCTATTACATTTATTTACAAATTTCTTCAAAATGAAAATTATTCGAAAACATCAATAACTTCATTTTTAAATAAATATTTAATAATTATTATTTTTCTATAGTAATTAAGATATTTAAATTCAACCCTTCAAAATTCAATTATTTCTAAAAATTCGCGCTATAATGCTTTTAATATTCAATTATAAATTAAAATTTTAAATGAAATAAATTTTTTAATCAATTTTTAATAGAAATTTTTTTGAGTAATCAATTATTTAAAGTCAAAATTTTTTGAAAAAAATTTATTGTAATTAATAATTTTATTTAAATTATTTACAGAAAATTAAATCTTTTATAACAATTTGATAAACAATTAAATTTTTTTTGAAGAATTTCTTTAAATTGCTTGAAAATAATGTAGATTATTAAAATAATTTTACTTGTTTTTGAAAATAATCGAAATTTACAAAGAATTTTATCAAAACTTTCGAGAATAATTGAAATTTTTAGAAATAGTTTATTAAAATTTTTATAAATAATTGAATTCTTTTGAGAAATTTTATTAAAATTGTATTAAAATTAATTTAATGTTCCCAAAGAAAAAAATTTTCCTATTTATGAAAATAATTGAATTCTTCCAAAGAATGTTATTACATTTTTTTTAAGTAATTGAATTCTTAACAAGAATTTAATTAAAATTTTTGACAATAATTCAATTGTTGTTAAGAGTTTTACTATTTATAAAAAATAATTGAATTCTTCCAAAGAATGTTATTATTTTTGAGAAAAATTGAATTCTTGAAAAAATTTTATTAAAAATTATTTTAATTGAATTCTTGTGAAGAATTTTATTTGTAAAAATAATTGAATTCTGAAGAAAAATATTATTATTTATGAAAATAATTAATTTCTTGTGAAGAATTTTATTCAAACTTTTTTAAAAAATTAAATTTCTTAGTATTTTTTAAAACTTTTTGAAAATAATTAAATTCTTCCAAAGAACGTCATTATATATAAAAAAAATTGAATTCTTGCAAAAATTTTATTAAAAATTTTTTTAAAGAATTGAATGTCGGAGAGAAATATTATTATTTATGAAAAATAATTAATTTCTTATGAAGAATTTTATTCAAATTTTTTTTAAATAATTGAATTTCTCAGAATATTTTCAAAATGTTTGAAAATAATTAAATTCCATCTAGAAATTCCATTAAAAAATTGAAAATAATTGAAATCTGACGAAGAATTTTATTATACATTTTATTTAAATATAATTCAATTGTTAGGAAAAATTTTATTTTTAAAAAGAATTGAATTCTCAGAAAGAATTTTATTAAAATTTCTTAAATAATTGAATTGCTTCGAAAAATTTTATTTTTTACGAAAATAATTGAATTTTTTCGAAGATTTTTACAATAATTATTTTTAACAATAATAATTGTATTCCTAGGAAGAATGTTATATTTTACGAAAATAAATTTATTCTTTGATAAATTTTACTATAATTTTTCAAATTTATAAAACATTTTTCAAAATTTTTTTAAATAATTGAATTCTCGAAAAAAATTTTATTTTTTTTTTTGAAAATAATTGATTTCTTGCGAAAAATTGTATTTAAATTTATTTTTAAAATAATTGAATTCCCATAAAAAATGTAGTTATTTGTAAAAATAATTAAATCCTTAAGAGGAATTGTA
This sequence comes from Leptopilina heterotoma, assembly GCF_015476425.1. Classification (NCBI taxonomy): domain Eukaryota; kingdom Metazoa; phylum Arthropoda; class Insecta; order Hymenoptera; family Figitidae; genus Leptopilina; species Leptopilina heterotoma. The sequence goes on from NW_025110893.1 coordinate 2,296,715, forward strand.
TTGAAAATAATCGAATTGTATAGGAACATTTTATTAAAATTGCAATTTTATTAACTAAATCTTGTAAAGAATTTTGTCAAAATATTTTTAAATAATAGAATTTTTAAAAGAATTTTATTTAAATTTTTCGAAATACTTGAATTTTGCAGAACTATTTTTTTCAATTCTCTTTATATATTTGAATTCTTTCGAGAAAATCCATTAAAAAATTAAAAATAATTAAATTGATCCGAAGAAATTTATTTAAAAAATAGTTGAATTCTTGTTAAATTTTTATTAAAATTTTTTTTAAATAATTGAATTCTTTTGGAAAATTTTATTAAAATAGTGGATATTGAAAATCATTGACATGAGAAAAATTTTTGAAAATAATTGAAATTTTGTCAAGAATTTTATTCAATTTTTTGATCACAATTGAAATTTTTCCAGAAACTTTATTAAAATTTTTGAAAATAATTGAATTTCGGAGAAGAATTTTATTATTTATAATGATAATTGAAATTTTGACGAGAATTTTTTTTAAATTTTTGAACATAATAATTGAATTTATGAGAAAAAGTTTATCACTTTTGAAAGTAATTGAATTTCTGTAATCAGTTATGTTCTTAAAATTTCTATTTAAAAATTCATTAAAATTTGAAATTTTCTAAAATTTCAAATTGAAACCTTTCAAGTTTATCTATTTATGAAGATTGTAAACGCAACTCTTTTCAAATTGAATTGATTTTGAAATATTTAAGTAAAATTATTCATTAAATAATTTATTTATTTTATGATAGTTGTTCAAAATTTAAGTTATTTAAAAAGAAATTTTTGTCAGAAATAGAAAAAATTGAAGGTTTTGTATTAAAATTCTTAACAATTTCATAGTTTATGAGGCAAACAAAAAAGACTAAAATTCCTAATTTTCTTATAAATTCTAAACGTATAATTTTTTCCAGTACTTTTAATAAAAAATCCCTGACTTTTCCCTGATTTTCCTGACCAATTCTAATTTCGCTGACTTTTCTCTGAATTCCCTGACCTGTCACAACTCTGTAAAAAAATACAATCAGAATTTTCTTTTGTCTGATTAGATACTCTTAAAATTTGGACCGTCAATTTTATGTCAAATGAATTTTATGTCAAAAGATTTTTAAGTCAAATGAATTTTATGTCGAAAGATTTTTAAGTCAAATGAATTTTATGTCAAAAGATTTTTATGTCAAATGAATTTATATTAAGTGATTTTTATAACAAATGAATTTTACGACAAATAAATTTTTATATCAGATAAGAATTATATGATTTTATATGTTATATGATATTATACAATTGTTATATGATTTTTATGTTAAATGTACAATTTATGTAAAATAAGCTTTATGTTAAGGTTAGCTAAACTTTAATTCATGATCAAATTAATGAATCAAGTTATTGAATCAAATACAAAATTAAAAGAGAGATAGAAACGAAATAAATAGAAGATGATGAACAGCACAACTAATTATCATTACCAGTCAATAGGAAACACATGTACTTTAAAACTTTTTCCGCACGTATGTATATATAATCATATAATATATGTAAATTCCCAAGGGAAGATGGGGAGAGAAGAGGGGGATGTTTCAATAAATCATAACCTGTTTCTTTTTTTTATTAATAAAAGAAAAACATGATTCAGAAAGTGCAACTTGTTCAATGCTCTCTTCAAGTGAAACGGAACGCAATAAATATGTAAAATGCATACAATCATCGCGTGTACACACAGTATACTATATAATACACGAAAAAAGGAGTTCTTCGTTTCGCATCATTTCACACACTACTCTATACAACTATTTTCCAGGAATAGTTTCATTGCCCCGCGGTGTCATTTACATAATCGAAGATCCCTAATGTGTATAAATCATTCTCTAACGCTTTTTTTATTATGCAAAAAAAAATCCACTTCAAAATACAAAACAGTCCAATAAGAATATAATCGTGCTTGATTTAATGGCTTAATAGTGGCGTATGAATATTCTTCAATTATTGTCATTTAACCAAACTGTCAATTAACTGGAACCTGTATTCAATAGAACTGTCAATTAACTGGATTGTATTTAACAGAACTATCAATTCACTGGACTACATTTAATCAAACTATGTCATTAGACAGAATCGTCAATGGATAAAAATGTGCATTTTACCAAATTTTCACTTTACAGAATTGTCATTTGGCAAAATTGTAATTGGACTTGATACAAAGAAATGGCATTAATTCAAAATACAGACTTCGTACTCGATAATTAATTTTAAAAAATTCCATTCCAAATTTTTATTTTCCTGATTTTTTCCTAATTTTCATCAAAAATATTTACTTTTTTCTTATCCTACTGCTAATAAATTGAATTCCTGCAACGAATTTTATTATTCATCAAAGAATTTCAATAGTTATAAAAATAATTTAATTCTTCCGAAGAATTTTATTAAAATTTTTAAATAATTCATTTCTTTCGACTAATTTTATGCAAATTCTAATTTAAATAATTGAATTCTTAAGAAATTTTTATTATTCATGAAAAGAATTAAGTTCTTACGAAGATTTTTTCAAAACTTTTTTTAAATAATTGAATTCTGTTTGGAAATTCTATTAAAATTTTTGAAAATAATTTAATTTTGTAAAGAATTTTATTAAATTTTTTTGAAAATAATTGAATTTATGAAAAGCATTTTATTATTTATGAAAATAATTGAATTCTTGCTAACGATTTTATTAAATTTTTTTAAAATAATTGAATTTACAAGAGGAAATTTATTACTTTTAAAAATAATTGAATTCTTGTGATGAATATTGTTTTTTATGAAAATAATTGAATTTTACAAAGAATTTCATTAAAATGCCTCAAAATAATTGCATTCTCAGTAAGAATATTATTAAAATCTAAAAGAATAATTGAATTATTTCAAAAAAATTTAATTAAAATTGTATTTAAAATACCTAAGTAATTGATTTCCATTGAACAATTTTTAAAAAATTTTTTGAAAATCATTGAATGCATGTGAAATTATTTAACATTTTTGTAAATAATTGAATTCTTCCAAAGAATTTAAAAAAAAACATTTTTTTAAATAATTGATTTTTTTTGAGGAATTGAAAATTTATGAGGAATTTTTTGATGAATTTTATTATTTATGAAAATAATTGAATTTTACAAAGAATTTTATTAAAATGCCTTAAAATAATTGAATTCTCAGGAAGAATTTAATTAAAATCTAAAAGAATAATTGAATTATTTCAAAAAAATTTAATTAAAATTGTATTTAAAATACCTAAGTAATTGATTTCCATTGAACAATTTTTAAAAATTTTTTGAAAATCATTGAATGCATGTGAAATTATTTAACATTTTTGTAAATAATTGAATTCTTCCAAAGAATTAAAAAAAACCATTTTTTTAAATAATTGATTTTTTTTGAGGAATTGAAAATTTATGAGGAATTTTTTGATGAATTTTATTATTTATGAAAATAATTGAATAGTTGCAATGAATTTTATTAAAAATTTCAAAAATAATTGAATTCCTGAGAAGAATTTTATTATTTATGAAAATAATTGAAATATTGCAAAAAATGTTATTAAAATTTTTAAAAAGAATTGAATTTCCGTGGAAAATTTTGTTATTTATGAAAATAATTCAATTTTGAAAAGAATTTTTTAAAATGATTCAAAATTATTGAATTTTGCGGTAATAATTTTGTTATTTATCGATATAATTGAATTCTTCCGAAGAATTATTTATGTAAATAATTGAATTATTTCAAAAAATTTAATTATAAAATTACCTTTAAAATTATTGATTTCTTTCGAACAATTTTATTAAAATATTTTAAAATAATTGAATTTCTTAGAAGAATTTTATTATTTATGAAAATAATTGAATTGCAGAGTTTGCTTAGAATTTTATCAAAATGTTTTTTTAAATAATTGAATTCTTTTGAAAAATTTTATTAAAACAGTAGATATTGAAAATCATTCAATTGAGAAAAATAATAATAATAATAATAATAATAATAATAATAATAATAATAATAATAATAATAATAATAATAATAAATACTAGACAGTGAAAATAATTGAATAATTTTAAAGAATTTGGTTCTAATTTTTGAGAATAGTTTTTATTATTTATAAAAATAATTGAATTCCTACAACGAACTTAATTACAATTCTATTTAAATTATTGAATTTTTTTGAAAAATTTCATTAAAATAGTAGATTTTGAAAATATTTGTATTTCAGCGAAGAATTCCATTATTTGTGAGTTCTTCTTGCAAAAAATTTTTGAAAATAATTACATTTTTTGAGAAATTTATTTAAAATTATATTAAAAATAATTGAAATTCTATAAACAATAAAAAAATTGAATTCATGTAAAAAATTGTATTACTTGCAAAAATAATTGAATTTCTTCGATAAGTTTTATTATTTATGAAAATAATTGAATTCTTACAACGAATTTTATTACATTTTTTTAAATAATTGAATTCATGTAAAAAATTGTACTACTTGTAAAAATAATTGAATTTCTTCGATGAGCTTTATTATTTATGAAAATAATTGAATCGTTGCTCTGAATTTTATCAAAAATTTTGTTAAAGAATTGAAAATTGAATGATTGAATTGAAATTAAATTGAAAAATTTTATTATTAGTGAAAGTAATTCAATTATTTTGAAGAATTGTACGAAAATTTTGTTAAATAATTGATTTTTTCGAAATTTTCTTCAAAACGCTATTCTTTAATTGAATATCTGTGGAAATTTTATTATTTATAAAAATAATTGAATTTTGGATGAATTTTATTTTTTAAATAATTGAATTCTTCTGCGAAATTTTATGAAAATACAAGTTATTGAAAATAATTGAATTTTAAATGTTTTTTGAAAATAATTGAATCGTCTTAAAGAATTTGATTATCTTTTTGAGAATAGTTTTTTGATTTCTAGTGTTAGCGAATTTAAAGCAGTGGAAATTCTCCAAAAAAAGAAATAGTAGCTTTTAGTATCTGAAATCGAAAAAAAGTACCCAAATAGTAGCATAACGTAAAAAAGTAGTAAATAGTAGGTTTTATAGTAACTTTTTTTATAGTGCAACTTTTACAGTCTTCGGAGTAAATTTTGTTACGTTCAAAGTACATTTTGCTAATTTTCTTCCAATTAGAAAAATACTAAAATATTTTTAATTCAAAATTTCAAATTCAAAAATTGATCTAAATTTAAAAATTCGTTTAAATTTAAAAATAAAAATTACTAATACAAAATCTACTATAAAATTTGATTTCAACATTCCTAAATCAGTAAATTTACTCATCAGAAAATAGTAAAAATTGCATTACAGAAAAGAGCAGAAATTCCTCAGACAGAGTTAGTTTGAACTAATGCATGAAAGTAGTAAAAGTTTCTACATCCTTTTCTTTCCTTGTTGAAATCGTTGATTTTCTCCGCACTCAGTAATGAAAATCGTCTATATTCAACATTTTCCTATTCAATATCATTTGCAGGTTTTAATTATAATTTAATTAGCGCTGCAAATGGACTGTCAAGTGAGAAAATTTCTGAGGAAGATAAGGTGTCCAAGCGAGGTGGTTGGCAATAAATTACAAGAGTGAAATTCACGATGCACCTAGATTTTCTTGCAATGAGTGTATATAGATATACGTATGCATATTATACGTACAGTGTGATATCGTTTGCAATTAAGAATCACTGGAATTACGTGCACTGAGGGAAAATTATAATAAGAAGCAACGCACACCACAGTAACACACCTCAGCAGCCTCCACTGGGTTTATTACACAGATGTATATTTGATCATATGGGGTTATAATGTTTGACCCCATTTACCAAAGACTGAAATTTGCATCTTACACGAACTATTAATTTGTACGTGCTCAGGATAAAGTATCAAGTTTGAAAGGAACAACCGTACACGATCCTTCCCTATTTCTTTTTTCTTTTTTCTTTCTTCTTTTTATTTTTTACTCTCGCACAGCAAAATTCCTTCAATATATTCCTTATATACACTTGAATTTGTGATTAGACATTCAAACTAACGGACTACCTCTTAATCTGGATTACTGCTTTTTCAATTTTTAAACAGGAAAATTTTTAATCATAACGTCTTTCAAAATACGCCCAAGCAGCAATTTTTTTCAAAGTCCTATTTCTGTACACATTGAACTTTTAATACTAATTTTTCAAATGGTCTAATCTACCTCCCATTTAATAGTAAATTATAATATTTAATTCCAATTATTCAAACATTATAGCGAATAATTTAACAGAAACAATATTTTCAAATTGAGTCTATCCAATTTATTATTTTTCGCTTACGTAATATGCAAAATAACTTTAATGTTCAACAGTATAGAGAATATTATGAAAGAAAAAAAAGAAAATTCACGCAGAGATTGAAAAATCTTTTAATTCTTTTAATTTTCTTCTCCTCTAATAATAATTTATTATTAGAAAGAAAATAAAAAACATTCAAAAAACAAAATTAATTCAAACACAGGGTTGCCACGCTTTTGCTCATTTCAAATTCCCTGACTTTTCCAGGTTTTCCAGTTTTTAAAAAGCGGAATTTTTCCAGGTTTTTAAAACTACATTTATATTTAACAAAATTTTTAATTCTAACCTTCTTGAAATTAAACATCTTATAAAAAATTGTTATAAAACATGAAAATGTCGATAACTAGAAAAGTGATCGATATCTTCATGTTTTATAATAATTAAACATGACCGACTGATAAAATCATTATTTTATAATATAAGAATATTGTTACTCTAACTTATTCAAAATTACTTTTATCATTTTAATTCAATTATTGTTTTCCAAAATTTTTAAATAAAATTTTTCTTTATAAAGTGTAAATTAATTATTATTAATTATTATTAATAATTTTTAAAACATTTCTTTCAACATTTTCAAATCCTTTTGTTTACAATTCAATTTTACGAAATTTCATCGATTATTCGCAAATTCTTCAATCAAATATTAGAAAATAAAAATTTCAAATAACTTCAAAAAAATTCAATTGACCTTTTTCAAAAAAATTAAATCGACACAACTTTCAGTTAAAAGTATGAAAAATTCAAACATTCAAAGATCGAAATTCAATTATCTACAATTTTAACTGAAATTCATATTTGAATCAATTATAATTAGAAAATTCTACGACAATTCAATTATTTAAATACAAAAATAAGTAATTTATTGAATAATTGAATGTTTCTTAAAATTCAATTCCCATAAAGAATCGTTATCAACAAATTTTCAAATAATTGAATTCTATCAACGAATTTTAATAAAATTTTTAATAATATATTACATTTTTCGAGAAATTCGATTAAAATTGTATTAAAAATAATTAAAATTCGGCAATGCAGTTTTATTATTTGTGAAAATAATTAAATATTTAAGGATATTTGAAACTTTGACAAGAATTTTTAAAATTTTTAAAACATATCATTAAATTTCTGCAAATATTTGTAATTTCTCCCAAATTCAATTTTTTTGTGTTTTAAAATAAAATTTAAAGAATTATTAAAATTTTTCAAAAATCTAAATTCTTTAAAATTTCTGTTTAAAATTTAAATTCATTCAAATTAAAAATTTTATAAAATTTCAAATTGAAATATTTTGAAACCTATGAAAATAATTCAACTTTTGCGAATTATTTTTTTTCTAAAAAATTTGTTAATAATTGAATTCCTGTAAAATTTTTATTATTTATGAAAATAATTAAATGTTTGCGTAGAATTTAATCAAAATGTTTATAAATAATTTAATTATTTTAGAAAATTTTAGAAAATTTTAGAAAATACTTGGGATTTTGACAAGAATTGTATTCAAAGTAATGTAAATAATTGAATTTCGGTGAAGAATTTTATTATTCATAAAAATAATTGAAATTTTTACGAAAATTTAAAAAAAAATTTGTAATTGAATTTCAGTGAAGAATTTTTTTAATTTTGAAAATAATTGAATTCTTGTGTTGAATATTGTTATTTATAAAAATAATTTTCCAAAAATATTAATTCCACGGAATTGTTAGTTAAAAAAATGAAAAATTCAGATTTTCAAAGATTTTAATTTGAAACATTTTCTAAATTCAATTATTTCTAAAAATTCACACTCTAATGCTTTTAATTTTCAATTATAATCTAAAATTTTAACTGAAATTCATTTTTAAATAAATTTTTATTAGAAAATTCTACTAGAATTCAATTATTTAAATACAAAAAAAATTTAATCTATAATTTCACATTTCTTAAAAGTGAATTCTCATAAAGAATTTTATCAATAAATATTTAAATAATTGAATTGTTTTGACAAATTTTAATAAAATTTTTAAGAATAATTAAATTTTTCGAGGAATTCGATTAAAATTGTATTAAAAATAATTGAAATTCTGCAATGAGTTTTATTATTTATGAAAATAATTCAATTCCTAAAAAGAATTTTATTATTTACGTAAATAATTGAATCCGTGTAAAAGTTTTCTTAGGAAAATAATGGAATTATTGCAAAGAAATTTATAGAAAATTTGTAAAAAATTGAATTGCTGTGAAATATTTGTTATTTATAAAAATAATAAAAAGTTTGCTTAGAATTTTATCAAAATTTTTTTTAAATAATTCATTTCTTTTCGAAAATTTTATTAAAGTAGTAGATATTGAAAATCATTGAACGGAGCAAAATTTTTGAAAAAAAATTGAATTTGTTAAAAAGAATTTCATTAAAATTTTTGAAAATAATTGAATTTTGGAGAAAAATTTTAATATTTATAAATTGAAATTTTGACGATAATTTTTTGAAACTTTTAAAGATAATTAAATTTTTGCTAAGAATTTTATTACTTTTGAAAATAATTGAATTCTTCAGACGAATTTTTGAATTATATTTCTTTTTAAATACCTAATTGAATTCTTTTGTGAAATTTTACTGAAATAGTAGATATTGAAAATGATTGAATTTTGATAAATTATAGAAATTAATGAAATTTCTACGAATAATTTTATTAAAATTATTTTGAAAATAAATTGATTTGTTAAAAAGAATTTGATTTAAATGTTTAAAAATAATTGAATTCTTTGAAGAAATTTAATTCAAAATGTATTGACAATAATACGTTAATTCTAATAAATAAATTGTAGGAAGGCTTTTTAAAATAATTGAATTTCTTTGATGAATTTGAATAAAATTTTTACGAATAATTACATTTTTCGAGAAATTCCATTAAAATTGTTTTAAAAATAATTGAAATTCTGCGATGAGTTATATTATTTATGAAAATAATTGAATCTCTGTAAAAAACATTTTACCAACCCTGGTCAGTAAAATTTTCACTGATTCAGATTTAGAGTAGAAAATTAACATTTTTTCGAATTTTCCTTTTTCTAATAATTGATTACTATAAAAAATTATTAGGGAGAAAAATAATACATAAAATCATAAAAAATTACATAAAAGAAAAGTAAATTCACGCATAAAGAATAGAAAATCTACGTGTGCTTCGAATTTTTCTTTCCTCTAATAAATCATTTGTAAAAATCATTAATTTTATAATTTATTATCAGTAAAAATTATTTGAAAAAGAAAAATAATGAATTTAAATACAAAATTATAAGGAAAAAAAAGAAAATTCACTGCTCAGAGAAAGGAAAATCTATAAATACTTTCTTCGAATTCTTTTTCTTCTCCCTCTAATAATTTATTATTGTAGCTCGGTATTTATTGCATCTTTTTGACACATATAATATGTATAGGATCGTGAAGGTGTGTTTTACACTATTAGAGAAAATATTGCATTTCCGTGAAACTTTCAGACACTTTTCGCGAATATTGCTTTGGAAAAAACTGGTCATAAAACTCGTTATATGGACCTGCCATAAAACGATTAACGTACATTACTATGCACACGAAGCAACGATTTATTTTGCATAATGAGCGGTGCTATACTGCTGCATAATCAACGCATCGGCCATACAGTCAATTGAACACACACACACACACCCATGCAGCAACGAATAAATTTGCCACCTTCGAGAAATTAAAAAAGAGCAAAACATTAGCGAATGGCGCGAAAATCGCAAGTCCCGTTACTGTCTCTTTCTCAATCAACGAAACAAAAAAAAATTAAATTAAAAAAAAAATTGTCATTTCCGTCAATGAATGATTTATCCCTGAGAATCCGATTATGCCTCTTCATGATTCCAATCAGGACCGGATATACCGAAGAAACTAATCGTTCTCTATTTATTTACACTTTATATGGCCCGGAAACGGTACAATTTATATTTACTGGCAGAAAGTTAAAAAGTTTCTTTTTTTCCATTTAACCGGTTAAACTATTTCATTAGTCTTCCACTAATTATAGAGCATATAAAGTATTTCCAATTGAATTTAATATTTTTATTGTTAATCACATCTTGATCAAGTATCTATATATAAATATATATAAAATGTACCGTTATTGTAATATTGCCAATTGGCATCATTTATATTATAAACGTAGCTTATTAATTTAAATAATAAGCTACATTATTTTACCTCATTAATAACATTTTAAAATTTTTTCTATACATTTCTTTTTCAATGATATGATTCAAATCTAATCGTGTGAAAGTTTATTTCTACTCGATAAAAAGCAATTTACGCGATAATTTACAGACATTGCACACGTGTGGCTCTCTTGTATCATTTTAAACAAATTGTCGAACTTGTAATTTTCTTTTGATGAGAATTGTGGACATAAATCAACAAACTTGAAACTATACTTCAAAAGTGGAAAATTATTACATTAGAAACTTGATTTGCGTTAAATAACATTTTTGTCTTATTTGCGATGCAATCATGATGGATAATCCTCGCGCCAATCAATATTATTAAAAGAGAAAAAAAAGAAAAAAGAAATAAAAACAAATTGATGATATTAAAAACAGGTAATAATTCACCAGTAGTAGTCAATCATCGAATTACGTTCTACATTTTGATTAAAATTAACATACAGCAAAAATTTAACGTGTTGATTTTTGACGGCAATAAATATCGAAATGAACATAGAAAAAATTTTTTTTTAAATTGTCATCGCTCGTAAATAAAACTTGTAATAATTGACAGTAATGCACTTTAATAATAATTTTACTTAGATACCTATTAGAACTAAAAGATAATATTTTAATTTATAACAACAATTATTATTTGCTATTATTCATTGAAATGTTCTCTTAAAGAATATTTATTAAAAGATAATATTTCAAGATAATATTTCAATTAATAATAACAATTACTGTTTATTAATAATAATTAAAGTAATATCTTGAACTCCTGATAAATATCAACATGTTTAAAAACCATCAAAAGTCTCTCTAACCTTGAATTAGTTATAGTAAAGCCAAATTAATAAAAAAAAAATTTTTAAATCAGTCAATTTATTTTTAACATTTTTTTAAAAATTCTCTTTAAAAATGTCAATTATTTTTATAAATAATAAAATTCTTCTTTGAAATTCAATTATTTGACAAAATTTTAATAAAATTGTACGCAAGCATTTAATTATTTTTATAAATAATAAAATTCATACTAGAAATTCAATTATTTTCAAATATAAGAAAATTCTTCACAAAAATTCAATTATTTTCAAAATTTTTAAAAAATTTCTTATCAAAATTTTCATTATCTTCATAAATAATATAATCCATCCTGGAAATTTAATTATTTTTCAAAAGTTTTGATAAAATTCTTTGAAAAATTCAATTATCTTCAAAAGTAAGAAAATTCTTCGAAGAAATTCAATTATTTTCAAAAAAAATTGTTAATTTCTTCTCACAATTTCAATTATCTTTATGAATATCAAAATTCTTGGGCAAAATTCAATTATTTTTAAATATTTTTAAAAAAAATCTGTTCAAAATTTCAATTATCTTTATAAATAATAAAATTCTTCACCAAAATTCAATTATTTGTAAAAATTTTAATAAAATTCTTGTCAAAATTTCAATTATCTTTATAAATAATAAAATTCATCCTAGAAATTCAATTATTTTCAAATCTAAGAATTTTTTTTAAATTCTCGTCAAAATTTCAATTTTCTTTATAAATATCAATATTTTTCTGCAAAATTGAATTACTTTAAATTATTTTTTTAAATCTGTCTATAATTTCAATTATTTTTATAAATAATAAAATTCATTCTGGAAAAAAAATTATTTTCAAATGTAAGAAAATTCTTTACAGAAATTCAATTATTTTCAAAATTTTTTTTTAATTTCTTGTCAAAATTTTCATTATCTTCCTAAATAATAAAATTCATCATGAAAATTTAATTATTTTCAAAAGTTCTGATAAAATTCTTTGCAAAATTCAATTATCTTCAAAAGTAAGAAAATTCTTCGCAGAAATTCAATTATTTTAAAAAAAAATTGTTAATTTCTTCTCACAATTTCAATTATCTTTATGAATATCAAAATTCTTGTCAAAATTTCAATTATCTTTGTAAATAATAAAATTCATCCTAGAAATTTAATTATTTTCAAAAATTTTTTTTAAATTCTCGTCAAAATGTCAATTATCTTTATAAATATCAATATTCTTCTGCAAAATTCAATTACTTTTAAATATTTTTTTTTTAAATCTGTTTATAATTTTAATTATTTTTATAAATAATAAAATTCTTCTTTGAAATTTAATTATTTGTAAAAATTCTAATAAAATTCTTGTCAAAATTTCAATTATCTTTATAAATAATAAAATTCATCCTAAAAATTCAATTATTTTCAAATGTAAGAAAATTCTTCACAGAAATTTAATTATTTTCAAAAAATTTTTTTAAATTCTCGTCAAAATTTCAATTATTTTTATAATTATCAATATTCTTCTGCAAAATTCAATTACTTAAAAAATTTTTTTTTTAATCTGTTATAATTTCAATTATTTTTATAAATAATAAAATTCTTCTTTGAAATTCAATTATTAGCAAAAATTTTAATAAAATTCTTGTCAAAATTTTAATTATCTTCATAAATAATATAATTCATCCTGGAAATTTAATTAATTTTAAAAAGTTCTAATAAAGTTCTCTGCAAAATTTAATTATCTTCAAAAGTAAGTAAATTCTTCTTAAAAATTCAATTATATTCAAAAAAATGTTTTCAAAATTCTCCTAAAAATTTTAATTATCTTTATAAATATTGATATTCTTCTGCAAAATTCAGTTTACTATAAAAAAAATTTTTTTAAAATCTGTTCAAAATTTCAATTATTTTTATAAATAATTAAATTCTTCTCTGAAATTCATTTAATTGCCAAAATTTTAATAAAATTGTACGCAAGCATTTAATTATTTTTATAAATAATAAAAATTTCACAGGAATTCAATTACTTACTAATTTTTTTTATAAATTTCTTCGCAATAATTCAATTATTTTCATAAAAAATAATTAAAAAAATTTTTTTTTCATAAAGTTTTATAATATAAAATAATGATTTTATCACTCGGTCATGTTTTATAACAATTTTTTCTAAGTTGTTTAGTTTCAAAAATGTTTGAATTTGGATGTTTTAAAAATTTTAATTCCTATGGAAAAATAATTATATGTAAATATGTATCTATAATAGAAGTTATTGATGTTTTCGAAAAATTTGAAAGAAATTGGAAATAAATGCAAATTATTTCCTTATGAAAATTGAGAATTTTCTACAAAAATATTAAGAAACGGGAATAGGTTATGTTTTTTTCCCCAAAGAGAAGAATATTATGCAAAAATATGTTTTACAAAAAAAAAATTTCTGCTTTTTAAAATTAAAGTCGAAAAGTAATTGAAAGATGTGAAGAAAGTCAATTAGTCGCATTTTACTAAAAAAAAACATCTTGAAAAAGTCGATTTGTCGTATTTTTCCACAAAAAAGTAAAAAAAAGTCATATTTCCTTAGAAATGTCGAAAAAAGTCGAAAAAGTCGCACAATCCGAACCTTGAACTTTTTAAAGTTCATCCTTTGGTAAAAAAAAACCAAAAGAAAACTAATCAACGTTTAAAGCAATCATTTATATCTGATGCCATTATCATGCATAATTCTTACGCTCGTCCATTGGAAATTATGAAAAACATATATATTGGAGAACGCGCACTGACTTCATAGTCGTTAATCAAGAATGACGTTCGACAAAATCGGATATAATTGCTCCTGAACTGGACTATCCAGTAAACTAGGCTAACTTGTTCCTCTCTTTTTTTTCACTGTATATTTATTCTCAACTATCACTTAGAATTCTTGCAAGTTGACACCCATGTCATCGCTAATAACTTTTAATTTATTCATGTCTAATTATTAAAAAAGAAATTGCCGCACACCAAAGAAATGTAATTTGTAATAACTTGTTAGCAAATTCCAGTATATCTCGATTATTCAATTTTCCATTTGCGATAATTGTTAACTGCGCCTAACGAAACACGCATTTATATTTGCTCAGAAATAATTTCAGAAACAATTTAAATCACATTTTTCTGATGCACTTCAATTAATAAGAGTAAAACCACTTTTTTTTATTAAACAAAAGAAATAATAAAATGAAAACCAATATTTCAGTCTATCTTTTATTTTTTATTACCGTCGACTGGAAATATACCAGTAAACTATATAATTATTATGCAAATTATGTTTATTATGATTTTAAATAACAATTGTTATCAAAATTAGAAGTGTTATAATTGTAAATAATGAGTATTGTGCAAATTATAATTATTGTAATTGTTAATAATAGTTAAAATTTAATAATTTAATAATAATTTCATAAAATCATAATAAAGAAACTCTTAAAATTAATCTTTAAAAAATATTTTTAAACCATTTTTTAAAGATAATAGTCCTTCAATTACATAAACAATTAAAAAATTCCCAAACAATTGAATTTTTGTAAAAGCTTTTAAAAATAATTGAAGCGTTTTGTGCAGAAACAGCATAAGTCCATAATTCGAAATTGTTCAGGAATCAATAAAAACTGTTTTTCTCGTAAATGTTAAGATTTTTTTTAATTCGGCTTTTTGCATTATATTCTACTAACCTATAAGTTAAAAAATCCAATATGATTAATTAATTATCTACTTAACATAAAAAATTAAAAAATAAATTAACATTTGGACTTATGCTGTTTCTGCACAAAATGAAATGAAAAACCCAGAAAATTTATTAAATTCAGTGAAATATCAAAGTTTTATGAAATATTTAATAACATTTATTTAAAATATTAAATTTTGATAATTTTTAGTAACATTTTATAAATAATAAAATTTTTTTACGAATAAATTTAACCAATTTTCAATATTTTTTAATTTTAAAATAATTCAGTCACCACTCCCACGTGAAAAAGTTCCCGGGAAATGGACCGAGAAATTCCCGGGAGTCACTCTCGAGAAAATCCCGTGAATTTCCCGGGAGAGTCCAGAGAATTTCTTTTAAATGCTTTTAAATAAAAGTAACCACAGCCGCCGATTAGCAGAAGATCAAAATTGTCATAAAAAGACGTTTTAATCAAATTCTTTTGAATTTTAATATTTTTTATGGATTGCTAACAACCTAGATTATTTCTGGAATGTTGCTGAACAACATCCTAAACGATAGAAAATTTTCTGTTATTTTTAAGCGCATTTAAATAAAAGTAACCACAGCCGCCATCCAGCAGAGGATCAAAATTGTCATAAAAAGACGTTTTAATCAAATTCTTTGGAATTCTAAATATTTTTTATGGACTGCTAACAACCTAGATTGTTAAAGAAGATTTTTCATTAAATTTTTTTGAGAATTCAATTATTATCACAAAATTTGCAATTAAATTTTATCAAAAGTTGATTTTTAAAATTTTTAATAATAATACTTGAAAAAATCAATTATTTTCAATTAAATTTTACAAAATTTCAATTATTCCAAATCTTTTTAATCGTATTTTGTTGTAATACCTATTTGGAAGAAAAGTCCAAAAAATCGCAATTTTTGAAAATAAGTCGAAAAAAGTAGCATTTTTGGAAAATAGTCGAAAAAAGTCGAAAAAGTGATAATCTCGAGGTCTAAAAAAGGGATTCACTTCAAATAAAGAGAATTTTTAAAGTAATTAAAAATTATTGTATTGTAGCGCAAAAAATTTGTATTAAAGATTTTTTTATACTTTTTCTATATTATAACTTCATCCTTTTTAAATCAAATTATTTTATTTTTTATTTTGTAAAGCTTTTTCTGTTCATTATATTAATATTTATTTTATCTTTTTCGTAGAAGTAAAAGTTATTTTATACTTGTTACCTTTTATGAAAAAATGTCGAAGTTTAAAAACTGAGAAATAATATAAAAAGATTTTTAAGTTTCAAAGTACTAAAATTTTTTCAAAGTTTGCGATAAGTAAAAATTTTTTTTTCAAGTATAACTAAAACTTTTTCTAACTTACAAAGAATGACAATTTTTTTTATTTCCTTTGCTATAAATTTTATCTATAATTTCATTTTTGTTTTTATTCCTTTACTATAATTTTTATTTTTATAATTTTATTGTTATTCATTAACTTAATGTTTCTACCTTCATTAAAACATTTTATAAATTTATTATTTTAACATTTCAGTTACTAACTCCAAAAAATGTTAAATTCCAATTTTTGGCTATAATATATTTATTCCATCAACATGTAATTTAAAAACTTTTTATTTATTGGTTTATTGTTTCTTTATTACTTTTGTTTTTATGTTGATCTTAGTTATTCATTTTAATTTTAATATTGTGTTAAGTTAATTCTGTTTCCATAATTTATTTTATCCTCAGTTTACATTATTTCTCTATTTTTATTTATTACTTATTATTTGATGTTTTTAAATTATTATTTAAAGTCTTCGTATATTCTCATTATTGTTTTCTGTATTATTATTATTTTATTTATTATTTAAAGTTTCTAAATTATTATTTACCGCCTTTGTGTTTTCCTATTTTTTTATTTTTGTTTTCTGTATTATTTTAGACTCCCTGAAGAGGAAATCGTATTGATTTCGAAACGTTGGAGTAATTTTTGTATTAAAAGACCACTTTTCCTAATGCAGGGCTCGGATCGTCTTTAATACTCAAAAAAAGTCGCTTTAGTCGCATAAATTTACAGCAAAAGTCACAAAAAGTCGCATAAAATTTCCAAAAAAAAGTCGGAAAAAAGTCGCATGAAATTTTAGAAAAAACGACAAAAAGGAAACATGAAATTGTCAAAATTGTAAAAAAGGCACATTTCTCAATAACAGATACATTAATATCAAACAATCCGATATATAATTTCAAAAAATTAAATAAAATTCATAGCAAAATTTTAATTAGATATTTTTGACATTTTTTTAAAATTCTCTTTAAAATGTCAATTATTTTTATAAAATAAATAATGAAATTCTTCTCCGAAATTCAATTATTTAAAAAAAAAATTAATAAAATTCTTCTGCAAAATTCAATTATCTTTATAAATAATAAAATTCATCCTAGAAATTCAATTACTTTCAAAAGTAATAAAATTCTTCGCAAAAATTAAATTATTTTCACAAATTTGAAATGAAATTCTTCTTATGAATTCAATTATTTTCAAATATTAATAAAAATATTTGTAATAATTCAATTATTTTCAAAACGTTCAATAAAATGTTACGCAGAAATTCAATTATCTGACAAAATTAATAAAATTATCCACAGGAATTCAATTATTTTTTAAAAATAATAAAATTCTTTACAAGAATTCAATTATTTTAAAAAAACTTTAAAATTCTTGGCAGTAATTTTTTTTTATAAATTACCTAATAAAATTCTTCAAAGTAATTGAATTATTTTTAAAAAATAATTGAACTCTTCGCATGACATCAATTATTTTCTAAAATTCATCAAATTTATCGTAAGAATTGAATTATTTTCCATTATTACTGAAATTCTTCTCAAGAAATTCAATTATTTTGAAAAATTTTGATTAAATTAATGATAACAATTGAATTATTTTCGATACAAAATTTTAATTAAATTTAATTGAAAAAATTTAATTACTTTTAAAAATTTTAAATGAATTCTCGACAAGATTTCAATTGTTTTTATAATTAACAAAATTTTCTTCGCGGAAGTTTAATTATTTTAAGGAATTTTAATAAAATTCTTCGCAAAAATTTAATTGAATTTTTGACGGGAAATAAATTTTTTCAATTATTATTAAAAATCTTTGCAAAAATTCAATTATTTTCATAATTTTTAATAAAATTTTGCACAGAAATTCAATTATTTTTTAAAATTAATAAAATTCATCCTAGAAATTCAATTATTTTCAAACGTAATAAAATTCTTTGCAGAAATTCAATTATTTTCAATTTTTTTTAAATTCTCCTTAAAATTTCAATTACCTTTGTAAATATCAACATTCTTCTACAAAATTCAATTACTTACTAATGTCGTTTTATAAATTTCTTCTCAATAATTCAATTATTTGCATAAAAAATAATTAAAAAAATTTTTTTTATAAATTCTTATAATATTAATTAATGATTTTATCACTCGATTATCTTTAATTATTATAAAACATGAAGACATCGATTGCTCCGAGAACTCGGAGTGATCGAAGACTCGGAGTGATCGATTTCTTCATGTTTTATAACAATTTTTTATAATTGTTTAATTTCAAAAAGTTTTGAATTTGAATCTTTTGAAGAATTTTCATTCCTATGGAAAAATAATAATTAAATATTTATTTAAAAAAGAAGTTATTGATGTTTTCGAAAAATTTGAAAGAAATTTGTAAATAAATGTAACAGAACATTTTTTTGACTCAAACTTTTTATTTTAAATTTAAAAAACTTTTTTAAATTTCATTCGAATTTTACTAAAACAAATCTCGAAAAAGTCGATTAGTCGCATTTTTTCACAAAAAAGTCGAAAAAAGTCACATTTCCTTAGAAAAGTCGAAAAAAGTCGAAAAAGTCGCACAATCCGAGCCCTGCTAATGTATTCGTGTAATTTTTTACTTTTTTAATTTTTAACTCGGACGTAAAAGTTTGTTAAATTTTTCAAGTTTTTCTTAAAAATACGGCGAAAGGGGAAAAAAATTTATGACTTTGGGTGTTTTTAGGGAATTTTATTAATTTAAGGGGATAAAAACGAGAAGAAATAAAAAAAAAGGATTTAGGTAAAAAAAAGGAACTAAGTGTGATCCTCGTAATGAGGAGTATATTACTAATCAAAAAGAGGAAAAGTCGTTTATGTAAATGACTAACAAATTAGTGAAAATTTACCTACTTGCCAGGAGCAATTTACTAACTAGCAATTTAAATATAAAGCAACTATACAAAATAAATTTCTCGAGATAAGTTTCCCTAAAAAAATTCACCACTTTGTCTATTTTTAAACCCACTGATGTAAGAATAACGTCACCCAGTGGTGTCATGTACTTAAAAATAATGAAAATCAGGTGCAAATGTCGCGTACATTACGAGCACGATTTCCTTAATTAAAAAAGTGATTAACATTTATATTTTTCGGTTACACAGCAATGAAGAAGTGTGAACCCTTTCCCAGGATCTCGAGCGGCAGTGAGTTCAATAAAACAAGCGCCTTAATTGTCGTCAACAATTAACTCGAGAAAATGGTCCCAGGTGAAGCTGACCGTCACTAGACAGAGAGAAAAAGAGAGAAAAAGAGAGAAAAAAGAGAAAGAAGGAACGAGAGGTAGACACTTGAGAAATGTCAGATCCACCTATTTGTCAACGTCGCTCTATTGTTAACTATACACTCATTTCTGACAATGTAACTTTCAGCCTTCTGTGGAGGGAAGGGAGAAAGAGACACACATGCTTTGGAATTTATACACATAGAAACATACATATGTCAACCTTTAAATTGCTCCTGGAAGTTCTAGATCTAGGCTACCAAAGAAATTATAAATAATTATTCAGTTACCTACACACATTTATATATATATTCTTTGCGCACGAGAATCTTGGACAGTTTCACTAAAATTGCAAGAATTTATAAAAACATTTTTCTTATTTCGCCAATTATTACCAGTGAATAATTACAGTTTACGATCATTTTTATGAAAATTGCAGCAAATATTTTTTTTTCCCTTCGCTTTGTGAATATAATTATTACCGAATATAATTATTCGTGCAATATATTTACAAAAAGAAAATTTACATTTTTTTCTTTTTAATTAGTCAGTAATATAATTATTTCCTTTAATGAAAATAAAAAATATTGTTTTCGGAAGAAAATTATAAATTTTTCGTATGAAAAAATCTTGCTTGCCCCGAAAAATAAGAAGCAAATCATTTATCTTTTTGTGATTAAATAAAAATTTTAATTAAACCTTAATTAAAAGTTTCTATTTAATTGCATAAAAATAAAATCAGTATTTTTTCCCGTTTTTTCTAAGAATATCAAATTGAGACAAAAAACGAATCAAAATGTTGCACTTTTGATTCGTTTTTTATCCCAATTTGATATCCTTAGAAAAAATCTATTATTTTCGATGCAATAAAAACTTAAACATTATTAGTTTATATTGAGATTTAACGCCCTTTGTTTTTATTTTCCTGACTTTTTCCCAATTTTCATGAAAAAAAATATTTTCTTCTTTCGTATCCTACTGCTAATAAATTGAATTCCTGCAACCAATTTTATTATTCATGTGAAAGAATTTAAATATTTATAAAAATAATTTAATTCATGCGAAGAATTTTATAAAAAATTTTAAATAATTTCTTTCGACTAATTTAACGAAAATTCTAATTTAAATAATTAAAATCATAAAAAAAATTTTATTATTGATGAAAATAATTGAATTCTTACGAAAATTTTTGCAAAAAATTTTTTAAACAACTGAATTTTATTTGGAAATTTTATAAAAAGTATTAGACATTGAAAATCATTTAATTGTGAAAAGTTTTTAAAAATAATAATATTTTTCAAAGAATTCTATTCAAATTTTTAAGAATAATTATTAATTTCTAAGATGAAATTTATTACTTTTAAAAATAATTGAATTCTTTCGA
This sequence comes from Leptopilina heterotoma, assembly GCF_015476425.1. Classification (NCBI taxonomy): domain Eukaryota; kingdom Metazoa; phylum Arthropoda; class Insecta; order Hymenoptera; family Figitidae; genus Leptopilina; species Leptopilina heterotoma. Next base: position 2,317,774 of record NW_025110893.1, read on the forward strand.
TAAATATTGTTATTTATAAAAATAATTGAATTTTGCAAAGAATTTAAAAAAAAAGCCTCAAAATAATTGAATTTTTGGGAATAATCTTGTTATTTATCGCCATAATTGAATTCTTTGAAAAAAAAAATTTATGTAAATAATTAAATTCTTGGGAAGAATTTTATTGAAATCTAAAAAAATAATTCAATTATTTCAAAAATAATTGAATTCAAATTGCATCTAAAATAATTGATTTCTTTCGAACAATTTTATTAAAATATTTAAATATAATTGTGAAAAATTGTAATATTTTTGAAAATAATTGAATTCTTTCAAAGAAATTTAAAAAAAACCATGTTTTTAAATAATTGATTTTTTCGAGGAATTGAAATTAAATTTTTAAGAATAATTACATTTTTTGATTAATTTCTGTAAAATTGTATTAAAAATAATTAAAATCCTGCGATGGATTTTATTATATTACTTATGAAAATAATTAAATAGTTGCAATGAATTTTATTAATTTGTTAACTTCTTTCAACTTTGAATTTTATTAAAATTTAAAAAAATAATTGAATTATTGCAAAGGATGTTACTAAAATGTTTAAGAAGAATTGAATTCCTGTATCAAATTTTGTATTTTTTTGAAAATAATTAAATTCCTATTTAGAATTTTTTAAAATAATTAAATTTCCAAGAAGAAATTTACTACTTTTTAAAATAATTGAATTTTTGAAATGAAAATTGTTATTTATGAAAATAATTAAATATAGTTGCAATGAATTTTATGAAAATAAAAAAAAAAATTTAATTTCTAAGAAGAATTTTATTATTTATGAAAATAATTGAATTATTGCTAAGAATTTTATTAAAATTTTCAAAAAGAATTGAATTCCTGAGAAAAATATTATTATTTATGAAAATAATTGAATTATTGCGAAAATTTTTATTAAAATTTTCAAAAAGAATTGAATTTTAGTAAAAAATTTTGTTATTTTCGAAAATAATTGAATTCTTTATAAGAATTTTCTTAAAATGCCTCAAAATAAAGGAATTTTAGGGAATGATTTTATTATTTATCAACAATATTGAATTCTTTCGAAGAATTATTTATGTAAAATAATTAAATTCTTGGGAAGAATTTTATTAAAGCAAAAAAAAAAAAATAACTAAAATATTTCAAAAAAGTTTAATTAAAATTGCATTTAAAACAATTGAATTCTTTCATACAATTTTATTTAAATATTTGAAAATAATTGAATTCCTGCGAAAAGTTTTATTATTTTTGTAAATAATTGAATACTTTCGAAGAATTTTAAAAAACCATTTTTTTTAAATGGTTGATTTTTTTCGAGGAATTGAAATTAAATTTTTAAGAATAATTACATTTTTTGGGTAATTCCTGTAAAATAAATTGTATTAAAAATAATTGAAATTCTGCGATGAATTTTATTATTTATGAAAATAATTGAATATTTGCTAAGAATTTTTTAATTAATTTAAAATAGTATTAAAAATAATTGAAATTCTTCGATGAGTTTTATTGTTTATGAAAATAATTGAATTATTGCTTAAAATTTTATTCAAAAATTTGTTTTTAAAAATTGAATTTTCATGAAAAATGTTATTACTAGTGAAAGTAATTGAAGTATTGTGAAGAATTGTATAAAAATTTTATTAAATAATTGATTTTTTCGAAATTTTTTTGAAAATGCTATTTTAAATTAATTGAAATTCTGTGGAAATTTTATTATTTATGAAAATAATTGAATTTTGGAAGAAATTTATCAATTTCTTTTTAAATAATTGAATTCTTTTGCGAAATTTTATGATAATAGTAGATATTGAAAATAGTATTTGGAATATTTTTTGAAAATAATTGAATCGTCTTAAAGAATTTGATTATAATTTTTGAGAATAGTTTTTTAATTTCTAGTATTAGCGAATTTAAAGTAGTGTAAATTCTCAAAAAAAGAGAAATAATAGGTTTTAGTAGCTGAAATCTAAAAAAAGTACCCAAATTGTAGCATAACGTAAAAAAGTAGTGAATAGTAGGTTTTAGTAGATGAGTGCAAAGTCTACAACCTTCATGCCAAGCTTGTGTAAACCCTGCGAAGTAAGCTTGCAGCATGGTAAGTGTCCGCAAGCTTTCCGTAAGCTTACACGCTACCTGGGTGAAAATAAAAGTTTTAATTGTAGACATTGTGTGACTAATATGTTAGTAGAAAAAAGCGAAACACTTTACTGAGACTAATTTTGTCGAGACGGTATCATAAATTCATAAATTAATATTAATCAAGTTTCGTATACAAATATAAGTACATAAGTAGCGTCCTTTCACTCAAGGCGCCTTGACATTTTAAGTGCGGACAATCATCAATTCCGTCCCGTGAGGGGAAGTGACCTTCCCCTCCCCAATCAGGAAAGGAATCAACTCACGTACTCCAAAAGCCCACCTAGGAGCTGTCGGTGCTATCAACTTATCGCAAAAAATTGTCTATAATTTTCATTATTAAATTTACTGCAAGCTTGCGGCAAGCTTATCACGCTATCTTGCCAAGCTTGCTGCACAAGATAGTCGCAAGTTTGTCTCAGAGAAGAAAACAAATGAAAATTCGCCCACTAATTTAAATTATTAAAAATTTCCACTAACTGTTAGTAACTTTTCACTAATTCATTAATAACTTTTCACTAATTTGTTAGTAACTTTTCACTGGAACTTTAGCAAAAAATTCAAAACTAAAAATTAAAATAGTAAAATTTTACTAGTAATTAGTGGAAATTTTTACTGATTTAAATTAGTGGACGACTTTTTACTATCCCGATTATTAGGAAAAATAAATTGGAAATTTAATTATTACTAAATGATTTGAAACTAAATTTCAAAAATTAAATTACAGCTGCAGCAACATTCACTATCCAAAAAGTAGAAATAAAAACCGTTTTAATAGTAACTGATACTGTTTGAAATCTTTCGTAAATGGAAGGAACCTCATCTGTTCTTCGCACTTGCTACTGCCTACGCATATTAATTTCTTTCAACAAATAATTTGGCTCCTCAAAATTCTCTAATGGTACATGACATACTTCCATAAAGTTCGAAAAAAGTAGATTCCATTCCAAAACATCTATTTCAATAATAAAAGTGTACAGACAGTCAAGTAAAAAATTAATACAATTTCAGATTTCCATTTTTTCTTCTTTTTCTTTATACAGGCTTCACAGTGACCCTGAAAAGTATTTTAGGGGAAATAGGGGACTGAAAATTAAAAAATAGGGGAGTTTTAGGGGACCATAAAAATTAGTTAAATAAAGATAAAAATATTATTTATTTATTCAGGGTTGCCACAAAAATTTAACTTCATTTTTCCCTGATTTCCAAACACAACTTTGACTTTTTCTCTGACCCTAAAGAATATTCTGATTCACTCTCAAAATTATTAGATACTCAGAAAAATGTTCTATTAAATTTATTTACAAATTTCTTCAAAAGTAAAATTATTCGAAAACATCAATAACTTCTTTTTTAAATAAATATTTAATCATTTCTTTTTCATTGGAATTAAGATGTTCAAAAATTTCAAATTCAAACAACTTTTTAAATTGAACAACTCATAAGAATATTATTATAAAACATAAAGATGACCGAGTGACAAAATCATTATTTTATTATTATAAGAATATTGTTACTGTAATTTCTTTAAAATTATTTCTATCATTTCAATTCAATTAACATTTTCTAGAATTTTTAACTAAAGTTCTACTTTAAATCAATAACATCAATTATTCTCCAATTAAACATTTTCAAAAAAATTAATTCTACAGAATTGTTAGTTAAAACTACGAAAAATAATTAATTTATTCTATGATAAATCAATTATTTAAATAAAAAAATAAATAATATTGAATGTTATTCTTAAAATTTAATTTTTACGAAGAATTGTATTAACAACTATATTGAAAATATTTAATTTCTTTTTAGGAATTTAATTAAAATTTTAATGAAATTTATTATATTAAAGAATTTTATAACAATTTTTAAAAATAATTGAACACTTTTTGAAGAATTTTATTAAATTAAAAAAAAAATTGAATTCCTGAGAAGAATTAAAATAATAATTTTTGAAAACAATTGAATTCATGAGAAGAATTTTAAAAATACATGACTTCTTGAGAAGAATTTTTAAAAAATTTTTGACAATAATTTAATTCTTGAGAAGAATTTCCCGTCTATTTATAAAAATAATTTAATTCTTGACAAGAATTTAAAAAATTTTTGAAAAAAATTTAATTTCTGCAAAGTATTTAATTACTTTTTAAAAGAATTGAATTCTTGTGATGAATTTTGACATTTATCAAAATAATTGAATTTTTGAAAAGAATTTTATTAAAATTTTTTAAAATAATTGAATTTCTAAAAGAAATTATAATAAAATTTTTAAAACTATAATTGAATTTCTGAGATTTTTATAATTTGTAAAAATAATTGAATTCTTAAGAATATTTTGATAAAAACTTTTTAAATAATTGAATTCCTTTAAAACTTTTATTATTTATGAAAATAATTGAATTTTTAAAACGAATTTTATTAAAACTTTTCAACATAATTGAATTCCTGTAAAAATTTAATTATTTATGAAAGTAGTTGAATTCTTGCATTAAATTTTATCAAAATTTTGAAAAAAAATCAAATTTCTGGGAAGAATTTTATTAAATTTTTTTAAAATAATTGAATTTTTGAGAAGATTTAAAAAAAAAAATTGAAAATAATTTAGTTTCTGCAAAGTATTTAATTACTTTTCAAAAGAATTGAATTCTTGTGATGAATTATTGATATTTATCAAAATAATTGAATTTTGGAAAAGAATTTTATCAAAATTCCTTAGAATAATTGATTTTATGGGAAGAATTTGTGCGATTTTGTTGTTTATCAAGCTAATTGAATTCTTTTGCAAAATTACTTAAAAATTTTTGAAAATAATTGATTTTCTGCGACTAATTAAATGTTATTTATGAAAATATTTGAATCATTGCAACGAATTTTATTGTTTTATTTGAATAATTGAATGTTTCTTAAAATTGAATTCTTTCCTCAAGTTTTAATAAAATTTTTAATAATAATTGCATTTTTCAAGGGATTTTTTAAAAATTGTATTAAAATTTGAATTGAAATTTGAAATTCTGCGATGAAAATAATTGAATTCGTAAATGAAATTTTATTATTTATGAATATAATTGAATTTTTGCGTAGAATTGTATCAACAAATTTTTTCTATAATTAAATCTGTTGATAAATTTTATGAAAATAGTAAATATTGAAAATTATTGAATTGCAAAAAACTTTTGAAAGTAATTGAACTTTTGCAAAGATTTTTATAAATTTTTGAAAATAATTGAAATTTTAGTAAAAAATTTTGCTCTTTTCTAAAGATAATTGAATTCTTGACGAGATATTCGTGAAAATTTTATAAAAATAATTGAATTTCTTCTAAGAATTTCATTCATTTTGAAAATAATTGAATTCTTGGGATGAATATTGTAACTTATGAAAATAATTGAATTTTGTAAAGAATTTTATTAAAAATTCCTAAAAATTATTGACTTTCTGTGAAGAATTTTATTATTTATCAAGATAATTGCATTAAAACTTTTGTAATAATTAAATAATATTAAAAAATTCATTCTTGTCAGAAATAGAAAAATTTTTTGAAGGTTTTGTATTAGAATTAGTGGCAGTTTAGTTTATTAATAAAAATAAAATAATAATTAATAAATAATAAAAATAAATAAACAATTACTCCTAAATAAATAACAACTTCATAATACGATTCCAATGCGCATTATGATAAAAAAAAAGTATACGGAATCCACTCCAGAAAAATGTAAATAACGACAACACCTAAAAGAAAAGTAAAAACTGAGCGAAATTGCGGAAGGTAAGCACCTAGCAAAATTAAAAAGTAATCGAGCAATTTTCTCACGAGTGAAATTTTACGTAAAGTCACTTTTCGTTAAGTAATCCGTTCCATAAAAAGTAATCGTAGCTTCGACTTTTGTTAAATATGATTTATTATTTATAAAACCTGGCAATTCTTATTTTATTTCCCAATTTACGAATACAACCCCCATATTTTTTTTTTAGTTTGAAAACGTTGAATCCTACACGTATAGCACAATGCATCAGCATTAGTAACCTTTCTGTTTTCAACTATAAAAATATATTATTTTTTTTACATAATCCTTTTACTGTTTTACTCCCAGTATATTTTCTAATAATGAGCAGTATAACTTCTTTTTTTTCCATCTTTAATACACTCTCAACTGCGGCAAAATCGTTCAAGTGTAATTTCGTTGATTCTATATTTCTTTCTCGGGAAACGGAAGAAGAGTTCTTCTCATAAACAAAAATATTAATAATTTAATATTACACTTCCTGAATATTTCCCAATTAATTCAACATCTTTAATTATTATTATTTATTGGAATTGTTTATTTAAACTCCTGGTGAATAAAACTATCGTTATTCAAAAATATACCATCGGATCTCTCTATGTCTAAATTAGTATTAAAAATTACTAATTGTTAGTAAAAATCTTTGCGATCTTTGCTGAGACTTTTGCTTCAGTATAAATTAGTAAAAAAAACTAATTAATAAAAAAAAATAACAAATTATTAGTAGAAAATAACTAATTAGTAGAAAATAACAAACTATTAGTAAATAAATAAGAAAATAATCAAATTTAACTAACTGAATTAGTTACTAAAAATTTTAGTTATTTTGGCATAAACGAAAAGATAATTTTACTTAATATAATTAGTCATTATGAACTATACGATTACTAAAAATGATTGTTATTGTTTTCTTGACACTAAACAATTAAAAGTTGAAATTCAACAGGGTTGCCACAAATATTTAATTTTATTTCCAGACAAAATTCTCACTTTTTCCCTGACCCTAAAAAATATTCTGATTCACTCTAAAAATTATTAGATACTCAAAAAAATGTACTATTACATTTATATTTACAAATTTCATTAATTGTAAAATTATTCAAAAACATCAATAATTAAAATTCTTCAAAACATTCAAGAAATTCAACAATTTATAAGAATATTATTACAAAACATAAAGAAGGCGATCATTACAAAAATCCTAATAAAATCCTTCGCAAGAATTCAATTATTTTTAAAAGTAGTAAATTTTCTCAAAATAATTCAATTATTTGAAAAAATTGTAATTAAATTCGTTGCAATAATTCAATTATTTTTATAATTGTTGTTACATAATTCATAATTATTCGATAATTCATTTTTTAATCAATTTTTATTAGAAAATTCTACAAGAATTTAATTATTTAAATGCAAAAGTAAATAATTTATTGAATAATTGAATGTTTGTTAAAATTGAATTCTCATAAAGAATATTATCAACAAATTTTTAAATAATTGAATTCTTTTGACAGATTTTAATCAAATTTTTAAAAATCAAAAATTAGTTAAAATTCTGCGATGAGTTTTATTATTTATAAGAATAATTAAAAATTTTAAAAAAATGAATTTTGTTAAATTTCTTTTAAATAATTAAATTCATGTGACGAATTTTATAAAAATCTTTTGAAATAATTGATATTTTTCGAAAAATTTTATGAAATTATGTATATTAAATAATTGAACACTTGTGAAAATTTTATTATTTATGAAAATAATTGAATTATTTCAAAGAAATTTATTAAAAATTTTATAAATTATTGAATTCCTATGAAATTTTAACAAGAATTTTATTCAAGAATTTTTAAAAATAATTAAATATTGAAGAATTTTATTATTTATAAAAATAATTGCAATTTTGACAAGAATTTTTAAAAAAAATTTTTAAAATTATTTAATTTCTGCAAAGAATTTTATTACTTTTCAAAATAATTTAATTCTTCCAACGAATTTTATTCAAGTTTATAAAATTAATTGAATTTCGGTAAAGAATTTTACTATTTCTAAAAATAATTGAATTCTTGAAAAAAACTTTGAAATTTTGCCAAGAATTTTATTAAAGTTTTTAAAAATAATTGAATTTCGAAGAGGAATTGTATTATTTATAAAGATAATTGAAATTTTGACGAGAATATTTTAAAAATTTTTGAACATAATTGAATTTTGGAGAATAATTTCAATTATTTTTAAAGCTAATTGAATTGACCAGAATTTTTTTTAATTTTTGAATATAATTGAATTTTGGAGAAGAATTTTATTATTTTTGAAAATAATTGAATTTCTGGAATTATTTGTAACTTTTCCAACATTCAATTTTTTTTTTAGTATTTTTAATTTAAATTCTTTTATCAATCTAGTATTTATGAAAATTGTAAAAATTATTCTTTAAATAATTTATAAATCATAATTTTATGATAGTTCTTGTAAAATTAAGTTATTTAAAAAGAAATTATTGTCTGAAGTAGAAAAAATTCAAAGTTTTGTTATTTCTGCAATAATTCGAAACTTTTCCAAAATTAACTTTTTTTTGTGTTTTTAACAAAAATTCTTCTATAAATGCATTATTTTAAATAATTTTTTAGAAAATTCTACTAGAATTTAATTATTTAAATACAAAAAAACGATTTATTAAATTTTTTTTCTTCAAAGTTTCTTAAAATAGAATTCTCATAAAGAATTTTATAAATAAATTTTTAAATAATTGAATTCTTTTGTAGAATTTTAATAAAATTTTTAAGAATAATTACATTTTTCGAGGAATTCGACTAAAATTGTATTAAAAATAATTGAAATTCTGCAATGAGTTTCATTTTTTATGAAAATAATTGAATTCCTAAAAAGAATTTTATTCTTTATGAAAATAATTGAATTACTACGAAGTTTATAAAAATTTCGTAAACAATTGAATTCCCGTGGAATTTTAATTATTTATGAAAATAATTAAATATTTGCGTATAAATTTATTAAAAATCTGTATTTTATAAACAAATTTCAAAAAAAAAATTCATTATTTATAAAGATAATTGAAGCTTTGACGAGAATTTTTTTGAAATTAATTGAATCGTTACGAAGAATTTCATTAAAAGTTCTTGAAAATAATTTAATTCTTTGAAGAAGTTCAATTAGGTAAAAATGTTTTTAAAATAATACTCAAATTCTAATAAATAAATTGTAGCAAAGGTTTTTAAAATAATTGAATTTCTTTGATGAATTTCAATAAAATTTTTTTAAAAAATTTCTTTTTTCGAGAAATTCGATTAAAAGTGAAAGACTGCGATGAGTTTTATTATATTTATGAAAATACTTGAATTCCAAAAAAGAATTTTATTACATTTATGAAAATAATTGAATTCCTAAAAAAAAATTTATTATTTACGAAAATAATTCAATCCCTGTAGAAATTTTACTACTTATGAAAATAATTGAATGATTGCGAAGAAATTTATCAAAAAAATTTGTAAATAATTAAATTCCTGTGAAATTTTTATTATTTTATGAAAATATTTAATATTGTTTGTGTAGAATTTTATGAAATTTTTTTAAATGATTAAATTCCTTTGAAAAATTTTATTAAAATAGTAGGAAGATATTAAAAATCATTGAATTGAGAAAAATTTTTGAAAATAATTGAATTTTGGAGAAGAATTTTGATATTTCTAGAAATAATTAAAATTTTGACGAAAATTTAAAAAAAATTTTGAACAAAATTGAATTTTGGAGGAGAGTGTAATTATTTCTATAAATAATTGAATTTTGGTAAAGAATTTAATTATTTCTAAAGATAATTGAAATTTTTCCAAGAATTTTATGGAAATTTTTGAAAATAATTGAAATTTGGAGAAGAATTGAATTATTTCTAAAAATAATTAAAATTTGGAGATGAATTTAATTGTTTCTAAAAATAATTAAAATTTGGAGATGAATTTAATTGTTTCTAAAAAAAAATTGGAATTTTGACGAGAATTTAAATATAATTTTCTGTTTTACTATTGCAAATAACGAAATAGAGAAACTAATACAGGTTATAAATAATAAAATGTTTTCGGTATATAGTACAGAATATTTAATGGTCATTTAATTGGTATCACGTACAAATAATATAAAAATGTTCCCCTACACTAATAATTGTACTGCAATAAATTGAATTTTGAATTCAAAGATGTTGCGATTTCTAACTAATCGTTATACATCTATGAACACGATACTAAATCTACTAATCTATTTACGCTTTCAATGTTTTTTCAAGATCCGGTCATAAATGTTTAGATAATCGTAAAATAACATTAATTCAAGTATATGACAATATGTATATGCATTTATATTTAGAAAACCAAAAAGACTTACATGTTCTCTCGGCTGATTTTATCTTTATTCACCAACAACCTTTAGCAATTAAATTTAATAATCAACATTATAAAAAATAATTAATATTTAATTCCTAATAAATACTTATAAAAATTGTTATTGCGCGCGGTTATAAAAAAAAAGAAAATTACATTATACAATTAATTATGCCATATCGTCTTGAACTCGTTTTCGCTTATAAATTTCCAACGGATTACATCTTTTGCGGTATTATTCCGGTGTGATTCTCAAAAAAATTAAGAAGGCAATAAAAAAAAAGGTAGTTAAAAAAAAGGATCTGCTGAAGCAGATGTAAAATTTTATCGTTGTTCAGGTCCGCGCTCGAGAATGATAAGAACTTTTTTTTGTTTTTGTTTTTATTATAAAAGAAAAAAATGTGTATAAAAATAAGAACAAGAAGACCGAAAAAAGAGATGCTTTTAACAGTGAGGAAAAAAATGTGGTGATTTTAAATTTACACCTTAAGGTACATTCCAAAGTGAATCGTGACAAGAGGTATTTTTTTTTTTTCTTTTTCTCGCTCTTAAAGAGGAGGGAGGAGGATTTGTTTCTTATGTTAAATAGTTACGTTGAATGCCCTTACCGCACCTTCTGAATGAACCGCGTCAATGCAGAATAAGAAGATGTAAATTCAAAACTAAGCAGTCAACGGCTGATATCATTCCACTCGTGCATTATTTATGAAAATTGACTTAACTGTTTGCTTTTCTTTGCTTCACTGCAAATAACAGTTATGTCAGCAATTGTAATATTAACCTTTTTCGATTTTTTCCCCCTTTCTTTATCATATTTCAATTATATACTTTTTTTCTTGCCGGTGTAATACAAGAGTTTTCTTCGAACTAATGAAAATTTCATATTGGATTTCAATAAATTTATTTATTCTAGTCGATTGTTTGTGTTGATACCTTGTAATCTTTGGTTGTTTTTAATTATTTTGCGTTGGAATATTATAATTTTAAATTATAACTGTAAAGAAACTGCGGTGATATTTTGAATTGTTAGCATAAAAAATAGCACAATATTAAGACAATATTCACTGAAAAAAATATTTATTTGATTCAAATAACCGATTAATTAACTATTATCAATTAAATATTTCATTGAATCAAATAATATTTATTGCAGTCAATTAAATCACGGTAAATCGTTAGGTGTTAAAATAACACCAAAATGGATTAAAATAACACTAAATTGGATTATTTTAATCCTTTTTGGTGTTATTTTAATACCTAACGATTTACCGTGATGGTTCAATTCATATTTGCTTCAAATACTGAAATTATTGATTCAAATACCATTTAATTCACTCCAATAAATATTATTCGATTCAATTAAATATTTAATTGTTAATAGTCAAGTAATCGGTTATTTCAAGCAAATAATTTTTTTTTTCATTGTTCTATGGTAATGTTATGGTAACATTGCAAGAAAATTTTGTCAATATTCTGATTCTTTTCATTGTCTTTGCTTGAAGCCAAAAATTATCGTCTATTGTAAAACAAATACGAATTTAAAATTTAATTTTTCTCAAATTTTCGAATAATTAATTATGGCATTGGACTAACTTTTTGTTTTGTCCGTAAAAGTCCGTTTTTTTAAAAAGGTCCGTAAAGTCCGCAAGTTGATTAAGAAAAGACAAAAAGTTCGTAAATTGTACGATATAATTTGGAGAATTTTAAAGAAATTACAAACAATTGCAGAAATTCAATTATTTTCAAAAGTAATAAAATTTTTTGCTGAAATTAAATTATGTTCAAAAATTTTTTTAAATTCTTGTCAAAATTTCAATTATCTTTAGAAATAAATAAGTTCTTTTCCAAAATCTAATTTTTTTTAAATTTTAATAAAAATTATTGTCAAAATTTCAATTATTTTCAAAAATTTTCCTCAATTCAATAATTTTTATTATCTAATATTTTTAAAAAAATTTTCCAAAAGAATTGAATAATTTAAAAAAAAATTTAATATAATTCTACGCAAACCTTTAATTATTTTCATAAAATAATAAAAATTTTACAGTAATTCAATTATTTACAATTTTAATTACAAATTAAATAAATTTTAAAAATACAAATTTAATTTACAAAAACTAATTTCAATTCTACTAAAAAATTCTAATAAAATCGTTCGCAAGAATTCAATTATTTTTATAAATAATAAAATTCTTTTTTGGAATTCAATTATTTTCATAAATATAAAAAAATTCATCGCAGACTTCCAATTATTTTTAATCAAATTTTTAATCAAATTTCTTAAAAAAAGAAATTATTTAAAAAATTTTTATTAAAATAATCATCAAAGAAATTCAATTATTTCAAAAACATTTGCTACAATTTATTTATTAGAATTTAAGTATTATTTTAAAAACCTTTTTAATTTGATTTCTTCAAAGAATTTTAAATTATTTTCAAAAACTTTAATGAAATGCTTCGTAATAATTCAATTAATTTCAAAAATGTTGTCAAAATTCAATTAATTTCAATATCTACTATTTCTATATTTCGACTTTTACCCTGACTCTAAAGAATATTATAATTCACTCTAAAAAAAATATTAGATATTAAAAAAATGTTCTATACTTTATATTTGCTAATTTCTCTAAAAGTAAAATTATTCAAAAACATCAATAACTTCTTTATTAAATAAATATAAATAATAAATATAAATAAAAAAATTCTGAAAAATTCACATTTTCAAAGATTTCAATTCGAAACTTTTACAAAATTCAATTATTTCTAAAAATTGTAATTTTTAGTAATTTCTCAAAAAAATCAATATTGAATTCTTTCGAGGAATTTTAACAACATTTTTAAGAATAATTAAATTTTTCGAGAAATACGATTGAAATTTTATTAAAAATAATTAAAATTCTGCAATGAGTTTCATTATTTATGAAAATAATTGAATTATTGCAAAAAATTTTATAAAAATTAGATTTTTTCAAAGAAAATATGCAAATTCTTTTTAAAATAATTGAATTTCGGTAAAATTTTTATTTTTTTAGAAAATAATTATTGAATATTCGTGTAGAATTTTGTCAAAATTGTTTTTAAATCCAAATTGAATTCTTTTTGGAAATTTTATTAAAATAATAGATATTGTGTACAAATTATTATATTAAGAAAAATTTTTGAAAAAAATTGAAATTTTCCAATGAATGTTACTAAATTTTTGAAAATAATTGAATTTAATTTTTTTGGAAAATATTTAAATTCTTGTAATGAATATTGTTATCTTTTGAAAGTAATTTACTTCCTCCGAATGATTTTATTATTAATGAAAATAATTAAATCCTCGAAAGGAATTATAAAATTAGGTAATGAAAATAATTAAATTACTGCGAACAATTTAATGCCAAATTTTAAAACATTTGATTTTTTCGAAAAAAATTATGCAAATTCTATTTACAATAATTGAATTTCTGTAAAATATTTGTTTTTTTTTTTGGAAAATAATGGAATGTTTGTGTAGAATTTTATAAAAATTTTTGTTTAATAGTTGACTTCTGTTGGGAAATTTTATTAAAATAGAATATTGAAAATCATTGAATTAAGAAAAAATTTTGAAAATAATTGGAATTTTGCCATGAATTTTATTCAAATTTTTGAAAATAATTGAATTTTATTACTTTTGGAAATATTTGAATTCTTGTGATGAATATTTTTATTTATGAAAATAATTGACTTCCTCCGAATCATTTTATTATAAAAAAAATAATTAAATTCCTTAGAAGTAGTAAGTTTAAAATTAATAAAAATTTTTGAATTACTGCAAAAAATTTAATGCCAAAGTTCAAAACATTTGATTTTTTTTGAGAAAAAACTACAAATTCTATTTTAAATAATTAAATATTCCTGTGATATTTTATTTTTTTTTTGAAAAATAATTGATTGTTCCTGTAGAATTTTACCAAGATTTTTGTTTAATAATTTAATTCTTTTGGAAAATTTTATTAAAATAGTAGAATATTGAAAATCATTCAAGTAGTAAAAAATTTTGAGAATAATTGAAATTTTGCAATGAATTTCATAAAATTTCCTGAATATAATTGAATTTTGACGAGGAATTTTGCTATTTATAAAAATAATTAAACTGTTGACGAAAATTAAAAAAAAATTTTGAAAATAATTTAATTTTTGAAAAGAATTTTAATATTTATTAAGATAGTTGAATTCTTTCAAAGAATTGCGTTAAAATTTTAAAAATTGAAACTAATTTCAACAGAATTAATTATTGTTGGAAATAGAAAAAATTTAAGGTTTTTTTTAGTATTCGTGGTAATCGGCTATTTTTTGCAATGCTCTAAACTACAATTCTTTTACAATTGAACCAATAATTCAAAACTTTCCCCCAAATTTTGAAAACAGCAATAAACTTACAAAAAGTAATTCTGATTATTTAGAAATACAAAGACAATTTTTTTCAATTTCCCTTTTTTTGCAATCTATCAACAATCGGAATTACGCTGCTCTAACTACAATTTCCGTCTAACACGATTTAAAGAACGAATTATCACCATTTCACAAGTTCTCTTTTCTTCCTCTCCCACCCAACAAGGACGAGTCCAATTTGCTGGTCTATTAGCAAATTAGGGACATTACCAAAACCTTGAATGTTTATAATTTCCGAGATAAAGTAGATGAGAAAAAGGCAAAGCAGCAAGAAGAAGGATAAGGAGAGGAAAAATAAAAATTATAACATAGATGAAAAGGTTATCTCAAAGTAACAAATGACTCTGGTAAGTAAGTGCGGTAAAAGAGAGAAGAGGATTTCAAGAACTTCAAGGGCGCCTTCTCTCTCGTGTGCGGCCAAGAAACTCTTCCTTTTTTGTTTTCTTTTCCTTTTTTTTTACAGGATATGGGACCTATCTGTTGAATCAAGAGTCCAATGCGACATTGAGTTTGACTTTGCGCGTGAAATTCTCATGCCCCTTTTGGTTCGTTTCGTCGGGACATTTTCTTTGTAAACTTTTGTACTTTCACCGCGCAAGTGCGACGAATCTCGACCCTATTTGTCACCCAAGTCACAACGTTCCTTTCGCGCTTTTAAAATTTATCGACCCATTGATTCTTTGGCAATAAAAAGGCGATAAAGTACTAAAGCAAGATAGAATCAAACAATGGTCTGTAAAAATTCCTCGCGTCAATGCCAAATTCACTTTATCTCAATTGCCCATCGCGGGCAATTGGTTTTAGGATTTACGAAATTCAGAAATCGAAGGACCAAACGCTTTCGAAGAAAAAATTTAATTTTTATTTATTGTTATAAACAATATCAGAGTTGTCACAAAACTTTAAATTTTCTTTCTCCCTGACTTCTCCCTGATTTCCAGACAATTTTCACTTTTTTCCTGACCCTGAAGAACATCAATAATTATTATTTTTCTATAGGAATTAAGTTTCTCAAATTCAATAACTTATAATATTATAATTCTATAAATTCAAATTTTCAAAGATTTTAATTTGAACACTTTTCAAAATTCAATTATTTCTAAAAATTCACTTAAAATTTATTAGACAATTTTTCGAGAATTCAATTATTTAAATACGAAAACAAATAATTGAATTGTTCTTAGAATTGAATTTTTCTAAAGAATTTTATCAAAATTTTTAAAAATAATTGAATTCTTTCAACGAATTAAAAAAAAATGTTTAAGAATAAAAATGCAATTTTCTTTCATTTTATATAAAATTATATAAATTTTTTTAAATAATTGAATTTTTTAAAACTTTGTAAAAATAATTGAATTTCATCGAAAAATTAAATTAAAAAATTAAAAATAATTAAAATCTGACAAAGAATTAAAAAAAATTGTTTTTAAATAACAGAATTCCTGTGAAAATGTTTATTTTTGAAAAGAATTGAATTCTTGGGAAGAATTTTATTAAAATCTAAAAGAATAATTGAATTATTTCAAAAAAAAATTAATTTAAATTGTATTTAAAATAATTGATTTCTTTCCAACAATTTTATTAAAATATTTTAAAATAATTATATTCCTGTGAAAAATTCTAATATTCTTTGTAAATAATTGAATTCTTCCAAAGAATTTAAAAAAAACATTTTTTTAAATAATTAATTTTTTCGAATTAATTGAAATTATATTTTTAAAAAAATTTACATTTTTGAACAATTTCTATAAAATTGTAATAAAAATAATTGAAATTCTGCGACAAAATATATTATTTATGAAAATAATTGAATTATTGCGTAAAATTTTATTAAAATGTTTGAAAAGAATTGAATTTCTGTGAAAAATTTTATTATTTATAAAAATAATTGAGTTATTGCTAAAAATTTTATTAAAACATTTAAAAAGAATTGAATTTCTGTAGAAAAATTTTGTTATTTTTAAAAATAATTGAATTTCACAAAGAAATTTATTAAAATGCCTCAAATAATTGAATTTTCTGGAATAATTTTGTTATTTATCTTTAATAATTAAAGAATTATTTTTGCAAAAGAATTGAATTCTTGAAAGAATTTTATTAAAATCTAAAAGAATAATTTAATTATTTCAAAAAAATTTAATTCAAAATGAATAATTGATTTCTTTCGAACAATTTTATTAAAATATTTGAAAATAATTTTATTATATATGAAAATAATTGAATAGTTGCAAAAAATTTTATTAAACATTTTTTTTAAAAATTGAATTCCTGTGAAGAATTTTATTTGTAAAAATAAGTAAATTCCGGAGAAAAATATTATTTTTTATGAAAATAATTGATATCTTGCGAAGAATTTTATTGAAATTTTTTTAAATAATTGAATTATTCAGAATTTTTTAAAACTTTTTGAAATAATTAAATCTTATCGAGAAATTTTATTAAAAAATTGAAAATAATTGAAATCTGACGAAAAATTTTATTAAATTTTTTTTTAAATAATAATTGAATTCCTGTGAAAAATTCTATTTTTAAAAAGATTTGAATTCTTGGGAAGAATTTTATTAAAATTTCTTTAATAATTGAATTTATTGCTTCGAAGAATTTTATTTTTTACGAAAATAATTGAATTATTTCAAAGATTTCTACAAACATTTTTGACAATAATTGTACTCCTCGAAAGAAGATTATATTTTACGAAAATAATATTGTATTCTATTACCAATTTTATTATAAATTTTTAAATTTGTAAAGTATTTTATCAAAATTTTTACAAAATAATTGAATTGCCCAGAAAAATTATATTATTTATGAAAATAATTGAACTGTATAGAAAAATTTTATTAAAATTGCAATTTTATTAACTAAATCTTGTAAAGAATTTTGTCAAAATTTTTTTTCAATAATTGAATTTTTAAAAAAAACTTTATTTAAATTTTTCGAAATAATTGAATTTTTTAGAACTATTTTTTTCAATTCTCTGAATATATTTGAATTCTTTCGTGAAACTTCATTAAAAAATTTTAAAAAATTGAATTGTGCGAAGAAATTTATAAAAAATTGCCAAATAATTGAATTCCTGTGAAATTTTGATTAAAATTTTGTTTAAATAATTGAATTCTTTTGGACAATTCTATTAAAGTAGTAGATATGAAAAATAATTAAAATGGGGAAAATTTTTGAAAATAATTGAAATTATGCCAAGAATTTTATTAAATTTTTTGAAAATAATTGAATTTCGGAGAAGAATTTTATTATTTATAAAAGATAATTGAAATTTAGATGAGAATTTAAAAAAAATTTTTGAATATAATTGAATTTATGGGTCATTCTAACAATCGGGACACATGACACGTACATTAGATTTTTTAAAATAAATAATAATAATTTTTCAAAACCTTTACGTCCTAATAATAGCATTCATCATGATTTAATCGGATCCTATGAAAAATAAATCGAAAATTTGAAATATTTAAAGATACACGTGTTTATATAGCATAAAAACTCCCATCCGTTACCGTTCATGAAGTAAGTTTCATTTATAGAAAAGGTATTATATTAATTCTGTAATACAAAAAAATCTTTTGCCCGGTAATATCTACTTATTATTTTATTTGTAATTGAATCATGAAGAATAAAGTAAAATATTTGTTAATTATTTTTCCCTAGAATTAAATTAGTTTTGTGCAGAAATAAAACTCCCCTCCGTTACCGCTCACAAATATAATTATAAAATATAAACAAAAAGGATAAAATAGAAATAAATACATCAAAACTCTTTGTAGTGTCAGTATAGTTATGGTTATTGCATAAAATGATGAAATAAAATGAAAACAATTAGTTTTAAAAGAATCTCTAGTTTGTCAGTGTTCATCGACACAATAAAAACTCCCCTCCGTTACCGCAGTAAATTTAGTTTTTAGGACGTAAATAATAATAATTATTAATAATTTTTAAAACATTGTTTTATTTAAAAACAAAGAAAACAAATGCTGTCATTAATTTATTTATAATATTTATTTTTTTTATATTAGAATGATAACATTTTGAAGCTGTACAATGAAAGAAAACTCCCCTCCGTTACCCATGGCATATTTCCATTACACAGCACGTAAATTACAGACTTTATTAATCATCGGATTCATTTGAAACTCGTTACTCGGGGGTATTCGGGGTTGCTGATTACGAATCTCATGTCAGTTTTTGAAAATTCAAAATGGCGGATCCAACATGGCGGACAATTTTTTAAAACATTCATCGGATTTGCTTAAAACTCGTTACTCGGGGGTTTTTGGGGTCGCTGATTACGAATCTGTTATTAGTTTTTATAAATTCAAAATGGCGGATCCAACATGGCGGACACTTTTTGAAAAATTCATCGGAATTGCTTGAAACTTGTTATTAGGGGGTTTTCGGGGACGCTGATTACGAATTTCAGGTCAGTTTTAAAAAATTTAAAATGGCGGATCCAATATGGCGGATAATTTGCAGATTGATGCTATTCGATAGAAATTCGTTCCTCAGGGGTTTTTGGGGTCGCTGAATTCGAATTTGATGTTTGTTTTTGAAAATTGTAAATGGCTGATCTAGTATGAATAATTAATTAGATTGGCTTAAAACTTGTCGCTCTGGGGCTTTCGGGATTTTGAATTTTCAAAAACTGACATCGGATTCGTAATCAGCAACCCGAAAATTCCCGAATTACGAGTTTCAAGCAAACCCGATGAATTTTTGAAAAAAGTGTCCACCATATTGGATCCGCCATTTTCAATTTTCAAAAACTAACTTGAAATTCATAATCAGCGACCCCGAAAACCCCCGAGTAACAAGTTTCAAGCAAATCCGTTAAATTTTTGAAAAAAGTGTCCGCCATATTGGATTCACCATTTTGGATTTTGAGAAACTGACATCGGATTCGTAATCGGCGACCCCTAGAACCCCTGAGTAACGAGTTTTAATTAATTTTCATCAATTTTGAAACCCATTTAGCTGCGAAAAATTTTCAACAAAAATTTTGAATAAAAAACATTAATTTTTAATAATAATGTTGATAAAGATTGTAACCACGTATTTTATAGGCTTATTAGGATCCCCCTTTTGCCAAAGGACTAATAATAAAAGTGATTTTTCAACTTTTTTTTTAAATGAAATTTCAATTCTGAATTTGTTCTTTTCTAGAGATTGACCCTTATGCGAAGAAGTTAATCACTTTTGAAAATAATTGAATTTCTGTAATCAGATGTTTTTAAAATTTCTATTTAAATTCATTAAAAATTGAAATTTTCTAAAATTTCAAATTGAAACTTTTAAAATTCATCTATTTATGATGATTGTTAACGCAACTCTTTTAAAATTGAATTAATTTTGAAATATTTGAGAAAAATTATGCATTAAATTTTTATTTATTTTATGATAGTTGTTCAAGATTTAAATTATTTAAACAGAAATTTTTGTCAGAAATTGAAAAAATTAAAGATTTTGTATCAAAATTCGTGATAATTTCTATAGTTTATGAGACAAACCAAAAAGACACCAAAATTCAGAATTTTCTTATGAACTCTAAAAATTTAATTTTTTCCAGTACTTTTAATAAAAATCCCTGACTTTTCCCTTATTTTTCTCACCAATTCTAATTTCCCTGACTTGTGTCAACCCTGAATATAAAACTATCCAATACTTTAACGAAAAAAGAAAATTTTTCAATTTGAACGTAAATATTCTAAACAAACTATTACGAGACATTAAAATTAGTTTCCTAGAACAGTTTATCCCAACTCGTGTTTTTAATATGAGTACAGCATATGTGAATGTTTTTTTGAATGGAGACATAAAATTCGACATTATTTTCTTTTATCATCAACTACTTTTTTACCATTAAGAAAACGAAAAAATAATTCTTAGAATGGATTTTATGAAAAGCATTTTGTTTTCCATTCAGGAAAGACATATTTATTTCAAATAGAGAATTATTTCCTTTAGAGGAGCTTTTAAAAACTGTAGTAATTGATTTTTAATTAAAATTGCTAAGCGAAAAGAATGTAAATATTTTTACGATTGAATTTATAATTTCCTGCGCACAAAAAAACAAAAAATTTATAGCTTTTACGTAACTTTTAGTAAAAATCAACAACTACAGAAATTAGGTCGAAAAATTATTAAATAAGTAACTTTCTATTCATTCTATTTTTACACTACAGAAGAATTTTCAAAAAAAAAAATAATCTTTTCTAATTTATCATTCAGAAATGAAGATTTGTTATGGGTAGAAGAACGTTTCCTTGCTGAAGTAAACTATAAACTGCGTGTGTAACACAAGTTGGTCTGTGAAACCTGATCACGTGATTCCTGACGATAATTAGTTTTAATCAAACACATCTTTCTCTCTACTGTTTAATTGCACTTGCAAATATACGAAAATGTCTTTATAACCTTCTTCTTCTTCTTCTTCTTCTTCTTCTTCTTCTTCTTCTTCTTCTTCTTCTTCTTCTTCTTCTTCTTCTTCTTCTTCTTCTTCTTCTTCTTCTTCTTCTTCTTCTTCTTCTTCTTCTTCTTCTTCTTCTTCTTCTTCTTCTTCTTCTTCTTTTCTTCTTCTTCTTTCTTCTTCTTCTTCTTCTTCTTCTCTTCTTCTCTTCTTCTTCTTCTTCTTCTTCTTCTTCTTCTTCTTCTTCTTCTTCTTCTTCTTCTTCTTCTTCTTCTTCTTCTTCTTCTTCTTCTTCTTCTTCTTCTTCTTCTTCTTCTTCTTCTTCTTCTTCTTCTTCTTCTTCTTCTCTTCTTCTTCTTCTTCTTCTTCTTCTTCTTCTTCTTCTTCTTCTTCTTCTTTTCTTCTTCTTCTTCTTCTTCTTCTTCTTCTTCTTCTTCTCTTCTTCTTCTTCTTCTTCTTCTTCTTCTTCTTCTTCTTCTTCTTCTCTTCTTCTTCTTCTTCTTCTTCTTCTTCTTCTTCTTCTTCTTCTTCTTCTTCTTCTTCTTCTTCTTCTTCTTCTTCTTCTTCTTCTTCTTCTTCTTCTTCTTCTTCTTCTTCTTGATATCCGCGTACAAATCTACAATTATTCATTGAACCGTGCGAAACGAACAGATATTTAGCGAAGATACTTTACTCGAAAGGTGTGAGCGAATATTGCCTAAGAAACATTTTTTACTAGTTTCAAATTTCTATAGAAAATACAAGTTCTCCATGTAAAACAATTTTATTTTTTTAAAATGCAAAACACTATCAATGTTCCTTGAAACTATTAATATACTGTTAAGACAACTAATTTCTAGTAAGTAACTAAAATTAAAATGATTTCAAATCTATTTTCTAACTTCCAAAGTGTACAAAAAAATACAATAAAAATTTTTTCCTAATCTCAAAATTTTATTAAAAAAAATTTCCCTAAAAAAAGGAGAAAAAATTTTGCATTTTACATACGTAATTGTATACCAAATTCAAAGCAATGAAAAACTTTTCAGTATTCTATTTAGAAAATTTTTAGGAATTAACATAAAAAAAATAAAATAATCAATAGCCGTAAATGTTAAGGCTTTTGAAATAATGTACAAAACTTGGTGGTAGGGGTTCAAACATTAAGTGTATTAATAGACTTCGCACTCGATAATTAATTTTTTAAATGTAGCAAAAAGTAGCTTTCAAACTAAAAAAAATAGTAAAAAATTAGCTATCGAAAAATTAAACTTGACGACCAAAAAAACTCGTTTTAGAAACTTCACAAAACTGACAAAAATTATAATCCATATTTTTTATTCTCCTGACTTTTTCCTAATTTTCATGACAAATATTTAATTCTTTCTTATCCTGTTAATAAATTGAATCCCTGCAACGAATTTTAATATTCAAAGAATTTTAATATTTATAAAAATAATTTAATTCTTGCGAAGAATTTTAGAAAAAATTTTAAATAATTGATTTTTTTAAACTAATTTATGCAAATTCCAATTTAAATAATTGAATTCCTCAGAAATTTTTATTATTCATGTAAAAAATTGAATTCTTACGAAGATTATTACAAAAAATGTTTTTAATAATTAAATTCTGTTTGGAAAATTTACTTTTAAAAATAATTGAATTCTAAGGAAGATATTTTATTAAAATCTAAAAGAATAATTGAATTATTTCAAAAAAATTTAAATAAAATTGTATTTAAAATAATTTATTTCTTTCGAACAATTTTATTAAAATATTTGAAAATAATTGAATTCCTGTGAAAATAATTAATTAATATTTTCGAAGTTTTGTAAATAATTGAATTCTTCGAAAGAATTTTAAAAAACATTTTTTAAATAATTGATTTTATCGAGGAATTGAAATTAAATTTTTAAGAATAATTACATTTTACGAGGAATTGGATTAAAATTGTATTAAAAATAATTGAAATCCTACAATGAATTTTATTAATTATGAAAATAATTGAATAGTTACTAAAATTTGTAATACAATGATTTTCAAAAAATAATTGAATTATTGCGAAAAATTTTTATTAAAATGTTTAAAATAAATTAAATTTCTTTGAAAAATTTTGTTAATTTTGCAAATAATTGAATTCTTGTGATGAATATTGTTATTTATGAAAATAATATTGAATTTTGCAAAGAATTTTATTAAAATCCCTCCAAATAAATGAATTATCGGGAATAATTTTTTTATTTATCTTTAATAATTGAATTCTTTCGAAAAAATTTAATTTAAATTGTATTTAAAATAATTAAATTATTTCGATCAATTTTTTAAAAATATTTGAAAATAATTGAATTGCTGTAAAAAAATTCTAATATTTTTGTAAATTATTAAATTCTTCTAAAGAATTTAAAAAAAACTTTTTTTAAAATAATTGATTTTTTCGAGAAATTGAAATTAAATCTTTAAGAATAATTATATTTTTTTGCAATTCCTGCAAAATTGTATTAAAAATAATTAAAATCCTGCAATGAATTTTATTATTCATGAAAATAATCGAATAGTTGCAAAGAATTTTATTAAAATTCTCAAAAATAATTGAATTTCTGAGAAGAATTTTATTATTTATGAAAAAAAATTAAATTATTGCGAAAAATTATATTATAATGTTTAAAAAGAATTGAATTTCTGTAAATAATTTTGCTATTACTGAAAATAATTGAATTTTGTAAAGAATTTTATTAAAATGCCTCAAAATAATTTAATTTTCGAGAATAATTTTGTTATTTATCTACATAATTAAATTCTTTCGAAGAATTATTCATGTTAATAATTGAATTTTTGGGAAGAATTTTATTAAAATCTAAAAGAATAATAATTGAATTATTTCAAAAAAATGTAATTAAATTTGTATTAAAAATAATTGAAATCCTGCGATAAATTATATTATTTATGAAAATAATTGAATTCTTTACAAGAATTTTATAAACATTGCTTTAAATAATTGAATTCTTTTGCGAAATTTCATGAAAATACTAGATATTAAAAATAATTGAATTTGGAATATTTTTTAAAAGTAATTGAATCGTTTTAAAGAATTTGATTATAATTTTTTTGAATAGTTTTTTCATTTCTAGTATTAGCGAATTTAAAGTAGTGGAATTCTCAAAAAATAACAGAAATAGTAGCTTTTAGTGGCTAAAATCTATTAAAGTACCCAAATTGTAGCATAACGTAAAAAAGTAGTAAATTGTAGGTTTTAGTAGATGAGTGCGAAGCCAGTTATTATAATCATAATAATAATTGTTCCACTTCTGTCAAATCTGTTCTAATATTTTTAATAATTTAATTTTTCCCTAATTTTCTAAAATTTCTCAAAAATTTACTAATTTTCAAATGTAATTATTATGATCTAAACTAAAAATTCCAGAATCACAGACAAGGATTTCACAACAATTCTACAATATCCCAGGAATTAAACAAAAGAGTTGTAGATCAAGAATAGTAGGATCAACTTGTTTTTAAATTTAAAAAAACATTGATCTTTCTATCCCAGGTTGTTGACAAGAGATTGATAGGCGATCGCTACAATCGTAGCCGTTTATGGAAAAGAAGAAGACTGGCTTCTTCGACAATTTGCAAGAACCTTTAGAACTAATTAATTCACGTCATTAAACTCGAAGGACAGGGTCGAATTTAGGTTACGCAATGCTTCAGGCTGCATCACGATTCAAAAGAGAAAGAGAAGGAAAATGACAGAAAGAAAAGAAGCAAAAAAAAACTCGTCTTTTCTTCAAAAGCCGCAAATTTCTCTGATTGAAAATTATAAATTATTCCACCACACAGCCAACATCAATCGTTAATCCTCATCAAAATTTATGATTTATTAGATATTAATTAACATCAACTTTCCACACTTTTTACCTAGAGATGTTTCCACTTATAATATATACCTCTAGCTCCTCCTCGAGCTCCTCTCTATAATGTGACTTTTTAACAAATTAACATATTACGAGAAAAAAAAGGGGAAAAAAAAGATTTGCAATATTGGAAAATACTGGAAGGCACTATAAGGCACTGGAAGGTGAATATAAAATTACTTTTGTGAAACTTCCATTTAATTTGAATGATTAAATCCTTCACTTTGAGGATCGTAAATACTTGTTAAGAAATCGGTATCGGATAATTGGACGTGATAATTTTTGCCACAGAGAATAAAAGTCGGCGAAATAAAGAAAAAAAAGAAAAGTAATGGAAGATGTGAAAACCATGGGAGAAAAAAATACACCTCTCTTCACATAACACCTAATTAAATATTTCAATAACTCGTTGAATAAATTTTATTTTTCACCTTTTGCAAGAAATGTTACAAAATAAAATACATTCATCAATCACTTTTAATAAATATTCACCTGCTCGTTGCTCTAATTTTGACACAATATTTTTCAACGAGAATTAAGAATTCTTTTTCGTCTATTTGCTGAACACTTATTTTCGTCTTTTAAAAAATCATATTTACACGAACATTATTTATTACTTCATTTTCCGTTAAAAATGTTTATGATTTTTTCTCCTTTGCGGATATTCGACAATTATTTCACTTTTGGACATGTGACATGAAATTATAAATTTTACCTAGTTTTCTTCTTAATTGATTATAATTTTAATTACTTGATGGTTTGGACTAAAATTTAGGGGACAAGTGTAAAACATTATATAAAAGGGTTTTTATGTGCGGAAGACTTAATATTTTTTATTAAATAAAATTTTTATTTTCTATTTGTAAATAATTACATGTTAGAGAAAACTACTGTTTGAAATGACAGCCGAACTACTTTAATGTATTTGTTTTCATTATAATAAAAAATTAATTAGCACTTCCGTACATCGTAACCCATTTTTATATTTTCAACATGTATTGAAAAATTTAGTCCAATACATCAAGTTATTATTAACTAATTGAAATTATAGAGAAAATAGATTTAAAAAAATTAATGCAGGGCTCGAACCATTAAAAGTATTTAAAAATACGGACTTTACGGACCAAAAATCAAAACAATTTTCAAATCCATTTGTTTACGAATAATTAAAATTTTGTAAAATTGAATTGTAAACAAATGAATTTGAAAATTATTCTCAAAATACTTTTTCAAAAATTATTAAAAATAATGTGTTTATAGACGAATTTTAGTTAAAAACACGAAAAAAAATTTAATTTTGGAAAAGTTACAAATTATTACAGAAATTCAATTATTCTCAAGAGTAATAATATTTTTCACAAAAATTAAATATTGTTAAAAAATAATAATAAAATTCTTCTTAGGGATTCAATAATTTTCAAAATAATAAAACTCGTCGCTGAATTTTTTTAAAAATTATCTTTAAAATGTCAATTACTTTTATAAACAATAAAATTCTTCTCCGAAATTGAGTTATTTAAAAAAAATTTTAATAAAATTCTTGTCAAAATTTCAATTATCTTTATAAATAATAAAAATCTTCTCTGAAATTCAATTATTTTCAAAAGTAATCAAATTCTTCGCAAAATTCAATTATTTTCAAAATTTTTTTTTAAATTCTTCTCAAAATTTCAATTATCTTTATAAATATCAAAATTCTTCTGCAAAATTCAATTACTTTTAAACATTTTTAAAAAATATCTGTTCAAAATTTCAATTATCTTTATGAAAAATAAAATTCTTCTCCAAAATTCAATTATTTAAAAAAAATTTTAATAAAATTCTTGTCAAAATTTCAATTGTCTTTATAAATAACAAAAATCTTCGCAGAAATTCAATTATTTTCAAAATTTTTTTTTTAAATTCTCCTCACAATAATTCAATTATCTTTAAAAATATCAAAATTCTTCTGCAAAATTTAATTACTTTTAAACATTTTAAAAAAAATCTGTTCAAAATTTAAATTATTTTTATAAATAATAAAATTATTTTCTGAAATTTAATTTTTTGTACAAATTTTAATAAAATTCTTGTCAAAATTTTAATTATTATTAAACATTTTTTTTAAACTCTCGTTAAAATTTCAATAATCTTTAGAAACAATAAAATTCTTCTCCGAAATTCAATTATTTTCAAATTTTTTTTTTTTAAATTTCTCGACCAAATTATCATTATTTTCATAAATAATAAAATTCATCATGGAAATTTAATTATTTTTAAAACTTCTGATAAAATTCTTTGCAAAATTCAATTATTTTCAAAAGTAATCAAATTCTTCGTAGGAATTCAATTATTTTCAAAATTTTTTTTTTAATTCTCCTCAAAATTTCAATTATCTTTATAAATATCAAAATTCTTCTGCAAAATTCAATTACTTTTAAACATTTTTAAAAAATATCTGTTCAAAATTTCAATTATCTTCATGAAAAATAAAATTCTTCTCTGAAATTCAATTATTTGCAAAGAATTTTAATAAAATTCTTGTCAAAAATTCAATTATCTTTAAAAGTAAGAAAATTCTTCACCGAAATTCAATTATTTTCAAAAAAAATTTTTTTTTAAATTCTCCTCACAATAATTCAATTATCTTTAAAAATATCAAAATTCTTTTGCAAAATTTAATTACTTTTAAACATTTTTAAAAAAATCTGTTTAAAATTTCAATTATTTTTATAAATAATAAAATTCTTCTCTGAAATTTAATTTTTTGTAAAAATTTTAATAAAATTCTTGCGTCAAAATTTCAATTATTATTAAACATTTTTTTTAAACTCTCGTCAAAATTTCAATAACCTTTAGAAATAATAAAATTCTTTACAGAAATTCAATTATATTCAACAATTTTTATAATTTCTCGTCAAAATTTTATAAATAATAAAATTTATCATGGAAATTTAATTATTTTCAAAAGTTATAATAAAATTCTTTGCAAAATTCAATTATCTTCGAAAGTAATAAAATTCTTTGCAGAAATACAATTATTTTCAAAATTTTTTTTTTTAAATTCTCCTCAAAATTTCAATTATCTTTGTAAATATCAAAATTCTTCTGCAAAATTCAATTATTTACTAATCTATCTATATTAATAAAATCAGACTTCTGTCTGTACATTGCTCCAAATTTGAAAATTTTTATATATTTTTTTCGTTTTGAGACATTAGAATTCGAAAAATGTAAAAAAAATGTCTGTCTGTATGCAAAACTTTGTTCGCGCATCAATTGAAAACGGTTTAACCAATTAAAGTGAAATTTGGCAGTCTATTAGGTATTAACGTAACTTAAAATCATAGCCTTATCTTTTTTTTCTTTGGTAAAAAACTTAAATTTGTTAAAAATTAGCAAAAATTCAAAAAACCGAATTTTTTAAAATTCAATATTTTTTCTTCTCTTTTATGGCATTTAGCTTCAATATTTTTGTGCTCTTAAAAAATACTTTACTTACTTAATAGTCTCCACCTTTTGGTAAAAAATCTAAAATTATGGAAAATTAGCAAAAATTCAAAAAACCGATTTTCTTAAAATTTAACATTTTTCCTTCTTTTTCATAGCATTTAGCTTCAATATTTTTGTGCTCTTGAAAAATACTTTACTTACTCAATAGTCTCCACTCTTTGGTAAAAAACTTAAATTTTTTAAAAATTAGCAAAAATTCAAAAAACCGAATTTTTTAAAATTCAACATTTTTTCTTCTCTTTTATGGCATTTAGCTTCAATATTTTTGTGCTCTTAAAAAATACTTTACTTATTTAATAGTCTCCACTCTTTGAAGCTAAATGCTATAAAAAAGAAGGAAAAATGTTAAATTTTAAGAAAATCGGTTTTTTGAATTTTTGCTAATTTTCCATAATTTTAGATTTTTTACCAAAGGGAGGAGACTATTAATTAAGTAAAGTGTTTTTAAAAAGCACAAAAATAATGAAGCAAGATGCCATTAAAAAGAAGAAAAGATGTTGAATTTTTTAGAAATTCGGATTTTTGAATTTTTGACAATTTTCGATAATTTTAGATTTTTAACCAAAGAGTGGAGACTATTGAGTAAGTAGAGTATTTTTCAAGAGCACAAAAATATTGAAGCTAAATGCTATGAAAAAGAAGGAAAAATGTTAAATTTTAAGAAAATCGGTTTTTTGAATTTTTGTTAATTTCTAATAATTTCAAACTTTTTACCAAAGAGTGGAGGTTATTAAATAAGTAAAATGTACTTTAAGAGCACAAAAATAATGAAGCTAAATGCCATAAAAGAGAAGAAAAAATGTTGAATTTTAAAAAATTCGGTTTTTTGAATTTTTGCTAATTTTTAATAATTTCAAATTTTTTACCAAAGAGTGGAGACTATTGAGTAAGTAGAGTATTTTTCAAGAGCACAAAAATATTGAAGCTAAATGTGTTATTTTAACACCTCACGATTTACAGTGAAATAATTCTGAAAATTTAGCTTGCAACTACCTTGCAAAAAATTTGTGACAATCCTTCAGCAACATTAGGAGTGTACTCTCAACACATATATATATACTGACAAATATCTATAACTTTTCAAGGGAAGTAAATTTTCCCGAGAATTTATATTATTTTTCATATTTTTAATTTTCGAAATAGATTATAAGAGTATAGGAAAGATGGAAATGATCAATTTCGTGATATCGCGTGATCAAGGTACATCTGATCGAATGAGAGTTTTATATATATAGAAATGATCTCGAGTGGTGATCTAGCCTCAGCGAAGCGCGCGTGCCTAATGGTTGAAGGTTTATTATCGCGGATCCAAGTCTCTGCGCTTGTTAAGCAGTAAAGTGCATAGAAGTGGATGATTCGTTATGGAGTTGGTAAAAAGTGATGAATAACGAGCTGGAAATCTGAAAGTATAACGAATTGCTTTGTTCAACGTAAAAGTAGAGTCATTTAATTTTCCATCCCTTATATATTTATTTCCTACACTTTATATATTTATATATATATTGTATATGTACAATCGCGAGATTATGACTAAATGACCTGTCACACGTAATGCAGTAATTGAGAATGATGACTTTTTAATTGTGATCATATTTTATTTTATTTATTCTAACTATATAATCAAAATTGTATAAAAAAATTTCGTAACTAATTGAGATATTTCTTGTTGCTGTTTTATTAGACATTTTTAACAGTGTAATATATATTTAAAATACAATTTACTTGTGGAAAAATTAATGTCATTACATTCTTGCTCGCTTGATTATTTTTAATGTTCTGTTAGTTTTCAATCACAACGTATTCGTTCAGTGTCAATTATTTTTCACTTTGTTTAGTCGTTTGGTGCAAATTTGTAGTTTAATTGGACTAACCAAAAATTATTAAGCGAATAGTGAATAGAATAGTAAGTAGAATAGCGTTAGTGCGTAATAGTTTTAACATTGTTGGGGAAAAAAATTCTAAAACAGTGCGAGATTCACTATCAGTAGAAGCACTATTTTTTGAAAAATTCAGTACGGAGGAATTATATAGAACTCCATATAAATGAGAACTTTAAGAGGACGATTCAAAAGATACATTCACCGTGAAGTATCATAGCTTTGGTATTATCGACGTAACACAGTCACGACTAACATTCGCTACCGTCTCTATTTTAGCGCACAGTCTTTTAAAGCGACACGAAACATTTACAGCATCGGATAGTGCTTATCAGGATCCCGGTTCTCAACAATCTGATATAGATTTCAGACGTGCATCTGTATTATTTTCTCAATCCAGGATATACGAACAAGTAGTGACGAAATAAGAACGGAATTTTACAAATCCTAATAATATTCAATTCTTATACTTGGAATATCTAAAACATTATTTAAACATAATCTTTAGACAGTCGAGATTGATGAACTTCTCTTTTTAAACTTTTCCATAACTTTACAGATATGGAACAAATCTGTAACAGTTATGAAACAGTTGTGGAACAGTTTTGGAACAGTTTTGGAACAGTTTTTCGGTGTTCACTGGGACAGAACCAAATGTTTACTTTAATCGAATAAACATTCAAGTTAAACAGACTTTATTTACAATAACCTACAACTTAGGTTTACACAACCAAATAAAGTATCTGATTGAAACACAATTCTCCCCAAAGTGTTTGGATAATCGAGAATCGTACAGCACAACTGAAAATTACAGGATTCAAACTGATTTCATCAGAGATTCGAATTATGACAGCAAATAGGATGAAAATTTCCAAACGACCATACATCGCATCCCAAGAGTATTGAGAATTATAAAGCAACAACTTGTAAGAGGTTAACATCAATATTGTGTATACGGATGAGTGTATCGATTCACGAGCCTGCCTACACGTGTAATTCCATAGAGCGCATTCCGAAACGACCTACGGCCTACGCTCCTAGTGCGGCCGATCATCAATTCCGTCTCGCGAGGGGAAGTAGCCTTCCCCCCCCCCCCCCTCAACGCATGCTCCTGTCTCAGATGAATCAAGGAGGACATTACAATTGCGATGTCGCATAAAACTACCTATAATTTTTACTGCATAAGAGAAGAAAAGAAAGCATTGAAGAAAATTAATATTTTACTGCAAATCTTAAATGTTATCTTATTCAAAACATTACACTGAGAAAAATGTTTAGTCCTAGCAACCAAATATTGCTTATCCTACTTGGTTGGGATAAGCAAATAATTTTTTTGGTATTTTAGCAACTGAATTACTTGGTTACAACAACTAAATTATGGTGATTTATGCTAATAAACCAAATTATATTTTTAATAGGTGCAACTAGAACAATTCCAAATAATATCTGAGTCATCAAAATTAATTTAATTCACAATTTACAAAAAGTAACCACAGCCGACAATCAGCAGAAGATGAAAAATTATTTTTTGACCAAACTTTAACTACTTTTTCCTAAGAATTTTTAGTCAAAACATTTTTTACTGGTCCTAAACTATTACTAGAACAATTTCAATAATTATCTGAGTCATCAAAATTAATTTAATTCACAATTCACAAAAAGTAACCACAGCCGACAATCAGCAGAAGATGAAAAATTATTTTTTGACCAAACTTTAATTACTGTTTCCTAACAATTTTTACTGGTTTTACTGGCTATTACGAGAACAATTCCAATAATTATCTGAGTCATCAAAATTAATTTATTTTACAATTCACAAATAGTAACCACAGCCGATAATCAGCAGAAGATGAAAAATTATTTTTTGACCAAACTTTAACTACTGTTTCCTAACCATTTTTAGTCAAAACATTTTTTACTGGTCCTAAACTATTACTAGAACAATTCCCATAATTATCTCAGTCATCAAAATTAATTTAATTCACAATTCACAAAAAGTAACCACAGCCGATAATCAGCAGAAGATGAAAAATTATTTTTTGACCAAACTTTAACTATAACTGTTTCCTAACAATTTTTACTGGTTTTACTGGCTATTACGAGAACAATTCCAATAATTATCTGAGTCATCAAAATTAATTTATTTCACAATTCACAAATAGTAACCACAGCCGATAATCAGCAGAAGATGAAAAATTATTTTTGGACCAAACTTTAACTACTGTTTCCTAACAATTTTTAGTCAAAACATTTTTTACTGGTCCTAAACTATTACTAGAACAATTTCAATAATTATCTGAGTCATCAAAATTAATTTAATTCACAATTCACAAAAAGTAACCACAGCCGATAATCAGCAGAAGATGAAAAATTATTTTTTGACCAAACTTTAACTATAACTGTTTCCTAACAATTTTTACTGGTTTTACTGGCTATTACGAGAACAATTCCAATAATTATCTGAGTCATCAAAATTAATTTATTTCACAATTCACAAATAGTAACCACAGCCGATAATCAGCAGAAGATGAAAAATTATTTTTGGACCAAACTTTAACTACTGTTTCCTAACAATTTTTAGTCAAAACATTTTTTACTGGTCCTAAACTATTACTAGAACAATTCCCATAATTATCTCAGTCATCTAAATTAATTTAATTCACAATTCATAAAAAGTAACCACAGCCGATAATCATCAGTTTAAGATTTTTAAGATTTAAAAAAATGTTTTTGAACACTACAAAAATGATGTTGAATTAATAAAATTAATTGAATTTACTAATTCAAAAGCAAGAAGTCAGTTACTATTTCAAATTAGTAAACATTTTTACTAATTCTAATTTAAAGAATAATTTCCCTGACTAATTCAATTCTCTTTGATTTTTTTCTTACTCCCTGACCTCTGTCAACCCTGTTATTTGGTTGTCATTACCAAACTTTAATTGGAAGCACCAACAGCACATAATTTTTTTGCTCTCGAGATAACTAAATAAGAATTTCAATCAACTACAATTTGATGACCACAACCAAAATTGCCTAACAAAACAATATTTATATTCCTATAAAACAAAATCTTTTCTCTCAGTGTAAAATTAGAAACGATGGGGATACACAACTTTTCCCCTCTCGCACTGCAGGGAATAGATGCGACTGCTCCTCCTGGCACATTACACACGCGTCCGATTGCACGTTCTTTTTTCTTCTTTTTTATTTATATACATATATATAAAATAGCTGGTTATACGTAAGGCGAGGGACATTAATGGTAGCCAGACTATAAGCCGCGAGAGGGTACAAGTTGAACTCGGAAACGAGCTTCGCTTATAATCGGGCCGGCTACTTTGAAGATACGGTCCGACCAGTTTTTATACTTCCGTGACATAATACAGCCAAGATATTTTTATTTTAAGCGTATTGAAGAATTCCATCTATTTTGAAAGTAAAAGAAAGTCACCTGTAGCGGTATATCACCAACACCTGTCGGCTAATTAACAAGAGGGAAAAACCTGATACTCCTTTATATGACTCTACTTGAGAAAGGTTGCTGTTCGTATGCACTCAGATTCGCAACAAAATAATATCATTTTCTACATTGAATGATATCATTTTATATCATCGAAATTCCATTTACATTCTAAAGGCACATTTTATAATTTGATGGAATTATTTCAATTTTTTTTTCATTTTCTTTTCTTTTAACTTTGTATGAGATAATTTTCATTTTCTTAATAAATCTAAAATATATCTGTCTCGCAAATTCATATTCTTTGATAACTATTAAGCTATGTGGTGCTGTTGATGACATCATCAAACAAAATAATCTTTAGGTATTTAGCGAAAGGGAAAACTCTCCACCTTGTTATAGGTTGATGCACCTGTAACAAGGTTGAGAGTGAAAACTGTTTTTTTTAAAAATTCACCCTTTTCCTGATCAAAAACAAAATTCCCTACATTATAAACTTACACAACTTCATTAGTCATAAAATCAATATATTTGTTCAAAAAAAGAATAGAAATTAATTTTTTAATCTTTAATGCAAAATGCGTAAAACATCCCTGACTTCTGATAAAATTTCTTGTCTTTTCCCTGATTATTAGAATTTCCTGTCTATGGTTTTTCCGATCGTGACATCCTATTTTAATAATATTTGGTGAAAGGGGGACGTTGAAATAATAATCTAGTCATTGTGACACAAATTATGAGCCAAAGGGATCCATTGGTACTGGTACTGACAGTAATTGTGACTTAAATTAATTATCAATGAATAACAAAATTATTCCAGAAATTTCAATTATTTTGAGGCATTTTAATAAAATTCTTTACAAAATTCAATTATTTTCATAAATTACAATATTCATCCCAAGAATTCAATTATTTTTAAAAGTAATAAATTTCTTCTTAAAAAATTCAATTAATTTCAAACATTCCAATCAAATCGTTGTCACAAACTCAATTATTTTAATAATTAATGAAACTCTTTTTCGGAATTCAATTATTTTTTAAAAAAATGTTGTAAAATACCAGACAGACATTTAATTATTGTCAAAAATTTTAATAGAATTTTTTGTAAAATTTAATTATTTTTAAAAACTTTTCGCAATTCAATGACTTTTAATATCTACTATTTTCATAAAAATTCCTAACAGAATTCAATTATTTAAAATTTTTTTTGTAAAAATCTTCGTAAGAATTCAATTATTTTCATGAATAATAAAAATTTCTCATGAATTCGATTATTTAAATTAGAATTTGCACACAGGGCTCGGATTGTGCGACTTTTTCGACTTTTTTCGACTTTTCTAAGGAAATGTGACTTTTTTCGACTTTTTTGTTGAAAAATGCGACTAATCGACTTTTTCGAGATTTGTCTTAGTAAAAATTCAAATGAAATTTAAAAAAGTTTTTTAAATTTAAAGTAAAAAGTTTGAGTCAAAAAAATGTTCTGTTACATTTATTTACAAATTTCTTTCAAATTTTTCGAAAACATCAATAACTTCTTTTTTAAATAAATATTTAATTATTATTTTTCCATAGGAATTAAAATTCTTCAAAAGATTCAAATTCAAAACTTTTTGAAATTAAACAATTATAAAAAATTGTTATAAAACATGAAGAAATCGATCACTCCGAGTCTTCATGTTTTATAATAATTAAAGATAACCGAGTGATAAAATCATTAATTAATATTATAAGACTTTATAAAAAAAATTTTTTTAAATTATTTTTTATGCAAATAATTGAATTATTGAGAAGAAATTTATAAAACATTAGTAAGTAATTGAATTTTATTTGGAGAAGAATGTTGATATTTACAAAGATAATTGAAATTTTAAGGAGAATTTAAAAAAAAAATTTGAAAATAATTGAATTTCTAAGATGAATTTTATTAATTATGGCAAATAATTGAATTTCTGCGCAAAATTTTATTAAAAGTTATAAAAATAATTGAATTCTTGCAAAGATTTTTATTAATAATTGAAAAAAATTTATTTCCCGTCAAAAATTCAATTAAATTTTTGCGAAGAATTTTATTAAAATTCCTTAAAATAATTAAACTTCCGCGAAGAAAATTTTGTTAATTATAAAAATAATTTAAATCTTGTAGAGAATTCATTTAAAATTTTTAAAAGTATTTAAATTTTTTCAATTAAATTTAATTAAAATTTTGTATTGAAAATAATTCAATTCTTATCATTAATTTAATCAAAATTTTTCAAAATAATTGAATTTCTTGAGAAGAATTTTAGTAATAATTGAAAATAATTGAATTCTTACGATTAATTTGATGAATTTTCGAAAATAATTGATGCCATGCGAAGAGTTCAATTATTTTTTGAAAATAATTCAATTACTTTGAAGAATTTTATTAGGTAATTTATAAAAAAAATTACTGCCAAGAATTTTAAAGTTTTTTAAAATAATTGAATTCTTTTTTAATAATTGAATTCTTATTGTAAAGAATTTTATTATTTTTAAAAAATAATTGAATTCCTGTGGATAATTTTATTAATTTTGTCAGATAATTGAATTTCTGCGTAACATTTTATTGAACGTTTTGAAAATAATTGAATTCATAAGAAGAATTTTATTTCAAATTTGTGAAAATAATTGAATTTTTGCGAAGAATTTGATTACTTTTGAAAATAATTGAATTTCTATGATGAATTTTACTATTAAAATTTTGAGGAGGATTTAAAAAAAATTTTGAAAATAATTGTATTTCTGTAAATAAATTTTTATGATGAATTTTATTATTTATAAAATTTTAAAGAAAAATTTTTAAAAAATTTTGAATAAAATTGAATTTTTGCGAAGAATTTTATTACATTTGAAAATAATTGAATTTTAAAGAAGTATTTTATTATTTATAAAGATAATTGAATTTTGCAGAAGAATTTTATTAAATTTTTTTTAAATAATTGAATTTCGGAGAAGAATTTCATTATTTATTTAATAAAAATAATTGACATTTTAAAGAGAATTTAAAAAAAAATGTCAAAAATATCTAATCAAAGTTTTGCTGTGAATTTTATTTAATTTTTTAAAATTATATATCGGATTGTTTGATATTAATGTATCTGTTGTTGAGAAATGTGCCTTTTTTACAATTTTGACAATTTCATGTTTCCTTTTTGTCGTTTTTTCTAAGATTTCATGCGACTTTTTTCCGACTTTTTCGAAAATTTTATGCGACTTTTCGTGACTTTTGTTGTAAATTTATGCGACTAAAGCGACTTTTTTTGAGTCTTAAGGTAGTTCTCCGGCTGCTACTCTTGTAAAAATTGATTTTCGATAGATTTTCTTCTAATTTTGAGAAAATGTTTCTTTGGGTGCCCTTTAAATGTGGTAAAAATTTAAAAACCCTTTGCCATGTCAAAGAACGAGATATTGTGGTTGACATTTTTTATTTTTAACATAATCGCATGTA
This sequence comes from Leptopilina heterotoma, assembly GCF_015476425.1. NCBI lineage: Eukaryota > Metazoa > Arthropoda > Insecta > Hymenoptera > Figitidae > Leptopilina > Leptopilina heterotoma. The sequence continues at coordinate 2,355,106 of NW_025110893.1, forward strand.
AAAGTGAAAGTTTGAACTTGAATAACTCAAAATTTAGCATCGCAAAGGGGTTTGAAATTTTTACCACATTTAAAAGTCACCCGAAGAATCATTTTCTCAAAATTTGAAGAAAATCTATCGAAAATCAATTTTTACAAGAGTAGCAGCCGGAGAAATACCTTAAAGACGATCCGAGCCCTGTGCATAAAATTAGTCGAAAGAAATGAATTATTTAAAAATTTTTATAAAATTCTTGGCAAGAATTAAATTATTTTTTATAAATATTTAAATTCTTTCATGAATAATAAAATTCGTTGCAGGAATTAAATTTATTAGCAGGATAAGAAAGAAGTAAATTTTTTTTACGAAAATTAGGAAAAAGTCAGGAAAATAAAAAATATGGAATGGAATTTTCGTCTCTGGAATATTTTTTCAAGTAAACAGAGTAGAAAAAACAATTCCTATATCCAAGAATAATTTAAACTGCATAATAAACAATAAGAATACAAAGCGAATTAAATGAATAAAAATTTCAGTCATTTAGTCTAAATTCCACTGATTCGAGTGGAATCCAGTGTAATTTCAACTAATTTAATTAAAGAAAGTTTATTTATTTTAGTTTATAACTTTATTTCAGTTTCCGAACCTCTTTGAAATTCGTTTTTCTTTTTTTCGCCTTTTTCAATTTTTTTTTTTTACTTCTTTCTCTTTTTGTTAAAACGGGTGAAATTACTCGAAATGAAAGAATCTCTTGCATGAATCGAGAGGCGAGATATTTTCCAAGTACAATGAAAGCGAGAAAATAGCCTTAAGATATTTCAGCACCTATAAAACTATATTTTTTTCAGTCGTTAATGCTTGTTAATGCGAGTTACCTGGAACGTGGACGCTGTGCATTGCCTAGGCGAACTATAATCATAATAATCGGCTTTATTACCGGCATTAACATACGCTCAGACTCAAATAGGAAGATGTACGTTGATATATATAAAATCCACATAATAAAACGTATGCCTACGACAAGTAAACGACCTGAGAAATGAGGATATTACTCGGTACTTCTGCGCGTATGACTCGTCATTTTACGAATATTGCACATTCAATTATATATTCAACTTGAGGAGATCAAAATTCATATTTTCAATTTCAAGACGACGAAATAATTATTTTCAATTTAGAGAGTTCGAAATTCATATTTTCAATCTGAAGGGGTCAAAATTAATACTTTTAATTTGAAAATTTAAAAATTAATATACAAATTAATATTTCCAACCTAAAGAGTTCAAAATATTATTGTTTTAACCCGAAGAGATAGAAATTAATATTTTTGACTCGAAGAATTAAAAATTAATATTTTCAATTTGAAAAGTTCAAAATTAATTCAGAATCGCCACAAAAATTAAATATTGTTTTTTCCTGAGTTTTCCCTGATTTCCAGACAAAATTTTGACTTTTTCCCTGGCCCTAAAGAATATTCTGATTTACTCTAAAAATGATTAGATACTCAAAAAATATTCTATTACATTTATTTACGAATTTTTTAAATTGTAGAATTATTCGAATTATTCGAATTAAGAATTTCAAAAATTTTAAATTCAAATATTTTTCAATTCAATAACTTGTGAAAATATTATATTATAAAACAAGAAGAAATTAATCACTCCGAGTCTTCGACTCGGAGTAATCGATTTCTTCATGTTTTTTATAATAATTAAACAATTCAATTTTACGAAATTTCAATTATTCGGAAATTTTTCATTTAAATAGATATTCGAAAGAAAACTTCAAATAATTTTTAAAAAAAATTTAAATAAACTTTTTCAACAAAATTAATTTAAACTATAATGCTTTTAGTATTTAATTATTATATCTAAAATATTAACTAAAAATTATTTTTAAATCAATTTTTATTAGAAAATTCTAGAATTCAATTATTCAAATACAAAAATAAATAGTTTATTGAATAATTGAATGTTTCTTAAAATTGAATTCTTATAAAGAATTTTATCAACAAATTTTTAAATAATTGAATTCTCTTGACTAATTTTAATAAAATTTTTAAGAATAATTACATTTTTTGATCAATTCGATTAAAATTGTATTATATTAAAAATAATTGAAATTCAGCGATGAGTTTTATTATTTATGAAAAATAATTGAATTCCTGTAAACATTTTTATTATTAAAAAAAATAATGAATTATTATTACATATTATTTATAAAAATAATTCAACTCTTGTAATGAATTTTATTAATATTTCCGAAAATAATTGAATGATTTCAAAAAGTTTTATTAATAATTTAGAAATAATTTAATTCTTTTGAAAAATGTTATTGAAATAGTTTAAAAAATAATTCAATTTTTGACAAGAATTTTATTATGTATATTATTTATGAAAATAATTAAATTCTTTTGAGGAATTCAATTAAAGTTGTACTAAAAATAATTGAATTCCAAAAAAGAATTTTATTATTTACGAAAATAATTTAATCCCTGTAACATTTGATTATTTATGAAAATAATTGAATTATTGCGAAGAAATTTATAAAAAAAATTTGTAACTAATTGAATTCCTGTACAATTTTTGTTATTTATGAAAATAATTGAATGTTTGAGTATAGAATTTTTCTTTTAAATAATGGAATTCATTTGGAAAATTTTTGCAAATAATTAAAAAATTCTTTTGAGAAATGTTATTAAAAAAAGTCTTAAAAATAATTCAATTTTTGCCAAGAATTTAATTATTTATGAAAATAATTGAATTCTTTTGAGAAATTCAATAAAAATTGTACTAAAAATAATTGAATTACCTAAAAACACTTTCATTATTCATAAAAATAATTGAATTCTTAAAAAGAATTTTATTATTTATGAAAATAATTGAAATGTTTGTTTATAGAATCTTATTAAAATTTTTCTTAATAATTAAATTCTTTTGGAAAATTTTGGAAAATAATTGAAATATTGCCAAGAATTTTTTTAAAATTTTTGAAAATAATTGAAATCTTGACGAGAATTTTTTAAAATTTTTGAACATAATTTATCTGCAAATAATTTTATTGAAAATTTTTAAAATAATTGAAATTTTGCTAAAAATTTTATTAAAATTTTTGAAAATAATTGAAATTTTGCTAAAAATTTTATTAAAATAAAATTTTTGAAAATAATTGAATTTTGGGGAAGAATTTTATTCTTTATAAAGATAATTGAAATGAAAAGAATTTTAAGAAAAATTTTGAATATAATTGAATTTCTACGAAGAATTTTATTACTTTTGAAAATAATTGAAATTTTGCCAAGAATTTTATTAAAATTTTTGAAAATAATTGAATTTTGTAGAAGAATTTTATGATTTATAAAGATAATTAAAATTTTGACGAGGAATTTTTAAAATTTTTGAACATAATTAAATTTCTGCGAAGAATTTTGTAACTTTTGAAAATAATTGAATTTCTGCAATTGTTTACAACTTTTCAAAAATTCAATTTTTTTTATTTTTATAAGATGTACATTGTAGTTGACCAGAATTTTTTTTGATTATTTTTAACTAAAATTCTACTATATATCCACTATTTTTAAAAATTAATTAAATACATATATTTTTTATTAATTAAATAAAAATAAATATTTAATAAAAATCTCTGACTTTTCCCTGAATTCTTTGACTTGTGGCAACCCTTTTTTTCAATTTGAGGTGTAAAAATCTATTATTTTCAACCTGAAGAGTTCAAAAATAAAAATTTCGATTTGTAGAATTAAAAATTAATGTTTTCAACCTGAAGAGTTAAAAATTATTATTTTCAATTCGAAGTGTTCAAAATTAATATTTTCAACCTAAGCACGGTGAGCTTGAATTAATTTTAACCCAAAAGTGCCCCCCCATTTAATTTTTTTTCTGATTTTTATTCTGTTATTAAAACTGATTAATTTAACCTAAAAACGAAAATCATCTATGGAAGGAATTAAAAGAAAACTCAATTTTTCTTAAATTTTTGCAGGTTCATTGTTTCAATCTATCTTGAAATTATTCCATGGTTAAAATTTTAAGCTTTGAATTTGTGTACGCTCACCACAAACAATATTTATATGTATTTTATTACAAAAAATGTAATATTAATTATGTAAACGGTAAAACAACGAAAATTCGCATTTCTTTTGTGTTTTTTATGAGTAATTGCTATGCTTATTTGCTTACATCTCACTGTACGCATTCGTGAACAAATGAATGTGGTCAAAATTATAAACATATGCATGTCATCTTAAAAGTAATACTTAAGTTAGTCGTCAAAATGCCAAAGGCAAGAAATCATGAAGAAAATCGAAAATTCGTTTGTCTGTTGTGCCTTGGCAAAAGTAAAACTATGCATCTTATAAAAGGCGCATTGCATTCTCTTGTCAATCAGCAATTTCCATATGATGAAAATAATAATTGTTTACCTACCGTTTTGTGCTCCAATTGTAAGCGTAACCTATATCTCTATCGAAAGGATCCTACAATAAAAATCAAGTTACCAGATTACAAGAAATTTTCACCATTAAAAAATGTAACAAGAATGAGCTCCGAATCTGTGTGTGAATGTAATTTGTGCATAATAGCCCGCAAAAGTTCATTAAAAGTTTCCAACGCAAGTCCAAAAAAACAAGGTAAATAAAAATTTATTGCAATTCAAGTGGTTATAGGCACAAAATTGACACAATTTTTTTCCAAACAGAATTAAAAGCGACTTTAATCACTAAAACTCGATGCCCTAATTGTCTTACCGTGATATCCAAAGGGATTTCCCATAAATGTTCGCTTCCTAGGCGCATTGAAAATTTGACTAATCAAATTGAACAGGCAGGACCCAAAGTTGTCGAACAAGTAATTTCATCATTATTGAAAAGAAAATTGGGAGATGATGAATCAAGTTTATCTCTTAGTCAACCACATGGAGGCAAACCTCTTAAAGTCGTCGTTGGTACCAAGGAGGATAAAAGCTTCACAAAGAAAACACTGTTATCAGCGGACGACTTCTTAAAAATTCAAACAGGTACACAAATATCACAGAGAAAGACATTAGAAATAGCAAAAGCATTGCGTGTTGCTACAAAAAATTCGAAGGTCATTGAACCAAACTTGAAGAAATTGTTATCTACAAAAAGTCATTGCGTTGATAAATTTTTCGATTTAAAAACATTTACTTTTACGAAAAACAAGGGTCAGGAAAGTATCAAAGAAAATAAAATAGTTGTGTTTTGCACAAATGTGGAAGGTCTAGTTCAGTATGTCTCCGAAAAGCGTGGAATTTTTTATTTTCATCTGAAATTTGGCATAGATGGAGGGGGAAATTTCTTGAAACTATGTTTATCAATACAGTCAAATATTGAAACACAGGTAACAGATAAGCATCGCCAAAAATTCAGTGACGGAATATGCGCCAAAAAATTCAAAGAATCAGGTGTTAAAAAATTACTTATATTAGCAATAGTACAGAAATCTCAAGAGAATTTTGAAAATGTAGCACAGATATGGACGATGTTAAAAATAAATCAATTCCAAGGCTCAATAGCTACTGATTTAAAATTAGCTAATATTTTAGTTGGTGTTATGGCGCATAGCAGCTTATATCCCTGCACTTGGTGTTATGTTAAGAAAAATGAAATGAATGTTTGCGGAGAGTATAGAACCGTTCGTAGTATTACAGAAAATTTTGAGAATTGGCGTAAATCAGGGAGTAAAAAATCTAATGCAAAGTTGTTCAAAAATTGCATTCATCCTCCTATGATCACAGCAAAAGAGGACGAGTCATTTCTCTTTGTCATTCCACCTCCAGAACTACATTTAATGTTGGGCGTAACGAATACTTTGTACACGCATTTACTTCGCAACTTTGAAGAAGATGCTCTAATGTGGGCAACTAAATGTTCTGTAGTTCGAGATGTTCGTCACGGTAGTTCGGGCTTTAATGGAAACGCTTGTAAATCATTACTAAATAAAACTGATGTACTCCGATCATGTTCAAATAACATAGGATGCTTAGCATTTGTAGAAGTTTTCGAAAATTTTAATTCAGTTGTCAAAGCTTGCTTCAGTGATAGACTCGACCCGACATTTAAAGAAAAAATTGACACATTTAAACAAAGTTATCTAGAATTAGGGATACCCATTACACCGAAAGTTCACGCTGTTTTTTTTCATGTTTTGGATTTTTGTGAACAAACACAGAAAGCGTTGGGTTTCTATAGCGAACAAGCTATGGAGTCCGTACATGCAGATTTCCAACAGACTTGGAACAAATACAGTGTGCTCAAGACGCATCCAGAGTATTCGAGTAGACTATTACATGCTTTATGTGAATATAATTCATTACATTCAATTTGAATGTATGTACACTTTTTACAAAACTAATTTTAAGAAGTTTAATGTATTAAAAGTTGTTCATTAACAGTTATATTACTTCAAAAGTTTGCATCGAATTTGCATCGAAACATAAAGCATTACATGCTTTATGTGAATATAATTCATTACAATTCATTTCAATTTGAATGTATGTACATTTTTTACAAAACTAATTTTAAGAAGTTTAATGTATTAAAAGTTGTTCGTTAACAGTTATATTACTTCAAAAGTTTGCATCGAAACCCGTCTTGAATAAACTATTTTTTGTTAATTAATAAGTAATTTATGTTTCAACGCTTCTTATTTCAATTTTCAAATAATAAAAGAATATCTCAAGCTTTCTATCTTTCTTATACCTACCAAGCTGTAAGTAAGTATAATAATTTCTCTTCCAAAAGAGTAAAAATACATTTTTATTGTTTTTACAGATTAAAAAATTGATATTACATGCTTTTTTGATGAAAAATTCGATAAATACTGTTTGCGGTCAATCCACGAAAATTCGAACAAAGAATTTCAACCATGGAATAGTTTTAAGTTAAGTTAGAATATTTAACCTACAAAAAATTGAGTTTTCTTTTAATTCCTTCCATAGATGATTTTCGTTTTTAGCTTAAATTAATCAGTTTTAATAACAGAATAAAAATCAGAAAAAAAATTAAATGGGGGGGCACTTTTGGGTTAAAATTAATTCAAGCTCACCGTGTAAGGAGTTCAAAATAATTAATATTTTTAACCAGAAGAAGTCAAAATTAAGATTTTCGTTTCGAATGATTTAAATTTAATATTTTGAACATGAAGAGTTTAAAATTAATATTTTCAACCTAGAGAGTTCAAAATAATTAATGTTTTAAACCAAAAGACGTTAAAATTAATATTTTCGTTTTGAAGAATTCAAAATTAATATTTTTAATCTAAAGTGTTCCAAATTGACATTTTCGATTCGAAGAGTTCAAAATTAAAGTTTTAAACCTAAGGAAATTAATTTTGATTTGAAGAATTCAAAATTAATATTTTCAATTTGAAGAGTTCAAAATTAATGTTTTCAACCCGAAGAGGTCATAATTATAATATTTCCAACCTGTATAGTTTAAAATTAATATTTTTAATTCGAAGAGTAAAGAATTAAAATTTTTAATTCGAAGAGTAATGAATTAATATTTTCAATGTAAAGAACTGAAAATTAATTCAAAACCACAAACAAATTAACCTTCCTTTCTTACACTTTCATAAAATAAAAAAAAAATTAAACGAAAAGAAAAGTGAAAAAAAATAAAATTAAAACCTAAATTATAAAATAATCGAAGGAAAACGTTTAATATCGTAATAAGTTTCGAATTTAGAGCAGAGCATAGATGGAACGAAATCGAATCGCAATTTACAATCTATATCGACTTGAACTCTTAGTTTTGCATCTTCCATTCACCTGCTCAGGACGCTGACCGTATTGGCAAACACAGAACACTTTATTATACGCTACGGTCGTGCGGTTATGCAATCACGATGAAAGAAGCTTCGTTCACTTGCATCCGCAGTTATGCGTACATGTATGTACATCATAAATGTGAAGCCCGCGATTGCCGAGCAAATTATTACAAGAAAGTGAAGTCTACTTTGATATTTATACATATAAAACAAATTATGTATTTCACTCTCACACATATTACAAATTACGAGCATTCAACTTATTTTTATTACAATATCAAAAAATAAAAAAAATTCTAATATTCCAGTTAACATTATTAAAATTATTACAAAAATACCATTTTTTATCTGGCAAAAATTTTGTAATAATATACCATTTAGATAATTAAGATAGAAGATTCTAACTTAAATAAAACCATAAAAGATCAGGTTTATTAAAATTTTAATTGATAAATATTCTCTATGGCATCGTAAAAATAGTATGAATCACTGCAACTTTATATATAAATCCGCATGAGAAGAAGACTGTCTATAGAAAAATGTTTTTTTTTTTAAACAAACCTATTGCGCAGCTCTATAAACCCTGAATCTATTTTTTTTCTCCTCCTTTTTTTTCTATCTAATAATAATAATAATATCTAGATAAGGTAAAATTCCCTCCCGTGTGTATATATAGTTTCTTCATCTTTCGAGGACTTACGTCAGTGTAAAGGTCTTGACTTTTCGCGTTTCAGCAATTTTTCAGGATAATAATTTATTAGGATTACTCATATTATTATATTTATATAATCATATTTTACACACGTTTGCATAAAAACGGAATTGCATGTAAATTGTGTGAACGACACCAAAATATTCTGTTTATACAAGCGTTTACAATAATTGCAAATAATTACAGAGTTCGGAAAATATTGTTTTGTTGGAGAATTGTAATTTTTCAGATAAATTGAAAAATTATTTATGAAAAAAAAAAAATTCTATTGTTCACAACTGATATTAATTGAAACACTTATAAATAGAGAATGAGCCGCATAAAAATCTACAGGGGGTATAATTTACTATCAATATTGTATACAAAATTATTGAAAGTTTAAAAGTGTCTTTCCTATTTTTCCGATTTTTTTATTCTTTTTTTTTAAAGTAACTTTTTATATTAAAATAAGAGAAAAATTGATAAAAATCGAGAAAAATAGTAACAAAAGAATGTTATAATAGTGAGAAAAAAAATGTGACAAAAATAATTAACGTACAAGTACAAAGTAACTTATCAAAGTTATTTTTAAATATTTTTAATTGTAAAATTATTCGGACCACCAGCAGTTTTTTTTAAATAAATATTTCATCATTATTAGGGTTGACACAAAAATTAAAAATTGATTTTTCCTGACTTTTCCCTGATTTCCAGACAAAATGTTGACTTTTTCCCTGACCCAGAAGAATATTTTGATTCACTCCAAAAATTATTACTTCCTCAAAAAAAAAAGGTTCTATTACATTTATTTACCAATTTCTTTAATTGTAAAATTATTCAAAAATACCAATAACTTCATTTTTTAATTAATTTTTAATGATTAGTTTATTATTCCATAGGAATTAAGATTTTCAAATATTTTAAATTCAACCCTTTTGATATTAAATAACAAAATTAATATAACATAATATAACAAAATTATTTTCAACATTTCAATTCAATTATTATTTTCTACAATTTTTAAATAAAATTCTTCTTTAAATCAATTATTATAAATCATTTTTTAAACAGTTCTTTGAGAATTTTCAAAACCCATTAATTTGTTTACAATGAAATTTTACGAAATTTCGATTATTTGCAAATTCTTCAATTAAATATATTTTTAAAATTCAATTACTTCAATAGAAAAATAAATAATTTATTGAATAATTAAATGTTTCTCAAAATTAAATTATCATATAGAAATTTATAAACAAATTTTTAAATAATTGAATTCTTTCGACGAATTTTAATAAAATTTGTAATAATAATTGCAATCTTCGAGAAATTCAATTAAAATTGAATACAAAATAATTGAAATTCTGCGATAAGGTTTTATTATTTATGAAAATAATTGAATTCTTAAAATAAAATTTCATTATTTATGAAAATAATTGAATTACTGCGAAGAAATTTTGAAAATAATTGAAATTTTTTCCAAGAATTTTATTAAACATTTCAAAAATAATTGAATTTCGAAGAAGAATTTTATTATTTATAAAGATAATTGAAATATTGACAAGATTTAAAAAAAAATTTCAATATTTTCAATATTAAATTATTATCTAAAATTTTAACTAAAATTCAGTTTTAAATCAATTTTTATAAAAGAAATTTTACGAGAATTCAATTATTTTAATACAAAAATAAATAATTTATTCAATAATTGAATGTTTCTCAAAATTGAATTATCATAAAGAAATTTATAAACAAATTTTTAAATAAATGAATTCTTTCGACGAATTTCAATAAAATTTGTAAAAATAATTGCAATCTTCGAGGAATTAAATTCAAATTGAATGAAAAATTAATTGAATTTATGCGATGAGTTTTATTAGGGGCCGTCCATATACCACATGGACAGTTTTTCAAAGATTTTTGACCCCCCCCCCCCCCCCTCCCCCCTTGTGGACACAAAAATACATGGGATCGTGGCCATTTTCAAACTTTTTTCAACCCCCCCCCCCTCCCCCCAAAAGTGGCCACGTGGTATATGGACGACCCCTTATTTATGAAAATAATTAAATTCCTAAAAAAAATTTTATTGTTTCTGTAAATAATTGAATTATTGAAAAGTAATTTTGAAAATAATTCTAATTTTTTCAAGAATTTTGAAAAAAAATAATTGAATTTCGGTGAAGAATTTTATTATTTGTAAAAATAATTGAAATGTTGACGAGATTTGAACAAAAAAAATTTTAAACATAATATTCAATTATAATCTAAAATTGTAACTGAAATTTATTTTTAAATCAATTTTTATTAAAGAACTCAACGAGAATTCAATAATTATTTAAATACAAAAATAAATAATTTATTTAATAATTGAATGTTTCTTAAAATTTAATTTTAAGAAGAATTTTATTAACAACTTTAGAAAAATATTTTATTTCTTTTAAGAAATTTAATTAAAATTTTACTGAAATTTATTATATATTGAAGAATTTTATAACTATTTTTGAAAATAATTGAAAACTTTCTTGAAGAATTTTAATAAAATTATTAAAAATAATTGAATTCCTGAGAAGAATTTAAATAATAATTTATGAAAATAATAATTGAATTCATGAGAAAAATTTTATTAAATTCTGTTTAAGTAATTGAAATTTTGCCAAAAGAATTTTATTAAAATTTTTTTAAATAATTGAATACTTGAGAAGAATTTCGCTACCTGTTTGAATTCTTTTGTAGAATTATTTAAAAAATTTTGAAAATTATTATTTTATTCATTTTCATTTAATTGATTGTTTGCAACGAATTAAAAGTTATTTATGAAAATAATTGAATTTTGCAAAGAATTTTTTAAAAATTCCTGAAAAAATTCTTAAATTTGCCATTTTTTTAGAAGAGTTGACAAGACTAATTCAAATGTTTCAATTATTTAAAAATTGACCAATAAAGTAGAAAAGTTTCAACATAAATAAACAATTCCGTTCAGTGGACAGTTTTGAAAGACAGTGGGAAAGAAGTTGGAATCATTAAATCACAAAATACCTTTGATTGAATTCAGACAAAGCGATAAATTTTGTCAGTTGAATTGACTGAATTTTCATTAAGAAAATAAATTCCTCATTTAGTTTGATTCTTATACAAAAGTAATAAAAATGTACTATAAGAATTAATATTACCTTTCTCTTGATGTATAAAACTGATAAAAGTTAAAAGACTTGAATAAAAAAAAAAATTCAAACCAGGATATTAATTTACGTTCTTGAAATTTTAATTTAACGTTCCTGCAATTCTTTATACGATTAACGATATAAAATGCTAAATAGTTTCAATCATCGCCCTCTTAACCTTCTGAGACTATACATTTACATTTTTTTCCTCTCTGGTAAAATCTAGATTGTGTTATAAAATTTCATTCAAGCATCTAACATCAAAATATATTTATATTTATAAATTATGAAAATTAATAGTCTAAATGAGTTATCAAGATTGAAAATTGATTAGGGAAGAGAATTTATGCAAAAATGGAGAAATTTAATGATTTTCTCTTAAATGTGTAATATAATGTAAAATTTTGCCAAAAAGCTTAAATTGCAATTAATTGGAGAAGTGCTTGTAAGTGAAAATATACTATGTATAAAGCATGATAATAATTTATCGTCATAGTTCGCGACCTGTATTACGAGTTTGCTCGGGCATAACGGCTATATGTGCGTGTTTTTAATCGATGGTACATTTAATCTGCTTCTAGTAATTACTGGCGTAAAATTCGATTCAATTGCTATCACCTTTTAAGAGAGGAGTCTTTCAAATTTTGCCCCAGGCTAGAAACCCATTTTTATTCCAGTCATTGCAACTCTAGTTGCCATTAATCTCATATCACGTGCCGGAAGGCTTTAACAACTTTTTTCTTTTTTCAGTATATATGCTCTCTGAATTTGAATAAGTGAAATTTCACTACTGGATGCAGTCAATAAATATACTTCATGTTTATAGAAATTCAAAATTGCGTGGCAACACCGAGAATTTTTTTTTTTTTTTTAGACATTTTTCGTAATATTTATCACAGTTCAGTTAAATCAGCTTCGAGTGCAAGTGTCTCTAAATAATACTTTTGAAAAAATATTAAAAAAACTAAAACCCAATTGAATTAGAATTTGAGATAATCACAGTGATTTTTTACCAGGAAAAAAAAATTTGAAGATTTTTTAAAACTTTTTTTTTCACCCAATTCTTCCGAGGAATTTAAATAAAAATGTATTGAATGAAAATATATTAAATTCTTATAAAGAATTTTATCAAAATTTTCGAAAATAATTGAATTCTTTTGAGAAATTTTATTCAAACGTATTAATTTTATTAAAATATATTAAAATGTATTCAAAACAATTTTATTTCTGCGAGAATTTTATCATTTATGAAAATAATTGAATTCTTTTCAAGAATTTTATTAAAATTTTTAAAAACAATTGAATTATTACTAAGAATTTTTAAAAATTTCTAGAAAGTAATAAATAATAATAATTTGTAAACTTTGTTGAATTGAAATTTTTAATCACAATATTAACAAAGAAAATTTTAATTATTATTCAAAATTTTTGTAGTGCAAATAACAACTTCAAATTTTTAGTAATTTCAGATTTAAAATTTAAAACATTTTTTTATTAACTAATAAATAATTTTTAATTATTGTTTTCAAAAACTTTAATTTAATTATTACCAAAAATTTTAATAAAATTCTATGCAAGAATTAAATTATTTCAGATTCAAAATTATAAAAAATTGTAAAAATTGCGAAAAGAAATATAAAAATTTCCAGGATTTTAAAAGCAAAGTTTAAAAAAATTCTATATTATAAATGCAAAAATAAAAGTTTACCGAGTGCTAAAATAATTATTTTACATTTAATTATTATAACAATATTGTTACTATAACTTCTTCAAAATTATTTTCATCATTTCAATTCAATTATTAATTTCTAGAATTTTCAACTAAAATTCTTCGTTCAATTCAATATTTTTAATAATTTTTGATAAAGTTCTTTGAAAATTTTAAAATTCCTTTGTTTACAATTTAATTTTACGTGAAATTTCGATTATTTTGAAATTCTTCAATTAAATATATATTAGAAAAGAAACATCAAATAATTTTAAAAAAAATTTAATTAAACTTTTCCAAAAAAATTAATTTTACAAAATTGTTCGTTAAAAATATGAAAATTTCATATTTTCAAAGATTTTACTTTGAAACCTTTTCAAAATTCAATTATTTATAAAAATTCAAACTTTCAAAGCTTTTAATTTTCACTTATCTAAAATCTTAATTGAAATCAATTTTTAAATAAATTTATATCAGGAAATTCTACGAGACTTCAATTATTTAAATACAAAAATAAACAACTTATTAAATAATTGAATGTTTCTCAAAATTGAATTCTTCCGACGAATTTTAATATAATTTTTTAATAGTAAAATTATTTTTTTCGAGGAATTCGATTAAAATTGTATTAAAAATGATTAAAATTCTGTGATGAGTTTTATTACTTATAAAAATAATTGAATTCCGAAAAAGAATTTTATTACTTAAAAAAATAATTAAATTCCTAAAAAGAATTTTATTATTTATGAAAATAATTAAATAATTGCTAACAAATTTATAAAATATTTTTGTAAATATTGAATTTCTGAGAAATTTTTATCATTTATGAAAATAATTAAATGTTTGCGTAGAATTTTATAAAAATTCTACGATACAAATTATATGGAAAACAATTAAAATTCTACAATGAATTTTGTTATTTATGAAAATAATTGAATTTATAAACAGAATTTTATTGTTTATAGAACAAATAATTGAATTATTGAGTAGAAATTTATAAAATATTTGTAAATTATTGAATTCCTGTGAAATTGTTTTAAATAATTGAATTTTTTTAGACAATTATATATATTAAATTAGCAAATTTTAAATGTTTCTTAAAATTGAATTCTCAAAAAGAATTTTATCAGAAAAGTTTTTAAATAATTGAATTCTTTTAACGAATTGTAATAACACTTTTAAAAATAATTACATTTTTAGAGGAATTCGATTATGAAGAAGAATTGAAATTCTGCGATGAATCTTATTATTTATAAAAATAATTAAATTCCTAAAAAGAATTTTATTATTTATGAAAAGAATGGACTTATTGCGAAGAAATATGAAAAAAATTGGTAAATAATTGAATTCCTTTAAAATTTTTATTATTTAGGAAAATAATTAAATGTTTGTGTAGAATTTTATCAAAAATTTTTCTAAATAATTGAATTTTTTTAAAAAAGTTTTGAATTTTTTTTAGAAAAAATCATTGAATTGAGGAAAATTTTTTTAAATAATTGAAACTTTGCCAAGAATTTTATTATTTTTAAAGGTAATTGAAATTTTGATGAGAATTTTTAAACATAATTAAATTTCTGCGAAGATTTTTATTACTTTTGAAAATAATTTAATTTCTGCAATAATTTATAATTTCTCCAAAATTTAATTTTTTTGTTTTTAACTAAAATTTTTCTTTTATAAATCCATTATTTTTAATAATTAATTAAATAAATATTGACAAATTTAACTAATTTTAGAAGATTAGGAATTATTAAAATTTTTCAAAAATCTAAGTTCATTAAAATTTCTAATTAAATTCATTCAAATTGAAATTTTCGAAAATTTGTAATTGAAACCGTTTGAAGTTTATTTATTTATGAAAATTGTAAACGCAACTCTTTTAAAATTGAATTAATTTTGAAATATTGAAGTAAAATTATTAATTAAATAATTTATATATTTTATGATAGTTGTTCAAGATTTAAGTTATTTAAAAAGAAATTTTTGTCAGAAATTGAAAAAATTAAAGATTTTGTATCAAAATTCGTGATAATTTCTATAGTTTATGAGACAAACCAAAAAGACACCAAAATTCAGAATTTTTTTTTTACACTGAAAAAAAACTTATTTGATTCAAATAACCAATTAATTGAATATTTTTAATTAAATATTTAATTGAATCAAATAATATTTATTGGAGTGAATTAAATGGTATTTGAATCAATAATTTCAGTATTTGAAGCAAATATGAATTGAACCATTTAATTGACTCCAATAAATATTATTTGATTTAATTAAATATTTAATTGATAATAGTCAATTAATCAGTTATTTGAATCAAATAAATTTTTTTTTCAGTGTAAATTCTAAATATTTAATTTCTTACAGTACTTTTAATAAAAATCTCTGACTTTTCCTTGATTTCCCTGACCAATTGTACTTTTCCTGACTTTTCCCTAAATTCCCTTACTTTCCTGACTTGTGTCAACCCTGATAAAAATAAAGTTATCATTTTTTCTCAAAAACAGAGTGAAAAGGGAAGAATATGCCTAATTTTTTCTATTTTAGAGGATTTTATTAATTTAATTGAACAAAAATAGGAGATTAAGTAAAAAGAGAACTGTGATTCCTGCCTTCGATTCAAAGACAAAGCTTTAAGGAAAATTAATGATTAAAATTTCCTGCGAGGCAAAATCGAGAACTGAATGATTACAATAGAGTGGCATTCACTCTATAATATAGTGATTTTGAATTCAGTTTGACTTTATTATTTGAGAGTGAAGAAACGATTTCTCTTGGTGTGGTCGCACCCTAGGAGGAAGTTCGTTATAAAAGCACCGCTGAGAAGCTAACGACGACGATGACGATGATGATAATAATCGCGTTGGTCTCTCTCGCGTGCTCAGATCTTTGCTTAGATCTGTAGTCAGATCGAGCATATTCTCACGCACTGGATGCTTCAAGATATTTTACAAGATTTCATCGTGCACCACCACAACGGTCCCCTATAAGGATTCCGAAGTCAAGAGCACCACCCGTTAAAAACCATATGTGCAAAACGAATACTCCTTACGGTTAATGTGCTATTTAACAGACAGTTGAAGTACAAGGATTTTTCTTCCCTCTTTTTTATTCAATGAATATTGCCAGAGAAAATGCAACAACGAACTTAACTTGTGCATATACATATATATGTATATACGAGTAATGAAATTATAGACGTCATTAAAAAAGTAACACGAGTACAAGTCTACGAAGCAGCATCTAAGTTTCCTTAGTCCTTATTATATGGGCACTCAGCTATCTTCAAAACAAAACGACAAAAAGTTAATTGTAATTAAAAATCCTCCATATTCGAAATTTTATAATTGACAAGGGAATCTGGATGAATTATTTTATGTAGTGACTTTCTGCGAGATCCTTTTACTGTTTTAAAACCTGTCCCGTTTGTATTTAATTTTACTAAAATGTTACTAAATACTTTAGTAAATATTTACTATATAGATAAATTTAATATAAATGTTTTACTAAATCGATCAAAATCATAATCATAATCAATGTGACAAAAAAAAATATTCTTTATTTTTGAATATATACTAAAATTAAAAAGATTTTTTTTCAGTGTATGATATCCGAGAGTTTCGACTTGTAGATAATATAATTATTTGGTTGAATGTTAAATTAGTTTCATTACAAGTCTAACGTAGACTTGTAATGAAACCAGGTAATTTAACATTCAACCAAATCATAATCATAGGAAAGGAATTGCTAACTTCTTCCACCTTTAACATAATCATAATCATAAAAAAATCATAATCATAAGGAAAAACAGTAAAAATAGTAAAAACTATTCTGTTACCTGAAAAATAGCCATTCGAAACTATAAATTTAATAAATATTAATTTTTATATTTAATAAGTAGTCCTACCTTGTTGAATCGATGACAGCATTGCCCCTTAAAAAGTCTGCCAAGATAAGACCATCTGCGCACGGTGCCGTCAACTTTGAGAAGAATGTACACTCTGCAAATGGTCACAATTTGATTTTCCGCCAAAGGTATCAGCCAAAGAAATCCCGGTAAAGGAATCTGGAAATTTAAATTTTAAACATATAAATAATTTTTTAATTTCAATGTGTATAAATTTAACTAAATTGGAAATTTAACATTTATCAACTATTAGGAATTTTATTTACAGACTTCGCACTCGATAATTAATTTTAAAAAAGTACCAAAAAGTATCATTCAAACTAAAAAAAGTAGTAAAAAAGTACCTATCGAAAAATTAAATTTGACAAAAAAAAAACTCGTTTTAGACACTTCATCAAAACTGACAAAAATTCAATTCCACATTTTTTTATTTTCCTGACTTTTCCCTGATTTTCATCAAAAATATTTACTACTTTCTTATTCTAATAATAAATTGAATTCCTGCAACAAATTTTATTATTCATGAAAAAATTTAAATATATTTATAAAAATAATTTAATTTTTCCGAAGAATTTTATAAAGTTTTTTAAATAATTGATTTCATTCGACCAATTTTCTGCAAATTCTAATTTAAATAATTGAATTACTGAGAAATTTTTATTATTCATGAAAAAAATTAAATTCTTACGAAGATTTTTACAAAAATTTTTTAAATAATTGAATTTCCAAGAAGAAATTTATTACTTTCAAAAATAATTTAATTCTTGTGATGAATATTGTTTTTTATGAAAATAATTGATTTTTACAAAGAATTTTATTAAAATCTAAAAGAATAATTGAATTATTACAAAAAAATTTAATTAAAAATGTATTTAAAATAATTAATTTCTTTCGAACAATTTTATTAAAGTATTTGAAAATAATTGAATTCCTGTGAAAAATTCCAATATTTTTGTAAATAATAATTGAATTCTTCCAAAGAATTTAAAAAACATTTTTTTAAATAATTGATTTTTTTCGTGAAATTGAAATTAAATTTATAAAAATAATTACATTTTTTGAGCAATTCCTGTAAAATTTTATTAAAAATAATTGAAATCCTGCGATGAATTTTATTGTTTATGAAAATTATTGAATCCTTACAAACGATTTTATCAGAATTTTTTTAAATAATTGAATTTCCAAGAAAAAATTTATTACTTTTAAAAATAGTTGAATTCTTGTGATGAATATTATTATTTATGAAAATAATTTAGTTTTCAAGAATAATTTTGTTATTTATCAAAATAATTGAATTCTTAAGAAGAATTATTTATGTAAATAATTGAGTTCTTGGGAAAAATTTAATTAAAATCTAAAATAAAAATTAAATTATTTCAAAAAAATTTAATTAAAATTACATTTAAAATAATTGATTCCTTTCGAAGAATTTTTTTAAAATATTTGAAAATAATTGAATTCTTCCAAAGAATTTAAAAAAAACATTGTTTTAAATAATTGACTTTTTCGAAAAATTGAAATTAATTTTTTTAGAATAACTACATTTTTGAACCATTTCTGTAAAATTGAATTAAAAATTATTTGAAACTCTGTGATGAATTTTATTATTTATAAAAATAATTGCATAGTTGCAATGAATTTTATTATAATTTTGAAAAATAATTGAATTCTTATGAAGAATTTTATTTGTGAAAATAATTGAATTTTTCTATTAATTTATATAAAATAATATTAAGAATAATTAAAATTTTTTGAAGAGTTTTATTATTTGTAAAAATAATTGAATTCTTGCTTAGAATTTTATCAAAAATTTTTTTTAATTTATAAAGTTTCAATATCAACTTTACAATTTATTTCAAATAACAAGAAACCAATAATAATTAATTTTATTTAATAAACAATTTGTAAATATTTGCATTAGATTTATCATTATAAAAAATTATGGAAATACTGTACCTTGCAAAAAATGTTTTTTCTTTTCTTTTTTTTTTGAAGAAAATACAGTTTCTAAACGGTGCCATCAACTTTGGAGAAATGTAATTTTTACAAATGGCCGAATTCGAGTTTTCCGCCCAAAGAAGTGACGAAATAAATCCAAAAAAAAGAAATCTGCAAATAAAAAATTGTATAAGTATTCTAAATTTTAAATAGTTTAAATTTTATATGCATAAATAATTTTTTAATGTTTTTTAAATAAATTGTAAATTTATCATTATTTATTAGATTTGGATAATATTTCTTTTAATTATATTAAAGATTATAAATTGTTAAATTAAAAATTTAAATAAATAAATTTAATATTGAATTGAATTATATATTATAACAATGATATTATATTCATAATAATATATATTAATAAATTGATAACAAAATTGAAAGAATTATAAAAATAGAGAAATTGTTACTTTAGATTTATCTATTATTGTAAAATTAGCACAAAAGATCAACAATGACACGACGTAACAAACAGTTGAACAAATTGTACAACTATTATAGTTACACAATGTAGAAATTTCATAAATTCCAATATCAAATATTGAAAAAATAAATTTTTTGATCAATCTTCAGGCTGCGTCTACAATAGAAAAAAATAATGTGTAATTTGTAGTGTAATGTGTATTGTTTTTGGCATTGACAACTGTCAGGGTCAATAACACTATATATAACACAATTTTCTACACATTATTTTTTCTGTTGTAGACGCAGCCTCAACAAACTTTGCGGATTGTGTAAAACTTTTAATGAAACAAAGAAAAAAGAAAATTTACCAACCTAACCTGAAAATGTTGCAATTCTTATTGACTGCAAATATAATTAGTATTCATCATAATTTTACAAAATAAAAATACTTAATTGTTCAAACAATAACCAAAATCAAACTTTTTGCAACAAATTTTAAAAAAAAATAAATATTACGTCAAATTTTGTGTATGTTCTCTTATGATTCTTTGACAGAAAACTTGTAAAAGGCATTGAAACAAGACGAACAAGACTTGAACTATTTGTAAAGTTGAAAATAAAAATTTGTAAATACTAGTAAATAATATTAAAACCCGGAAGTTTTGGTACATTTTTCAACAAAATATATGAAATAGTTCAGAATTTTTACGATTGAAAAAAGAAAACAGCGAAAAAAGTCCGCAACCTAACCTTACTTTTAATGTCCGATTTTGATATCCATATTTAGCTCAAGTACAATCATTATTCATCGAAATTTTACCAAAAAAGCATAGCTTAACTGAAATCTGAACATTTTTATTGCAGATTGCAATAAATAGCAATTAAAATCTTACCATTTCTTTGCAGAATGTCGAGGATACGCAGCATACGAAGTGTACGCCAGCGCAAGTGCGAAGTGAAGTACGTAATGCGTGAAGTTGGCTGCGTATCAAGCATGAGTACCAACCCTCAACAATGCCGGAACTATTATTGCGTCCCTTGCGTCCAGATTCGCTACTCAATTCACATTATCTTCGATAATCAATATTCTGTACAATTATGCATATTTTAGTTTCAAAATAATAAATATTACAAAAAATATTCAAGCAAATTGTAAATAGACAAAATATTTTTAGCACCTTGAACGAAAAGTCTAACCTAACCTTCAATTCTAATGTCACTTTAATACAACCATCTCGCACTAGTATTATCATTCTTTATTAAAATTATGCATAATAATCGATCGTCAATATTTCTATTCATCATTTTAACAAGTATTTTAGTAAACAATGGAAAAATCTTACCAAATTTTGTCGAAATCGAAGAGCTCAGATTGCGCAGTGCTCACTTGAAGAGAAGCTTGCAGCCAATATTCTCCTTCATTCTGATTGGCTCCGCAATAAAGCCGAGAGACTTTGGCGGGAATATTTAAATTTGTCTTTTCACGTTTTTGTATCAATCTATTGATAAAAATAGAATTGAATTAAAAAATATTACATATAAAGTTTATATACGTTAGGAGTTTATATAGGTTTATTATTTCTTTAGTTTTTTTTTAATAAAAATAAAAAATTTGTTTTTTATATCATTGAAAATCGAACAGTTATAATAAATAAAATTAAAATTTATTAAACAAAAATAAAAAATAGGAAAAATTATAATTATAGTTATATTTTTATAAAAAAAAATTGAATTCTGTCGTAAAATTTTTTTGATAATAATTGAATTTTTGCAAAGATTTTACTATTTAAAAAAATAATTGAATTGTTTCGAAGGATTTTATTAAAATTTTAGAGAATAATTAAATGCTTTTGAAATATTTAATAACGAATTTTAAAAAAATTGAATTCTTTCGTATTTTTTTTTTTTTTAAATAATTGAATTTTTGCAAAGATTTTACTATTTAAAAAAATAATTGCATTTTGTTTCGAAGGATTTATTAAAATTTTAGAAAATAATTGTATTCGTTCGTGAAACTGGTGAAACTTTATTAAAATTTTGTTTAAAAATAATTGAATTTTTGCAAAAAAAATTGTACTATTTAGAAAAAAATTAAAAAATAATTGTTAAAAAAATATAATGTACATTTATTTAAATTAATTAATTAATAATTTAAATAATTAACATTACTTTTTTTTGAACATTGTTCTTTATCTACAGGTTAATTAAAAATTATTCAAAATTAGTCCCGTAATTTGATTAAAGTTCTTTGGTGTTTCTCTTATCTTCGACATGTTTTTTCGTATGCAGATTGCAATAAAAACTATGAATCAAAAAATTAAAAACAAATCTATTAAAAAATTTTATTTACAACTTGAACTACTTGCCATAAATTATTTTTTCTATACACGGCAAACACCAAGTTAACTTTCTGGTTCACTGTTTAGCCGCCAAATTTTTATAGGGTCATTACCACCTGGTAATAAAAACCGCAAACCGTAAATTAAATCACCTCGCTATAAATCACAATTTTTTTACTCTGTCGCTATGAATTTAGTAGGACTTTTATAACCAATTTTTAGATTCTTGATAAAATGCATCTTTCATCAGTTATTTTATTTTTAAATAATTCAAGGAATTTTTATTGCAATATTTTAAACATATATACTTGAGCGCGGTGTTTTCTTTTATTGGAAGATGAAATATTTTCAATAATGCAGCCTCGTATTTTTTTACAGTTAAATATTGTACGCTCCATTAATTAATGTAAGTTTAAATTAAACAAATATTTTTTTTTTTAAAGGGTAGGAAGGATTTTTATGGTTGTTCTTTATACGGGAAACAAGAGACAATTTTCTAAAGGTATTTCAACCATTTAATAATATTTTAAATGTTTATAGAACAAATAAATTCAATTTAAAAAAGTAATTCACTTGACTGCTTCAATGCATTTATTATTTCCTGAAATTTTTAACTAAAATTCATCTTTAAATCAATTATGTTTAATAATTAATTGAAGAAGTTCTTTGAGAATTTTCAAATCCATTTGTTTACAATTCAATTATACAAAATTTCGATTATTCTAAAACTATTTCAATTAAATATACCTACATCAGAAAATAAAAACTTGAAATAATTTTTAAAAATTTTAATTAAGCTTTTTGAAAAAAATTAGTTCCGAAGAATTTTTAATTGAAAGTATGAAAAATTCAGATTTTCATAGATTTTAATTTGAAACCTTTACAAAATTCAAATGTTTCTAAAAATTCAAATTATTAGTAACTTTTCCAAAATTCAATTATTATCTAAAACTGAATGAAATTAATTTTTAAATTAACTTTTATTAAAAAATTCTAGGGGAGAATTCAATTATTTAAATACAAACATAGATAATTTATTAAATAATTGAATGTTTTGACAAAATTTTTTTTAAATAATTGAATTCTGTTTGGAAATTTTATGAAAATAGTAGATATTAAAAATCATTGAATTGCGAAAAGTTTTTTAAAATAATTAAATTTTACAAAGAATTCAATTAAAATTTTTGACAATAATTGCATGTCTGTGTGGTATTCTATTAAATTTTTTTGAAAATAATTGAATTCCTAAAAATTGTTTTAAATAATTGAATTTCCAAGAAAAAATTTATTACCTTCAAAACAAATTGAATTCTTGTGATAAATATAGTTATTTATGAAAATAATTGAAGCAAAGAATTTTATTAAAATACCTCAAAATAATTTAATTTTCGGGAATAATTTTGTTATTTATCTTTAATAATTGAATTCTTTCAAAGAATTATTTATGTAAATAATTTGAATTCTTGGGAAGAATTTTATTGAAATCTAAAAAAAGAATTGAACTATTTCAAAAAGATTTAATTGAAATTGTATTTAAAATAATTGATTTCTTTTGAAAATTTTTATTAAAATATTTGAAAATAATTGAATTCCTGTGAAAAATTCTAATATTTTTGTAAAAAATTGAATTCGTCCAAAGAATCATAAAAAAACATTTTTTTAAATAATTGATTTTTTCGGAGAATTGAAATTAAAATTTTTAAGAATAATTACATTTTTTTAGCAATTCCTGTAAAATTGTATTAAAAATAATTGAAACCTGCGATGAGTTTTATTATTTATGCAAATAATTGAATAGTTGAATAATTTAAAATTTTCAAAAGTAATTGAATTTCTGTAAAAAATTTTGTTATTTTTGAAAATAATTGAATTATTGCGAAGAATTTTAAAAAAAGTCTAAAACAATTGATTTTTTTTTTGTAAAAATGTATCGCAAATTCTTTTTTTAATAATTGAGTTCTTTTGGAAAATTTTATTAAAGTTTTTGAAAATAATTGAATTCTTGTGAAAAATATTGTTATTTATGAGAATAATTGTCTTATTCCGAATATTTTTATTATTTATAAAACTAATTAAATCCCTAAAATTTTTGTTTAATAATTGAATTCTTTTGGGTAATTTCATTAAAATAGTAGAATATTTAAAATCATTGAATTAAGATAAATTTTTGAAAATAATTGAAATTTTGCCATGTATTTTATTAAAATTTTTGAAAATAATTAAATTCTTGTGATGAATGCTATTATTTATGAAATTAATTTAATTTTGTCAATGAATTTTGCTATTTATTTATAAAGATAATTGAAATATTGACGACAATTTTTTTTTTAATTTTTTGAAAATAATTGAATTTCAGTGAAGAATTTTATTAATTTTGCAAATAATTGAATTCTTGTGATGATTATTGTTACTTATGAAAATAATTGAATTAAAGAATGAATTTTTTTTAAATTCCTGAATATAATTGAATTTTGCGAATAATTTTGCTATTTATAAAAAAAATTTGAAATGTTGACGAGATTTTTTTTCTAATTTTTGAAAATAATTTAATTTCTGGAAAGAAGCAAACGAAAAAGACACAAAAATTCAGAATTTTCTTATAAATTCTAATTGACTGTTTAAACATATTTTTGTTTTATTGCTAAATAATTCAATTCCAATTTCTAAAACTTTTCTTATTCAAAATTTAAATTTAAATTCAAATTGCGTAAAAACCAAATCAGAATAAGGTTACAAAATGTTTCATTTGTAACCAAATAAAAATAATAAATAAATATTGAATAAATAATAAATAAATAATAAAATAAATATTTGAATAAAAGTACAAATAAAATATGTAAAAAAAAATTAAACCCACTGATGTAAATTTTGTCACAATCATCACAAATATTTATACATCTGTCAAAATATTATACTAACAATTGCGAATGTTTGCAAAATTGATTTTTAAATATTCCTTTTAATAAAATTATTCACATTTCAAATTATTCAATGTTTCTTAAAATTGAATTCTCATAAAGAATTTTATCAAAAAAATTCTTAAATACATAATTCAATTCTGTTGATAAATTTTAATAAAATTTTTAAACATAATTACATTTTTCGAGGAGCTCGATTAAAATTGTATAAAAAACAATTAAAATTCAACGATGAGTTTTATTTTATTTATGAAAATAATTGAATTCCTAAAATGAATTTTATTATTTATGAAAATAATGAAATTTCTGCGAAAAAATTTATAAAAAATATGTAAATAATTGAATTTCTATATCAAAAAGTGTATTATTTTTATGAAAATAATTAAATGTTGGCGTAGAATTTTATACAAATTTTTTTTAACTAATTAAATTCTTTTGGAAAATTTTATTAAAAATATTTTTTTATTAAAATATTAAAAATCATTAAATTGAGGAAAATTTTATGAAAATAATTGAATTTCGGAGAAGAATTTTTTTTTATAAAGATAATTGAAATTTTGACAAGAATTTCAAAAAATTTCAATATAATTGAATTTATACGAAGAATTTTATTACTTTTTAAAAAAATTGAATTTCTGCAATCAATTGTAACTTTTCAATAATTCAATTTTTTTAGTGTTTTTAACTAAAATTCTTCTATAAATCCATTATTTTTAATAATTAATGAAATATATATTGATAAATTTAACTAATTTTGGAAGATTTTGAATTATTAAAATTTTTCAAAAATCTAAGTTCTTTAAAATTACTAATTAAATTCATTCAACATTGAAATTTTATAAAATTTTAAATTGTAACCATTTGAAGTTCATTTATTTATGAAAATTGTAAACGCAACTTTTTTAAAATTGAATTAAATTTGAAATATTTAAGTAAAATTATTCATTAAATAATTTATTTATTTTATGATAGTTGTTCAAGATTTAAGTAATTTAAAAAGAAATTTTTGTCAGAAATTGAAAAAATAGGTTTTGTATTAAAATTCGTGGTAATTTTCTAATTTATGAGTCAAACGAAAAATACACAAAAATTCAGAATTTTCTTATGAATTATAAAAGTTTAATTTTTTCCAGTACTTTTCATAAAAATCCCTGTCTTTCCTGATCTGTGACAATTCTAATAATATATCATTTAAATTTAAATTCCAACAGCATAGAATCAATTTGAAACAAGTTTAAAGAATATTTTAATCATAAACAAATAATACCTATAAATAAAAAAGCAAGTAGTAAAAAAACATCGCAATATTGTATAGTGAATATAATAACTCCTAAATAAATTAAATGAAACGTGGAATAAAAAATATTTAAATAAAATCGAATATGCAAACAAATTAAACACACTGATGACAATTTTGTAACGATCACCACAAATATTTAGATTTAGACATTTGTCTAAACTATTTATATTATATTAACATTTGCGAATATTTTTAAAATGTATTTTCTATTATATTCCTATCAATAAAATTAATTATTTATTAGTCAATAATATTTCAAGAAATGTAACTTTGTTAAAAAAAAGTTAAGAGTTTGGAAAACATGTGCTACATTAATTTATTGACATTATAGTTGTTGTGTCAGTACGAAATTTAAAAATTAATTAAACTGTTCAGTTTAAAAGTTAAATTTAAACAATTTTTGTTTAATTATTTCTTTCTCCTTTGCCCACGAATTTGAAAGATGCATTACGATCTAGAAAAAAATATAGTAATAAATATTTTTCGAAATACATTTTGACAAGCGACTCTATAAAATGAACGCATATAATAAACCCAACAAAAGACTTAATATTTACACGTAGGTCGAATGACTTTTGAATTTTTCGTATATTATCACCTACGCGACTGAGAAATTAGGATCGGTTTCATATATTCAGAAGATTGACAAATTTATATTTTAAAATCTAGGACACAGGAATTAATCATCGATCTCATCAAGAAATCATTTCTGAATGATATTTATGTTCTTCGAGGCGCACATGAATAGAGAGACTATAGACGTGAAACAAAACGCTTTGTATTTTGCGCAATGGATGAACTAATCTCAGGTCAACTGTCTTCAACATTAATTGCCGGCAATGTTAGACATGTAAATATTCAAATCACATCCTTTCTTCTATGCGCAATGACTAATTTCTAATATGTTACTGAGAGTCTTCATGTAATGCAGTTACACGATTTTTTATTCTCCTATAAATATATAACATTAATTAAAAGCCACTATTAATTAGTTTCAACTTTTATCATAGAAAATAATATCAAAGGCACTCGAGTTAATATATCCTATTAATATAGTAGATGCTATTAATTACTATTTTTATTTATTTATTCATTTATTTATTTATTATAATTATATTTTTTATTTATCTTCTATTACAGACTTCGCACTCGATAATTCATTTTAAAAGAAAGTAGCTTTCAATAACTAAAAAAATAAAAAGATATCGAAAAATTAAACTTGACGACAAAAAAAACTCATTTTAGACACTTCATAAGACTGACAAAAATTCCATTCTATATCAGGGTTGCCACAAATATTTAATTTTATTTCCAGACAAAATTCTCACTTTTTCCCTGACCCTAAAAAATATTCTGATTCACTCTAAAAATTATTAAAGATACTCAAAAAAAATGTACTATTACATTTATATTTACAATTTTTATTAATTGTAAAATTATTCACAAACATCAATAATTAAAATTCTTCAAAACATTCAAATTCAAACCTTTTTGAAATTCAACAATTTATAAGAATATTATTACAAAACATAAAGAAGGCGATCACTCCAAGTCTTCGACTCGGAGTGATCGCCTTCTTCATGTTTTGTTATAATTTAAATTACCATGAAATTTTTCAAAAAAATTTAATTATTTACAAAAAAAGAATAAAAAAATAAAAAAAATAAAAAAAATAAAATAAAATAAAATAAAAAAAAATAAAAAAAAAAAAAATAAATAAATAAAATAAAATAAAATAAAATAAAATAAAATAAAATAAAATAAAATAAAATAAAATAAAATAAAATAAAATAAAATAAAATAAAATAAAATAAAATAAAATAAAATAAAATAAAATAAAATAAAATAAAATAAAATAAAATAAAATAAATAAAATAAAATAAAATAAAATAAAATAAAATAAAAAAAAATAATAAAATAATAAAATTCTTCGCAAGAATTCAATTATTTTTAAAAGTAGTAAATTTTCTCAAAAAAATTCAATTATTTAAAAAAATTGTAATAAAATTCGTTGCAATACCTAATTCAATTATTTTCAATTTCTCATAAATAATAAATCGATTATTCGGTAATTCATTTTTAAATCAATTTTTATTAAAAAATTCTGCGAGGATTCAATTATTTAAATTAAAAAATAAATATAATTTATTGAATAATTGAATGTTTGTTAAAATTGATTTCTCATAAAGAATTTTATCAACAAATTTTTAAATAATTCAATTCTTTTGACAAATTTTAATAAAATTTTTAAGAAAAATTACATTTTTGGAGGAATTTGATTAAATTATTGTATCAAAAATTAATTAAAATCCTGCGATGAGTTTTATTATTTATGAAAATAATTAAAAATTTTTACAAAAATATTATTAAACTTTTTCTAAAATAATTGAATTTCGGTGAAGTATTTTATTATTTATAAAAAATAATTAAATTCTTGAAAAGAATTTGTTAAATTTTTTTTAAATAATTAAATTTATGCGACGAATTTTATAAAAATCTTTTTAAATAATTGATATTTTTCGAAAAATTTTATGAAATTTTGTATATTAATTATTAAATAATTGAACTCATGTGAAAATTTTATTATTTATGAAAATAATTGAATTATTTCAAAGAAATTTATTAAAAATTTTATAAATTATTGAATTCTGTGAAATTTTAACAAGAATTTTATTTAAGTTTCTAAAAATAATTGAATTTTGAAGAAGAATTTTATTATTTATGACAATAATTGAAATTTCGACGAGAATTTTAAAAAAATGTTTAAAAATAATTGAATATTGAAGAATTTTATTATTTATAAAGATAATTGAAGTTTTGACAAGAATGTTTTAAAAAATTTTGAACATTATTGAATTTTTGCAAAGAATTTTATTACTTTTGAAAATAATTTAATTCTTTTAACGAATTTTATTCAAGTTTATAAAAATAATTGAATTTCGATGAAGAATTTTACTATTTCTAAAAATAATTGAATTCTTGAAAAGAACTTTGAAATTTTGCCAAGAATTTTATTCAAGTTTTTAAAAATAATTGAATTTCGAAGAAGAACTGTCCTTCTTATCCTGCTAATAAATTGAATTCCTGCAACGAATTTTATTATTCATATGTGAAAGAATTTAAATGTTTATAAAAATAATTTAATTTTTGCGAACAATTTTATACAAATTTATTTTAAAAAAAAATCATTTCTTTCGACTAATTTTATGCAAATTCTAATTTAAATAATTGAATTCCTGGAAAATTTTTATTATTCATGAAAAGAATTGTAGATAATAAAAAACATTGAATTACAAAAAAATTTTTAAGTAATTAAATTTTGTTTTGAAGTTTTATAAAATTAGTAGTTATTGAAAATCATTGAAGATAATTGAATTTCTAAAAAGCATTTTAATTATTTATGAAAATAATTGAATGTTTGCTAACGATTTTATTAGAATTTATTGAAATGTAATTGAATTTCCAAGAAAAAATGTATTAACTTTTAAAAATAATTGAATTCTTCTGATGAATATATTGTTATTAATGAAAATAATAAATTATGAAAATAATAAATTATGAAAATAATTGAATTCTTGCAAAGAAATTGTAAAAAAAAATTTTTTTTAAATAATTGATTTTTTTGGAGAAATTGAAATTAAATTTTTAAGAATAATTATATTTTTTGAGCAATTCTTGTAAAATTGTATTAAAAATAATTGAAATCCTGCGATGAATTTTATTATTTATGAAAATAATTGAATTATTGAGAAAAATTTTATTAAATTGTTTAAAAAGAATTGAATGTCTGAAAAATGTTGTTCTTTTTGAAAATAATTGAATGTCTGTGTGGCATTTTATTAAATTTTTTTGAAAATAACTGAATTCCTTAAAAGCATTTTATTATTTTTAAAAATTATTGAATTTTGCAAAGAATTTTATTAAAATGACTCAAAATAATTGAATTTTCGGGAATAATTTTGTTATTTATCGACATAATTGAATTCTTGAGGAGAATTTGATTAAAATCTAAAAGAATAATTGATTTATTTCAACAAAAAAATTCATTAAAATTGTATTCAAAATAATTGATTTCTTTCAAACAATTTTATTAAAATTTCTTAAAATAATTGAATTCATGTTCTTTTAAAAAATAATTGAATTCTTCTTAAGAAATATTTTAGGGACATATCTTTAATATACCAACATTTACGAAAATATAGTTAATGTTCAAAGTCATAATTTAGAATAATTTTAATTACATTGAAAAGTGCAAATCATATGCAGATATTAAAAAAGCATTGCGAAATAATATTGCAAATCACATCTACATTGTATTAACACATTCTTAATTACTTTTATCAATTTATTCATTTATAATAAAAGATAATAATAAAATAATACTAATTATAATAATAATCATAATAATAGATGACTTTCACTATTTTTGAAGGACTTTCGAGAGTAAATGATACCATATTTTTTACCTTCAGGCATTTTTGGGAGAATTAAAAATATCTCACGTGACCTTGATAACTATTTTATTGCAAAAAAAAAAAATTAGGTTTCATTTACAAATTTTTTGCACACCTAGTAATTACTTTTTTTGGAGATACAAATATTATTTGCATGCTTTATTTAACCCTATAATATTAATCATTATTATTGTTTAGTTATTCAATTATTTTAATAAATAATCAAATCCTTCACGAAAATTCAATTATTTTCAAAAACAATTAAATTCTGTAGAGGAATTCAATTATTTTCAAAAAATAATAAAATTCTTTTCATAAATTTAATTCTTATAAAGAATTTCATCGAAATTTTTGAAAAGTAATTGAAATATTTCAATTACTTTTCAAAAATTTCGATAAAATATATTCAATATAATTTTAATAAAATTTTCCAATAAATTCAATTATTTTCGAAAATAATAAAATTCTTTCCAAAAATTGAATTCTCAAAAAGAATTTTATGAAAATTTTGAAAAAATAATTGAATATATTCGAAAAATTTTATTAAAGTTTTTAAAAATAATTGAAATATTTTCAATATAAATCAAAAATCTTCTAATCAATTCAATTCTTCACGAAAATTCAATTATTTTCAAATCTTTTTAAATTCTCCAGAGGAATTCAATTATTTTTGAAAATAATAAAATTCTTCGCAAGAATTGAATTCTTATAAAGAATTTTATAAAAAATTTTGACAATAATTGAATACTTTCGAAGAATTTAATCAAAATTTTGAAAAATAATTGAAACATTTTCAATATAAATTTTTAAAAAATTTTCTAATCAATTCAATTCTTCACGAATAATATAGAATGAAATTTTTGTCAGTTTCGTGAAGTTTAATTTTTGGATAGCTACTTTTTTTTAGTTTGAAAGCTACTTTTTTAAATTAATTATCGGGTGCGAAGTCTGGGATAAGACATTTGTTAGATGTCAGCTTTAGGAGATCTGTTAGATAAGCTTAATTATTCGGATGCTGTTTAGATTTTCATTAATTTATTATGACAAATTTCTATCTCGTTTAGAAATTTTTTTTATAGCTTTGAATATCACTCATTTAATTAGTGACGATTATGTAATTAGGGGAATTCATCATCAAATAATGTTAATAATTTTTTCCATATCTTAGGAACAGTTGCTAAGCAAACTGTAAAATTATGTACTTTTTCTGCCCCCTTTTATTTGAATTAAACTTCTTAAGCAAATTTTTATTAATATCTTCATAAAGTCAACTGCTGTACATTATTATAAACAATAATTTTTATTTAAATTTTTGTTTTTACTCAGGTACAGTTTCTAAGTAAGCAGGGCTCGGATCGTCTTTAAGACTCAAAAAAAAGTCGCTCTAGTCACGTAAATTTACAACAAAAGTCACAAAAAGTCGCATAAAATTTCCAAAAAAAGTCGGAAAAAAGTCGCATGAAATTTTAGAAAAAACGACAAAAAGGAAACATGAAATTGTCAAAATTGTAAAAAAAAGCACATTTCTCAACAACAGATACATTAATATCAAACAATCCGATATATAATTTTAAAAAATTAAATAAAATTCATAGCAAAATTTTAATTAGATATTTTTGACATTTTTTTTTAAATTCTCTTTAAAATGTCAATTATTTTTATTAAATAAATAATGAAATTATTCTCCGAAATTCAATTATTTAAAAAAAAATTTCATAAAATTCTTCTGCAAAATTCAATTATCTTTATAAATAATAAAATTCATCCTAGAAATTCAATTATTTTCAAAACTAATAAAATTCTTCGCAAAAATTCAATTATATTCAAAATTTTTTAAAAATTTTTCTTTAAAATTTTATAAATAATAAAATTCATCATAACAATTTAATTGCAGAAATTCAATTATTTTAAAAATTCTTTTTAAATCCTCCTCAAAATTTCAATAGTAAAATTCATCCTAGATATTCAATTATTTTCACAAATTTGAAATAAAATTCTTCTTATGAATTCAATTATTTTCAAATATTAATAAAAATATTTGTAATAGTTCAATTATTTTCAAAACGTTCAATAAAATGTTACGCAGAAATTCAATTATCTAACAAAATTAATAAAATTATCCACAGGAATTCAATTATTTTTTAAAAATAATAAAATTCTTTACAAGAATTCAATTATTTTAAAAAAACTTTAAAATTCTTGGCAGTAATTTTTTTTATAAATTACCTAATAAAATTCTTCAAAGTAATTGAATTATTTTCCAAAAATAATTGAACTCTTCGCATGACATCAATTATTTTCGAAAATTCATCAAATTTATCGTAAGAATTCAATTATTTTCATAACTTTTAATAAAATTTTGCGCAGAAATTCAATTATTTGCCAAAATTAATAAAATTCATCCTATTCAATTATTTTCAAACGTAATAAAATTCTTTGCAGAAATTCAATTATTTTCAAATTTTTTTTTAAATTCTCCTTAAAATTTCAATTATCTTTGTAAATATCAACATTCTTCTCCAAATAAAATTCAATTACTTACTAATGTTTTATAAATTTCTTCTCAATAATTCAATTATTTGCATAAAAAATAATTAAAAAAATTTTTTTTATAAATTCTTATAATATTATTTAATGATTTTATCACTCGGTTATCTTTAATTATTATAAAACATGAAGACTCGGAGTGATCGATTTCTTCATGTTTTATAACAATTTTTTGTAAGTTGTTTAATTTCAAACAGTTTTGAACTTGAATCTTTTGAAGAATTTTAATTCCTATGGAAAAATAATAATTAAATATTTATTTAAAAAAGAAGTTATTGATGTTTTCGAAAAATTTGAAAGAAATTTGTAAATAAATGTAACAGAACATTTTTTTGACTCAAACTTTTTACTTTAAATTTAAAAAACTTTTTTAAATTTCATTTGAATTTTACTAAAACAAATCTCGAAAAAGTCGATTAGTCGCATTTTTTAACAAAAAAGTCGAAAAAAGTCGCACAATCCGAGCCCTGATGTAAGCCGCAAAATTATGGAGTGGAAAAAATGTATGCAATTGCGATGATTTAATAGAAAAATTTCCTCTAGCATTAAATGTGTACAGAAGCAAATAGATAGTTGGGGCATCTATCAAAACTCATTCTTCTCTTCTTTTGACATCGATACTTTCAGATCTTTGAAAACGATGTTTACGATCGTCGTTGTCTATTGGGGTTTTATATGATCCCAAGGACTGATGCAAAAATCAATATTATACACATAATCAGGATATATGCAGAGTACTAGTAGTGTTTATAACTTATTAGCAATCGAGGTCGATTCTCCTTTATAACAACTCGAATTTCCGCTCTAAAACAGTATACGCGGCGTGTATAATAAAAAGATTTACTATGCCGAAGCTATATAAATATATAAAATACAATCAAGTCGTATCTAATTGATCAAATATTCTTTTTTTGCTTTCCTTCTTACCTTCTATATCGAATCTAAAACGATTTGATCAGATAAGATCTTAGTTTTTCGTCATATATGTACCGTTACAATTCTGTATTAGTTTTTCATCAAATTTTGTATATAACAGACCGCAAATCGCAATAAACGCACTGATCTTTCATGAAAAAAACATTAGAGTATTGGAAAAATAAGATTAGCAAAAAAAAAAATTTTTTTTTAATTAATTGTTCCTCTAATGATGAATGTAATAACTTACAATAGTAGAAATCGTCGGAAAAAACTTGTAGATATTTTATGTAATTGAAAATTTTTAAATTTCATACGGAGACATACTTTGTTTCGAATTTATTACAAGTAATTTTTTTTGAAAATAACAATTAATAAATAATTGTTTTCAATTACAGTACTAAATAAAATTATTAGTAATTGTAATTGAAAAAGTAATTAAAATCTTATAAAGAATTTATCCAAAATTTTTGAAAATAATTGAATTTTAAATAAATTTTATCAATATTTTTTTAAATAATTGAATTTCGAATATTTTTTGAAAGTAACACAGTAAAACGTGAGGTGTTAAAATAACACCAGAATGGATTAAAATAATCTGCAACAATTTAATCCCTCTAGGATTAAATTAACACCAGAAATGATTAAAATAATCTATTTTGCTGTTATTTTTAGCTATAAATGAAATTTTACTTTAAATAAAACACCAAAGTCAACGATTTGTAAAAATTCAACGAATTTAGCTTCTACAGGGAGAATAGTAAGTTAGTTACTAACTTACTAACTTGGTAACATTTTTACTAAATTTAAATGTGTTCCAAAATTTTTTAAAATTCTCGTCAAAATTTCAATTCTCTTTATAAATAATAAAATTCTTCTCTGATATTCAATTATTCTACAAAATTTTAATCAAATTCTTGTCAAAATTTCAATTATTTTCAAAAGTTTTCTAAAATTCAATGATTTTCAATATCTACTACATATTTCAATAAAATTTTCCAAAAGAATTCCATTATTAAAAAAAATTTGAATAAAATTCTACTCAAACATTCAATTATTTTCATAAATAATAAAAATTCTTATACAGGAATTCAATTATTTACAAATTTTTTTATAAATTTCTTCGCAATAATTCAATTATTTTCATAAATAAGAACATTTTTACAGGGATTCAATTATTTTTATAAAAAATAAAATTCTTTTAGGAATTCAATTATTTTCATAAATAATAAAACTCATTGCAGAATTTCAATTATTTTTAATGCAATTTTAATCGAATTCCTCGGAAAATGTAATTATTCTTAAAAATTTTATTAAAATTGCTCAAAAGAATTCAATTATTTAAAAATATGTTAATAAAATTTTTAATAGGAATTTTAATTCCAAGAAACATTCAATTATTTAATAAATTATTTATTTTTGTATTTAAATAATTGAATTCTCGTAGAATTTACTAATAAAAATGGTTTTATTCAATGATTTTCAATATCTACTATTTCAATAAAATTTTCCAAAAGAATTCCATTATTAAAAAAAATTTGAATAAAATTCTACTCAAACATTCAATTATTTTCATAAATAATAAAAATTCTTATACAGGAATTCAATTATTTACAAATTTTTTTATAAATTTCTTCGCAATAATTCAATTATTTTCATAAATAATAACTTTTTTACAGCGATTCAATTATTTTTATGAAAAAATTCCTTTAGGAATTCAATTATTTTCAGAAATAATAAAATTCATTGCATAGTTTCAATTATTTTTAATGCAATTTTAATCAAATTCCTCGAAAAATGTAAATATTCTTAAAAATTTTATTAAAATTCGTCCAAAGAATTTAATGATTTAAAAAATTTGTTGATAACATTTTTTATGAAAATTTAATTTCAAGAAACATGAAATTAATAAATTATTTATTTTTGTATTTAAATAATTGAATTTTCGTAGAATTTACTAATAAAAATGGTTTTAAAAATGAATTTCAATTAAAATTTTAGATTATAATTAAATATTAAAAAGCAATATAACGTGGATTTTTAGAAATAATTAAATTTTGAAAAAGTTTAAAATTAAAATCATTGAAATTCTTAATTTTTCATATTTTTGACAAACCATTGTGATTTTTATTGAAATTATTTCAAGTTTTTTTTTTCAATATATATTTAATTGCAGAATTTCCAAATAATTGAAAGTTTGTAAAATTGAATTGTAAACGAATGAATTTGAAAATTCTCAAAGAACTTTTTTAAAAATTATTAAAAATAATGGATTTATTGAAGAATTTTATTTAAAAACACTAGAAAAAAATTTATTTTTAGAGAAGTTACAAATTATTGCAGAAATTCAATTATTTTCAAGAGTAATAAGATTCTTCTTAAGGATTTAATTATTTTTACTAATAATAAAACTGATCGCAGCGTTTCAATTATTTTTCGTACAATTATAATTGAATTCCTTGAAAAAAGTAATTATGTTCATGCAAGTTCTAATAAGATTCGACAAAAGAATTCAATTATTTAAAAATTTGTTAATAAAATTCTTTATGAGAATTGAATTTAGAAAAACATTCAATTATTCAATAAATTATTTACTTTTGCATTTAAATAATTGAATTCTCGTAGAATTTTCTAATAAAAATTGATTTTCATTTCATAAAAATGAATTTCAGTTAAAATGTTAGATTATAATTGAATATGAAAAGCATTATAGCATGAATTTTTAAATATAATTGAATTTTGAAATTAATTTTTTTGAAAAAGTTTAATTGAATTTTCTTTTATATTATTTCAAGTTTTTATTTTCTAATATGCATTTAATTAAAGAATTTAGGAAGAATTGAAATTTCGTGAAATTGGATATTGTAAACAAATGGATTTGAAAATTGCCAAAGAACTTTTTCGAAAATTATTAAAAATAATTGATATAAAGTAAAATTGTAGTTAAAAATTGTTGAAAATAATAATTGAATTGAAGTATTGAAAATAATTTTGAAGAAATATAATATTCTTATAATATAAAATATTGATTTTATTACTTGGTCATCTTTAATTATTATAAAACATGAAGAAATCGATGACTCCGAGTCGAAGACTCGGAGTTATCAATATCTTTATGTTTTGTAGTTGTAAAAAAATTTAATGAATACTAAAATTTCATTCATTGTAAAAATACACCAAAATTGATTATTTTAATCTTTTTTGGTATTAATTTAATCTGCAACACTTTTTAATACCTCACGATTTACTGTGAATTGAATCGTTTTAAAGAATTTGATTATAATTTTTGAGATTAGTTTTTAATTTCTTGTATCAGCAAATGAGTTGTGGAAATACTAGCTTTTAGTTGCTGAAATTGAAAAAAATACCCAAATAGTTGCATAATGTAAAAAAGTAGTAAATAGTAGGTTTTAGTAGGTGAATGCGAAGCCTGTTATCAGACAGAATAATGTATAAAATTTTCAGTTTTATTTATAAAATTTGAAGTGAAGATTAAAAATGAACTAAACGAATTAGAATTGATAAAGAATGTAACAAACTATATAGACATGATGAAGATAGAAAAAGTGCACACAGTGACATGATCTCTTTTTTGCCTCTTTTCTTTTTCTTTTTTTTTTTAATCGCGTGAACTTTCCTTGAGAGGTATCAAATCGAAGTCTTGCATAATTAATTCGGGACCAGGTTTTTAGCTTGTCGTCCCAGTTTTTATGATTGCACTCTACGCATATATGTGAGGTAAAACCCGTATGTTGACGGTATCTTCGAATACGTAAGATCGATCCAGAATTGACCATTCGAGACATTTAATGGACGTATAACGCGAGAGAGGTTCTGTGGCAATCTGCCGACGACTTTACTTCATTTATACAGAGTCAGAGTCTATAATATGTGTATACACAATTACACATAAGTGAGTTACATTCTGGATGATCCAGTTCAAGAATATAACATGTATACAACACTCACTGCCGAGCTAAAAACTCACTTTCATCAGGACAGTATAGTAGTCCTCTCAACAGGCGATCAACGCCAACTACTACATAAAAAATCAATTAATGTCGTAAGCCGTGCATTAAGAAAAAAGAAATCACGATCTGTTCTATATACTTTTTAGCTAGGAAATTGTTCATAAAAAAAATTGCGCTCTTTACTTCCTATACACATTTTAAGATAGACATTGCTTTCCTGTACTGTCCTCAAGAGTTTGAGATGAAAAAATTAAATTCAATCACGATTTCTAATTAAATCACAAGGGAAGATACAAACTTAAATCTAATCCTTTGTGATATCGATAGTTTTTTAAGTATCTCAATGCTAATTATCATTTATGTTCTGTACGAATTTAAAATCACGATTTGGCAAAATTACTGCACTTGACCGAAAATGCAATGATCATCTTTTCTTCTTTTCTGAATTCTGATAATCGACATTTAATTAATACCTACTCTAATTGTCAGTAATTGATATAATTGATAGTACAAATGTAATTGATACTATCAGAAATTACCATCGACAATACTAATGGTAATATCAATATCAATGGTAATTTATAATCGTCAGGAATTACTAACGGCTCTACCTATATTAATGATGGTCAGAATTAATAATTATAGCTTATACAGGGTTTACACAAACATTCAAGTTTGATTTTTTCCTGATTTCCAAACAGAATTTTGACTTTTTCCAGATTCGAATAAAAAGATTCAAAAGGAGTTTAATTAAAAATAAATTGTTCATTTTATGATCATAGTTATTCCTCATTATGATAAGCAATTTTCATCGTGGATAGATAATAGCTTTTTCTTTAAAATTTTCAAAAACTCAGGACTCGAACCAGTAAAAATATTTAAAAGTACGGACTTTACGAGCTGAAAATGAAAAATTACGGACCATTTACTGACAAAAATATAGCCAGTCCGAGTCAAATAAGAGAACATTTAAATTAAAACTTCATGTTTTAAAATTTAAAATAATTAAAGATAACCGAGTGATAAAATCAATATAAATTCAATTATTATTTTCAAGAATTTTTACCTGAAATTCTTCTTTCGATTATTTTTAATAATTTTCGAAAAAGTTCTTTGGTTATTTTCAAATTCATTTCCTTATAATATTCAATTTTACGAAACTGCAATTATTCGTAAATTCTTCAATTAAATATATATTAGAAAATAAAAACTTCAAATCATATAAAAAAATTAAACTTTTTCAAAATAATTAATTTCAATCAATATTAGAAAATTCTACGAGAATGGAATTATTTAAATACAAAAATAAATAATTTATTAAATAATTGAATTTTTATGAAGAATTTTATCAAAATTTTTAAAAATAATTGAATTTTTTCGTCAAGTTAAAAAAAAATTTAAGAATAAGTATAAAATTTTCTATCAAATTCTACAAGTTTTGTTATTTATGAAAATAATTGAATTCTTGCAACGAATTTTATTAAAAAAAATTTTTAAAGAATTGGATTCTTTTGAAGAATTTTATTAGAGAAAATAATTAAATTCCGAAGAAAAATATTATTATTTATGAAAAGAATAAATTTCTTATGAAGAATTTTATTGAAATTTTTTTTAAAATTGAATTTCGCAAAATTTTTAAAAATTTTTTTGAAAATAATTCAATTTCATCGAGAAATTTCATGAAATAATTGAAAATGAAGTAATAGAAATTTGACGAAGAATTTTCTTAAATTTTTTTTTAAATAATTAAATTCCTGTGAAAAATTTTATTTTTGAAATAAATTGAATTCTTGCAACGAATTTTATTAAACAATATTTTTAAAGAATTGAATTCCTGTAAAGAATTTTATTTTTATTTGTGAAAATTAATGGATTCCGGAGAAAAATTTTGTTATTTTATGAAAATAAATCATTTTTGTGAAAAATTTTGATCAACTTTTTTTTAAATAATTAAATTTTATCGAGAAATTTCATTAAAAAATTTAAAATGAATTAATTGAAATCTGACGAAGAATTTTATTAAATTTTTTTTTTTTAAATAATTGAATTTCAGTGAAAAATTTTATTATTTATGAAAATAATTGATTTCTTGCGAAGAATTTTATGCAAAATTTTTTTAAATAATTGAATTTTCATAAAAAAATGTATCATTTCGGAAAATAATTGAATTCTTAAAAAGAATAAAATTGTATTAAAAATAATTGAATTGAATAGAAAAATTTTATTAAAATTGCAATTTAATTAACTAAAACATGTAAAGAATATTGTCAAAATGTTTTTAAACAATAAAATTTTTAATAGAATTTTATTGAAATATTTAGAAATAATTGAATTTTTCAGAACTATTTTTTCAATTCTCTGTATATATTTGAATTCTTTCGAGGAACTTCATAAAAAAATAATTGAATTGGTGGGCAGAAATTTTTTTTAAAAAATAATTAAATTCCTATGAAATTTTTATTAACATTTTGTTTAAATAATTGAATTCTTTAGAAAAATTTTATTAAAATAGTAGATATTAAAAATAATTAAAATGAGAAAAATTTTTGAAAATAATTGAATTTCGGAGAAGAATTTTATTATTTATAAAAATAATTGAATTCCTAATAAGAATTTTATTATTTACGAAAATAATTGAATCCCTGTATAGAAATTTTATTATTTATGAAAATAATTAAATACTGCGAAGAAATTTATAAAAAAAAAATCTGTAAATAATTAAATTCCTGTGAAATTTTTATTATTTTATGAAAAATAATTAAAGTTTTGCCTAAAATTTTATTAAATTTTGGAAAATAATTTTATTAAAATTCCTTAAAATAATAATATTGATATTATATGTGAAGAATTTTGTTGTTTATCAAGAAAAAAATTTATCAAAATTTATCAATTTTGTAGTTTAGCAGAACTACTTAAAAATTTATGAAAATAATTGATTTTCTGCGACAAATTTTATCACTTTTAAAAATAATTAAATTCCTGTAAAAAATTATATTATTTATGAAAATAATTGAATTTCTAAAATAATTTATAACTTTAACAAAATTACATTTTTAAATGTTTTTTTAAATAAATTTATTCTCGTAATCCATTATTTAACATAATTTTTGAAAAAGTTCTTTGAAAATTTTCAAATTTATTTGTTTACAATTCAATTTTCCAGTTTGAAATTCTGCAATAAATTTTATTATTTATGAAAATAATTGAATTCCTAAAAAGAATTTTAATATTTATGAAAATAATTGAATTTCTGTAGAAATTTAATTATTTATGAAAATAATTGAATTTTTATTATTTTATTTTTATGAAAATAATTAAATGTTTGCGTAGAATTTTATCAATTTTTTTTAAATAATTGAATTCTCTTGAAAAATATTATTAAAATAATAAATATCGAAAATCATTTAATTAAGGAGAATTTTTTAAAATAATTAAAATTTTCAGATGAATAGAATTACATATTAATTTTAGAAGAAATAAATTTTTAATGACTTTTTCACAAAATTTTTATTGGCTTCTGGTGAGGGTGCTAATACTACAAGTTGTTCATTTCATGATTTTTTAGTTTTCTCAATATAATAATACCAATTGTTTAAATTTTAATTTAAGAATTATGATTTGAAAAAGTTAAGATAAAATTTCAATTTTTTGTGAAAAATAAAATAAAATATTATTATTACTTTTTATTATTTTAATTAATTTTTTATTTTGAAATTTTCATATTTTTTTTTATTATCATTACTAATTTCGACAATTTGAATATTTGTGTAATATTGATTATCAACTATTATAAAAAAATGTCAGATTTCAATAAATCAATAAATCGTCTAGGGCTATAATAATTTTTTCTTTTTACAATTTTTTGCTGCATATTTATGGGCGGGACAATAAAATACGAAACAGGACATCCGTTACGTTTTACAGACGAGAATGCATATTTGATATGAAAATGATAATAATAATAATGATAATAATAAAAATAATGAAAGAGCCCAAGTAAATCAGAGGCAAAAGGCGATCGGACAGATGAAATGAAAAAAAAATTCATTTGCATAAACTGTCCTATTGACCGCGAATCTCGATTTGTTTTCTTCCTTAACGAGGGAGAGACCACTTTCAATTTTGGAGGGGCCATGGTCTTTTGCGCATGTTACACGTAAACAAGATTATGCAATAATCCTCTCGGTCACATATTTATTTAAATATACATACATATATATGTCTTGTGAGTGCCCACTATAAACTTCAAACTTTTTTTTCTCCCAGGGTTTACACTGATACATTTTTTAGATTATTATCTGTCATTAATTAATTTTTTCGAAAAAAAAAATATTTTATATTAATTCCTAAATTTATGAAAAGTACTTTCATGTTTTTTTTTAAATATGATTATTATTTTTATAAATTTTATTTTGTATTTATTTTTTAACATAAATTATACATAATATAATTAATTAATTAAAATATTAATTTAAAGTTTAATTATTAATAATTAAATATAAAATTAGTAAAACTTTTTTACGAATTCAAATTTAGAGAGTTAAGAAAAAAATTATTTGATTTAAATAATTTTGATTTAAGTCAATAAAATTGTATTTCAGAGTTGCCACAAAAATTTAACTTTGTTTTTCCCTGACTTTTCCCTGATTTCCAGATAGAATTTTGACTTTTTCCCTGACACTAAAAAATATTCTGATTCACTGTGATTTATTTTTAAATATAAATTTTTTAAATAATTTCATACTCAAAATTTTAAAAATTGAAAAATTCACTTATTAAGTACAAAATTAATTATTAAAGTTCATATTTTCAAAAATTTTAATAAAATTTCACGAAAGAATAAATTCAATTATTTTCCAAAATTTTGACAAAGCCTTCTAAACATTCAATTATTTTTTTTAATAAAAAAATCTTTACAAAAATTCAATTATTTTCAAAACAGTTTTAAAATTAATTTCCTCGGAAGTATTCAAATTAAAAAAAAAATTTAACACATTTCGAAAAAATTCAATTATTTAATTATTAAAAAATTCTTCGCAAGAATTTAATTTTATTAATTTTATAAATAGTAAAATTCTTTGCGGGAATTCAATTATTTTCAAAACAATTTTAATTGAATTCCTCAGATGAATTCAAATATTGTTAAATATTTCCATAAATTTCAATTATTTCCTAAAATTTTCATAAACTCTTCGAAACATTTCAATTATTTTTATAAATAGTAGAATTTTTCGCAATAATTCAATTATTTTTATAAATGGTAAAATCCTTTGTAGAAATTCAATTCTTTTCGAAACAATTTTAATAGAATTCTTTGAAATAATTAAAATTTTCAAATTTTTACATAAAATTCATTTATTTTCTAAAATTTTAATAAATTCTTCGGAACAATTCAATTATTTTTATAAATAGTAAAATTCTTCGCAAAGAATTCAATTATTTTCAATACTATTTTAATTAAATTCTTCTTCATAAATTTCAATTGCTTTTAAAATTTTCAATTAAAATTATTAAAAAAAACTCCATTGGTTTAAAAAAAAAATCAAAGAAATTTTTCAAAAGAATTTAATTAGGATTTTTAAAAATTTTAATAAAATTCTTCGCAAGAATTCAATTAAATATTTTGATAAAATTCTTTGCAACAATTCGATGATTTTCAATACATTAATTTTAAAATTCAAAATATTTGAAAAGAAAAATTATGAAAAAGCAAACAACAACTAACTTCAAACTGCGAACAGATTACCGGCACTTTGGAAAAGAATTTTATTAAAATTCCTTAAAATAATTGATTTTATGGGGAGGATTTTTTTGTTTAAAAAGATAATTGAATACTTTTGCAGAATTATTTAAAAATTTTTTTGAAAATAATTGAATCATTGCAAAGAATTTTATAATTTTATTGAATAATTGAATGTTTCTTAAATTTGAATATTTTTGTCAAGTTTTAATAAAATTTTTTAAGAATGATTGCATTTTTCGAGGAATTTATTTTAAATTATATTAAA
This sequence comes from Leptopilina heterotoma, assembly GCF_015476425.1. Classification (NCBI taxonomy): domain Eukaryota; kingdom Metazoa; phylum Arthropoda; class Insecta; order Hymenoptera; family Figitidae; genus Leptopilina; species Leptopilina heterotoma. The sequence continues at coordinate 2,399,206 of NW_025110893.1, forward strand.
AAGATTTGAAATTCTGCGATGAACATAATTAAATTCCTAAATGAGATTTTATTATTTATGAAAATAATTGAATGTTTTCGTAGAATTTTATAAAAAAATTTTTTCAATAACAAATTTCTTTGATAAATTGAAAATAGTAAATATTGAAAATTATTGAATTATGAAAAACTTTTGAAAATAATTGAAATTTTGCAAAGAATTTTATTTAACATTTTTGAAAATAATTGAATTTTTGGCGAAAAATTTTTCTATTTGTAAAAATAATTGAATTCTTGACGAGATATTCATTAAAATTCATAAAAATAATTGAATACGTGCAAAGTATTTTATTAAATTTTGTTTTTTGTTTTTTGTTTTTTTTGTTTTTTTGTTTTTTATTTTATTAAATTTTGTTTTTTTTTTGTTTTTTTTTTTAATTTTTAAAAATAATTGAATTTGTTCGAAGAATTTTATTACTTTCGAAAATAATTGAATTCTTGTGATGAATATTATTATTTATGAAAATAATTTAATTTTGAAAGAATTTTAGGTATTAAAAATTTTTGAAAATAATTGAATTTTTGTCGAAAAATTTTGCAATTTATAAAGATAATTGAATTCTTGACGACATATTTGTTAAAATTTTTAAAAATAATTGAATTTTTGTGATGAACGTTGTTATTTATAAAAATATTTGAATTTTGCAAAGAATTTTTTAAAATTCCTAAAAATAATTCGATCTTTGTGAAGAATCTTGTTATTTATCAAGATAATTGGATTAAACAAGTAAATTTTCTTAATTTATATTATAAATATAACTATAATAAAAATATAATAAATTTATTAAAAATAAAATCAAAAACAAAACAATTTTATAATTAGAAAATATTTTGTTGGAATAAAATGAAAAATAAAAAAAGAAAAAATAATTTTTTAGATGATTTTCAAAATTATTTTTTATATTATTTCTCAGTCTATGCTTTAAATTTTTGTTTAAAGACTATTTTGTAGATTATTCTGCAGATTATTTTTTGGATATAAACTTTTTACTTTATGTAAATTCTTTTTTATGAAATATTTACATAAACATAAAACTCTTTGAAAGGGAATTTTTTTACCTAAAGTGTATAAAAAAGAGACCTAATACTTTTATTTAAAAAAAAAATTTTTTATAACAACAAAAAAGCCCTTAATGTTTAAAAAAAAAGTGCGTTTTTATTAAAAGTGCGAAACATTTTCTAAAACAACTTTAAAGAAAATGACTTGTCCATCTTTGGTCAGGCCAATCACATAAGTCGTTAATGTAAACATGTAAATGAGGTTAAAATTGAACTGGTTAAAGGTACTCAAGCAACGTGAGAGAAGGTTAAATAAAATTCATCTATATATATTGTAGCTACTAAAGATCATTTTACTGATGTTATATATATAAGAACAATGAGAATTTAACCGACCCTCACTTATGGGAAAAATTATAGAATTTATGCGAATTTCCATAAAAAGAGAAAATTACGTTGCAAATTTTTCTCTTCAAAGATCAAATTATTGTCTGCAAAAGCAAAAGATGTAATAAAATTGAAAGAAAAAGAAAGTTTTACTTCTACTTTTTAAATTTCTCGAAAGTTTTTAATTTATAATTGAACAATGTAATTAGAATATCATTTGTTAAGGAGATATAAATAATTACAAGTTTTATTTATTTATTTTTATTTCACTTGCGGGAATTTAAATTTTTAATACATTTTATTTACTGTAAAATAATAAATATTCTAAAATTCATTTTTGTATCGAACAAACATTTAACTGTATCAAAAAATTATTCTTTTATATAAATATAAATATTTATTATTGGAACGCAAAATTTTTATTTAATGTTAATTAATTACTGTTCTTGAAATGATAAAAATATTGGTTTAAGTGCAATTTGTGTGATTTAAATAGAAATTATTTGAATCAAGTAAATATTTCAAGGTTGCCACAGGTCAGGGAAATTTAAAAAAATTCTCTCCAAAAATATTCAATTATTTTTATAAATAATAAAATACTTCTCCGAAATTCAATTATTTTTAAAAATAAATTTCAATTTTAATAAAATTCTTGGCAAAATTGCAATTATTTTCAAAAAATTTTCTCATTTCAATTATTTTTAATATCTACTGTTTTAATAAAATTTTCCTAAAGAATTCAATTATTTAAACAAAATTTGACAGGAATTCAATTATTTTTTAAAAAAATTTCTTCGCACCAATTTAATTAATTTTAATTTTTTAATGAAGTTTCTCGAAAGAATTCAAATATATACAGAGAATTGAAAAAATAGTTCTGAAAAATTCAGTTGTTTCTAAATTTTTAAATAAAATTCTATTAGAAATTTTATTGTTTAAAAACATTTTGACAAAATTCTTTACACGTTTTAGTTAATAAAATTGTAATTCTAATAAAATTTTCCTATACGATTCAATTATTTTCCATACTATTCTTTTTAAGAATTCAATTATTTTCCATACTATTCTTCTTAAGAATTCAATTATTTTTACAAATAGTACATTTTTAATGAAAATTCAATTATTTTAAAAAAATTTGGATAAAATTCTTCGCAAGAAATCAATTATTTTCATAAATAATAAAATTTTTCACTGAAATTCAATTATTTTAAAAAAATTTGGATAAAACTCTTCGCAAGAAATCATTTATTTTCATAAATAATAAAATTTTTCACTGAAATTCAATTATTTTAAAAAAATTTGGATAAAACTCTTCGCAAGAAATCATTTATTTTCATAAATAATAAAATTTTTCACTGAAATTCAATTATTTTAAAAAAAATTTAATAAAATTCTTCGTCAGATTTCAATTAATTAATTTTCAATTTTTTCATGTAGAATTTAATTATTTTCAAAAAGTTTTGAAAAATTCAGAGAAATTCAATTATTTAAAAAAAATTTGATCAAAATTCTTCACAAAAATGATTTATTTTCATAAAATAACTATATTTTTCTCCGGAATCCATTAATTTTCACAAATAAAATTCTTTACAGGAATTCAATTCTTTAAAAAAATGTTTAATAAATTTCGTTGCAAGAATTCAATTCATTTCAAAAATAAAATTTTTCACAGGAATTCAATTACTTAAAAAGAATTTAATAAAATTCTTCGTCAGATTTTAATTATTTCATTTTCAATTTTTTAATAAAATTTCTCGATAAAATTGAATTATTTTTAAAAAGTTTATAAAAAAATTAGAGTAATTTTAAAAAAATTTCAATAAAATTCTTTATAAGAAATTAATTATTTTCATAAATAATATTTTTCTCCGGAATTCAATTATTTTCTCAAATAAAAAAAATTTTTAATAAAATTCGTTGCAAGAATTCGATTATTTTTATAAATAACAAAACTTGTCGTAGAATTTGATAGAAAATTTTATTTGTGCTTAAATTTTTTTTTAATTTGACGAAAGAATTCAATTATTTTTAAAAATGTTGATAAAATTCTTCATAAAAATTCAATTACTTAATAAATTATTTATTTTTGTATTTAGATAATTGAATTCTCAAAAAATTGTCTAATAAAAATTAATTAAAAAATGAACTTCACTTAGAATTAGAAATTATTATTAATTTATTATATTATCAGTAATTGCTTCGGTTGTAAGTTTAAATATACTAAAACTGGAACGCTATATAGAGATTATAATTATAAATTTGTTATTATAATAATTATTATTATATTATTACTCGATTATTATAAATATCTATTATTTGTTTATCATTATTTACTTTTGTTTATTTATTTTTTGAAATCATTTAGTTAGTAATTTGATAAATATTAATTTTTATTTGCCCTAAAGAGTGTAATTATAATGTCCCTAAAGTTTTGAACGTTCAAATGAACGACGATATTTTTATTACCGTTTTAAATTTTAATTTTATTTACAAAATATTGTTTTTCATAATTAAAAAAATCATTTTTAACTAAATAAATATTTAATTATATTTTTTTTTCATTTCAGTTCAGTAATTTTTAAAAATATTGCAGTAGAAAATAATATTTCGTTCATTTGAACGTTCAAAACTTTTATTTCCCTAATTATAAGCATTTTTTTTCCTTTTAAAATTAATTTAATATCCGATTCTTCGACACTTGAAAAAATATTTCCAATCAAGAAAAGTTTCTAGAAAATACAATAAATTTCCTATATATATAATATAAAAATATTGTTTTTCATCTAGATTAAATAATTTTGCTGGCAGTTAATAATAGAAGAAGAAAAAGAATTTTTGAACGCAACAAATTAAACTTATTATTTTCCCAGTGAAAGTTAATTAGCCATTTCTTTTCTGAATTGTTATAATTAAAGTAATTTATAATCCTCTCAGAGTTCGATTATTTCGCTTTTTTTTCCAACAAATTAGAGAATTAGAGAATCGTTTTGGAAAATAGATCTAAAACATTTTTTTTTTTTTTTTTTGCTTTATATTTTTAAATGGCATCTTGTGCGATGATATTGTGGTTTTAAAATTTAACGACAATTATTATCAATCGGATCAACAAGACGATTAACACCGTTGAGCTTATTACGATAATAGCAAACTATAATAGTTGCGCCATGAAAAGAAAATGATAGTCCATTTCTTGGGGGTCTTTTACCTCTAGTTATTATCTTGATCGGATTAACTCCTTTGAAAGCGCGCAAGACATGCTTAAAAGAATAGGAATTTCCTGAAGGCAACTTTACCACTGCAGCAATGGTATTTTTTTCCTTTTCTTTTTCTTTAAACTCTCTTAGTCTCCTAGTCTATTTCACATAACGTTCAAATTTTATTACAACTTTGTACTCTCCTTTGCTGTCTACAAAATGAACAGTATAGAGTGTCCTCGAGAAGAAAAATTGCAACGTACTATGAAATTACGTCTCGTTTTTATGGAAAATACGCGAAATTCTAGTATCTTTTAGTCATGCTAGTTACCTGCTTATTGCACGTCAATTTCACAGATATAAATGAGAGAAAAAATTAGCAAGTGATGAATTTTTATCTGTAGTACTGTGTTATCAGTGAATTAAACTTTGTACTTAGAAAACAGGTGCGTCTTAGTTCTGACTTTTTGAGACGTTTTTGTGGGTTATTACGGGCGAGCACAATTTACATTCGATTTTGTCTTTTTTGTTTACAAAATATTTTGGCAATTACAGGGCTCGAACTAGGTCCGTAAATTTGCTTCAAGTCCGTAAAAATCCGTTGTTTTGAAAAGAGGTCCCTAAAGTCCGTAATTTCATTGAAAAAGGACGAAAAGTTAGTCAATTAAACGATATAATTTGGACAATTTTAAAGAAATTACAAATGATTGCAGAAATTTAATTATTTTCGAAAGTAATAAAATTCTTCACAGAAATTCAATTATATTCAAAAAATTTTTTAAATTATTATCACAATTTCAATTATCTTTAGAAATATTCTCGGGGAATTTTAAAAAAAAATTTAAGTAGTAGCACCCCCAACCGAATACTACCAGACAATTAAAATTTAATAAAAAATAGAAAAAAATTTTATTTCTTACAAATTTAATGATTCTAATCATATGAAAAATTCCTGCGTTCTAGTAGGCACTGTGCCCTAGCCAATCCTGAAGAATAGGGAATTTTTTAAATATTTTTAAGTAGTAGCACCACCACCCGAACGCTATCAGACAATCAAAATTTAGTAAAAAATCCAAAAAAATTTTATTTCTTACAAATTTAATGATTCTAATCCTCTGAAAATTTCCTGCGTTCTAGTAGGCACTAATCTTCTGCCAATCCTGAAGAATAGGGAATTTTTTAAATATTTTTAAGTAGTAGCAGGTCCACCCGTACGCTATCAGACAATCAAAATTTAGTAAAAAATCCAAAAAAATTTTATTTCTTACAAATTTAATTATTCTAATCCTCTAAAAATTTCCTGCGTTCTAGTAGGCACTAAGCCCCAGCCAATCCTGAAGAATAAGGAATTTTTAAAATATTTTTAAGTAGTAGCACCACCACCCGAACGCTATCAGACAATCAAAATTTAGTAAAAAATCCAAAAAAATTTTATTTCTTACAAATTTAATGATTCTAATCTTCTAAAAATTTCCTGCGTTCTAGTAGGCACTGAGCTTTAGCCAATCCTGAAGAATAGGGAATTTTTAAAATATTTTTAAGTAGTAGCACCACCACCCGAACGCTATCAGACAATCAAAATTTAGTAAAAAATCCAAAAAAATTTTATTTCTTACAAATTTAATTATTCTAATCCTGTAAAAATATCCTGCGTTTTAGTAGGCACTAAGCCCCAGCCAATCCTAAAGAATAGGGAATTTTTTAAATATTTTTAAGTAGTAGCAGGTCCACCCGTACGCTATCAGACAATCAAAATTTAGTAAAAAATCAAAAAAAATTTTATTTCTTACAAATTTAATTATTCTAATCCTCTGAAAATTTCCTGCGTTCTAGTAGGCACTAATCCCCTGCCAATCCTGAAGAATAGGGAATTTTTTAAATATTTTTAAGTAGTAGCACCACCACCCGAACGCTATCAGACAATCAAAATTTAGTAAAAAATCCAAAAAAATTTTATTTCTTACAAATATAATGATTCTAATCCTCTAAAAATTTCCTGCGTTCTAGTAGGCACTAATCCCCTGCCAATCCTGAAGAATAGGGAATTTTTTAAATATTTTTAAGTAGTAGCAGGTCCACCCGAACGCTATCAGACAATCAAAATTTAGTAAAAAATCCAAAAAAATATTATTTCTTACAAATTTAATGATTCTAATCTTCTAAAAATTTCCTGCGTTCTAGTAGGCACTGAGCTTTAGTCAATCCTAAAGAATAGGGAATTTTTTAACTATTTTTAAGTAGTAGCAGGTCCACCCGTACGCTATCAGACAATCAAAATTTAGTAAAAAATCCAAAAAAATTTTATTTCTTACAAATATAATGATTCTAATCCTCTAAAAATTTCCTGCGTTCTAGTAGGCACTAATCCCCTGCCAATCCTTAAGAATAGGGAATTTTTTAAATATTTTTAAGTAGTAGCACCACCACCCGAACGCTATCAGACAATCAAAATTTAGTAAAAAATCCAAAAAAATTTTATTTCTTACAAATATAATGATTCTAATCCTCTAAAAATTTCCTGCGTTCTAGTAGGCACTAATCCCCTGCCAATCCTGAAGAATAGGGAATTTTTTAAATATTTTTAAGTAGTAGCAGGTCCACCCGTACGCTATCAGACAATCAAAATTTAGTAAAAAATCCAAAAAAATTTTATTTCTTACAAATTTAATTATTCTAATCCTCTAAAAATATCCTGCGTTCTAGTAGGCACTAATCCCCTGCCAATCCTGAAGAATAGGGAATTTTTTAAATATTTTTAAGTAGTAGCACCACCACCCGAACGCTATCAGACAATCAAAATTTAGTAAAAAATGCAAAAAAATTTTATTTCTTACAAATTTAATGATTCTAATCCTCTGAAAATTTCCTGCGTTCTAGTAGGCACTAATCCCCTGCCAATCCTGAAGAATAGGGAATTTTTTAAATATTTTTAAGTAGTAGCAGGTCCACCCGTACGCTATCAGACAATCAAAATTTAGTAAAAAATCCAAAAAAATTTTATTTTTTACAAATTTAATTATTCTAATCCTCTAAAAATATCCTGCGTTCTAGTAGGCACTAATCCCCTGCCAATCCTGAAGAATAGGGAATTTTTTAAATATTTTTAAGTAGTAGCAGGTCCACCCGTACGCTATCAGACAATCAAAATTTAGTAAAAAATCCAAAAAAATTTTATTTCTTACAAATTTAATTATTCTAATCCTCTAAAAATTTCCTGCGTTCTAGTAGGCACTAAGCCCCAGCCAATCCTGAAGAATAAGGAATTTTTAAGTAGTAGCACCACCACCCGAACGCTATCAGACAATCAAAATTTAGTAAAAAATCCAAAAAAATATTATTTCTTACAAATTTAATGATTCTAATAATCTGAAAATTTCCTGCGTTCTAGTAGGCACTGAGCTTTAGCCAATCCTGAAGAATAGGGAATTTTTTAAATATTTTTAAGTAGTAGCACCACCACCCGAACGCTATCAGACAATCAAAATTTAGTAAAAAATCCAAAAAAATTTTATTTCTTACAAATTTAATGATTCTAATCCTCTGAAAATTTCCTGCGTTCTAGTAGGCACTAAGCCCCAGCCAATCCTGAAGAATGGGGAATTTTTTAAATATTTTTAAGTAGTAGCAGGTCCACCCGTACGCTATCAGACAATCAAAATTTAGTAAAAAATCCAAAAAAATTTTATTTCTTACAAATTTAATGATTCTAATTCTCTGAAAATTTCCTGCGTTCTAGTAGGCACTAATCCCCTGCCAATCCTGAAGAATAGGGAATTTTTTAAATATTTTTAAGTAGTAGCAGGTCCACCCGTACGCTATCAGACAATCAAAATTTAGTAAAAAATCCAAAAAAATTTTATTTCTTACAAATTTAATGATTCTAATCCTCTGAAAATTTCCTGCGTTCTAGTAGGCACTAATCCCCTGCCAATCCTGAAGAATAGGGAATTTTTTAAATATTTTTAAGTAGTAGCAGGTCCACCCGTACGCTATCAGACAATCAAAATTTAGTAAAAATCCAAAAAAATTTTATTTCTTACAAATTTAATGATTCTAATCCTCTGAAAATTTCCTGCGTTCTAGTAGGCACTAAGCCCAGCCAATCCTGAAGAATAGGGAATTTTTAAATATTTTTAAGTAGTAGCAGGTCCACCCGTACGCTATCAGACAATCAAAATTTAGTAAAAAATCCAAAAAAATTTTATTTCTTACAAATTTAATGATTCTAATTCTCTGAAAATTTCCTGCGTTCTAGTAGGCACTAATCCCCTGCCAATCCTGAAGAATAGGGAATTTTTTAAATATTTTTAAGTAGTAGCAGGTCCACCCGTACGCTATCAGACAATCAAAATTTAGTAAAAAATCCAAAAAAATTTTATTTCTTACAAATTTAATTATTCTAATCCTCTAAAAATATCCTGCGTTCTAGTAGGCACTAATCCCCTGCCAATCCTGAAGAATAGGGAATTTTTTAAATATTTTTAAGTAGTAGCAGGTCCACCCGTACGCTATCAGACAATCAAAATTTAGTAAAAAATCCAAAAAAATTTTATTTCTTACAAATATAATGATTCTAATCCTCTGAAAATTTCCTGCGTTCTAGTAGGCACTAAGCCCCAGCCAATCCTGAAGAATAAGGAATTTTTAAAATATTTTTAAGTAGTAGCACCACCACCCGAACGCTATCAGACAATCAAAATTTAGTAAAAAAATCCAAAAAAATATTATTTCTTACAAATTTAATGATTCTAATAATCTGAAAATTTCCTGCGTTCTAGTAGGCACTAATCCCCTGCCAATCCTGAAGAATAGGGAATTTTTTAAATATTTTTAAGTAGTAGCACCACCACCCGAACTATCAGACAATCAAATTTAGTAAAAAATCCAAAAAAATTTATTTCTTACAAATTTAATTATTCTAATCCGGTAAAAATATCCTGCGTTTTAGTAGGCACTAAAGCCCCAGCCAATCCTAAAGAATAAGGAATTTTTAAATATTTTTAAGTAGTAGCAGGTCCACCCGTACGCTATCAGACATCAAAAATTTAGTAAAAATCCAAAAAAAATTTTATTCTTACAAATTTAATTATTCTAATCCTGTAAAAATATCCTGCGTTTTAGTAGCACTAAGCCCCAGCCAATCCTAAAGAATAAGGAATTTTTTAAATATTTTAAGTAGTAGCAGGTCCACCCGTACGCTATCAGACAATCAAAATTTAGTAAAAAATCCAAAAAATTTATGAATCTATCAGACAATCAAAATTAGTAAAAAATCCAAAAGACAATCAAAATTTTATTTCTTACAAATTTAATGATTCTAATCAAAAATTTCCTGATTCGTTCTAGTAGGCACTAATCCTGCCAATCCTGAAGAATAGGGAATTTTTTAAATATTTTTAAGTAGTAGCACCACCACCCGTACGCTATCAGACAATCAAAATTTAGTAAAAAATCCAAAAAAATTTTATTTCTTACAAATTTAATGATTCTAATCATCTGAAAATTTCCTGCGTTCTAGTAGGCACTGTCCCTGCCAATCCTGAAGAATAGGGAATTTTTTAAATATTTTTAAGTAGTAGCACCACCACCCGAACGCTATCAGACAATCAAAATTTAGTAAAAAATCCAAAAAATTTATTTCTTACAAATTTAATGATCTAATCATCTGAAAATTTCCTGCGTTCTAGTAGGCACTGAGCTTTAGCCAATCCTGAAGAATAGGGAATTTTTAAATATTTTTAAGTAGTAGCACCACCACCCGAACGCTATCAGACAATCAAAATTTAGTAAAAAATCCAAAAAAATTTTATTTCTTACAAATTTAATGATTCTAATCCTCTAAAATTTCCTGCGTTCTAGTAGGCACTAATCCCCTGCCAATCCTGAAGAATAGGGAATTTTTTAAATATTTTTAAGTAGTAGCACCACCACCCGAACGCTATCAGACAATCAAAATTTAGTAAAAAATCCAAAAAAATTTTATTTCTTACAAATTTAATGATTCTAATCATCTGAAAATTTCCTGCGTTCTAGTAGGCACTGAGCCCTTAGCCAATCCTGAAGAATAGGGAATTTTTAAATATTTTTAAGTAGTAGCACCACCACCCGAACGCTATCAGACAATCAAAATTTAGTAAAAAATCCAAAAAAATTTTATTTCTTACAAATTTAATGATTCTAATCCTCTAAAAATTTCCTGCGTTCTAGTAGGCACAAATCCCCTGCCAATCCTGAAGAATAGGGAATTTTTAAATATTTTTAAGTAGTAGCACCACCACCCGAACGCTATCAGACAATCAAAATTTAGTAAAAAATCCAAAAAATTTTATTTCTTACAAATTTAATGATTCTAATCCTCTAAAAATTTCCTGCGTTCTAGTAGGCACTAAGCCCCTAGCCAATCCTGAGAATAAGGAATTTTCAAATATTTTA